>NC_134462.1:42177139-43524639 GCF_047948215.1 Lycorma delicatula | reverse complement strand
GTGTACACCTGTTCAGTTGTACAGAATTCTATAAAAATAAGTGGCAAAATCATGATAAAAATAATAAGCGAAGAGCACATAATGTTCAGTTGCCAAAATCCCTTGTTAAAATTTTAACATGACAGCTGCTACAGTTGTTGGGAATTAATAAATGCCAGTGGCATGCATCCAGTGATATTCAACTTAGGCAAACTATTGAAGTTATTCAATTTTAAACATCATTTTGTTTTTTAGCACTTATATTATTTTCATGTCTTTGAATAATTCTTTATGTACATAATTTTATTCAAATTTTTGATTTTAGATCATATTGATGAATTAGCTTTAATTGCTTTACTACAGTGGGAAAATATTCCAGTGGTCGGTCGTAAACTTGTTAGGGAACATGTTGAAACACGTCAACTTTATCATCCCAATTTTCCTGGTATTCCTCGGGTAATGTTATGATGCATTAACTTATTTTCAAATGACTTTCTTTGTTTTATGTATAATTAACTATGTTACCATTTGGATAATGATGATGGTTTACAAAGACAGCTAGCTAATTTTTTTTTGTTTTGTGATTTTACCAGATAAGCTGGAAGCTTGTCTGTTGGATATGGAAATGGAATTTTGTAGCATATGAAAAATGTCATGCCTGACCGGGATTTTATTTATATTTTTGTACAGAAGACAAGTAAAAGCCTCAGAATATAAAATTTAAATATGTTCAGTTCCCCAAAAATCAAATCTGAAAAATAATCTACTCAAAAATTTACAATGATGCATTAATAAATAAATAATCTTAATGTAATAAAAGTATGTTGTATCATATCTCATTATATTTGGACGAGCTCTATAACTTGTGACCTCTGTAGTTCAATGCTCAGACCTGTTTCAAATTAAATAATTTAGTCAGGCATTAATTAATTCATACAAGAATATAAAATTAAAACAACAGGTTGCGTAATACATTACCAAACGCACCAGACATCCTTAGGATAATTGAAGACTTCTCTTGACAAGCCTTGTAATGTTATGTTTTCATCCCTAGGATATAAAATGTCCAGTGCTTGCTCACATATGGGGATATATCTATAAAATATATATTAGTCATCCCATACAATATTTTTGTCATCTGATGTTTACTGGCCCTTGGTCATGTCATGATATAAAAATACCATGTGGAATCTGATTGGATATCCTTAGAAGATTCTCAGACTATGATGATTGTATTTCACAGTACATACATGAGACATGGAATTGACATTACTATGAAGCATGAATATATAGGTTAATGTTATGTTTATTTGGTTACATAATTTAATTCCTGGCAATTTCTTTTTATTATATCATATAATTATTGTTTATAAAATCACAATATTATAGTGTAAAATCACTAATTAAAGCATTTCAGTAATTTATAAATATTTCTAATAAACTATAGTTAGCATAATTTCATGCTCATATTTAAACAATATGTTTAGAATAAGGAAAATTATTATATACTGAATACATAAAAAAAAAACAGACCAAAAAGAGACCAATTACAATATAATGTGACAGTTGCTAATATTTAGCTGGATACAATGGAAATGCTGGGATGTTTCCAGATTCTTGAGAATCATAATATTCTCAGCTATTTAACCAATTTAAAAACTAATTAAAAATCTTAGGAAACTGGTAATAAAAGATTTGTTTACTTGCCTTTTAAATTATGGTATGAAAATTCAGATATTATTTAACATCTTACTATTGTTATTTTACATAATAGAATAAAAAAAAATCCAGTGGACAAATTCAATCTTTCCTGTATTTGTATGATGTTATTTACAACCTCTCCTGTGGGGATGTTGAATATCAGTGGAACAATGTACATATTGGATATCCTGAAAATCAGAATTTCAGGATATCCCTGAATTTCTGTTGTAAGACATACAAGATGAATTTTAAATACCCCAGGGAGGTTATGTGCTGTACAAGATTGAGATCATGCTCATCATTTATTTCCATTATACGCAGTTTTGTGGTTTCACTGTTTAGCTTCTGTTAAGTTAATGTTGACAAAGATGATATAAATTAATACTATAAGAAATTCATCATTAGTGAACAAAAGATATTTTATACATATATAAAAGGAAAAAAAAGATATTTTAAAATAAACAGTATTTATGAAATGTTATGAAACAAGTATTTTTAGCCAGGTTTTTTTGGATAAAAATAAAATGCAAAAAAATAATTGTTTTAGGCAGCCTAAATAGAAAATGTAAATTTAAACTTAGCACATGCCGCACTTCTTTTATGTATGGATTGGGTATATAAATCTTATCAAGAAATACAAAGATCCTTAAATCAATCCAACAGGTATTCCTGCCCATTAATAAAATTTTAAGGGAGAGACAATAGTTTTTATGATTAAAAAATTTGTGAAAAAGTATTTTTAATAAATTAAAAATTCAGACTGTGTATCAGGTACTGATCCCTTATCATTTTCTTATCAATAAAGTTTCGGTTACACTATTAATAAAGAAAGTTTCCTAACTATCTGATTCCTGCTTATTATGTATATTTTTAAAAACATTGTTTCTAATAAATTAATTTTGTGATCAGTTTGCAGGGAATACTGGGGTATGTGTGATTTCTCTGTTTTTCTATATTTGTAATGAGCCAAGTGCTTCTTTATTCTAATCTCATTTTTTCTTTAGTTGTTCCTGCATATTTTAAATTGGCAATTATTAATAAATTTGTAAATGCCCATTCTATCAGTGAGTTTAATGGGTTATATTTATGTTTAATTTTACTGAGGATAGGTTGATTAGATTCAGATATTTTTAAACATTTAATTTTTCTATTAAAACCTGTCAAGAATTTAATTGAAAAACACTCTGAGGGAAAGCAAATGAAATTATAACAATTGTTTAAATTTGATGAGATTATCTGAGATCAGTTATATGGGGGATTCATGTGAAAAGTATATGAACTTGTATGAATTGTTTATGGAATTCTTTAGAGGTGGTGAAGAAAATTAGCAACAACTGGCTTACTAAATTAGCAGTATTTTGTTCATAGCATTTAACTCAATTTTGTATAAGCATAAAAAAATAATCCGTGACTACTTCATATGAATGTTGTTCTTCCCGTAGCAAGTTGTCTCCTGGTCTTTTCTAATTAATATACAGACTGGATATAATCTGCTCCTCCCTAAATATTTGGCAGTTTATTATAATAATAATAATAATAATATGATTTATTTTCATTTATTTATTATTTGCTAATATATTTTAATAACATTTTTGTTATACCTACGTAGAATTCTTTTTTTGTATACTATTTATAATTTATATTTGTTTAAGGTATATTAATGTTACTATGTCCAGTTTGATCATATGCTTTTGATAATTTAGTTGATTTATAATTACATAAAAATATTTAAACTGTTTAGGGTTCAATTGAGATGTGGGTTGACATTTTTGAATCAAATGACACAAGCCCTCTACCTCATAGTTTAATGACTGATATATCACCAAGGATGCCTATTGAATATGAGTTACGTGTTATCATTTGGAGTACTACAAAAGTTAAACCTAGAACAGGGGACCCCGCATTTTTTGGTAAAAAACAGTGTGATATTTATGTTAAAGGGTAAGTTTATTTTCTTCCTTTTTTTGATTTATTTAATGCTCTTTTTTATGTTAAACTTAACATGTTGTCTATGGTGTACATAATTCATATTAGCTTTATAAGCATCAACTAATGTAACTTATCTTTAGAGGTTAAGAAAACCATTTAAAATATTATCAAATAGTTAATTTTATTTCAGTTGTGTTTATCATTTATCAGTGGTTTACATGAAATTATAAATTTCATAGCGAATGTGTTGAGTGAGTTTATGTTTGTTAACACAATGAGAATTAAAGTTGCACATTGTGGGAAATACTTTCATTTGTATGTTCATTTCTTGTGAGATTATTTGTAAAATTGATTCTGATGTTTAGTGCCTGAATATGCACTTTATATCTAAGGATGAAAATTTGTCCAGTTTGGTCACCATGGTTTATAACATGTCTATGGTGAACAACATTTTGAATATGATCTGGTGCTTCATTTTTTCTGTTATCTATTTTTTCATTCTATTTAATTGTAATTTTAAGCTACAAATCTTTAATAAAACTTTTTATTTATAAATTATTAATGTGTATAAAATATTCGTGCCACATACCAATCATATAGCAAATTTGGACATTTTTAGGTGAAATCTAGCCAAACACATAAACAGATGAGTTCAAAAATATTGAATTAAACTGTGGTGACTGCACTAAATACCATATTGACCAAATTAGACTTATTTTCACCCTTAGATATAAAGAGCTTATACAAGTACAATACATAAGTACATAAATATACTAAACATTAAATTTCTTGTAAAGCATTGATAAATGATAAACACAACAGAAATAAAATATTTCAGTTGAAATATTTGATCATATTTTAAACAGATTTTTTTTGCCTTTAAAGATAAGTGACCTTAAAGCTAATAATACCAATAATGATAAATGAGAGGATGATACAAAGTTGGGAAGATTATATACATCCAAACTGGTTTATTTTAATGCTAAAAGTTTTAATGAAATTTTATTTACAGGCATTGTTTGTTTAAGAGTTTTACAGTTGATTACAACAATAAAAATTTAATTAAAAATGCTCATTTAATGCACACAAAAATTGTAAAAACATTTCACTTTTCCCTGTTGATTATATGTACTTATGTTGATACAGTTATTTGTTGTTTTCAATTGTCTCCATGCTTGTAAATAATCAGTAATTCAAATTAATTTGAGAGTAATGATGTTTATTAAATAGTCAGTCTACATTGGTAATAGAATGAAGATGTCACTTGTAGAGCTAAACACTAACTGAATTTCAGATGGCTTGGCATGCTTGTATGTAATGCTATATCTAACTTTGTGAAGAAGAAGGCAACAGAAAACCACTTTTTAAAAAAAAAAGTAGTTTTTTCAGTTTTTAAAGTGGTTTTTTATTACCTTTATTCATGTTTTAAAAAACATCATATCGTACCACTGGTAAAAAAAAGAGATATCCTACCCATTAAAATTCCAGTTTGTATGTTAATACCTTAATAGCAACCCTCAGCAAAAGTTTTTTAGTTGAGCATTAATAGAGCCAGAACAATGCAGAAAATCTTTTTATTAAATATCTGTTTTAGAATTTGCTTGCTGATTAACAAATGACACATCCATTCCTTAAAATCCCCTAGCAGAACTTAAAAAGTATAGTAATTATTATGTTTGGATATCTGTAAGACTGAAACTTGATTTAATAACATATAAATTATATTAAAATACATTTTGAAGTCAATGAAATGTAATAATTAAGTGACAATGTCAGCTAGAAAAGTGATAATTTTTTATTTTACTTTTTTGGTTATAAAATCTTGCCATCTGGGTACCAACTTCTTATATTGGGGTACAGTAAACGTGCATAAATTTTTAAGTGAAAAATGTTAATTTTTTTTTTCATGTATAAGCTAATTTAGATACATAAAAATTTGTTTTATTTCAGACGATTAGTTGGTGATTCAAATGAACAGAACACTGATATTCATATTAGATCAGTAGGTTTTGGAAATTTTAATTGGCGCTTCATTTTTCAGTTTCATTATTTACTGTCTGAGGAATCTCGTATACAAGATGAACATAAAGGAAAATGTTTGCTTGCTTGTAATAAAGGTTATAGTAATAAATTACCAGCTATATTTAATGTACAAATATGGAGTAAAGAACGAACAAGGTCTGATTTCCTTATTGGTAAGGTGCTTTTTGATTTAATTAACGATAATTAATATCATTAAAATGTTTCATTAGATAATATGTTAACTGAGACTGTACAAGACTACTCTTCATTTATACTCGTTCATCCTCTGAAGTATTATCTGAAAGGTAATTACTGGAGGCTAAACAGGGAAAAGAAAGAAAGAAGATAATATGTTAAGCACTTTATTCTTAATAAAATGTTATTTCATTTGCTTTTAATTTATTTTCAAACTACTAAACTATACCAGAAATCATTAATGTAGATCATTTTGTTAAAGAGTTATTTTTAAGCCAGTTTTTATTACTCCAGTGGAAAAATTTAGATAAATAAACAATTTTTAGTGAACTATACCAAATAAATTCTTTAACTTTGTTTCATAATTATGTAATGTTTACAGTTAACTGTTGAAATTATAAGGTATTACAATAATTTAACTCACCCTTTAAGGAAAAGTAGTGGAATAGTGCCACATGCATGTTACCCAATTGATTCCATATGCCTTTGCATATGTGTTTGTATTTTTATTTTTTAATCTTTAAAAAATTTTTTTAATTTTAATCGTTTAATATTTTTTATGTTTAATATGTAATTATACAAGGTTTTTTACATACAACTGATGATGCGGGATCCCGCAAAAGTACTCTTGCAGAAAAACAACAAAATAAGGTGAGATATTTCTTAATTCTGTACTTGAGGTGGATCAGGTTGTTTTACATTATATATTTGTTAGTACAGAGGTGATGTAGATCTTGAAAGGATTGATTTAAAATAATATATATATTTTTTTTTTTCTGTCTACTGTAAATATCTCAATATAGATTATTTACACTTTATAATTATCCACCTACTTTGGTTGCTTTCTAAAAATGTTTAATTACTTTTTGTTGTTTACAAGATGTAATAAAGTACAACACAAAATGTTTTCCCTAAATTATAAAAAAAAATTAATCTTTATTACATAATCTCTAATATTCAACTGCTGGTTTAGCACTTAACAGCACCCTGATAATATGCCAAAGATGCTTGTTCTCAGTCTTCTTTCACAAAATGTGTTGTTTCAGACAGCAGGTTCTTGATGGTTGGCAGAGTGAATGAAATGCTACCAACAATAAACTTCATCCATTTAAGAACACTGTCACTGTGTAACTCTTCATTCAGAAATACATTCAAGTAGAGGTTATTATTTGCCATTTGTGAATAGGGCACACTAGACTCACTCATGGATATCTCATGAACTGGACTGATGCACCCATTTGTATTCACTACGACTACCAACTAATGGTTCACCACATCCTTGTGGAGTGTGTCTGTTATACAGCATTGTGTTGGAAATTTAACTAGGAGCTAACATTCAAAATGTTTTAGGAAAAAATATGTTGTTATAGGTTGTCTTACTATTTCTTAAGGCTGTGCATCTGTATTCATATATTTGATTAATTCTGTAATGTGTTTTGTCCTTAGCTACTGTTTGAAGTATGCCATATGGCTATTTTGTTATTTTAGGTATTTAATATTTTATTTCATTGTTGTTTTATTTTACCTTTAACATATGGCATAGGTCCTTTACATCTATGCTGTTCTCTGCAAGGAATTTCTTTCTTTAGGGTATTGTACATCTTAATTATTTTATTGTTGTTATCTAAGTTTTTATATTTTTGTATTGTTTGCTTAAATTCCCTTTAATATAATAATATTATATTTGGGTGCTAATAAAGACACTTTATTGTGTGCTCAGGAAAAAAAGTACCTTAAGTAAACAGTTACTTGATACAAAGTGTTTTTTCATTAAATTATTTATTATAAAAAAAAAGTGGAACTAGATTACCTGATATTTTCTCAATTCAAATTTTAACAGTCAAGTATTAATTTAAATTTATTATTATGATTATGGTAAAAATTTTATCTTGTTGTCATTGAACAACTTCATGTTTATACCTTCTTTGTCACTTTTTTGTCTATGATTTGTTAGAAGTGAGGTATTGGAATCAGAATCATGTATTACATTTTTTATGGATATAATTTTTTTTTTTTTTTTACTTTTGGTTGTATCAATGTAAGTTTTAATTTTAAAACATAATTTTGATAATCTGGCTTGCTTCTTTAATATGTTAAAACAATTTTTTTAAATTATTTAATTTTCCATATTCTGCACAGTTTTATTTTATTTATTATTTATGGTTATAAATTATAAATATTTTATTATTTGGTTTCAGGTTCAAACTCAATGGAATTGTGCAATATGGTACAAGGGCAATTGAAGTGGTGGCAATGCAATAAAGAATCAGTCTGGAGTGCATCAAAAGACCGTATTAATTTATTTGATATGAAGAAGAATCGTGGTTGGTGGCCAGTCTATGATACTCGAAAAAGAAAAATTACTCCCAAAAAAATTATTACGGTAATAAAAATCACAATATTGATATTCACTTTTTACAAACCTTTTTGTTCTTATTAATTTTTTTTAGAACTATTGTAGTTTTATGTTCCCCTGAAGGTACCAGCCTGTTATCATTATATCTCGTTGTTACTAACTGAGAACATCCTGGAATGTTGTGCTCTACTTAAAAAAAATACAATTTTTAAAATAGATGCCATTTAAAACGATACTAGGTTTTCAGCAGTACTGCTGAAGAAAGAGCCAGCGATTTGTTCTGTAAGGCCTTTGAATGAAAAAGTTCAGTTAATTTGAAAATGAGTCAATACATCATTTCAAGTCTTATTATGTATAATCATGTTCATTCAACAAATACCAAAAGAAACTTGAAAACATATATAATATGACATATTAGGTCTACTTATTGTAAATGTTGTAGCATCTACTATTCTAACTTTCTTAAGTGGGAATAAATGAAGGAACTGAGACTTTGAAATAAAACAATTTTATTTCAAGATTAGTCCAGATTAAACATCAATCTGGTGAAATTGGTATCTACCTTGCAAGTTTGTAGTATATCTTTGCATGTGTTTATTTTATCTAGAACTGTTGGTGATTGCATCTTGGTGCATTAACTGAAAGCTGATAACATTGTATGTTAAGTCTGGATACATATAAGTTCATATGAGTGACAGGTAAGAAATAAATTACACTATTGTGAACATACTGATCATGCTATTATAAACACATGCATCCAACCCTTATTTATAAGCAGAATAAACATTTTACTACTGTGGGTAATTATGTAAGCAATGATTAATTGAAGATCAGCATAAGATTTGTTGAAAGTAAAAAATCAGTGTGTGCCATGACAAAGGTCGCACATAAAAAAATGAAAAAAGGTAATACATAACTAAAGTAGATTTACTTGTTAACAAATAGTTATTAGTTTCAAATAGCAGAAATTTCAAACAAGGAATATTGAATAAGATAGTACAAAAAGTAATCTTTGATATTTGGGTTAGCAATATTCAATTTATAGTTATTATATTTTAATATAAAATATTGTTGACTCTCTCAAATAGGGATATGTTGAAATGGAATTCCATTTGATAACAAAAGAGGAGGCAATTAGATCTCCTGTAGGTCTTGGACGTCGTGAACCTGAGCCATTAGATGCTCCAACGTAAGTTAAATATTTTAATCAATCTAATTTTTTTAAAACTGAAGTAATTTTTTATCATACAGGAGAAGATACTGAATTATTTTTAGTTATAAATGGGATTTTTATATTCATAAGTATGCTACCATACCTGTAGTAGGAATAAAATAAGTAGATTCATGTAACATTTTTGTTGTTTTATTGAAATACTAGAATTAAGAAATTATGTTTTGATTTTACTCTGAACCATACCTACTGATGATTGCTTCCATTAGCTCTCGCAAAATTAGTGCCTTGCTTGTATAAATATATGCTTGTACTCGTTGGAGTGATCATGCTCAAAAAAATTATTTAAGGCCTGATTATGTTGACCTTTCTTTACTTTAGTAAGTTTCTCTTTTAGTTTTTTAACTTCTTACTCCAAAAAATTTTATTATACTTTATGGTTTGTTCAAACTGCCTAAGAACCTAAATCTTTCTACCATTTTCAGATTATCTATGCGCAAATATATACACACCATACTAAAAAACAGAACCTTTATGTTATCAGATTTTTTTGTAACTTAAAATTTTTAATCCTTGTATTACTTTCTCTCTTTATTTCTTTAATTTTCTTGTAATTGGGAATTTTTTTGATCCTAAAAGCAGAGTTCAGTTTTCATTCTGTTACATAAAATAACAGAAAAAATTCCCCATTACTGTGTCCTGCTTAGTCAGTTTCATTATTTTTTCAGTCAAAGAATTAATTTATCTTTCAGTAAAATCAAAGGATAATTAATTTTTTAAAAACTTTACATTATTTATTTTTTCAATAGCTACAGTCTTTTCTTCAATTGATTTGCTTACATGCTTTTGTTTTTCAACTGTGTTTGCTGATTTATTACAAACCACAAATTAAACTGATAGTAAATTAAAAGAAAAAAAACTATTAAATAGTACCCGGATTAAAAAATTGTTTCAGTAAAGATGAAAAAACTAATAACTGGAAATGTAGGAAAATACACATACACATGCACATAAATTCATACACCTCTCTATACTGGTTTCTAGAATCATGCAAAGAGCCGAGTACTCCTTTTTTGACATGCTAGATAAGAAAATCTTGTTTTCCTGCCATATGCATGTAGTGGATAAAGTAAAAATTGTTAATTTAGAAGTTATTCACATAATCTCAAACTTTCAATTTATGACTGCATCTGTTGTATATGTTCATGGACACCAGTACCATGTTCCTTATTATGAACAACGGGGAATTTTTTTTATTTGCAGTTTTATTTTTTAATGGGAAGGTTTAAATCCCTCGCATAACATACTGCACATTCAAATTCAGTTTTTAAAATAAAATTTAAAAACTTTAACCTGTACAAAAAGATTTTTAATAATTATTAAAGATTTTAATAAAAGATTATTTTATTAGATACTATTTTCTTATTGTTATTATTCAACAACAAAGTTCTGCATCATTATTAAATAAAATAAGTTTCCCACTACCCACTTCAATTTATAGACTCATTTTAAATCTGTTAGTTTCTAACAAGTTAATTTTGTACCAATTTCCAGGCAATGATACACCAATTTTTCTGATACAAACTGTCAAAAATAGTGGGCAATATCCTATTGTTTTATTTATCCCACATTTTAGCACTTCATGGCTTCACTTGAATTTAGACTTATGTAACTAGCAAACTTTGAAATCTGGGGCATCTGTTTATCTGTATCCTCTTAATTATTTATTTTAATAGTTCTATATGACATTACAGTGTAAAAATTCTGATTCTGTATTTTATTTCAAAATCTGTAAGTGAGAGCACATTATTGTACGTTGACTGGCTTTTAATAATATAACAGAAGTTAATTTTTGGTTATGTTTTTCAATCAGAACAGATTTTTTGTAAAATTTTCTTTATTGATTTGTAAACATAATATGGTTTATTGTATTCATTTCTAAGAATATTTTTTTTTTGAGGTTAGTTAATTATAATTTCAAAACAGTACTGCAAAAAAGTTGTGATTTTATAGGTTTACATTAATACAACAATAGTAAAATGTAAAACATTATCTAATAGGATGATTCAAACCATGCTATAATGATAATGGTAATAATAAAGTAGCAAGGAGAAAGAGAAGTACTTATATTCTACGCATGTATAAAAAAAACCTTAAGCCAGGTAAAACAGTGGTGAATTTAAAAACTGTGAATAGGTTACTGAAGGTTGACAAAGAATGATATAGTTTGAAGGTCACCTATCTCCATAAGGTATCAAATTTTCTTGTACGTGTTCTGTTAGATAGATGTTCAAATGTATAAAAGTACTTGTCAGCATCACCCTTAATGTCCATGCATAAGAAGTAAAAAACCCTAGTAGCTGCCAAGTGAGGAGATTTTTTTAAATATGAAATTTTAGCAAAAAAAACTGTTCACTGTTAAATATTATGAAAAAAGGATATGTGCCTCTCATTGTGATTTGCCTCCTCATATGATATTGTGTGTATACTGTATTTATATGGGGTACTTTTTGCCAACTCTGATTCCAGCTCAACTAAACTATATTATTTAAGTTACTACTTTAAAAACAGTTCAGTTTTATACTTTAAATAGTGAAGTTAGATTAAGTACATCTCGATTTCCCCCCCTCCCCGCGATGGGAGAAGATCCTGCCAACGTAGCATGTCCGGTCGCTACACCGCCCTCTTAGTTCCTTGCCAGTAGTGGCTTTAACGGTGGTCATCTTCTTGCCCTCGTACTGATCACATTCCACAGTGTTCAGTCCAGCCTTGTGAGATGTCACAGATGCAGATGCCCCGAGGGACATCTACATCAGTAATTCCACCCCAGTGAAATCGCCTTCTAATGAAGACTCGGACACCTAACACTACTACGTAGCCCTCAAGAACTAAGATAAAAGCCTATATGCGGAAGCACGAACCTCGTGCCTAGTTCTATTAATTAATGAGCCAATTCTGTGAATATCTCGTGAATCGAGACAAAGAAACAACAACTTCCTACAAAAGTGTTGATCGCAACAACAAAATTTAGACCTAGTTCCCTTAATGAAACTCCGCTACCGCTTTAAATAGACCCTTACTTGGGTTACTTAAACACGTTAACTGCAGACTCTGGTCTGGTCTACCCGGGAGAGGCGAATGAACGCCTACTCCCACTCGGCTCCATCGCAGAGCCCCGTGTGACATTCACCACCTTAAACTGCCATTAAGACGCCACTACATACCACGACTAAATGGCATGCAGCCGCGTCCCGCCAACAGTGTAGATTAAGTACATCTCAATTCCCCCCCAAGGGGAGAAGATCCCACCTCGTAGCGTGTCAGGTCGCTACACCACCCCCTCCGTTCCTTGCCAGTAATGGCTTTAACAGAGGACATCTTCTTGCCCTCAAACTGATCACATTCTACAGTGTTCAGCCCGGCCACGGTGAGATACCACCGATGCAGATGCCCCGAGGGACATCTATATCGGTAATTCGCCACGAGAGATAGTAATGAGTTCTGCCTTCTGAAGAAGACAGCTGACATCTAACGCTACCACGTTGCCCTCAGGAACTAAGCAAAAGTCTTAACTCGCGAAGAAGAAGACCCCATGCCTACCACAATCAGCCTAAACTATACTACGCCCCTAGTGCATAGATGCATCAAGAATGCCACGACAGCATATCTGTCAGCAGATTCAGTCACCGCAAACAAATTGTAGATTAAGTACAATACAATGCTGGAATTTTAAAGAATGATTCATTTTTTATAAATGTTCATCCTCGATCTGAAACAAGGCATATTCATAAAATAAGTGCCATTTGGTCATTAAAAAAATTGACTTGTGAAAAAAGTTTTTTACTTACAATTTTAGTTTACTACATATCTGCCTCACTTTTCCACATAATCATCATTCAGTTCTAAGCACTTTTCGTAATGCTGCACCAGTTTCTTTAACCCCTCTGCATAGAAGTTCGCTGGGAATTGAACCAGTTGACTACGGCAGTCTTGAGTTCCTCATCGTTTTCAAATGACTGTATGGAGAGTGGTCAAAAAGTTCTCAACAAATCTCTTGAATTTTCTTCTTGGTTAAGGCAGCAGTGTGAGAACATGCATTGTCATGATGGAGGATTATGCCGAATGATCATTTCATGCTTTGTTGATTTTGGATCGTATATCTCAGTTTTGTGAGCGTTTCGCAGTACATGTCAGCTGAAATTGTTGATCACATTCCATGAAATCAACCAAACTGACGTCCTTGCCGTTCCAAAAAATGGTAGCCAACATTTTTCGACTCGAGTACAGAGATTGCTTAAAACTTTTTTGGTTTTGGGAAACTTGAATGGTGCCACTGCATTGACTGTTTTGATTCTGCATTGGTGTAGGATATCCATGTCTTGTCACCCATAGCAATGTGGGGAAACAAATCATCTATCTTGTTGATTGTGGTCCAAAAACACTTGTCCACTGTACATTCTTTGCTCTTTGTGTTGGTCGGTGAGCATTTTCGGTACACAACTTGTATCTGAGCTTTTCTGTGACAATTGCATTGATAGAGGTGTGTCCAACATGGGGAAATTCATCAGCCAGAGCACTAATCATCAATCGACGATCACATCACAGTTTTCAGTTTACTTGTTCAACGATTTCTTTGGTCTGAATACTGGGCCTGCTACTCCACTCTTCATCATGCACATTTGTGTGACCATTTTTAAAGTCACAACACCATTGTCTAACCTTTCCTTCACTCATTACTGTAGATCCATACTCTAGGCACAACTGATGAATTTCAGCAGCTGAAAATCCTGTTGCACATAAAAATCGAATCACAGCGTGCACTTGACAACTGGTGGGAGAAATGATTGTCATGGGCATTGTGACCTGCATTCACTGGCTGGCTACAAAATCAAAACAACAACTGCAGTGGCTTTGTAAATAGCCAATAGATGGCCCTGCATCCATGAAACTGTGTTTACACCTGCTAATATTTAAATATAAGCCAATGGCCCATACTTTATGAATATGGCTCGTATTTATGAAATGTGATATGTGGTTCATATATGTTTACTACAAGAAACATGTTTAGGTTAAGAATGTCTACAAATAAAGCATAATTTTTATCTTTGTATAAGTTTTTTCTTGCTCAGTATTTAATAACAAACTATTAATATATTCAAATTTATTATATATATATATATATATATATATATATATATATATGATATGATATCACTAGGCTTTGACTAAAAGCACTGTCTTGAAGTTAGTCAACCAGAGCCAGGACAATTATTTGTGTTTAATTTTTATTTTATTACTGTTTATTTTGTATTATTTTTATTATATTATTATTTTAATACCTCTTATTTATTATCATTTGTTTAATCTTTTTTGCAGGCGTAAAAAGTTAAATATTATCTCTTTTACATTTGCTGTAGCAATTCATAATTTTTTGGAAAACATATATTCCAATAAATTTAAAACACTATGCTTCATACTATTAATTTTATTGATAATATTTATCATTTTATGTTTCATATCTGTACCGTCAGCATTAATCAAAAAATTGTTGAAGATATAATTTAGTTTCTTAATCAAACTGATGTACCTGTAATGAAATTGTAGGATTTATTTCTATTAAAATTATATATAAATTACTGTAAAGATGTTCAAAAACTATGAGTTTTAATTATTGTATTTCATTTCTAATTACATGAATTTATTAATTAAAAATGCAGGTGATCATAAATTATTTAGGATATTTTAGGTTAATTAAAAAAAAAAACAAAGTCGTGTTCTTGAACACATGTTTTACTGTTGAACAGGGCTTTTCAAACAGTTTTGTTTAGAACACTTTAAATTCAAACAAGTTCCACACTATCTCCTTTTGTGGCACGTAAAATGTCTTAGACTATATTCTATTTCATACCACACGTTATGAAGAATATATATAGCTACTTCATTAATTACACCTTCAATTCCTTTTAGTTCATTGATGTTGACAATTTTTGTTGCATTTATCTTGTCTTTGACAAACTGCCAATCGAGTTGCATAACATCAGGGAATTGAAGAGGTTAGGGATTTAGTCCGTCACAGCCAATTCAATGTTGAGGAAATTGTTCATGTAGGTAGTCCATAACATGTAAACCCAGTGTGATGGTGTGCCACCATGTTGGAAGTAAATGTTGAGTTGCCAATATTCAGTTTGTAATACTTATATTTGTAAGTTTGTAATATTATAATTATACTTATACTTATATATATATATATATATATATATACTTATACTTATGTTTGTAATATTACTCCTGTAACATGTGTACAATTTGTTTCATGAAAGCGTGCAGCAAACCAAAACGTAACAGTATGATAATTCTAATTTAATTTAATTTAGTGCCATCCATCAGAGAAAAAATACTTCTCTTTACTTTAACATAAAAATGAATGAAGTAAAAATAACTTATAATACAAAAATCTGATGTGAGTATCACATGACTTCCTTGTTCACCTAATAAAATAAAAATACACATTTTTTGCTGCACTTCATTTAAACTTACTTCATTTGAAAGTGAGATACAATCCTCAATTCTTTGATAAAGGTGAGCAGTTACAAAATTGCATTTTGGCAGACACCACATTGCATCACATTTTTTTGTGATGTTCATATCAGTATTTTATATTAGTTATGTATTACTTTTGTTTCACATCGCTCAAGTAGATATATGATATAAGTGAGAATGTATCAGATCTGTAACCACGCACACTTCGGTTCGAATCCAACTTCATATACATAAAAGTAAAATAAAATACATAAAGTACATAAAATTTTATTTCCCTAATAACTACTGATTTTTTTCATATTTTCTTTTTTTTATTATTATTGAATTATTATTTATTGTAAATTTTTTTTACATTCAGAGGTTAATTATTAATAAATCAATAATTATATAATATATATATTTATAAATTTAGGTAGTTTAAACTTTTTATAATCCATTTTTCCTGTATATGTAAATATCTATATATATACAATATAACATTCTTTAAGCCTCCACAAAGCACAGAATTAGAGAAACACTCTTACCTTTAATATTTTATTCCATCAAAGCTCTTTTGGTATATATATATATATATGTTGCTGATTATTATTTTTTTTTGGAGCTACTTAAGCGTTTCCCTGGTTTATGTTTCATGATAGAGTCACTCATCTTTAAAACCCAATTGGCAAAAAACAGAAGGTAAATTAAATTTAATAAAAATAGCACTGAATAAAACTGTTATTTAATAACTATAGAATTATATTGTACCGTATGGAGTAACACGATAATACAGATTGAAATGCTTTCTTTTGTTGAATTGAATAATAATATGAAGCATTACAAATGATATCATTATTAAACATCAATAAAAAAGATACAACAAACTTTTAATTGCTTATCACTGGCATGCCACAGTGCCAAAGTGATAGCTTACAGTACATTATTACATGCATAAATCAATAATTAATTGTACCTTCACATGGGAGTGACAGAATGATTCAGCCTAAACTACTGAAATATAACTCATATATGCCGAATTAATATTTATTTCTGCTTCACCATCTCGTTATCTATATGGCATATAGACTACTAGCGCTAGTAACCATTGGCTTGGTGAAGAAGATTCAAACAATCACTTCATAAATAGTCAGTGCACACCAAAGATTAATTTTCAGGCTATCATGTTTTGTTTGTCGAATGGCATGAAGATTCTTGCAATCCTAAACCCCACAATTATGATGTTAATGAGATCAGAATCATGGAGGGTAGCTTTGACAGAGAAGATTAATTTTTCTAAAACCACATTATCTTCATTCCCTTTATCAAGAATGTACATGGCAAAATTGTAATTGCATGGTTTATCATCATCTTAATTGCATGCACAGACTGAATTTTGTATGCCTTAAGTTTTAGGTGCTTGTGTAGACCCTTCATAATTGTTGATTGGAGTATTACTAGTTATAAACTCACATGAGTTGATATACCAGGGCTTCTCTAAAAATATTATCTCATTCGATCTACAACTTCCTTTGGAGATGGGAGGACAGCCAACACCTTTTTTTAAATATAATTCTTGTACCCTTAAACTGCTGATACCAATGTTTTATTAGGAGGATCATGGTGATACTCAAAACAAAAACCTCAAAAACAGTAATAACAGATCTGTTTTCATGAAACCATAAGATGCACATTGCTTTCTTCTACACGGTAGTCATTGTTCAACTGACGATCCCCCCGCCCCCTGTTGTTACATTGTGCCGGAATGATCATTCAAAGTCATCAGTAACTCAAGTACCTACACTAGTGCTTGAAAAAAATCAATGTGCACTACATTGCTTTTCATTTCATTTTTTATTAACCCCTAAAATGTGCAGAATAGTTTATATTCATCCTTAATTTAATATAATATACACTGTTTAAAAAAGTATCCTTACCAATAAAAAAATAATTTTTGAATATGCTAACATTATCATTGCCATCATTATGATGAAAATATTTATACTACTGTCTTTTTTTGTGACTTTATTAAGTGTCTTACGTACTGTTGGTATACATAAGTTTAAATTGAATGTCTTTATAATTAATTTTTTGATTATAAGAAGCACTACTAGTAGTTACTTTTAATTATTAACATTTTAAAATCCTTTAAAACTAGATTTCTTGATCATAATAGAAATTATAAAAATAATAAATTAGATTTATCTAATATGCCAGACCATCTAATAAACATTATATTTCTGATTAACACAAATATATAAATATTAGAAGTTAATAAAGTTTAGAAATTTATTAAAATTAAATAATTTGAAAAATATTACATGTTTAAGTACAAACAAAATTTCAATTTGATTAACCATTAGTAGTCATCAGTGTGAGGATGGCAGCCTTATAAAAGTGTAACAGATACCAACCAGTACTTGTATAATAAATTGATATGCAATTTTTTAGTATTTTTATTTTTAATTTTTTTTATGCAGTAACTAAATTATTTCAGTCATGACTGAGAATGCAGGATCCTGTGAAAGTACTTTAATGGTAAAATTAAGCTAATTTATATTACCTCAATATTCTGTACTAACTGTTTAATAGAATTTAAATATATATATATATTATAAGTACAAACTACTTTACAGAGAAAATTCATTACTTATGTGAATTTAAAATAAAAAGAGCACATTTTTATTGATATTTTTTGTTTTATAAAATTCTCACATCTATTATCAAAAAGATACCATATAAATTGTGAAAAATCATGGAAATTATAAGAATGAGTGCTATTTATCAAAGTAACATTTTAATAAACAGTACACATGCATCCTCAGAGTTAAACAAGGCTGGGATTAGTTTCTTTCTGGGTGGTATTTTAGCAGGAGTTGAGACCAACTAAAATTAGAGGTAAAGAACAGTACATAAAAAGTAATAATTCAGACATCATAATGATCTTGCATTTAGGCATGATAAGGGGATACTTAAATTTTTACATTTTCTGGTTATAGTGAAAGGTAATGAAAAAGAATATATGTAGCATTTAAAAGAAAAAATGGTTCTTTTTTTTAAATTTAGAAAAAGAGCCCGGCCTCTGTGGCATGAGTGGTAGCATCTCAGCCTTTCATCCTGAGGTCTCAGGTTTGAATCCCGGTCAGGGATGGCATTTTCACATACTATAAATTTTCAGGCTAAAAAAAAACATATTACTTTCTTTTTTATTAATTCATCTTATTATCTTTATTCTTGAAAATATTCTGTTTGCTTTGTGCATGTTTTTTCTAGTTTGTTATCAGGTAAGAGAATCTTTACATTTTTTTTTGTCAGAACTAGTAATGGTTTGACAATCATCTACATAATGTACTGGAATTATTAGTAAAAAAGAAAAACTATGAGTTAAAAAATTGGGATTTACTTTCAGTTAATGGAAAGTACTGGTTTAGTATAGTTGAATCATGTAAAGCAACTCAAGATATTTGGATTTGTAGTTGTCAGTTCACATTCCTCAGAACAGCTGGTAGTTCGATGATTCGTCACTTCATGAATCAAACAGTGAAGTTATCTTTGTTTATAATAATAAAATATTAGACTCTGCACATATTAAACTATAGCCGCATTTGTCATTACAAATAGTTAATGTCTATTTAGCAACATAAGAGAGAATATCTATTCATGCTTAATATAATAACTAACTTAATACAAACATTAATAACTTGTTGAAAATTCTAATAGATTATTGAAATTCTTGTTTTTTTATAGCTTACTTATAACAAGAAAGCAAAACTAAGACTACTGTATCGATAAGAACTGTGTATTTTTCTGTAGGTAGCAGGCACATAGTTGTATTATAATGCAACACAATCATTGTAGGGAGTGTTAACGCAGTATGCTAACTGGCTATCCGTTGACTTTTATTAATTGCTAATCCATGTGTTACTGTCAAGATCATTCTAAAGTTTTCAGCAATATATTGAGTTGTTCCAGCAGATAGAATATATGGAATCTCTCTATATGGAATAAAGTTTGTGGCTGGATATTTAATACAGCTTGTTCAATATTGAATTTCAATTGTTCAAGTGTTGGTGGTTTGTTGCTGTAGGCTTTTACTTTGAGGTAACCCCATAGAAAAAAATCTGCCGCAGTCAAATCTGGAGATCTTGGTGGCCACAAGCCTCGACCGATAACACGATTACCAAAGAATTCCTCAACGAAATCAGAAGTTGAACCTGCGTAGTGCGATGTCGCACCGTCATGTTGTAGCCAGCAGTTTCTGTCTTCCTCTTACAAGAGTGCAATGAACTGAAATAAAATATCCTGATATCGTTCTGCATTAATGGCATACTCAAAAAAAATAGGACCGATTATTTTCTTCCGCGATATCGCGCACCACACGCCCAACTTCTGCGGGTGTAATTGTTTTTCGTGATAAACATGGGGATTTTCAGCACTCCAAATTCTAATGTTTTGGCTGTTTACGTAGCCATCCAAATGAGATCATGCTTCATCTGTGAAAAATAACAAATCCATAACATTAATTCCCTCATGCAGAAATCGACAGAACCATTGACAATATTGTAGCCGTTTTTCTTTGTCGGGCTCAAGAAGTTGATAAACCGTTTGAATGCGATAAGGTCGTAATTGCAATTGTTTGGTCGCCCGATGAACGGTTGATTTAGACAAATTAATTTCAGCAGAAACGTCTGATCGATTTATTTGGCGAGGCGAGTAATTGGTCTTTGATTTCAGTGACTGTATCTGTATTCAACACTGACGCAGATCTTTTGTGTTCCTTGTTATTAACAGAACCAGTCTCTCTAAATTTTGCAACTAACCTTAATACTGATGTTTTGTTAGGAGCTGGTTTATCTGGGTACTTATGGCGAAACAAATCTTGCACTGCAACCACTGATTTCGTACTGAAGTACGACTCAACAATGAAAACACGTTCATCTAGCAAAAACACAATCTTGTCTCTAGCAATACACTGCGCGTTATGATTGCATTGTTGTTAGTATCGGTAGTGTTCTACTGTGTCGCCGCGATGTTCAGATGTTGGACGAGTCCATTTCAGTAACGAGTAGGGAGTAAGCTTGACTTTTGAAATTTCATGGATGAGTGATTGATGGGTTGTGTTTTATATGGGACACCCTGTATAATATCATAAATATAATCTTAGACATATTGCTTAGTGGGAAATAATTCATGACCCTAGTTTTATTAAGAAGTACTAACTAGACTTTTTCAGTACATCTAATATCCCACAATTTTGGGTTGTATACCAGTTATGGTATTAGAAGTTGCTCAGCACCTGTTGTTTAGGTAGAATAGAATAATGCTCAGCATCTATAATTTAGATAGAGTAATACTGAGCACCTAGAGTATTACAGTTATCAAAAAATACTCCTGGATTTACGTTTAGTTATGTACACCTACATTCTTACCATCCATTTCTTGTGTCACCCTTCCATTTGTAAATATACTGAAATGATGTGTATATGTTATGAATATGTGTAACAGTGTATCTACTGTTTGTTCATTTTACTGATTTTTAATATTCCATTGCTCTATTGTATTTAAATTTCAATTTTGGGGAACGTATTTTCAGTTGCAATGTATAAATTTTAAATTGCATTAACCACACTAAATCCAAACATTTTGGTAATGTAATTTATTTGCTCTTAGTTGTATGCAAGTGGAAACAGGATGGGCTATATTGCAGTAGTGATCATGATAATAAAGACTTGGGAGTTAAGTCTCTGGTCCATTGTCATCAATTGCTTATTTATGTTCTATTAGAAATAAGATTTAATTTGGAATAAAAGTCAAAGTAAGATAATATAAAGTGCTTCACAAGTCATTGCTGAAATAAAAAATCAGTTTTATTTATATCTGAATGTTACTGTAGCTAGTCAGATAGGTTTCTGACAGTTAAATATCACCTGCCTCTTGTTCCTTTTATAAAATGCTAAGAAAGCAGCTTTTATCTTTCCGAAAAATAATATTACTTGTTCCATTTTTCAACAGTTTCTACTGGGTAAGAGGAGGTTCACTGGATATCTGAGGTTTATAAGTGGGATCACAAGTGTTCTCACTTGTGATCTATAATATATAGTGTTCTCACTAATGAAAATCTATAATTTTCATTAGTTTTTATGAGGATCAATTTAAGTGGTAAATTGCAACAGAGAAAGAACTATTTAATAGAATAAACTAACTGCTTGACATTCAAGTTAGCACCTGTGACATAGGCAATATCAATTGTCTGAAAAGAATTTCATTATTATAACCTCTTTCGTTTATTTCAGAATGTTTGGCCCACTTGAAACGTGTACTGGTAGAACAGCTGTGATAAGATTTCTATTTTCTGAAAATGTATTACCTATGCAAATTTTAGTAATTGCATTGAACAGTTTAAATCTAACAGAACAATTTCACGATTTTCATATAGTGGAAGTTTCAACTAAAGCTTGCAAGAAATCATGTAGTTTCATGTAGCTTGTGATTGTAGTTTCTAAAAATTTGTTGCACTCCGTATTCTATTATCTATGAGTTGAATCATTGCAAAATGTGTTAAAGGTGGGCTCCAATACATCTGACTCAGAAACACTTGAATTCACATTTTTACTGAACTTAAAAAGTGGCTTTAGCAGAAGGTAATACTTTTTTAGTCAGCATGATAACTTAAGAATTCCCAAATTTGGAACAAAAACATCTGAGTTTTATCTACCAGGAAAAAATTAAACCTATGCATCAGCTGCCAGTAAAGTAATACTAACAGTGTTCTGGGACTATATAGGGCCCATTTTATTGTGATTACTTGCAAAAACAATATACAATTAACAGTAAGTAGTATTGTTGTAACATGCTAGGAGTTCAAAGTGAAACCTTCAGTAAGGAGGAAGTATACTGGTTCTCTCACAAAAGAAATTTTCTTCTGCATGGTAATGTGCACCCTCATGCTGCTCAAAAGACATGGAAACTGTTTAAAAGTTGGGTCAGATCCATCTTACAGTCCCAATCTCACAATTTTATACAGTCCCAGTTTTTTTGTTTGGTCCTCAGAGTTTTTATGTAGCACCATGTTAAATAATAAGCAGTTAAAGAACGTGTTACAAGAATAACTCAAGACACAAAGGTGAACAATTCTTTACTGCTGTAATAAAAAGCTTTCAGAAAGATGGATAAAAATGCCCAATATTGTAGCTGGGGAATATGTTGAAAGTAGTATTTCATTGTCATTGATAAATTATAATTTTTCATATTCATTTGTCTCTAAATATTGAACGACCCTCGTATATTAACACTGTTATGATTTTAAATGTTGATATTACGTCACTTCAATTAAGAAAAGTTGAAAAGTACTTAATTTTTTTTTTTTTTTTTTTTTTTTGGGCAGTTATATATTTTCATTATTACAGTAATTTTCTGCACACCTTTCCAAAAAATCATAAGTATTATGATTTTTAAAAGAAATAAATATTTGTAAATTTTTAATTAATTCATTGAAAATGATACAAAAACTTTCACCACAGCAATCAAAGATGACATACTAAGATTAAAGCCAATTAGACATGAATTTATTGTTAACTATCTTAATTTTGTTTCCATGGAAATAATTATTTTTAACAATTAATCATTGTTTATATTAAAATTGAAACATAGAAGTTGATATTACACATTAGATGGTATCAAAGTTTTATGAGTAGGAACAACTGAAAATGTAAACTATTATTCATACTTCTATAAATGTTTTGGTATATAATACTTTACATTGTATTTTTGATATTTATGTTTTTTTAACTATCTGATATGGAGAAATCCAGTTTCTTTCTTTCCCTTACTTGAATATCATAATTCATTATCACATTGTAGGAATCCGTTTTTATTTATTATTTTTTTTTTTTTAATTTTACAAATGTTTAAAAATCTTACCTCCTAAGGACCACAGTTTAAAGTGAGTAGGTTCATCTGCTTCAGGCAAGAAAACATTAGTACAAAACACAGATATTAAAAAAATCTACACCTTTTTTTATTTAGATGTTTCACCCACATAAGCTTTAGGTTTGCACATGGAAATATGAGATAAAATACTTGCAGAATATGAAAAATACAGTCAGATTACAATTTAAACCCAGAATTTATAATATATGTAGAATTTTTAAAACTGTAAGAGAATTTTGACTAGTTACATTCAGTTAATATTAAAATTACAATTGCATTTTTATTGTAAAATTTTTTATGGAGATATATCAAAACCTCAATTTAGTTGTAAGAGTTTGTCACCAAATGAAACATTTCAAGAAATTAAATAATTAATTAAATTTTAACAAAATCAAACTAAACAGGTTTAAGTGAGTCTTTTCCAATTTAAAGAACAGTGTTCATTTTTTAAATATTAGTATTATCAATATGGTTTGATCTAGCTTGAAGGTAAAACTTGCGTTGGTCAAACCCCCACACTGCCATGGGTTTTGACATCACATTGTGGCAGTTTCCCTCCTCCAACAAAAAAAAAGGTTGTTAAAACTTGTCATAATTGTCCTTATGGAAATATTCCTATAGAATTATTATGTAATACATTTCTATCGTACTTTGTTATTAAATGTATTTATAATATTTTGCTATTTATTAACTTTTGACATACTAGTTTTTATTTGCCAAGAAAGCTGGAGTTCATACATATGTGCCTTGATTTGATAAGTTATAATATTTCCATAAAATTAAAATTTTTATCATATTTTAATGAAATATCAAGTATGTACAGGTAATATCTTTACCTGACTATTCCAAGATATGAGTAAATTTGTTAGATGGTACACTTTCATGTATGTATATTAATTTGTGCTTCCAAAACCCTGATCGGTTGCATTTATTTTCATGAAATAAGCAACAAATAATTATTTCCAGTCATAGAAATGATACTTAATGTATGAAAATTTAAAGAAAAAGTTAAGTGGTCAGTTTTCACCACTTGTTTACCCCAAAAAAAACAAAATTAAAACCCTGCTAATACTAGAGGGTACTTAACAGAAAAAATTCACATAATTAGTTAAAAATTACGAGTAAATATTTCAACCCTTGTATTCAATAATTAACACTGAATGCTGAAAATCTAATTGAAATTTATGAAATATTTGAAGATTTTTTAAAAAGACATTTGGAAAAATGATAAGAGGAATTCATGGACGAAGTACGTGAACACCATCTCACGTACTACTCCCACGTCTATTGTGTGGAGAAAAATCCATGCAATTTTCAGGTCGCCAGGGCAATCTATTCTCGGTCTCGTCGATGAGGGGGACTCCTTACGTCATCTTCGGCTGTAGCAAATACTTTAGCGAAATCTTTCCGTTCGGTGTCTCTCACCTCGTCATATAGTAACGACTTTCAGAGGTACAAAGCACGGATGGAAGTATTGGGGTTGAATACTGGTGTTTCGGATGGTGAATTGAACACTCCATTCTTACTTAAAGAATTGTTGCACACACTTAGGAACTCTCGTGACACTTCCCCTGGACCGGACAACGTTCGTCTTTGTATGCTTTCGCACCTTCCTGACTCAGCACTACAACTTCTTTTGAGTATTTACAACGGTTTATTCTCCGGACAAGTCTTTCCGCCCGACTAGTCGGAGGCATTTATTGTACCAGTACTATAAAGCCTGGCAAAGAGAAAACCGATCCCTTAAGCTACCGTCCTATTTCTTTAACAAGCGTGTTGTGTAAAGTAATGGAGAGGATGGTGAACCGCAGGCTTGCGTGGTACTTAGAGAAACATGGCTTTCTTTCTTCGGAACAGTGTGGTTCCGACATGGGAGATCTTCCATTGACCATTTGGTGTCGATGGACACAGCCATACAAAACGCCTTCCTGAACCGCCAACACCTCGTTGCTATCTTTTTCGTTATAAAAAAGGCGTACGACACGGTCTGGCGACGTGGCATTCTTAACACTCTTAGGAGGTGGGGGATCACTGTCAACATGCTTGTTTTTATCCGGGGATTCTTGAATTACCGGACGTTTCGTGTTCGTGTAGACGATTCACTTTCAGACAGTGTCGTCTCAGAAAATGGGGTACCGCAAGGTAGTGTATTAAGTGCCACCTTGTTTTCTGTGGCCATAAACAGCATTACCAATTGTGTACAGGCTCCTGTCTCTTGTTGTCTTTTCGTTGATGGTTTTGTTATTTACGTTGCGAGCCGCTCTACACCCACTGCGGAGCGACTGATGCAGAACACTATATTTCGCCTTGAGGCTTGGTCAGGGACTACTGGTTTCACATTTTCACCCGACAAGACGAAATGTGTAGTCTTTTCTCGGCTACGTAACCCTTCTAATCCGCGGGTTTTTCTGAACAGTGAGCTTATTGCTGTCTCTACTTACGTCAGGTTTCTGGGTTTGTTTTTTGATAGCCGTCATACTTGGGTCACACATATGAGGGATTTGAGGACAAAGTGTTCCAAACTTTTGGATATGATGCGGATCCTAAGTAACACCAACTGGGGGGCCGATCGGTCGTGTATGTTACGTTTTTACTACTCCCTTGTTCGTTCCCGTTTGGATTATGGTTGTGTCCCTACTCCTCAGCTCATCAAACCGTACTTAAGATGCTGGACGATGTGCATCATTCTTTTCTTCGGCTTGCCACGGGTGCGTTTAGATCGAGCCCTATCGCAAGCTTACTTGTAGACAGTGGCGAGCCATCACTTTGGGATAGACGAGACCAGCTTTTGTTATCTTATTTTGCCCGTCTCAGCGGACAGCCGAATCACCCAGCTTTTGACCCAGTTCTTAAGAATCCTAATTTGAGGAAGTATGAGGACCGTCCACGTTGTACTGCGCCTGTGGTTGTCCGTACACGACGTCTGCTGCAGCGTATGAATGTTGGCACTCCCTCGTTCTTTCCATCATGTCCGTGCTCGAATCCCCCGTGGAGAATAAACCATGTAAATTTTACGTTTGATCTTACAACGTATGATAAACAATCAACGCCACCTATTGTTTACCAGCAGGTGTTCCAGTTTCTCCTCACCAAGTCGAACCCAGACGTGGTGGTATACACTGATGGGTCGAAGCATGACGGTAACGTTGCTTGTGCTTTTGTTTTCAATCAACAGACTTATATGTTTGGCCTACCTGGTGTTACGAATGTGTTCACCGCGGAACTACTCGCTGTGGATAGGGCTCTAAGTATCGTTGGCCCTAAATATAGGAACATTCTTATTTGCAGTGACTCGTACATTGCCCTCCAGGCGTTGGAAAACCTTTATTCCGGACATCCTGTCGTCGTTGGCATTTATGATAAAATCGCTGAGTTAGAAAACGAAACAAGGGGGTAGGTTTTTGCTGGATCCCTAGCCACGTTGGGGTTCTTGGTAATGAGAGGGCAGATTCTGCTGCGAAAGAAGCGTGTATTCAGCCTCCTTTCACCACCCGAGTTACTATTTTTGATTTTATTAATCATATAAAACAATCACTGCGAGCAAGGTGGCAAAGTGGCTGGACGGCTGCCGTCGATAGTAAACTTCGACGGATTAAAGACTCAGTGTTGCCGTGGGGCTCCTCTTGCAGGAATTCTCGTCGTGAGGAAGTGGTCCTCTGCCGGTTACGGTTGGGGCATACGAGGATCACACACGAATATCTAATGTCAGGAGAAGACCCACCCCGGTGCACACGATGCAACTGCCGCATGACTGTGCACCACATTCTCGTGGACTGCGTATGTTATGCGGCGTTGCGTCGTCAATTTAATATACCCAGCAGCATTCGTGATATCTTGGGCAATGATGGCAGGGTTTTGGAGCGAATGTTTCTCTTTTTGCATGGTACTGGGTTACTGCAAAGGATGTAATATACTTATATATGTTTTTCTGTAAGGAGAGATTTTAATAATTTTAACCTTTATTTTCGATTTGATTTTTTAGTTCTATGTGTTTAATTTTATCATCCGGGGTGAGATTTTTGCACAACCCATCAGAGTTAGGTAAGTTTTTATACTTTCTTTATTCTATTATTTTATCTTTAATATTTTATCAACTTTGTCTGTGATATTAGTTTTGGGTTTTATTTTGCCTTCTTGGCTTGTTTTAGTAAAATTTTATTATATGATTAATATTACGTTTACACCTTGTATAGCTTATTATTTTGGAATTATATTACCCTTTTAATAACTACCGGGCGATGATAACGCCCAAGCGTTTTTCGCCCACAAACAACCAAAAAAAAAAAAAAAAACTGTTTTATATTTATATGAAACACAATAATTTCATTTTATAATTTTTATGTCATCAAAATTATGCAGCTTACCTTTTTTCTTTTTTTTCTCTGTTTTGCCTCCACCTTAAGGTCCTTCAGAGAATGATATTTATGAATGTAAATAAAGTGTAGTCTTTTACAGTCGCAGGTCGACTATTCCTGAGGTGTGTGCTTAATTGAAATCCAACCAGCAGATACTAACACAACGAATTCAGAACGTACCCAAAATCATTCAAAGTCTGAAAAGATTTTAATGACATTAATATATATCTATATCCAACCGGTTTTCCAGCTACTGCCGGGTCTGGGTGTGTGTAGGCAAATGTAATTAATATACCGGCTTACCAGGCCTGATGTATTTGCTATGTTTGTATTTTGTGATGAGAATTTTACCATAAGACTAACCCGGTAGGTAATTTTTTACAACTTGTATTATTCTTACGTTTTACTTCCTTGTACGAAATAAAGGAAATATTGTGATCGCGAAAAATTTCGGTTTTCAAATTTCAACGGAAATATCCATTTTGGCCATTCCTGAATCCATTTTGACTAGTTTCAGCGTTACGTCTGTACGTACGTGTGTATCTCGCATAATTAAAAAACGATGATGAAATTTTGGATTTAGGACTGTTGTAACATCTAGTTGTAGACCTCCCCTTTTGATTGCATTCGATTGAACCAAAAATCTCAAAATATTTGGATTTTGAACTTTTTCTTAACTGCAGTATTAAGCCCTCATTAAGAGTTTTTCAACGATATATCATAATAGGAACTTATTTTCTTTGGTTCCAGAGGTATAGCAAAAAATATCAAAAGTTAATGAAAAATAATTTTATGTACTTCTCATTTTAAAAAAATGTGTTTATGTAATTTAATAGGCGTACAAGGAAGTCATATGGTGTCCACATCAGATTTTTACTTATAGCATCAAAATGTATTGTATTTTAATCTGCAGGTTTACCAGACAATGTTACAATCAAAACACTGCCTTATTATGCAGTTATGGGAGGAGATATGAGTCCACAGGAGACATTAAATTACATCAAAGACGAACTGGGTCATCTTCAATATGGATCTAGCTCGGCCAGATCTATGCTAATAGAATCAAGAAATGAGAAAGAATATGGGTCTGAAAAAGTGAGATCTGTCCTTAAAAAAAAAGGCGATTCGCTAGGATTGTGCAGCACGGGGAAGTATGCAACTATAAACTGTTTAGCTAGATCTTTACTGAAATTGCAGGTACTTCCTGATTATCAACTGAGACTTAAAATATATATATTATATGCTTCGCTGTTGCTTGATTTAAATATATATATATATATATATATATATATATATATATATATATGAATGTTTGTTTGTCCCGTATGAGTTCCTATACTATTCCGATTACGATGAAACTTTGGTGAGTTGTTGTGCGCACGCCTACTAATGTTTTTGAATTAGTTTGGACCCGTTGAGGTGGAGATATTTCTAAAAATTGTGTTATGGTCCGATTTGGCTCATATTCAGAATATATATTAGTTACGTGAAAAGAAATATTTTTTGCAAAATCTTTACCCGCTAGGTGGCGCCGGTGTAAAGATATTTACGAAACAACAAACAGGTATACAGGCATGTTCGTATGTGTGTCCGCTATAGACTAAAAAATTACTTGACCGATTTACGCGCGGGAGAAAGGGAGAACAGAAAAAAGGGAAATTGGAAAAGGAGGAAAATGAAAAATGGAAAAAGAGGAGAAAAGTTGAAAAGGAAATAGGAAAAAAGTGGGAAAGGGGAAAAATTCAAAGGTTAAATTTTGTGAATTCCGTAATGTTAAGCTTTTTAATGTTTTATCAAACTTTTCATTTAATCTATATAATATATTATATATATATATATATATATATATATATATATATACACACAAATCTAGCAACAGTGAAGCATTGAGGATCTGCAAGTATATATATAAATGAATGTTTATTTGTTCCGTACGCGTTTCTATACCATTCTTCCGATTGCGATCAAACTTTGGTGAATTGTGCGCACGCCCGGGAAGGTTTCCGAATTTGTTGAGGCTGGGGTCGAGATATTTCGGAAAATTGTATTAATGATCGGATTTAGCTCTTATTCAGAATATATATTAGTTACGTGAAAATAAATATTTTTGCAAAAATGGAAAGAGGGAAAAGGGATAAAGTGAAAGGTTATATTTTGTGAAGTTCTGTTCTATATACGAGTATATACTCAAATCTAGTAATAGCGAAGCATTACTGGGTCTGCTAGTATGTAATATAAAATTAAAATTATAAATAATTAACACCGTTATAAAGAGAGGTAATTTACTTTTAATAGAACTTTTTTTCAACGATGACGTTGATTAAATGATGTAAGTTCCGTCCAGTGAGATTAAATTACCCTTTTATTTTCCGTATGTAAATTTTAACGTATCAGTTTAGTTTGTCACTGTTTGTTTTTTTTAGCATCATAATATCCGGTCTAAGTAATTAACCTTTCAGCTTTAATTTATAAAAAAAAAACAACGAAGAATTTTTATTAGTTCTTCGAACAGTATAACTTATGTTCGCCATATACTAAATAATGAGTTTGAATTTCTAAACATCTTTACTCAAAATAAGTGTCAACTATAATATTTAATTAATTATCGTACGGTTTTATATGATTTTTATTTACCGTAAAATAAACAAAAAAAGAAGATATTGTTGACAAAAAATGTGCAGTATGTGGGTTTATTTTATCGTACCTAATCTGGTCCTTAGTTCTAACAAATGACTTCTTATAAAAGTTTCTAGCAACACTTGTTTTGTTGAATTTTTAATATTAAACTATTATATTCATTTGTATAACTTTTAACATTTTTGTTTACAATGGTGATCCACCATTGCATTTCAAACATTATGATTATTTCGAAAATGTTTTTGTTTTTACTCGTACATAGATAAAAGAAAATAACTGTAAGATCCTAACATGATTTTTTATGCCAAATTTTGCGTCTTCTTGTCGAAATTTTTCTATCTGGTTTTATGAACTTTACGTGAGGTTATGTAACATCGGTTACAGTGCGGTGGTACATAGTTTGGACTCTGGACAATAACAATGAAACAAAATATTAGTTAAAATTATAATATAATTCACATTTGAAAATTTAGATTTTTTTTATATGACGTTCAGCGAAGTTTTATATTTTTGCCGACCGTCATAACTAGAGACCGGATTATACGCAACATAAAAAGCTTGAAATATACATGAAATATGCATGAAAAGTGTCAAAATATGTAAGTAGTTGAATAACATATAAATAAGTTCGATAATTAACAATTATTTAACATTTTGTTACTTTTGTAAACATAAACAACCGCGGCTGCTGAGCCGTGCAGCTAATAGGTTTGGCCGCGTAAGATTTCATTTATTAACAAGGTACCCTACCGAAAAATATTGTATATATAGCGAAAATATGCATCATCACTAGATTTTAAGGAAAATATGTAATAAGAATGGGCTATAATTTTTAATTGTTATATCGGCAAACCTATAACAATATAAAAAATGTACCGGGGGTTGAACCCAGGATCTTCGAGTAAAAGGCTGAGACGCTACTACTCCACCAGGGAGATCGGCTTGTAATTTTTATATGCAGAATATTTGTGTACAGTTTGAAGAAAGGATACAAGTAGGGCGGCCCCTGAGATTGCAAACTCATTTTCAATAATAGAAAAAGAAAACTCATAGCGGGTTTTTTGGCTTAAATGTAGTTGTTTTTTATTCATAATATTTTTCCCTTTAAATTTTTATATTCTTTTTCAAAGTAAAACGAGATCCATTAAAAAAATAAGTAAAATTTTTACCTCATTAGGAAAAACAATCAACATAATTCATTTGTAACGAATAAATTTCATTAAGCTAGCATGCGGTGAGCGTTATTTCGTATACAAGCATTGTTTTCTTACGATAGGGTTGCCATCTTTTAGAATAAAAAATATCGTATCCTAGAGGAGTTTCTATCTTTTGGTGTAAATATTGAAAACTTTTTATAAACTTAGTAAGCTTATATTGTTTAAATTTACGTTACAATAATTGTAATTTATTTTATATAAATACATTTTAATTTTTGCTTTTGTTTGTTTTTTATTTTTTGATATTAGTCATATTATATCTTTTACATATATAATTACAACTGAATGTATTTTTTCAACTTCACGTTACCAAACTGTAATGAAGATGTTTTATAAATTTCAATTAATGTATATCAGGGATGTTGACAGTTTGTGTGGAGGTTGGGCTTGCCAGATCGATCCTGAGTCTGTACTGGATGATCACACAATGTGGTCCGAGCGTCGGCGCCAAACACACGAACTTTGTCCGAGCTGCAACTCTCCGACAAGGTACCCTATATTATCGTTTAAATGTTTTCACCGGCGTAAAGGTTTCTCTCTCTTTTTTTTATAGATTCATTTAACAATAGTGTTGTAAAATAAAAGTTATATTTATAGTATCAATTTATTAATATTAAGTATTATTTTTTATAGTTTCCTTTTATTTATATTACTTACTCTGGTTTGAATTTTCATCTATAGAAAATCTTTTGTTAATCATTACCGCTATTTATTAAGAGTTGGCGCGTTAATTATGTATACATATTAAAAAATAAATTTTATTGCAATATAATTATAAAAAGTTGTAATTTAAAATATAAAAAATTCTGTTTATTATTTTAAAAAAATAAATTACGCTGAAGAGAAGAATTTATCTTTTTGGGGGTTTTTCGAGGAAAAAAATAGTTTTTGAATAGTTTATTATAAAAGTAAGATTTTTTGTTAGTTGATATTAGTTATAATGTCTTATGCGTTTTAATTGTTGAAAAATTATAAATATTTTTCAGTTTAGTTTGTAATTTTACTGTTTAGAAATTTTTTATTTTCCTGCTTAATTGCTCTTAAATAAACTTTACAATTATTTATAATGTTACCATTTCTTTGAACGAAAGATAATTGTTCTTTTAATTTTTTTACATTTTTAATAATATTTTCATTTAAATCTCTTTTGAAATATTTTTTTTTTAAATAATAAAGAAGCCTTACAATATCCATTTTATGAAACTTTGTGACTCAATATGTTTAATGATCACTAACATCGGACTTCCGATAAAAAAAATTGTGTCCATTTCTGTGTTTGGGGGATGTTTGAATTGATTTGTTTTACCGAAAAAAAAAATTATTACTTACGTGTATGAAATAATGATGTAATAATAAATAATGATGTAATAATGTAATTAATAGTAATGAATTAATTATTTTCTTAATTCGGGAAAGCTTTATATTTGAGTAATTAATCGATTGCATAACTTTAAGTTCAGATAATCATATTTTTGAATATTTTACAAATATTTTACATCGAGCAAAGAGATTAAGCGTCTCTTTTTATTTTTCATATTATTAAAACCCTTAGTAAAAGTCGATTGTATTTTCCGCATCCTACTCCAAAACAAGTTCGTGCGCGCGCGCACACATTCACAAACGTGATCGTATATTAACATTATTTACCCCATATTAACATCGTAATATCTTACTGAACAAATATTAAAGCGTTTGGTTTTACAAATAAACTAGTGAAAGACAAACTAAACAAAGAATTAGTAATTTATCAGAAAATGTATGAATTTAGATTAAATCATACTGATACATAGTTAAATAAAAGTAAATTTAAGAAAAATTAGTAAAGCTATCCGAATTTAAATCATACAATGAGAACAATATATTTTACTTTGATTTTCGTAATTGAGAATTGTTATACTGTAATCTAACCTTCAACAATATTTCTTACTGTAGTTTCATTTTGTACGCTGTGTATTGTGCTTTTACAGTTAAGTTTTGTTCTAAACAGAGCCGTTCAAGATGAATAATGCTGTCATTCTGGATAGAAAGATACATAAAAACTTCAAAGGTTGACTCATTTTTCGTCAAAGTCGCTCCCTTTGTTAACACTTTCAAAGTTTTAGAAAAGTAATATTACGCAACACCATTACCAATATAAAAATTTAATAAATTTACATTAAAATCTTTTAAGATATCAATATATAAATGAATATACACAGTTTTGTTCTAAACAGAACCGTTCAAGATGAATAATGCTGTCATTATGGAAATAGAAAGATACATAAAAACTTCAAAGGTCGACTAATTTTTCTTCAAAGTCCCTTTGTTAACTTTCAAAGTTTTAGATAAGTAATATTACGCAATATTACCACTTCATCTGGTATTTGAATAAGCTTATATATTAATTGTTGTCAAACAATTTAAAAATGTAATAAATGTATATATCAATATATAAATGAATATACACAGTTTATGTAAAAACTTAGTTCATTTTACATCTCGAAAAAATTTATTAACGCATTTTTTTTAGTTGAGAATTTAATATGTATCATGCATTTTAAAATTATATTTAATATTTAATTGGTAGCATGTAAAAAATAAAATATTAACTCTCCTAAGTTTAACCTAGGGGATAACATGCGAACTGATGTAGGGGATAATTTAATGTTATTTCATGTTTTGCGGTTTCTTAGGGCCGTCCGTTTGCATTCAAGTATTTGAATTACTGTAGTTGGTTTCAGCTACTCATGCCAATTGCCGTAAAGCAGATGGTTATTTTATTTCTTTAATTGAGATATGTGAATATCTTTGTTTACTACAACAAATACATCGTGTCCGGGCGATGATAACACGGAAACGTTTATCGCGCAGAAAAACAAAAAAGCTTTTTAGTGTGTACTGATAATCTAAACTTTCTTCTTTTTTCAAGGCCTAGGCGAGTCGTCTGTTCTAGTCTCAAAGAATATATACTATCCCGTGACTGAATCGCAACTCGTTCTTGGTCTCCTAACATCTCTTAGTCCCGCTGGTTTATGTTCTAGATGCGTCTTTCTTGTGGATGAATTCATTACAGATGTTATCTAGTCTTGAAGAACTCTTTACCATTCTCATAAAACGTATCTCCGCCATTTGAATATTATTAGGAACCCAGGTCTCACAACCATACACCTAAAACAGGTACAGCCATCATTCTGTAAAATTTCAATCGGTTCTCTTTCCTTGTTTTCTTGGTCAAAGTACATCGGATTTTTTAAAAATTAACCGAACTTATATTCAAAACAAACCTGTCGCAGTTTAAACATACTTAAAATTCCATTTTTAACAGACTTAAAAAAGGTCCTTACTCATTTACATTACTAATTTCGGTTACTCCTTTATTTATATAGAGGAAATTACTTTTCATCAATGGAAATTTAAAAAAAATTTTTAAACAGTATTTTTCATTTTTTATTTTCGGTTGTTATTAATTACTAATATTTGATTGTTATATATCTTGTAATCAAATTTTTTTTTCTTGAATATTTTTGGAAATTACTTGGAAAATATGGCGTAAAAAATAATATATCAAAATATTCCCGAGTTCCACGAAGCCTTAGTTCATGCTCATTATATTATTCTCTTTGTGTTTATCAGCGCATTATTCATTTTCTTACCTTTTTCATGAAGTAAATTTTTAACCTTTTTAGTTTTCGACAGAAACTGTTTTTTTTTGTATCCTTAACTTATATTTTAAATACAACAAGCGTTGAAAAGAAAATTAAATTTTCTTGTAAAAATTGTTAAGCTCTAAAGCTTAGAATTACTTTTAGTTTCAATTTAAAAATAATCATAATATTTCTATTACATTATTATAAACATTTAAACAGAAGTATTCAGATTTATTTTATGTGATTGAAAACCGAATAGTGAGGTGTTAAATATTTAATCTCTGAAAGTTACAGAATTCGTTTAGGAAGTAAAATTACAAAGAATGGGAAAATTAGGTAGAAATAGAAGGCTCAAGTAAGTATCAAATATTGATCGAAAATTCGGAAAATATTTTTGTAAATTTATATTGAAGTGGTTATGGAAAACATAAATGGTAGAAAAAGCAAAAAAAGAGAAGAATTTTAAATTAAATTTAGGTAATTTGGTAATAAGGAATTGTGGAGGATAAACTGTACATCATATAATGCATTCTGTAAAAAAAAACTACACTTATAGGATTTTGTAATAATTTTTAGGTTAAAAGATTCGATCAGAACTGAAAGAAATGGAAAATAACATCAAACCAGGCAAATGACTGATGACCTTCTCCTAAAAGTGTTTAATAAATGTAATAGAATAAGTTTATTAAATTAATTTTTTTTTGGATGATGACATCGCCTTTATAAGCTTGGTCATGTGCTGGGATTCGAACCCGGGACCTCCAGACGAAAGGACGAGACGCTACCACTCCGCCACAATTAATAACATATATTATAATCCACATTATGATAATAAACGTTTTTATAGTAATCGATTCGAATTTAAAAATTGTCCTTCAAGGAGACATATTAGAAAAATATTTTTTCACCTTAAATAAAGATGCAAATTTTTTTATCCCTTAGTCAAAATAGCCGTTTTTATAACTGAATATTTATGTACGTATTTGAAGGTTAATAACTCCAGCCTCCGTAAACCAGTTTTCTTCAAAATTGGTAGGAAGGTGCCGTTTCTGGGGGAATTAAATTTAAAAAAAAAAATGGAAAAAGAGATGGGGATGTTTCAGCCAACATTTAAAAATTATCAAAATATTTTCCTTAGAAAAGTTTAAACCCTTTTAAAACTTTTGAAACCCTTTTTAGCAGAACTTTTTTTTTAATATTCACTCAAACCTCCTTAGTTTAAAAGTTCATTGTATAGAACCATTGCTTATAGAACCAAATGTGTAATATATATTTTTTTTGAAATACTGCTAAAAAATGTTCACCCCTTTCCTAAAAATTTTATTTAAGATTGTAGCTATATCTTTTTACTTATTTTTAATATTTTTGAACAATTTTTACTTTCCTCTGCGTTTCATGATCCAGGGACCCCAAAAAACAAAGAAAAGTGGGAGGAATGTTCGCAGTATGTTGTCAGTTTTGAAGCTTAATAACTTGGATAAGTCGATCTTAATGAAATTTGACAAAGAGACGTGTAAATAAGGGGCAATTTCTTTGTAAAAGTTTGGGTTCAATATCTACATTGCGTATATGTTTATCCTACCATTTTAGAAAATAATTTCTCCCAAATTTTCCTCCTTCCCACAAAATTTATTGTTTTTTAACCGAATTTTTTTGTCTTCCTAGACATAGTAGCAGTGGTTCAAACGACCCAAAAAAAAATATTTTGGGGGCAATATTGGAGGTAGGAAAGCTGATTACAGTAAAAACATATCGATTTAAAAAAAAAAAATTAAATTAATTATTATGTATTATATTACTTGTGTTTTAAATTATCGTATAACATTTTATTTTCTCCAAAATTACTCCTTTATATTTAATGTAGCAGAGACGTAACATAGTATGAGAGATATTTTTATTACCTTAGACACATTTTTACACTTTTTCGTACCTTTTCTTCCAATTCGAGTTAATTCTTCTTTTGTCCAATACTTACTTTTATCTTGGAGTTCTGCCACTTCCCTTGAGAAAAAAGTAATAAAAAAAGGTAACCGATGTAGGTTACGCTACTCAGCGTAGTGTAACGCATCGAGGTGTCACATGTTAGAATGTAATTACGTTTAGGATTATATATTTTAATTTGTTTTTAATTCGTAAACAACTAATTTACTTTAATAAATTCACATAATTATACGTTAAGTTGTAAAACGTTCTCTTGTTTATTGCGTGTTAATATCTAATAATACCTCACTTTTCGAGATAGTCTATATTGTACCATAAAAATTTGTTTACAGTTGAATAGCTCTTACATTGAACGGGCTCATAGTACATATCTATAACAATATAAAACTGCATACATGTCATCTAGAATAATTGTCCTAAGGGAATTGAGAATGGAAACATTATTGAATGTACAACTATATTTTTCCTCTTTCGTTTTTAAATTGTAACATTTATGTTAAAACATTAAAGTAATGAAGCGAACTTTAATCAAATAATGTTTCTTTTATTCTAGAATATTTAGCTTAATTACGTGTAAATTTTATTATTATATTCATTAATGATTTTTTTATTATTTGGATTACTTTGACTCACGTTACTTCGTTTGAATCTTTTAACCCGTTGATGTTTATTTTCTACAAATTATTGTTTCATAATATTATAGATATTACATTATATTTTTATTATTATAATACCTTTATACAGAGTGATATTAAAAAGAATGGAAATTGCTTCATATTTCAAAATTGAGACCCCGACGGGGAGTCTTACTCTAAAACTTTGGAGGTTGGCGCTCCCCACGACCCTAGCCTACGCAGCGTTTCTTTCCACTATATACGGCAAGCTGCTGACCCTTTTACACCATGCACATACACCTATACCATACCACAAACACTACACAGATAACAACATATACCCTTACATACCAACACAACAATATCTCTTCTTACACTTACACTCGATGATGTTGCGACACCTTACGAAACGCAATTGTAACCCAAGGTAGAAACTATTGTGGAACAGGATGGCACTGCGTAGTGAGTCTCGAACGATGTCCTCTGGGCACTTGGGCGGGCGAACCCACTAGTATTTAGCTCTAGCCTCTGTACGCGTAGGTTCTGCAGAGGTGGTGGTGATATTTTCGAGGATATGGTGGCGGATGAAGGGTCTGAAGAAGCAAAGCACTTCCTAAAAACCTAAAAATTTTGAGCACAAAAAAGTAAAACCGCATAGTATTTCACAAATAATCTGCACGCAGAGTTTTGTATAAACGAAAAAGGGTATTTTTATAGGTACAAATATCATTTGCGAAAGTTGCGACCATCAAACTGAGGGCAGAGGACGTCAAAGTGTAGCTATTTTTCTGAAGAAAATCGTATTAGCCGCGCGTATTCCGTGAGTGAAATACCCTTGCAGTCTCAGTGAAGATATTGGCGCCATTTAAAATGAATATCTGCAACTTAAATCTTCGACAAAATTTTGATATCAATGAGAATGATTTGTCCAGTCCGTTTTCACGGATTCCCTACCCTGCCTAATAACTGGCGATTTCAGTGCTCATCACTAGTCATGGAACTCATCAACAAGTTCTTCCCGTCTTCCCGAGGTTATTTGATCAACTGAGACAAAACTTAGATCTCTGCTAATTGAACGACGGGTCGTACACGTTTGTATCATCTTTAAGAGGTTTATTTTTATTTATCGATTTGTTCTTGTGTTCAGCATCCCTACTCCACGATTTATCTGACATGTTCACAAAAACTTCTTTTAAAACCATCACTGACCGGTTGTTATCTCAGTCGGTAATAGTGATTTGCCTCAGTCAGCCACGTAGATATGTGGTTCGGAAAGCGGACTGGATCGGATACAATGATTCTTTTGTCCAATACGACAATAATGGTAGCGCGATCCACCAACTTGCTAAGTTTACACACCTGATACTCGATTGTGCAAATGAATCTATCCGTTTAAGATCTGGAAAGCCAAGGCCGCCTGCTGCTCCTTTGTGGGATGAAGACTGCAGGATTGCACTAAGGGATCGTTTTAGGGCTTTACGCAATTTCAATCAAAGACTGAATTACTCTGCGCCTTCCGCAATGCGAGGGCTGTTTGCCGTCAAGTGAATCAGGGCTGAATTATGTCGATATCATTTCTCGGACAACTCCATCCCGGAGAAACATTCGGGCCATGTATGGATCAGGATAGTCACCGCAGCCGATTGGACTGGAAAGCAACGGCATCCTCGTCACTGCGCAGTTAGTTTCACTTACATTATCATATTGTCCTGAGTTTGAGGCATATGTAGAAAATATCCCGTTTGTGAATGGAGACTCGCATACTCTAAGGTAAGGTATGCTTCAATAATTCGTGTGACACTTCCCTCGGAAGTGAAAACATCAGGTTCAGTGTGCTATTACATGCGTTACAACATCTTTTGTGTACCTGTAGTAGAAAATATTCTACTATATTTTCTGATCAGGTTTTTCAAACTTTTTGGTCAGAGGCATTGGTGATTTCGTAAGATAAATCATGCCCCTCAAGTCATCGTTAAATCTACTTAACCAGTACCCTGTTCAGCTTGATGGAACGAATGGTAAACTAGAATGGTCGCCTGATGTGCTAACGCCCTAATTTCTCCCGAACAATGCGGTTTCCGCCAAGGTAAATTCGTCTGGATTCAAGTTTTCTCCTGAAAAGACGAATGCATTTGTTTTTACGCTTGAGGGAACATGTTGATCCTCAACTGTTTTTACGTGATGAACCAGTTGAACCATAACATCAGGTTAGTTTTTAGGATTATGGTTGGACCAACGACTGACTTAAAGGAGCTGAAGGTAAAATGCTAGATATGCTGAGAGTTTATCTAATACTTGTTGGGTAGCTGATCGAGTATACATGTTTCTTCAGAGCTCTGGTCAGTTACCGCTTAGACTACGGCTGCATGGCTTATAGTTCCAGTCAGTTCCACTCTTAGAATGTTCGATGCAGTGTCCATCATTCATTTATCCGTCTTGTTACAGGTGCGTTTCGCTCACGCCCTGTGGTAAATCTACTGGTGATCAGTGCTGAGCCATCCCTTTGGAATAGACGAAACCAAATGATCTGCTCTTATGTAGCTCGCATTAAAGCGTATCCAAATCATGAAACCTTTGATACGGTGTTCTCTAACCCGGATCTTAATCGTTATTAGGAACAGCCGAGATCTACTGTTCCGCTAAGCATCAGACCTCAGCGTCTTTTCTTAGCTGTAAATATACAATTACCTGCATTGCTGACATGCAATGTTATTATCCCCACCGCCCCCTTGGCGGTCTTCACTCGTAAGTTACTGCTTTTGTCTTTGTCAGTATCATAAAACGAACACAAATCCGGTCGCATTACGAAACCGGATTTTATAATATTATAAGTAGCGTGAATCCTGATCATACACGCTACACGGACGGCTCTAAAAAAGTTAATTCTATTGGTTGTGTTTTTGTGGTTGGCAATATGTTTGCTTTTCCAGCATTGTCAGTACTTTCGTTTCGGAACTGTTTGCTATTAATAAGGCCTTAAATATAATTACCCCAAATTTTTTTTTTATATCGCCACATAAGCTTGAGGCATGTGCATGAGATATGGAAATATAGTGTATGAAAAATATCATTTCTGACCGGGATTCAAACCCAGGGCCTCCTGATGAAAGACCGAGACGATACCACTCGCGCCACGGAGGCTGGCACGTACTTGTCTGTTCAAATTCTATGAGTGTCTTACAGGCTATTAATGACATGCACATCAGACATCCTGTTGTCTGTGAGATCTAGTGTGTTATTTCTCAAATGGCAGCGTAATACAACTGAGTTTCTGATAGATCCCTAGTCATATTGAAATTTCAGGCAATGAGTGCGCTGATATTGCGGCAAAAGAAGGTTTTTCGAGCCTCCTTTCACTAATAGTGTTGTTTCTGATGATCTTGTCTGTTTTCTGAAGAGGATGGTACGTTATGCGTGACAAAGTGAATTGAATACTACCATCAACATTAAACTTCGGCCTGTTAAGAATACTGTATTACCATGGAGCTCTTAGTGCGGAAATAACCGTCGAGAGCAGGTATATTATTTGCCATTTCCGAATAGGGCACACTAGGGCTCACTCATGAATTTGTCATGACTCAGATCGATGCACCCTTTTGTGTTCCCTGCGCCTGCCAACTTGCATGTTATGCGGTATTGCGTCGAGTATTTAAACTTCCGAATCTTAGGGAACAATGAAACGATGTTTTCCGATTTCTTAAGGCCGTCCGTTTTTTATTGAAATATATGTTTTTACTTTAATATGTTTCAACTATTTATACCTCTTGTCGTATGACAGATGGTAATTTTATCGCTTTAATTTAGGTTATTAATGTAATATTTTATTGTGTTTCTATTTCGCTTTTAGCGTATGTCATACGCGTTTTCCATTTATTCTGTGTTTTTATATTACTGAATTTCAGTTGGGCGCTGTTGCCGACACTTCGTTGTGCGCCCAGGAAAAAAATGAAGATTGTGATCTAGTAAGAGGTAGAAATAAGTGCGAATCTATATAATTACGAAATTACTTTAGAGTGTGTTTAATTTTTGTCTGCCATTTTGGATACGCCATATTGAATCAATTTTTTTTTTTTTTTTAAATAGAAAGGTGTACATGTGATGAATGTGATGAATGATTTTAATGTAAAACTTACGAGAAAACGATGGTGAAAACCAATTCTCGATAAATGTCTTTATTTTCTAGTTATAAGCAATCAAATTTTTCAAAAACTGAAAAATTGCGGGTGTAATAAAATGAGGTAAGACGTCTGGTAGTAACTACTTTTATTTCATATTATCTTCAAAATTTATCTACAATGAATTTTAAACAGTTGATGAAATTAATGCCCAAACTTTAATAATTAAGAAAATATTAACAAACAAGAACTAATAATTTGAACTACCAGTATAAATTAAATGGTTATGTCAACTGATATTATATACTTTAATCACAATATTTAATTTTAACTAAATTTTCGGTTCTAAATTACTTTATTCAATAAATTTTGAAAAATGTATAAATTAGCTGTTACTTTACTATGCAATATGTATTGGTTACTTGTTGCATGTTAACTTCTCATTTGTCTTCCTACTTCAATAAACAGTACAGTTTGTCTCTAAATTAATTACGTAATGGAGAATTAATTTGTACTATTTCAGATCATTGTTCTCTAGTGCGTATTTTATTATTATCATCTTCGTTTGTTCATTTAGATTTATCAAATAATAATGCATCTTTCAAGTGCAACCAAAAGAATTACTTTGTTGATGTTGCACGGGTAAGGTGATAGAATACGGCCTTTACAAGAGGTATGTAATTTATTTAATAATAAATAATTTCAAAAGAAGAACGATTTGAAGTAACCCGGCACTGTAACAAATTGTCTTCGCACTGGGAGACCAAAAACTGTCTTTTTGAGTTAAAAAGATCCATAAAACAAAATAATGTTTGCCCTTATCGTTGTTTAGAGTTTTGTGATAACGCAAAAATTAGATATGAACGCAAATCTTTCAAATTCAATAATATTTACAGATGAAGTAAACGTCTCGAGAGGAATCGTTGGTAATAGTATTGTAGGGAATTTTATTTTAAATGAGAATCTTACAGGAGACGCTTCTTACAATCAGTGTTAACCAATAGGACTTTTACCAGTTATCCAGGAAACTTTTGGACAACAATTAGATAACTTACTTTCAGAAAGATGGAGCGCATCTTAGATAACAGTGGAGGGCGCCCCAAGGTCAAGGCAAATTTTAAATGAAAACATTTCCATTTCACTTGAAGATTATTTAACTAAATTTTATAATATATTATTTTATCTAAATTTTAATAAAAGTTATTCAGTCTTATTTAAAATATTGGTAAAACGTATTCATACACTTCAGTTCGACAGAAACGCAAAAAAACGAGAAACCTGATTCTTAAGGAAAAAGAATAAAAAAACGATGAGACTACTTTTTTTTTGTCTTCAGTTATTTGACTGGTTTGATGCAACTCTCGAGGTTCCCTACCTAGTGCCAGTCGTTTCATTTTGGTATATCCCCTACATCATACATCCCTAAAAATTTATTTTACATATTCCAATCGTTGTCTGCCTGTAAAAATTTTTCCATCTACCTGTCCTTCCAAATCGACTAGTCCAGGATGCCTTAATATGTGGCTTATAAGTCTGTCTCTTCTTTTAACTATATTTTTCCAAATGCTTCTTTCTTCATCAATTTCCCACAACACCTGTTCACTTGTCACTTTATCCACTCACCTGATTTTTAACATTCTCCTATAGCACCGCATTTCAAAAGCTTCTAATCTTTTCTTCTCAGGTACTCCGATCGTCCAAGTTTCACTTCCATATAAAGCTACGCTCGAAATGTATACTTTCAAAATTGTTTTCCTGACGTTTAAATTGATTTTTGATGTAAAAAATTGCACTTCTAACGAAAGCTCGTTTCGCTTATGCTATTCGGTATTTTATATTAAAAAATTCAGAAGAATTTTGCTATTTTTATATTCTATTTTTTTTTTATTCATCTTCCTATTTTTATATTCAGTGGTCCATCTACATTATTTCTACTACATTTCATTACTGTTTTGTTCTTGTTTATTTTCATCCGGTAGTTCTTTCATCCAGGCCATTATCAAGCATGGATTAGGACTGTCTGGAGTTTTTAACTAGTTTTTCTAACTATTTTTCTTGAAGTTTTCCGTAAAAATATGCATTTAGTCGTAAGGTTTAACAAACATGAAGAATTCATAACTGCTGAATTGAATACCTCTTCTCTCTTTTAAAGTACAAAGGTAGATTATGTATTGGAATTTTATATCTGGTAATATTTACGGTTCATTTGAGTTAAAAATCTTATGAAAAAAAATAAGTTTTAAAAACATCGGGAACTATCAAATGACTATAAAAACGATCAGATTATATTACAGTAAACTAATAAAACTTTGTAAATTTATCTTGAGGAATGAATAGTTTTATTTTATGTTCCCTTAATCATCAAGAATATTCCGTTTGCCTTTCTTAATATTACGATCTTACAGCTTTTAATATAAGTTAATAAGTTAGCACTCGTTTAGTTTTTTGCTTCTTGGTTTCTTTTGAGTTTCTAGTTAGATTCCGAAGTTCTCTTTTTCCTTTGTAACTCAATAACTAGTTTATAAACTTCAAATGGAAAGTAAACAAAGTTTAATTTCCCGCTGGAATACGTAGAAAGGCACCAGTAGTTAATTAAAAAAAATAAATACTTCTTACTTTAACCTGTAATTTATTAGTTAAAAAATTGTTTATTTCTTGCTTTTTTGTTAAAAATTAGAAAATAGATTTAATATTTTATGTTTGGTAATCAGAAATTTAATTCTATTTTAAGATTTTTTTTTGTTGCATTTTCTGTCATTATTTAAAAAACGGTCTATGTGACATGACAGTGTAACAGCCAGCTGCTGTACGATCCCCAGTCATATTAAAAATGATCAATTCCTTTCTTTCCCACTCTTTATAATGCATTAATAACTAATGATCGCTTCAAACCTTTTTTGTAGATAAATTACCTAGTAAATAATGATTCTACTGAAATAAAATCGTTATAAGGAATTTTTTGTTTGAGATACTATCTAATTTTAAACAATGTATCACGTTTTCAAATAAATTCCCTTAAAACTACATTCCGTATTTCAAAAGTTTACATATTTACGATATTTTTACGTGCTTTTTTAACTTGCAATAGTTCAACCGTGTCCTCAAATCCTACAACCTTGATTAAACTCATTTATCGACGTCATACAATGGACAGATTTCACACAGAGATATAAGTCGGATGATAATACATTATTCTATTGTTGAATCTATACCTCGTCTGACATGACATACAGCATCAGATTTATCTGTCCATCGAAAATGTTTTCGAGAAGCCAATCGCAAAAATTAAGACGTTTCGGTTTGTCTATTCTCTTTGTTGTTGCGCAGTTTTTGCACGATACGTTTTTAAATTTAAAGCGCGAAAAATCTTACCTACGGCAAGATGTGTATTTTACACCACTTTGTTGTGAACTTATGTGGAAATTTCTTCGGACAGGCGGAAATTCTTGAAAAGATACAGAACACTTATAAGCTTCCACTATAACTATCTTTTCTAGATAGAATTTTAGAAAACACAACTTCAAAGAAACAAAGTATATTTCAGTAAGTGAAGCAAGAAAGTTTACAACTGATAATAGACGAGAGTAGTAAAATAGTAGTATACAAATAGTAGTGAGGCTAGTTGTACCAGCGTTAAAGGTGATACTCAAATAACTGCTCAAGCCGCTCGGTTCGGTTTTAAGTTGCTCACCCGGTATTACTATGCGTCTTTTAAATCTTTGTATAGATCTCTTTTAAAGATCTGAGTATAAAAACAAATTCTACTGTGGATACCATTCTTTGTATAATTATCTACTTGAATTTATCACAAAATCTTCTATATTCTATGAGTGATAATGGGTATATGCTAATAAAAAGTTCATGTTTACACGACTCTCATTAGATATTATGTAATTAAATAAAAATGGAACCCAATCGAAAACATCTTTCCATTAGCAGGTTTTTAAATAATAATATTCGCGTAATCTGATAAAAATATAAATCCGTTGTAGCGAGTGGTAGCGTCTCGGCCTTTCATCCGGAGGTCCCGGGTTCGAATTCCGGTTTAGGGATGGCATTTTCACACACCATCCTCTGAAGCAATACCTAAGGTGATCCCGGAGGTAAAAAAAAAAATTTCCGTTGTAGAATAGTAACCGTTTTGACTTTCAAATTGTCCGAAGTACCTGACCGGGATTAAAATCCCAGTCAGGCTAGGAATTTATCATTCTTTGCAAAATTCATCTGGAAAAAAGTGAGGATGGCTGATGTAGTTTGGCGTCAGTCTTAATTTATAAAAAGAATAAACCAAATCAAAACTTTCTAATAGTATTGTGGCATGTAATAAACGTTATAAATATTTATACGTAATCTGTGTAAAATATATTGCATGAGTAGCAAAGAAAAGATATGATTGAATTGTTGAAATCGATCTGGCATTACAACATAAATACGCCTTTTTAAGCATATTAAATAAAAACCTTGCGTTTTAAATACATAAAAAATTTACGAAAAGGTTTTATATTAAAAATTAGATATGTTATATTTATTTTTCGATATTTATATAATAATTTATTTTCAATCCTGTGTCTGTGTCTGAATAACTATACTATCTATGGTTTAGTTAATCCAGTTCAGAGTATATATATTTGTTAAGGTAGAAGGTTATTAAACATAGTTTGCTTTACGAAAGAGCCAACACTCTCTTTCTCCCTTTGTTGGACACTGGCCAATTCAAACATTTACTTAGCAATGCCAAAGAAAAACGTAGATAAAAATATAAAGAAAAATGTTCTTGGAAAAACCATAAAATTTTGTGTGCTTATTTTTGATTTTATGATAAAATAACTCTAGCTTTCTTCAACATTATTAAACAGTTTTTATATTAAACATAAATAAAAAATAATATGAAGGTTTATGTTATAAAAAGTACACAATCTTATATTATACCTACCTTTTCGAAGAAAACTAAACATTTGTGTGCAACATGAAATCTTAAAACAAAAATATGTGTAAGGATAAATATCTTTTCTTTTCTTTATTGATACTTATTTTTCTTGAATTAAGCCACTTAATTCAGTGCCGTACCATTTTTTTCTTTATTTTTTAAATCGTGGTTTTCATATTACCTTGGCCCTGCGGGCGGGTTGCTCTGGCGGGCGGCGTCTCGGAATGGAATTATTAGGTATCCAAAATTGATTACTTCTTGTGTAAAAATATTTTTTCTTTTTGAATGACGAAAATTAATATAACAAAAGTTAAATTAGAAATTTATTTAACTCTAGAAATTGATACTAACTAATCGGGATTTTCCGCTAGTGATCGGTAAATTCCGGTCCCTATTTTTATGGTTACAGTTCATTATTTTATTAAGAAAAGAAATCACATAAATAAAAAATATGATGTGGACATCACATGACTTCCTTGTACGCCTATTAAATTACATATAACACATTTTTTGCTGCACTTCATTTAAACTTATTTCATTTGAAAGCGAGATACTATCCTCCAATTCTTTAATAAAGTGGACAGTTACACAATTGGTGAAATATAGTTTTTATTAACATCAAATATGTATACAATTATTAATTCAACAATCTTACATGAAATATTAGGATATAGTAAAAATCCCTTTATTACTCGGTTAGTATTATTCTTATCTTTGTGATAGTCTAGTTTAGTTTAATTTCCGTTTGTAACGGAGTAGCTTAAATAATAATAGTTTAAATACTAGTTACAAATGTTAATTTCGACCTTACGGTGTAAAATATTCAGTTTTTATTATTGGGCTATTTGGTGAATAATCAAAAATGAAAAAGGAACAATCATACAGGGAAAAGAAAGGTAACATTAAGAAATACATCTAAAACAACAAGATTAATATGAAGGGGAAGAAAATAGTAAGAACAAGGGAATAATAAAAAAATTAAGAGAGAATATAAAGAGAGGAAATTTGAAAACTAGGGAACGTATACAAAAATTAAGATGAGAAGAATTATATCAAACCAAAGGACGATTAAATGATTGGCAAAAAAAAACCAAATAAACGAGATGATAAACTTCAGCCTACGGAGAATATTGTCCGACAATATCAGAGGAGTAATGAACTAAATTTTTTTAATTTATTAAAGATAGGGCATGTATGCCTCAGTGTATATGTTGTTCTTGTGAGGCTCTCTTTTAGTCGCTCAGTAGTTACCTTTAATCTAGATAAAATTAAACAGAAATTCCAGAATAATTAAAAAAATTAAACTAGAAAATCCAAAAATAATGCGATTCTAAATTATAATTTTCAATTAATATTAAATAATCAAACGTTTCACCAAATCTATTACATATACACATATATAATAATGCCTATTAAATTACATATACATACTAGGGTTATTTTTTTCAAGGTCCGATCGGTCACGAAATTAAAACCACAGTGAAAATAAATATTTTTTATTTGTAACAAGTACTTACATAGTTACGCTATTTCTCTACATAGTCGCCACTCCGATTTAGAGATTTGTCGAAACGCTGGCTAGGAGGACAACATTTTGGCACAGACATCGATCTGCAGACCAGCGTAGAAACATGGCTGAAAACACAGGCGGCTCCGTTCTATGACGAGGGTATTGAAAAGTTGGTACCACGCTACGACAAATGTCTAAATCGGAGTGGCGACTATGTAGAGAAATAGCGTAACTATGTAAGTACTTGTTACAAATAAAAAGTTTTTTAATAACCCTCGTATTTTTAAAAGTACATAAAATTTTATTTCACTAATAACTTCTGATTTCTTTCATATTTATTATTATTATTATTGAATAATTATTTATAGTAAAACTTTTTTTACAATCACAGGTTATAATGATTAATAATAAATCAATATATTTAAATTAAAAAATAGGAGATGAAGTCTGATTTGAGCCGATGTGCCTTCCCCTTAAAGATCGAACGAAATATTTCATTAAACTTTTATTTAGCTACAACTCTGGAACTAATAAAAATAAGTACCACGTATGTATGATATGTTTTTGAAAAGTTCTCAATGAGGGCTGATTACTGGCTTTTTTAGCATTTTTGTTCCAGTCGATTGCAGTGAAAAGGGGAGGTGCATAACTATGTCACGCCGAAACTAATCAAAATGGATTCAGGAATTGTCAAAATAGATATTTCCTTTGAAATCTGAAAACCAACATTTTTCGCGATCACCAGTCTTCCTTTACTTCGTACAAGGAAGTCTCGCTGGATTTCGAACTCAACCGGCCATGTAACTTGGTAATAGTTGCGCGAATCAAATACGGTATGCGCGCTCGCTTTTGTTAGAATAATTGAATTAAATAAACAAAAAATGTTATATTTAAATAAAAAGATATTTTAATTTTAGTTGTGTGTGTAAGACGTGCATCAATAAAAAGCCGTGTGACGGGAAAGTTGTACAACTGTGTTGTCAACCTTTCCTTTATTTCAAAGAAAAATTTGTTAAAAGCATTATCGTTTAAATTTATTAAACAGTTATTAATTTATCAAATATTATTTTAGTTGCACGAAAACAGTTCTGTTGTCTAGTTTGATAGAATTAGACAGTTATTGTTTTTATAAGTGACTATTATTTTTAACTAAGGTTGCACATTTATAAATATCAGAAAATAGTTTAAAATTTTTAGTTTACTAAATATCGGTCTGCATGATTCATGTTATGAGCGCCAAAAATGTATCGAACTGTCTATTTTTTTTTAATTTTGAAAAATTTGTTCTTATTTTTTGAATTGAGAACTGCAAATGTTTCAAATCGGAATATACATAAGAATAATAAATAAATAATGATGATAAGCTTTACAGTTTTTGTTTAGGAAAAACTGTATTAATGTTATTTTGTCTAAAGTGGTAATTATTCCACGATTACTGTATAAAAGAGCGGAATAATTTTAAAGTTGATGCCGATTGAATTTTACAAGGATAAAAAAAAATTAGCATTTTTATTCTTTTATTATTAAGCTTAGCAAGAAAATATTTTTCTTTTTTTTACGAGGAAAGAAATTTTGATTATTTTTACCGATTTCATTTTTCTGTTATTTTATTATGTTCTTATATAATTTTTAATATAAAAAAGAAAAGAAATTTTATAAGTTTATGAATTATAAAAAATATTTAATAATAACTTTTTCACCTACTTTTATATTTCATCTTATAACTTTTGTTGTATTTCCTCTGTAAAGTAGTCACGTTCTCTTAGATGAAAATTTAAAACTTTTGTTGTATATTGTACAATTTATATTACTTCTTTTACAGTTAGATATTAAAGAATACTTTATTTTTCCAATCATTTCATTATTAAGAATTTTTTACGTTTCTCAATTTCTATTCAAATATTCTAAGTAGTTAAGTAATAAAATATGATCGTTTAGATACAGACTATACCACGAAGTTCTCCCAGTACTTTTACAACTTATTTTTCTCGTGAAAATAATGGAAAACGTTAATATAAATAAATGTCCTAAACTGAAAACAATAAAACTAGTAAATTGGGGTAAAAATCACTGTCTTTTATGTTTGACATAGTGTAACTTTGTTAAACGGATAATAAACACAAAGCTTTTAAACAAAACTTGTAGAGAATTTAATTTTGAACATAATAAAGTTGAATAAAATAAATAAAATTTGGAAAAATTTGAATTTTTTTTTAATAAACAGTACACTAGATCAAAGACCAAAGTGTATAAAACTTACCAGTTTATAATAAATGATCAAAAATAAGCCCGCTATTTTCAACGCATTTCTTGGCACGCTTCTGAGCTGCTTTTTATTGCTCTTTTTAGTTCTTCAGGTCTCTCCTTACGTAGCTCAGCCGCATCTTTAACGCGGACAATTAATCCCTACGAGAATGTATTTTTGTTTTGTGTAAAATATCTTTCATTCATTCTCTGATGCAATTCTTCTTGAAAAAAGTGTAAGTAGACCACACAAATTAAGCGGCTAGATATTACGAACAGTTCAAACAGCTCATTGTGAAGAAGCCGCACCATATATTGATGCAAAATCGGTGTTTTTCATGAGGATTTACTTCTGCCCATATATGCTCATTGCGTAAGTTGTTGGTACGATATTTTTTTTTTAAATGCAAATTATATAACATTTCATTTCATTAATAACGTCTGATACTTTTTCTTTTTTTTTTAATCTTAAAACATTTTGTACAATCAGAGGTTAATAATTATTAATAAATTAATATATTTAAAGTTAAAAAAAAAGGACGTGAAGTCTGATTCGAACCGACGTACTTCCCCTTGTAAGATCCAAATATTTCATTAATTAAAATTGTGTACGATATATCGTTGACAAGATCTCAACGAGGGCTTATTACTGCAGTTAATAAAAAGTTCAAAATACAAATGTTTTTGGATTTTGGGCTTTTTTGGACACTTGTGGTTTAGTTGATTGCAATCAAAAAGGAGGTGCACAACTAGATATTACAACAATCCTAAATCCAAACTTTTAGCATCCTATGCCTAATCGTTTTTGAGTTATGCCAGATACATACGTAAGTCAGTTATTTTGACACGGATTTGAATACTAGATCGTGGATACCGGTGTTCTTTGGTGGTTGGGATTCAAATAACCACACATCTCGGGAATAGTCGAACTGAGACTGTACAAGATTACACTTCGTTTATACTCATACATATATCATCCTCATTCATCCTCTGTAGTATTATCTGAAAGGTAATTACCGGAAGCTAAACAGGAAAAAGAAAGAAAGATACATATACGTTCAGACGTCACGATGGAACTAGTCAAAATGGATTCAGGGATGGTCAAATGGATATTTCCGTTGAAATCTGAAAACCGAAATTTTTCACGATCACAATACTTCGTACAAGGAAGTAAAAACAAAATATGTGGACAAGGGAAAATGAAGCGAGATAGGGTATTTTATCCACTTGAACTCTTTTTAATATGTCTCGAATCTTTAATTGTTTTCCATGACGTTCGAATTAAAGTTTTGTTATTGTACTGTGCTATAAATAAACATGAGTCGTATACATGAGCCATCAACAGTCAAAAACCTAGTCAAAAAATCAATGTAGAGAGGGTCGGGATAAACACACGGCTTCTTGTAGATTTGGAAAATATCTTATGTAAAGTTAATTTTTTTTAAATTTTCTAGTTTTGAGTTCGGATTAGGTGAGGAGCTTCTGTATTATTTTTTTACCTGAATTTTCCGATTAAAACCTTTGAAGGTTTGAGTGAAATATTTTTAATGTGAAAATTACTTCAAGATAAAGTAATCAGAATCATTACGCTAAAATACTATGGCACCATCAGATGAAAATCCTCAATAGAATGAAGAAGGAATCACGGAATTCGGTAAATTTTGTCGTAAATATATATAAAAAAAGGATATTCAGATCAAATAGAAAATTCACTTCTTTTTGAAATCTGTCAAAACCTTTGTGAGATTCTATTACAAAAGAATGTTTATTAAAATAAACTTAATGCGTAAAAAATATAAATAACTAATTTTAAACCGCTGTTTAATACAGAGCAAAATAAGATCAAATAAATTGAAATTAAGTATTAAATTCATTTGTGAAATTATAATCGTTAATCAAAACCTGAATAACTTTTAATGGGAAAATCCAAGTGGTTGTTACAATTCATTTGTGAAAGTGAAGATAGTTGCATTTATATACGATTACGGCCCAGAAAGGGTATTTATAAAACAGCTACATAGATATTCATGAAATTGACTGAATGATTTGTGTCTAAATAATGCAAGTGAGATTGGGTAAGAAAAATTTTAAAATCTCAAAATAACAGACGGTGAAACACCATTTTTTCAAAATGAAAACCTTGTATTATAAATCATTAATTGGGTAACTCATATATTGGGTAAGAAACCAAAGTGCCTAAACAAAAGGATTTTTGTTGTGTGTGTATATTAAATAATTTATAATTTTAATCTCTGTTGAGAAAAATACTCTCTCTCTCTCTCTCTCTATCTCTCTCTCTCTCTCTCTCTCTGTGTGTGTGTGTATGTGTGTGAGTGTGTGTATGTATACATATATTTATATATTTTTAGTTAATTTAATAATTACTAGCATAGTACTCTCATCGTTTTGGACTTCTTCAATTTAAAAGAGTGCATTTTTTTGTAAAGTAAGACTGAAATTGTAAAACAATAAAGTGCTATCTAGATGACCTTCACATCTTTTGTGTAAAGTTTTGATGGTTAAATTAAATGTAATATCATTCTATATATCAGTTAAAAAAATAAAATTTAGAATTTCTAATAACTATAATACATACTAAGGTGTGTGTGCGCGCGCGTGAGCGTGTGTGGGTATTATATACTAAAGCTATATTTAGAATAGGGTTACATAAAAGTATTAAGCATGATAAATGGTTTTAAAAGATTCAGTTAAACGAACTTTTGATTTTTGTATTTATAAACACAAATTCACTTTTTGCAGTTTTCTTTTGTCATGTTGTTGAGTACAGCGATTCATAATCTTGCGGTATTTAAAAAATTTTTTTTTTTTACAGAATACTACCACTAAATGTTAAACCTGTACAATTTTTTTTTCAGTTACTTGCAGTAGGATGAATATTGTCTTGTATTTACAGTAGAATAGACTGTTCTTTTATTTTCAACCGTTCTTATACCATATTGTTTTCAAATATTACAATGGGACTGACTCTTTATGATTTTCACGTACATTAGCAGTATTAAGGTGAAAAAAATAAGAAAAAAATGAACGATCATAACAGATATTATTCATTTTAATACGATAAAAAGCACCATTAACACCATACGATAAAAATGTTTTTTTTTTTTTTTTAATTTTTATATGTACGTTGCAATCTGTTCAACACTAGTGAACAATAAGCAACTCCCCCCCCCCTCCCGGCACAATGAGATGAGGATGATATGGATGACATGTAAATGAAGTGTAATCTTGTACAGATTCAGGCCGACCATTCCTGAGACGTATGGTTAATTGCATCCAACCACCAAAGTACACCGGTATCCACTGTTTACTAACCAAATCCGAATAAAAGGAACTAACCTTTAGAAGGATTTGTACCTAAGAAAATCTTTGACTTCGAAAATCAGCTGTTAAACAACCGATTTGGGCTCAATAAAAAAATATGTTCAAACAGTTAATATATATATATATTGATAGTCGACATAAAATATCGTTGCTTTATTAATAAACGAAGATAAAATAAAGAAGAAAAAATGATTTGATGAGGAAACTGATACAAAAAGTATTATTTTGTCGCCAGGATATTGCAATAGCGATTGAATGGTAGTTAGAATATTTTACCCAATATCCTATTATTATGAAACGGGTTTACTTTATTGCAAACTTGTAAGTTTTCTAAATTGAGTATTTAAAATTTTATTTAATTTGTTGTATTACCCTTTTAAAACAAAATGTTTTGTTAATATATATATATATATAGAGAGAGTGTGTGTGCGCGCGCGCGTGCGCGCGCGATGGCGAGAGAGAAAGAGGTAGTGAGAGGGAAAAAATATAGGTATGAACTATTAATACTTACAAAAATATTTTTTTTGGAGACACCTCTTCGTGATATCTCAATCCATCTATTTGGTTAACGGTTACCATCAGCATGAAGCAATCGTTTTTACAGCTGTTTTTTATACTTATTTATTTTTACATTCCAGTTAAGTAATGAAATCATAATATGAGAAAATAGAATTGAATAGAATTAATAAATGATCTAGAAAATAGTAAATTTACACTCCGGTTATTAAACAAACAATCAGATCGTATCAACGAAACAAAAGTTTTATTATTAAGCGCGTGTGCGTTAAAAATATTTTAAATAATTATATTGTGATTAACATCCAAATTTATCTTTTATAATTTTGTTAATAAACCATAGTAGAATTCACTAAATACCAAATTAAAGCCTTTTTTTTCATTATATTATAATTTTTATTAAAATTAAACAAGAAATGAATCCAATATATATTCATATAAAAGCTTTGGAAAATATTGAAGATTTTAAGCCTTTTATATATCGGATTTTTAAGCTCCAATAACTTCGCTGAAATAATCTCAAAAAATATTTATTTAATGGAATTGAAAATACGTTCTTTTATTTTTAAATTAATTAAAAACCACTTATATTTGCCTGTTACACTAATAAACACAGTGTTTAGCATGTGAAAGTTTTATTCCGTTCTTAATGTAAATATTTTGAATTAAAAATACATTCAGATTTTTTCCATCATCCGCTGTTTTTGTGTAATTACATTTTTGATTGTATTGCTTTGCGGAATTCTACTTATTTTAGGGTTAACTTACGTATATAAAAGAATGTTTTAAATAATTTCTAACAGAGGGCGGGATATAAACATAACATTATGAAGACAATAGCTGTGTCTGCATAATGATTTATTTACCACAGGTTCTGACATTTCAGCGTAGAGCAGTATTCTGAATCATACATATAACTCACCAGTATTGTTTAAATCTTTGCTGTATATGCACGTAAGATGGATTCATTCTATTTTTTTATTTAACACTTACTGTGTCAAGTGTTTTATTGTTTCATATACCATAGAAATGAGTAATTGATGATAACTTATATTACGTCAGTGGGGATTTTAAATTGAAAAAATAACGACTAAATTCAACTCCGTTAGTAAAAAAATGTTATTTTATGAACCATATTTTGACTGTAAAGTTGGGGATCATGATAAGAATTTGGCCTCTCATATCTGCTATTTAACCTGTGTGAAACATGTGGCGTGAACCGCAACACTATTTTACACGCTCAGTAAAATAGTGTCGTGAGTGTAAAATAATTCTTTTGAAAAAATCCAGTTGAAGTGTTAGATCTGCAAAATAAAATATATTCCTTTACTCAATTTCAATTTTTCTCAAGGACATTTTTCTAAGACAGATATGAGTTACGGCAGTATTTTTCTTGGAAAGATCTCAAATTTCTGAATCATTTGGTATAAAGATCTTAGTTTCATGAAAATCTGTCTTACGATGCTATTTTACTGAGTATGCAATTTTTCGGACTGTTATTTCAGTATTAAAAAGATAAAAGGAGTAAGTAATAAACGCAAACATTAGAGCATTACTCGAATTTACCATCTATTATAAGGCTTAAGGACTTGTACTAAGGACCTGTACCGCAACCTTCAACACATCTAACTTTTGAAGATGAATTAGAATATGAGGTTATCGGTGACGTTCGACATGAGGAGCCAGATGAAGGTGAATTAAACGACCTTGTTCGGGATTTAAACTTGTTAAAATAATTCGAGTTTTTGAAATCTAGGCTGAAAGGCTGGAGTCCTCTCCATACTGACACTAAAATGTGTTTCCTTCATAATTCTCGGAAAATTTACGAGTATATTCAGAAAAAAAGGGTTAGTGTTCTGAAACTGTATATGTGCTGTCACAGATGAAATTTATCATGAACATAACATTACAGAATTGAGACTGTTCATTGATCTTTTGAAAACTAGTCTAAAGGCTGCTCTTTTGAACGATAGTAAAAATATTCCTTCTCTGCCGTAAGCTTATACGACTAGCATGGAAGAAACATATTACAATATGAAAATCCCGTTAGAAAAGATTTTGCATAACAAGTACCGTTGTACTGTATGTTGTGATTTAAAAGTTATTGCTTTATTATTAATCGGTTTTCAGCTCGGCTACATAAATTTTGTTGCTCTCTGTGAGAATGGGACAGTAGGGACAAGTTAAATCGTTATATCAGTAAGGAATGACAAAAACGTGAAGCACTTACGCCTGGACATAAAAATATTGTACATTTCCCTAACTCGGAAATGATTCTTCTACTTCCATTCCAAACAAAAGTTATGAGTTTTCCAAACCTTTGTTAATGCAATGGATAAAAATGCTGCTGTATTTCAATATTTGAAAGAAAAATCTCCTCATGATAAAATCAAGGAAGGAATTTTTTTGGATGTTCAAATAACAAAATTGTTTAGAGATGGGCAGTTTGAAGAACTGTAAGTTGAAAAGTCAGCGTTGAGATCATTTAAATGTTTTAGGAAATCATAAATCCCCCAAGTACCGTGATGCGGGTGAATTATTACAGTCATAAAACATGGGTGTAATATGTTTCTAAAAATTAATTTTTTAATTCAATTAAAGAACTGACGAGCGCTGGGCACGCTTCTACCACCAAATCTCAGTAATTATAAACAAGTACTGAAAGTAGAATGAATAACTCTCGTAGATTACTGTTGGACGCTTAAGAGGAATGTTTCAGATACCAAACAAAAGGAAAACAACTATCATAGTTTATATTATTTGAATAGTACTCTGCATGCATGTAAATTCTTACATTTATTTGAAAGTTTATCTATTTACATATTTGAATTACCGTGAAAAGTTATTTTAGGCTACAAATTTTATTTCTTGTGCCAAAAAAAAATTATTTTAATTTTGTTTCTTACTGTTTCTGTTATTTCGGCGAAGGTTAATCTTTTAATAAAATTAGTAAATCATCCATCAACATGATGTCATATCGAAACTATTTTACGTCATACCTTTGTATAGTTTAACAATAATAATTAATAATTTTGCAATTATTTTATTTGAAATAGTAGTTAAAAAGAAAAAGATAGAGAGAGAAGTTAATAAAAAGAATTAAATAAAAAATTTCCAATTACTGTCTGTAACAGCAAACATAATCCTTTGCAGTAGATGTAGATTTTGCCCTAAAATTAAATTATTAGGATTGCTTATTGTAATGTTTGCCAACTCACACAACCGTCTGAGGCGGAAATTTTTGCTGTCTCTTACCGGTTCTACAAGAGTTGCAGTTGGAATGTTTATACAGTAAAGTCAAAGTAAAAATCAACGTTTCTTGCTGTTTATATACTGACTTGTACTTATTATTTTTATTTTGTGTTTTATTTAAAATGTGATGTTCACATTCAGTTCAGAGTAGTATATTTCAACATTAATAGTTTCAGTAGAAATTGATCTTGGTTAATTCATTAAAGGGTAACAAATTAATTAATCTTAGTCTATTTTTTGCTAAAAAAAACCATATTCTAGATCTTTGTAAATATTATTTTTTACTTGTAAGAAAATGTCCTTAATATATAGGGTGTTTTTTTTTTTAAATAGTGTGAAAAGAATAATTGAACAATTGCAACAACAATGCGTATTGTGTAAATCGTCAATTTTTTCGTTTTTTTCAAGGCACTTGAAATGCTGTTCCCAAAATTTGTTAACCCAAAAGATAGTTTCACATAAAAAATATCTTAATACCGCTGTGTAGTTAAAAAGATGCTTGAATACACTAAATGAACTAAACGTTTGCCCCTATCTTTGTCAACCGATCTGTCGGCTGGCTTATTGTGGGACGGGAGAGCGGGGTTTGTTGCACTATCTAACCAGATAACTTTATCCGATTAGTAATAATAAGACACTTTTGTATATAAAATGCAATCACAACTGACTAGTACAATAAAATGACTAGTACACTAGATTCAGCAATTGACAAACGTTTAGCTCACTTATAGTAACCCAAATTAAATTAATACAAAGACTAAAATTATCATGAAGGAAGAATATCCAAGAGATACACACCGCATTTAGAGTTATTTCTTGTTTTAAAAATTAACATTTTACTTTTAATACTTCTTGTGAACTTTTAAGAATCTACACATTCGAGTAAATTTTCAATTACTATTACTTAAATTTGGGGTTCCTAGCTTGACTATTTTAAACGGTTTACATAATATCATTAATTTTTGTTTAGCGCGATCGTTTACCTTTTATTTTTAGATACCACATTTTTTCGTTTGTTGTTGAGATTATCCTCTTTATTTTGGTAGAAACTGGTATAATTAAGATGACCATTTCTTAAAAATAGAGAAATAACTTACTTTTTTTAATTTTAATCTCGTACCTTTACACATCAAAATCATTTCATTCACCTTATAACTAAATTTTCTATAATCATTTTGTCTTCCGTAAAATATTCTTCACAAACAATTAATCATTCCTTTGTACAAAGATTCTTGTGAATTTTACGAACTCACTTTTCTCGTAATACTGTATTTGTAGAAAATTTTAATATCCTTATGTTTCTGGATAGTAATTCAATCAATGGTCGGTCACGTACTTGGATCACGTCATTTATATGTATAATTGTGCTGTAGTAATTAATATTAGTAAAGTAGATATTATAAAAGGATGTATTGAAAAGGTACTGTTTTGAAGGCAGTCACGAAAGACTAGTAAAAGAAGACAGGCAAACAAACAAATACAACAAAACTTTCTATATAATTATCAACCTGTCTGGTATCGCCATTACTGTTATCCCAGACGCTTTCTTGAAACTACTTACCAGATGAAAAAACTCGTTATAGTAAGGAATTATGGAAAATATGAAAGCAAAAACAAATAATACAAGTTTGAAGATATGATAAGATATGTGAGGATGTTGAAAATTAGAAGAGTTGATTAAACTACGAAAAAGAAAGAGGTTTTAAGGGGATTTTAAGGCAAATTTTTACTCTTTACGAAGTAAAGGAATATTGTGATCGCAAAAAATTTCGGTTTTCAGATTTTAACGGAAATATTCATTTTTACCACCTCTGAATCCATTTTGATTAGTTCCGGCGTGACGTCTGTACGTACGGATGTATCTCGCGTAACTCATAAAACGATTAGCCGATTAGATGTTGAAATTTTGGATTTAGGATTGCTGTAAGATCTATTTGTGCATCTCCCCTTTTGATTGCAATCCAGTGGGCCAAAAGTGTCCAAAAAAGCCCAAAATCAAAAAAAAATTTGGATTTTGGACCTTTTCTTAACTGCAGTAATAAGCCCTCATTGAAAGCTTTTCAACGATATATCATAAGTGGTACTTATTTTATTGGTTCCAGAGTTATAGCCAAATAATTTTTTTTTTGTCTTTCATTTGACTGGTTTGATGCAGCTCTTCAAGGTTCCCTATCTAGTACTAGTCGTTTAATTTCAGTAAACCCCTTACTTCTACATCCCTAACAATTTGTTTTACATATTCCAAACGTTGCCTGCCTGCTCAATTTTTTCCTTCTACCTGTCCCTCCAATATTAAAGCGACTATTCCAGGATGCCTTAATATGTGGCCTATAAGTCTGTCTCTTTATTTAACTATATTTTTCCAAATGCTTCTTTCTTCATCTATTTGCCGCAATACCTCTTCATTTGTCACTTTATCCACCCATCTGATTTTTAACATTCTCCTATAGCACCGCATTTCAAAAGCTTCTAATCTTTTCTTCTCAGATACTCCGATCGTCCAAGTTTTACTTCCATATAAAGCTACGCTCCAAACATATATTTTAAAAAATCTTTTCTTGACTTTTAAATTAATTTTTGATGTAAATAAATTATATTTCTGACTGAAGCCTCGTTTCGCCTGTGCTATTCGGCTGTTTATATTGTTCCTGCTTCGTCCAGCTTTAGTAATTCTACTTCCCAAATAACAAAATTCTTTTACCTCCGTAATCTTTTCTCTTCCTATTTTTACACTCAGTGGTCCATCTTCGTTACTTTTACTACATTTCAATTTAAATATATTTGTTTACTAAAATTATTAACCTCTGATTGGAAAAATATTACAATAAATAATAATTCATTAATAACAATAAAAAAAGATATGAAAAAAATCAGTTATTAATAAAATAAAATTTAATGTACTTTTCATTTAAAAAAAAAAAAAAAGTGTATATATAATTTAATAGGCGTACAAGGAAGTCATGTGGTGTCCACAACATATTTTTTAAAAACCGCAAGGCTGATGGGGTAAATATATTAAAACATCCTGGATAAGTTAATTTGGTTTTAGGAGGAGGAGAAGCCGGCTTCCGTGGCGCGAGTGGTAGTGTCTCGCCTTTCATCCGGAGGTCACGGGTTCGAATCTCGGTCAGGCATGGTATTTTCACACACCCTACATCATTCATATGATTCTCTGAACTAATATCTAAAGGTGATTCGAAGGTTAATTAAAAAACAAAAAGGAGGAGTAAAGCGTGTAAAGGAGTAAATGGCATGGCGAAACTGACTTCTTTATGACCCAGTTCCTCACAGGACATGGAAATTTTAACAATTACTTACATAAGGTGGGTAAACGGAATGAACTAAAGTGCATGTACTGTGAGGGACTGGATGATGTTGAGCATACACTCCTGGATTGGAATAAATGGGCGACCCCTAGAAAAAATGCGAATATCGTGGGAAAGAGCCCATGCGATATAATAAAAGACATGATAACAAGTGAAGTTCAATGGAAAAAGGTCGCAGACTTCGTAAGATTAGTGATAAAAGAATGCTGGCGAAAGAAATTTGGGCTATTAGCTAGAGTTTAGGGAAGAGCGGACAGCCTCAGCGGGAAGAGTCGGCATGCTGAGGTGTGTCGATCTCGATGAACCGCTGAGGACTCCAAGGGATGGTTAGGAATAAGTGAAAATAAAAAAGACCCGACACCACGCCACGGCGTACTCAAAAGAGCTGGACCGGCAGACCGACCTACCACGCCGGTATATAGCCGGTAGGTGAGAAGGTCTGTTAGAGTAAACAACAGACACTCCCCTGGGTGGCGTAATACCAAGTCGGACCGGCCCAGGGAAGTAGAGAAAAAAAAGTGTAAAAATAGTAAAGGGAAGCCAAATATTAGAACATAATGTAAAGGAGTGAATAAATAATTATACTAAGTAAATTACAAAAGTATTAAAATTTAATTACATGTATCAATTTTCTCTGATGTTATCTGGTAGCTGAGGTGTAGGATGGAAAAATCGTATTTATTGGAACTTCGTTATATCGTACAAAATAATTGTTTTGTTGTTAATTATTACTATTGAGTTGCTGGTGAACTCATTATGGATCAATAATAATAATTAATAAAGAATACAAAGTGATATTTATATATTAAAGCTTTAAAAGATATACATTACATTTTGTTGTAATTTATATATTTCTTATTATAAAATAGTTATAGATCTTTTTAAATCTTAAATTTAGTATAAGATTTAAGTATTTCTCATGAATTATTCTATTATCTATTTTTATTGTTAATAATGCAATATGCTATAAGTTACTGGTTTATTGTCTCTTTATCTTTTCAGTTTCATTTTCTCTCACCCTTCTTAAACCTTAGCAATATTTTACGGTTCTCAAAATTTCCTTATTTACATTTACAACTCGTATTTCTGTTTGAAATGTTCAAACGAATTTCCTTTTCCCCCCTCCCCCTTTCATTTTGGGCCTTCAATGACATGCTTTAAAAGTTAAGTTCCCTTGTTCAATGCTTTGCAACCAATTCAATTAACTTTACTTCTCTTTTATTGATTTTATATAAATTTCTCTTATCCTTTGTTTAATTCACTCCTTCCTTTGAAATATTTTCATTTGTCTCTCTTATTTGATCAAATTTTATCTTATACATTCTTCTTCTTTTACGCGTTACTTAACCATATCAGTTGTTTATTATATATATTATTCTAATTTTTTTTTTCTTTTCATTAAACTTTATTATTTTATCAAATGTTTTACGTTATTACTTACCTTTTTTTTATTCTTAAAAAGTATTTTATTTAAGAAAAAACAAAGGATAGACTATGCCTTTTTCTAAAGATTTATTGAAGTTTCTCTTGCGTGTTGCAGTTTTTATGGTCGATAAAAGATTTATCTAATAAGTGTACAAAGATCTTTTTTAATAAAGAAGATAAAAAGTAAAAGCAAATAAAATTATATTTGATCTTTAAAATTTAAAGATTAAAATTTTAAAGATATTATCTTTAAATTTTAATTTTATCTTTAAAATTTAAGATATAAATCCTTTTTTTAATTATAAATCAACCTTTAACATTGAATTAGGTTTGTTCACAGTGAAATATTTTCTGACACAATAGCTATTGCTAACGCATCGAAAATAACCCATAGTGATATAAACATTTTCTGACTGGGAACCATGAAACATCAAAAACCAATAAAAAAAATAACACGTAAAAAATGTGTGCATGCCTTCTATTTTGCTTAAATATTAAAATATTGTGAGGTAAAGACTACCAAATTTTTTTAATAGTATGATATCTATGTGTATATTATATTCGGGGCACATTAATGTCATTAATTTTTTTTTAATCTGCCTTCGGGTTGAGCGATAGAAGTGGTGTCATATGTTGATAAAAATGGCCGAAAGCTAAATTTTTTTTCTTATCTATTTATTGTCTTTTCGATATAACTAATAATATAAATGAAATTTTTTTTAGAAAACCCCCATTGGTTCCCAAAAAAAAATCAAATGAATGCTGGGATTTACATATCCTAGTCTAGCGCTCAGTATAGTCAAAACCATGCCAAAATCACTTTGCTATTTTAATGGACCTAAGAGATCATGAAAAACTAAGAAAGGAGAGATAAATTATTTACATTTATATAGGATACACTAAGTTAATGGTTCTGTTAATTCTTCAGAACGTCTTATGGATTAAAACCGCATGACTGTGCGTCACATTCTACTTTGTGTGAGTTACACGGCACTGCGTCACTTTTTTAAACAAACATACAGAATTCTTATTATTTTGGATGATGAAATAGCCAAATTAAAAAGCTTTTCAACTTTTTTTGTTCAGTTAGACCCCAAGAATCATTCATTCATATTTCTTCTGAATTTTTTCGTAAAGTCCTGTACACTCACTCCTTTTTTTATATTTTTGTGATTAATGTACGTATTTTATTTATAAATTTATTTCAGCTGTTTTAAGAGATGGATTTTGATGTTGATTTATCCTTCAAAAAGTTGCCCATTGGTAGAAGTGAGCTACTGCGCAACGTCCGCATTGTTCTCCGGCCTGTCTGAATAAGCATGAAACGTTCTATTAGTATTTTTCTATACATAGTAACCTAATTGGTATACTGTAATAACAGTAGTATCTGAAATAACGTATTTGACTTTTACTTAACTAATATTTTATTTAAATGCGAGAAAAAACTGAAATCATTGAAGTAAGCTGCTTTGAATTTATAAGCCGTTTTTCATTGCTTTTATTAAAAAAAAAAAAATAATAATAAAAAGGTTTTAAACTATTATCAAATATTAGATAAGAAAGATGTACGTTTTTTAAATAAAAAATAACTGTACTAAATAAATATTAGATTACTAGATATTAGGTTATTATGTATAGAAAGTTACACTGATTAAATTAAAATCTTCTGATTTTGATTACATCTCGCATACATACTGTAGAATGTAATTTTGGATTTAGAATTTTTGTAACATTTATTTGTGCAGCTCCCCTTTTGATTGCGATCTGGACCAAAAGTGTCCAGAAAAGCTCAAAATCCAAAATTTTGGATTTTGTAACGAGTATCAAATACATTGATGTACTCTCGTATTAATAATTATTAACCTCTAATTGCTAAAACATTTTAACGATTAATAGTAATACAACAATAACAAAGAAGTATGAAAATATTTCAGAAGATTTTAATGAAATAAAATTTTATATAGTTTTCATTTAAAAAAAAAATTGTAAATGTAATTTAATAGGCGTACAAGGAAGTCATGTGTTGTCCACATGAGATTTTTATTTTAGCTGCTATTGGCGCAGAGCGGACCAATGATGATGCGCCGGGCGGCTGCGCGCAGTGCACGAGTAATTTATACTTCTCGAACGATTCATTCGTTCGAACGATTTATACTTCTTGATATGAACGATTTTTCTAAAATTATATTTGTATTTTAGGGATAAAAAAGGAAAACATTGGAATTAGAGCTGGTTAAAGTATCACAACTCAAGAAACAGCTAAAAATGTTTAGGATTTTGAAACTTTTCGTTGTTATCAGTACGCTAAATAACTTTTAATAATTTTTCAACTAAATAACTTTAGTTGAAGCTTTTCGTTTTTGTTGTTGTTAGTATACTAAATTCATGAACATTATTTAGTTACAATTGGTAAAAACATTCGTGGCGGGCCGTAGGCCCATTTTTTCCTAGTTTCTATTTTTAAATAGCGACTCCTTGCTGCTCCGTAGCATTATTATTACAAATAAATCTACGTATTTAAGAAAATCGGCTAAATAAACTATTTTATTTAAAACACGTCTTACCACGACCCCCAACCTCTTTGTTTTTCTCTTTCCTTTCACGGGTAAATGCGTTCTCTATTTCCATTCAGTCCAAACATTCTACTGGACGGATTGGGCTGATTCTTCTTACTCTGCTTGGAATGGCCGGAAGATATGTCATCAAGCATCGATGGACCTTAAAGTGATTTTCCTGTGTGTTATAACCTTGGAAATTACCTCATTTAACGAATAAATGAGATTTTTCAGAGAAGACTCAAGTTTGAGGTCCGATGACGCTTGAAGACGACATATCTGTGGGTCATTCCGAGCAGAATTAAAATAAATCAGCCCGATCCATCCATGGAACGCCCAGACGGACTGGAGTAGGTTTATAGCACTGTAATACGTAAGAGTAGGTTTTTAAGGTTTAAAAGGATTGCATACTTATTGTGAGATTTCATTAATTTGTAAATTGGTTTCTGGAATATATTTCAGATTATGACTTTAACAGAATATATCGTTCAATTCGTCATGTCATTTGTTTTAGATATAAAACTCATAACATTTGAAAAGTAAATTTTGAATTGAATATATACGAAATTTTATTAATAAAACTTGTATAAAATTTAATTGTGAGAAAATTGATGAAATAAAGTCAATGAAAAACAAAAAAAAAAAATAACTTTTATCATTAAAAACAAAACAGAACAACAGAAAAATGTTACGAATTTACAAAAGATTAAAAACGATTGTTTTAGTACTGACTTCAGTATCCTGGACGAGTATTTTGTCCCAAGCTGTAAAGTATTTCATAGAATTTTTAATAATCTTCGTGAGAATAGTACACTTTGTAGCACTCAAGTTTCATCTCAACGTCAACCGGTGATGAAAGTGAAATCATTCTTCAGGTGATACAGCTTAGACCTTCAACGAACATGCAAAAAATTTCAACACACTCAGAATTCCACAAATTACGGTATGGAGGCCCTTACCTTCTCACAGACTGCGTCCTTATCATGTTCAAAAATGACTGTGCCAGACGACTGCAGTTTTTTTAATGTGTTAACAATAATTACCACTTTATTCCATTCATACTATTTTCAGACGAAGTTACTTTTACCCGAAATGGCATAAAATACACAGAATTCAAATAGGTGATATGAAGAAAACCAACATACCGTAGTTGAATCGTTTCTTGCAACGATTTTCGGTGAACGTTTGGTGTAGCGTAATCAACAATAAAATAGTAAATCCTTTCATTCTAGAACAACGTGTCACGTGGAGAAAATATTTGTAAATTTTTAAGCGATGATTTTCTTACAGCACTTGAAAATTTCTTATTAGAGAAACGAATTGAAATGTATCATCAACTTGATGCAGCACCAACGCATTTCACAATGAAGTTACGCAGTTTTTAAATGAAAATTTACTGTACTAAAAACTGCTGTTTTTAATTTTTACGATTATAGAATTTATTAGTCATCTAACAATGTTATTGTACTTCAAACATGAAAAACAGTTTTCTCGTTTCTAAATGTTTCTATTTTAAGATGGATATCATGAAAACTACGGGGGACCCAGTTGTGGGACTTGTTTTATTCGATTTTTCGGGTCAAAATAGATAAGAAAGTTCTCCTTTATATAATGCCTTACAAATTTCAGTATAACCTCATTTCACCGGGGGAACTGAAATCCGGGAAAAATATTTTTGCTAACCGTATCTCGATAAGAAAGCGTTTTCGGGCATATGTTTGTATGACATGCTTTCCTTTTTCAAGCTCAGAATTAGTTCCTAAATATTTTTCATTTAATCCTGAATCACTTTGTATAGTATGTTTAGCTGTTACATGTCGTCCCAAACAATATTGTGTTCTTGTACTATTTTAATATTTAAGAATTCGGCTTTTTTTGAAGTTCTTGGACTTTCTCTCTCTCCCTCTCTCTCTCTCTATTTCAACGTTTGATTGATACGACGCTTTTTCTACGCATTATTTTTTCAGAAAAATTAAGAATTATTCTTCGATTTAAAAGGGACTAAGAAGCTAGACGGTTTCCAGATCGGTATTTCAGTGATCTGATTTATGGTGCACCCACTGAACTAGAAACAAAGTTCGATTTACCATCCCAAGTACTGGTTCAACAGTCCTCCGGGCTGGTCTAGAAGTTAACTTGTCATCGAAAATCAGCTGATTTCGATGTCAAAAGTTCTAATGTTTAAATCCTAGTAAAGACAGTTACTTTTGAATACTAGATCTTGGATGCCGGTTTTCTTTGGTGGTTAGGTTTTAATTAACCAAACTTCTCAGGAATGGTCGACCTGTGAGAGAAGTTCTAGTTCGACAAGTTCTGGGTCCTTAATTTGGACTTAATAGGATTAGACTAACATCCACCAAATCAAAAAACGGGGAAGATAGGATCTGGATAAGTAAAAAGAGTGAGGATAAACAAGAGGATCTTCTACCCTGAAAAGTACTACTTTGAGATAAATAACCTTACCCGAAGTGGAAAGGTCAAGTCTCGTTGAGCAGCTGTGTATTATTCATCTACAATCCTTTGGAAATCAGTGATTTTTATCCAAACGGGAGCAGAATATTATTTAGCAACAATTTTTTTTGTTTAGCTTAAATCGATTCTGTTTTTTAAATTAAAAATCCAACTGAGGATTAGTGAGTGATCTTAAAGTTACAACTTAACTCATTTCTGAAATTACGTGCATTTGAAAGTATCTAACTACGATTTAAAGTTTCAACTTATTTTGGATATTTATTTAAATTCTTATCAGTTATATATTTAATTTCTTATAATTTAGCTCCTCAGTACTTCGAACACGAATTCGGCATCCTTTCAGGCTAAAAATTATGATATGTTTTCTGTATTACTAAAACATTTATTTCAGGCAAATTGGGAATTTGCCAGGTTTTGGTAACAATATGGTATGCAATTAATTTCGCCTTTTAAGTGAACTACTAATTGTATTATTTTGAATAATAAAATTTCATTTTTTCCGAACGTCTTTGATTACATCACAAACTTTTATTGTGAGTCTGGATGGATGATATATACATAAGTTTCATCAATTTAGATAAGTCTCCGGCATTGTAATAAAGTTTTATTACCTAATTTTTAAAATTTATACAATTGTAATACAATTTATAATTCGACATTTCTTAAATTTAATTATCTGTTTTAAAATTCAAATTTACAATATTGAATGTAATATTTATCTACCAAACTGCTTAATAACTTCCTTTCTAATTATTTTTACCCACAACCGAACAGAGACGGTATATATGTTTGGGGTAAAAGTGTGTGTTTGTGTGTCTGTGTTGCTACTTTCCTCGAAAACTATTGGACGGATTTCGATGCAGTTTTATGCATTACATACGTAACCATTTCAGAGCAGGTCTTAGATTAGTTTTATGGTTATAAGCCGCCAGAGGGTATTATATGGTTAATTCACCCGCAGATGTAATTTAACAAATTTAGTTCACTAATTAGCCGTGACCTGCGATCATGGCTGTATGAAACACTAAATATAATTTTACAATTTGTAGTGTTTGATTGAATCTACGTTAATGCTTACACGATTTGAGAATATTTAATATAATACAGGCTCTTTCAGTTATGATAAAAGTCATTTGTGTTAATCGTATCTTACACCCATTCAGTAATAAAAGTATAGTAAAACTATGTTTCAATTCCAAATTAATAACAATATAATTTATTTTTATCTGATTAATTTATTGTTGTTTATGAGACCATAATAACTTCGTACATATTCACTAAACACATATATCAAGTAAGACAATTACTAGTCCTTTAATAAGACAATTAAAAATAATTAAGGAATATTTTATAAATGAACATACAAGATCAAACAAAAGCATTTACTTTGTGCTGTTAAAATCAACTGTCTTTCTTTTTTTTAAATATACCATGCTAAATTTAAAAAATACTTGTCATTCAGTTTGTATTTAATTATTATGTACATGCCAACCATCTAATTCTTACTAAGGGAATTAGGAAAAATATCTTCAAACGTAATTTCTTAACACATAATTATTTTTTAAAAATCGATTTAGTTACAGGTTCTAATTTCATTAAATTTTTTATTCATTCAACAAAAAAAAAATGCTAACAACAAAGTTGTTGTACTTTCCTGGCATTTATTATTTATTCTCACATAGCGGAAAAATAATTATACATGCAAAAGGTTACAAAAATTTCAAAAAATCGATAATAATTGATAATAGTTCAAAAAGTCGATTTTTGGGAAGTGGAGAATTTGAGGGCAATTCTTTTTTTAAAACGGTAAGATAAGCATGTTCTCATGTTCTGAGCTTAATAAAGTAGGACTATGTTTTCAAAATTATGAGAAAATTGACCCCAAAATTTGCCTCATTATACGAGTCTCTGTACCAAATTTCATGAACATCGGTTTAACCAGTCAAAAGTCATTTAGCTTCAAACAGCCCAGTATGTGTATTAACACGTACATGCGAACTTCACATCCTTTTTTTTGTTTTTCTCGGGGGGTCCCTCGGTCATGAAACGTTGAAAAAATTTTAAAAAAACCCTTACCCCAATTTTTGACGGATTACCATGCTTTCCTTCTTTCAGCATAGCTCTAGGGCTATCATGTCAGAAAAGCAAAAATTACTGAATTTAAAATAAGCAATAATTTTTAAAGAATTATGGCCACCTAAATATCTAATGCGAGAATGTTCATATATCTTCTGTTGTTTAGCATTAGATTTTGTGTAAATCACAATTTCACTTAGAAAAATTAATCTAAGGAAAAAATTACACTGATAAACATAATTTTTATTTCCTAGCATGCGATACATGATTTTAATCTGTTTTTTGATGCTTAAAACGAATATGAACCCAGAATCTTTCTATCACCCACCATTTTTGAAGAATTTTTAAATTTTAATTAAAGGATTTTTTCATTTTTCAACATATAGTTAGCATTTTAAGCTTCTATATTGTATTTTATTAGCTAATTTTTTATTGTTATCTTTATTAACATAATTTGTAAGCTATAAGTAAACAATAGACAAAAAATTAAATCATATCATAGTCAGATATTATGACATCATATTTTACACAATTTCGAGACATTATGTCACTGCATTGTTAAAAAACTTATGACAGCAATAATACTGAACAAAATTAATTTATTCCTAAATCCAGTGCTTAATACAAACAACACAGCTGTGTTTTAAGCTACATGTTTTGACCTGCACAGACATGATTAATCTTGTCCATGAAGGCTCACTGTTCAGTATTAGATATGATGTCATAATATCTGACTACGATATGATTTAATTTTTTGTCTATTGTTTATTTTTTGTGCGCAGAAGGCTTTACCATTTGGTGTACCTATGGTTTGGCGTGAAACTAAGGATCATGTAACCGATTGTTACTTTTTTTAACAAGTTTGTCTGGAATTTCTAAAAAATCTAAACATACTGTAAAATATCCTTCATTGTAATATGCAATCAGGCTTGTACCTCACAGTGAAATTATTCCACTTCCTGAGCCACCTGTGAATGTATTTTTCGAAAGCAGCGATGAAGAATCAGGCAGCACTGAAGAAAACAATGATTTTAATTTTGAATTATTAAACTCCACGTTTTTTTGGATTTTAGACTTTTTTGGACACTTTTGGTCCAGTCGATTGCAATCAAAAGAGGAGGTGCACAACTAGATGTTACGACAGTCCTAAATCCAAAATTTCAACATTCTACGGCTAGTAGTTTTTGAGTTATGCGAGATACATACGTACGTATAGACGTCACTTACTTCGTTCGAGGAAGTAAAAATCGTAATGTTTTTTATTAGTTGTACATTTTTCAGGAATTTTTTTTAGTTTCTTCCATTTAATACAGTAAACGTAGATAAATCAAAAAATCTTCTTGGGAGGTGATTTTGGAGTTGAGGAGCAGAAAAAAGATATCAATTTTTTTGGATTTTTAAAACGTTTATATTCATCATTTTTAACTTATTTTTAACATCTATACAAATGTCAGAAAAGTTCATCAATATCATATCAGTTTTTGTCTATACAGTCTTAACGATTTAGTACATAATAATAATTTATTTCCTATACGTTGGTTTTACTATTTTCTATATTAAACTGCCACAAAATATTATAAGCCGAAGAGATGCCGTTTAACAGTCGTTTGAAATTTCTAATTCTATAGCATTAGCAGATTTCTTTTCTGTTGGAACTTTTGTTTTTATTTAGGATAAAATATATGTATATATTTTTTTATGTTTTTTTTTTATATGATTTCTATACATTTCTCTGTCCCTTTTTTATATTAAATTTATTTCATTTGAGTAACTGGATAATATTAGCCTACACATTAGGTATTATTAAACGTTAATTCATAATACGGTATTTAATGAAGCTTATATATATGAAATTAATGGTGTAGAAATAATAAGATAATATCGTGTAAAATGTTTTAACATATACCACGTTCCCATTTAATTTCTTTCATCTATCATGAAACTAACATAACGTAATGTGTAGACTATACCCACTTCTTACCTCTTTGCCTTCAATTCGATTCTGAATACGTGCCTATCATTTTCCTGTTAAAGATGCTTAATCTTCAAGCAGAGAGAAAGAAAGGGAGTTTAAATAAGAGAGAAAGGACGTATGAACACCGATTTATACTCCTCCATTCAATGCACTTAGAGTTATATCCAAGATTATATAATAGCTTTCATTTAATTTAAAATACCGTTACGCGAGTAATAAAATTTGAATAATTAGGCAATTTTAATAATCATCGATTATTTTATTAGTTTACTTATTATTTTATTAGTTTTTTTTATTTTTTATTAGTTTTACTGATTATTTTATTAGTTTAATTTATAAAATATTTTGTCTTGATTTTATTTTTATCCAAAAATACGGTTTATGAATTTTGGATGAAAATATTTTAATTATTTTATTTCACTTACTTTGTTTTGGTGTCATCAATCACTTGACCAAACCTGAATGAATGAATTAATAATGATCTAAGAATCTAGTTCCCTTTTTACAAGATTCTCCTCATCTTATTTTCTCTCTCCTCATCAACTTTTGTTTTATTCTCCTTCTTATCCATAATTCTTTCTTCTTCTTTTCGTTTTGACTTTATCGTTTCTTATTCTATCAACCCATAATAAAGTTGTCTAGTTATCGAAGTTATCAATTAAGACGGAATAAATTTTATCAACTTTCTTTCCATAATAACCAACTTTAAATCGTATACTAAAGGTAAATACGCTTCCTGATGTACTCGTTGTGAAAAAGATTATTCCGGCATGATTTTTTTGTAGCATTATTAACATTATTAACAAGGAGTAAGCCTGCAACATTGCACTGCTGCAGAAGATACACTATAACGATAAACATTATTTTCTTCTTCCTTTGATCCCTATTGGGGAAGGTGCAAGAAAAATTTTAGAAGTTAAACTATTTTTTTTAATACCTTGTTTAATTGACAAAAAAAATGTTTATGTTAGGTACAAAAAAAAAACAAAAAAAACGATAGAATTAGCCAGGAAAAGATTAGTATACATTAAACAAGTATCAAGTAAAAATATTAAATGCTGTCATACATTGTTTTTTAAAAGCATATCAACCATACGTTACTATTGCTTGAGAAATACAAGAATTATAATACTAGATTGCTTCAAACTAATAAAACTTTGAGGAAAATTAAAAACAGTATCTATAAATAAAAAACAAATTTTCAAACAGTATACAAAAATCGCATACTTTTTAAATATACAAGCAGTAATGAAGCAGATATATTCACGTACCTTCGTAAAGAGTAACGCAGTCAATACACCGCAATTATATAAAGTAAGAGTGAAGTTGTAAAAGGAAGCTCATTAACAAGAAAATCTTGAAACCTGAAAAGACATGAAAATCCCTATGAAAAATATAGTATATATAAACAGGTGTATCACGAAGTTCTCCCGGGATTTTCATAACCTATTTTAATCGTGAAAATAACGCAAAAAAATCATAAAAATGTATCGTGAAATGATTCGTTTGCGAGTTACAGTAAGTGAAAACTTTAGCTCGGATTTCAGCTACCCCGGTGAAATGAGGACGTATTGAAATTTTCAGGACGTTACGTAAAGGATAGAATCTGGTTTCTTATGGTTTTTGACCTGAAAAATCAACAAAATTGTTTAAGTTGAGTAAAACAAAGACAGTTAGAAAAAACCAGTTTATAATAAATTATCAAAATTGAACCGGTCATTTTCAACATATCTCTCAGCACGCTTCTGTAGCTGCTTTTGTAACTCTATATTTCTTTAGGGCTATCCTTAAGTTGCTGTATTTTTGTTTCATCATTCTTTTTTTTTTCATTCAACTCCAAACGTAATCTAAAGGCTTTAAATCAGGTGATCTCGGTGGCCAGGAATGTAGTCCTCCATGGCCGATCCATTTCTCAGCGAAATGATTTGAGTGGAAACGGTTTTTAAAGAAGTGGGGAGGCACGCCATTCTGTCGGAAGTATACTTTCCTTTTAAACGTTAGAGGAGTATCTTCAAGCATTTGCGACATTTCTTCTTGAAGAATGTGCTCAACATTTAAGCGGCCAGATAATACGAACGTCTAAACAGTTGATTGTGAAGAAGGCCGCATCATACATCATTTCACGCAAATTCGGTGTTGAAAATTGCCTTCCACCGTTTCATGAGGATTTACTTCTGCATATGTATGTCCATTGCCTAAGTTGTTGACACCATCTTGAAAAACATTTTCCTCGTCGGTAAACAAAACAAACTTGTAGAGTTATCGATTCATATTCTAAGCGAAAGTAGATAGGATATGTTCCATGTACGACAAACTTGACATTTGACCCTGCCAATAAATTACAATTAAATTATTTTTCAAGGTCATGTGACGTCAAAACTAACTTAATATAAACCACGACGTCACCTGTATGTCGTCAGCTACGATGCCACACTAATATGGCACTGGTACCCCAACGAAAGCGAAAGATCGAAACGATCCGCTTTATGGCGGATGGTAAATTACAACGAATTATACGATACATATCATCGGCTGGAATCCCAGCCGATGCTACCGGCGATGATTGGAGGAACTTATGTTTGTCATGGTATTACACTATGCGCCGCGAGAAAAGCGAAAGATGGGAACGAATAACGTTGCAACGAATATGCGCGATCGTATAAGTACCAGAAATCAGTAAATCTGATTCATTTGTACCCTCTGAATCTACTTTATATAAAATATTTAACTTATTAGAATAATACTCAATTCATTTTTTAGATTCTTTATGGTACGAAGGTAATGGTGTTGAGCTTCTGTAACACATGTCACAGAACTAGGTCACGTCACTGCGTTATAGTGGGGATGAATTCCATACTATCTAATTGCGATATCTGTACGAAATAGGAACTAGAAATAATATGAATGTAGATTAGATTGCATGAATTACCATAGATGTACTTCCTTTTTTTTATGTGTGGATACAATAAACGAATTACATCACCAGGTCACTTGGTCTAGGTTACTGCTTCACGAACTCTGTGAACAAATTCTGTTCTAAAACTTTTCTATATGCGAGTCAAGTGTTTGAAAAAGGTTTAGAAAATTATTTTTTTTAAAAAGTTTTTAAGATACTGTGAACCGATCACGTTCAAACGAACACCTTCGCTAACAATAGCATAGTTCACAGTACCCGATATAATTAATGTACTTCACAGAATGATTTTAACACTAATATTGTTCATTGTACATCAGCTGTTCTTTTATTGCCAACTTTGAAATAATTTTTATACATACACTTTTATTAATTTACCATGGTTATATAATTTTCAGTTTTTTTTTTTTAATTTTTCAACAGCAATTTTTAAACAGAAAATCTTGTTTTTACAAAATTTTCACATCATCAAATAAGAATTTAGTTAATTTTATCAAACATGGCCCGTGGGTTACGATTATATAATTAATAATTAAAAAACCCACTTACCAACAATTCATTTATACATACGTTCAAGTGCATTCAGTATAAAATTCCATCATCAGAATGATAATCTTAATAAAACTAAAACTTCTTCGTCATGTAAATTTGTTTACGTAACGTAATATAATATAACAGTGGTCGTCAAATGTTTAAAATTATATCGACTTAACGTCCTGTCATGAACGTTTCCACCGTTATCTCCGTTAGATAGAGTAGAATAGGTTTTGAAAGTCCCGGTAGAACTTTTCACTTTGTGTATTCTTATAAACGTGATTTAACATAAATAATCAAACAATGAAAATCATAAGTTTATATTAATGTAATATTTATATGTTCAAGAATAAAATAAATGAATAAAATACTGCCAGATATTTTATTTTAAATTAAAATTTGAATTTTTTAGTATTAAATTATTATAAAACTCTTGAAAACTGGGAAAATTGCCCAACTATGCAAATACTTTAAAAAAATTTATTTAATTCTTAAAGAAAGAGGAAAACGAATTTTTTGTAAAAAAATAACATTACTAATAAATCATAAAATTGTCTGTTATAAATGTACATGTCACTTTTGTTAAATATTATAATAAATGGTAAACTAATAATAAAAATAAATAATAATAATAATAATAATAAAAAAACATATTGCATCCATTTATTCTGTAGATAAGTTCTAAAATTTTGCCACTGAGGAGGATATTGTATTTCGACAGTTTTTTTCAGAAACAGCTATTTTTCATTACAGATTTAACCATACCGCTTTTACTTTACCATCCATCTACATAGCAGCTATTTATAACTATATGCTCGTAGAAGGGAAAGTATGGTGATCGGTCAAAATTTTCACCGAATCTTGACGAATTTCCGCGACAAAATGTGCGTACGTACGTATGTTGGCGTGTAAATCGCCTTATATCTCCAGAACTACTTGACCGAATTTTACCAAACTTGGAAAGGTCAGAGGGTGGGCTATATAGAAAAGAAAAACGAAATCGTCTCCAGATTTTACATAATTAAGGTTATATGTTTTTGATAATTTTATGAATATTAACTATTGGAAAAAAGTTTTTTGCTAAATTTCACCCCCCACCCCCTAAAAATGGTTTTAATAGAAGGCAGTACAAGGGGTGATTTTTGTTGCTTTTTTAAAAATATATTTTTGTGAACAATTATAAAACATCTTTTGTGTAAATTTTTTTGCTATATTTCCCCCCCTCCCAAAATAGTAATAATTTTGAAACGTTGTAAAATAAGTAAAGTGATAAAGTAATAAGTAAAGTTATAAAGGCAGTACAGTGGGTCTCGGAAGTTTTTTCTAGCGTTAGATTTAAATAAATTAATAATAATTAGATTGTAAAAATTGATTTACATTGGCCGCTAGTACCGCCACATCCGCGCGAATGAAATACGGTATGCGCGCGCTTTATTTAGAACTCATTTTAAATTAAGTTGTGTGTATGTGTGATACTATATGTTACCAAAGAGAAAAAAGTTTGCTAAATGTTATCAACGTTTCAAAGGAAATGCATTTGTACGATATGTACGAAAAACAAATCTATCTAAAAATGTTAGGGGAAAGGATAATCAATTTTCTAGAAATCCTTGTAGATATATTAATTAAAAAAAAAGAAAACAAAAATAATTACTTTTAATACTAGATAAAGAACATACAAAATTACCCGTAAATATCTTGACAGTACGTCTGATTAAAAATAAACAATATTCATCTCTACCGTACAAATATAATTAATATTCCATCATAATTTTTCAACCCACGCATACTTTATCGATTCATTTTTATTATATATTTAATACAATTTTATGAAAAGAGCAGTAAAATCCATTTAATCCAATGATATTAAAAGTTAACTATTTGTAAATAAAACACAATTCGCTTTAATAACTCATTTAACACGATATTCTAATCATTAAAAATAAAAAACATTTTTAGAATTCATATTTTTTACATCAATTTAATGAAAGATTTAAAAAATATTTTATAAAACAAATTAATATTGTTAATGTAACAACGAATAAGTTCTACAGTCGAATTAACGTCGATATTTAACAGTAATGTTAGATTTTAATCTATAGACGACAATAAATGATTTACCAAGATCGATATCTAAAGGTAAAATTGATAATTAATAAATTTTACTAGTTTGACAATGTGAAAAAATGTAAAAAATAAACTAACAGAAATAATTAAAGCCGAAAACAATTATATCTTACGAACCAGTTGATGGAAAAATTACAATAAGTATATGATGAATATTAGAAATTTTTCTTTTATACGTTATTATTGTAAGTTACAATTTATTTGAAAAAAAAAAAATTGTTTTAATTATAATGAATTACACATAAAGATTACCCTGTTTTATAATTGATTTTCCCTTAGTGAAATCTCAGTTTTTCATAATTTCATTAAAATGTAAAAAAAAATTAAATATTTTTACAGAATCATGTTTCAACAATAATATTAATCGTTCACATTTATTAATATTAATCGAAAAACATGGAAAAAGGGTGAAAAAGACTTAATTAAAACGGTTGAAAATATCGCGCATATTTTATAAAGAAAAAAATAAACCGGTTGTACAACTTTCCTAACTTTTCCCTTGACAGATTTTTATTTCAGCTATGCTATTATTTAGAGTATAATTGATAAAATGTTTGAAATAATCAATTTAAAAAAAAATTGGTTCCGTAGCCTCTTGATGAAATTACGTTTTTACCTTAAAAATTATGCAATATTAAAATTAAATAAACAATAAACAAAGTACTTAGTAAAAAAATTGGGTTCCATTTGACCTCTTTGAAGGAATAATTTTTTTATCGACAACATAATACTTATTAGAATAGTATAAAAAAAATTAGTATAATTGTTGAGTTTCAAAAAAAATTATGTTTCGTGGGATTCCTTTATTTGAAAAATTCCCGTATCGACTAAACATTAACACTAGAAAAATTGAATTCTCAATATTTAAAATTAAAATTAAAAATTGACATTTATATTTTAAAATAAAAATAAAAATTGACATTATCGAATTAATTATTTAATTCTATATGTCGCTATATGAGCTATGTACTTTTCCCTTAAATGTGCTACCGAAGATACGTAGAAGCATTTGAGCAACAATCAGTATGTAAAAGTAAGTTACAATCGCTTCACTATACTTAAAAAAAATTATTAATACAATTACGTGTTTATAATCTACGCTTAAGTAAATTGTAAATATTGTAAATAATTATAAATATGTAAATTGTTGATTATATTCTTTTCTGCCAAACGGTCCAGATTCCCATCAAATCAGATTAAATATTCATGAATATTTAATCTGATTTGATATATTAATAACAGTAATTTTTTAACGTTAATATCCCATTACTTTTTTTAAAAAAATATTTTACATAATTATATATTATGCAAATATTTCAATATATTTAAAAATAAATAGTATAAGCATACATTAAGAGCAAATCGTATAAAAATAATTGTACGCATACAAAAACTATTACGTCAAACATCACAAATAACTTCCAAATCGTTAAGTATAACAATGCATTTATGAACACTATCATTCTCATACTATTAAACCTCTAAACTTGAAAACAACTTTGCGTAACTTTATCAAAATATCTATTTACGTACATGAAACATTAATATAACAGATCATGTTTTTAAATAAACGCACGTAAAAGAAAAAATAAAATCGATGTGCTTAAAAAACGATTTTTTCTTTATTAATCATTATATTTTATAATAAACAGGATATATCTAATGATAATATGTAAATTCGCTTTAACGATTAGGTATTTAGAAAAATTAAAAAAGTTATGAATATTGTATAAAAATATCGAAAAATAAAAACTTCGTAACACGAAACGCGCCAAAGCGCGTTTAATATGATAGTATGTATTAATTTTTTTTTACCTTAATATTTCCAATTAATTTTCATGAATTTTTAAAATATTTTGAATATTAGAACGACTTCAGATAATATATCATTTACCTCTAACAATCTGATGGTGCACAATGTTGTCTGTCTGATTACCAGGGGAATATCTTTAACAATATAAAAAAATCTGATGTGGACACCACATGACTTCCTTTTGTACGCTTATTAAATTACTATATATTTTTTTTTAATGAAAAGTACGTATTACTTTTTATTTATTTCATTAATAACTTCTGATATTTTTTATATATTTTTTTTATTGTTATTATTAAATAATTATTTATCGTAAAACCTTTTTTACGATAAAGTTATTAATAACAATATATTTAAATGAAAAAAAAGCTAAAAAGAAAGGATATGAAAACTGATTTGAACCGACGTACTTCCCCTTCTAAGATCTAAATATTTTATTGATTAAAATTTTTTTGGCTGTATCTCTGGAACGAATGAAAATAAGTAAAATCCAGATATTTTTAGGATTTTAAGCTTTTTTGGACACTTTTGGTTCAGTCGATTGCAATAAAAAGTGGAGATGCACTACTAGATGTTACAACAGTCCTAATCCAAAATTTCGACATCCTACGGCTAATCGTTTTTGACTTATGCGAGATACAAACGTATGTACAGATGTCATGCCGAAACTAGTCAAAATGGATTTAGGGATGATCAAAATGGAATAATTCCGTTGAAATCTGAAAACCGAAATTTTTCGCTATCATAATACTTCCTGTACAACTAGATGTTGCAACAGTCCTAAATCCGAAATTTCAACATCCTACTGCTAATCGATTTTGAGTTATGCGAGATACAAACGTACGCACAGATTTCACGCCGAAACTAATCAAAATGGATTCAGGGATGGTCAAAATGGAATATTTCCGTTGAAATCTGAAAATCCGAAATTTTTCGCTATCACAAAAATCATCAAAATCATCATATCTAAAGAGTAATAGTATTTTTAACAATAATAGTCAATATTTCAGGACGATCTCAGCGCAACCGAAGACTGTAGCAAATAAACAAAGAAATTAATGTCTTACACCATAACGGTAATTCAAACAACAAATTTCCCAAATTATTATAATCTTCCATAAAGACTCGGTTTTTCCAAGATTATTACCCAATAATAATAAATTTAATTAATAGGATTTTAAAATTAAGCCAATTACAAGCCTTTAACCTAACAAATTTAAAGAAGTATGTAATTAATTGGAATATGGAATATGATCAATCTTTTTTAAATTTGATTTTTTTAAATCGTGGTGAAATTTTAGAGAAAACATTTTGCGAATCAGTGTGTGTGCAATTTATAATTATTTGCGATCGTAAGAAAGTATAAGGTACTTTTAGAAAAGAATTATGCGAAGGAAATTTTATTTAAAAGAATGATTAGAAAAAATATAGTCCAATGCATACCCAAAATGGAAGAGGAATCTTAAAAATAAAAGAGATCATGAAGAAATCAGAAAGAAATAACAGATGGAGAAAGAAAAGTAACTGTAATATGTGACAAGAGAGGAGCAAACGAAGTAAGAGAAAAAAGTATAAAGCTAATAAAGAGAAGACTGGAACAAACATAAAATTCTAAACTACAACTTCTGGACGGTAAATGTCCGAATCAATTTACAAAAAAAAAATCATCAAATTAATTTTAAACCTGAAAGCGCCAGTGGGTTCCGTATATGAAAAATTCTTATCAGAAAAAGACTAAAATCAATCTCAGTTGTTGGGAAAACGGCGTGAACGACACTGAGGCAAAGGAAATAGAATGTGTTCTATGGTACAGCTTGGTCAAATCCCGTTCATAGTGTTGAAGAGTTTCACCCGGCAGTACTCAAAAGTATAACAAGATGACGAAGGTTTGCACACTGTGAAACAAGGAGAGGAGGAACGATAGTGACTTCACTCGGTTGCTCCCAGAAATTTCTCAGTATACGAATCGCTATACCATTTCTTCTCAAGTCATTGCATTAAAACAAAGTTCCATTTGATCATTAGGATTTCTAAATTTAAAAACGGACTGTAATTTGGAAATCAGAATTAAATAATAAATACATGCCATAAAAACTCATTTTAAACAAGCGATTTCATACGTATAATATACAAACTGGATTTTTCATGTATTTTTTGGTAAAAAAATTTGTAAAATCATTAATTCGGATTATCATTTTTTATATAGCAAATTAAAAAAAAAAATCAAATACAAAATGAGTTCAGTAACCTGCATGAATAAACTAAAATGTCATAAAAGGAAAAACTTGACGCGACTTAGGTCACTAAACCTTTTTATTTATCACCAATACAGCAAATTAAAAAAAAAAAATCAAATACAAAATCAGTTCGGTAGCCTGCATGAATAGACTAAAACGTCATAAAAGGAAAAACTTGACGCGACTTAGACAAGTCACTAAACTTTTTATTCATCACCACTTTTATTTATAACTTCAATAATGTTCATAAAATATTAATAAAGATATAGCAGTTTCTTAAGATAAAAGCATCTGAGTTGTAAAAAAAGGTATTTGAATTTGAGTTATGTTATTTACTTTTATTTTAGAGTACATTACTGAGCTTGAAATTTTATGGTTCAGATTCATGTAATTTCTTCATACTTTTAATAAATGTAAATATATCCTGTCATTTTCTTATTTCTTACTTTTTAATAATAAATCACCTGAACTTAAGTATTATTAAAATCGATTGTGTGAAATACTAATGCCCCGTCTGTGAAATACGTGGAGTCTTTTTTAAACCATCAAAATGTTAAGCCGGCTAAAATTGATAGACAGTTGGTTGCTGTGTACGGTGATAATGTAATGAATGAAAGAAACATGTGTATGATGAAGAACGTTCGGGGGGACGTTCTTCATCGACGCGAGGGGTTGAAACGCGTCGATGATGAAATCAGATCCGACCTGGTCCCTCTTTTTCCTGATGTTTCAAGAGATGTTATAGGTTACATTGTTCATGACCACTTAGGCTTCAGAAAGGTTTGTGTACGTTGGGTGCCGCACGTCATAACGGAACGTCACAAAAAAATCGGAATGGGTTTTTTGTTTTAGAATTTTTGATGCGCTACACAGAAAAAGGTGATGAGTTCCTTAATCCAATTATTACCGGCGATGAAACATGGATTTCGTATTACACGCCAGAGAGAAACGGAAATCAAGTGAATGGCGTCATCATCACAATCACCAACTATACCAACAAAGGTCAAGGCACAGCAATTTGGACGCATGATGACCACAGAATTTTGGGATCGGTTTGGCATACTGCTGATTGATTTCATGCTATATGCAACGATTGTTAACTGCAGAAGTCTACTACGAAACTCTACGTAAGTTTCGGCGAGTTCGGCGACGTGGGCGGCGGCATTGTGAAAGAATATTTGAGCGGTAAGCAATTTGCGGATGGCGATCAACTTAAATATACCGAAAATCAGTGGCTAAATTGACTGGCTGCAGAAGAATACGACGATTGTCTATTGAAGCTGGTATATCGCTGTGATAGATGTTTTAATTTATGTGGCGATTATATAAAGAAGTAATGTAAGTTACGTTGTCTACGAGAAATAGAAAAGATTTGTACAGTTTTCAGAATAAATGTTTTTACAAAGAAATGGTCTTTACATTAGAGATAACATCTCGTACATACAGTACGTACTTTAGTCTTCTCTTTCCGTTGAAATCTCAATACCGAAATTTTTCGCGATCACAATACTTTTTTTACGTACAAGGAAGTAAACAGCAAACAAATTTGATGGCGATATGTCAGTGGTCGAATATACTGAAAGGAGCTACGCTATAAAGATATTCAACTGCAAGAAAAACATTTTAAACTTATTTTTATGTAAATCCCAATTTTAACAACCATTTTCAGTGGATATTAGAAAAATTATAACAAAATAAAATACTATTTATACTTCCTTGTACAAGGTAAAGGAAGTATTGTGATCGCAAAAAATATCGGTTTTCAGATTTCAACGTAAATATCCATTTTGACTAGTTTCGGCGTGAGGTCTATACGTACGTATGTATCTCGCATAAATCAAAAACTATTAACCGTAGGATGTAGAAATGTTGGATTTAGAACTGTAATATTTAATTGTGCATCTCCTTTTTTATTGCAATCGACTAAATCAAAAGTGTCCAAAAAAGCCCAAAAAACATTTAGTTTTTTGACTTTTTCTTAACTGCAGTAATAAGCCCTCATTGAGAGTTTTTCAACGATTTATTATTAGTGGTACTTATTTTCATTGGTTATAGCCAAATAAAAGTTAAATTAATGAAATATTTGGTTCATACAAGAGGAAGACACATCGGTTCGAATTCGACTTCATTTCCTTTTTTTTTAACTCAATAATAATAAAAGAAAATCTGAAGTTATTAATGAAATAAAATCTTATGTACACCCCAAAAAAATGTGTTGCAATGTGGTGTCCACCACAATGCAGTTATTAATTTAAATGAATAAGTTTAATAGAAGTTAGTTATAAGTTTAATAGAAGTCATTTGGTGTCCACATCATAATGTCAGTAATTTTTGGAAATTGTCTTCATTAGATTGTTGGTAACTGCGTAGAAAATTAACTTAGATTATAAAGCTATGTGTAGGTTCACTGAAAATATAAATACGGACATCAGAGTATCAACCAATTAATTAACATTCCATAGTAAAACTAACCTTGTTCACAAACATTCTAAAGGAAAATATTTTATAAAATTAGAAAATCTATGAAATTTTATTATTTTATGTTACAATAATTATCAAAATTTTATCATGTTTTGTTTTATGTATTATACTATTTATTTTATATAAATAAATATCGTTATATAACATTATATATTATAATGTTATATAACATTTTTATTATATAACATTTTTTAACATTAAAAAATATTTTAAAATATGTAGTTTTCGGTTTTTGGGCATTTAAGTCAAAATAACTCAAATTATAAACATTCTAAAAACACCCAAAACATATTTTCTAACAAATATTAAGAAACGCATAATCAATTTACATTTTTGTTTGTTCAAGACTTCGTTTTTATAAAATACAATTTAAAGTATGATTTACAGGCTTTCTAAAAAATAATACTGTTTAAAACATAAAATTAAACAAAGTTCTCATATCACGTAAGAAATATGAAGGATATCAAATACCGGTTTAACAAGATTGGAAGTGTTGCCGCAGTAATGTGCAAATCAACGTTGTCAAGACAACCACTTAATATTTGCTTTTTAATTCCTTTTTCATAATACCCCTGTTCATATCTATGTGTAGAAGTTCCATCTATTTCCATGTTAACACGTAGAGGCTGATGAGTTATCGTAAAGTTAAGTTTTATATTATATATAAAACTTAACTTTACGATAAGAAATAAAAAAAAAATATTCCTAACACAACATAACACATGCACACGTACGCGTACACACCCACCCACACGCGCGCACGCTCTCTCTCTCTCTCTCTCTCTCTCTCGTTAATGGGATCTGTGTAGAGCGTTGTACTCTGAAAATCAGTGCGTTTCTGACTGCAAAATAGTAAGGGTTTCGGAACTGCGCAAGAAGTTTTTCAAATGTAATTTAATTCATGTAACAATGTGAAGCACATATACTCTTGCCTCTCCCTGTTTTTATTTCTTGTACAAAGGTAAAGAAGTATTGTGATCGCGAAAAATTTTGGTATTTAGATTTCAACGGAAATATTCCATTTTGACCATCCCTGAATCCATTTTGATTAATTCCGGCGTGAAGTCTGAAGTTACGTATGTAAGTAAGTATCTCGCATAACTCAAAAAACGATTAGCCATAGGATATTGGAATTTTGGATTTAGGACTGTTGTAAGATCTATTTTTACACCTCCCCTTTTGATTGCAATCCACTGAGCCAAAAGTGTCTAAAAAAGTGCCAAAATAAAAAAAAATTGGATTTTGGACCTTTTCTTAACTGCAGTAATAAGCCCTCATTGAGAGCTTTTCAACGATTTATCATAACTGCGACTTATTTTCATTAGTTTCAGATTTATCGCCAAATAAAATTAAATTTTTTATTTATTCAGTCATTTGACTGGTTTGATGCAGCTCTCCAAGATTCTCCATTTAGTGCCAGTCGTTTCATTTCGGTATACCTCATACATTTATCCTACATCCCTAACAATTTATTTTACATATTCCAAACGTTGCCTGCCTGCACAAATATCAAATTTCTTTCCTTCCAATATCAAATCGACTATTCCAGGATGCCTTAATATGTGGCCTATAAGCCTGTCTCTTCTTTTAACTACATTTTTCCAAACGCTTCTTTCTTCATCAATGTGCCGCAACACTTCATTTGTCACTTTATCCACCCATCTGATTTTTAACATTCTCCTGTGGCACCAAGTTTCAAAAGCTTCTAATCTTTTCTTCTCAGGTACTCCGATCGTCAAAGTTTCCCTTGCATATAAAGTTACGCTCCAAACATATAAATTTGCTATCATGGATAGAGATTTGTTGTTTTTAATCGTTTCACACTTATAAAGTGCATGTAAGATGTTAATATTCAATCACCACAAATAAAGAGAGAACGTTGGCGTCTAAGGGAGAATAGAGCAGCAGCATTATGGTCTAGGGGTTATATAATCAAATCGGTAGAAGGTTATAAATGATTTAGAGCAATACTATATGTGACAGTCATCCGGTGGCAGACTTAACGTTATATATATCATATCATATCATATAACGTTACACTCATACATATCATCCTCATTCATCCTCTGAAGTATTATCTAAACGGTAGTTACTAGAGGCTAAACAGGAAAAAGAAAGAAGACTTAACGTTATGGACCCGCTTTTGATTGTTAAAACAGCATCAAGACGAGTCGTTGAATTACAAACAGTAAGTACCACAGCCATTCGCCATACGGAACTACTACCTATACAAACAGCGAAGATCCGCATACCGATCAATCAAATTCATATGTACGCCTTTCCGTGCGAGAGTCTTCTTCACGTGGAAAAATCGTTATCGTTAGTGGCAGGCGTCGCGAAACATAAAAAGACTACGAAAGTGCGTTTAGTGAACATCGCGATGACATTTGACCAGATACGATACGAATTGTACGGAAAAGAGGTCTCAGTCGGAGGAAAAACTTTGGGGTAACGAGCATTATAAAGAACATTTTGTCACTACGAGCAAGCGAAAAGAACACATTAGGCAATGTGGGATGGGTGTTCGGTGATGACACGATTCCGCTAGATGAAAACGGATGGCTTTGTATTATATATAAATATATAAATTATAGATAAAGTTGCCTGTGGGGTTCTATAATTGGAACACATACGAATGGTCGGGCGTGCCGCAGACAGATTGACACTTAGACCGTACAGACGACATCGCAAGAGAAAAAGCTGCGTTGGATGATATTGGCGTTCCATACGGCCAGGTAAAACGACACCACTAAAGATATGGCCAATTTCGATCACTGCAATTTGAGGAATATCAGAGTATATATGAGGAATATCAGAGTATATATTTATGCGGATTACTATCCGTACAAGTTTAGAAAAGCGACGACAGAAAGATGTAAAGTTTGTTTAAATACTTTCAGAAATCATATTACGGCATGAGACACCCATAGCCGGCGTACAGTTTCTCTTTCGTAGTCGATTGCTCACATCAGAACGAATCGGTAAAATCCGGTGCGGTTGACTTGAAAGTTCAGTTTGAGATGACAAAAATATCCCGCAAACACTACGGCGTATGCGTGGTCATATACAAAACATTAGTAACGTACGTGCCACTCACCGGACATGTCAATACGATATGTTTACGGTGTACATTATATACTTTTCTTTTTTTTTGGCTCTTAGTATTTTTAGCACGATATTGGGTTTATAAACAAGTGAGTTTATGTATAGAATCATACTTATGAATATGAAACTATTGTGCTACAAACCGGTACTGCGTAACTTCTTCAACAGGTGCTATGATGAAACGGAAAAATATTTCCAACGGAAAAATATTATATCTGAGGATATAATGGATTATTTAAAACCCTATCGGAGTCTACAACGCAGATTCCGGTGGTATATTGACAACACTCACTATACAGATGAATTAAAAGACTATGCGTAAAGAATTTTATCGAACGGAAAAGAATGGAAAATATGAAACCGAAGATTTTGTCAGTGATCCAGGCCCTAATTACTAAAAAGTAACGTTCGAAGTTGGCGATGCTAATCGCTTCAACAAAGATACTCGAACGATCGTTGTGGCACATGTAAAGAGACCATATTGTGATTGGTACTGTAGATCGTTTTTCCAATTCGCATAAATCCGAAATTTTGGAGTCGCCAGCGCGGAAGGATATGTATTAGACGATTGAATATTTATGTATGAAGGTGACAGATCTACCCGGCTTATATGGTGAACTCGTAGCTATCGAATCTGTCAGCTGCATTACAGTACCAGCACGGGCAAGCATAAAAATATTAATGTTTTGTACTTTTTTACCGAACCCCCTATGTTAATTGCACCACCCGCCGTAAAACATATACCAAATATTAATAACTACAAGCCACTCACTGGAGATGACAATACGATGAATTAAAACATAATAACACAATGTACATTTACTTTTTTCTTGTAACCTGCTGCATTGCTATGCAGTGACGTCATCAGAATCAGTACCGAATGGCGAGTTGTATCGCAATACCGCGACCGATACTGGCATTAGAATCATTAGTATAAAGCTAGTCAACCGATTTACTTATTGGGAGGTAGCATTAACCGTCTCAAATAAAATGGTAACATCAGTCACATAAGGTTTAAACGTAAGATTTTTACGAAATGTTTTGATCCACCAATGCTTGTAAATACTTACTTCATTTGTATTAATTTGAGTTAAAATTGATAGATATGTAAGTATTAGTAATTAAGAGATTTATCTCTTTTACAATAGTGTAAAATATCACTTTTCTGTTATTAGAGCAATAAAATCATTTAATTCACTTTTTCTATAAGGAAATGTCCAAGAAAAGGGAAAGAAAGAGAAATGACTATGCAGTGACTGTAATTATCATCCAGGTCAAAAAAAATCTTTTTTCTTCTTTTTTTTCCCGCTGTAAAGTTACGGAATCTTTATAATGTAATGTAATCCCCGTGACATATAAGCTATATTATTAAGAGCCATTTGATATTTTACTTTTTAATAGATTCTTGAACTAATCAATCAATCATTTTATTTGGATAAAATCATGAGATTATAATAATAGCAAATTATCTTTTAACAATATTAACGTTTTTAGAAATATCTACCACACATAAATTTTGTAAATAGTTATTGTCGACCACTATTTGTCATTAAAGTCTGTCATTAACTTGTAATACTAGAACAATTGTGATATTAGCATACAGACTTCCCGTAGCTGATGTGAGATCGCTCGGAAATCCTTTCGCTGACATTATCTACGGTAGCAGAAATCGTTTATCATTGTCAAACGCATTCTAAAGATTAAAGAATTCATGATGTATGTGTGTCCCAGTTGTAATCTAATTACCATTTTTATTTAGGTTTATAAAATATCTTTTTTTCTTATTTAAAAAAAAAAAAAATAATTAAAACTAAAATAAAAAATTAAAAATAATACCTCAAATTATTTTAATTTTTAAATTTACCGATTTTTAAAAACAAAGCAGATTCTCACTCAATTCAAGCTTAATATTTGTTTAATATCCATTTTATGGTGTAATTAAAAATCAGTCAACATAATTAAAACAATGGTTCACAAAATTATATTTTGGTGTGTTTGTTTATCGTTAAAAGTTAAATATTTTATTCAGATCGATACATTGCAATAAATTACGTTGATTACAGCAGAAATGGTTAAGTGTACTACTCACAGATAAAATTCGTTATATTCACTGACTGTGGAACCCGTATGGACACAAGACTGAAGTTTTCAACTTGGACATGGCGAATATTTAGTAAAACAGGACAACGTTCGTATAATCGTGACAACGCTTTTTGACAACGGTTTACAAGTACTGTTACTCGGAAACTAACAAAATATCACCTTAACTTCACAATGGGATATGCAACAGTTGAATATTAACAAAATACAAACTTTCATTTACCATTTTTTTAAATTAAATCATCAAAAACTTTAAACTATGCTACACAGCTTCTGACCTGCTGACAAAGCCGCGAGAACTATAACCGCTTTCAGCCGACGCATAGCGAATGTCGGATAACCGAAAATCGGAAGCGGTTCCCGCAGGTGCGACGCACTGCGGCCATGCGATCGCTTCCGCGCATCGGACGATTTCCGAGCCTGCCGATTCGAACATTCCTCACCTGGCAAGAGACCTGGGACCGCGAGACCAGAGGAAGATGGACTGAGGCTATCCCTCTGGTCAGATCATGGACAGAGCGTTGGCATGATGAGGTGGAGTACTAGTGACCCAGTTTTTAACGGGTCAGAGGTACTTCCGCGCTTATCTCTGTGCCATAGGGAAAGCGCCAACCCCCGACATACGTTTGTATTTAGTCTCTATAGTCTTTATTCATACCACTTTACTCAGAATAAACAAGTTATTTTACGCAAAATATGGTTTTTGAATCCAGACTTTTGTCTTTTACCCAGCTTTCTCGAAAATTAATAAAAATATAGTTCTGTGACCTTTCTTCAATTTTTCAGGTTAGATTTCATATAAAACCATTAAATTTACTCCTTAACTGTGGTCCCAAGAATTATCAAAAGCGCAGAAATCAGGGGGAAATCTTTACAGCCATCATTCGCTAATGAAGCGTTTCTGAACCTATATTTATATGAACTTTCTTTATTTTCACCTGTAGAAAAAGATGAAAGTTTATTATATTCTTCATGATACACTCTGTATTTTATAAATATTTTATGTATTATTTTAAAGGTTAATATTTTTCTTATAACATAAAATTAATAATGAAATCAATCTTTAAATAAAAAATAAATAATCTAATAACTTTATAATCTATTCTTAGTAAAAAATATATACTAAGCCATCCTTTCAAGCTTTCTTCTACAGCGTTTTACTCTTCCTGTACTTATATTTTTCCTCCTGAGAGTCTTTCTTTCAAAAATTATTTCTTCTGCTTCTTTTTTTATCGTTTTCTTTTTTCATAGGTTACCATTCATTTTATAAGTTCGTTTTCTTCGTAGGTTATTACTCTCGTAATTATTTTTTATTAATTAATAAAACATTGTCTGATCTAAAAGCTTTATTGTATAAAAGAAAGAATAAGCTTGTTAGGGAATTTTTATCCGTGGTCAATACATTTACGATAAAAATAGTTTATTAACAGTTAAAAAGTTTTTTATTGTTACTTATTTATTACAGACCCTAACAAAAAAAATTTAAGTTATTAACTAACAATTGATCTCTAATTAATGACTGTTATAAAGGGTTTATTGATAAAGATACAAAAAAAAATTAAATAGAAGCAAATTACGTGTAAAATTGTTATTTTTTAGTTCTTAAAGTCATGGACTATTATTCAAATGAATTAGAACAACTTAGGCTATTTATAAAGTGTGTTAAAATTAAAATTTTTAATTATCATTTCATGTGTTAAATTTCTACCAATTATTGATCATACCACTTATTTCGGAAACATGATTAATAATTTTTGTTAAAAATAACAAGATTTTTTTTGCTTAATAATAATTTGTATTTACAAAGTAATTTTGGATGAAATTCTTTAGTATCAGTTATGAGGTTTTATTACTTGAAAATATATTACCATGACGATCTGAAATCTTTAGATAGAATAGTATTGACGTCTTTAGAAAGCAATCTGACAATTTTTATAGGGCTTCTAAAAAACTCACACTAGTGTACAATTAATTAATTAAATGTGCAGTGGTAGCATTTGATTATTTTATATTCATTATAAGTTTTTCTATTTTCGTTTTTAGATCGCAAGGACATAATAAAATATATTGATTAAAATTTGTAAACCTGTAAGATGATATACAAAGTGATATACAAATGAAATAAACACTTTTTATGGTTTACCTTTTCTAGATAAAGCCAGTATGTAATATGGTTTTATAGGAAACTATTTTTTTAAGTTTGTACGAATGTTGTTGTTAACCAACTGTAAAACCATATTACTAACTGCCTTTATCTAGAAAAGATAAACCTTCAAAAGTGTCTTGTATATATCCTTGTATATATCTTGAAAATTTTAATCAGTATATTTTATTATGTCCTTATCTAAAAACGAAAATAGAAAAAACTTATATTGTTTGGATTTTAATGCCAATCTCACAAGATGACCGCTACGTCTGAAGAAAGCTATTTGTGTGCTCGAATTGTAAAAAGAAACTTACTATCGTGCAGTGACATTTCAGAAGAAAGTACGATAAACGACCATCAACAAGGTGATAAAATTCATGTACGACTGGAAAAAGCAATGAGAAAACGCAGGGTGTATGAGTAAAAAGAAACGTTCTAGAAGACCTGCCCATCAGAAGAGTTCGCACCTTGTACCGATCAACCAGATTAGTAAGTTTAAACTTACGGCCGACGATGTGGGAACGTTTTCAGAAATGATTGAAAATGAATTATTACAAATTACAGTTAGTACAAAGTTGAAGTGACTTGCGTAAGGATTTCTACGTTAAGGTGCAGGAATATATCAGCAAATAAGATGATTTAATCGTTAGTAACGAGTGTACTTTTAACATTAGTGGAAAGATCAGTAGGCACAATGTGAAAACACAAAACCCTAGAGAAGCTGTGCAATGTATACGCAATTCGTCTGAAGAGAATCTTCTTTGTGTTATTTCCCTTAAAAACATGTAACGACCATTTTTTTCCACAAAATGTAGGAATTTATCTTGACAGATGAAGTGCTTGTTTTGAACTGTATGAACAATTAGGCTATTGAAAATTAAAATAAAAAGTTTTTCACGTTTATACTGTAGAAAGAAAAATACTACATGCTTACAGAAATTTAATAAATTTCTTATTGTAAGATGAATTTGGAAATTGAGGCGACGTGCCAAATCTCTCTCTCGATTAGCGGCACAAATTCATATGCTCTTAGATTTTTATGATTTGTGAAATGAAAAAAGCGGAAAAAATTCATTTTCTAAGCTTTAAATTCATACATATAAATTACTTTTTTAGATTTTTTAAAAACTAATTTACATATAATTTAATATACAAAAAACTAATTTACAAACGATTCGACGGCATTATGAACTGGAAAACCATTAATAAAAATCAAACTGGTAATAAGTTAACAATCATCCGCGATACAGTGTCTTATTGATGCTTGCAATTATCAAAAAGCACAAATCCATAGTTATATACTTTCATGTATTAAATTAAAATCAAACTAGATACGATAAATTTGAACTGGTAAATTATGAGCTTACTAAATTTTGTATTAACTTCATCGAAAAATTTAATGCGGAACAATCAAGATAATTGTGGTTGAGCAAAACTGTTATTCAGTATGTAAGTCCTTTTGGTTGGGTAGTAGTGTTAACAATGTTCAAAAAAGTTACGTATTGTGATTTATCAAAATTTAGTGGATTCAGATTTTTCAGTCCGTTTCCTACTGTGATTGGTTACAAAATGAGGAATTGTGATTGATCGGTTAGTGAATTACTGGTGCGTTTCGATTGGTTCCAAAATGAGGAATTGTGATTGGTTGGGCACTGAATTATTGGTACGTTTCGACTGATCAGCTGTTGCAGTATATTGTTTAACATTTACATTTAACAGTTATGGCTGTTATAAGGACATATTAAATTTAACGCTAAAATAAAAAGTGTAATTTTCATTCTTATTAATATATAATTAAATCGAAACATGAATATGTGTGTGTGTGTGTGTGTGTGTGTATGTGTATGTGTGTGTTTTTCTGTATATTCCAGAAATGTTTGCTTAAAACTCAAGAACCACTGCACCAATCTGACTGATTCTTTTACCAACGTTTGAATTTATTTCCAAAATTAAATTATCCAAAATTCTGCAATAATTAAATCGCAGAAAAATTTAAAATTTCGGTAAATGTTATATTTTGGCATCATTTATCATATAGCAATTTTTTGAGTCGCTAAATAAATCAATCTTGGTCATTTATCAACTATTGTTCTCGATATTTAGGCTTTAACATAAATACTGAATTTAGTTAAGTACTTGATGCAGTGAAATCGATTCATTATATTGCAGTATTTCTTCTGTTAAACTACCACTCTTTTTTTTAAATAGGCAAGTGATGATTTTTTATTTTTTTGCGAGTAATATTTATATTATAAATAATATATAATTTTTATAATTAATAAAAAAATTCATATTTTGTTTATATTTGGTATTTGCATGCATCTGAAAAAAACTAATGCAAAATTTCTTTAGATTAGAAAGTTTCATCTATTTAAATTTGAGTCTTTATCCTTTATTTTTCACGCCATATTCTCGCCCTGCAATTTTTACAAATTTTTCTATTTCTCCTTATTAATTATATATTCATGACAAAATATTTGTGAAACAAAATAGCCTGATCTTAATTTTATTAAATTCCAGTATGTGAAAAATATTTTATTTATTTTGAGATTAGAAGCATCGATTGCAATGGTAATTAGCCCTTGTCTGAAGCAAAAAAGGAAAAATCTTTTCATCTCGATAAAAAAACAACTAGCGACGCAGTCAAAAGATTAGTCTTGTCAAACAAATCAACTTGTTGAAACAGCGATAAGGCTGTATTGCCACTTGAAATCATCTAATCAATTTTTTAAGAAACATCAATAATGGTTACAAGGTTCCGCATCTATTATAAAAGTCATCCTTTAAGTCAAAAACTTATACAACTAACTAGATCCACATTATCTATAGCCTAGTTTTTCTCTTAGGCCATTCATTTTTACTTCTTTTCTCTATCCTCCTGACGGCCTCCACGTCTGATTTCAGGACGTCTGAGGCCTTGGAGATGAAATCTCCACCCATCTTTGATGCTAGAGAGGATGTTTTGTGGCCAGCGGTGTCAAATTAATGTGAATATTTTATCTCCAGTTCCTTCTACTCAGTAAGCAGCTGGAATAAATTTTTATTTTTAATTTATGTTATATCCAAATTTATGTGGTGATGTATTTCTGTTAGCATCCTTGGATGCTAACAGCATCCTTTTCTGTTAGCATCCTTGGATGCTAACAGCATCCTTTTCTGTTAGCATCCTTGGATGCTAACAGAAATAGCAGAAACAGTATATCAATAGATCTACTTTAAGAAATGAGATTAAGAGGTTCTAAAATTGAAAATTTTTCTTAGCTCGGGATTGAATTTGTAACATTTTTTAATAAATTTTATTGATTTAACAAATTAAAATTATTACATTTTTTGTATGTATAACTATGAAATTAATATGTATTTCTGTGAAACTTTCAAAATAAAAATAATAAAGGTGAATTATTTTTTGACAATTTTTTTAGTTGAATTAAAATTTATAAAATCATCTATGATACGGATTCCAGCTAGGCGACGAAAACGTAGGAGATTGGGATCTTCCAGAACAGAAAACGAAAATGAAATTTTATGGGCGGTAAAAGCTACAAAAATCGCAATAAATAAGTTAATAAAATAAAAATGTTTAACTTAATTACTTGTGGAGGGAGATTATTAAATTTGATTCTGTTGGCTACCCACTTTTTTATGTAGCATTTTTATTCTCGGATCGTTTATTAAGAATATTTGAAAATAATGTAACACTGTACGAAGAATATAATGTAAAATTTCTACCCAAAGCACGTTTCCGCTTTGTCAAACAACATAAGAGTTTAACGAAGTATACATTAGAAAAATCGAAAACAACTAGTAACAGTGTTTCTTTCATTGACAGCTTTATTTTTCTTTTCTAATATTTAACATCATTATAAAAATATTTTTATACAGAAATTTATATTCCCTTCACATCTTTTTGTTAAACTGTGGTTTGTTATATTAATGGCGAGTTTAAGTAAGAAAAATTATGACACCTACTATAAATGAGTCAGTTATTTTCATCTTTAATATTATTTCCAAAAAATTCTTGAAAATACTTTTATTTAATATGTTATTTCTTGATTTTTTATCAACAATATTGTTGATAATGTATTTTGTTGATATTATTGATATTGTTAATAATCTTGTTGTTTAATAATAGATATTTAATCAACAAGATAAAATGTATAGTATAAATCCCAGTTTTAATTTCTTTTTTTTCTTTAATTAATTTTTTTTTAAATATTTTATTTACACAATTCTTAGCTGTTTTGTTTTCAAAAACTTAATAGAGTTTATTTTGTTTGATTTTATATTAAGAAATGTCGAATTTTTTTTTTAATTTTTAAATTATTTTATTTATTTTTAAAACAAAAATCCAAGAAAGGTATATTTACTTAAAATGGTCGAAAAAATTATTGTTGTATTACGACAAAACAAACTATTTCAGAGATTATAGTATACATTTTTAAGTTTTCCATTATAGGAAAAAAACTTTTTTTATTGAAATAAGCTTAAAATAGTGAAGTTGTAAACAGACCTAGCCAAAAAACAAGAATCGAAAATGATAACATTGCAATAAGCCATCGTTCACAACCTGTACTTTGGTAATATAGCACAAAAAAAAATCAATCATTGTCATCATAACACTCCTTACCAAAGTTAAAATGACGTGATTAATCAAAAATGAATTGAAATAAATATTTAAAACAATAATAAAAAATTAAAGGAATAATTAAATTAAACAAATGGAAAGATTGAAATAAAAATTATATGCATATCGGCAATCAAAACTAAAAGATATAATGTAAATAAATTCAATTTATTTACAATAAGAACGCAAAATATTCTGACCCAAATCAGTCACTACGCAAAAAATAGAAATAAATATAAGTACCCACATAAAATATTTAGATCACAAATATTTCATATTATAATTCTTCAGGTAGAAACAACCATATTACAGTACCTGAACAATTACCGAATTGATGAAATTACTGAATTGATTACATATTAACTCATATTACCTGAAGAATTAAAATATGGAATTCTGCATAAAATATTTTATCTGCATATTTATATTTATTTTTAATATTGAACTTATCTCGGTTTTTAACTTAACTTAATTTTTCTTCTTTCTAAAATTGATTTTGAAAACTAAAATAACATTATAAAACCTATCGATTGATAAATAAAAATGTTTCATGCGATATTCTGAAAATGGATGACAGTAATGCGAAGCAGTTTGTTTATATTGGTAAAATGTTTTAGTCGTCGAGTTTGTCTTGCAAGAATTGTAGAAATCGCACTTTATTTTGTTTTTGTATCGCACTTTTAGTTTTTGTCTTCGGTATGTCATAGGAGACCGTAAGTAAATTTAATTCACCACGTGAACTGAAGTCCCCGACGAAACCATCATTAAAGCATACATCACCTCATACAAAGAAAAAGCTTTGTATGAGGTGATGTATAGGTTGTCAAAGTAAAGTTCAATATAAAAATTAAAAACAATGTCATCAATAACAATACATGAAACAACACCATAGATAAGAGAAATATTCGTCGGTAAATAGAAATAGCTGTAATTCGAAAAACTAGTAAAGTGACAATCACTACACAGTGATAGAGTCATTTTGTGTTGTCACTCCTCTGATTTCATCTCCCAGGTCCAGCATCTGTTGTACCGCGAGGTAACTTTTTGGCTTAAACAGAAGGTAATCCTTGAATTATCTCATTATTGCTGTTACTCGTCGTATCCCATAAGCTGAATCCCATACATGCAGATAGGTTTAAGGATAACTCTGAAGATCAACAGTTTAACTCTGACTTTCTAGCCAGCAACCAGTTCAGTTCCTTGTGCTTGATTTTAAGCTGTTTCTATCCTTTCCATGTCAGGCGAGAATCAAGTGTAGGCCAAGGTAAAGTTTTCAAAACGTGTGAAGGATGTAGACGCCATTCAGGAGGATTCGTGGATAAATCATCCTTTCTCATCGTGTCACATGGCTCGATTTTTTCTGATTCACCCTCACGTTCCATTTTGTCAGCCAGGCGCCGATCTCGTCACTGATTGTAGTTTAGTAGAGACTTGATTCGGATCTTCCTCATTAGTTAGTCGATGTTTTTTTGCAAAAGATGCGATAGTGACGTAATCCAGAGCAGAAAGATCTGATGTAAAAATCGAATACAGAACTGGACCCAGAATTCCCGACCTTCTATCGATGAAACCAGTACTGATTGACCTTAACCTGTGAAAAGACGCTCATCCAGATATAACTCCACAGGACTAAATAAATTGTTGAAGAGGTTACAAAAAAATAAACTATTTATTTTAATTACAGATAATAACAGAACCATTTGTTAAAAACCCTACGAAATTAATTATATAAGAAGTAAATTTTCTTACGTAATTTTTAAAATAAACTTGTTCATTATATGTATAATAAAAATTAATAAGCATCACATTACTCAATAATATTAAGTATATTAAAACTGATTGAATATAATAAAAAAAAAATGATTTAACAAAAAACTTTTATTAAGAGATTACGTTTAAAATTTCTTATACCATAAAATAAAATCACGCAATCTCATCCTTCTTTACTACTTTAAATTGGTTTGCTTCGTTATAAAAAAGACATTTTTTTTAGTATTCTGTCTTAACTGACAGACATCACTTGAAGAAGATTATATTCAGGTATCAGTGTAAAAAAATATAAATTAGTGACATCAAGTAAATAATTATAGTTATAAAAATGTAAATTAAAATTATTGTATATATTTTTCTTTATGTATTATAATAATTATTTTATGTAAATGTTAAAAACTTATTGAAATAAATAAAATTAATAAAAATAAATTTTACTTGTTATTCATAAACTATTTTTATTTGTTTGACAATAAAATAGAATGAATAATTCTGCGTTAAACGCCGAAAATTTGTTTTTATTAAAATAAGTTGCGAGCAAACGTTGATGATCATCTTCATTGTAATATTTTTATAGTCAACACATAAAAGCACGTATATCAGAATATTTAAAATAATAAAGCATTCTTATTTGAGAATATATGTACGCTTCTACATTTATTTTTTCATATTTAATAAGAAATTTTGTACCTTGTATTTCTTAATATCTAAATTAATTTCTTTTGGAAAACTAGATGAATTCCGTCGACCAAACGGTGAATCAGTTTTTAAATATTTCTTTAATAAATGATCACCTTATGTTTAAGTTTGTATTTCTTAAAACATGTTTGCTAAAATACATCCTGAGATCTTGAATTAAACAACTTTTCCGCTTATAGAGATTAAACTACTGCTCAAAATCTTTAAAAATGTATTTTATAGTTGACAATTTTTAATATCTTACGTTTCATTATTTTAAATTAAAAAATCTCTCGGATTGAAAATTCCCACGTCCTAAATTTAGTTTTAAAGAGTACGCACGCAAAAATAATTTAAATATTCTGATAGTTTTTCTTAATATAAAAAATTACGAGGTTTCTAATTTCATTTTAGTTTACCTCTACTCTTCTGAATTATCGCTGAAAATTCGGGATTCTCATGTATTGAATTTAGTTTAAAAAGAAGTAGGCTTACAAAAGTAATTTAAATACTCTATTACTGTTATTGATCAGATTCAGACTGACACCGTTAATTGAATCCCTCCGATCATAATGTACTTCTATAATAATGAATTAAAACAACCTACACACTTAACTTTATACATAGATGGTATCAAATAACTAATCGCCTTGGTTTAATACGTCAATTGAGTGTATTTATTCTATATCTTAAATTCGCTGCTTCATATTTCTAATAAATAAAGATCATTGTTCAGTTCATGGTTAAATATAATTTTTAATATGTCGTAATGATCATTACATCTTTAATATTTATTTAAAATTTTATATTATATGAATATTACATTGTTGTTGAAGGTATGAGTTGATGAGAGTGTATGATGACAGAATGAAACGTAAATCTATACTGAACAATGCATTAATAATTATAAAAATAATAAATATAAAATATCTGCTGGTAAAGTAGTTTAGATGAATATAAACAAATTTATTTACTTTTACAAATGAATAAGAAGAACGAGACAGTTTATGTATTTATAATAAGAAGAAAAGGAGAAATGAGTCTTAACGTAACTGACCGTCAAAAAAAATTTGATTTAAAAAAATTTTTTTTTATGATATTGATAGTGGAAATATTACAAACATTAACATGAAAATAATAATGTTAATAATCATTGATTTATAATCACATTAAGTTATGTAGATGGTCGTGTAATTAACAATATTACAATTGTGGATAATAAGCAAACAATAAAACCTATAATGTATCTTAACAAATTATAATAAACAACAATCTAATTATGCATATCGCATAATAATATAAATAAATCGCATATAAATAAATAATACCATTATTTATGTAAGTATTACATAACATTATATAAGTGTTATTTAAGTATATTAATTTTACAAGAATTACATAAGTAGTTTGAAACTGTATTCACATTCATTATTCATACAGTATTAATAATAATCATATAATTATGTAATGAATAGTAGTTATAAAGCTTATGGATATCTTAACTTGGTTTACCAACCATATTTTATATGTATATTTATAAGTGAATAATTAAATTGACCAAAACAATAATTTGAACATTTCGTTGACTGTTGTTCGTGCATCTAATGGGAAGATGAATCCATTGGCAAGTGTATAACTAACCCCAGTGACAAATTACTTGTACCTACAATCATATAGATCTAGGATTTCTTCTAACGTATAGTTCGTGAATCTACTGGGAAGATGTATTCATTGGCAAGTATATAACTATCACCAATGACAAATTACATGTGCGTATATCTCATATAAATAAATTAAATAATAAACAAATCTTGGGTAATCTATATCTCAAATAAAAATCAATAAATAATCTCTGGTGTCTTATTGCAACTTAATAATAAATCAATAAATAAATCTTCTATATGTTGTTTGTATGAATGTATATGTTGTATGCATGTGTGCATGTATATAGTATATATGTGTGTGTATATGTATGTAGTATTAGTAAATAATATGTAGATTATTTAGGAGTGTAAGAGTAATACGAATGTGAAATCGCAATTAAATTAATATAAATATGGAGAATAAGTTATAAATAATTAAATCAATCATTAGAGATTGGTAATAGGCATAATTTGTGCACAGATCTTCTTAGTTGTCCATTGGCCTTATGTAAATCAACAACCCTTACTACGTTGTCAGAACCCGGATAAACCTGAGTGGCAATTCCATATACATGGAATACATGGTTGCGTTGCTGAAGATAATATAAATAGCCCTTAGACCGTCGTCTCAAAATAGATTGTACAACTTTTTGGAGTAGTTGTCAACATCCTAAGCAGGTAATTTCAATTTTCTGGTAATTGAGTTCAGGCAAAGAAGTAAGTGACATCCAATGAGAAAGTGTCCCGGTGATAGAGGTTCTGGATCTCTGTGATTTGTGGAAATAGCGAAAATAGGACGGGAATTGAGATAGGCTTCAATTTAAGTTAAAACCGTATATAATTCCTCAAAATTAAGGATTGTTTGTCTTATTACGCGACGCATGTGCTATTTGACGCTCTTGATTGCGCTCTCCCATAAATCACCAAAATGGAGAGATGAGGGGAAAATGAATGACCAGGTTATAGTTTGTATAGATGAAAATTCTTGAATGTCTAATTTTTCTGAATTTAAAAGTTGAAAATTTAAGGATATATTTGGCACAACGGAAGTTGGAACCGTCATCAGAAAAGATTTGACTAGGGATACCCCTACGTGATATAAATCTTTTAAAGGCTGCGATGAACAACTGTGAAGTCAGATTAGAAACTAATTCTAAGTGAATAACTTTGGTAGTGAGACACATAAAGAGCGCGATATAAGATTTAATCAAGGTTTTAAACCTCTTCCCGCCATGATGAATCATAATTGTACTGCCGTAGCTACTGCGCAAGCAGGGAATAGTCGGGAAGGAATTACTCTGGCAGGTGGTAGCTCACCAAGCTGTTGAACCTGGGTTATTGCGTTAAATGGAAAACACGTAAAACACTTACGAATGATCAACGTAATGATTCTGTTACCGTTTATTATCCAATATTTTTGAGGTAAGGAATGATGAGTTAATTGAATACCAGAGTGCAAAAGACGGAAATGCTCAGCATAATCAGTTTTGTAATATTATAATATAATACAGAATGGTATAATATGTCTCCTACACGAAGTAAACCTACATTATCCAAAAATGGATCAAGTGATATAACTTATAGAAATAACTTCATTTTTAAGATTGTTAATTTCATTACCGAAATGCATGTATTGTGATTATTGTAAAAAAGTTCTTTTGTAGTTAGGGAACCAATGATTCGTTCAGAATTATTTGATTTAACATTGTGAAGAAATCTAAAATCAAAACAGAAACTAAAAATACGAATTAAAGTATGTAGAGATAAAATCTTTCTGTGTAATCGAACAGTGGATACAAATAATGTTGAAATATTTTTGTTTTTTCTATTAAATATTCAGTATTCATTGTGATTTTTTGGTCAGTGGAATGAAGATTGTAAAAGCGTAATGCTGTCCCTTATCATTGTCTCCTATGTTCACTTGCGAGTTTGAAATATTTACATTGATATTCTCGAGTTGTCTTGAATTAAGGAATTCTACAAAATCTTGAAAGGTCAAAAACCTTTGGTTTGATAGCTTCTTCTTTCATAATATGGAGGTGTTGTAGTCCAATTTTGATGTTAGAAATTGGATGACAAATCATATGTGTTAATATGTGTTAACGGGCATCGCTTCAAGAGAATGGATATATGAAGATATTTCATTGATAAACTTGGATAAAGTATCTATAGGTTCTCTTTTTATAGAATCTAACTTTAAAATGCGATCGGCATTATAAAATGCAATTAGGTATTTGTTATCAAATCGTCTCTTTAATAATTCTAATGCAATTGTGTAATTTTCATTTGTTATTGATAGATTCTTAATAATAGCCAAAGCTTCATTCTTCAAAGAAGAACGGTAAATTGTTTCTAGTATGTGTCAAATCGTTAAATATATTGAAATAATATTGCCAGTCTAAAATATTTCCTCTAAATAATGGTATATTAATGAGTTGTAATTGAATTTTTTAATTTTATGTCTATATTAACTTGATTGATTTTGATTATTATTAAGGTTTATTAATTGCTGCAATTTGCACATTGTCTTCTTCGACTTGTACATGAAATAAAAAAATGAAAAAACATCATCGAATTGTAATGAATTAAAACAACCTACACATTTAACTTTACACATAGATGGTATCAAATAACTAACCGCCTTGGTTTAATACGTCATTAAAGGCTATATTAGGCTATATCAAGCTTTGACTGAATGACGTCATACATGCCTTGCAAATCAAGAAAATTTCTTAATTTAATTTGTAATATCACCTTTGAAACATCATATTTGTCAGTGAATGTGCCAATTCTAGTGATAGAGGCCTTAACTGACCTTCCCTGCCTTGCAATTGCTCTTTGTCTATAATAATACTAATAACTTAATAATGTAAATTTAACAATATAAATTAAATGAAAAATAAATTAAAATATTACATTAGTATAAATTGTTGGGAACACTTTTCCAATTGCATAATATCTGTAACTCCATTAATTCCTTTTTTGTTTTAACCATGAACTATAGTATCGAAATTTGAAAAATATTAATTATAGAACCTTCAGATCCGGCCCGGAGGACCAAAAATGTCGAATAACTAACCTGCTTGGTTTAATACCTCAGTTGAGTGTATTTATTCTATATCTTAATTTCGCTAGTTCATATTTCTAATAAATAAAGCTCATTGTTCAGTTCATGGTTAAATATAATTTGTAATATGTCGTAATGATTATTACATCTAATATTTATTTTAAGTTTTATATTATATGAATATTACATTGTTGATGATGTAAGTTGATGAGAGTGAACGATGAAAAAATTAAATGTAAATCTAGACTGTGAACAGTTCATTAATAATTAGAAAAATAATAAATATAAAATATCAGCTGGTAAAGTAGTTTAGATGAATATAAACAAATTTATTTACTTTTATAAATCAATAAGAAGAACGGGACAGTTTGTGTATTTATAATTAATAAGAAGAAAATGAGAAATGAGTCTTTAGTTGGTTTCTTTAGCTTTATTAATAAAAAAATAAATTATATTTATAAATTCGATTTTTACTTATATCATTGTCATTTTCCCTGTAAACAAAAAATAATAATAATTCTAGAGTACTAGAATGTTTTAAAAATGTCATTGTGAATAAACCAGGATCCTATAACACTTTCTGGACACGATCAACCATATAAAATTCTTTCAATCCTGCATTCAGGATTCATTCCAATCTTTGTTTACTCATATAAGCTTTTAAAATAACATAGAGTGTTGTACTTATTAGAAAAAATAATCGCATTAGATATTTATTAAACAAATCGTTCCCTTCGTGATTGCAACATATTTTAATGTTCTGCTTAAATGTACGAGCCATTACAGTATTTTTATTCCTTTGGTTGTATATTTAAGGATTTAATATTGCAAAAGCAAGTAAGAAAAAATAATAATAACAAAAAATATTACTTTATTCTTTTTAGTTGTTCACGTAATACCTTCAAAACTATGAGGAATATTGCGCTATTCAATTCATAATATTATGTGAAATATTTTTTGAAAAAAATAAGCAAAGATTTAAAGAAACTTTTTTCATGATATTCGTAATAGTATAACATTTATTTTAGAAATTGGAAGGTTTAATTATTCAAATTTTTATTATAAAAAGTCTGATGTGTACCCCATATGACTTCCTTGTACGACTATTAAATTAGATATAAATAAATATATATATATATATTTTAAATGAAACGTACATAAAATTCTATTTCATTAATAACTTCTGATATATTTTATTTTTTATTATTATTGAATTATTATTTATTGAAAATTTTTTTTACAATCGGAGGTTAATAATTATTAATAAATCAATATATTTAAATTAAAAAAAGTTAAAAAAATAAAAATAAAAGGGAGATCAAGTCTGATTCGAACCAATGTGACTTCCTCCTTATAAAATAGAAATATTTCATTAATTAAAAGTTTATTTGGCTATAACTCTGGAACCAATGAAAGTAAATAAATATAGAGCTGAAAACCTCTCAATGAGGGCATATTCCTGCAGTTAAGGAAAAGTTCAAAATCCATTTTTTTTTGGATTTTGGGCTTTTTTGGAAACTTTTGGTTCAGTCGATTGCAATCAAAAGGGAAGGTGCACAAACTAGATGTTGCAACAGTCCTAAATCCAAACTTTCAACAATCGTTTTTAAGTTATGCAAGAAAAATTGTACCTTTTTACTTCCTTGTACGAAGTAAAGTATTGTGATCGTGAAAAATTTAGTTTTCAGATTTCAACGGAAATATCCATTTTGACCATCCCTGAATTCATTTTGACTAGTTTCGGCGTGACGTCTGTACATACGTATGTATCTCGCATAACCCGAAAACGATTAGCCGTAGGATGTTGAAATTTTGGATTTAGGACTGTTGTAACAATGCAGCTCCTCTTTTGATTGCAATCTACTGAACCAAAAGTGTCCAAAAAAGCCCAAAATTCAAACACTTTTTCTTAACTGCAGTAATAAGCTCTCACTGAGATGTTTTCAGCTACATATCATAACTGGTACTTATTTCATTGGTTCCAGAGTTTAGCCAAATAAAATTTTAGTTAACGAAATATTTGGAACTTACTTGGGAAAGGCACATCGGTTCGAATCAGACGTCATCTTCTTTTTTTGTAACTTTTTTTAATTTATATATTGATTTATTAATTATTAACCTCTGATAGTAAAAAAAATGTTTTACGATAAAAAATAATTGAATAATAACAACAAAAATATCAGAAGTCATTAATGAAATAAAAAATGTGTGTATGAAATTTAATAGGCGTACAAGGAAATTATGTGATGTTCACATCTGATTTTTTTAAATTATTTTGACTTGACGACTACAGAAGTCTTTAGATGTAATGAAACAGTGAACTCTATTTCGCAATATTGTTGAGTTTTTAGTAAGTGCCTTATGTGTCATAATAAGTGAATAATTCTCTATGCATTTCTGTGGTTTGGGGCTTAAAAAGATTGACAAGGCACAAAGTTGTTTTATTACAATATTCAATTAATTATTTTGGTTAAATTTTGAATCTATACTTGTCTGAAAAAATGATTTAACGTTGTAATCTCTATCTGTTCTTACTTTTCTCAAAACTCGTACTTGTTTAGAGAAAATAATATTGAATGGTTTTGAGTTTCCCTCCATTGTTGGAAATATAACACAAAATATATATATATAAATTGTTCAATTATGATTATAGAAGTTGGAATTCTTAAATTATTTAAGTATCTAATAGATGCCGGTGTACGTTGGTGTTTTTTTTTTTTTTAATAGTGTGATAGGGGAATCCCAGTTACGGACATCATGTCGGACTCGCTACAGGTTCCGCAAGATGTTAACGTGCGTATGTGTACTTGCGCCCCACTGACTAAATCTAACAACCTCACCAACTTTCCCCCTGGGGCTGGTTCCGCAATTAAGCATTAATCAGCCCCGGGGGAGTGTCTTCAAATCCCGAGGGATCCGGAGTCCCCGTGCATCATCATCGCCGCCATCCGCACAAGCATGGACGAACGACGGGTCCGCAGGAGGCTGTTCTTCACCCTCTCGGTCTCCAGTCCTTCTCTTCACCTTAACAGAGGACTTTATTATAGCTATCTTTAATCCTGAGCGGAGATCACCTTCATACGCATCGTGGCATGCCAACAGCTAATCTCTCAGTTCTCTTCTTGGTCAATTGTTCCCCAGACCCTCTGACGCATTACCGAGGCTATAAATTTCGATATAATATCGTAGTGACCCTCATTGCTGATCATTCTGCTAATTATGTTATCCACTGTTGTGGTCCAACCTGAAGTTCAAATTGATGGCGTTCTCTCGTCCATCTGATACATTCAATAACTACACGTTCGGTCGTGTCTCTACTATCGCAATAACGGCACACACCATCATCCTTCTCCCAAGAAGATGCACCCGAAATGCCCCGTGTCTAGTCAGGAATTGAGTAAGCTAATAACTCAGCCCACCAGCCCCCTTCCGAACCAGGGCCGTATGTCAGATATCAGCCGGTAAGTCCACCTTCCTGTATTAGCTGTATCCCAACGAACTTGCCAGTCATTTAACATCTCCTCATATGACTCCTTAGCATCTTTCCCCTCGTACACTCGTACTCGATGTTGTGCCAGCTGTGGAGAGGTATTACTCCACCACAATCAAGGCTGCCTCCGTTGAGACTGATTTGTACGCTGCCGCTATCTGGAGAGCCATTCTTCGTTGTAGTCCTTCCAACTGGCGTCTATTACGCTCCACTCCCAATGCTCGCTGCCATACAGGCACTCCGTAGAGCAGTATTGAGTTGATCACATGCCATACAAGAGCCTTTTGGATGTCTGAGCCCCGTCACTGTTCCTAATAGTTTACTAATCGCAGGGACCGTTTTTTCCGCCTTATGGCAAGTCTCTCGAACGTGTGATATAAACCTTCTCCTCTGGTCGATCCAGATTCCCAAGTACTTTACAATGCATTGTGTGACCATTACCATGCATTGTGTGACCGCCAAATGTTTCCCTACTGTAAGGGTAATCGAAGTAATCCTCTTATTCCCAGTCATTGCTACAACCCTTGTTTTGTCAGGTGACATATAGAGCCCCTTATCGGTCATCCAGTGTTGTACCAATCCGATAGCTTCGTTTGCCGCTGTGATCCTCTACTCCTCCGTCCTTTTTACTACTAACAGTGCAAGATCATTAGCAAATGCGTCGGAAAGACCTCCCCCCCCCCCAGGAAAGTCAAACCCAAAAGCCCCGTCATAAACTAAGTTCCATAACAGGGGGCGCAGGACAGACACCTGAGAAACCCTGCAAGTAGCTCTGAAACGCAGTTCACCACCTTCTGTTATATATACCAGCGTCCTTTCGTGGAAGTAACTCTGGATTACTCTTCGAAAGTATCCTCTGATTCTTTTATTCCTTAGACCGAAGAACACAGACTCCCATCTCAACGTGTTGAGTGCGTTTTAATGTCTAGCACTATCAGTACCGGGATACTTCTGGTACACCACGACATCTACATGTTATACAATCTTCCTCATCTTCCCCGGGGACGGATTAAGTCTGTTCACTAGATGAACAGACCACAACACACACGTTAGGAATAATATCTTTAAAACAATATATTAAAAATAATTTTTTAAGTGGTACCCAAAAAAATAATTCCTACTTTTCTTTTAAGCAGTTTAAGTACATTTTTTAGCCTTTAATAACTTTTTTCATATTTTTATTGACTTTTCAATATCTTGTGTATTTTTCCAGTCCGTTTTTTATTTTCGCGACTATAATTCTATTTTTGGTTCACACGTAGCTATAAAAGGAAAGTATATAATCGGCCAAAATGTTGGGTATCTCGGTGTTTCACTCCCCCTTCAAATGTCGACATTTTAAGTGTACAAATTTTGGATTTTTTCCATAAAATAAACCATAATAATTTATAGAAATTGACGTAGAATATACGTACGTGTGTATGTGTGTGTGTGTGTTTTAGCCTTTTAGCCTTTCGTTAATATCTCTAGATTTGTTCAACGTTGATTCTTTGAAAATGAATCAAAAATGTTTATTTACATATTAGAGCATTAATGGCATTAGATTTTCATGGAAATTACAAAAGGAGGAATAATTTCTCCATTTTGAACTTTTAAAGTTATTTAATTCTAAAATTTTAAGTCAGTCGGATTTCAGCGTGACGGAATATTGAACCCATTGAAAAAAAAAAGTTGAAATTTGGCTCTCAAATTTGACTAATCTTTGGCCTGATTTTCGACCCCCATCGGTCAAGGGGGTATTTTTCAACTATTATGCTTTCAGAGAATTGTATTTTTTTTTTGGCCTTATTAAACAACTTTCCACGCCAGTTTATTGAAGTAAATAATTATACCCATAAACAAAATTTAAGTCGCAAAAAACATAATTATCGAGATTGAGAATTCAACTCTATCTAGTTATTGATGTAGACGATATGGGAATTTTTAAATAAAAGGAATCCTTTTTCTTTCTTTTTCCTGTTTAGTCTCGGGCAATTACCGTTCAGATAACACTTCAGAGGATGAATGAGGATGATATGTATGAGTGTAAATGAGGTGTAATTTTGTACAGTCTCAGTTCGACCATTCCTAAGATGTGTGGATAATTGAAACACAACCACTAAAGAACACCGGTATCCACGATCTAGTATTCAAATCTGTAAAAAATTAACTGACTACTAAATAAAAGGGATCCAGTGGAAATTTTTTGAAGTTTTTATAAATTCTGATACTTAACCTGTTTTTCAATTTGTGGTTGCTAAAAATGTTATACAGATGAGCAAGAACGTCAGTAGGAACCACATTTTTTTTTACTATAATTTTTTCCATTTGTTACATTTTTATTTTTATTTAAAACATTTTTTTTATTATTTATTATTTGTTCACTAGTTGAACAGTAAAATTCATACGATAAAAATTTATGTTAACTTCATTCTAAATTTTCTATTTTCTAGTTTTATTTTACCATAATTTTGCGTAAAACACTACAAACACATTTAAAGATTTCTTTCCAAGTTTCTTCTACTTATTTATAACTTTTTCTAGCAGGATTATACTCAAAAAATCTCTTAATTCTACCCTCAAACATTTATAATATTTTTCTTATTCTTTGCTGCTTTCTTATTATTTCTTTGTTCATATTTTCCTAATGTATGTTTGTAGAAATCAAATAATCTGTATCGAAATTAATTTTTTAAATAAAAAAAAAAAATATATATATATATATATATATATATAAGCCTATTATTATGTTTAATTTTAAAAATAAACTTCTAAATACTTCTTGCCGTAATGAAAGAAACAATCTCCCTCACAGAAAATAGATACAAGAAAAAATGAGGAACGAGGTGGTTTCCCTTTGCTTTTTTCCTCGAGCCGAATATACAAGTAAATATCAAACCTCTGAAACAAGAGTGATATTTAGGATCGGATTGTATAATGTTCATCATTGCTTTTATATAAAGCAAGTGTTACTTGCTCAGTACAGTTTGTACTGAGGAATTTGAACAGTGATACATATTCATGTATTGATGTATGAGAAATGTATGGTTTTCATATTCATGTATGAAAAATTAGTTTATTCTTTCCTGTAGGAAAGGAAAGGAGTTATTATTATTATCTCCAAGTGGAATAAAATCCCTTCTACCTTTACATTAAAAATAATATGTTTACTTACTACGATGTAAATAGAACGTTTATATATTTTATGAAAAAGGAAATTTTCTTTGTATTTTCAAATCCTTATGAGATTATTACATCGTTTTTCTAAAGGTAATAAAAAAATTCATCTATTTTAATTTTTTTTCTGTACGCTGTAAAAATTTGTGCAGTTTACTTTTACAGAACTATTATTCATTTATTTTATGTTTCTTACCATAGTAATAGTTTCTATCTTTTTTTTTAATAAAGTAAAGTACAACTATCAAATCTAAATCGATAAGCCGAGAGAAAAGGGAAGAAGTTGTTGATCTCTTGTTAAAATTTATCTTGTTTTTTGTATTATTATTACTATTAAACAAGCATTTTCATAGAATATTTTACGACCATTATATTTCACAGAAATATATTATAACTGTGTGTATCTATTTTTATTACATAGGTACTATTATTATCTTTTAAAATAACGGTTTATATATATAATCATTATTTTAACCTTTAAAATTGCAAATTCTATGATCCACTTATATATAAACTTATTTTTTTTATTTTTTGTTATGAAAGATCGGGCATCAACAGCCATGGTCATTTTTTTAACCAGGTGGAAATTGGTAGCGTATAAAAGATGCCATTTCTGTACCGGGATTCGAACCGGGGACCTCTGAATGAAATGCTGGGACGCTACCTACTCGGTCACGGAGGTCGGCAAGAGAAATAAATTTGCATGATATTAAAAGAAAGGTTTTAAACTGGAGTTTATAATGTACGAACCTTAACTTTTAAAAGTAACTTGTAACTTGATTTATGCACTTAACAGTCTATGTCGGTGAATCGATAATTTTTAAACCGAATTTTTTTTTAGCTCAAACACTTTTATGTTTGAATAAAGCAAGTATACCAATTTTTGAGAGCTATTAGAGAGTTATCTTATGAATCGGAGTTGCAAAAGAAATCTCTCCTGCATTTCTAACCAAGTACGTTAAGTTAGAGGTTCTTTCAGGAAATCATTACTTTTGTAATGAGAGTAATATAACTCATCTACCAGATTTAAATATACTAATGATGTAATTTACTGAATATTCTAATAAGATGGAATGTAATAATTTATTTTTTCTTTTTTAAAAATTGGTAGAATTATGAAGTAATTAAAAGTTTATAATTAATGTTAAATGTATAAAATTTAATCTATGTTTATTTTAAGTAGATTATATACTTCATTAATATTTTATTTGGCTTGTGTGTATCTTCTTATAAAATTTTAAAATTTAAATTTTTGGGTGGTTTAATAAATCACTCACTCCTCTTTTATGCGTTTATTTTTTACATATACATTTTTACTTTATTTATTTAAAAAAAAGCTCTCTTTCTTCGTCTTCCACTTTTTACTTTAATTACGAAAAACATTGTAAGTTAAAAATGAATTCTAATCCTTGCCAGACGCAACAGTAGTATCCTAACTTATTATTCAGTCTACTATTTTTTTCATACAGGTTTAAAACATATAAATTAAAAAAATTTGAAGTTTAAAAAAAGAAAATCTTCTTTTATTGTAATGTAGAAAATTATTCAATTTAATTTAGTTTTGTTCACTTCAGTTATTTAAATTTACAAATTAAACATTAAATGTACAAGAAAGCAGAATTATTGTTGTCTAAAATGTTCTGTACATTAATTCTTGAGTGGTATTATTGATGCCTTAGAGTAAATTTATTGGTCATGATGCAGATATGTGTTACTACATTCTCTACAATATATTGTACTAGTTCTATTCATTGCACAGCCAGCTGGACAGTGATTTATTATATAAATTAACAGTCGGTAAAATTAGGAGTTAATAAATTTACTGGTTTGATTGAAATTTTTATTATTCATGCGGGTTTTTACAATATTTGACTTGATTCTTTCTTACGTGAGGAGATTTTTATTTATGCTGATTTTTCTTTTTTTGTTTTGTCGTTTTTTAAATGCTTTCTTCCCCTAGGCTGACTGTATATAATGCATTGTTTTCCGTAGAATGGAATACAATTAGTTGTTGTTTATCCACTACCTGTAACAGTCTTTCTTGTATTAGGTATAAACGATACCATTCTGAGTTTTATTCTTTGCGAGTAATGCTCATTAAGCAGCCAGTACCAGTGGTGAACAAAACCAAAGTGTTTCCTGTAAGGCACATATCACTTAAATTTGGTCGCTTTGGCATGCTGATATATAATTGTGTGTTCAGCTTAGTGAAAAAAGGAATCAGAAACCACTTCATTCTTCAATTTTTTCTGTAAGCTGAAAGTGGGAACTTTGGTTACTGAGAATGGCAAAACCATTTTCAGAAATGGCTCATATCAGGCAATTATGTATTCCTTTATAATTTTAGTTATTCCTAATTATTTCTTTTATTTATTTTTTCGAACACATTTATATTCTGTTTATTTATTTTTGTAAGAAACTGTGTATTTTATTTTAAGAAGTTTTTCTATATTTAAAAGTAATTTTTTTCCGGTGAAGGACAAAATAAGACGTTTTATTATTTTCCAAAGACTACAGACTAAAAAAAAAAAAATTAAAAAAGGGTTACACTAAAAAAAATAAACCAACTTTGAATAAAATCTGAAAAAAGGCTAAAAACAAGATAAATCATAATAAAGAAATCTCTTAAACAGAGTAGGAAATCAAACCAAAAAAATTGTAAAATTACGGTATTTGGAAGGAGAGATAAATAAAAAAACAGTAATCATAAAACAAGTGAAAAGCTAAGAAATTTTTTTCTTTAATCAATATATATATAAAATGAAGATTTATATCTCATTAAATGTACAAATTGTCGCTTTTAAACTATCGTATCGAAATGACTTAAAAAGTAACATTTATAGATTTCATCCAAGTGGTTGAAAATAAGGAGCAAAAGTAACGAAGAAAATTAATTTGAACATTAATTTATTTGTGGTATTCACTGTAATAGTACAGTATACAGTACTTATTTCTAGTTGAAATAGGATAAAATATATTACAAAATTAATTTATAATTTTTTTACAATAAAAAACACGATAATTTATTTAAATCACTGAATTAAATTACTGAATTTCTTGAGTAATATGACAAAGAAATGTGATAAACTTTTTATTTCATTGAATATTAAAGTATTCATAATATTCAATCGATTTTACTCAATTAGATTTTTTCTATTACAATTCTTCGCCCGTTTTACAAGATATTACCATTTTTTCAGCCGAAGTTCCAAGTAAAGTATTTTTATACTTCTTTTATTAAGATATACTTATATACTACTTTTTTTTTTGAGCCAGAAGCTCTTTCCAATGATAAATTTAAATTTAAGTTATTGCATTTGAATAAGCATGTAAGATATGAGAAAAAGATGAATTTTTCCTTCTGCTAGATAAAATAAAAATTAAGATGTCAATGAAATCGAAAATTCATTAATCAAAATAATTTTGTGTTAAATGTAAATTAATTAAAATTTTTCTTATTCAGAAAAATAAATATTCAAATAAATAAAACGATGTTCCAGGAAATGGGATTAATTTTCCAAATTTTGTATGGATAATTTATTCTGCTCGTTATTTTATTGTCTAGAAATAAAATTGTGAGGATCTAGATACATAGAAGGATATAACGATTATTCTTTGACATTGTGAAATCTATTTCGGTTTGCATAAAGTAGAGATTTATTAGTATTACCTGCATTCATCGGATCGGATCGCATCGCAAGGATATCGGGGGATACTTATCCGCCCTACTAATCGCAGAACCTGGACATCAGTCCATTGCTGCTGGGTTTTTCTAATTATCGGACGGGTATTTAGTTATTTAATGGTATTTGCATCTTCTCCCGGTAATGCGCATGATTGGACCCTAGTTTTTTTTAGATGATGTTAAACCCTACCATCTGTCTTGGAGTCTTCCGGTGATTTCAGTCGGTGTATGGTCGTGCATCATCTACAAAAAAAAAAAAAAACAAAACGTTTGGGTTATCCGATACCTCGTGGCCTTGCCAATCACGTTGGTTCATCAATGAGGCCTTTTCCATGCTCTGTTAGGTAAAATTCTAAGCTTCTGTAGGGAGATATCTCTGAGATGCTGGTGGTCGGACACGGTAGCCCTCCCAAAGAATATCCGCGCTTATCGTCTGTAACGGGATGGTTTGGACAACATCCAACTTTTTGTGGAATGTAGAACACAACAACGCTCTCCATGCCGGATAGGCGTAGGTTAGAATTGGTACCATATATAATCAATAATCGGCACTAATATTTTAGCTAGTTCTGCATTCACCTTACACTCGATATATTTAGGAGTAATTATAAAATGCAAAAATTACTGACCAAGAACTGCACACAAGTGCTATAGTTTATTATATAACTACTCATGAGACAAACAGTTTATTAGTTAATATTGTAATTTCTAAATAAACGAATATTACATTCAAATCGGCATAATTAGTTATACAACATAAAAATTGTAGCAGGAATGGGTCAAGGATTGAAAAAGCAACTTCACCACCATTTTTATGAAAATCTTCAATCAGCCGATGTCTCATAAAATGAAATTAATAATGAAAAAAGCGAACTGTGAAGGCAGAAATATATATATCTTCTCTGTACCTATAAAGTAACTTGTCCTAACTGATATCAACGCCCAGCAAAAACTAATAACATATGCAAATGAGAATTTGTATACATGTTCTCCTTACGGTTTAAGTACACACTAAAAGAGAATTCTTTTAAATTCCGATATTAAAGGGTTAAATGAATTTTGAATTTTTTTTTAAACCCGGCTTTTTTTAAATTTTATAAATGAAGATATAAACTTAAATGACTGTTATAACTGTTATAAATGAAGATATAAACTTAATTTTTGTTGGGTGTAATTTTCGTATGAATATATAAAAATAATTTTCTACATTTTACGAAATTCGACCTTTAAAGGGCGAAGAAAGGTAAAAAGATTTGAATTTGGATTTTTAAGAGAGGTGACAATGTACGACGTGGCGGCTCAACCATCACAGCCACTATTACTGTATGGTATGAGCGACGCGACTGTATGTGCACTTACCTCCAGTTACTTGACTAAAAACATAAAGTAATTAAAGAATTTTTAAACGCAAGTAACCATATAGCGCGGCGAAGCCGCGATTGGCCTACTTCTGACAAATTGTTATGTACATATCCGTTATTCCGTTAACCTTCGACGAGTATAGATTAAACTGGCTATATTAAAATAAAACTACTCTTTTTTCATTTATTACACTTATTTGTAACAAATTGTGTAATAAAACTTTTCTGATTAAAATATAATTTATTAAACAAATTTCTGAATTGTATTAAGAAGTGTTTTTGCATGTAAAAAAGCAAAACAAAATTCAACATGTTTAGATAACAATTAAGGAAATAAACAATTTTGTTTAGTTTAGGTTAACTATAAACGAGATAAGATAATTCTGGTTTAAGTGGAAAAAGCAATTACCGGAGAAGCTCAATATTTTTTTATAATCATCAGATCAGTTTATATTTAAACATCAATTAGTATGGTGACTACATATATTATTTATTATATATATATTTTTATTTTGGGATAATAGTTAATATTTTAATTAAAAACTTCTAGAGCATATTTGTAAGTTAATATTTATAATCTACTTATTCTTACTTCGTAAATTTTAATATTAGTGGTGAATTATTATTTATAATTTTAATACAATATATATTTTTAATCACATATGTATATCAAAGTTTTATCTAAATTAGATCGTCGATCTATATTTATCTTTACTGAAGCACCATTCGATAATAGAAAATTATCATTTTTATTTTAATATTTTCTTTCAAGAATTTATACATTTTTTTTTTTTTAATTAAATAATAAAGATAATTTGTAAATTTAATATTTATTTATATACAAAAATAATACCGTCTCTAAATATTTCCTTTTATTAATTTTTTTTTTCATTTATTTATGTTTATTTTATATATTTCATTTTTTTAATGTTTTTTATTTACACACTTTATTATTACACCCAATAATGGTATAATTTTATGAATTACTGTTAAAGCTTTATCTGAACAAAGTAAATATATCAGTCAGTCTATTTATTTTGAAATTAATTTCAGTTCCAGGGAAAAATAACTTAATTATTTCTATTCACTCATCTGAAGCGCAGGCTTATTAATACTTAACTAAAAATTTGTTCTGACCTATTTTTTGTTAAAGAAACACATATTGAAATCAGTTACTCCAAAACTCATGTAATCTAATTTTCTATTAATTTGTTTCTTTATTAACATGTCCATGGAAATGACAATAAATAAAAAATGTGTACGTAAATGTAATTTTAGTTTAATTTTTTTATCTTATCCGTGGAAATAATATTAAATAAAAAGAATATATGTATGTAAATGTAATTTTATTTAAATTTCTTATTCATTAAGCTATTAATAAAAGGAAAAACGTTTTTTTAAATTCAAAATCACGTAGATTAATCTATAATGGAACCAATTATTATTTAATAGTTTTTTATTTTTATAAATAAAATATACCTAGACTTCGATAAGAGAATAAATACATACGTCTCCCCCGTTCATTTGGAAGTTTTTCACAATCCCGGTTAGATTGAAAATTTTCATTTACAAAATATCCATATCAACAAGCTTCGAGCTTTTGAAATGAATTTTTCATCTAAAAATTTCAATTTTGTGATTTCGACCTTTTATTCTCCAGGCTCATGGCTCGAATCTCTATCAGGCTTGAATTTTACATACATACATTTTTAAAGACTAATGAATTGTCAGTCAACTTATTGTTGTTGAAAAGGATAAATAAAAAAAACTTCAGTTGTATTAGGAACTGTAAAAGTGAAATCTTTGTTCCAAGAAAATTTTAAATGTTCATAGTAAGATATTATTGTGATAATTTACAGTATTAAACTTTTGGGTATAATCAAACAAAGACAATATTTATAAAAGAAGAGTTAATCTTAAAACTATTTACTCTTTCTAACATTGAGGTTTATTATGTTTATTTTTTACTCAACATAAATATAAAATTTTTAAATAAATAATTGTAAGTATTTTATTGTAATTACCTTTTTGCTCCTTCTAATTGTTATATAGGTTACCCATATATACTTGAAAGTGGTAATCTGTTAGTGATAATAGTGAAGACATTCATAGAGTTGAGTAAATATATCTGGGCTTAAAAAAATAAATTATTATTTTTGTTTATTTTATATATTGTCTTACTTTGAGTTTTAGTTCTTCCTTAATTTTAAACGGCCGAATATTTCCTAATAAAATTCATAAGTTTGGTTCATCTTACCTTGCACGGGACGAATGGCTTCCAAACTGTTATCATCCGATAGAAGCTTTTATATCTAGTATCATAGCATCCTTATCAAAGGTAGTCAAATATTAGATAAAGATCTAAAATATCAATTTTTATTATTAAATTTTTATCAAAGATAGTCTAAAATTAAGTATCATCTGAGCATTAAACAAGCCTGTTAAATATTTTTATTTAATATGTATGTATGTATATATATATATATATATATATATATATATTGAGTGTGTATATATATTATACATAAATATATATATATAAGGCCAAGAAATAAGTATATATTTTGTATACATACATATATATAAAAGGAATAGTTATGGATCACGTCGTTTCATATTTTAAAATAGAAAAATGAGTAATACAGGGACTTTTATCACCGGCTTTGTTCAATACACTCTTGAAGAATGTAGTTAAAAAACCGAAATGGGCAGAAAAAGGATTTGGAATTACTATTAGCGATAGAAAATTGACAAATTTAAAGTCTGCAAATAATCTGACATTATTTTCTACATTTCCTGAAATATTAAAAGACATGTTGAACGAATTGTAAAAACAAGGCCTGACATCTGGTTTAATAACACAGGTAAACAAAAAATAATAATAATAATTTGAAACTGAGATATAAAAGTAGGTGAATTAGAATGTATTTTTTACGCTAATCTTAAAATGAAATCAGTTTTTTTCATCACCCTCAGATTTTTAGTTATCCTTTAAAATATTGAGAAACTTCTTAAATAATAAAATATAAAAATAATAATAATTACAATTAATTCCTACCTTTATTTTGCAGACATTTACGTTTAATTTATTTTTTCTTACTTTCCTTCTGTGTTCAGTGAAGTCTTTTTTTTATCATCTAGCAGTAGTCACTCATCATAGATTCATCCCATCTGCCTCGATAACGTTGTTCCACCTGCAATATATCTTGGTGAAATCTTTCTCCTTGTTCGTCGCTGATGTCACCCAAGTTTAAAAGGAAAAAGTCAAAATGAGAATGTAAAAAAATGAATTTTCAGTGACATTTTGCAGCCTAAATTTTTTTAGTTTATTAAGAGTTCATTTATAAGGTGATCATGATTTTCAGTTTTTTTTTCCAACAAAACCAGTAACGACATCTTTGAATGACTTCCTTGCTGCTAGTTCTTTAGGTTTGTTGTCAAATATATATTCACGAATTACTCTTCTTATTTCTAAACTGATTTTTTTTTTTTTTTGGTTTTTCAAAGTTACGTTTTTGAAATTTCCTATGGAAAAACGAAAAAAGGAAACGGTGGAAGATGATTTAAATGTGGCTGCAGGAATAAATTAGTATAGAGTGCTATTGGATGGGGAAGCATGGACTATTGGGAGAGCGGCCTACGCTCAGTAATAAGTCTGGTTTCAAATGGGAAAATTAAACAAACGACATTTAGTTAAATGAAGAAATAATTAAACTAATAGTTCAAGTGTGATTTTTAATTTTTATATAATTTAAAGGTTTCGTATAATTTAATCCATTAGTATCACTTATAAATATGTATGATGTAAAATTTTGTTACTTATTTATTTAGATTTATTTAAATATATACATTTATTTATATATTATTTAAGGGGATAATACAATTTATAAATACAAATATATGTTACTGTTTGTATTTTCCTAAAATACTAAACGAAATTTGGTTAAATATAAAAAAACTTTTAATTGAATTTTGATTTATGTTTGAATCGTGTTGTACAATTTTTTTTATAAAGTGCGTAGTATTATATTTATCTTAAAATATTAATTTATTCTAAAGATATTGTGATTCATTTATTCATTATTTTTATCGATGTATTTAATAAATGTAAAAACGAAGAGCTATGCTAAACAGATATTGAAATTAATTTCCACACCAAGATTACATTACAGAATCGTTTCAAACATTTTTAATTAAAATTTAACACGATTATATCTAACTTTTTAAGTATATTTTGTGAGAATATTATTCGATTTACGTATGGAATTGCAATATAATAAACACCATTCCTCTTGAAGAAAGTATTATGGGTAGTTTCAATTGTATCTCAAATATCTAAATGCATCGTAGTCATAAGAAATACTGTAAGTAATACTGTTAAATTATAATTTAATGTTCCTCTTTCTGTAGAATACAATGTAAGTACTACTTCCACTCAATAAGGGAATTTTTAAGGATATTTATTTTAAATCTTGAATTAATTAGGACTAATCTAAAGTTTGGTATTAAACAATATAATTATTATTTAATATAGAATAATAGATTACATTATATTTAAACATTAAATAACATATTACATACTTACTTAAATAAATAAATAAACCTTTTATTTAGTTCCAATTTTAAATTGTTTGGCCTCTTCTTCTTTCTCTTAATAATAAATAGTGAATTTTCATTCACTAAAATTATATTTTTAACAAAATTAAAATAGTACTTTAAACTTAAAAAAATCCCTTTCGGCATGCCGGAAGGCGGAGGTAGATTTCACCCGTGCTAAGAAGATTTAAAAAAGATTTCCTACTTAAAGTTAAGAAAAACCTCAAATTTACTCAATACAACAATGGTTCCATGTGAAAAAAATGTTTTACTTGTTTAGCATACGGTAAGCCTCATCTTCTTACAATTCCAGCAACATTTGATCATCCTTTGTAACGGTTAGTCATATTAAAAATTGTTTCAGACAAAAGTTTTAGGTAATGTTTAGAGAATTAACAACCACTTTAAACCGATTCCATACTGGGCCTATTAAGGGAGGTATGATATTTTTTGTCGTTGAAATCCCCATTTTTCCACCGCCTGGGCCAGTGGTTGGTGATATCAAAAAACTTTACTTAGACAGGTTTTAGGCCCTTATCCAAAAAATAGTAAGAACTTTAAACGAATTCGAAATTTTACATAATAAGAAAGTTATAGGGATATTTTTATTTTTTCGAAAAAGCCCCCTCCCCCATTTCTACCCTCGTGGTTCGATTTTTCCTATTAACGAACTCGACCGAGATTTTGGGTCGTTATATTTTGTGTATCAATTTGAAAGTGATGTAAAATTACGGCAGTTATCGTGTCCACAAGAAAGTGAAATTTATATGTAAGTGAATATATATATATATATATATATATATATACTTTTGAGCTGACGGTGATTTTGGGGTCTGGAGGATGTAGCGCGAAGATATGTCGAAATTTTCCGGAAGTCGAATCATGTTACCCATTACAATAGATAGCTTTCTTATGAAATCTACCTAAAAGAAAATTCTATTTTGAAGTTTTTTTCGTGAACACTTTTAAATATTAGCTGTTCTTGATGCATAATTTGATTTTAGAAATGCTTTTAGTTTATATATTGATTAAAATTACTGAGAATTAGTTTTAGAATCGATACTCACTAATTGGTCCTATCAATTGTTTTTTTTTTTTAATACATATTTACTGTGGGTCCGTAAAGTATTAAAAAAAATAGGAATGCGCACAATGCGTAGAAACTGTGCTTTTTGAAAATTGCATTGAATTATGATTACTCATCGTTGATTTGTAAACAGACTAATGAAACCTCAAGCATATTATTTAAATGTTTGAGGTGTCATTCATGTAACTCCTCATGTTTGAGGAAAAAACTTGACTAATTTTTGTCTGATTTTTGAACTTATTTTTGTAAAAGAAAGGAAAATAAGATATTTATAAAAAAATTAGAATCATGTAAGACAGTTTTTCGCAATTTTTAAATATCGTTTACTACCTCTTTCGCAATTACGTTCTCCATTATTGGTTTAAGGAATAATCTTGCACATGTATTTTAGAGCTCGTTCAGTCATTGAAGAAGACGGAGTAGCAAATACCATAGGTACAAAAATGGCAAGATTGTGATAAATATCTACATATGTTTGTTCAGTTACTTAATATTGCTTTAATTAATTATTTTTCTTATTTTTAAAAAAATTATAATAGAAATTATTTTTTTGAAATTTTTTAAATTTCAAGTTTTGCTAATCATTCGCGCTCAAGACAATACAATTACAATTGCAGTTATCCTATTTTTTTTTTTTATGAGAGAGGAAGTTCATTTGTAAGAAATGCCAAGCCTAACCAGGATTTGACTAAACCTTTCACATAAACGGGAACCTTTTAGTTACCACTCAGCTTTGGAGTCGGCGGTGTAGTAATCATTATAATGATTACATAATAATTATACTTAAAACTGGTTTTATCAAAAACTATATTTTTTTTTTTTATCCCTTCCACATCTTAGATATGTAAAAAATATCACGAAGAATGAATATTTATTTCGTTAATGACGAAATAGTTCATCGAAAATCTACACTGCAAATACATTTTGTGTATTTATAATTATCTTAAAAGAAAGGAAAAACTTCGTCATAATTTTTTTTTATATAGGTATATATTATACATTTTTTTTTACAAAACAAAAGATTTGTCTTTTTAAAATATAAAGAAGTGATTTTTTTTTCTTGGAATTACTCCAGATTAATTTTATTTTAATATTTTTTCTTAGCAAGAAAAGTTACTGTTTAGTTGCTTATACAAAAAAAAAATTATTACATTTCCTGACCCAACACACAAAGCAGCTGTTTTGAAAATCTGGATAAAAAAATGCGATGTTTTTTCCCTATAACATATTTCAAAATAGATTTCATTATCATATAAAATCTCTATAAATTCATTTATTTAAAGTTTCTCTCCTCTAGAGAAATCTAATACATAATTGTTACTATAAAATATATATATATAATGGACCACCACCCGATATATATATTTTTTTTTTTTTTCTACTTTTTTTTATATAACTTTTTTTTCTAAAATTTATGGTTTTTTGGTTATTTATCTTCAAAAATGCTGTAGGCCTATAAACTGGCGCTTTTGGTTTCATTAGGTCTCGTCCAGCTGTTGAGTTACATCCAGCTGATGTTAAATTTTAAATTAAAGAAAATTAAATTTTAAATAAAAAACAATAAATGAAGGAATAACCTAAATAAAATCTATTTACGTTTTAATCCATTTTTTGTGATCAATTAGTACATAGCGGTGTGGTACAGTCTACATGTGTTGCACGCTTTGGTCAGTCAAGTTATGTCGACTCTATGAAAATATTTGGTTTAATGAAGTACAGATACTTCAAAAATTTTTTTAATGCTCTTTATTTAAAATAATACAAAAACTTACTGTACATAAACTACAGCCACAAATGTTCGAAATGGTGTCCTTGTACTTCTATGAATTTTTCGATATGTTTTAAAAACGACCCAGTTTTCCACCTGCTCTACAGAAGTTTTTTTATACGCTCTTTCATGTTTTCAGGGGTAGTTTGTACTTCTAGGTAACATTTTCTTTAATGTAATCACATAAAAAAAGGGTTTATGGAGTAATGTCGGGGGAACGACCAGGTCAATGAACTGGACCAGCTCGATCAACCCGACGATCATTGTATTTGCGGTCCAAAATTACTCTGGTGATAGTTGAATAATGTGCAGGAGAGCCGTCATGATGAAACCACATCGTTTTTCTCTTTTCCAAGGATAGTTCACCAAACAGTAAAGGCAGCTGATTTTCTAGAAAATCTGCGTTTTTCTCTCCATTCAAATTTTCATCGAAAAAATGCAGTCCGATTAATGTACAGCCAATGATTCTGCACCAAACACTGACAATCTATGGACGTTGATGTTATACTTCCCTTAGTCACCGTGGACTTTGCACTGCCCAATAATACATATTATCTTTTTAGTGCTCCATGATAAGTAAAACCTGATTCGTCGGAAAATAAAATATTAAGCAAAAAATTTTGATCTTCCTATACTTTTTCCAGCGCCCATAGACAAAGTACTACTCTTAATTAAGTGAAATATGATACGAATGGAATTTTAGGCGTTCTAATATTCTCAGAATATTGGTTTTGAAATCCCGGAGTCACGTGAAATCTTTCTTGAACTAACATGAGGATCTACAATCACCGCTATTTCACGGTTCCTATTATTGGCCCCCGCATTTCCAGCATCACAAAACTGTTTTATAATTCTGTACACAGAAGAACGATTTGGAGTATTTCTACCGGGGAATCGTAGAGGATGCAAAGGTACTGTCTGATCAAAATTTCCGTGACTTTCCCCGTAAAGCAAAATTACCTCAGTTTTTTCTCTAATTGTAAATCGTTTCATAATTTCCAATAATAGAAACTAAATAATTTAATATTTATTTATAATTGGTGAATAACAAAATAATAAAAAAATTCATTGACACTGATAATACGTTCACTTAGTCAAATATCATTTGCTATTTGAACTTAATTTTTAGGCTACTTTAAAAAGTTCGTTGGTGTTTACATGCTTAACTTTTTTTTTTCTTCTTCTCAATTATTGTTAGCGTTGATATTTTTTTTATTTAAAATTTAATTTTATTAATTTAAAATAAAAATTAAAGAAAACTCAGCTGGATGTAACGCGACAGTTGAGCCCAACATAATGAAACAAAAAGCACCAGTTTATAGGCCTACACCATTTTAAAGATGAATAACTAATAACTATCAATTTTAGAAAAAAAAGTCTGAAATTAAATTTTTATTTTGTTTGAAAATAATTCGATTTTGCAATAAAAAATATAGGTTCTTATTTTAAAAAATTTACTTGACCTTAAAATAATCTTTATTCGACCTCATCAAGGAAAACATAGGTTGTGAACGTATTCCCCTTTGAAATGGAAAAGCTTTAATTGGAAACATTTTTTCCTAAAATGTGTAGTTTTTGAGATACAGATGTGTCTCAATTAAAATCTTTCATTAGAACTATTAACCAATTAATTGTTTAATTTAACTCTTCATTATTTAGTACCAAAATAAAGAAATTTTATTATATTATAAATTAAACTGAATATTATCCCATGTTAAAACGGGATAAATATTGTGTTTATAAAGCAAATTTATAAACACAACCTTATTAGCCTTCGCAGATGATATCGCGATATTTGCAAAAGACTTGAACGAGGCTCGAATTAAAGTCTAGAAATTAAACAAATGTGCTAATACAATAGGCTTAAAAATTTCTTTCGAAGAAATAAAATGGTCCTCCAACGATAAAAAAAATATATATCACAAACACTAAATATTCTCTAAAATCAGGAAATGAAGAGTATCAAAATTTAAATATCTTGAAGAAGTAATACCGTCAAACACTTTAGAAAAAGAAGCGCTAAAAGAACGAACGCGGAAAATGGCGTTAGCGTTCAACTTTCTAAGAAATTTATGTAATAAAAAATCACTTTCGCACAATGCTAAATTTCTGCACTACAAAATAGTTATTCTTCCGGAGCCGTTATTTGGCGCTGAGTGTTTGCAAAATTTGTCGGATAAAGACCTTTTTAAAATATAAAAAAGAATTTTAAGAAGCATATATGAACCAGATTACCGGAACGAAATTTATAAACTAAAGTATGAAACAGAGATTTATAAAAATACAGAAAATATAAGAGATACCATCCCAAGAAGAAGATTACAGTTTTATGGGCATTTATACAGAATGAGCGAAAATAGATAAAAGAAACAAATATTAAAGTTTTGTAACAATAGTAAAACTATTAAAACTACCTAGTTTAAAGAAATAGAAAACGATCTTAAAACCTCAACAACAACAAAAAAATTGTTTAGAGACCAATTTAGAAATTTAATTAAAGAATCTAAGTTTCCGAGAAGAAGGATAAGAGGAGTATAGGAAGAAAGTGGACCGAGGAAGTAAAACAACAACAGAGTAAAAAAATGAAAAAAAATATTGGGAAAACGAAAGAATTTCCCAACTATTACGCAAATATGATCCTTAGTGGTCCGGATGAACAAAAAAAAGAAATTTAACTGAATGTAAATAAAATTACAACTAGTCGAACAGGCTCATTTCAGTCATCCGACCATCTAGGCAGGGGGCTCCGGCCCCTGTACTCTCGACATGTTCGTATCCTCATTTTATTTTACAAATATATGTATTAAATAGTAATTTTATTTAATCATAATTCTGTTGCCATGATAACAGAAATAAAAATGTGAACACATACAGCAAACAAACCAACGCGTCATGACTTTTTATTAGAATGAGACACGTCTAGCTGCTTATAATTTACATAAAGTTATGGATCTTTTTCTCAAAAATATTGACGATTTTTACGATGGTTATAAATTATTCGTAGTTTTCATAAAGATACAAATTGTTGATTATGTAATAAAAAATATTTCCTTTGTTGCAAATCGATAAATACTCTAGAGTATTTGCTTCCTTATTATTCTCTTACTTGTCGTCGGATATATTTAATTTCCGTTTGTTGAGGAAATGAACAAGGCCTTTAAAAACAGCAATGCACGAATTTATCATTTATTTTTACATTGATTTCTTTTAATTATAATTTGAGTGTTAGAATACATATTAATTGTCTTCGGTCTAGTGGTAAACTCGTTGTCTAAATCACTTGATTTCGAAGTCGACAGTTCTTAGGTTCAAATCCTAATAAAGGCTTTTATTCGGATTTGAATACTAGATCGTGGATACCGGTGTTATTTGGTGGTTGACTTTCAATTAACCATACATCTAAGGAATGACCGGCCTGGGTTTGTTCAAGACTACACATTTCCCGGTACAGTTACACAGTTACACTTCACTAATAAGTTGCTAATGATTTTAATTGTTGATGCAACTATAAATAAAAATATTAAACAAAAACATTTATTGAAATATAAAAAAAAACTACGACAATGAGTAAAGAACTAGAATAAAGTTAAAGTATTTTTTTATTATTATTATAATTTTAAATTTTTATATGTGTTTTTCGTGTTTGATATTTTCTTTTTTTTGAAACCCCTTTAGATTGTCTCGTCAGTTTAGGGATTTGTAAAAATCTTGAACACTATGGTCTAACAATTATATAGTTATTTAATTTTTTGTATTAATTATTAAAGAAAATAAATTATTACATTTTAAAAATATTAATAATTAGTAGTTAATATTAAAAAGAATGCTTATTCCGTTCAAGTAATTAAATCCTTGATTTCATAACTTCAATTCGTAACTTTTGAAATCAACTGAATTCCAAATATATTCAGACTATTATAATTTTCAAATTAAACGATAATTCCGATTATATGAATCTTCTTTTAAACCGAGTTTTTATTATTTATTACACTTGAAATATTATATAATCTTCCTGTACCATTGATTACAGAATTTTTTGTTCTTTTATATCAAAGCATTCACAAATAATTAAAATAATAAAAAAACCAGAATAATGCAAGTATTATACTGAAGTTTAATTAATATTGTATTCGGTAAAATTAAAATACTATTTTTCTTTTATTTTGAAATAGAAAATAAAAATTTTTGTTATTGTTCTTTTGAATATTTTATAAATAAATCTATTTTTATGAGCTGCAGTCTTATTAATAAAAATAGTACGAATGCAAATAAAAATTATCACCTAAATAAAATTAATTTATTCTAAAATACAATTAACAGCCATTAATATGTAATTTTGTTATATATTTCCTCAAGGTAAATTATTTCTTATTAACTCCAATAAATTGCAAGAAGAAAGGATAAAAATCATTTCAATTAGACGTATGGACCTTGTACAAATTACAATCCACTGTGCATAAATTAAAATATTATTTTATGTTTTGTTTATTTTATATTAAATTTAATTAATTTTTTCAGGTTTTCAAATAACAAAACAGAAAAAATGCCTGCTACTAGGCGTAAAAATTCCTGGTTAAGGCCAGTTGTAACTTTAGCATGGCTTGGTGGTGCTACGAATCGCATTGAACATCCTTGTAATGATCCTTTACAGGTAAAATAAATAGAAAAACTAATTTATCAGGCACTGTTTTTGTTCATACATGCTTTTTTGTACATAATAATATATTGAATATTGTAGATTTAACTATTTTTTTATAATATATTATTTTTAAAGTTCTGAAGAGATTTTTTAAAGGCAATTTTAATTTATAAAATAATAATAATAATAATAATAACAAATAGAAATGATTCATTTTAATTAAATCGAAATTATAATTTGAAATTTCTTATGACAGATTTTAGCAATTTTTAGTTTATATGATTGATTTTTGGCTTTTTTTTCTTAAAATCTACCTTTTGATTGCACTATATTGCACTCATTCTATTTTAAATTTTAATTCCCATTTTTTCATCATATTATCGTGGTAAGGTGTAAAATTATATTTCTTTATTAAAAAAGAGTACTTACATTATACTACTAGAGAAGTCGTTATAAACCACAATCTGTATATTTCAAAAGAAATGGATCAGCTTAAAAAAATATTTTTTTACTTTTAACACAAGCTTTTTCACTGCTTATTTGTTAACTTAATATTTCTATTTACGTTTCTTCTTTCATTAAATTGTTTTTTCCACTAGCTTACTAATGTGCTTGATGTTTTCATTTAATTATTTAAATAGTAAACTAATTATTTTTTCATTTGTATTTTTTACATAAAAAACACAGCTTTCAATTTAACAAGTACAATCAAGATGAATTATCCTAATTGACTACTTACTAAGCGATTTCCTAGCAATTTTTTTTTCAGACGAGCGCCATTTACTTAATCATCTGCTACACATTTGAGAAAGGAATTTTACTGTAGTTCTGAAAAGTTCATATAGAAATATATTTCAATAAACAGTGTGAATAAAAAAAAATCGGGATTTTAAAGCTATTTAATATCTCTTAACTTTAACTTACAGTAAAGAATTACAAATAAAATGAAACAGTAACTCTTATAGTTCTGGTTCAATTTTCTTAACATCGGCACCGTTGGTATTATACATTTTATATAAAAATAGAGTATCCACTTACCAACAGTTGTGAAAATTGACTATTCAAGCGCTTTCGGTTTATTCCTTCATCATCAGGGATTACTGATTAATTATGAATTTTATAGGTGTGCATATAAATTTTAATTCTCATTTATAAAAATTTACATGCATAACTATAAAAGTCATAATTAATCGGTAATCCCTGATGATAGAGAAATAATCCGAAAGCGCTTCGATAGTCAATACTCACAATTGTTGGCAAGTGAATACTCTATTTTTAAAAAAATCTTATAGTTCTCCCTGTAAGTATTCAATGTGTGCACCTTTCGTAACGCAACTGCAACAAACAGAGCTCGTTTCTTACTTTTACCAGAATATCTGGTGTAACGGAAGGGGGATAGCTGCTTCAATCCTGTATCTCAAATCGGGTAGATCAGTTGGTGGCGGAGGCATGTACACAAGATTTTTTATAAAATCCTAAACGGGAAAAAATCACATAGGGTCAGATCGGAGACCACTGCAAATAAACTCTGACATAGGATCAATGATGACCATCCAACGGTCGGGGAAAACATCATTAAACCAATCCCATACAGGTTATGCCAGTGAGGGACGCACCATCTTGTTGCCAAGTAAAATTCTCCGATTCATCTTACAGTTGAGGAAAGAGCCACGTACGCATCATATAAGCAACTCCTACTCCGCCTGCTTCAGCAAAAAAAACTTCCCGTATTCTTGGCGTCAGGATCTCGCACAGAACGTATTTAATTTTGGGTAGCCTCCTTCGCATTGTAAAAGTTCATGGGGATTTTCTAATCCCAGATACACAGACATTTATGTGTTTACTTTTTTACTAAGATGAAATGATGACTCATCACTAAAAATAACACAATCAAAAAAATTGTCACCTTCATGTTGCACTATTTCGATTGTGAAGTCGGTACGCACAGCGTAGTCGATAGGCATCAAAGTTTGTAACAGCTGTATGGACGCATATGTAAGCGTTTCCTTATCGAATTCCATACTCCATCACCGGCATTACTACCTTGTGGCCGACCTTTATAACAGATGTTTTAGGATTACCCAGGAAAAACTCCTTGACACTTTGAACATTTTCTTCAGACGTTCGTTGTCCCGTACTCTTCCCTTTATCCAATCGTTTCAAACCGATTATCCCATCGACCAACGTTATTGCCACTAGAAGGATCATTAAACTTTCTTCGGAATGCACGTAGGGCTATAAATCACAAATTCACACTTAGTAAACTGCAAACGGAAAGATAGATAATCGTCTACGGCCATGTTTGCAAACAAAACTGTCTGTTTTGTTCATTGATTCTTACTTAAAATTAACGCTGAACACCTGATCAAAGAGATATTATAACCAAATAAAACCCTGATATTTTTTACACCAGGTATTTAAGAAGTATTTCTAAATCCACTATTTATAATATTTAAAAATCACTAAAGTCTTTCAGAAGAAAATTTGCAAAGGAGCTTCTCCAGTTACTTATAATCGGTGATTAAAAGAAAGAGTAAGAAAAAGGGGAAAAATGAAAAAATAAAACTAGTCAAAATAAGTTATTTTGGAGAAAAAAAATATATTTACAAAAAATTAAGGTTATGTAATCCATTGGAATTTACGTTCTTAACATAAACCGTCATGAATGAATTGCTGGTAATTTTTTTTTTTTTTAAAGACCGCTTTAATAAATCGTTGCATAGCATTAAGTTAGAAACGACTCGTGGAGTGTCAGCCATATAATTCTTGGGTGCTTTGATTGAGTGTTGAATACGAGCTGACACAGACAGCTTTAGTATTAGTATAAATCTGGCTGTCACGTAACTGAATCCGGGTGTAGTAGCAATTTTAAAGCCTGTAATTTTGAACGTTTTTATCTTGAAAAAAATATGAATAACTATTGAGATTTCTAATATTCTCTTACCTTTTATTATATTTTTCACTGTCATTGGTTTTTCAAGTATGCCTTTAATAATAATAATTTTTTTTTTTTTTTTTTTTTTTTTAATTTACACAAGTAGCTCATAAATATTTTTCATAAATCGTTTTACTAAAATGTATTTCGAACAAGTTCCTTCAATAAAAAACTTTCTGTACTTTAAACATTTTGCCATATTTCAAAAAAACTTGTACAAAAAATATGAAAATCATTATAAATAAATAATTTTTTTTCACCAACCATTTCCCAGTAAAACTATCCCGTAGTAAATCTAGAGAGCCTAAATATATATAACCAACCGATAGTCCACCTTATTTTTCTGATTATTGTGTTATAATCATAATAATGAATAAAATAGAAATAAACGTTTATATAAACGAGATGTATAGGACTTCTTTTAAATTTTTAAATAAAGTATAAAAAAATTCAGAAAATTTAGAAATTCAGAAATAGGTAAAAGAGTAGAAATCTCAATTTAAATTATTTTTATCCTATTGACGTCTGTTTGCGGTTATTTATTTTTTCCGAACTTATTTTTCCTAATAATTTAGTTTTATAAAATATAACATGTGTAATTTTTATATAAGTTTTAAATGGAGTTAATATATTTCAATAATTGAAAATCATTTTTAATTTTTTTTTCTAATTCTAAACTAAGTAGTCTAATTAGGACTAATAATTTTTGGCTCTTTGACTATTCTTCGAATTGACAATATCTCAGGTAGGGATGGAATTTGGTTGATAAATTGTAATACGTTGAAGAACTACGCTATAGATATAAGTAAAGGATATTACACGTAATCAGGCATGCTCGACATTACAAACACGGTTTGTAAGCATCGGAGATAATATTGGGCGAAACCAATGTCTGCAATAGGATTACTTTGACAAACCTTATTCTTCTACTGTAATCACTTTTTTTCACGTTGAGTCAGAGAAATGCCATTTACGCACGCCCCATAAATAGGCAGTGTCGGACTTGCACAGAATTCCTCTAGAGGTTACTAAGAGCATATGTGTACCAGCACTCTATCCTAAAACTCTTGTCTCACCGAATCTCCCTCCAGGGGCCGGCCCTGCAACCAAGCATACTCGGCCCCGAGAGGTGCCATCAAGCTCAGGGGATCCAGAGTCCCCGTACATCATCACCAACGTCCATCCGCCCAAGCGTGGGCGAAGGAAGGCTCCGTAGAGGGCTGTCCATCTCCCCGTTGCTATCAATTCCTATGCTTTTACCTCAAACCGAGAACTTCTTATCAGTCTGTCTGATCTTCTGAGGTGGTTCACTATCCAAGACCAAGTATCCTGGCCTCGTTTTCCTTCACTAGTATGTTCTTAACGAGTCTCTCTATTGCATTCCACTCACGAGGGCCTTCCAACAAGTGAGCCACGATATTTTCCGGTGAAAGCCACCCAAGATTATACCTCTCTTTAACCTCGATCCATATGAACAACCAAAAAAGGTATGCTCCGGGGTGTCCACCTCTCAACAAACACACCCCGGAGACTCCCTCCTTCCAAAACGATAGAGATCCATCTCCATGGCCCGAAAGGAGCTGGGCAAGGAAACCGTAATCACTAATCTAATTCTTATATAGGTGATAAATAAATAATCCTATTCCTTATTACTTAAAACTAATTTAAAATAAAATATTAAATATTATATTCATTTATAAAATAAGTAATTATGTAAACTACAACGTAATAGCCCATCTTCAATTTCATTATTATATTTATTATTATAAAAGCCGTCAATACTGATTTTAAATAAAGTAAAATATTTCTCTTACTTGCTTTTCTTTAACTCACAATTTTTTTTTTTTTACATGTCCTCAAATCTTGCATCCTTAATTTAACATACTTCCTGACATTGTCGATTGATGAAATTTTGCACAGTTGCTAAGGTCGGATGACAATATAATATTCAACCATTACTTTTGTAAACATCCCCCGTAAGTGGGTAAATTATGGATACGGGTGTAAAAAATTGCAAATTCTGCAAAATGGCTATGCGGGGTTTTTGGGGTCGCAGTTGACAAATCCGATAGCCGTTTGACATAAAAAAAAATGACAAAAACTTGGTACGGCAGTTTTTGTGGTTTTGAATTTGACAACATTTTGTCATCACTCATATATATATATATATATATATATACACACACACATGATTTTTGGTGGGCAGCATGTTGAGACGCAGCTCCTGACGATTCACTCGGCTCCGTACCATTCACACAGCTCCTAGCGGTTGAGTCGGCTCCGTATGATTCACACAGCACCTGACAATTGACTCGGCCCCCGAATGATAATATTTGTTTGATGTTTTATAATCATATAGAAATTTCAGTATATGATATTATCTTTTGAAATCCAAATTAACCTACTAATTAAACTCATGCAATGTATGATAATAATTTTATTAATGTATGACTAAAAACTATAAAACAAGTTTTTAAAAATCTTGAAAATGTTTTGTAATATTATTTTAATAATTTATTGTAATACGTAAATAACAACTGCTTTGCGTAGGCCGATTATTCAATACATCCATTTCAGGACAAAAAAATTAAAAATATTTCCCATCTTGATGGATTTTAAAAATCGATGGAAAAAATAAAAGGTTAAGACATTTACGAAAATCTGCTAAATTTGCTGTAAAAGACTTACTGTGTTATTTTTCATTTCAAATCGGATACGAGGTAAGAAGTGCTTTTATTTTACTTTCCCTGTGAATATTGACAGAATAGCTAAATTAAAACAGAAAGTATGATGATCATGACAAAAATGGGGTATACGGTATTTTGAAAATCTTTACGTTTCAGGGTACTATCTCATTTAGACCAAAAAATATTTATATTTATGTGCGTACGTATGTATAAATGTATCACATAGCTTTTGTGGCTTTATATTTCAGAATTGACCGAACCGATTTTATCCAAAATTTAGCTCAAATATTTCTATATATATTGGTATTGATAATATTTTTTTTTTTTTTAATTCGTTAGGTGGTGAGAAAATATCGAGGAATAATCAATTTTTACTTTATTCAGAGGCGTTTTAGATATAATTTTATTAAAGCAAATTTGTTACCTATTATGCACATATATCAAATTTTCTTTTTAAATCTGCCCAAACCTCTTGAAATTGAAATATAGGTACGTTTTTTATTATTTTTCTCTATCTGTTTTTGATTTAAATATTTTTCAAGAATTTTCTGAAAGTTTATACTTCATATAAAGAGCTTTCAAGAAATCTTTACATTTAAAAAAATTATAGACCCTGAATTTAAAATGCAGAACATTTGTAGAAAAAGTTTTTTCTTATATTAGCCTCTATTGAAGGGAAGTGTTACATTTAGATAAAACTTTACTTAAGCAAATTTTTTAAGCTTATCTTAAATATGAATATTTTTAGAAAATGTTTTCTTAAAGTTCATTCCCCATATCCAAAAATTATATATTCTGTTTTTTGTTGTTTTTTTTTGGTTGGCTCTAACGCTTTTAATTTTTATTATTAAAAAATATTTTTGTATTCTTCTTCTTCTCCACTTAAAAAACTGTTAAAATAAAAGTAACTTTTAGCAACTATATTATATACTGGACTTTAAATTAGAACCAATTTTTATCATTACTTTCATAAAAGTTAAACTTAATTTTTTTCAATATTTTTAACAATTCTCTTTTAAATTAATTTTCTTTTGTTAGGGATATTAGTTTCTTTATTTATAATCTTCTTTATAAATTGGTTTTCCTAAATTTTCCCCTCAGGGTAAGGAAACATCTAAAATCTAAATGTTTTTTATTCGAAATATGGGAATTTTGATACTTAAATGTTATTTTAGTAATCATAATAAATAAAAAAATAAGCCCCTTTGATACTCGAGTTCCCACATTTTAAAAAATCTGGAAATATTTTTTATCGTTTTTTTCTATCTCAACGTTTATAAAACTAATTTTGGTGAATATTAGTTTTATTTTAAGTCTTTTTAATACGGCGAAATTTTGCATAAACATAATTATTTTTTAAGGTTTTTTTTTAGATGATTAATTCACCATATAAGCTCAAAGCTTGTGCATGGGAATATGAAATGGAAATTCTGTAGTGTATGAAAAATGCCTGACAGAGATTTGAACTCGAGACTTCCGGATGAAAGGCCGAGAATTTTTTCCGTTTTTATTTCTTTACAACTTCTTTAAATTATTTTATTTTTTTTTTTTTACAAATTTGTAGAATTTTTTACGATTTTACAGTACTACGTTTTACAAAATTGTAGAAATTTTTATAATTTTACAATACTTCTTTGTGATCGGCGTACCCGGGAAAGTCATTCATTACTTTTCCAGAGTTTTACTTGTAAAGGTATGCAATAGCGTCATAAAAAACAGTGATCCGTATGCCAATGCAGTATGCCATAGCAGTTGTATGACTATAAAGTACATGTTAAATAATTTATTATTTTGAATATAAGTAAAAATAAATTATAACTAATCTTCAATAAAAGTAAAATAAGAAATGGTAAATGGAAAACAGGCAGTTCGATTTTAAAAACAGAATTTAAATTGGAAAATTTAAGCAAAGCTTTATTAATATATATAAACTAAAGTTTCATAAACTAAACTACGTTGACAATTTGTTTTCGTTACAGTCTGTTAGACACGAGTTAATTTTAGTTTTATTATTATTCCATTTAATTTTCCAAATTTTACAAGTTGCGACAATTTTGTCAGTTGTGTAAAAGGTTTCAGTTGTATGTAAATTACAAATTCTCTGGGTGATTCTTAATTAAAACTTTTACTCAGTGTTTAGTCTAGACTGAAATTTATTCGTAATTATTGTTTTTGTTTTATTTAACTAAATATTAGCTTGTATTCGTATTGCATTTCACTGCAACTATTACGTTTCTTAATATAATCTGACTCTCTTGATTTTAATAATACCTTTTAATTTTAACACTGGGTAATTTTGATGTTTTAAGAGCTAATAAATTATTGGAGCTTGATAATATAAAGTATAAAGTAATTGGTGGCTTGGAAAATTATGCCTTTGAAATTTTTTTTCATTGGTCGGTACTATTCTTTACAATCCGTTATTGGCTAGCCAACCTCCAATCATAATAATCGATAGTTTTCCACATGAAGAATCAAAATGCACGACTGTAGAAGCAGTTATCATAAAATTTTCAATCTAGATCAGAAAAATACTTCAGCATATTAAAAAAAATCAATTACATTTTAATCGGAAAATTATAATTATCAAAAATATTATTAAATTTTTTAAAAATTGTTTTTCTTAAATTTCGTTATTTTAAGTGGCAAAATAAACTTTCATTTTGAAATAATTTTTTTTTACTTTCCCAGCTTTAGCTCTATTCCTGGTGTACCAACATAGCTACAAAGGAAAAGTATAGTGATCGGTAAAAATGTTGGGTGTCCGAGTTTTTGCAAATATCGACGTTATAAGACCCCTCTAGTACAGAAAATAAAAAAAGTTACAAAAAACAAAAAGAAAGTTACAGTAATTTCCGGAAGTTATATATGAACATAAGTACTTGTGCGTTGGCCAGCAGTTTGATTAACAATATTTCTGAACTAGCTTAACATTGTTTTTTTGAAATGAATCAAAAAATTCTATATATGGGACACTAATGGCATTAAATTATGGATAAAATTAAAAAGTAGGGAGGGTAGTTTTCATATTTTTTTTATTTAATTGTATATGTTCGTAGAAAATTGAGTTTTATTGGAATATTTTTATTACTTATTAAGGTATTTAAAATTTCTAAGTTTGAATTTAATCGGATTAAGGAGTGGGAAGATTATTCGACAATATTTTTACTTGCTTTATTTTAACTCAAAATGATTTTTTTTTTTTTTCAATTTGTTTCAGTCATTTTTTTTAACGTTTGTCCTCAAATTTTGCATCCTTAGTTTAACATACTTCTTGACATTGCCAGTTGATGAAATTTAGCACAGTTACTAAGGTCGGGTGACAATACAATAATTCAGCCATTACTTTTGCAAAAATCTCCCCTCTACGGTAGTAATTAAGAGTGCGGGTGTAAAAAATATTTTGAAATCCAAATTAATCTACTAATTAAACTCATGCAATGTATGATAATAATTTGATTAAAGTATGACTAAAAAGTATAAAGCAAGTTTTTAAAAATGTTTTTAATTTTTTTTTAATATTATTAAACAGTTTTTGCCTCATATCTCGATAAATTGTTAATCAAAAAAGTTGAAATTTGGCACATAAATTTAGCTATATTTATCTTGATTTTTTACTCCAACGTACAAAGAAGCATCATGATATATATTTTAATAAATTGTAATTTTTTTTAAACTTGAATAACATTGCATTAAATCAGGGTGACTTAATTGAAGTAAATAATTAGTCCAATAAATAATTTTTAAGCTCCAAAAAACAAGGGACCCGTACTTAAAACAACAATTTTTTTTTAAACTTTAATTTTCAAAATTGAAAATCCCACTGTATCCAGAATTATGTAGGTGACATGGGAACATTTTAAAAATAGAGGTCCCATAGATTTAAGAATTAAAACTTTTCAATTTTTTATTTCCATTACTTTATGTTTTTTTGAAGTTGTGGGTGTAATAAATGGTGATAACGTATAATATTTTTTTAGCAATTATACTCTAAATACGGTAAAATTTTTATGATAAACACGCCATTCGGTCAAGGGATGCAACCACAATCAAAACGTTTTACTAAGAATTTTAATTTTTTCTCATTTATAGATTTAAAACTGCATATTTTTTAAAGCAAAATGTCATTAAATCAAAGGAATCAAATATTAACGAATTTTTTAATTAACATTTTGATCTTTGTCGCAATTGTACTCTTAAGTATTTCATAATTAGGTCATTAGTATTTAAAAAGTGTATGCCGTATTTGAAATAAAATATCAAAGGCAAAACTGGGAATGTTATGCAAAAGTTGTCGGCTTCTTTTTTGCTTTTATGTCACCTGACATAATTTTATTGTAGAGTAATCAAGATCTAATTTTTTAAATTATGAAAATTATATAATAAAATTTACTTTTATAATGCAAAATATTAAAAAAATATGAGTCGCTTTTGACATGAAAACCTGGAAGCTCTTATATTTTGCATACGCTGGTTATTTATAAAATAATGAATAAATGTACTAGGTATAAATACCTCATTATTTTTCTTTTTTCCATTGACAAGAATAGTTTTCCATTGATTTTAGTTCATTTTATATTCTTCGAATCTATTTCCTTTTATGTTTTGAAGATATTAATTATTTTTGTTGTAAATTATAGAATATATCATTTTTATTAAAAAAGACAAGTGGTTCAGCTAATTTTTACCTCTGCATTAAAGAATCAATTGTTAGAAATATTTTTTTTTTATCCAGTATTACTAATTACCAAGAAAGTTTAAGTAGGTATAATTTCATATCAATTAAATTACAAACACGTGCTTTATCCATGTAAATTGTTTATTTTACCTGTGTTTTAAATATCGTATCTCTTTATACTTTATTGATTTCTCTATTGTGCTGGTCTGTTCACTTGAAATATCGTTATAAATTTTAAATATTATTAACCAAGTTTTTTATAGAATTAAATGATCCGTTATTTTAGTCATATTTTTTTTATTTCACTGATTATTATTTCTCCACTTCATAAATTATTGACATTATTGTAAGTAAACTGTAAAAAAACCATATTATTTTACTCCTATTTACGTCAATATTACCTGATTATTATTTCCAAATAATATTTTTCTGAGAATATATTTTTATTCTTTTTATGTACTTAATGCAAATTTTTACGGACTTTTCTAAGAAAAGTACTGTATTATAACTTTCGGCCGGATGGTGTGATTGCGGGAGTGAAATTACATTTTTCTTGAGGTATAAGAAGTACGGAAATATCATTCGCTTAAAATGTAATTTCCTTATATATATATATATATATATATATATACAAAATGTATATATTATATTATATTATATATAAAAACTCCAAAAAATCAATTTCATTGAAATTCATACATACTGTAGTAGTATATCTGAGGTTATGCAGGTGAAATTTTTATGAGGATTGGTTGGGTTGTACTTGGTTACCCTCAAATTTAAATTCGACAACATAAAACATACAACATAACTTCAATTTGAGATCATGTTGACTTTATATTGGTGTATTTTTCATACGCGCTTATCTAGCGAGTCACAATGTAGTGATGCTTGTGCGGGTCTACTCGTTAATCGAACGTATATAGTAAGTTGTATTCTGAAAATCAGTGCGCTTCTGACTCCGAAATAGTGAGGGCGTTGGAAATGAAATTTCTGTCTTCTTGCACAGAACTGAGCAAATGTTTTTTTTTAGTATTGTAATTAATTATATTATTTTAAACGACAATAGAATAAAAATAATTAATTTATACTTTATAATCATTTTTCAAAACATAATTTTATAGATCTAATTTTTACACGATTGCCCAAAATGAGTGTAATGTATTTAGGTTGTATGTATGTTTATTCTATCGTAGCAGCTCAACAGCTGAAACGATTTAGATGTTTGACCCCGCATTGGAATCCTTATGTTATCAGGATAGGCTCATAAATATGTATACATATATAGCAGTGATATTCAAAAAAATTACAATGAAATTGTAAACCGTACGGCAAGAGTCTCGCAGATATCATTTCTTCCGCTCATAAAACAAAACTGTCTGTAATATAAATAAAACTGTTTTTAACAAAACGATACTGATATCAAAAACGGTAAGACACTTTCTATTATCAAAATTTGTTATTAATTTAAAATTTTCTTTAAAATAAAATACATGTTAAATATATGTAACAAACCATAGATACAGAATATAGATGATAAACAATGTTTAAGCGTTCCATGTAATAAGCAAAAAAAAGAAAAATTTGTTAGAAAACTCTTACCGGCCCGATTTCATTTATTAAACAATGAATAATTATAAGAATTGTATTATTTATGAAAATTTGATATATATTACATATAAATAAAATCGGGCGGGTAAGAGTTTTGTAACAATTTTTTTCTTTTTTTTTGCTTATTATATGGAACGCTTAAACATTGTTTATTATTTATTATTGTATATCTATTGTCTATTACATATATTGTTTTTAAAGAAAATTCTAAATTAATAACAGATTTTGATAATAGAAATGTAGTTTCTCACTTTTTTTGATATCAGTATCGTTTTGTTAAAAACAGTTTTATTTATATTAGACATTTTTTTTCTTTTTGAGCGAGAGTCTTACCATACGGTTTACAATTTCATTGTAATTTTTTTTGGATATCACTGCATTTTGTTAGATTATTCTTTTATTTTTTTATGAATTACTGATTGTTATCTTATGGATTTATATTAAAATGTATTGCCTAAGATCAAACAAATTGAATTCCACGGACAATTTTTTTTTTTTTTTTTTTTTGATAGTCATATCATTCACCTCATACCATATTTTTTCCTTTTTTAATAAAACTAGAACTACCACTCGCGCCACGGGTGGTAGCATCTCGGCCTTTCATCCGGAAGTCCCGGGTTCGAATCCCGGTAAGGCATGGCATTTTCACACACGCTACAAATCATTCATCTCATCCTCTGAAGAATGCTTAACGGTGGATCCGGAGGTTAAAAAAAAATAATGACCTTTACGAATCGAAAATCCGTGATGAAATATTGCACTTATTACTTTGTTAGGTGTAACCCTCGATTTTTATCGTTAAATTCGATTTTACCAATCATTCTGTAATCCGTGATCTACATAGTAGTGGAGATTTTTTCAGTTGAAGCACAAATTTTAATGAATTGAATTAAAGAACTGTTAACTCTATCACTCTATCTAACGGCCTGTATCACTCTATCTATCGGCCTCTATCACTCTATCACTATGTGTTTGAACTGAATGATTCGAATTAACCCAGTGAATACTATTACAAAAATAATAGAATTGAATTTACCTTAAATAAAATAACGTAATTAAAATCAATTTAAAACTTTCTGTTTCACAAAGTTTAGTTTCCCGTGGGGATTGCGTTGTGAAACTATAATGGTAAGGTGATGCGAACACCTCGTGCGAGGCTAGATCAATCACCACCATCAACTGGTAACAAATAGGATGCGCCTGAAGGCTGTTTTGAGGTGTGCAATAGGGTCCTTTTATATCCGGGATATTTGTTAGTAGTTGAAGGCTAACTTTGGTATGCTTCAGGTACATTCTCGATCTAGCAGATCACGCTTATTTGGAAATGTTGTTTTATCTTCTCAACCATTCTTCCAGTTTTCAAAATCCAAACGGGATATTTGCTAGTATAATACAAAATCACAATGGAACCATACCAGAACAAAAAGTGCAATGTTTCTCAGCAGCAGTGCTTTTTCGGTAGTTGTGTTTTTAAATGTTTAATATTTATCTCTTGTTTATAAGTTTCCTTTCACTTTTTTCTCCCGTTATATTCGTATTTTGATCATCGTTGAGCTCTTTGTTAGCGTTACCCGACTGATGTTAATAAAAATATTGCGATATATTTCAGAGCCCAGGTCTAAATTCAAATAAGTCATACTTATATTTTCTTATTGTACTATGAACTTTGTAGTTAAATTAACAGACAGGATTTCTTAAATTATTGGTCTATATATTGGGAAAATTAATTAATTTTTGTAGTTTGGCGTGTAGCCTGTTTTAAGGCACAATAAAAAAATTACTTATGTAAGGTGTAAGAATAAAAAAAAAATTATTGTATACGAATTATTGATATTGTCTAAGTAAAACAAGATTCACTTTCAAGATTTCAACAAATGTCCTTTTATTGATTATTTTTCTTCAATAAATTTTTGCTGTATAACAAGTTAAAATTTAGAGTGGAATAATCAATTTTTGGATACGATTGTTTCATACTGTATCAATTTTATAATTTTAACTATAAGTTTGACATCACAAACCAAGAAAAAGAGTAGAAATGAAATATAGTAATTATTTAAAAGGAAAAATCTGTTTTTTTTTTAAAACGGATCTAGATGTGTTGAGCAAAGAAAACTTATTACAATAAGAAGACTTTGAAATAATTGTATAATTTTCCGTATTACATCAGAAAAAAATTTGTAAGATTCTGTTCCTCCTCTTGATTTAGCATACGGCTTAAAAAAGTCGTTTTAGCAAAAAAAATTGACGAGATGCTCGAAAGATCAAACAAATCCAGAATTTTTTACTTTGGTTTTGTAATTTCTTTTTTACCTATCTTCATAAATTATTGACTGTTTTTGTTAAAACATTTTATACAAATTTCTTGCCCTTATTTTTAAACAATCGATGAGAAAAAAACATTTAAAAATAGTACTTTCTGTATACTGTATACTTATTTAATACACAGTGAAAGTTTTTTTAAATCGAATATCAGATTCATTATCTACGTCTTATGAACTTTAAAACGCGAAGCAACATTGTTTATTTTAAATGTACCATTAATTATCTTGTTGTATTTAATTTAATTATTATATTGCTAAAATAAACCTAATAAGTAAATTCTTATTAATAAATTCGTTTAAATATAATGTGACTTGTTTAGACTGTAAACACTTATGAATTTCTTTAAGTAAATACTTATTATTATTTTAAAATAATTTATGAATAAATAAATAAGTTATAGGGTTGTTTGAAATGAATTCATTAATTTGAACAGCAAACCTAGTAAACGTATATTAAAACTTGAACAAGTTAATAATAATACCTTAGCATACCTCGATTAAAATTTAAATTACGAAGTGAATAGACGAAGTAAATCGGGTTAAGTTTTAATTTGCGTACCAAAAGAATAAATTTATTTTATGACTATCGGATGTCGGTCCTATCATAAAACTATCGCCTTAAATCTTGCTTTTTATATGTATATATAATACACGCATAAAAGTTACATTTTTTAGGCTTGTCTTTCATATATAGATTAGGTTTGTCTTCTATCTTTAGAACATCACAAAAGGATCTTTTATGAAAATAGTCAATTTCAACAGGGAAGTTGCCCTTGAGTATCCCTGCTCTTCGGAGAATGAGCGTTAAATACGTTTGAGGGTTGTGTTTTGTGTATTTTTATAGAAGAAGCACATTTTCAGTGATTCTGATGTACTCGTGTATATATATACTAGCGAATCCGACAGACGTTGTCCTGACGCGGCATTGTTCTGTAATAAATGTACAACACATAAATATAAGTAACTCATTTAAGTTAAAATTAGCAGGAATGTGGACGAAATTTCATTAATATTACTATTAGTATGACTATTATCAGTTTCTGATTGTTGTATTATTGTAATGGGTTTGTTGATTAATTATGTGTAGTATGGTTAATATTCATTTTCACTAAATATTGAGATGTCTGATGAAAATTGAATTAAAAAATCGAAAAGTCGTAAAATTAATAATTAGTGGAATTAATAAATTTTCATCAACATTACTGTTAATTTTCACCTAAGATCATTCTAAAAAAGTACCTCCTACATTTTTTTTTTTTATTTAATAATTTTAAGTTTTATAACCATGTGATAGCTTAATTAATCAATTAATAAAAAAATTAAAGCACTGTAAAAAAAAGCAACGTAGTTAAAATTTTAGTAGAAATTTGTATCATTTTTCTCATTCTTTATTTTACATCTCTTTTACCAAATTTTAGATAATTGTAAATTATAAGCAATTTTAGAAAAATTTTTATAAAATTAATCAGGTACAAAAATAATAACTTCAATTTTTTAAATATACTTTAAACTATAATTATTATAAGTAACTTATATTTTAATTTTATAAATGTTATAATTTATTTCACAAACTTATTTTTTTTCAAAGTCCCGTTCAATACTTCATAAGTTGCATAGAATCAAATGAGAACTGACAATTTAAATCTGTAGGTTAAGTTGATTGTTATTGAATGCACGTGTATACATCGTTAAAATTCATGAAAAAATCGTGTAAAATACTCACTTCAATACTGCACCTTACAAATTTGGATAATGTATGTTTTTTAATTACACTTTAAAGTGTTATTTCAATAATTTATATATAATATAATACAATATTCTCAATAAGTGCTCAATTCTAACAGACTTGGCAATGCTTTGCTATTACTAGATTTGAGTACAGGTTAAATGGAGGCACAGGTTAAATGAACACAATTGAAAGTTTCATAAAACCTTAAAAAATTTAACATTAGGAACTTCACAAAATTTAACCTTTCACTTCGTAAAAATCAGAATGTAAATAAATCCAAATGGCAAAACAACAGCACTGCCTATCGAATTTAATTCACACCACTCTCTAATCACAGTATTCGGTGGAAAGTAATTTTTTAACAAAAAGGGTTGTGGCTGCAAAATCATTACAATTAATACTGAACATTAAGAAACTTATAAAACATTACGGAACTTAATAAAATTTAACCTTTCACTTTATAAAAGTCAGAATGTAAATAAATCCAATTGTCAGAACAGCACTACCTATCGGATTTATTCAGACTACTCTCTAAACACAGTAGTCCGTTAAAAATACAAATTTTAATGTAATAACAACAATAAGCAATATATGCAAGTAACTGATATGCAAAAAAGTAACAAAATAAAAAAATTTCTTAGAATCCGATCGCAGCACCAACTACCGGGTCTGACTGATTTGCCAAAAATTAAAAAAAAATTTTAAAACACGATCGTAGCGCTGCCTACTGGATCTAGTTGTGAACCTTAACCATCCCAAGATCAAGAACAACACATAAATAAACAAATTAACTAAAAAACATTTTCTGTTGGATCAAATTGTGAATCTAAACCATTCTCGAATCCCCTTGAACACACATGAAACATGTCATCAAAATCGGTCCAGCCGTTTAGGAGGAGTTCAATGACATACACACGCACACAAGAAATATATATATAAAGATATATATATATATATATATATATCGTTTTTAATGAATTTTTATTGTACTAATTCTTATTCTTTTTAATCGATTTTTATTGTTCCAATTTCGAGTTTGGTGCAAATGTATAAATTGCGAGTACCATCGCTCAGTATTTCTAAAATAATCTAATTGGATAAAGTGATAAATTTCAATAGTTTTTTTTTTTAATTTTTTATATAGGATTAGAGTAAAAAAATTTATGTGTACTCCGATATTCGGGTGATCACTATATTCTAAATAAAAAACTAATAATTTTATTTTTTACTAAAATTACTAAGTGAATCGTCAAAAATAATCTTATTTCTATTGAAAACTATTTATTTTTATTGAAATAGAAAAAAAGAAGGTTTTATACATGTTTTATATTGTAAAATTAATGAAGATAATCTAAATCCACTTACTGAGTCCTATGATGATGGCAATTGGTTGGAATCTGTGATTATTCAATAATGTATGCGTATATTAGATTTAATATAGTATAAATATGTTGATAACATATTCGTCCTCCTCTATGAATCATGAGACCTTGCCGTTGGTGAGGGGGCTTGAGTGCTCAGGGATACAGAGTAGCTGGACCGAAGGTGCAACCATATCGGAGAGGTATCTGTTGAGAGCCAGACTAAGGAATGATTCCTGAAAGAGGGCAGCAGCTCTTTCAGTAGTTGTTAGGGGCGTCAGTCACAATGACTTAAACGGCCGTATCAACATCACTCAGTCCTCTGAGTACTGCGCAGCTGAAAGCAATGGAAAACTACAGCTGCTTTTTTTCCAAGAAAATGTGGCTCTCTGCATTTTCACATAGCAACAATGGAGGCGCCTTCCTTGGTAAAATATTCCGGAGGTAAAATAGTCCCCCGTTCGGATCTCCGGGTGGGGACTACTAAGGAAGGGGTCACCAGAAAATTAAAAAATAACATTCTACGAGTCGGAGCGTGGAATGTTAGAAGCTTAAAAAAGGTTGGTAGGCTAGAAAATTTAAAAAGGGAAATGGATAGGGTGAATGTGGATATAGTAGGAATTAGTGAGGTTCGGTGGGAAGAGGAAGGCGACTTTTGGTCAGGTGATTTTAGAGTAATTAACTCAGCGTCAAATAATGGGCAGGCAGGAGTAGGTTTCGTGATGAACAAGAAGATAGGGAGGAGAGTGGAGTATTTCAAAACGCATAGCGATAGAATCATTGTAATAAGGATAAAATCAAAACCTAAACCGACAACGATTGTTAACGTTTATATGCCTACAAGCGCCCATGATGATGATGAGGTAGAGTGTGTATACGAAGAGATTGATGAAGCAATTAAACACGTAAAGGGAGATGAAAATTTAATAATAGTTGGAGATTGGAATGCAAGCATTGGAAAAGGCAAGGAAGGAAATATTGTGGGTGAATATGGGCTGGGCAAAAGGAATGAAAGAGGGGACCGACTTATAGAATTTTGCACGAAGTATAATTTAGTAATTGCCAACACCCAATTTAAAAATCATAATAGAAGAATATACACTTGGAAAAAGCCAGGCGATACTGGAAGGTATCAGATAGATTATATCATGGTTAAGCAAAGATTTAGAAATCAACTCGTTGACTGCAAAACTTACCCTGGAGCAGACATTGATAGCGACCATAATTTGGTGATAATGAAATGTAGATTGGGGTTTAAAAACCTGAAGAAAAGTTGTCAGATGAATCGGTGGAATTTAGAGAAGCTTGAGGAAGAGGAGGTAAAGAAGATTTTTGAGGAGGACATCGCAAGAGGTCTGAGTAAAAAAGATATGGTAGAAAATGTAGAAGAAGAATGGGAGAATGTTAAAAAGGAAATTCTTAAATCAGCTGAAGCAAACTTAGGCGGAATAAAGAGAACTGGTAGAAAACCTTGGGTTTCAGACAATATATTGCAGCTGATGGATGAACGTAGAAAATATAAGAATGCTAATGATGAAGAAAGTAAAAGGAACTATCGGCAATTAAGAAATGCTATAAATAGGAAATGCAAACTGGCGAAAGAAGAGTGGATTAAAGAAAAGTGTTCAGAAGTGGAAAGAGAAATGAACATTGGTAAAATTGACGGAGCATACAGGAAAGTTAAGGAAAATTTTGGGGTACATAAATTAAAATCTAATAATGTGTTAAACAAAGATGGTACACCAATATATAATACGAAAGGTAAAGTCGATAGATGGGTGGAATATATTGAAGAGTTATACGGAGGAAATGAATTAGAAAATGGTGTTATAGAGGAAGAAGAGGAAGTTGAGGAGGATGAAATGGGAGAAACAATACTGAGATCTGAATTTAAGAGAGCATTAAAAGATTTAAATGGCAGAAAGGCTCCTGGAATAGACGGAATACCTGTAGAATTACTGCGCAGTGCAGGTGAGGAAGCGATTGATAGATTATACAAACTGGTGTGTAATATTTATGAAAAAGGGGAATTTCCGTCAGACTTCAAAAAAAGTGTTATAGTTATGATACCAAAGAAAGCAGGGGCAGATAAATGTGAAGAATATAGAACAATTAGTTTAACTAGTCATGCATCAAAAATCTTAACTAGAATTTTATACAGAAGAATTGAGAGGAGAGTGGAAGAAGTGTTAGGAGAAGACCAATTTGGTTTCAGAAAAAGTATAGGGACAAGGGAAGCAATTTTAGGCCTCAGATTAATAGTAGAAGGAAGATTAAAGAAAAACAAACCAACATACTTGGCGTTTATAGACCTAGAAAAGGCTTTCGATAACGTAGATTGGAATAAAATGTTCAGCATTTTAAAAAAATTAGGGTTCAAATACAGAGATAGAAGAACAATTGCTAACATGTACAGGAACCAAACAGCAACAATAACAATTGAAGAACATAAGAAAGAAGCCCTAATAAGAAAGGGAGTCCGACAAGGATGTTCCCTATCTCCGTTACTTTTTAATCTTTACATGGAACTAGCAGTTAATGATATTAAAGAACAATTTAGATTCGGAGTAACAGTACAAGGTGAAAAGATAAAGATGCTACGATTTGCTGATGATATAGTAATTCTAGCCGAGAGTAAAAAGGATTTAGAAGAAACAATGAATGGCATAGATGAAGTCCTACGCAAGAACTATCGCATGAAAATAAACAAGAACAAAACAAAAGTAATGAAATGTAGTAGAAATAACAAAGATGGACCGCTGAATGTGAAAATAGGAGGAGAAAAGATTATGGAGGTAGAAGAATTTTGTTATTTGGGAAGTAAAATTACTAAAGATGGACGAAGCAGGAGCGATATAAAATGCCGAATAGCACAAGCTAAACGAGCCTTCAGTAAGAAATATAATTTGTTTACATCAAAAATGAATTTAAATGTCAGGAAAAGATTTTTGAAAGTGTATGTTTGGAGTGTCGCTTTATATGGAAGTGAAACTTGGACAATCGGAGTATCTGAGAAGAAAAGATTAGAAGCTTTTGAAATGTGGTGCTATAGGAGAATGTTAAAAATCAGATGGGTGGATAAAGTGACAAATGAAGAGGTATTGCGGCAAATAGATGAAGAAAGAAGCATTTGGAAGAATATAGTTAAAAGAAGAGACAGACTTATAGGCCACATACTAAGGCATCCTGGAATAGTCGCTTTAATATTGGAAGGACAGGTAGAAGGGAAAAATTGTGTAGGCAGGCCACGTTTGGAGTATGTAAAACAAATTGTTGGGGATGTAGGATGTAGAGGGTATACTGAAATGAAACGACTAGCACTAGATAGGGAATCTTGGAGAGCTGCATCAAACCAGTCAAATGACTGAAGACAAAAAAAAAAAACATATTCGTACAGCCTGCGTTTTGCTATATTATATATTTATAAATACGCGCGCGCGCACACACACATACATCGCTTTACGTTTAGAATAATGTACAGTCTTCTGACCAAGTAGTCATGCTGTCATAATTTTGAAGATAAATAAAAACATTTTTTAGTTTTCCGAAGAATATACATATGTAAGGAGCCAGGCATCTTTTTATTTTTTTTTAAGTATATTTTGTAAATTAATCTCTATGTCTGTTACAAATGTTTAATTACAATGTATTGCCATCTCTGAAGCATGAAGTTGCAGTGTTATTAAGGTGTATAAATAGAATCCCAGACCCGAATAGTATAACACTGGATCGTTATTAATCACACATCTATGATCGTCTTTGTCATTATAGTTTTTAAATGTCTATTAAATTGGGACATCTTTGGATGATAAATATAATAAAGTGAAATTTTAGGAATAAAAAAGTTTTTCCGAACTGTAATATATATATATATATTAATGTTCAGTTGTTCTATTTTATATTCACTACTTTTTTATTTTCGTTTTATGAAGACAGGAAAAGTATAAATAATGTGAAAGTAGATTTTGACTTATTAAAAACATACGAAAGGGTGAAACTGACAAGCTGTATTCACACTTGTGTGTTTTTATGTCTTAGGCGTATATACGCAGTGAATTTTGTATTGAACAGCTGCAGTAAATCGTTTAAAGAGGTACTGTTAATACTTAGATGCATTGTAGGTAATTAATTTTATGTTATTTCTATTATATTAGAAATAAATGATTTGTGTTTACGTTACCTAAAATTAAAGTTATTTAAGATATAATAATTACGTATATTATTCAAAACAAACTGTGATACATATTTATTAACAAACCACGCCTACTTAGGATGTCTCATTTCCAATGGATTTAATCACAAATATTTTTTTATTATTAAACAGAAGCTAATGAATATATTTTTTTTAATTGCAGTTATATAAACTATAATTAGATTTAATGAGAACTGTTGTTAGATTATTTTTTCTGAATACATAAATATTCAGAAATTTTTTTTATCAACAAACCGCGCCTACCTGACATCTCGGAATTATATGGATTCAACCTGGTTAATCAGTAGAGTATTTTTATCATAACTGAAGCCACTTGCAATATTTTCATTCATTTTAATTAAATTTGGGGGAAAAAAGAAACTAGGTTTAATTAATTTTTTCATAAATATTCAGAATAACATTTATCAATATACTTTACCTTTTCTTTTTCCTGTTTAGCCTCCGGTAATTTCTGTTCAGATAATACTTCAGAGTATTAATGAGGATGATATATATGAGTGTAAATGAAGTGTTGTCTTGTACAGTCTTAGTTCGACCATTCCTGAGATGTGTGGTTAATTGAAACCCAACCACCAAAAAACACCGGTATTCACGATCTAGTATACTTTTACCTGTTTATCACGAATCCAACTTAAATGGAATGAAATTCGTTTCAGTTAAATTAAATTAATTAATCGAAATATCTTTTTTTGTTTTTTTAAGTAAATTTAGTTTTTTTCTGGCGATAAATTTCTTTTTTTTTCAGTATTTAACACGTTGAGAGGTTATTATACTGATTAAATTATTGTTTAAATTATTTTTTTTTTAATTGTGAGAAATTATTGTGAGTTTTTTTATACTGTTTTTTTGAGTGTTGGGTAAATTATATTTAAACATTTATGCTAAATTTTCGATTTAAAGGTTTTCTAATTTTTTTTAATTATTTTTATTTTTTCAGAAACACCGGCTTTTTAACAATGTTCGTCGACAGTCAACATCAGTTCAAAAGAAATTTATTGAATCATCAGAGGAATTACATATAATGATCCCTGTTTCACAGGAAAAACCAGCAGACCGTCCTGAATCACGTATTGAAGGTGAAATTTGTCTTTTAACCGATAGTCCTTATCGGATATTAAGGGTAAGTTAAATTAAAATGTAATGATATTTTTCTTGTTTTATTGTTGTTCTATTTATCAAATTTTTATTTTCTGTTATATCCTTATTGATATTTCTTTATCAAGAAAAGATTTTTCCCAACGTGTTTTATCAAATCCCTATTGCATTGTCAAATGCATGAATTTATTTTTAATAATTTAACCGTAGTATATTATCAAAAATGTTACTTCTGCAAAATATTGAAATGTGGAATTTTTTCAGAGTTAATCAAGTATTGTTTTTATTACGGACATTTATTTTAAAACTTTTATGTAGACAAAATTCGAACTACACAATTAAATTGAGCTTGTCTTTCGTCGTTACTTCATTTAAAAGTTACTTTGTTTACTTTATAATTTTTTTTTTTTTTTTTGAAGGTAGAAAACTTCGAAATGTTATTTCATTGTTTTTCAAGTAATCAATTGTTTAAATCAGATTTCAGGCTAATAGAAATCTGTTGGAAAATCTAAATTCTAATACACATTTTGTATTTAATTTAGTTAAAATGTTATTCATTATTTATAATTCTAGAAAACAGTTTTAATCGGTTTTCTCTAAATTATAATTATCTCATTATATTTTTTTATCAAATAAACTTATTCAATTATAAAACTAATATAAATTTCAGATGGAATTTTGTTTCTAATATATTTTCTCATGTGTATTTTAATTTTTGACTTTCTGTATTTGCTTGGAGATTTAATTTAGCGGTTTTAACTCTAGCCTTATTTAACACGTTGCTATATTAAAAATTCCGTTTTAGTTTGTGAGTTTTATAACTCAATTGCAAGCAATTGAGGGAGGGTTTTATTCAGTTATAAACCTTAATTTTAATAATTAATTTATTAAGATAGTTTAAAATGATCAAATTCCAAGAATTTCGTAGCAAAAATTCATAACCGAGAACTTCCTTTCAAGTTTGTATTACACATAACGAATTAGACTTCAAGAAATACTGTATTAAAAACTCGTAATGGAATTTATACACTTATCTTTGTAATATCAGGTCTAAGTCTAAAATAAAATAAATAAATATATATATACAAGGAGTAATAAGAACTTTCTAGAGTGCATGAATTCCTCAGACAGCAGACAGTCAGAGCTGCCAGTTTTGTGTAAAACACTGTCTGTATGCTTGGCTAACTAAACTTACCGGACTGGTCTAATGGTGAACGCGTCTTCCCAAATCAGCTGATTTGGAAGTCGAGAGTTCCAGCGTTCAAGTTCTAGTATTGGCAGTTACTTTTATACTGATTTGAATACTAGATCGTGGATACCGGTGTTCTTTGATGGTTGTGTTTCAATTAACCATACATCTCAGGAATGGTCGAACTGAGACTGTACAAGTCTACATTTCATTTATACTCATACATATCATCCTCATTCATCCTCTGAAGTAATATCTGAACGATATTTCCTGGAGGCTAAACAGAAAAAAGAAAAAAGACTTGGCTAACTAAAAGTATATACTTTTTATCCATGTTTTAAAGCCACCTTAAGATATGAAAAAACGATATTTTTTATTGATTTATTTGACCGTGAGTTTTTATATATTTTAATATTTTTAAGAATTATACTTTTTACAGTTGTAAGTTAAAAATATAAAGATTATTTCATTGCAGTACTAAAATATTTATTTAATATTTGTGTAGGTCATAGACTAAACTAACGAGCGGATTCCATGAATAATACATTTATTTTGTTGTGCTCATGATACGTTTGTATTTTAATTTAATAAACTTAAAAAAACGTTTAATGTAACCTTTGTTAATTTTATGATTTTTTTAATTTGATACAAAGCGGGATCTTTTTTTGTTTGACTATGTCAGTAGGAATGTGGTTGTATGTTTCTGTGTGCCTGTAATTCCTGAATGGTTGTACTAATTTTCATCAAATAAATATTTAAATATTCTCAATCTTTTAGTAATATGTTCAGATTCATGTGTTTTCTTCATACTCTTGATAAATGTAAACATCCTGTCATTTTCTTATTTTTTTAGTAATGAAACAGCTGAGGTTAATTATTATTATTATTATTAAGCAATTAATAACTTATGACTTCACTTTCCTTTAAACGATGAACTAAAAAGCATTTCTAATTTTATATCTGTTCTAGCTATAACATATATTTTGTATTAACTAAAGTATGAAACTATTATGATTTAATGTATCAATTAATTAATTCAACGTAAATTAAAAGTAAATAAAGGAAGTGTACATATTTCCATATCCATATTTTATGAATCCGGCAATTACTTAGTGTATGGTATTACTACAACCAACGTATTACACCGCGGCAGGAATGGCTTTATATTATTTTGGTCCTCCGTTATTAGTATAATATTATTAATATTCTCAGTCTTTTAATAAGTGTGAACAAGACGATTTGGAAAAACTGAAAATATCGGACGGTAAATACAATTTTTTTTTTTTTTTTTACAAACCAAAAAACTAAAACTGTCCGAAACTCATTAAAATGGGATAATTGTAGAGAGGATTTCAAATATACATATATATAACCGTAGTCCTTGTAAAGTTGTTTTCGTATGTATTTGAATGCTAGAAGTGGATACTGTTGTTCTTTGATGGTTGGATTTCAATCAAACATACGTCTCAGAATTGGTCGGCATGAGTTTGTTGCAAACTACACGTTTATGGGACGTTTCACTTACAAATATGATCCTGATGAGTCGCTAATGATTTTAATTGTTGATGCGACTATAAATAAAATATTTTTTTATAAGTGAATAACTTAATGCTACTAATTTAATTTGTAAACGGCAAATAATTTACAAATTTTATTTAAAATATAAAATTTTACCTAATAACTTAATTTTATTGGATTATTTTTATTTTAAAATTTCGTTGAATATAAGGGCCGGGCCGAGAAAATTTTATAATTCTTTTCCGGTTTTTTATTAATCTTTTTATACTTCAGTATTTCGCTTAATTTTCATTGTTATTTTGTAAAAGTAATCTTAGAACACTTTTGTTAGTTATGTCTTGTTTACTTTTCACTTTTTTTTATAAAATAACGGTTCTTAAAATATGTTCTATAAGAAAACGATTGTTTAAATTGAGTTCTTATAATGGAATTTTACTTCGTAGAATTATTGTAGTAAGTTTTTATTAGAGATTGTATTTCTTCATTCTCTTAAAATAACTCGTTTAATTTTCTTACTTTTGACTTAGTTAATTTTAAAAATTCTACTTTAACTTCCTTATCATTTATTTAAGCTATCTTCAATCTAGATTTTCCATTTCCTTAATTTTATTTTACCATAATATTTCACAAAATACAAATAATTTTAAACATTTATTTTCAAGTTTCCTTCAGCTTATTTGTCCAATTTTTTTACAAGGTTTATACTCAAAATTTGTTTTATACAAAAATATTCCTTATTTATACATTCTCGGTTGCTCTTCTTAATCTTACCCTTAAAAATAATCTTATAAATGCGGGAATAAAAAAATTTCTTACTGTATTTTGCTCTTTTATCTTAGAAATATTTGTAGTCATTTATATAAAGTTTTAAAATTTACAAATTTTATTCTTTTATTAATTTTCTTTGTGTTAAGTAATTTATAATAAATATAATTGCAATCAGAATATTGTGTAACTAAGTCGTTAATCTTTAAAATCTTTTGATCGTATATGAAATAATAACGTATCAATAGGTCGGGAAAGTTATGTACGGTTGGGTTTGTTTTAATTACGAAATCTTTATGACTATTATTATTAAAATTCTGCTCTTTTAAAGAAAAATATTAACATTAATATCGCTAACACCTTTTTTCTGGTATATTTTATTTTGTATTTTTTTGGTTGGCAAAAATATTATTCTTGTGTGGGTAAGATTTTCTGAAATGATACATAATCGTATTTAACGAGTTAAGTTAAAAAAAAAAACTTGTTTTATTTTCTTGTTGTTTTTTTTTTTTTTTTTTTTGTTTGCATTAATAGACATGTACAAATTTTTAATTAACCTATACTCTGGTAATAAAGAAAAAAATATTACTTTTATAATATTCTATTCTAATTCATTTATGCAAGCTTTGAAAATTTTAATTTTTTTGTTTAAATAATGCTTTTTTTGTGTTTTGATTAATATTAATTTTACTACTTTTAAATGAGTTGAAATTAAGTTACAGACTTTTCCGTTGTAATTTTATTGTACTACTAAATAAAAAAGGCACTTTTTTCTTATATTTCTGGTCACAGACAGAAAGTGGTCATTTCGTAATGAATTTTTGTATTATTGTATGACAAAATTATTATTTGTATTTTTAACATCCTTTTATATCATAAATAGTCGGAGAGCTGGGTTCGATTTTTCCACCAATCGTGTAAATGGAGAAATTATATTAGAAATTTTGAGGGGGTACCGAGAAATCCCAACGGTTAGACACGTAACTGGGGCCAAGGGCTCCTGGGAAGAAGTATAGTTTCAAAAAATGAGCTTTTTCCGTATATCTCGAGAAATATGCTCGGTTACAAATTTTATTTTCCTGTTTAACCTTCATAATTTTTACCTTTAACACTTTTTTTTTTAAACAATAGTTTTTGCCAAAAAAAATGAGAAAAACTCATAAAAAATAGTCGTTTTTTGCCGTTAATTAAAAAAAAAACTAATTTTTTTAAAACTTTTCATTGGAAATGTCTGCTTATTTGTGTGGAGGTTCTACATGGTTACTTGATACAAAATCCTGAAGGACAGACACGTAAATGGAATGCAAGGGCCATCTTTTTTTTATTTTTAGCCTCCGAACCTTCAGAAGATGAATGGGAATGATACTCATTTGCATGAATGCAAATGAATTGTAGTCTTGTACAGTCTCAGGTCGACCATTCATGACATGTGTGGTTAATTGAAACCCAACCTCCAAAGAAACACCGGTATCCAGAATCTAGTATTCAGATCCCTGATAAAACTGCCTTTATTAGGGTTTGAACCTTAGAACTCTCGACTTCGAAATCAGCAGATTTGCGATGACGAGTTCACCACTAGACCAACCTAGTGGGTTACCAAGGGCCCCCGGGCAGCGGTAAAGTTGCAAAAAAAATATATAGTTTTTCCTTATATCTCGAGAAATATGTGTCGGATGAAAAAGTTTTAGAACAAAGTTTTTCCAAGCTCTATAATGTTTTTCTTTTATTACATTTAAAGTACACTAATTAGAAAAATTATTATCTAGAGCATTAACTAATAGATCTCATTAAACATTCTCCTTAAACCAATATTAATAAATCAATGTGCAAAGTCAATTAGAGTTTTTATATTACGATCATTGGCAATTTATTTATTAAAAAGATATGAAAATATAATGTTTCATTTGATTTTTTACTTTTCTCTCGAAATTGTTGTTAATTAACTAAGATCTGACGATATGAACATAGCAACGATGATTAGCGTTATAAATTGAATTTAAAAAATTTATGTATCGGTTCATAATTAAGCATTAAAAATTAAGATGATTTTCATCATACAAATTTCATCTTCACCATCGACAAATTTTCATCATACTGTAAACGTGTAAATAACAAAACTTCAAAATAATGTAATAATATTGTTGTAATGTATGAATTAGTAATTAATAATTATTGTAAATGAAGTTCAATTTGATTTCCTGAGTTTATTTCACCAAAAGTATTTTTTTTTAATCATAATTGATATTATGAATTTTGTTAAGCAATTTATTTTAATATTTAAGGAAGTTGTCTTGTATGATTGACTTTACTTGTAAATGTGTTACTTGAACTAAGTTTCTTTGTCATTAAGGTAAAGAACCTTTTATGCTTTTTCTCAATTTATGCAAAAATTATTCATTTCGCAAAAAATTGTTAAAGGAAAAGATCTTAGAGTTTAGAAAGGAAAACAAAATTTGTTATTCGACGCATATTTCTCGAGATATACGGAAAAAAACTTATTCTTTGAAACTTTACCGCTGTCCAGGGGCCGTTGTTCCCCTGTGAAGAGGTAAAGTTATTTCCAATATAATTTGTCCATCTAAACGACTGGTGAAAAAATCGTACCGAGCTCTAGGTTAAACAAGTTATTTCAGTAGCTACATTTTAGTTTACATTTTTATTTAATTGTTATTATAGTTGTGTTTTTTAAGTTTTACGGTAGATGTTCAAATTTTTGAGAACTTTTGTCTTACAATGATTTTTATCTGTAATCTGCAACATCTTACTTGTAGTATATTTTATTTTGTATTCATATTGTAATAGATGTTTATTTTGTATAAACGTGAGCTAAACCTTCTTTATTCAAGAAAAATTCGAATGCAGTAATATGAAGTACATAAACGGAAGCGAAAAGTGGACAGGATCTAAACGTGATAGGATTAAATTACAGTTTTTTGTAATTGGATTTCTGTTTTAAAGGTTGAACGCGATCGGTATTTTAAGGAATGAATAAATTCGAGAAATGTATTATGCATTGAAAAATTGTAATAGGAAGTAGATCTGATAATCGGTATACTGATTAAAATGAATAAAAAATTATAGATAATAACAATTTTAGAGGAAATTAACAGTAAGAGTATCACAAGTACTATGACGTCAGTTCTAAAGAAAGGCGAAGAAAAAGGCCAAATAACTAATAGTTTCTCTTAATTGTCGAATTTCAGAAGTTTTACATAAACAAACGGTTGTTTAAATCGGAGACAAATTAAAACACGGGTAATGTTTGACTATATAAGTATAAATATAACTTGTTTAATTGAATTCGTCAAAATATATACAAATTGCGTTTTTCTTAAATTTTCTTTGATAAAGATTTTTGAAAATAAAATTTAAAAAATCCCTTTCAGCACGCCGGAAAGCGGAGGTAGATTTCACCAGTGCTAAGTAGGAGATAAAAAGATTTCCAACTTAAAATTGAGAAAAACTTAAATTTACTCAATACGACAGTGGTTTCATGTGAAAAAACATTTCACATGTTTAGCATACGACAAGCCCTATCTTTTTATAATTCCAGCAATACTTTGGTCATCTCTTGCCTTAAGGGTTGGTCATATTAAAAATTTTTTCAGACATAAGTTTTAGGTAATGTTTAAAGAATTAACGACCACTTTAAACCGATTTGATACTGTGCCTATTGAGGGAGGTATTTTTTTTTTTCGAAATCACATTTTTCCACCCCTTGGGCCAATGGTTGGTGATATCAAAAAACTTTAGTTAGATAGGTTTTAAGCCCTTATCTAAAAAATAATAGGAACTTTAAACGAATTCGATATTTTATTAATAAGAAAATTATAGCGATATTTTATTTTTTCGAAAAAGCGTTCCCATTTCTACCACCATGGTCTGATTTTGCCCATTAACGAATTCGACCGAAATTTTGGGTCGTTATATTTTATGTATCAATTTGAAAGTAATTTGTGCAAAATTACGGCAGTTATCGTGTTCACTTTCTTGTGAACACGATATATATATATATATATATTATATTTATATAAAAACTTTTGAACTGACGGTGGTTTTGGGCTCTGGGGGATGTGAAACATGAAGATATGTCGAAATTTTCCGGAAGTCGAATCATGTGGTACCCGTTACAATAGGTAGCTTTCTTTTGAAATCTACCTAAAATGAGACTTTTTATGATAGGGATTAAATTACCATTATAAAACAAATTTATACACATCAAAATATGTATCTGAGGGTTTGGTTGTGAAGGACCAGGAAATGCTAATCAAGCCAAGGGAGCCTGATCAGTATTCATCTTAAATATTACTGTATTCCATTTGTAGTGCCGGTCTTGCAAAATTTTTAAAAATATTTTAATTTTCTAGGAACCATTAACTGAGGCATCGTCTAAATTATACTGTTTATTTATATACGTTTATTTATTTACACTGTCTATATTATACATTTTATATTAATACTGTTTCAGCTTCAAACATTCTTAACATTTATTTATTCTTATTTGTCGTATTATAAAGAAGGCATACTAACAGATCAACGAGGCTAGTGTATTACATTTGAGATGAACAGTTAATTCATCAAGAAATTTAACGCAAAAGATATTTTATTATGATTTTAATCCCATACGATATAAAAATTATGCAAACCATTTAGCGTAATTTACCTGAATTAATTCAGTTGACCGATCAGTAGTAACATCTCAACAAGAAAGCTAATCTGATTATTAGAAGTTGTAGTATAAGTTAACTATAATCTTCTAACCGTAAAATCTAGCTAAATCTAGTAACAACTTTTCGACTGGATTAATGTGATATTACTTTATCAGTTTAGCAACGATGTAATTAATTAATAAATAATTTTAATTAACGATATATTAATGGGTTATTTTTGCATCAGGTAACCATAGTGGTTGGTCTATTAAAATTTCCCTGAGATTTTTGGTAGTCTATGGAAAAAGTGTACGGCCCGTGGAATTGTATGAGCGCGCGCGCACGCATTTTCTTTTTATGAATAATAAAATACTATATTATATAAACACTGGATAAACTTTTAAAATTGTCTCATGGACAGTTTTTAGATAATTTTAAGAAATTAATTTTCAAGTATTTTTGTTTAAAACATGATTTAATAATGCTAACTTATTGATTAGTGTACAGAATTTCAGTTTTAATCTAAAATTCATTAATTTTGTTACAAAGAAGAATTTTGCTTCTTATTGAATAGCTTCCTTTGTTTTATAAGTAATAAAACCTCTTTTTAATCAATTATAAAATAATCTAAAAATTGCCTTTTTCAATTAAACTTATGATATAATTCTTTATTGTTTTTAATTATAAATTAATTAATTAAATTCTTTATTCTTTAATTAATTAAATGCTTTAATTCTTTATTGTTTTAAACGTATAAGAAAATAATTTTTCATTGGAAATATATGCTTTGATGTACTTTAATTACTTGTATTATGAAAATGGATGAAAATTTTAACTTTCTCCTCTTCTTTCATTTTAATTATTATTAATGAATTTCCTTTCTTAAATTTTCATCGAACAACTAGAGAGCCATAAATTGTATTTATATCTTACTAAAATTATATTTACCTTATATGATAATTTTGCTTGGTAATAAATATTAAAAAATATATTTTAAAAAATAAATATAATTATTCCTGGAAAAAAAACACTTTTTTTTATAAATATTTTAAAAGATTACATCGTAAATATAGAATTAATTAAGTAAATAATTGTTTTTAGGTAGGTTTCATAACAAAGCTACCTACTGTAATGAGTAGCTGATTCGACTTCCGGCAAAATTTCCACATATCTTCGCGTTTCACATCCCCCAGACCCTAAAACCAACGTCAGTTCAAGTTTATTTACACATTTTATATAAATATATATTTCACTTTCTTGTGAACACGATAACTGCCGTAATTTTGCGCCGATCACTTTCAAATTGATACATAAAATATAACAACCCAAAATCTCGGTCAAGTTCGTTAATGGGCAAAATCGGCCCATGGGGGTAGAAATGGGAGGGCTATTTTGAAAAAACAAAATATTGCTATAATTTTCTTATTAAGTAAAATATCGAATTCGTCTTAAGTTCCTACTATTGTTTGGATAAGGGTCTAAAGCTTATCTAACTAAAGTTTTTTGATATCACCAACCATTGGCTCAAGGGGTGGAAAAACGGAGTTTCGAAGACAAAAACATTCATACCTCCCTTAATAGGCACAGTATCGAATCGGTTTAAAGTGATCGTTAGTTATCTAAATATTACCTAAAACTAATGTCTGACACAATTTTTAATATGACCAACCCTTACGGCAAGGGATGACCAAATGTTGCTGTAATTGTTAGAAAATCGGGCCTGTCGTATGCTAAACATATAAAACTTTTTTTTCACATGGAACCATTATCATATTGAGTAAATTTGAAGTTTTTCTTAACTTTAAGGTAGAAATATTTTTTATCCCCTACTTAGCACCGGTTAAATCTATCTTCGCCTTCCAGCGAGCCGAAAGGGATTTTTTTAATCTGTTATGCTAATCAATGTAATGCATATATATATATATATATATATATATATATATATATATATATATATATATGTATATATTTGTTAAATGCATTCAATAAGGAGTGTATTGTGTATATTGTTAGGTGTGTATTACATTCAATAAGGTAACAAAACCAAAATTGAATGGAGTGCAGGAGTTTTTAATAACACTAATTTAAAGATGGCCTGAGTTTTTTAAGGAATTATATTGCTTATAATATGATATTTCCCTAATATCCAATTTTCTTTATTTCTAGCCTCTGGAATATCCTTTTTCAATCTCCAACATAATTGGCAAGCTAATTCGGACTCTGTTTTCCCTGGTAGTGTGTTTCCATTACTGATAATCATCGCTTAAATCACGAAATTAGATGAAAAAAATGTAAATGTAAATGCAGAATATGTATTTTCAGAGACATATTACATCACTTTTTTATATTTTTCATGAAGTTCACTCATCATTTCTTCTTTTTGCCTTCTTTTTGCCAGATAATGATTTGACAATATTTTTATATGATACATGCTCCTTCATGGGTATCAGATTCATTCAAACTCCTCTCAAAATCCTTTCATTATTCATAATAAATATTATGTACGTGTGATCCAACAAATATTCCTACTTCGATTTTTCCCTGAGCTTGGTAAACTTGCACTTAAGTTACAAAAAATCCTGGCATTATTATTTATTGCTTTGACAAAATATTTCATCAAACCAAGTTTTTAATGGAGTATATACAGTCTTGGAGTATACACAGTATAATGGAATATACACAGTCTTTGGATACACAAGGGCTTAACAAATAATATTTTTCTGCCCAGCACTGAGTTCTTTTCTCTTCGGAGAATCTTATTTAATGCAGTGGTTTTTCCTGTTTCTAATGTCCACTCTCATGAGAAACAACAGGACTTCGTAAACCCGAGCTGCGTTCTAATAAAATGGCTATTACCTTTAGATCTTCACATCCACATATTTGCTAAGAATATTTTTCAGATAGTATCAACGTCATATTGTCTCCTTAATTTGTACAGCATAAGTAAGAGGAATTGATAGTTTCTCATTTCATTAATGGACGGCGGCTTTCAAGCTCGATTCCGTCCCTCCCGCCATTCCGTTGGATTGTGATGATGTCCTAGTAAATTAAATGAAGAATATACATCATTGTAGAACACTGTATTATCTAGTAAGAAGGATAGGTGCCGAAATTCTTGCTGCTTAACACGGAAACAAAGTTTTTTATTCCATTTTCGAGAAGTTCCAGACTTTTTAACTTAAAGATAGTAATTTTGACTGAATTTTTGATAAATTAATTTTATGAACAGAACATTAAGTTCTGCTTGCGGAATTGTGTGGAGTTCAGTGCTCTTATCTTGGAAAATTCGTTTCTTTTCTCGTTCATTTCTTTCTAAATCACCGTAGCCTTCTTCATCGTAAACATTTTCTTTTAAACTTCATGTTTCTAGGGGAATTGATATAGGTAACTCTTCATTGTGTCGATTAAGTCTTACGGCTGAACGGAGAATAAAATATGCAATATTTTCTTGAACTTATTTATGATGTCACAAAAATAACTCTCTGTCGAAATCTTCTTAGGCTCTTACCACATCATAGGAACAGCAAAAGGCATATGTCGTGGCTTTCTACTTAGCCAGCTGCTTAATAAAGTTACATAAGAATTATAGCAGTTAGAGGATTCAAAGACCCATATTGAATTGATCCCTTGTTTTACCTCAAAACGGAATTAATATGATTTTTTAACCGAAGGAGCAATAGTTTTTCTTTAAGATTTAAATGTTAATTCCCCACACAGAACAAAGATTATTGCACTTACCTGGCATTTTTAGGTAAATTACTAACAATACGCAAAAAATAGTATTTATGAAACGCGAGAAAAACATACACGTTTATAGCAGAAAATGTAAAAAAAAAGATCAAATTTTCGGTGGTGTTCGCATAAGGGTGAAACAGATTTTTTTATCTGGATTAGTCCACATTAAAAATAATGACTTAAATGATTATATCAATAACGTTAATTAAGGGTATTAATTAAAACATATTACTGTGATAAATTTATTTTTCGTAGAAGGATAGTAAACAGTTAGTATCAATGTCATTATACTATATAATACTACATTAATCACACTGATCGCTCCTCTAAATTATCTCATTCTGAGCCACATAATAAATACGGTTCATTTATAAATATCGTTAAACAATCATAGTTCATTATTAATATAAACATTGACTCGCAATAAATCTTTAGTCTTAATAGAGAAAATAAATAATTATAATAATTTTAATTTTTTACTAGTGACAATTACAAAAATCAATGAAACCGTTAGGACAAAATTTTGAGGTATACATTTGGGTACAGCTTCAAAATTATCTAAAATTTAAGAATAATATCAAAAGTTATTACATATCTGCGTGATTTTAGTAACCAAAGTTGTTACATATCTGTGTAACAAATTTCCAGCAAGTACCTGCACATCCTTTATAGCTGCCTGGATGTATAGATTAATGGCCGATCCTAATTAAAGGGTAGTTCCTTCCAGCAATGCGATTAGATTCCTCCCTTAAGCAAATTATTGATGCCAGTTGAACAATGTAACTACATCAAGGAACTCCCACACTGTCCCCGACAGTGCGGCTCACGCCATACTGACTCGCTGCTTATGAGTGGCCAATTTTCCCCTTGACCTCTAAGTTCCAGGTAGGCCCGAGCTCTAGCCTCCCCAAAAGCGGGGCAGTTACACATCACATATACATTCGACTGAACCTCCCCGCAGATACACAGGTCATCAGTTGCCAGGCGGAAGCTGAACAGAGATTGTTTCAAATTTACGTGGTTACAACTTTATGTGGAGGTTACAACTGTTTGAAAATTTGTCTACGCCCTTACTTCTTCTTACACGTAGAAATCTTTAAATTTTGACTGTCTATCCATCCCTCTGCAGCTGACAAGGCTGCTTGCGCTCTTTCTTTTAGCTGCGATCGTGAATTACCACGAACTAATAGGAGATAGTAATCGGTGAAAGCCTGGGCCGTAACTCAGTAATCCGTCAAAAACCAGGTTTCACAGCAGAGGACCGAGAACGGATCCTGCGGGCTTCCCCTGGTCACGGACTTTTCCACAACTAGGCGCGCATCATTAAACAGAGCCGTGCAGTTAGAAAAATAGTCACGCACAACGGCTTCTAGGGCTTCGGAAACATTGCGGCATTCCAACTCATAGAGGACAGAACTAACCCAATGGTATTTTCGCGTTCCTTGATGAAGGCAACTGCATTGAGAATGCGAGTCATCATGTGTACTAATTTCTGTTTGTATACCTCGCATTTCATCCATCCCCATAAATGGTAATCAAGGAAGTAAGGTCCGGTAATAAAGGTGGCCAACTTGCCGGCCCTCTACGTTCAATTCAAGTTGGCCACCAAGTTGGCCAAGTTGGTCCGGCAAGTTGGCCACCTTTATTACCGGACCTTACTTCCTTGATTTTTACAAGTAAATTATTCATTTAAGTATTTTCTTACTTCATTCATAAAATGCGTTGGTGGTGCACCAAGTTTATAGTACACTTCAATTAGTTTAGCAAATGGGAAATTTTCAAGCACTGTAAGAAATTCTTTGTTTAAAAATTCCAGATACTTTCTCCTTGTGACATGTTGTTCTAATAATTGGTTGTCATTCATGTCACATCAAACGGTCACTGAAAATCGTTACTGGAAATTTTATTCAACTACAGCATGTAAGTTTTATAGAGATCACCGATGGGAATTCCGTGTGTTGTTTATGCCATTACGAGTAAAAGTAGCTTTGTGCGAAAATAGTATGAACGGAATTAATTGATAATTATTCTGACATTAGTCTGACATGGTTACCAAGCTGGAGGTGTAGAACTTTCTGAACATGATAAAGACGCAACATTACATGTGAGCATGTAATGTTCTTCTTACTGTACTTAGTGGAATGTTGAGTCGTGTACGAGTACAAATCCTTCGCGTGATCGATGTAGGACTAAGCTGTACCACCTGAAGAATGTTTCCCTTTTATCACTCTGTACCGGTTGACGTTAAGATGAAATATGAGTGCTGCGAAGTGAACCCTTCTCACGAAGATTATTAAAAATTCTACAAAATACTTTACGGTTTGGAACTACTCGTCCAAGATAACTAGTCGATATTATTCCACCGTGTTGTATTAGCAATTGTATTGTGTTAGCAATCTTTACATCTACAAACTTTTCTATCTTTTTTGTAAGATTTTAACTTTTATGTGTTGTTTCCGTTTTTCTGCAAAACTAAATATCTTTTCTACTATCGTACACATATTTTATTGTACCGATGAAAATCTGTACCTATTAAACAAGATCTCCTGATGGATCCATAATACGCTCAGCCAAAACTATTGAAAATAAATCGATGAAAATTTGATACTTATTCTTCTTATAGTAAAAGTGCACACTAAGAAAATATTTTTGAAATTCCAAGTTTAAAGGGCTAAAATGGATTTTTGCATTTTTTTAACCCTGCTACTTTTTTTAATTTCTCGGTAACAGATGAAAATATCAACTTGATTTTTGGTATGTGTAATCTTTATGCGAGTACATCAAAAATATTTTTTTTGAAATTCCGAGTTTAAAGGGTTAAGTAAATTTGCCAAATCATTGTGAACCAAGTTATCGTCTGTATTCATTTCAGAAAGCTAGCGTCTAATTATTTCCTGCAGTCTTTCACAGATATATTCTATCGCTTTTCGTTTGCAGTTTAATCGTATGAGATCAGACTAAATTTATTTGTCTAACTTATTTTTATGGACAAGAACATCATTGTTATTAACGGTTCCTTTACGGTTACTTCAGTGGGGCACAACTATCCCTGACTGTGCACCTCTAGAAAATATTTCCGTCGCATATACTCTTATTGTATATGCGACACGAATGGCTGCACCTGCCTCCGGTTACTTAAAAACATAAAATAAAATTAAAAAAATAAATGAGAAACGAAGTACGATCACCTCCTAATGCTGTTTGTCGGGTAACGCTAAGAACTGGGAAAAATACATTTTTACCCGTACGAAGGACGGGTAACAAGCTATAACTACTATTTTTAAGATAGAGACCGACTCTTTTGAAAAATAGTCTTCAGATCGATGAAAGTTTCTGGTCCTGTACTGACCAAACGTTTTCTCTGAAGAAATTAGAATACACTAATAATTTTTATTAACTAAACAGGCTTTAAGTTTATCATTATTATTCTCACAAACGTGAATTTAATGAACACAGTGAGGTCCAGGGGGCAGAGCTCCCTGGCTAACGGGAAGATTTTAACTTACAAAAAGGTAGAAAATTTTAGGCAATGTAAACAATGTAAACAGTGAAACGAGCTCGGCTAGTAATGTACACACTCTTTGTTCACATTTAAAACTATAGAAATTCTAATGATTTTGAATATAGTTTTCTATTAGACCGTAATTAATTTAAAAAATTATACTGCAGAAAAATATTATTAAGATGTAATAGTTTTCTTCCAAAAAAAATCTCTGTTAAAAAAATACGTTTATTTGTTTTTGAACTAGTTACAAACCGTTGCGAAATAATCACTTGTATCATAGGAATTGCAGATAGACCTTTACATTTGCTTGTGACAAGCAAGGTATAATCAATCAATTTAAAATATTCTACGTTAAACAGTATAACGGGATTTATAAGAAAATGTGATTTAGAAATGTGTGCGTACTTTTATTTTCGTTTTAAATATTAGCTTATCAAATATAATTTATTGTGAAAAGTCGACAAATCAGAATAAACAATTGGGATGAGTTTTCTCTCGATGTGATCAATAGGTTTATCATCATCGAGGTCAAAGTGCTCAGAATTCAATTTTGAAAAGAGCATTTTAAACATTTCTTCTTATTTACTCTTTTGATCAGGATTTTTAAAGTGGTGTATAAAGTACATCATCTCATCCATTGTTCAAAAAAAAAAAGGTCTATTACTTGATCATTTTATGCGATGAATTTTATTTGTAAAGAAAACGATTCTAAAAGGATTTTGAATTCAATCAGGATAAAACATATTTTCTAACAACAAAACTGACATTTTTTTTTATTAATAAACTTGGAATACATTTAAAATGAAATTTTATTAAAATCTGCTATTGAAACAAATCAAATAATCATTCCCTGTTAATTTAAAAACTAATAATTGGTTAGATTGAATGCATATCCAAAATTACATACCATCTTTACTAGTCCATGCTGATCTCTACGCTCAAGCTTTTCTCACAGTTTTGTTGAGATACGAGGATTATATTTAACTTTTTTATTTATTTTTTAATACTTTCCATTATATTGAACATTCTGTTAAAAATTAAACAGAATCATAAAACCATTAAAATTACCGTGAAGCTGAAATTAAATAGGTGTTAACATTTTTTAATTAAAAACTCTTTCTTAAATATAATAAAATCACTTTCAACGTACATCGAAAAAAATACGCTCATCTATTAGTATGAAACCAACGGAATTTTTCATCCTACACAAGGCAGGTTTTCATTCGATGTTTTACAAATGAAACCGGGTGTCGCTTGGTCAGCAGGCTTATCGAAGTGAACTGAATTTGATTAAAGATAAAACTGAACTCAGTGGTTTAATAGAAAGACCAGTGTCAGCATAAAGAAAATAATCGACAAAAATTGGGTAAAAACACCCAAACAACCATATTTCAGAACATTAGATAAGAAGAATTGGAGAAATCATAGTCAAACATTCCATAGTACTCTCTGTATAGAAATAAGGTAAACGAGTTATTTTTAAACTACAACATAACAATAACTACATCTAGGAAATTGTCGTCTGTCCTCAAAAACCCTAAAGATAAAATTAATCCGTCGAATGGAGGGCATCTGTAAATTTATATATAAACACAATAACTGCCACTTATAATACGTATGATAATTTTTAAAAATTAAAAGAAAAAATATATATATACGCGTTTATATATTAAATCTAAAATAAAAGTATATTTACCTTATTCTAAATATAGAAGATCTGAGTAATCGGTTGTAGCTCAGATTTGCTTAGAAACTGGTCATAAAATGAAAAACACGGGTTATAAATATCGATATAATAAATATGGATATATCGTTGGATAACTTACTTCGTTAATAGTGTTGCAAAAATTCATCGTTAGCAACGTAGTGGTGGACTAATTACTTAACAGCCTATTTGAATTTTAAATTTATTAAAAATCTATTTGTGAAATTTTTCCAACTTAGGAACATTAAACTCTTACCTTCGTCCTTAAATTTTATTCATGAGAGGGGATATTTCTTTGATTGTTTAAGATTCATGCTATTTTTATCTTTCTTAGGGTAGGTTTTGTCTCTCCAGCCTGTGTAAATTTATATATTAAGTCTTGAAGGACAATCTGAATTAAATATTTAAATACTATAAATGGTTTTAAGCTAAATTCTTTCCGTTGATATTATTGAGACAATGACAACTTGTATTTTATACATTATTCTAAAAAGGTTGCAAAAATACTCGTTTATAGTATTTTCTTACTTTCTATTTATTTGTAAAATAATACATTATTATTTTTATAATTTATTTTTTACTTTTATAGCATAGTTCTAAAGCTATGCTGCAAAGAAAGTTTGGTAATCAGTAGAAAATGGGATTTGGGAATTTTTGCATTTCTCGGCGTTTCGTGACCCAGGAAACCAAAAAACAAAAATGTGGGGAGTAATGTATATACGAATGTGCGTTTTGCGTATTTGAAGCTCAATAAATTTTAACTGGGTAGACCAATTTTGATCAAATTTGGCAGAGTCTCTATGTGGGGCAATTTATTGGTAAAAGTTTGGGGTCAATATCTCCAGGGGATGGGATAGATAGTTTCTTTTTTTTTTCTTTTTTTACCCTACTCTCCCCGAGACCGGATATCCATTTAAGTATACTCAGTCGGGGAGAGTGTCCTTTTACTCTAAGGGACCGTCCCCCGCCCACCGGTTGTACACCCGGGACGGCAGGTTAGCTCCCCCGGTCTCGGATCTTTAATTTTATTTTATTCGCCTGCCTCTAATCATCTGCCTCGGAGACGGGGTATGGCTACGCCACCTCCCATCCCCTCAGCAGGGAACCGGGTCTCTGTCATTATGCCTTTGCCTCTAATCAGCGGCACCGACCCCACTAAGCGCCGAGGCACCCGCAGGAGCGGCACCGCCAACCGGGACTCGGTCTTTTATTTGTCCCACACTCCCCAGAGTTCCCCCCCCCCTTCTCAGGAACCCGCACACCACGGCGTACGGGCCCTCCACGGAGGGACTGTCCTCCCTACCCTAATTTCGCAAACCCCTTCTTCTGTCCTCTTCTTCCTTGGTGCGTAAGATTTCCCCGGCAAACCTACGGAACCAATCCCAGTTATCGTCACTATAGACCATCCAATTTAAGAGGTTTTCAGGTGTAAGTCCGTTGTCCGAAATTTCTCTTCTATTTGGAGCCCATCTTGGGCATACAAACACAGTGTGTTCCGCATCATCACTCTCTGGGCAGTACACACAGTTTATACAGTACATACAGTACACACAGTACAGATAGTTTCTTTGGGATCAATTTTCTCAAACTTTTGGAAACATAACTCCCCTTTATATTATTCCCAGTATATGCGTACTCGCATATCTTATTATTTAAAAACGCATTTTCCCTCAAATTCTTCCCTTCCCAAAAATTGAAAAAGCTATCTTTTTATTTATTGTATATATTTTAACAGATTTTTTTAAATTTCTTCCTAGGCATAGTAGTAGTGCAAACGACCCAAAAAAAATACTTAGGGGATAATATTAGGGGAAGGGGAGCCGATCAAACTTTAAAGATATCGATTTTTGGAATTATTTAAAACTTTTTTTGATTTATTTAACCTTTTAATAATAATATTACAATAAAATTTCATCATAATTCTCCCCCAAAAAAAATCTCAGGTAACTTTTAATTTGTTGTACATTTTTTAGTGGATTTTTGCTTATTTCTTCCATTTAACATAGTAAACGTAGCCAAATCTAAAATTTTCTTGGATGATGATTTTTGGTATGGGGAAGCTGAAAAAGTAAAAAATACTGATTTTTTTTAATTTAAAAAAAATCGTATTTTTCCACTCTATAAGAATAAATAACCAATACCAGAAAAGTATAACTACGTTATTGTCAGCTTTTTGTATTTAAAAAATAATTGTTTTTGTATATTTTCAATAATGTGATGATTGTACACTAGTCGATATGGCTATCTATGTTTAAGATTTTACTCGAAATTTTAGTAAACGGTTTTTGAGCGAATCTTGTTTTCCAGTCCATAATATAGTCAATCTTAAAAAGATGTTTTTTTAGAAAGTAATATATTATCTTTTAAGGATTATTATCTTTTAAGGATTTTTATCGTTCAATCGACTACAAGATTGAACGTTTTGAGCATAACAATACTTACATACATCCGTAATCGACTGTAAGGAGCTGTAAAGTAGTCGTTGCGGAATAAAGTGTGAAAAGACACCGCGTTGAAATTTTATAAAATAATAACTGTACCAGCTAGCCTTTATAAAAGCAAAACGCAAACGTTTACCACCAGAAATGAAAGCAGACTTCAAGCTGATGAGATGCGGTTTCGATGTTCAGTATTAGGCGTATCGAAGAAAAATATCAAGAAATTATGAAATAGAGGCCAATTAAATACATATAATTTAAACGAGAAAATTAAGATTTATTGTAAAAAAAAAAAAAAAAAATGCCTATAACATGTTTATCGAATGCAGGATGAAAGATTACCAAAACGGATGATAGGATTATTCCTAAGTGAAAGGAGACATATAGGACGATTTTTAAAATATTGGTCTAATCAGTTAAATAAGAAATGAAGCTCGCAACAGACTTGAAGGAGAACAGAAGAAATATGCTAACTGATGAAAACAATGATTTAACTGAAGTATAGTCTATTAACAATCGCATAATTTAGTTCTGATTGGGGGTTAGCTCATTTTAGCTATATTTTATTATATAAAATTCTCAATAATAAACATTAAATGAGATTCAAACCCTATTAATGTAAATTATAAATAATTTTCTAAAGTAGAAGTGAAAGGAAAATTAATTAATTGTTTATTAGAAAAATAGAAGTCAAAAGAAGTTGAATTTTATTTAAATGATTAAGAGATATACTATAATAAAAAGCACATTCTAATTGTAATACGCAAATTAACCATCTTGATTTGTTAGGAATATTCTTTTAAATTAGAATGCTGGTTACTGATTCTTCGGGTTTTATTAACACAATAAAAAATATTCCATTCCTACGGTGAAGTATTTAGTAAAATGCGAATATAGAATTTATTTTATACAATTTTGTAGGTCAGGGTTGTAAACTTCACCCACTTTTACTTCCTTGTACGAAGTAAAGGAAGTATTGTGATCGCGAAAAATTTCGGTTTTCAGATTTCAATGGGAATGTCCATTTTGACCATCCCTGAATCCATTTTGACTAGTCTCGGGGTGACATTTGTACCTACGTACGTATCTCGTATTACTCAAAAACGATTAGCCGTAGAATTTTTAAATTTTGGATTTAGGACTGTTGTAACATATAGTTGTGCACCTCTCCTTTTGATTGCAATCGACTGTACCGAAAGTGTCCAAAAAAGACCAAAATCTCCAAAAAATTGGATTTTTGACTTTTTCATAACTATAGTAATAAGCCCTCATTGAGAGCTTTTCAACAATATATCATAAGTGGTACTTACTTTCATTGATTCCAAAGTTATAGCCAAATGAAATGTTAATTGATGAAATATTTGGATCTTACAAGGGGAAGGCACATCGGTTCGAATCCGACTTCATATACATATATTTTTTAAAATTTTTATTTTTTAATTTAATTATATTGGTTTATTATTAATTATTTACCTTTGATTGTAAAAAAAGTTTTATAATAAATAATAATTCAATAATAACAATAAAAAAATATGAAAAATCAGACGTTATTAGTGAAATAAAATTTTATGTACTTTTCATTTTAGTTCAAAAATTTTTAGAGAAGTTAATAAATATTAATAATTCAATATATTTAAATTAAAAGTTAAAAAAATATATATGTATATGAAGTCGGATTCGAACCGATGTGTGCATGGTTAACAATCCGATACGTTTCCACTTACACCACATAACTTCTTGAGCGACGAGAAACAAAATTCATATATAAACTAATATAAAATGCTGATACGGACACCACAACAAATGTGATGCACCACAACTGCGAATGTGTGTCCATCACAATGCAATTGTTTAACTGTCCGCTTTATTAAAGAATTGGAAGATCGTATCTCACTTTCAAATGAAATAAATTTAAATGAATTACAACAAAATATGTATATATGTAATTTAATAGGCGTACAAATAAGTCAGTTGGTGTCTACATCAGACTTTTTTTATTAATTCATCACATAACCTAAAAGCTTGCACATACGAATATGAGATGATGACATGAAATTTTCTTTTACCTATGACAAAATGTCATGATTTATCGGGATTCGAATCTAGAATCTTTCGGATATAAGGTTGATAAGCTATCACTCTACCATGAAAGTTGGTGGTTTTATTAATTTTATTTATTTAACGCTTTTTTAAGACTTTTATTTATGCAAAGTTAATTTTTTTTACAGTTAGTTTTTTTAAATTATTCGCACACCTTAAAAAGGTTTTTTTAATATTTATTTGTTTTATTATTTCACACATTAGAATGAAACTTGTGAATCGGAATATGGTGTAGAAAAAAAATTTTATCGTGTTCACAATGGGATTTTAGTCTAATAAGATTTGAATCCAGGACCTTCTGGATGAAAAGCTAAGACGCTATCTCTACATCATGGAAACCAGTAATTAATAGTGTTTATTAATATAAGAAGAGAATGAAGTACATCATTGGCGCAATTCATTTAACCGGAAATTAGATTATTGAAGTTTCATGGACATTAAATAAAATTTTTAAAGAATTCTGTAAATTGCTGTGTGTTTTGTACCATTCTCCAGGAGAGAAGTGTTAAGATAATTTATTCATGAAAATTGGTTCTGTCATTTTCAGGATATATTACCTTAATCGTATATTATAATACGCATTATATAATTGAAAATTAAAATTCTTAGAAGCATCCTTCTTGCAAGTTGAACACGTAAAAATAATTGGAACTCATCACTAAAGATGGCATTTTTCAGAACCTGTTTTGTCCATTTGTCTTTCACAATGAAAGAGGTTGAGGGTGTTTTATGCAATTCTTATTGCATACTCTACGACTTCATTGAAATATATATATATTTTTTTTTTTATTAAATAGGCATCGACGTTCACGGTCGTTCGTTAGCTCTCGTCACATTCTTTAAATATTGAATTATTGTACATAGTACAATTATTAATATTGTTTTTAACGTTTGAAAAAAGTTTTTTTTTTTATGAATATAATAGTTTCATACGTTTATTCTTGCTAAATTATTCAAATAAACGTTTTTAAGTTTTACCAATTGAGCTACGTGGTATTCAGTTTTAGTTTTTTTTTTTTTTTTTATTACTGGTAATATCTTTATTATACCGTACATGTTTCTGAGTATAGTACAGTATTTAATCCCTGGCTAAAAATAATTCGTAAATTATTCTAGGAGTTATACCTGGTGGAACAGTATGGTCCGAATAGTTAGATTTAATTTTTTTTTTATTCACCATTTTTAAACCATCTTATTGAAATTTCATGAATGGGCCGATTAAAATAAAATTGAAAATATTAACTTAATTTTAATAATATGAATGTATAAATGATAATTTTTCCACTATTATTTAGTACAGTGTGTTTCCTATACGTTCCACATTTTTGATACCCCTTTGAAACGAAATAAATTAACCAATTTGTATGCAGTTTTTTTGGGCACTTACCTAGATTATACTTCGATGTTTTTCAGCTCGATTTTGTTATAAACGTAGGAAATTTGGTTTATATAATGGATTTTCTTCAAGAAAGTTTGATTGAAGTGTTGGTTTACATTTTTATTTACATTTACTTTGTTTATAACTAATCCATAAAATAATTGTTTTAATTTTAATGTAAGCGGTAAATAACAGCTCAAATTATTGTAATGTTTTTTGGGGGGGTGGGAGGAGGGGATTGCCAAAAACGCCTGTGCGTTATATCATCGCCCAGAATTTTTTTTTAATAAAAAGGTAAAATAATAAAACTAAATAAGGCTTAAATCTAATATAAATTATATAATAAAAAATGTAAAACTAAGTTAAAACAAAAGTTAAAAAAGTGAAATAAAACTCAAAACTAATACCACAGATGGAGTCTTTAAAATATAAAAGTTAAAATAATAGAAAAGGAAACTATATAAAATTTAACTAATTCCGATAGGGAGTGCAAAAGGCTCCCTACTCGGATAATAAAATTAAAGACATACGTAAAACCAAAAAAATTTTAAGTAAAATTTCAAGTAAGGGAATAAATTATCAAAAAGTCTTCTAGCATAAAAAATATATATGATAATAATTTAAAAAATATATATATTTTTTTCCCCCCTTAAAGGATTCTGCATTATTATGGTTTTGCAATATACCATTAAATTTTAATTTTATGATCCTATGTCTTTCCATTATTTTTTTACTCGTGTACGCTTCTACACTATTTTAGGTTCCATGGATTTAGATCATGCCATAAGGTCGTTACGGATACCTTTACATCTAATGCTTGGTGTAAACTGAGGGAGGGGTCTGTTTATAAACTATCTGGATTTCCTAATTTCTGTAAATGACCACATAATAAGTTTAATAATAACAGTATCTGTTGGATTTTGTCAAGTTTCCTAATCTCTATTCAAATATTTATTAGTATTTTTTAATAGGTTGAAGACTAACTTTTGCATGCATCAGGTACTCTCTCGATTTAAAAGTGAAAAATTATTTATTAAAACTTGTAAGTTATAAATAATCCGTTACGGTGCTACACTTCTCATTCGGACGGTGGCTAGGTGGCGAGCCGCTAACTTCTCATGGCCCTTTCTTATAGCGAGCCGCTCCCAAGATATTTTTCAGTAGAATTATTTTCAATAGAGGTCTTATTGAAATTGAAGGCAACATATCGTGATTAATTCATAATCAACGCCAAACAAAAACTACTGAAGATAAATTGATGAAGATTTTTATAAAGGTTCTTCTTACGATGTATCTCCATACTAAGAAAGAAGTTTTTGAAATTTCGAGTTTAAAGGGGTAAAATGGAGTAACAATGAAAATTTATATTTTTTTAATTTCTGGGTACAAATGAAGATATCAGCTTGAATTTTTTTTTTTTTTTTTGTATAATGTTCATGTGAACATCTAAAAACCAATTTATAGATTTATGAAGTTTGACCTTGAAAGGGGGTAAAGAAAGGTAAAAAAGTTTTGAACAGTGATTGTAAATTTTCCAAATCTCGACTATACTAAACGAGATATTCAAAAGCACACACGACTATGCTAAACGAGATATTTAATTTTGGGTTGCAAATACTCTTCAGATAAATATTTAAAAACAATTTTCGGGTTTTTTTCGAATTCCATTTTTTTTTAAGAGGTACGACGCTGTGGCTCAACCAACACAGCCACTGCCAGCATTACTGTATGTATGACTGGTTACACGTGCCTACTACTTAACTACTTGACTAAAAAACATAAAATAAAAAGATTGATCGCTACGGGAAAATCAAGTAACCATATAGCGCGGACGAAGCTGCAACGGGATGCTAGTTATTTATAATTAAAGGAGTACTTTTTTTAACAACTAGTATATTTTGGACTATAATACTTCTTTAATGAATTACTTTTTTGGCATTTTTTAAAATTTTGTGTTAAATATATTTCTGAGTTTTCATCAAGGATAATATTTTATTTTCAAAAATTTATACGTACAGAATGTTTTGTTAAAATACGACTGATTAAATTCAACATACGTAATAATCTGTCTCTAACGAGGGAAATTTAATTACAGTTATAGGTAACCTGTATTCCCCATCGTAGGGAGGAATCTAGCACACAAATCAAATAGTTAAGCAAAATCAACTAACTTATTTATTTAATTACTTTAACGAGTATTATAAATCCTTTATATAATATTAGTTTTATTTAATCCTTATTTCCCGTTAATAAACCTTTATTTTGTTTGTTAAATTGGAGAGGTTTAAACAATACGAATTCCATTGTTATATGGAATGAACTACACAATGCTGAAAGTTACTATTTCTGTGTTTTCCCCCATCATATAATATGAAAATATAAATTATTACCTTATGTGAATTCCAAAATATTTGTACGTTTTTTAACTGTATGACTGTACTCGTATAGTTTCGTTAAATAATATATTTTATTACTTTTTAAATATCATTAAAATAAGTTACATTTGTGTTTTTTTTTTTTTTATAAATAATGTTTATTTTCATCCTATTTTATTCTAAGAGTAGGTTATTTTTCAGCAAGCTATAAGTTCAGTTAAAGTTAGACCAGTATTGCTCACTTTTAAGCTAACTAATATTTAATTAGTGTTTTTAGCAATACTAGCATTATCACTTGTTGATCGAACGTTTCACGCAGCTCAATACAATCTTGACTCCTGAACTCGTTGAAAAGTGCGTAATTTCACGTAAACGATCACGTCATATTGCATTGTATTAAAATGATATCTGTAGCCTTTTGAACTTAATTATTATCCCTGACAGCCGAATACCAGAGTGGGTAGATGTTATTCGAACAAAAACTTGCATTGTTTTTGGACGAATTGAGCGATTCAATCCTTCTTTTATTCCAGGAATGCGCCGAATGCAAGCATTTTTTTATTTACAAATGTGGTTAAATTAACTCATATTTACAAACAATTATATCGTCAGAGATTTCTAATTATTTAAATTTTCCTGTTTATAATTTTATGTATATAGCGCACATTCTTGATTAATTGGTTAAAAAATTAATAATTAAACATGGAAATCATATAAAAGTGGAAATTAATAATACACCCTCTCGAAAAATAAGACAAATAAATTTTTTGATAGCTACATAGGATTTAGTTGTGAACCCATTAAAAATAAGGATTATTGCATGCTAAAAGTTTTGCATATATGTAATCTCAGTTTTTAAACAGTTAAATAATAACCTGTATCATATAAGCAGTTTACCAAGATTTACTCTATGTACTGTACAAAGGTAATTATTTTATACGTTTTCCCTTTAAGGTGGGCAGTTGACTAAAATTTATTCAACTTTAAGCGGCGTGTATATCAACTAAAGGCGGCTTTAATTTGGAGGTCTCTACAATGTTTATGTATATATATTTACTCTAACTAACCTATATTCATGTTAGTCCTTGTAGTTTTATGAAATCTTGTAATGCAGAGTAACCTAATTTGTACATCATTACGAACAAATATTTTACAAAAGCATTGTTTCACATTTTTACTTTTAAAAAAAAGAATATATATATATATATTATATATTATTGAATATTATATAATAGTTTTAAATTAATAACTTATACAATAAAGTTTCCTCTTTCCATTACATATAAAAAATCTGATGTTGATACCACATGACTTCCCTGTCTATTAAATTGCATATACACATTTTTTGCTGCACTTTGTTTAAACTTATTTCATTTGAAAGTGAGATACGATACTCCAATTCTTTTATAAAGTGGACAGTTACATAATTTCATTGTGACAGACACCATATTACATCACATTTTTTTGTGGTATTCATATCAACATTTTATATTAGTTTATATATTAATTTTATTTCACGTCGCTTACGTAGTTAAGTGATGTAAGTTTTAACGTGTTAGATCCGTAACCATGGACACATCGGTTCGAATCCGACTTCATATACATATATTTTCTTTAACTTTTTATTTTTTTAATTTAAATATATTGATTTGTTAATAATTATTAACCTCCGAAAAAATGTTAAAATGGTGTTAAATTGGTGGTTGTGGTTCAATTAACCATACCTCTCAGGAATGGTCAGCTAACCATAAGCTCAGGAAGGAGCTGATTCTGTACAAGACTGCAGCTCATTTATATATCATACGTATCATTCTCATCTCACTGGGCCGTGGTGGGGTTGCTTATTGTTTATTGGTTTTATCGTCTGTGATCTCCCCGCCCCCCGGAGACGGATCCGCAATTACGCATAAACTCAGGTCCGAGAGGTGACTTCGCCCCAACTACCTCGGTAGTTTGGGGCCAACTACCTCGGTAAAGTGCTAGGCCCCACCCAGGTAGCCGGGACTCAATCTTGTGTTACATGCCATTCCTCTAGCGGAGGAATTCCAAGGGATTCTCCCGCCGGGACTACGGTGTTGACACCTAGCCTCTAATGGACATCCCCTTGAAGGGATCTCCCACCGGGACTACGATCATGCATTTTCTCCCAATGGCGTCTGCAAGGAAGTTACCACCCGATCATTCGTGTTGGGACGCCGAAGCTTCCCACCCCTCCCGGATGAGGATGACCCCTACATACACCGCAGCTTCGTTGTGCAAACTCCAGTGGATTCATGACGTGTGCAAAGTCGCCTTACATCCACGGCCTCCAGTGCATGTCCATGCAATTTCCATGTGAGACACCGAGCACACAGTCTTTTTGCAAGTGGCCAGGCTCGCCCACAGGTAAAACAGTGGCCGCTGCGATCTGATCCAAGACACAATTTAGCCCTATGGCCTGGCTTCCAGTACCGAAAACATAAGTCATCAAAGGTGCGCCTCATCAGTCGGCAGGCTACCCACCCAATTCGAATTCGCCAATCGGACAGAAGCTTGTCCGCCAAGATGGGTGGCACTGCCAAGGTGACCACTTGTATCGCCCCAAATGCCGGCCACACGGATAGTATATCTAGTGAGACCAACTCCGCTATAACCTACGAAGCTCCTTTAGGAACTCGTCCTTCGTAGTTAGTACATCCACATCCTTAAAAACAACGTGGACCCTCCGACCGCCTCTTCCCGTCAGAGTCGTAGTGGCACCCTCTACTTTTTCGGCGATGTCCTTGCTCAGTTCTTCAGCCACACCACTATCAGCTTGCACCCAGAGGTGTAGGTTCTTCCCCTGCCCCTGTCGTGCGGAGAGAAACCTGCCTCAGGCGACACTGCCTCCTTGAAGGATCGAAGGAGGTCAGCAGGTTACCTTCTTCACTAACCTAATTGTTTATTAGTTAAGCAGATTTACGTACACGTTAGAAAAGAAAAAATGAAAAATGGAAACCTCCATTTTTCCTTGTATTTTCTATCAGATACCACAATCTATCAGGGTTCAGAAAATATTAGAATGTATAAAAAGTTATTATAAAAAAAAAAAACCTTTTAATAAATGATACATATAAATATAACAGAATTTTTTTTAGCAATTTATTTTTACAATCAGTCTTCTAAAGGATTGCGACCGTAAGTAATTTTTTTTTTAAATTCATATTTTGTTATTTTTTACACTTAGAAAAAAAAATAATATGAACTAAATAATTATTGAAAGAGAACGACTAAGGGAAGATCCCTGTACAAGTTTATACGGTATCTGGGGGGATGGTATGCCTCGAGTTCGTTTTTAAGGGCAACGTGTGCCCAGGTTCTCACCAACCCTGTTAATTTGAACCAATATTTGTTTCGGTTCCGCCTGGTGGCTGATGAGCTGTGCGTATACTGGGAGGTCCAGTCAAATGAACACCTGATGTTTGACTACCCTGCTCTTGAGGGGGGGGGGGGCAGAGAACGGACCACCCTGGAACTTAGAAGTCAAGGGGAAAATTGGCCACTCGTAAGCGGCGAGTCAATGTGGCGAGAGCCGCATTGTCGGACTGTATGGGAGTTCCTTGACGCGGTTGCTCCGTTCAACCGACATCAATAGTGTACTTAAGGGAAAGACTCCTACCGCACTGCTGAGGGAAGCTAACCTGGAGATATATGGCTGACCACCAGCTAATTAAGGCTCCAAGCGCTTTAATATTGTAGACAGGTACTTGCTGGCATTCAGCAACCTAGCAGTGGCAGCGAATTGCTGACTAGATGGAGTAAATTTTAATATATGGATGTCATATACATCTTTAGTAGTTGACGGGTGCGCCTACCCATTTTAATAAATATATGACAAGTGAGCGGTTGGAACACGTAAGCCGGTGGTGTATGGCACCGCGCTTAGTCCACTCACGCTGTTAGATAAGCTATAGGAGCTATTTAGGGCACTGGTCGTTAAACTGTTTCGAAGCTCAGTAGCCGTTTGTGGCACGGACATTCGGTCTTATGCTATAGGGCGACCGAATTGGGTAGTGGCGGGAGAAATACCAAGCAAACCAATTATTATAGAAATTAAATAAAATATCAAAAGTATAAAATTAAATATATATTATATTAATTAAGTATAAAATAAAATATAATTAATATAAATATTAAATTAGTTAAATATAATTAAAATAGAATTAATAAATAATAATTAACAAAGATGATAATAAAGGTCATTATTTTTTTTTGTGTTTTATTATGATGAAGAGCAAACTCAATAAATGTTACATACTTCAAAAACGCAACATAATATTTTGTAAAATATGTGTTTAGAATATACTCGTATAGCACTGTCAAGCCAAAAATACAATTATAATTCAAATCAATATTTTAAATGAAAAAGTAAAAAATATTTTAAGTAGTAATAAAAATATATCTTTTCCTGCTTTATGAACTTGGCTTTTTTTATTCTGGTTACCCATACGGTAATTTTAACTTTTTAACCGTCTTTACCATTCAAGATATTAAGGTGTGATATAATAATACAGATAATATACTAAGGCAAGTATAAAATAATACAAAAACAAAGTAAGGAATAAAATAGAAATGGAATATTATTCCTTTTCTATTTAGATGTTAAATAAAATAAATAATATAGGTATTGCAATTTCGATGTAATTTTAAATTAACCTGAGAATTATAATTTAAATTAAATTACTATATTTAAATGATTAACATTACGTGATTACGACATAATGATTACATTATAAGTGATAACATTAGCATTAATCTTCATTTAAAAATATATCATCTTATTGAAAGTAATATTTCACTAGTGAAGTTCGGGTTTTAAGAAGATACATTCATACATCAGAAAAGGGCGGTTCTCAGAAATATGCATTGGTATACTTAAACGAAGTTTTTAATTTCAGTTTTTATTTATAAAGTATGTACTCGTATTTAAAGTATAAAAGTAATTAATTAAGCTTTGTAATTTAATTAACACCTCACATGTTTATTTATCTTTCATTATAACGATAAAATGGGCACAAGTAAAGTATATCCACTTAATTAGTATAATGAATTTAAAATATTATTACACAGTAATTTTAATAAAAAATATGTAAATACAAACAAATACACATACACACACACTACAGATCACAAAGTGTTACAAAAAAAAATTTATATTTATTAAAATTTAATTAACAATCAATTAAATACGTTTACATTATAATAATTAATAACACTGACTAAAAGATTAAGTCCGTTAGGTTCCTTCCTATTAATAAATAAATTATGTATTATTTCAATAATCGTGAACATACATAATATCCTTTGCTCCATAGAAATCGCATTTTAAAAAAAGAACAACAAAAAACGGATCAAATTCTTTAAAAAAAAAAACTGGCATTTATAAATTAATTTTAAAGAAAATAATTGTAATTTAGAATATTAGAAAAGACTAAAGAAAGACTAATTTACATTAAGTGAAAATAAAAAACATTTTCTATATCTATTATTTTTTTATTATGAATAAAAAGTTGTCAATACATTCTTCTCCATTTAAATTTACGTATAAATGAAAAATCTTAAATCCATATGTTTTAAATTTTATTAAATTTGTTTAATTAGGGTTAGCAAACTTCAAAAATACCATGATGATATTTTGAATAACAAACTAGGATAATTAGGGAGTTTACGAATAAAGAGTATGACAACATTCTGCTGAAGTTTACATAATTTTGGGAACTAAATTTACACATGTATTTATTCATAAACATTTAAATGATGCATTTTAATACAGAGTAAATAGTGCTGGATTTACATCACAAATTTTAGTCTAAATTGATTTAATTTTGTAGTCATATCACATTGCGTAACTTTTGGTATTTGGTACATAATTATTGCATTCTTGAAGTTCTCGATTTGATATATTAATGAACATATTATATTTTGATATGAGCATGTTTTATTACAGTTTATTGTACTTGATCCAAATTTAAAATAAAATACAAAAAGAAAGTGTATATATATATATATATATATATATATATATATATATATATACGTATTAAAGAACATGTCCTGATTGACTGACTGACTGATTCATCAACGCCCAGAAAAATTTATTGAATGTAAGTTGGTGAATTTTTATAAATATTTTTTACGGTGCAAGTGCAAAATAAAAAAGGATTTTTTGAAATTCCGAGTTTAAAGGGTTAAATGGGTCTTTGAATTTTTTTAGAACTATTTTAATAGCTAATTTTTTTGTTTAATTCTCGATAACAAATGAAGATATCAGTTTGATTTTTGGTGCGTGTAATCTTCAAATGAATATCTAAGAAAAGTTTCTAAATTTTTTGAAATCCCGAGTTTGAAGGGTTAAAATGAATTTTTTTTTAAATACGGCTATTTTTTAATTTCTCGGTAAAAAATGAAGATATCAACTTGATTTTTGGTGTGTAATCTTCATTTTAAGATCAATTTAATACCAATATTTAGATTTTTTTGAAATTCGACCTTGAATTAAAAACATTTTGAATAGTGATTGCAAATTTCCCCCATTTCTGTCTTTACTAAATGAGATATTCAGAAGATTTGGGCTTGCAAATACTCTTCAGATAAATATCTACCATTTTCGAGGTTTTTTTAAGGGGTGTGACGGTGTACAGCTCAGCGGCTTAACAAGCACAGCCACTGCCACTTTTACTACATGTGCGATGCGACTGGCTGCACCTGCCTCCAGTTACTTGACTAAAAACAATAGAATAAATAAAATAATAACCGTGTCGGGAAACGCAAGTAACTACATAGCCGTAACTATGTAAGTAACTACAAGCAAAGCCGTGACGGGGATGCTAGTGGCCTACACACCTTTTGGTGTGTAGGTGTATATATATATATATATATATATATATATACACACACACACACACACAATAAAATTATGCGATTTTAAAACGTTAAATTATATCATTGCCTCATGACAATTTGATGGCCATTTAAACCGAAATTAACATAATAAAATGAACTTTTCTTACTGGAACTTGGAATCGAACATGGGACTCACTGATTCAGATGATAGCAAGAGAAATACTAGCAAACAGGATTCTTATCTGGTTTTATCGTCCAACCTTTACAATTTATAATGGATACGTGTCAAAAAAATTCCACCCACAGTCAAAAGTGAATGATTGATTCAGTAAAGGAATGAAATAGATTTGTCTCTTGCCCTAATTAAATGCCAACTTAATATGCTAATGAATCTTTTTTTTTCTTTTTTTTTAACCTCTGGGACCATCATTAGGTATTACTTCAGTGGATGAAGTGAATGACAGTTTTTATAGCGTGTGAAAATGCCATGTTTTACCGGGATTCGAACTCGGGACCTCCGGATGAAAGGCCGAGACGCTGCCACGAAGGCCGGCATGCTAACGTATCTTAATCTGAAATATCTCACAAGGGGGCGCTCCAGTCTATTCTGTACCAAATCCTCACTTGTGCGTCGTTCTATTTGTAAGTTTTTATTTCTTTTGTGGCGAAAGTATTAAAAAAAGATATTTGAAGTCATAAAAAATATTCAAAATAAAATTGAAAATGTAACTTTTGTGGAAAAAAATTTGTTGAGATAGAAATGTTTTTCTATACCTCTTGGTAAAACGTTTCCTTTGCGATTTACACGTTGAGGTTGCATAATAAATAACATCCAGTGATAAAGAATAAAGCAAATTAGATTTTAAAAAGTTTTTCTCTAAAAAAGTGCTTAAAACTTTTGCTAACATTCGTCCATGGTGATAACCACATGGTTTTTTTTTTTAGTTTCTACCCAATGAACTAGTCAATGAACTTGAACTAATCAGCTTGAGTTTTTACAAAATTATTCTAAAAAAGAATGATTTACTATTTTGAAATTTTAATAAAAAAAATTACTTTTTTTAATATTAACAAATTTTTGGATAAGCGTTTATGAATGAATAAATATTTTTAGTAATATTTTGTCTTAATGAAATAAATAAAACAATTTTTTTTCTTTAAATGATGAAATTAACATTTTTTTTTTTTTAAATTTATATGAACATTTTTTTATTTGGTGATTAATATTGGTCATCATACGATACATTCTATTGAATGAAAAAGAAATTGGTGAGCTTCTCGAATAGTCTTTGTATAAAACTTCTTAAGGAAAACAATACTCATATTTACTTTTCATTTCTTATAATTTGTGGAAAATCTAAAATACTTTTCGGATAATTTTGGTACACAATAAATATATTTTTATATTATGATAAAGAAAACTGAAATCAAAAGATGTGTATTCGTGTTCGCGCACGCGTGTGAGTGTGTTGTTTGTGTATTGAGCAGTTCACGTCTTTCAAATAATTTAATTATAAACAAAAGTTAGTTTTATAATCAATTGAAAAGAATATTTGAGATTGTTTTTATTATGTTAAATTAACTGTTATATAAATTACCTCAGGAAGAGAAATTAGTAGGTTTCAAAACGTGCTTAGCCACGTGCTAAAGCTTTAATTAAGATTATTATTATTATTATTATTACTTTTAATATTATACAAAATGTAATACCATAAATACGAGTATAAGTTTAAATTATTGTCGTTAATAGAGTTTATACCTCAGTTGGGAAATAGCATTCCTACCGGAGTCATCAGTAAGCATGTTTTTGAAGTAATTTTTTTAGGGTTGTATTTTTTTTATTTATTTTTTAATAAACGTAATAACTTAGTAATATTTCTTTTGAAAAAAAAACTTTTCTAAGTATACGTAATTTTTTTTTAATATTTTATTTTTGAAATATTGCAAATTTTAGATAAATTAATAATTATTTTATATTAAATATAATTCATAATACTAAAATCATTAGTCTTATTTATTTCTTATTATAATATTTTGGGAAAAAATGAAAGAATAATGTATTCAGTCTTTAACTGTTATAAAATCTATTAGTAATGTAGAATAAATATTATTAAGTTTTAATAAAGGTTATAAATATTATATTGAATGATTAATATTACAGTAACTATAGTTTAAATACAAATATTTTAAATTATAAACATGTTTAAATCCGGATTTTTATATGCATTTTGATAATTGTTAGAGTAATTGTTTTTTATAGATCGGGAAAATCAATTTGTAATTACTTATGTTTTCGTATACAATGTATTATACTTTTAATTTTAAAATATTTTATAAAAGTAATGAAATATGATATTTTGGATAAAAAACAAAGTTTTATCTTAACGCATATATAAAATTAGCCGGTCAGGGCGAGGGAAGCAATCTCTTTACATCTAGACTACTGTTGAGTCCATTATCCTCATGATTTTGAGAATAATATTAATAAATAACAATTAAAGGTTGAAAAGCTCTCTTTCCTTCAACGTTTCTGTTCTGCTGTAGACGAAGCTACAGCTTGAGTCTGGACGTAGAGCTCTTGGTCAGCAGCTAACCGAGAATCACGCACTCTCAGCTGTTTCATAGGACCCAAATACTATCATTCTTTTAGCAGACGTAATAGTAAAGAAAGATTCCTTTTCTTGGAAGATATATTTTTATAACTTTTGACAATCCAATATCGGTAGCCAAAATAAACAATCAAAATTCATTGAAGTTCGCTAAATGTGCTAATTTAAACTAATTATAACAATAATAATAATAATAATAAAATATTAAATCTTCTAATTATAAAGTTAGTTTATTAGTATATACACAGTATAACTGAAATCAGATATTTTTTACCATGGTATAGAAATATAGTTAATTTAAAGGAATATTTTTTTTTCTTTAATAAATATCTTTAATATCTTAACTCCCATTAGGAATAGCATGATATTTCTAATCGGAGATAATGACCAAGTCTCTAAAATATAAATCTACAAAGTTTTATTAAAATCTGTTTAATAGTTTTTGCGTGATGCGCGCACAGGGACGACTCTAGTTATCATTTTGTTATATGTATAGATAAAATATGATAATATTAATTATTGTTCTGTTTGAGCGAATTAAAGATATAAAAATAAAATTATATTAATAGCCTAATAAATAAATAAAAAATAAAAAATTTATATATAGAAAAATAATATTAAATTTTATATTTTTAGAAATAAATGCTATCTTGATTTTATTGAGCTGTGCCGCAGATGTTATTTATTTTAATTTTTTTTGTTATTAAGACTCAAAGAATAAAAGTATTTTTGTTATAAATTTGCTGATTTTCGTTTATCGAACCATCGACAAACTATTAAACTTGTTATTTTTTTATAACTACGCGTACTTATTTTTTTTCATCAGTCTTTTTTACATCATCGGCGATATTGATGTAGGCTCGACTTCTAAATTGAAAAACAAGGTTAAATAGCATCAGAAACTATATATATGTGATTGGTTGATCGTTTATTTATACTATATACTTTTTTAGAAGGTTATCGTCAACTAGGGCAGCCGGTCGTAAAAATATCACCAAATCCCTACCGCAGAAACTTTAATGATCCTTGGGGAACATGAACGTAAAACTCAAAAGAAGGACTTGGAATAATGGTATTTTCATTTTTCAACAAAATTTTATGAATTATTATTATAATTAAAGAACGTTGCTCGATTAAATATTAATGTGTAATACTGGTTTTATAATTATATTTATTAAAATAATGATTTTTTATTTTTTTAACTAGTTATTAGAGATTATATTCGCAGCTATTATTCAATTCTTATCAATTTAAAATAGTATAGAAAATCCTTCAAAAATGTTTTTTAAAAGATGAATTTATAACAGAAGATAACCATTTTGATTTTATTAAATCTTCAGTAGATAAAGAGTAAAAAATAATAATTAAATGAATAAAATTATAAAATAAATAAAGTAACCATTATAAAATATTAAAAAATTGTTTACCAGTATTTTACGATTTAAATAAAAAACCTGAAAGCTACTTACAACAATTATAAACAACTTCTCATTGAATAATCCTCTCGAAACACTAAAAGAAGAACTCAAAGTTTAAGTAAAATAATTTTCAACTTTTTTATGTTAAACGGATTTTAATTTTAAATTCATATACAATGAATGAGAAAAGTTCAGCAAAGTTTCTCGTTTGATCTATTGATTATCTATAATTTTCTCAGTTATAGAATAAATATCATACACGTAATAGTAAATGTTATACAGCAAGATTGATTTCCTTATCTGTTAAGATTATTGCTCTGTGATTATATTAGGAGTATTCTGTTTTTTGTTTTTTAGATATTACGACCTCGAAGTTCAACGAATGAATTTTGCAAATATCTGATAAAGGAAGGTTATTAGCTTAAAGAAAATTTAAATTGTACTTGTCATAAAAAACATTTAATGTTTGGAAAAGAGTGATATTATTTCTAGGCAAATACAACAGTTTTTTTTTTCAATACATTTCCGTGTAAGAAAATTTTATTGTATATGGAATTCTTATATGATCAACATGAATTATGGATATGGATAATAAGGTTTAAAATACCCTGCAAGTTTTTTTTTTAATTAATCATAAAATCAATTTTTTAATTAATTAATCAAAGTGATTTTGCATTTTTTGAAAGATCATATTGTTTTGTAGGTATGAGGATTTTTATAGAGGTTAAAGCATTTATGAATTTTAATGTATATACACATATATATATTTTATATACTCGTATAAAGTGATATTAAAGTATGGAAACTACTTCATATTTCAAAACTAATAGATGCTAAGAAGTAGAAAGAAATGCGATCAGTATAGTTGCAAAATTACTAATTTATGTTGAGTTTGAATTTTTTCCGCCATCTTGAATCCGCCACATTGAATCAAACCTTTTTGTAAAAATAATAATAACACATAATCAAAAAAATAATTTGCAGGACCGAAAACATTTAGCTAAATTTTAAAATTAAATATCTGTATTGTAATAAAGTAAATAATAGTAGTGTAGCAAATTATTAGTTATTGTGATTTATTATTAGTGTTATTTATTATTGTGAAGGCTGTAATTATTAGTTTTTGAGCCATTAATTCCAACATTAACTGTTTAAAGTTTGTTATTGGATGTAATTCTGAAGGTAATACGAAATAAAAAACTTACTACCGGGAATTTTACCTCATTTTATTATTACTACTTCCGTTTTTTTTCATTTTTGCAACTTTGTTTATAAATCGAAAACAATGGTTAATATCAAGAAACGGGTTTCGCCATTGTTTTTCTCGTAAACTTTCGCTTTAAAATTATGTATATCACATGTCTACCTTCCTACTTAAAAATTCTTATGTGGACACCACATGACTTGCTTGTACGCCTAATAAATTACATATATACATTTTTACTTCCTTGTATGAAGTATTGAGAACGCAAAAAAATTTAGTTTTCAGATTTCAACGGAAATATCCATTTTGACCACCCCTGGATCCATTTTGACTAGTTTTGGCGTGACGGCTGTACGTACGTATGTATCTCGCATTAGTGAAAAACGATTGGCCGTAGGACATTGAAATTTTGGATTCTGGACTGCTGTAACATCTAGTAGTGCACCTACCCCATTTGAGTGCAATGGACTGGACCAAAACTGGACACTTTTGGTCCAGTCCAAAATCAAAGAAATTTGGATTTTGAACTTTTTCTTAGCTGCAGTAATAAGCCCTCATTGAGAGCTTTTAAACGACATTCATAATTGGTACTTATTTTCATTGGTTACAGAGTTATAGCCGAATAAACTTTTAATTAATGAGATTTTTTAATCTTACAAGGGACATACACATCCCCTTATAAGATCTAAATATTTAATTAATTAAAATTCTATTTGGCTATAACTCTGGAACCAATGAAAATAAAGAGCACTTATGATATATGTTCAAAGGCTCTCAGTGAGGGTTTATTACTGCAGTTAAGAAAAAGTTCAAAATCCAAATGTTTTTGGATTTTGGGCTTTTTTGGACACATTTGGTTCAGTCAATTTTAATCAAAAGGGAGATGAACAACTAGATGCTACAGCAGTCCTAAATCCAAAATTTCAAAATACTGCGGCTAATCGTTTTTGAGTTATGCGAGATACATACATACGTACGTACAGACGTCACGCTGAAACTAGTCAAAATGGACTCAGGGACGGTCAAAATGGATATTTCCGTTGAAATCTGATAACCGAAATTTTTTGCGATCACAATACTTCCTTTACTTCGTACAAAGAAGTAAAAATAGTTTGATTCTATATGGCGGATAAAAATCTTCAAATACACCATAACCATAAAGTAGTAATTTTTTAACTATGTAAATCCGTACTTGTCCTGCCTTCTAGTCTCCCTCAGTTTAGGTTTGAAACAGTTTCCACAATTAAAAACAACCCTCGGTATATATATATATATATATATACACACACACACACACACACACACACACACAATATATACACTGCTGTACTATTACATATATAGCAGTAATGAGTTTATATAGTTATGTCTCCACGTGCTTATATTCTGTTATTTAATCTTTATGTAAAACATAAATATATAAATTCATAGAGTTTAACATAATAATCTTTGTATATGCGCATTTTAAGACTATTATTACCAGATTTATTGATTTACCACAAAAATTGTTGCATTATTAATTTCATATAAAATTATTTTTAATAAAAATTTCCTTTTTTCGATACATACATATTCTTTTTATTTATTAATAAATCACGTTTACTTTAATACACAGCAAGCTTTTATAAATATAAAAAATTAAAAAAAAGGTAAACTTTTTAGAACTTTAATTTGAAAATGAAATATGCAATTTTCGTAAGTAAGAGAACGTAAAAATATGGTAAAACAAACTCGCTTATGATGTATGTGCCATGACTTTTGTTTATATTTGTTTTCAATATTCTGAAGTTGTTTATTATAAAATAAAAATCAATATCAGTATGTGAAAAACTCCACGACCAATAAAGAACTAGCTTACTTTTATTAATAAAGAATAAAATATTATTTATAAGAAAACAAAAATTTATTTACAGGAATCATTGATATTTTCAATTAAATTTGTACAATCTAAAAATAAATAAAACTGTTCAATAACATTATTTATTACAGCATTTCAATAATACTCCAATGTACCAAGATAGCGTAGACAAACAATAATTTTTACTGATAACAATAAATAAGCATTCTGTTTTTCTTTATTCATTAACTAGGAGAGGACATATTTACATTTTTTTTATAAACAAAAAAGCTAATCCATTACTGGATTTTTATCAACCGTGTTCCTTCCACTTATTACATAATAAATTATCTTTCGTAATTTTTCAGGCATGGCATCTTTTCATACAGTACCAGTTTTAACCGGGCTAATGACCTTAGCTGTTGATATCCGCTATTTCATATTAAAAAAACCTACTTTACTTAAAATTTAATCTTAATGAGATGTTTAATTTATTTTCTTAATTTCTAAAATATATTTACGTACGATAAATAATATTATAAACCCCGTATTATTTACTTATTAGCTAATTTACACTCGCTTTTATAAATAGTATATACAATTTTATAATAGTATAATAATATAATATAAAATAAATTAATATAAATAAAAAAGTAATATGAAATAATATTATAATATATAATAGTATATTATAGTAGTATATAATTAGAATGTTACTCGAGCATAAGTAATGTTTACCATTTTTAAATCGCTTTTATATATTTTATATATTATGAATAGTTATATATGATTACACCAACTTGTCTACATATACGATAAATTCACTGATCGTTACCCGCAGTCGTAATCTTAACAGTTTCGCTGTTAAGAAGTCTATATACCGTTCTCTCAACTATTAAATATAAGACCATATTTGAAGATACAAATGTTAAAGGAATCATGTTTGAAAGTACAAAAGGACACTTGTCCTTAGCAGTATTCGCGTTCCATAACTATTTCACGTAAAGTCATACTATTATTTAAAGTACTTTACATAATTACTATATGAATGTGGATATTTCGACTTTTTTGTTGTTTTATTTTATGATTACTGCGATATTTTCAGGTAACCTCTTTTCCAGAATTTTTAATAATAAATAAAAGGATTGTGATCCTATCTCTATCCGCGATAATTTCATTTTTTGGACAAATGGACAAAGAAATGTCGACATTTATATGTAAAAAATAGCTTTCAGATGTTTGTGTGCCCACGTACGTTTTGCATTATATCTTTTGTACGATTATCTTTTTTGTTTGATGAAAATGGGTAAAATGACTCTTGTGCAGTATAAGAGGCATTGATGCCATTAAATTTTTGGTGAATCGTACCAAAATTCGGTACAATTGTGCTTGAAGGAGCCTATTTTTTTTTTTTACTTATTTGTTTTATTGATTCTACTACATTATTGAAAATTTCATATGAGGGAGTGGGGAAAATAGCAGAAGTGCTATTATATCTTGAACGGGAGTTTAACTTTGAGAAAGGTTTTATCCGAACATCTTGTTCAGCATACCAAAAGCTACAAATTATATTACATATTTTGTTTTGATTATACCTTTTTCCAGTAAAAATATTTCAGTTAATTCCTCAGATGTAAAAGTTTAATTTTAACAGATTTTTGTAGCTATTGTTTGTAACTATAGATTTAAAATATTTTTGTTAATTTTCTCCGTATGAGGATTTCAACTTAGTAAAGTAGTTTGATTAGAAAGAGTTCTCTGCCCTAGTATTCTCTGCCAGTATCAGAGTATTACAATGTAACGTAACTCCACACTTAAAAAATTATTTTTTATTTATTCTTCTTCTTCCTGTTCTTGTTCTTTTTCTTCACTGTTTAGGCTTGATTAGTCTGTTCCGGCGCCCATCGACATCTCGGTTTGCCTACATCTCTTCTTCCATCCGGCTTAATTTTATTTCCTTTTCACTATTCCAACATATTAAACTGTAAATCTTTAATTTTTCTGTCTAAATGAGACTTAATCATGGATGTAAATAATTTTCATTGATTCTGAAGATAAAATGATTATAAAAAAAAATCGAGCAGTTTTTTATTTAAAATAGCCTAGATTATAATATTTTCTTTTAATATGTGAACTAAAAACGTTGTATGGTATGTTAAAACAGAATAAGCTATATTATTAACAGATTAAATTTTTCCGAATACTAAAGAATTTATTTTTTTATCTATGGAAGATGGATGATCTTACCTATATTTATAATATAGGTAACGTATAACGTGGTTTATATAATTTACTCGTATTATTTTGTTATAATTTGACTAAAGTTATTTATTTATTTAGAACTAGCTGACCCGGCAATCCTCCGCTATTGCTAGATTTGAATACATATATATATATAGATTAAATGAAAACAAATGAAAGTTTCATAAAACATTAAAAACTGAACTTTACGAAACATCACAAAATTTCACCTTTCCCTTTTTCCCTCTTTCCCTCTTCACACTTTCACCACTTCCCCTCGTTCCTTTTTTTGCAAAAATATTTCTTTCACATAACTAATACATGGTCTGAATACGAGCCAAATCTGACCAAAAATACTATTTTTCGAAATATCTCGACCTCAGCGCCACCTAGCGGGTCATTTTTTGCAAAAATATTTCTTTTCACGTAACTAATATATATTCTGTTATCATTCAAGACTGAATAGATTTGAATACATATATATATATATATATATATATATATATATACACACACGTAAATTGGTTTATTATTTTCATCTACAAAATGACTTCCTCGAAAATAAGTACCATACACGTTAATTTAATAACTATTCATTAAGAATAAGTGCCATGAATATTAAGATAAATTAAGAAAATATTTTTTTTTTAATAAAATTTAATTACATTTTGTGGTATTAAATTGATTCAGAATTAATTTATAGTGAGTGTGCACGAGGGTTTATTGTAAAGAATACTTACATTGAACTGCGGTAAAATTCCCAAAGGGAGTAGAAAGCTAGCGTTTTGTTTTTGTTTACACTGCTGGAATCTGCACACGAAAAGATAAATCACTTATTCCCTTTCCCTAACGCCTTTCATCCTCTTTTGCCTTCTCTCTTTTTACCTTTCCTTCATCAACGTTTTATTGTTTAATCATTGTTATTGCTTATTACTCATTCTGATATAGATAAAAATAATAAAATTAAAATAAATTTTAATTTAGATGCAATTTGTAAAAATAACGCTCTTATTTCTGACTGTATGCTTTCCACCTATTTCTGACAATTGTCTTCCTATTTTCTTCATTATTTAGAATATAATGATACAAAATTACATGATTTAGATCAATTTTCTTTCTTATATATACCTATTTAAAGGATTGTAACATTTTTACGTCATTTCTGTAATTTATCAGCTGAATGTAGGAAATGCAAATCAGGAAGTCTTACGGAGTCCATCCTACAAAGGAAAAATAATTAAATAAACTATTACTTACTTTTAATAAATATATACAATGAAATTGCAACAATCTCCGAGGTGGAGTGGTAGTGTCTCGGCCTTTCATCTGGAAGTCCCGGGTTCGAATTCCGTTCAGGTATGGTATATTTCATACGCTACAAAATTTCCATTTCCATAGTTCCACTTACAAGCTTCTGTGGTGAATTAATTCATAAGGCAGAAAGCAAATAATAAAATCTGTAATAAATATCGTAATCACATATCCTTTCCTCCATTTTTTTCGGAATTGGGAAAATAAAAAGTGAAATAATAAAGCAAAAAATAATTAAAGGTTTTATCATAGCCACTAAATTTTTATATTATTGTATTGTCCATTTTTTTAATGATAAAATTACAATTTTATTATTACAAGATAATTAAAGATATTTAGTTTCAGCCTTTAAATGTTTCGATATGGGTGTATTTTAAGGGTTCAAGCTAAAAAATAACATTTTAAAAATAACTTAGGGGGATAAAGACGAGCTCTGATAAATGTTTTTTCTGAAGTTTCACGCATACTACCACCCATTTTTACTTGAAAAAATTTAATATGTTACATATAAAACTGATCTCCGTGATGGAGTCGTAGCGTCTCAGCCTCTCATCCGGTGGTTCTGGCTTCGAATCCCGATCAGGCATGACATTTTTCATACTCTACAAAATTCCATTTCCATCTAACCACTTCAATCTTCTCTAGAAGCTTCTATGGCAAGTTAATTGATCAAACAAAAAAAAACCAATAATTCACCATTAAGCCATAATTATGTCATTTATGTGTGACTAGTGTTGCCCTATTCTGGAACTAATGGGAAAAACATTTAAATAATAATGATTTAGCATGTTCTGAATGATTTGATTATGATGGACTCTCTTTAAATGTATCTAATATATAGAATTTAAACGTTTCATTGTTGGCGATGAATTTAAAATACTCTGGAATAATTTTTTAGCGATCTATTTTAAATACTTTGGAATAATTTTTTGACAAAATTACATACATTATTGCTATTTCTAAGCTTAAAAATTGTTTATTTCCTCAATTTTTTTATAATATTCGTTAGTTTGAATTATTTTATCTAACTCTAAATTATGGAATTTGAGTATCAACTTTCGTTTTTAATTTTAATCCCATTTTATAAATTCCAAAAAGGTTTTCTTTTCTTCTAAGATAAGTAATTTGTGAACTGAAAGTTCATTATTTCAGTCTACTGAATGTTTTACATTTGCATTATTTAAATGTGGTCTGTTTCTTCAAAGAGTAAGAGGAAATGTCGGTGTGAAGTAGTAATCGGTCATGAATTAATACAAAAATTTGTTAGACTAAATAATAGTTATATTTTATAAGACTAAATCTTCATTTTTCAAACGTGTTTTGTTTTCCTGGAATTAAAAATAAAAAATCTAATGTCCAGCAGTAGTAGGAAAATTTCAGTCACCGATAAATTTAAAAATATAGTCGGGCTTCCCCAGATGAAATAGACAGATATGAATTGAGTTGTAATCTATTTATTTTTATTTTATCCTTTCGATTGCTTTTCCAGATGATTTTACGGGTTTATTATGTTTTCCCCTTTTTTTGTTAAAAAGTTAGGTGCTTTCTTACTATGTTTTCCTGATAGTGTAAGTGTGTAAGTGATGTAGAGAAACTTGGTAGCAGTTTTTCTGTCTTTTGTTATATGGATTCCTATTGATTAATAAGAATTATTTGATTTCCTTACTTTAGGAGTTTTTTTTTCATTACGTTTGCATCAAGAATAGCTAACATTACTATTTAACGGTACTACAACTGAAATAAATAAATAGTTCATTTACCATAAAACGTTTTATAGAGAACTAGAATTTAATGTTCTTTAATAGAACGATAATATAATTTACAATTTCTGTAAATTTGATGATGTATATTTGACAAAAATATTAACTTCCGTCGAAATATAAGTTTCGAGAAATAGAAAAGAATGTAGACTATTATTATACCCGAACTCGCAGGGCCCTCTGGGCGGGTTGCCCTGGTGGGCGGCGTCTCATAATGGGATTATTAGGTGTCCAAAATTGATTACCTCTTGTGTAAATTATTTTTTTTTTAATGATGAGAATTGATCAAGGAAAAGCGAAAAAATATCAGCAAATCTTTGCAATTAAATTTGGTATAAACCAAATTTAATTGGATATCTAAACCGATATAAATCGGTTTAGATATCTTTTAAAGGTTGCACACTCTCGACATTTTCATCAAGATCCATAATATCCATAGGCAAATTCAGTCAATACGACAGCTGGAAACTTAAATATAAATTTAATTAATTAATCTATTAATTATATATTATATTCAATTTACGAAACAAATTATCGTAATACGAAACTAGCCTTCCTTGACGTAATATCAAAAGAGAAGTAGACTTCAGAATCAATAAATCGCTTAGGATATATAGGATTCAAAAATTTTCTAATTTTGACCATTATTGTTTCTTGTAATTTTGACCTTATTTGTATACCATTGATTTGACCCACGTGTTTTCTCTATATGTATGTTTAATTGTAACTACAAGGCCAAAAACAAAATCATATATACAATTCTAAATGGATAATCAATAGTTCTTTCAATATCGATTTATTTGTATCGAAAATAGTTCTGTTTTAAGAACTGCTATGATGTTGAATGAATGAATTAAGGTATTAAAATTTATTAATTTATTTTATAATTATTACTGTTGTTATTTATTGTTTATAAACATTTAAGAAAAGATCCTATGATTTTTTGACGGGCAGTATGTTCGATCATGTTAGCATGTTCTCAGCTAAGGAAAACGGATACACAGGCAGATACGTACAAATGCCCTTTTGTAATAGGGTAGAATAATATTAGATGAATAAATAAAATATTATTTAATATTCACAATATCCATCGTTATATAAAGAAATTCTACGCAACCTTCTTTTGCATTATCTCTTGCCTAATCAAAAATATTCATGTAAGTACGCTCACAAATGTGTAAAGACATAGGACATAGTCTAACTCAGTTTTACTATATATACTGATGTTTTTACAACTTTTGTGGATTAATTACAAAGGACATTTTAACCGCTTAGAAAATATTTTAATTTAATAATCTTTTTTTTAATTTCTTTGTTTATGTCGTTTAAAAAAATTAATAGAATAATAATCTACATTTTCTTTCATTTTCGGTCAGGCTGTCCTTTTAATTATGATATAGGAATGGTGAAATAAGTCGATTTCAAAATCCTAAAATCTGACATCAGCTCGTGTTTTAACTCTTATTCAATCCTAATGGTTATATAGTTTGAAGACGTTAAAATCTGGTTGTTTTATTTTTCTCTTATATCTAGCTTTTAAAAATTATTATAAAAACTTTATTATTACTGATTTTCTTTTAATTTTCCTTTAAAAACACATTGATAATTTTACTTTTTTTAATTAATCTGATATCTGCAATAGGCTATAGCCACGAATGATGAAGCTATTTATTAAATTGTTTTATTTTTCATAAACAAAATATATAAAAAAACGTTTGGAATCTGCAAATTTCTGCGTAAAATGAATAATAATTTTTATTAAATTGTTAGAGAAAAGGCTTATGTAATGAAAATCACTGTTTTTTCTTCTCTTTTTAGGGAATATAAAGTTTAAAAAATCTATCAACCAAAATCGAGTTGAAATATAACTTTCTAGTTTTATATATTAATTTACCAAATTGATTTTTATGATCTATGAAAATTTCAAATCAATGACATGGTTTAAAATCACGCGTTTTATATACATACTTTGTCTCCTGGACCACCGTATGTATTTTTTCAGAGGATGAGTTGAAATAGCAATTTTGAAGCGTGTGAAAATGTCATGCCAGACTGGGATTCGAACCTGAGCCTCCGGATGAAAGACCGAGATGCAACCACTCTCGCTACGGAGGCAGATTAATAACATATGTTATAAATAATTAACGTAATACCTCTACTGAAAAAATTAATTATTAAATATAAGCTGTTACCCTTATAAATATAATATTTATATATTGAATATGCACAATATTATAAATTAATTTATTTCATTTTTTTTTTTTTTGTAATTTTTATCATATTATAAAATTTATTTTTTGTTTAAAGGAAATATTTTTTTAAAGTAAAATTATTTTTTTAAGTAAAGGAAATATTATTAAGTAAAATTTATCAGCAGTTATTTTATGTATTTTAATGGAAAAATAATATTGCTTTTTTAAAATAATTATTTTATTTTATTGATTTAATTAACTGTTGAATAATTATTTTAAATAATTTTTATCTGATAGGAACAAATAGAAAAAAAAATAGCAAGGAATATACAAAAAATATTTCCTTTAAAAAAAAAATAAATTTTATAGTATGATAAAAATTACAAAAAAAAAAAAAAATGAAATAAATTAATTTATAATATTCGCCACATCTCCATGGCGGAGTGGTAGCGTCTGTGCCTTTCATCCGAAGGTCCCGGGTCCGAATCCCTGTTAGGCATAGCATTTTTCACACGCTAAAAAATTTCATTTCCATTTCCCACGCACACAAGCTTCAAGCTTATGTGGCGAGATCAATAAAACAAAAAAACAAATTCGTAACAAAAACAAATCCTCGTTCGTTAAATATAATACTTTTTTTTTTGTTGCCATAGTGCTAACATTTTGGGCATCTTTGATCACTCTTTTCTGACAAAATCGATTTTTTTTTTAAATGACATAAAACCTGTAAATCGTTTTTATTAATTGTTAAGTTTGGAAAAATATTGTTAAATATTATTTTTTTATTTATATATTTTCGTTGAAAATATATTATATTTTTGAGTTGTTCAAAAATGTTGGAAAGTTTTCAGGATGTAAATAATTGTTTTTTAACATTAAATATGTTTTTTGTAGACTGAAAAAATATATATAGTTTTTTATTCCAGAAAAAATGAGATTTTCACTAATATTAAACCAGAGAACAGAGTTATTTTTCCGTTACACAGTTTACAAGAAAGAACCTTAGTTTATGCCTTGATTTCTATTTTTATTTTTATTTCTAACGACCTAAAATATCTTCCAATCAATTTATTTTAAAATTAAATTATAAGATTCCTTTTGTAAAAATAATATCATTCTTTTCAATTTTCAAATAATAGAAACTAAATTAGGTCTGAATTTCTGGCGTATTTCATTTACCGTTTACATAATTTCATATTTGAATAATTAGACTTAACGTTAAGTTTTATTGTGTACCGATTTTATTTATTTCTTATCTTTATATTCAACCCTATTATTTTATTGAATTTTTTTTAAAAGTATTAATATGAAACATAATCACTTTTTTTTATTTATAATTTTGATCTTTTCATTTTTCTTCAATCAAGTTTTCCTTTGATCTTTCAAGAAAAATACTTAAGTAATTCTTTTTTTTAATCCATACAATGAAAGATTTATTATTCATTACGTGATTAGAATGTATGATCAAAATTAAATTATTTATTTATTATTAACCAAAATTCAATGGTCTCATGAAAAACATCTTATAGATCTCAAATATAAAACTTTAACAAATCTGTATGAAAAATGTTGTTTATTGTACTGGTAAAGTTTAACATTTCTACACGTAATCGTAATTGTTTAGTAGATCCATATATTTGTCGTTCTCAAAAACTGCTAAAATATCGCGTTATTAGAAAGAGAACTAGTCAAAAATAGCCAAACATTTCAACCAATTTTTTAATGTATGATTTGTTTTTAGCATACATATTACTAACAAAAGCGTCCTCTTTATTGGCGTACTTTATATGTTATTGTTTTAATGAAATATATTTTTCAGTCATCATTGTCCGTAAAAATACTTTAATCCAATGTTATATTTAGAATAGCCGGCAGCATTTCAGTAAACGTTTGCAGCTTTTACTTAAACTTTTTTTTTATTCCTTACTCCCCTGGGCCGGACATACAATCAAGTAAAGTTCATCCCAAGAGAGCGTCCTTCAACTCTAAGAGGACCTCCCCACCTACCGGCAGTACATCTGGCATGGCAGTTCAGCCCCCCGATGGATCTTTTTTATCGCCTGCCTCTAATCTCCGAGAAGAGGGGTACCGGACCCGACTATGTCGTTTCCGGGCCCCTCCCCGGCGACCGGGTCTCGGTCTATACTTTTTAATGCCTCACGTCTCTAACCAATGAGCAGGGAGAACAGGGCTTGACCAAGTTGCCCCCGGTACCCCAACCCAGCAGCCGGGTCTGGATCTTTTATTTTGCCCCATCCCAGCCTAAGGACCCCGGAGTCCCCGGTCGATCATCGTAACCGACACACCTCGGCATGCCGGCCCTCACGACCGGGGCTATTACTTATCTATGAAAACTTATGTTTACTCTTGGAAAAACTAGCGAGGAATATTGAAAGTTAATGAAAACTTCCAACTCAACTGTTCACTGATTTTAATATTATGCTAAAAAACATTTCTTACATATTTTACGATAAAAATACGTATCATGTAAAAATTAAAGACACGAACTTTAAGTTTTTTGTTTCATTTAAGTTTTTTTTCTTTTAAATACGTATTAGTAATTAATAAAAAATTATTAAGATATTAATCTAAAATTACGAGTATTTATGAAATTTAATTTTGTATAATTTTCTAAGCTTATACAAAGTTTACTAATCACAGAACATTTTAGCAATGTAAATAGATATTCGATAAGTATTGTACGTTGTACGGATAAAATAAGTATTGTCACGCGTTACGCGGGAATGAAAACAGGTGGTTGCATCAGAGATCTTTGTATTGTTCACCGAATAATGAAGAAATTTAAAATAAAAAAAGGAATGTTAATCAACCAAATAATATTCTACTTTATTCTTTATTTTAATTACTATATTTTATTTTTACATTTTTACATTGTAAATCTAATCGTTTTCAGTATATGTATTACCTTTTGTGCTAATACAACTTCTTTTTGTACGTGTACTTACAATATAGTTACGAAACCGCTGAACTAATATTATATTAATAAGTCTTACATATTCTTAATATGTGGATTTTATATTAAGGGAAGATAACTGAGTAAAATTGAAAAGAATTTTATACTCTTCGAATTCTTCTCTTAAAAACAGCATAATCTTTATTAGAGTAACTTTTTTTATTAATTGCAAAAATTTTATCTTTTTGGAATCTTATTCCAAAAAGAATTAATTCAGAAGGATAAAATTTGTTTCAGAAAAGTTTTCTATCCATATTTACATACGATAAAATTTTGAATATTTAGCAGCATTCTAAAACGAGTAGCGTAATGTCGCAACATTAGGGTCCACTAAGTGTATTAACACCATTTGGTAAATTGCCTTTATACTCGTTCGGTATGGACCTTATAAACCACTGTTTTTTCTCAAGAATTTATACTGAAGTTTAAATTACTCTTTTCTGTTTCAATTTGCATTTCTTTCTTGCAATAATGGCATTTCCGTTGTTTATTTAACTTTTTCAGTTTAAAAATAGTACACCCACTTGACAGATGTTTTTCTTTTTACTAATATTCCTATCCTAAAATGTGCGTATCTTTTACTAGATCTTTTTAGATATTTACTAGAACAGCGCAACAGGCTTATAATGAGCACTTTTAAAAACAAGTACTCTCATTAACAGCATAGTATTTTTGTCTTTTATTTACCTGGCATCATAGTTTTAGAGCTATGCTGCAAGAAGGAAAGTATGGTAATCAGTGAAAAAATGCGGTGTGGATTTTTTTAATTTCTCGACTTTCATGGCTCAGGAACACCAAAAAACAAAAAAAGGAGGGTAATGTTCATATGTACGTATGTAAGTGTGTTGGCGTATTTGAAGCTTAATAACTTTTGACTGGATAAACCGATTTTGATGAAATTTTCTACAGACTTGTGTATATGAGGCAATTTGTTGGTAAAATGTTGGGATCAATTTTTTCAAAATTTTGTAATCATAACCCCACTTAATTAATTTAAGTAGATGGAAAAGCAGGCACCATTTTATATCTTACCATTTTTAAAAAGATTTTGCCACAAAATTCTCCCTTCCCCAAAAATCAAAAAAAGGATCTTTTTATTTATTGCTTATTTTTTAACTAAATTTTGTTTAATGTCTCCCTAGACATAGTAGTAGTGCAAGCGATCCAAAAACATACTTTGGAAGCAATATTGGGAAATTCAAAAATATTGATTCTACATAATTTTTCAAAACTGTTTTTATTTGAAAAATTAAAAAACCTTTTAATACTGCTAAAAGTTTAAATAATAGATTTTTTATAACAAGATTACAATAAAATTTCATCATAATTCACCTGCACCCCAAAAAATAAATCTTAATTAACGTTTTATTGGTTGTAAATTTTTTTAATGGACTTTTATTTAAGTTTCTTTCATTTATCATAGTAACGTAGAAAAATAGAAAAATATTCTTTGAAAGTGATTTTGGAGGTGGGAGAGCAGAGAAAATATAAAAAAATATGGATTGTTTTGCAGTTTTAAAACTTTTTTTGGTTTGTTTAAATATAAAATGATAATTTTACAATAAAACTTCATCTTAAATTACCCCCACACCAAAAAAGAAACCTTACGTAACTTTTTCATGTGTAATTATTTTTCCACTATATAAGAATAAATATAAATAACCAATCCAGAAAAGTATTACAACTTTGTAAAATAGCTTTGTCAGCTATTTTTATGATAAGCCATTTTATGATAAGTTAAGTAGGAAAATAAAAGGCGAAGTAATTTTCTCTATCCTCCTTGCTAAACTGAATATACTTCTGTACATCGTTAAGTTTACTGAAATGTAGGTAACTAACTATCAACCCTATAAGAGCGTATAAGCTCTATTCACCACAGAGTTTGCCTGAGTAATGAACATCATTATTCTCAGAAAAAGCGTAGTAAATAATGCCGCTTGTAACTTAAGTGCTTGATATACACCACAACCGTATTCAAAATTAAGCAGATTAGACAATAAATTAATGTTGAAATTATTTTAACACTTTTCTCTGAGAAACAGTACATTTTATACTCTATCTCCATTCAGTAGAAGAAATTAGCCTCTAGTATTAATATATTTTAAATTGACTTCAATCGACGGATAAGTCCGTTGATTTGATCTAATCTCTCCAGTTTTTCTACCTTCGTTTTGGACTAATTTCATATTTTAAACAATGACACACATCCCAAAAAATGTAATAAATAAGATTGTGATAATTGACATCACAGATTATAAGTTCGTATTTACTATTTTATATTTAATGTATACATATTTATTTCAATTATTTAGGACATATGTACTTCTATAAGAACTGTGTGTAATTTTATAAGTATAATACAATCTATTTGGATCTTAGGCAAGGCCGCGTCTACAGCCTGATAACTCTACAAAAACTGATACTTTTAAATAAACTGGTATTTCAACAAAATGGTTCCTGTAGATCATTAAAGTTAAATAATTTACTGTTAAGTACTGTATTGTTGGTTTGTGCTCTTAAAAGTCAATGCCTTACAATAGTCTATGTGTCTCTTTTTTATAGTTTAGCAATTAATAATAAGTTAAAAGGAAATTTGTTTTCTTATAATACCGTAATTTTACATTAAACATGAGAACGTTTTCTTAAGTTTAAAACTTTAAGAATTTTAGGCATATTAAATTCACTTTTTATTAGAAGTTAAGATGTACGTATAATAATTTTACCATTTTGTATTAATTACTCGTGGAATAATTAAATAATACTTAAATGTTTAATTATTTTAAGCTTTATAAAGAAAAGAGATAAAACAAGTTACGTAATTTTAATTGAAGACTTCTGTTTATTATATCATATAAAAAGTTTTATTAAACCTCAGTTAAACATTATTGGGTTTAAATCCTTCTATTTCACCTCTATATGTTGGTTTAAGAGATTACGTAATAATTTGTTCATATATATATATATATATTATGTACTGTAATTTCTTATTTAATCTTATGTCATTTACGTCTCGTATTAATTTATTACGAGTGTTCTGCTAGTGGAAAGCTAAGAACAAAGACATTTCTCCACAGAAATTCAGTTAAGCTTTCCTCTTTCATACATATTGAAAACAAACGATTCTAAATTAAAAAAATATATGTACAACACCTACATACTTCATTAATTATTTAATTTTGATTATTTTTAGAAATAAATGGCTTATTTAATGTACAGAATGATATTAAAGTATGTAAACAGCTTCATATTTAAAAAACTGAGGGATACTAGGAGGTAGAAAAAAGTGCGAATCTACATACTTATTTTTCTTTCTTTTCCTTTAGCCTCCGGAACCACCGTAACATATTACTTCAGAGAATGAATGAGGATGATATGTATGATATGAATGTAAATGGGGTGTAGTCTTGTACAGTCCGAGGTCGACCATTCGTGAGATATGTAGTTAAATGAAACGCAACCACCAAAGAATACCGGTAACCACGATCTAATACTCAGATCCGTATAAAAGTAGCTGCTTTTACTAGGATTTGAATTATAGAATTGTCGACTTCGAAATCAGCTGATTTACGACGACGACAACTGGCCAAAAATAAAGTACTTTTTCATCACGATAATACTTCCACACACGCGCGCGCGCGCATGTCTCGGGTTATTGTAGCAAAATTTCATGGTATGAAAGAAACTGTATGATCCACATGAGTCGCATTTGGATCCCAGCGTTTACTTCCTCTTCTCAAACCTGAAGAAATAACTCTCTGGTTGAAGATTCACTTCAAATGATGAAATCAAAGCTGAGATAATCGCTTATTTTAAACATTTAAACTAATCCCATTATACTTGGAGTATTAAAAAGTTGAAAAGTCGCTTGTGTAAATGTATCAAATTGCAATGTGTTTATGTTGAAAAGAATAGGAATTCTGGAAAATCTTATGTTTTCTCTTTTAAGCCAAGAACTTTCCAAACAACCCTCATAATACGTAACGCAACTAAACATGTTTGTTTTAAAACATAATCAATTAACGTAGTTTGCTTCTTTTTATAAGAGACGAACAAATTCTCTTATTATCTGTTAGTGTAAAGATCTCTCATTTCAAATTTTATTTACCCATCTAACGTTCCACATCAATCTGTAATATCAAATTTCAAACTCCTCTGTTCATTACCTTTCTGTTTCATCTATTGTTCATGTTTCGCTAGCATAAAGCACTTCACACAAACATTTTTAAGAATTTTTTTTCTAATTCTTAGATCTTATTTAATCTTATAGTTTAAAAATACCACTATATTAACAAACGATTCATTTAAGCACATATATTGATGCTATGGGTTTTTTAACTATTTTATTATAATTTTCTTTTTTTTATGTTACGGACGACGTAAATTCAAGTTTTAGTTGAGAATTCATTCAGAAACAACAGTCTTACGTCTGTGGCCGGCTTAAATTTATTACATGATTCAGAATCTAATAGTTTAATGTCAAAGAATAGTGGATGGTTTAAATTTCCCGTTTTTCGGATTTCTGTAAATTTCTATAGGATGCTGAAAATATTAATATACTAATCAATTTATAAACAATTTATACTAAATTTGAAGATAGAATAAACAAAATATAAAGAATTTAAAATCATCTGATTTATATTCCGTATTGAAAGCTTATAAGATTCCAGTTTATATATAAAGATTAGAAGAAGTTTTTAAAAATTAATTTTTATTGTTAAAAGGACTGGAGGATATCGAATAATTATTCAGTTATTAAAAAAAAGGATTATTCTCTGAGTATTTTTATTCAAACGGTAACAGTAATTGATAGTCAATAGCAATATTTCTTTTGGATATAATTAGAATCGATTTCCTGAATAATTTCTTAAAATAAAAGTTAAAAGAAGACTGAAAACTGTATACGAATTGATTCATAAGTTTAATGAAATTGTTGTATTAATTAGTTTGCAAACTTTAATTTAACTTTAAGCAACTTTACTCTGATATTAAATATAATCTATTCTTTATTTTTATTAAGAGAAGAATATAATTTAATGTTCTTGTTTGCTTCAAAAGTTCATTAGTTTTACAGAGTTCTTTTTTTATTCAAATTTTATAAGTTAAGTAATTTTATATCATCATAGAGTTAGGTAAGAGACAACTAAGTCAACGAACTCGTAGTAAAACCAGTTATTTTTACACGGATTTGAATACTAGATCGTGGATACCGGTCTTCTTTGGTGGTTGGGTTTCAATTAACCACACATCTCAGAAATGGTCGAACTGAGTCTGTACAAGACTACACCTCATTTACACTCATACATATCATCCTTATTCATCCTCTGAAGAATTATGTATACGGTAGTTTAGGAAAAAGAAAGAAGTCTACGAACTACGTTTACAGTTCTAAAAATGACCTAACCTAACAGTGAAATGAAAATGGGGGTGAAAAAAAGCGTGAAAAGCATTATATTTCAGTTCAGTTAGATTAGTAATAAAGAATACTTTCAAAAAATACCTCGAATATTGTTAGACAAGATTTATTTTTAAATCCATCTTAAAACCGAAAATTCTTTTATGTGAATTCACAAGACGTTGGCATAATATATTATGATCGGTAAAAGAACAAAATCTATGAAAAAATATGTTGACAATAATCGTTCGACTTGTACATGTGATGAGTAAGTCTGAGAAGAAAAGGTTTTACTTTATACGATTTAAAACAGGTAAGCAGTTTTTCTTTCTCCTGCTTACTGATAGTAGTTCTTCACATTAGAAACAAAAAGTTAGTTTTACGTTTCTACAGTTACTTTATTTTATAGTTGACTGATGCCAGAACTATAATCTAATAGTTTGATAATCTTATGTTTTTACATTTGTATATATATATATATATATATATATATATGTGTGTGTGTGTGTGTGTGTATGTTGTCATATTTTTGCGGTTCGACAAGGATTTTGAAGTACAGTTTTGTATATTTATCTACAATTAATATTTCATTTTATTAATAATATATACTATTTGGTTGTGAGCCGTTTAACAGCCATTATCATTAAATGATTTGAAAAATTTACAAAAAAAAATTTTTTCTTTCAAATAATATACAAATTGTATGGTAAAAAATTATGATAAAAAACAAGAGATTCTATTCTTTTTTATTTATTTTGCTGATGACCTTATTATAAAAAAGTTTTAACATCAACCCGTTTACCGATCAGAGAATTTGCAGATGCAATTCTATGTTACGTACAAAGAGTAATAATTTCATATTTCACTCACTCTAAATACTTATGAATTAGATTTACTGAAATATTATAGTGTATATAATATGTCCAATAGTTGTACACGTCTCAGTAACGTGTACAATTAAGTTTCATAATACAGGTAGCCTTATTAGAATTTTTCTATTTGAAGGTATTTAATATATATATATATATCTCATATATTTCACCATTTTAAATTAAATCCTGTCTCATATTTTCTTGTTATTTTCCCTTATTAAATCTAGTAACATTCTCTGACTTGCTTTTAACAAATATTTAATAGAAAACATCTTTGTACTTTTTAGTAATTATGACATAAAGAATGTGATATACTTTTTTGTTCTAAACAATAAAAGAAATTTATTACTCTAGTAATTGAAAAGCAAAAATTACAGAATAAGTAGAGCAAAAATAAAAAAATAATTCAAACGAGAATTATACAAAATGATATCCTACCCCGCTAAAAGACATTTGTATGTGTGTCTGTCTGTGTGTCCGTCTCCCTTTGCTGAGAACATGTTTACATGATCGAACATATCGCCCGTCAAAAAAATCATAAGATTTTTTCTTAAATGTTTATAAACAATAAATAACAACAGTAATAATAATGATAAAATAAATTAATAAATTTTACTAACGCAATTCGTTCATTCAATATCGTGGCAGGTCTTATAACACAATTATTTTCAATACAAATAAATCAATACTTAAAATACTATCTATTATCCATTCAGAAAAGTATATAATTTTTTTTTTTTTACCCGATCTTCCAGAGCCGACCGACCCACAATTAAGCATAACTTCAGCTCCAGGGGGTGCCATCGCCTCAAAGTACCTCGGCAGAACTCAAGGTCACACCCAGGGAACCGGGACCCGGTCTTATGATTATTCGCCATGCCTCAAATGAGGGACCCCGAAGGGATCCCCCACCGGAACTCCAATCTTTACGCCTTGCCTCTAATGAGAAACCCCTAGAGGGTTCCTTCACCGGGACTACGGTCTTACATTCCTCCCGTCTTGCCTGTAATGGGGAACCCCCAAAGGGATCCCCCACCGGGAATACGGCCTGATTTACCCCTTTCCATGGCTCCGCCAGGAGTCTCCGTCCAATCATCGGTGATGAGGCGCCGGAGCATCCCATTATTCCTGGACGAGGCTATCCCGCGAAGGATTTTCGCCTTGTAGTCATAATTAAACATGCATATAGACAAAACACGTGGGTTAAATAAAATGGTAAACAATAAAGGTCAAAATTACAAGAAACGATAATGGTCAAAATTAAAAAATTTTGAATCCTATATATCTTCCTTACCGATTTATTGATTTTGAAATCAACTTTTCTTTTGTTATTGTGTCATGGAAGGAATTATTACGTTAATCTGTTTCGTAAATTAAAAATAATATATAATAAATCAATTAATTTAATTTATATTTAAGCTTCCAGCTCTCATATTGAGTGAATTTGCATTTGAATATTATGGGTCTTGATGAAAATGTTGAGTGTGCAATCTTTAAAGTATACCTAAACCGATCTAAACCAAATTTAATTGGGAAGATTTGTTGATATTTTTTTGCTTTTTCGTGATCAATTTTGATCACTCAAAAAAAAAAAAAAAAAAAAAAAAACATTTTTACACAAGATGTAATCAATTTTGGACACCTAATAATTCCATTCTGAGACTCCGCCCGCCAGGGCAACCCACCCGGAGGGCCTAGCTTGGGAGGTGTGCCGTAGGCAGCCCTCTGCAACTAGTTAATAAACTAAATAGATTGGTAATAGATGGTAATTTTTCTTTAGTTTAAAAAATTATATTATATTCAAATTATTTATTATGATTTTATACGTACTCTTCAGAAACATTTTTTTTCACGTGTAATTCATAACCACATATTTTACTCGCAGCGCTCTAGAAAGTACCTGTCAAATTTTAATAAAAATATACAACTTATATTAGAAAAGAGATAAAAAGAAATTGCTGCCAACTTTTGTTAAACTCTCTGGAATGTGGGAATACGTGCGCACGCGCACGCGCGCACACACACACACACACACACACACACAGACAAACAGATAAATATATATATATATATATATATATATATATATATATATATATATATAAAATAACGCTTTTTCCAACTAATCTTCGTGGATTTTGTTTGTAAAGATAGTTTAAACATAAGAATGACATCAGATTGTACATTATATGCTATAGTAATCTAACATTAAGAAATTATGCTGAAAAAACCGAATATCCTTAAATCTTTTGAATAGGCAATATAATTGTATGTTTAAAAAATCATCAACTTAACCAACCATCAGATATTTGCAACGAGACCACCAGAGAATTAAAATAACAAAAGAATTGTCATAATCTATGCATTTGGTTTTGAGTGAGATTTGACTTACTTATATTTAAGCATAGGCACACTTATATTTAAAAAAAGACCATATATACATAGAACTTGAATTGAGACTATCTTTTATTTTGAATCGATTAAAAAAAATTTGTAATTAATAACAAAAAAAAAATCAAAAGAAATTCGACATGTAGTAAACTAAAATAAATAAGTATGGTCTGAAAGAATAGCCAAAGTCAAAAGGAATATTTTTTTTTCAGAACTTAATTTGATGAATTTTACGTAATATAATAATTTATAATTTTAATTGATAAGTTGTCCAAATCACTTTATATAGAAAATTATTATTATTATTGTTTTTGGTGTGAAAAAGAAATTAAAAACAAATTTTTCTTTAATGTTCGTGAAGTCTCTGTAACTGTATTAGAAATCAGAATTTTTATTTTCTTCTAATTTTTCTGTCTAATGAATAAATTCACCACAGAAGCTTACAAAGTAGCTTTAATATTTCAAAATATTAAGCTTATTCACAATAAACTAAATATTTTATCTATTGTTTCCGTAGATGTTTTCACGATCTCAGTAGCGGAAAAGTAGGATCTCTTTTTACCCGAAAGATTGTGAGTCGAATCCCTGTCAGACTTAACATTTTTCATTATAAAAAAAAAAATGGGGTTGATTATAAAAAAATGGGGCTCTTATAGTTGCCAGAATGAAGTAAAAAAATAATTACAATGATAGCAAGAATGTTAAATCCTTTGCAGTTAGTGTATTATTCACAATCAAAAAAAAAAAAACTAGTATAAAAATTGTGGGAATATTTTTTAGACGAAAGTATTCAAAGATTTTTCAGTTTTATATACGTAAAATGAAGAAAATTTTTGTTTCTCCAAAGTTGCTACTGATAAATTAATTCAGATGAAATTTCTGCTGTAATCGAAAATTATATAAAACCTATATACAAAGTGATTCAAAAGCATGTAAATTCCTGAACAACCTTAAAACTGTTCCAAATACAGTATCTTTCAGGATAAGGTATCGGTCAACTATTTTTCCTTTTGACGAGGAATAATATTTCAACTCCTTTTTGGGGGATGATCCGGGGGTTGTAATTCAAATATTTTAAAAGGTAACATTCTTTGTGTGATACATCATTTTAAAGGTATCTTTAAGACAAGTAAAATGGTATAAATAAAAATTTGGTACAATGTCCGTACCCACAATGGCGGAGGGATAAATTTTGGATTTTGAAAAAATTATATTGATAATTTAAGGAATTGTTATCGCAAATAAATAAATTTATAAAAATTTGATTAAATGGATATTACCGAATAAATTTATTTAAAAAAAAAAATGATTTATTAAACATAATGTTTGCTTATTTACTTACAATTCATTTCAAATAATGTTCGAAATGACCTCCTTCGCTTGTTTGACAGTGTGTCAATCGGTTATAAAAGGATGATACTGTACAGTGATTCCTTTGTGATTTGTTGAGCTGATTCTCGAATTCTATTTCATAGATCATCGATATCTTGGGGCTTATTACGATAAACAATACCTTTAAATTCTCCGTAGAAAGTAATCCAATGGTGACAAGTCGGATGACCTCGCTGGCAATTCTACTTGACCCCTTCGGCCATTCCAACTTCAAGGAAAAAATGCATTTAAAATTTCAGGTATATGAACACTGAAATGAGGCGATGCATCATCATGTTGAAACCAAATGTCTTGGAAGTTGGAGTCAGCAACGTTTTGAATGTTTGGAATGATACGGTTGAGAAGCAAAGCGTCGTATTTCACCGAGTTTAAATCTCAATCAATAAATATAGGCTCTATCAATCGTCTACCAACAATACCTGCCCGTAAATTTATTTTGACTGGATACTGTGAATGTGCCTCATACCAGTGTGGATAAATATCAGTCTAATATCGATAATTACAGCGAGGTACATTACCATTTATAAATATGTGGCCACTAAAAACTATGTTGTTTAATAAATTCGAATCTGCAAAAATTTTGTTAATTATAATTTCGCAGAACTCTTCTTTGATCGTAATCATCTTCATTAAGTTGTTGCATCAAACGAATTTTGAAGGGTTTGAAATTTGCACTTTTAACTTCGAATTACTGAAGTTTGTCTAATTATATGTTCTCACACTGCTGTTTTCAGAAAATTTTCAATAAATTCTTGTATAATCGCTGACAATTTGTTGTTATTTGTTGCATATTTAGACCTCTTTGTTTTTCCATTACTATTAATGCTCTCTGTTTCTTCAAATCATTTGATGGTTTTTGACACTGTATCTTTTGAAATAGGGTTACGATTATTAAATTGACCATTGAACAATTCACAATCCTCATTATACGACCCAACTCTTATCACCATAGTCCCTCATCGTTAAAAGTGTGATCCTCTCCTTTTCATTAAGCGACATGTTGATAGCAAAGTTAGCAGGTAGTAGGGAAAAAATTAATCCAGTAAAAAGCAATTACAAAAAAGGTAAAAAAGATGTAAATATAAAAAGTGGCTTACAAATGCAGTAAAGGTAGAGAAAATCAATTAGCCAACCGATTACGATAAATTCTCATAAGAAACTAACAGTGCACTAATGAAACACTAAATGGAATATTACATAACAATGAAGTAAGTTTCATTTTTTCAACAATGATAAAAGACTATCAATTATCAAGTAATCAGAATTATTAGATGACAATGTTTTTATTTATTTACTCCTTAAATTAGAACAAAAACAATTTTTTGTGTAAAAAAATAAAGACTTTATTTTAAAAAATTTTAATCTAACTTTTGAAATAAGTTTTAGTTAAATAAGATTAAATGTTAATTTAATACAGTTTTATTTAATTTTATTACTTAAACTTAATAAATTTAGTAATTTTCAAAATCCAAACTATATCCCGACCCCATTTTCATACAAATGTTTTATTTATACCATTTTTCTTTTCTTAAAGAGGCCTTTAAAATTGATTTATCACCTCAGAGTGTTGCAATTTAAAATATGTAAGTATCACATATTTTAGGTTGAAATTCTATTACTCATCAAAAAGTAGCTGACCGATATCTTACCTTAAAATTTACAGGATTTTATCTGGAACGGTTTTAAAGTTCTTTAGGGGTTTCTATACTTTTGACTCACTGTTTAAAAAAATGAAAGACTGATTTTCTGTATGCAACAATCAAATTTTATTTCAAGATTTATAATATGCAGTACAGTAGAAAATAAATGGAATAGTATTATTATACACTCTGCAGACATATACTTGTGGTCAGAGGAGTTGACCGAGGAAGCTATAAATTAAAACATATATGCTTCATAAAGGCATTTAAAGAGGTAACCCTTGAACTTATAATATCCAAATAAACTTATGAGTTCCGGGGTATATAAAATTATTAAATTTTATATTATTAAATTTATTAATAATAATACATATTATTATTAATATATTTATAATAATGAATATATTCATTGAAAAATATATTCATTATTATATTCTTATAATGAATCGGGTAACCGATTAGTTTTCTCATGTCATATGTTCTCTTATAATGCAAAGTGATGTGTCGACTGGTGATGCAATAAATTTATTAATATATATATATATTTTTTTTTGTAATTTTTACAGCATTACGGGAAAGATTTAAATTTCATACACCATTGTCAGTATTATACTCCTTTGGAATAATTTCAAATCATGAGAATTAAAAAAAAAATACCTTCTTTTATTATTTTTTTATAGTATGTTTAATTAACATTCTGGCTTCAAAATAATAATCTGGTTCCCCGTAGAGATCTTGAAATTCTCTTCCTATCATTTATCTCTATCCATCTTAATGATCATTTACCACCCTAGTTATTTTCCTTATAGAATATGTGGCATCACCTAAAATTGTAATTACAATATTAAAAATACATATTTTGTTATGTTTTTTTTTTTTTACTTTTTATGATGATATGTCAAGAAATCCTTATTTTTCTCAAAAAAATTATATGTCAAAAAATCCTTATGTATTTCTCCTTCTTAAAATGTTGATTTTTCTTTAAATGTTAAACTCATAAAAATTGCTCAAGACCAATACTACGGATTTTCTTGCTTTTCGGGTGATTTTTTTTCTGGTAGCTATATAAGTAAACCTTACTAGTTCTGGTTTATTGGTGGTATGTTTTTTTTTTTTTTAATTACATGATACGTAACAAAACACTAATAACATTTGAGATACTAAAACTGCAGAATTATATTTTACTATACAATAAAAAAAAATTATCTTTTACTGTATTTTAACTAAATTATTTGTTTTAATTGCAGTATTTGTTAATTATTTCGTTCATTTTAAGGTTAACAGAATAGCAAAGTATTCTGTTTATTTTCTACAATTTTGTACTTTATTTTATTTTCCAATTTACCTCTTTCTGCTTGTATAATGACTTTTATAGTTTAGTGGCCTTGTAGTTTGTCTCTCTGGATTAATTATGACGTGTTCAGAATACTGAAACATTTAGATCTATACTGTTCTAAATAGCGTTGTTAATTTACTTTTGTTAGTACCTACTGTTTGCTTAGGTCGAATATATTAGAATGGAGGAGCTGTCTAGTATAAATAACAGATTACTTCCAGAGACGGTAAGATTAAAAATTTGAAAAATAAAAATAATTTTAACCATTCATTTTTTAAATTCTTATATATCTTTTAGATAGCAAATACTACCTTAAAAAAGATTTTTGGCTTAAATGTAGAAAGAAAATTGATCATCTCTAAACTTTAACTGCTCGGTCCTTAGCAGTCAGTGTATTTAATTGAACCACAACAACCTAAATAAATCTTATAACATTATGTTTACTTTCCTGGAACTTGTTACCTTTACCGCTACAGAAAATATATCAAAATATTTAATCTATGATTATTCTCAAAACATTTCCTCATTTATCTTTGTCTTATTATTGTAATACATACATAGCAACAAGAGGAAAAAGAGGTACCAAAAAGATTTTCTTACTCTTAATCATGTTCATCATACAAACAGCCTTTTTTTATGAACAGAGGAAGGTTGTCCTTGTAAGGCTGAATTTCATCTGGATTTTGGTAAGGAAGAAAGAAAAGGTAATTAAAAACTACCAAACCACTCACTTTCTTTCATATTTGTGGCACAGAATGCTTACTTTTGTTTATGAAGGTTGTGCCATTTTATGATATTACTTGGAATTGGTAAATTAAAATAGAAATTTCATCTACGTTCAGTATTAAACAAAATATTATATACTTTATATTTGCATACCAGTGTAAATGGTATTTTACGCACTAGTAATGACAATATTTTGTAATTTTAAAATTCAAATCAATTATAAATGTAATAAAAAACTGCACTACTGTGTATATCTGTAAAATAAATAAATGTTGCCAATTTATATATAACCTACCATTCAGTTTTGATGAGAATTAGTAATGTACATCTAATTTATAGTTCAGTTTTGATGTTACTATTCAAAGTAATCAAACCTTTTATTATTATGAAATCGTTAGTGAAACTATAATCTACATCGGGAACTATAATCTACATTATAATGGAATACTTATATAAATTGTATTATTATGCATTGTTATATGCTTTTATTCGAAACTGTGCTATATCTTTACTGTAGAATTTAGTTCAATCAGAACAGTTCAGGAAGCGGTAACATTTCAGTTAGTGATACACTTTAGTGACATTCCATCTATCTATCAGCAATTCCATGCATTTTTTATTTTATAAATCTTTTATTAACTCAAGCAACAGGTTTCATGTTTATGTATTTATTCCTACTACAAATGAATACTCTTTATTAGATACATTTTTTAGGGTTATTTTTTCATTAGGCACATTTTCATTAGGGTCATATACTTCTACTGTCATCAGCCATTAATAATGCTAGATGTATACAGTAATATTTCATTCTGCTGAAATTTAGCAAACTACAGTAACCAGTTAGTTAAATGTGACTTCATTCATTGAGTACTTTATCATCACCTCCCACCATCGTTTCCAGTGGTTATTCCCTCAGACTCTACCAAGTCCTGATGAACTATTATGTTGTAACAAGCATAAACTAACATCCAACCCGTAACCAGATTAGTTTCTCCAACCAAATAAAGTTAAATTATTCAGTATGATCATCTTTTACTTATATAAGTTCTGAGCCTAGTGAGCTGAATATAGAAATATTGGAAAATCAAAGAGATTTAAAATTAAAATGCAATACTTTATCATCATATATATAAACTATTATATAAAGAGAAAGAGGGTTTTTGTTGTTCAGAACAACAAAACTACGTGATCAATCGCAACCAAATTTTTACCCATGTTCCTTGACATAACTGTGAAAGTTTTTGAACATATTTCATCTCAAAAATTCTCAAAAAGATCGTTTGCTGCTTGGTTATTTCTTTAGATTCCTGCTTGGTTAAATTATTTTTATCACTTATTATAATTGATTGAGATGTGGTGAATTCTGATCTGAAGATGACTTTCAGCCCGTAGAAGATCACTATGATGCTCCTCAAAGGCCGTTTGGCAGTGAGGCAGCAGGATCGTGTTTCGATGGCAGGCCAGCGCATAAAATACGTTCAGGCTCAAAAGTGCCTCGGGGAGTTTCTCGATAAGAAAATGTAATTCAAAAAGCATCTTCAATACGTCGCGGAGAAGGACTGTAGTGCCTTCTTTGGTATTCGGTGTGCGGTCAATCCTGACTGGGTTCTTAATTTTAAGACGATGAGTATTCTGTTTAAGGCCGTCTGTAAGGCAATTATGCTATATGCGGCGTCTGTTTGGGCGGATAGGTTAAAGTTTAAAAGCTATCGGGACATACTGTTAAGGCTCAACGCCTTACACTATAACGGTAGCGGGTGGCTACCGTACGATTTCACTGCAGGCGATCATGATGATTGCGGGCGTGAAACCGATAGACTTGATTGTGTCAGAAAGGCAACAGTGTTATTTCGCCAAGAAGTTACGCGAATTAACTTCTGACAAAGTTCGGGAAATTGAACAACATGGTAATGCTTTGTGGCAGACCAGATGAGATGAGGCAGAGGGCGGACGTTATTCGCATGGTCTCTTTCCTGATGTTATTAGTTTGCAGGGCGCCTCTTGGGTACACCCGAATAAGTAAGTGACGCAATATCTTTCATGGTGCTTTCGGGGACATGCTGCAGAGGTTCGGCCTGGTGGACTCAGGAATGTTTCCTCATGCGGACAATTGGACGATGTACATCACGTTCTGTACGTTTATTCAAAGTATGAGTTGATACGTACGGAGACTATCTGTCGGCTCCATATTATCGTATAATAGTTGTGAATTTTACACTATTTGGCAAAAGAAACGATTGCCGAGGGCATTTAGGGTGTCATCTGGGCTTTTCCGCGTTCTTCTTTTTTTTTGTTTTGTGTAGTTGCTAAGTTTTTGTTCTTGGTTTGTTTTAGTAATTACCTGTTGAACTCACTTTTTTTACCTTCGAGTAGGTAGTAGATTTCATTTCCTTTCCTTTTTTTGTTTATTCAATCTTGTTTGAGACTAAAAAGACTGTTATGTCTTGTTAGTCTACTTGAGCTGTAGCTTTATCTATAACAGGGACTTATCAGAGCTTACACGTAAGAACGAAGGAAACGTAAGAGGAAAGAGAGCTTTTTAGGCTTTAATTGTTATTTATTAGTATTACTCTCACAAATATGAGGATAACGAATACAGCGGATGTCAGCACGGTGGAGAACATTTTTTTCTTTCAGAAATTCAGCTTTGAAAATTTTCAAAGTAGCGTTTGTGCCTGTCATACAAAAGGAGTAGCTTTTGCAATGGGTTTAAAAAAATCTCATAGACATGAATTTCTAATATTTTTGGTAGTTTGAACAGTATAAATTACACTCTTCACATTATTTAGTTATTTATTTAATTTATGTCGTTTAAAGATTATACCGATTAAAACTTATATATACAATAATTTATGACTTAATAAATTATATTCCACTAATAACTTATTGATAATAAACTTAAGATATTATTTTAGTGTCGTAAAATATTATAATAAAACGAAAGAGCAGGGTTGATTATAAGAAATCATTTGAAAAGCGTTGTATCATGTTACTAAACCCTTCGGTTTACATGCAATGGCATGTCGTTTATTCAATACTCATGGGTATTCTCATATAAAAGAAAAAAGTGACATAAAATGATTGATTAAATTTATCAGTCTCGAACGTTCACTTTACTAAATCATAACAGGTTAAACTACCTATTAATGTGGCCTTATTTATATTGTCATGTCAATCAAGGGTTAAAATATAAAATTTTAATTCCGTCCCGTAATTTATAAAATTATCTTATTCGAAAATAATACACAGGAAAGGATAAGTATTTTTCTTTACGTACTTCACTGTGTTTTTTGTAAATATAATAAGAAATTTTATCTGTTTAATACATGCAAACACGTGTATATACTAAACTTCCATTAACATAAACAAACATGATAAACTCTCATGATTTTTAATATCTGAGTATCACATAAGTAACTTATGAATAGCTAATACCCTTAAAAAACTTTCAATATTTGATTGAATTTTCCAGTTAATTATTGAAAAATAATTGAAAGGGTTATTATTTTATCATCAGTCATTTGATTAGATTAACTCGGTACTTAATTCCTTTCTACTCTGTTCTAATTTATTAACCAAAATACCCAACAGCATTTTTCCTTATCAGGATAGGAGAAAGAGCTTTATTAAATTTCTGTTTGTATTTTAAACAAACTATTAAACGATTTAAAAAATTTTCCGATCAATTTATTTAAATTTCCTTAACAAAAACAATATTACTCTGTTAATGATTATTAAAAAAACAACTAAATAGATAAATCTTTTTTTTTCTTATTTCATTTAACGTACTTTTTCCGATTTTATGAATGTATTATTTTTTTTAAAACTGTAGAAATCGTATAATACCAATAGCAATGGTAAATTAACATTTAGAAATGGTAACTAGTAATAAATTATCAAAGATTACCTTGAATTTATTAGTCTCAGTAAATAATTCTCAGGTATAGAAATAATTCTATTACATCACTAGAAATATTCTCAGAAATAATTCTGTTCATAAAATAGAAATATTGTTTATCCTAGGAAAAGATAGTGAAAATAGGATTATTGAAATAGCAGAAAACAAATCGTGAGATTTTTTGAGGTTGAAAAAGAGGATTATCTTTGCACGGTTTCGTCACTATAAATCATAAAGTAATTCCTTCATAATTATTGATCCCTTTAAAGGTTTCCCTTTATTCGTCCAGGCAAATTCTGGTTCATTTATTTTTGTTATTTATGGAATGGCAAATCTACATTCCTATAATTATGTTCATTATGAACTGAATAAATTATTTATTTTATTTATAAATAGTACTTGGTACTTCCTACATTCTCAGACATCTGTTTCATCTTCTACCTTTTTTATATTCTCCAGTTTTACGGCTGGCCAATCAACCTTATTTTTCTTTTTAAAAAATTCCTGTAGTATTTTCCAATTTACCTTTTTATATCTTCTCCTTTTATATTTTATCAGTCTATTTAATTTTTAATATTCTTCTAAAAAATCACACTGTGAAGGCTCTATTCATTTCTTGCGTTAAAATTGCAAATAAAGATCTACAGTAAATTTTAATTATTTTTTATTCATAACCTATCTTTACTACTAGCAGAATAGTTCATCGCTATACAAAAGTACTTCCGAGTTGTACTAATTTTGATATCTTTTTTCCTGCCTATTCTTTATATTTTTAAAAAATTCCTTTTCGTAAAAAAATGTTACTACTTCAAATGATTCTTTTTTTCTGTAATCTTAATATTTGATTCATAATTTCTTTTTCTTTACTCTTGTTTATTTTGAATTGGATTTCTCCAATATCAATTTGCTACTTTAATATCATTTACTTATATACTATGGAGTAATTCTCATCATTATTTCCTGAATAAAATTACAAAATTGAAAATTGACATGATTAATCTTAAAAAGATGATAAGTAATCTAAGTACAAGTTATTTTGCTTAATAATCCCAAAAGGATTAAATTAGTTTTAGATCCTTCAAAAAGAAAACTCTATATTTATGAATTTCCAACTTGGTTGAAGGCTAAAATTCGAGTTAGTTATCATAACATTAATTTAGGAAATGAAGAATAGAGCAATATGTTATAAAAAAACCTTTAATTTCAAATATCTATAAATATTCTACCTTTATAGATCGAATTTTTAATTTTAACTGTACAAATTATATTTTAGTTTCCTAACATAAAGGTTTATCTGACCTCTAAATTAAAAAAATGTAAAATTTATAAAGCGCAATCTAAAAAATTATTTTTTTTATACTATCGTATAAAAATAACATTTTTTCCAGAAAATTCACATCATATTGATTTTTTTTCTATTTAACCTACTAAAAGTAAAAAATATTTGTCGTAAGAAAATTTTCATAGTATTTTCTGAGTATTTTTGAAAATTATACTATGTTATAAACTTAATATCAATTTTATTAATCCTTTATAGGGGTTAGTTCTAAAAGTATTTATTAAAAACGTTTCATTTATCTAATATCATATTGAAAAATAAGTTTCATATTCCCGTCTCTTAAACACATTAGTAAGATAACAATATATATATATATTAAACTTTCTTAAACGTAAGTAGTCTTCTGAGAACCATTTTTTTCAACAGATGATGTTTAGATTGTAAAATTTAAGTATCATAAGTTGGTCTTCAGAGCAAAAAGACTTTATTCAACATTAAATTGAATTAAACTTAAATACAATTTTTGCATTTTTATATTATGAAAAAGATCGGACATCAAATTGTATAGCTATGGTCATTAGCCCAATGGAAATTGATAGCGTAAGAAAAAATACCATACCTGACCGGGATTTGAACCCGGGGCCTATGCGCGAAATAGCGAAACGCTACCTATTCAGCCACTGAGACCGGCAAACGTTTATTTAAAATTACATTAACAAAGAAATAAATAGTTTTGTAATTATTTTTTACATTCTTACTGAACTTATTCATTCTTACTCTTTCAACTTATGCAAATTTACATTTAAAAAAAAATTATTATATTAATTATTATTATAATTATATTAATTATAATTATTATTATTTTTTTATTATATTATTTTTTTCTTCATTCGGCAAAAGTTTATGCAATATTTTGCCGAATGAAGACGGGTGATTTGCTAAGATGAAAATAATTGAAGATTTAATTACCATCGATGATCTAGGTGCTTACACTAAGATCGTTTATCTAGGCGCTTGTCAATTTCTTGAACATGATGTAATATTATAGAACTGTTGATAACTACTCAAAATCCTTAACTAAGATGAGGACTAAGTTCATTTAACGAGTAAACCAATCAAAATTCTTGTTCTTTTAAAAACAATATAAATCAGCGCTGAAACCAATTAAAAGGGAAATATATTAATAGGTTAATTGGTATGACTACTTCTTAAAAGCTTCCTTATTTCGTGTTTTTGATAAAACTACCGGAGTTAAAAATTAGACTAGTTTTCAGCTTATCTTTGACAAAAAAAAATTTCCAATTCAAATTTCTCTACATTGAATTTCTCACTTTTTGAATGGAAATTCGGATATTGAAATTAATAATTGTAATCTAAACTGTAAGGAAATTAATTGCTCTATTTAATTAAAATATCCTTCCAGTAAAACACACTAATGATTTCACATGACAGGTATACATCATGGATTGTAAAATTTATTATTATATAAATAAGTTTTTCAGATATGATTACAGTTAAAATATATTTTTGAATAAAATTAAATTTTAGACAGTTTTATAAATGAATTTTTACCGTACAACATAACAGTTTAGTTATCTTAGTAAAAAAAGGCCCGACATATTAACTTCATTTTCATATAAGTTTATCATAGTTAAAAATCATACCAACATGTTTGATTACCATAATTATGGTTGAAATAAGCAAGTCAACACGTAACGCCTAGTTAACGTAAACTAATAAGTTTGTGCATCTAGGGATACTGATCTGAAATGTTTGCAAATTAACCCACCTATCTATATGCTAAGCCACAACACAAATATTATATACTGTTATGTACCTAATTTTCTAGGGATCTCAGTCATGTTAATACACTTGATTTGTGTATAAAAAACAAAATATATATTGCTATAAAATACATGAGAACCAAGACAAACAAATTAAATGATTACCGTAATTTTAAATCGCTGTTTAATTGCTGTTTGATTATTATTAATAAGAAGGAAACCCAGCCGTAAAAATTTCGCCTAACCACGAAATTCTTGGAAAATTTAGCGATAATGAAAAACTATTATTTTTATTTGGATTTAGAAAGTAATATAAACGTATAAATTTTCCAAAAATAGAAATTACTTATGTTAGGTAAGGAAGGTTATAGCAAAAGAGAAATACTAAACAGAATTGCACTAGGAAAAAAGGTTACTCTGATTTTTAAATAAATTTTACGGTGTAAGGAGGTTCAAAACGAGACTGAAAGAGTTGAAAATGCAATCCAAAATAGTATGTTCACAAATGGTGCTGAGTTAGAAAGAAATAAAAATGATTTTAGTTTAGTATATAAGCAACCCTACGGGAAATTGAGATGGAGATGATATGTAAATGAGGTATAGTCTTGTACAGACACGGGACAACCATTTCTGAGAATATGGTATATTGAACACCAACTACCAAAGCACATCGATATCAACTGTCTAGTATTCAAATCCGTATAAAAACAATTAAAATTTACTGGGATTTGAACCTCGGAAACATCAAATTCAGAAATTAGCTGTTAAAAAACCGATTTGTGACGACGAGTTAACCGCTAGGCCAGCCCGGTGGGATATATATACACATATTGTTAGGCCTACTAAAAAAGTTGCTGATGTAAAATTATAATGCCTAATGAGCGCTGTCCATTTCTTCCTTAGAGATATTGTGTCTTGATTTTAGACTTTAAAAATTAATAAAAGTATGCAGCAAAGCGAGGTATAACGAATAATGAAGAGACTACTACCAAACTTAAACTTAGGCACTCAGGGAAAATTATAACGTATTATTTTTACTTTAATTTTCCCAACTAATTCTTTTGGCTAATTTACTATAAAAATAATTTAATGTATATCATTACGCTATAACAACATAATTCTAAAAAATGATGATGATAAAAAACAAAAAGCATTTTTTATTAATAGACTTGACCAAATAATTTTTACTTATAAGATCGTCTACTAAATTTTTTTTTTTAAAGGAAACTTAGGTCGAGATAAACAGAGGATTACATAAACATACATTTAAAAAATAAAATAGATTATGTCGAATTAAGAACTTACTCGTTTTTTTTTAAGTTAAAAATTGGAAGTTTTTTTAACATTACTTTAAACAAAAAATATAGCTTACGTTTAGTAGAAAGAATTTCTTTATAATATTCCAGGAAGCGAATTTTTGAGATCAAAATGGACTCTTTTTTGAATGTGTATGTGTGCACGCGAGCGTGTATATCTCCTCTATAACTATGTACGTGTGTATCTCTATAAATAACTATGTACGGGTAAATTTTTTCGTTTTTATATTCGTTTATTTACATACTGTAACATGAAAATATTTTTTTAAAACATAGAAGAAACGTTGTAAAATGTATCCAGAATCTCCTGGGAACGTGCTTATTTACATAAACCACATACAAAAAAACAGTTACTTTGTTTTACCTGAATTTATAAACATATTTATTCTATATTCAATCTATTTTTATAGGTATATGTACCTTTTAATCCTCTTTAAAAAATATTTTATTAAAAGAAAACTAATATTTAAAAATGGTTTAATAATTTTTAATTACTATAACAGAAAAAAAATTCCGAAGTGAGAAATATCTACCTATTAATTTCCCTTTTCCTAGTATAGAATAATTGTTATAATTATTACCCAGCTTTTAAAAATTGTTCCATTTAGTAATTAACCTAAACTAATTGCTTCTTTTAATTAAGCCAATCGTGAAATTGAGAAGAATTTAATCGATTTTATTTTGTCATATACATCGGTAGTCACAACTCGCTTATCGAGTTTTTAGCATAACTGACAACCAACCTTTTAATAAGCAATTCCTATGCAGCAAGATTTTAGCCACAATCAGATTAATAAGAGTATAATTTTCTAGTCTTTTACATTAGGAAAAAATAAACTTGATTCGATTACAAGAAAAATAATTTAGAATGTACTGATAACACCACTTTAAAGGAATAAACATTGTTCGATTAAGGACAATGATTGTAATGAAGCTAGTGAAGCTCCAACTTCACGTCTTATAATTCAGTCTGATACTTCCTCATCCTACATAATTCAGGGAGTGGTGAATAAGGATTGTTCATTTAGGAGCTCTTGTTTTTCTCAGATATCTCTTTAATTTTCAAATGGAGAAAAAATTTATTTGTTGTATTATATGAAATTTAAAGGTGGTTTTACAAAATGGTTAATTAGTGCTGCGAATTTCCGGTAAAGCCCAATAGGGCTAGGAACGGAGAGGGTGGTGTAGCGACCAGGATCGTGACAAGGCAGGTATCTTCCCCTACGGGGGTCAGGATTGCCAATCTGGGTAAAAATATCCTTTTTCGTACAGGATAGACCTCCCCATTGCATATAGTCGGCATTACGGTTTCCTGTAGATGGTATTTTTACGTCTTACCTCAGTTTTACCAAAGGTAAATCGCCTTTTATCATCAATTACACTTTTCCTTATGTTTGATTCCTACACCATTTTCGGTTTTGTGAATATAAATCTGATCCTATCATGTTCATGCTAAGGAGGCTTTTCCTACATATTGCAGCAAGTACCTATAAATTGAATGCATTCTTGATGTGGTCTGGTAGTCTATGGAAGAATATGGAAACTTGTATCGTGTCCGGTAGTTGAACAAACAACTGAACTGTTAAATCTAAAAACTGGTCTTAATCCTTTCTAAAATACAACACAAATTCTGATGATTTAAGTGTTCATAAACATTTATGACCGGTAATAATACGAGTAAATAAACAACTAAATTTTTAATAATAATGATTTAACATAAGATTACTTTTTTGCACATGACTATACAATTTTTTGCTCTTTAGTTATAATGTTACCATATTTTTAAATATATTGCGAGAAATAGTTTGTTTGATTCATTGTTTAATATTTTGAATATCAAATAAGGAATATCTTGTTTACTATTACATATTGGTAATTTATTTGAAAAACTCTTAGAAAATTATTTTATGTGGTCTTGTAAGAAACATCTTACATTTTTAACGTACGATTTACTGAATCTATCCCAAATAATTTGTTTTTTTTTTTATGATATCGCCACATAAGCTTGAAGCTGGTGCATGGGATATGGAGATATAGCGTATGAAAATACCATGACTGACCGCGATTCGAACCCAGGTCCTCCGGATGAAAGACCGAGACGCTACCATTCGCGCCACGAAGGCCGACCCGAGTAAATTATTGTTAATGTAATAATTTTCTTTAAAGCCTTACACGCTGAATTAGATCACCAGAAAAACTGCTTGTGTTAAATTTCATGCCAATCACTTCTTAGATAGTTATATCAATTGAACACTAATTAAAATTTTCACAAATACAACGAAAAATCAGATCTAATTTATTAAAAATTATGATTGCATTTTTTCTTGGAAACCTCGTCTAGATGTACAAAATCATAGAAGAGTTGATATCAATCAAAACTCATCATAAGGAATTTAAAAAGTATCAACTCATTAATTAATATTTAAGAGGTTAAATTAATCTAAGAGGTTTAAATTGCCGGCCTCCGTGGCGCAAGTGGTAGCGTCTCGGCCTTTCACTCTGAGGTCCTGCGTTCGAATCCGGTTAGGCATAGCATTTTTCACACATGCTACAAAACATTCATCTCATTCTCTGCGGAAAAAAATTACTTAACTACGGACCCGGAGGTTAAACAAAAAAAAAAAAGTTTAAATTGTGTAAATAAATATTATTATATAATAAAACACAACTAGTTAAACGACAAAGATTATTGTTCGTTTCTAAGGTTTTGTTTCGTTTCTTTATTCGCAAAGATGGAGTTTTATTTTCATTAAAAATTATTTAAGAAATTCAGTGTAATTTAAAGATACCTTAGAATGAATATAACAACAAAAAACAACACCCTTTTTAATTTTCTTTTAAGATATTAGAAAGGAAATTTACTAGTCATGTCAGATTTCTCAAAGTGAATTTTTAATACTGAATTGTTTTATTGCGTTCTTTAAGTTTTTTTTAATAACATAGATTTGTTTACAATTCCTCATAAAGTCAGTTCTTCCACTTTAGAGTTATTTAGTTTATAGTCATTAATAATTTAGTTATTGTACCATTTAAAGATGTTTATTTTTATACATATAATTTTTTACTGAAGCTGCTGTGAACAATATTTCCTATTTTCTGAAAATTATTAAACAATACCTTAACAATTTTTAATTTACATTTTTTACAATTCCGACTTTTGAGAAAAAATAAAGTTTTTTGCCTTTTTATACTTAACGTAAACATGCTCAAGAATCCTGTATATGATATTATTTACAATATGGATTTGTCCTTTCATATTAAATTTAAAGCTAGTATCCATAACTTTCTGACAATACTACCGTTCTGAGATATAAAATTTGGAACATTTGAGATCTTGCTTTCTTACTTGAGGTTAACGTTTCGAAGCACCTTTTTTTTTCTTTATTTTATCTCTTTATTTGTTTTTAAGAATTAAAAATTTCTGGGATAGTAACCACTCACATTTGTACTCGTGTACCGTAATTCTGACAATTGCGGATTTAATTAACATACATATACGTTACAAACCTTTGTCCAAGGTTCTAAAGCTAGGTGTAAATACAATCAAAACAGATTAATCAATCAATTTTAAACAGCTACAGCGTATATTCCCCTTTTACAAGCACAACTTGACACTCAACCATCTGTAGATTTTCCACAGTTTATTATAGAGAGAAAAATTTTAGTAATAAAAGCCTTATTCATATGTAGACGTCCAGTTTTTGAGGATTATTAATTAATTTTTTTGTTACGTTTACTCCAATCATTGTTTTGAGAGTTTTTATTTAAAACGCACATGAATAAACAATATTGATTCAAAAGTATGAGTGAATTCTTCAAAATACAATTATTTATAAAATAAAAACCTACGTATGGTATGGTTTGTTTATGCTTTGAATGCTGTTTTTTTTTTATAAACTTTTCGAAGAAACGTGCGGTATTACTTTCGGTCGCACAGTGGGATTGGGGGTGAAATTGAATTTTCTTTAATTTTGAGATGTAAGAAGTATGAAAATACTATTCACTTAAAATGTAATTTCCTTTATAAACACAAATATGTAGACCTAGGTATAAAATTTGTGGCACGAAAATCTCTAAAACTAAATGATCAATTTCATTGAAATTTATGTATGGTGTAGAGATCTATCTGAAATTGTGTATTGAGAAAACTTGATAAAAACTGATCGAGTCGTTCCTGAGTTACATCCAATTTAAGATTGACAACAAACAATATAACCTATATCTGAGGTATTTTTTGGGTCGAATAGAGGGTGGAAATGAATTTTCTTTACGTTTTGAGGAAAGAGATTTCGATAATATCATTCATGTAAAAGTTTTTATGGCTCAACAATTTCAAAAAACATTCAGAAATAACATTTTGTGACTCAAAAATTTCTAAAACTACTAAATCAATTTCATTGAAATTTAGACATACTGGAGTAATGTTTTTGAAGTTGTCCTTATGTATATTTGATAAAGATTAGTTGAGTCGTTCTTCAGTTATGCTCAATTTAAGGTTGATAACAGACATGACTTTGCATTGGTGTGTTGAGTCGTTCTTGAGTGTCGCTCAGTTCAAATTTTTTTTTAATTTTGTGGCTCGAAAATCTCCAAACTATTAGATCACTTTCGTTAAAATATAGATATGTTGTAATAGTGTATGTGAAGTTGTACATGTAAAAATTTTATGAAGATCGGTTGAAGTTTTTCTTCAGTTACACTGAATTTAAGGTCGATAACAGACAACATAACCTGAATTTGTAGACTTGGTATTGTAGTTTTCATTCGCGTTTATGCAGTGAATCACAGTGTTGAGTGAGTTTAAATTTAATGCTTGTCTATAGGGTCTACTCGTTATTTTTAATTATTTTACCAAAATACGGTTGTAATAATTTAATTTTCTTATACACAGAAAATATATTATAATATTAAATAAAAAGAAATAATAAATACTTCTATAACTTTTTTTATTTGGTTTAACAATTTTTTGAAGAATTAAAAAAAATTCTTCAAAAAACCGAACACTCTTTTACATGAATTCCCAAGGCACTAGTGTAATATATTATGATCTCTTCAGTAAGAGAGCAAACTCTTACTAAAACTTCTTGTGCAGGTCTGCGCAAGAAATTTTTTTTAATTAAACATATTAATAATTAAAGTGGAAAAATTCCACTTGCCAAGAATCGAACTCCAGACCAAATGATCTAGAACTAAGCTCGCTAACTTCAACAATTGGCCAGTCAAGTGTTGGCACAGTTGACAACTAAAAAAAAAAAAAAAATCTCTTTTGTTTTAAAAAATATCTACTTGTATGTATACAAATATTAAAAATATGTACTCTTGGTCGACCGAGTGCTCTAGCGGTTACCGTTTTAATCTCCTCTGATTACAGTCTTATTCCTCCTCCAAACACATTTTCATAGCTCACGTCTGTATCATCCTAACAAAAAAAAAGTATCTCCAGATAAAAAGTTTAATATAACTTTAAGTAATATTAATACAGTAATATTAATATTATTTAAGTAATAATAAATAAACTGTAAGTTTTCATCTCCTTTGATTGATTCTTTATCATAAATGTCATGCTTAAAATCTTAAATTTTGTTCTTACAGTTTCTTATAGAAAATAAATGATTTTCTGATACGCCATCGTATCGTATATGCGCAAATTTTTAGTAGAAAAGAATTATAAAACTTAAATTAAAATCGATAGATTAATTACATTTTTTAAATTCGTTCCCATTTTAAAATAGTAAGTCTTTGTGTTCATTTTTATCTTTATAAATTGATTACAGTTAGTTCAATACCTATGGGTATTAACATACTAATAACATGGGTATAAGAGGACAGAAGGTGTAATGGAGTCGGAAAAGAAGATGGGAGGTGGATTGACGTGTCTTGAAGTTAACTTAAATTTACAGTCAGGTCACGAATAAATACAATATATTAACTTTATTGTATTAAATAAATTTTCTTTTATATTAAACGAAATAAAAAAAAAAAATGATTATGGTAATAAAAGTATTAAACATTTTGTTAAGATATATATATATATATATACAAAAATCCAATTTTACTTTAAAAGTAATTTTAAAAAATTAAATTCTTATATGTCAGTTTCATATCTAATACTACCACTGCTACTGGACACTAGTGCTACTATTACTGTTACTTTCTGTTATTACTTTCGGTTGCTATGGTTACCTGTTTAAGTTACTTGTGGGATCAGCGAAATACGATCATATCGGCTTCTGCAGTCCTTCGACGTGTACACATCTACTTCCTGTCTCGTGTTACAGGTTACGTACTCTCTGCTACCTTTGATTTTATTTGTTTATTATTTTTGTAATTATAAAATAAAATCCAGTTAACTTAATAAAATTTACATCTACCTTTTCTTGAAAATTATTTCTGTTTTTCTATTCTCTTTATTAACGTAATTTTTTTTCAATTTAATTTGTGTTTTGTTTTTTTTCTAATATAGTAGCATATTTCTATTAATTCATACCTTACATTATCATTTACATCAGTATTAAAAATAGACAATATTAATTTTGTTTTTATAAAGTAAAAATAAATTTTTATATCCATTTTATAGAATTAAGGTATTTGTTTTCGGGTAAATTAGTCTAGAACGGCTATTAGTTGTTTTAACTGAATATATTTTTTCTAATTGCTATTTGAAATACTTTGCTTCCATATTCCCATTTAAAGAATACTTAAAATTATGAAATCACGATTTTTTTGAAAGATTTATTCTTGTTTTATTTTTTTATAATTTAATATAAAGATTTATATTTTGTTAATTATATTTATCTTTTATTTTTTAATTCTAATATTCTTTTATTATTTTATGTAAAAAAAAAATAGTTATAAACACAAATAAACTAAAAATCCGTAAAATTTATTATTAAAAAATAAATATTAAAATTATTTTTTTTTTAATTTAATTTCACATGAATTAAATTTTATATGCATTGATTTTGAATCCCAAGTACTTTTTTTTTGTTTTTTTTTTTTTTTTGTCTTTTACAGATAACTTTGTACTACGTTTTGTTTTAATTAGGGAGTGAAAATAGATATATATTATAAACTTTATTCAGATATTTAATGAGATATATATTATTTATAAAAACAATTGTGTTAATTGACGATTAAAGAAAAAAAGTGTTATAAATTTTCTCGTTTTCAATGTTGCCTTTTTTATTTAGATTAAATGGTATGTGTTTATTTTCAATGAGTTTAGTTTTAAAATTTATTTTTTATGGCAAGTTTATGGAAAGAATAAAAATTAATGGAAAAAGTATTCTCAACAATATGTAAAGATTGTTTGTTTAGATAAATTATATATACTTTTTTAAGAAATAGATTTCATTCAAATACTTTTTTTTATAATTAAATTTAAAATTATAATAATATTTATTAATTTAATTTTAAAGGGAATTTTTTAAATTTGTATTCGATTAATATTTCGGCTGTATAAATAAGTATCGTATTTGAATTTTGTATTTTAAATTTGCAGCAAATTGTTAACTATTTACTGAAAATAGATTGTCTACGAAAAACAATATTGTTGTAAGAAATAATTGATTTGATCGTAAATTTTCTGTTTAATTTTTTTTTTATTTACCTACTTTTAGAAATAATTTTTAATTGTTAATTACTTTAGAAAAACAAACTTACATAAACTGCATTTTTTTTCTATACAAAATTACTTTTTTCTTTTTGAATAATTATTGATAAAATTTGAGGTTAACATTAATTTAATTTTTTTGTTATTTAAAAAGATAAGTAGAACCAATTAATTGCAAAATGCCTGTGGGTGATGACTGCGGAATTGGTTAATTGTGGTTTGTTTTTTCTGTTTTTTTTTTTTTTTTTTTTTTTTTAGAGAACTCTTAGATGCAGAAAAAATTCAATTACCTTATATTAAATATCAATAATTAATTGCATATTTGATGTTTTTTTAACTGCTATGAAATTTTAATGTTATTTAAGTAGCTAATAATGTTTTCTTTAAAAAATATAATTTCATTTTTATGAAATTATTAATTTCATTTTATTATGTTAGGATCGATAAATTTATAGTAGAAGAAATATCTTTATTTGTTTTATTTAAAACAATATATACGTTAGCTTCATCTTTTAAGTTCCTTATGTGGAACAAGTAGTTTTTTTGGTAGATTAGGGGGCGCGCTCTAAAGAATACGAGTATTAGCCCGGGCTGAGAGTCTGTTTACTTCTCAGTGACGTCTCTAAGAAGAAAACTAACTCGGGTACCCGTGATCAACTTGATAACAATGGCAGCACCACATTTCCTAGTAAGAAACTGGAGAAAAGTCTTCCTTGGACTTCAAACGCTTAAACAACTATCCGCTGAAGAACTTATTAAGGTAATTGTATATATTTAAGTTTTATATATGTTTTTTATACTGTATTAAAATACACACACAAACAAAATAAACTTAGTTTTCATGTTTTTACTTACATTCACATATATCTGTACGTGTATTTGTATCTGATACTCAGTATCAATGTTTGCACCTTTGTCTCAGGAACCTATGTAGATAACGTTTTGGTTTTTATCCTAAATTAAACTTCAGATCATTTTAAGAATTCTTTGTGTGTACTTCAAATCAAAAAAAAAATATATTACATTTCCTCCAGAATTTAAAAAATATATATCTTTGATTCTAAAATCTCAGCAAGAAACTTCAAACTGTTTCAAAATCGAATTATTTCAAAAAATTATAAATTCGGTATTGAATATTCTAAAGTTTCCTGTAAATATGGTTTATCATATTGAAAGTAATTTTTCTTTAGGAAAGTGATTGTAGACAACCTGGAAGTGTTTAATGAACTTCAAATGTTCTTTTTTTGTAGTTTTACATTTTTAAAATAAGTTTGACTTTTCTTGTACATTTGTTTCAGATCTTGCCATTATAAAAAAAAAAAACGTTAATTCTATACAAGCTAAATGTAAATAACATTAATAAAATATAATTTCAGTAGTAAGCGTCCATGTCGAATAATGAACCAAATACATAACAAAAAAGCACGAGTAGCAAGATTTTTTAACATATATATATATATATATATATATACAGAGTGTATCTCGAAAATCTCCCGGGACTTTCATAACCTATTTTACTCGTAAAGATAACAGAAAAAGTTTATATAAACATATGTCCTAAAATACTTCGTTTGCGAATTACGGTTAATGAATGATTTCGCTTGGGTTTCAGCTACCCCAATAAAAAGAGGTCTTACTGAAATTTTTAGGACGTTAATTAAGGAGCAGAATTAGTTATTTCTTACGATTTTTAACCTGAGAAATCAAATAAAATAGGTCCCAGAACCATATTTGTAGAAGTTTTTGAGAAATCTAGGGCGAAAACCAATAAATTGGGGGGAAAAACCATGTTTTTTTTATGTTTGACGTACCTTAACTTTGTTAAACGGGTAATAAACACATAAAATTTGTAAACAAAACTTGTAGAGAATTTAATTATGAACAAAATTGTATAAGATAAGTTGAATAAAACGAAGAAAAGTTACAAAAATTCGAATTTTATTTAGATACAGTACATTACTAAATTTGTGAGAAAAGTACTTATTTAATGTAAACAACAACCAAATTCATTTTTGATGATGTAAAAAATTTGTAAAAACAAAATTTACTGTTAAAGATTTTTAAAAAAAATGGAAATTACACAACAGATGTAAAATAAAAATTACTTAGGTAATATTTTTTTTATTAATGACAGAAATACAATAAATCGTTTGAAAAATTATTATTTCAAAGTTGGCAATAGAATAATAGCTGATCAACAGTGTGCAATACGGTTTTAGTGTTAAAACATACCGTTGATTACATTAAGTATATCGGGCACTGTGATCGACGCTGTCGTTAGCGAAGGTTTTCTGTGAATTTTAGTTTGAACGTTATCAGTTTGCCATTGAGGTAATGCCGTACTTATTTATAAAAGAGGAATACGCTGATAAGGTATTCATTTTGGATGTTTGTAATAATAATGCTACAGCTGTTGTAGTACAATATGAAATAAATATTTCGAATTGCAGAATTCCGGATCCCAAAACAATTAGCGCTACTTTTCGCAATCTTTTGTTAACTAGACTCACTATGTAGTATTCGTATCGACTACGAACTACTTGTCTAACACGACGCTGTAATTGATGAAATCATTATCGATGCAATTCAACGCTACACCACAATCTTTCTAAGCGGATCGGAGATTTGCATTCGATGGTTTTGTGGACATTTAAACAAAACAAGTTTTACCCTTATCATAAACAGCTAGTTCAACATCTACAGCCAGGAGGCTCACTTAATTCATCATTTCCCTGAGAAATGGGTTAGTTGTGGAGGTCCACATTCCTGGCCACCAAGATATCCCGATCTAACACCTTTAAATTATTTCATCTAAGAATGGATAAAAAATATTGTATACAAAGCAAAAATACATTCTCGTGAAGAATTAATTGTCCGCATTATGGGTCCGGTTGAGCAACATAAGAACAGCCCTGAAGAATTAAAAAGAGCAGCAAAAGCAGTACAGAACGTGTTGAAAATGGCAGGCTCACTTTTGAATATTTATTATAAACTGGTACTTATAATGCACTTTGGTCTAATATACTGTTTCTAAATAAAATTGGAATTTTTCTAACTTTTCTTTGTTTTATCCAGCTTATCTTACACCATTTTTTTTTTCAAAATTAAATTCTCTACCAGTTTTTTTTAAATTTTTTTGTGTTTATTACTTATTTAACCAAGTTATATTACATTAGATACAAAAAACAAGGTTTTTTTACCCCAATTTATACTACCGCACATACGGTTTTGGAACCTATTTTATTCGATTTTTCAGGTCAAAAACCATAATAAATCATTAATTCTGCCCTTTAATTAACGTCCTAAAAATTTCAGTACGACCTCATTATCACCGGGGTAACTCAAATCCAAGCGAAATCTTTCACTAGCCGTAATTTGTAAATAAAGCATTTTAGGACAAATGTTTATATGTACTTTTTCCATTATTTTCACGAGTAGAATAAGTTATGAAAGTCCTGGTAGACTTCATGTTACACTTTGTATATATAAGACTGTTAAGCAGATTATCTATTGCAATATTAATACTAAAATAAAATAATAATACATTACTATTAAAGTAAGATTTTAATTATAGCCTACCGACCTCCGTGGTGGAGTGGTAGCGCTCTAACTTTCATCTGGATGATTCTGGGTTCGAATACCGGTCAGACTAAGCATTCTTTCACACGTTACAAGATTAATTAATACTATCATCTCAAAAAATTAGGTTAACTATAACCGGGCGTAGCCCTGTTGTAGAAGAGAATAAATAAGTTATATGCATTTCTTATATTACATGATCATGAAGATATAGTTTGAAAATTGCAAAAAAGTATTTAAACTATAACCTCTTGAGCAAACACAGTGAAATCAAGTAATAAAAATGTTTTTAATTGACATTGCTTTTAAATGACTTTTAACTTAATTCAAATATCACTCGAAAAAGAGAATTTTAATATATATTTTGAGGACAAAACCGAATAATCGGTATTTTTAGATTTGTTTCTAACCAACAGGTCAACAAATATACAAAATAATTTGATTTTAATCTTTTTATTTATACTTTCATGTATCCTTATTTGATTTAAACTGGTTTTGTTATTATTAACAACGCATGTTCTGGGTTATTTATTCTTGAAAAGCACAATGTATTAGTAAAACTTACCATTATTATTATTATTATCTTCTACTTACACACAATATTTTAGTATAAAGAAAAGATTTTTAATCAGATAATCATAACGTTTTAATAGTAATCATATAATTTAGTCTAGCTTACCTACAATAAAAGTAATTATTTATTAGAATAAGAAAAGTATACTTTAACGTTTTAAAAAATTATTGGATGGATTGTAATTACCTAACTTTAAATTTAGACAAACCTTTGCAAATTGCTTCTCAGGAAGTCATACCGTTGATAATTGCTTGGAGATTGTTCTCATTAATGATAACAACAGTAATTGCACATAGTCTGCACATGTTTGGTTCTATTAGATAATAAATTTTCTTAGGACGATTAGATTGATTTTATCACAACCATAGTGTATCTCATTGTTATATATATATATTGAATATATACGTACATATACACATAAAAATGTTATTTTAAATAAATATTATTTTAATAATAAACTACAAAATATAAATTAATAAATATTTTACTTAGCAGCAAATTTATTACATGAAATTAATTCAGATAATAAATTGTGTACTATCATAGACAGACACTAGTTTTCAGCATTACCTTCATGTACTGTTATTAAAAGTCAGGAGCAGACTTCTATAAACAGTACAGCTGTATGTTCTTTATTATCGTGAATTTAGAAGAGAATGTTTGTACCGATATTTAGAAAAATCTCAGGAATGGCTGTTCTAAACTAAATGATTATTTTATCCTTGTATTTATTGAACTTATGAAAACTTCGTATGCATAAATTTATATAGATAACTCCTTAATTAAAAGATCAGTATAGTTTAAAATATGTCGTATCTTAGAAAATTTTTTATTTAGTTCATTTTTTTTTTTTTTTTTTTTTTTTTTTTTTTTTTTTTTTTTAGTTCACCATTATCAGTAATTTCATTCTAAGAAATCGGAGTATAAATGCAAAATGTTGTTGTCTGCACATATTTTATATAGGTGAAATTCGTCTTCTTACAATGAAAAATATACTTTGACATTTACTTACTCTTGCTCAAGACGTGTATTCATTTTACGAAAACCTTAATAGTCTAAAAATTAAATCTCTTAATATGATATAACAATTTTTAGAAATTTCTTTATTAATGTTGACGAATCCCTGACCTTTCCTTCCGGCCGAAACAGATTTCTGTGATTGATTGGCAAACGATATCAAAGGAAAATAAATAAGAAAAATAAAATTTTAAAAAGCTTTTTCAGGTAACATTTTTAAAATGTTGTCAAAACTTAGGCTTTTGAGAGATCCCTTTTCTTTTATACAATATCTCCAAGCATTTTAACAAAATATTTCCGAGCAAAATATGTTTTTTTTTCTTTCGGTAATTATTATTTTAATTTCAAATCAGGGAACAGTCAATCCTCTCTTCTCATTAAAAATGTTTTAAAATAAGAGAAATAGAACAAGCTACTTACATTAAAGATATAATTAAAATTTTAGACACGTTCTCCGAAACTTGTTTTCTATTTTCATTTTTTGTGATTTACTCGTTGGGGATGCAGTTTAGTAAAATATTTTTGGAAGAGAGAATGAAATACTTTTGGAAGAGAACAACTAATAAATAAAACATAACAATTTTAAATCAGTTTTCTTACAACGCTGGAATTGTTTCATTTTAACGAAGCGTTTACTTTCGAGTAAAAAAAAAAACGAAAAATAGTATCGTGAGGAAGTTCCGCTAATTCAATTATTCTAAAATACATACCATATATACTTTAATAAAAAGCACAGACCGTATGAAGTACAATTTTTATCTGTGTGTGTTTAAACCATTGAACCATTACAAGCTCGGTTGTCGACTTAAACTTTTCTTGTGAGCAAAGAAGGGTTTTGTTCACAAATAAAAATAGAAATAACAGAATTTGTTCACAAATAATAGGAGATTTGTGAATGTTTTTTTTAAATGAATGTTTTAACTTAAAATATTTATTTACTAGCAGCCTGTTAAATTCTAGACGAAAACTGAATTTTTTGGCGTTTATTCAACCATAATGTACTTTAAAAAAAAGAGATTAATTAGAATAAAAAATGTTAATTCATGCTACAATTTTTTTTTTCCTTTTAATTTTTAGTAGGAGTAATTCTCCCTTCCTATGAAAATATTTTTATGTAATTTACTAGCAGATTATTGATGTACCTAAATTCAGTTACGTTAACAGAAAATAAACAGATTTTTTTTAAAAATAAAATTAGTAATAAATTTTATAAAGAATTATTTTTTAATTTTAAACGAAAACTATATTTTCCTTTGGTTTTCCTTTAATTTATATTTTTTTAAGCAAGTCAACTCTCTAATTCATTTGAAAAATTAAAATGTTTTTGATTGCATTTAAAGAAACTAATGTAACAATAAATTTAATTTAGTTTTTAATACATAAAACATCTTATCAAAAATTTAGATTTGAAATATTTTATTATACTTGTATTATGAAGAGCATAATATTTTTTAAATGGTAACACACGTTAATTACGATCAGTACAAGAGCTATCCAACACGCCTGTTTGAAGTTATGAAAATCTTTGTAGGGTTGTTAATGTAGTTTTATATAAAGTATAGACTACTTTAACTCAACGAGTTTGCAATGTTTTAACTTACTATTTAAGAAATGTATGACAGAAATGCAAGGGATCATATACTCTAATTATATTTCAAATAATTATTTTTCATTTTTAATTATTAATTAATATCAAACGCATTAGTTTGTCAACAGGATATCTTTTACAGTGAATGCAACACCAAACAATAATATTTTTTTGTAATAATGATTATAATGTACTTTCTAGACAAATGTCAGTTGAGATAAACACAAACTTGAAGTTTACTGTTAAACGGTTCACAGTACATTAACGCCGTGACTTTTTATTCTTTTTTTTTTGTTCAAGTTTGTCGTTTCTAGTTAAACTTCCTTAGTACATACAAATATTCAGCCATGTTATATGATGTGTCATTTATTCCCTCTTGGGAGAATATAGCATTATATAAACTCATCACAAAGAAACGTGCTCTCGTTTATACATTTATCTCCATATGGTATTTTTAATTTTTTCATCAAAACAACACTTATGAAAAATTTTAATAAATTAATTCTTTTTTAAATAAAATATTTAAATGAACTTAATATTTGCCTTTTTTTAATTTTCTTTTTAACATGTGACTAAATGAAAATAAAATATGGGCGTAGGAAATTAAATAGCTCATATATTATAAGCTAATAATTTTTTTCTATTTATTATGGAATATTTTAAATAAATAGATTTTATAAATTTTTCACTTCCTCATGCAAGACAGATAATAATTTTAAAAAATTTAATCACATTTGAGTGATTAATCTGTTTAAGATTTAACCAGATTTGATTTAATCTCATATTCTATGTACTATGAGAGAAACCATCTCACACTGTGACCATTTTTTATAGTTTCAGCTCAAAAGTTTCAGTCGCAGACTAAATAAAATTAAAAGCAGTCTCTACTCAAAAATTTGTAACTTTGAATATTTATTATACTAGGTGTAATCTTTCTTATTTCAGCTAATAAAAAGTATAATAAAATTCTTCGGGTTTCACGTTTAAGAAATTTTCCTCGGACTTTACTGAAAAACTTTTTTTTTTAACATTTCTTGTTTTTTGGAACTTGCTATAACCAGAAGTTTTTAAATAAATTCTTCATTAGAAAAATCTCCGTATAAAATCACTTTCATAAACTTTCACTACTTTTATATAACAGATAACCGATTTAGACATACAGCTTGATATTAAACAATAGAAGTATTTTCAAATTCAAAATTCTATATGTCTCTTCTAAATTATTATTTTTGGAGTTACATAAAAGATAATTTATAAAAAAAACTTGTAGATATTGACGAATTGAAAAGGGGTAAAATTGACGAATTTGCACGTATAACATCAAACATGATATAAAAATTATAAACGAATATTATTTAACGTTAGCGTGCTTCCAAGCTGAACAGGGAAAGCAATTTAAACATTTCTTCTCGAATGAAATGCTTTCAAAATTTATTGTATTAAGTAATTTAGGACCGAAAACATTTAACTAAATTTTAAAATTTAATATTGTTATAAAGTAAATAATAATATCAGATTATTATTATTATTTTGTTATTATTATTTAATAATAATAATGAGACAAATGAAACCACGGTTTGTCATTTTTGAACAAACAGGATGTTTTAAGCTAAGACTTATGGTGAAGTTTCTAAGGATTACATTGCAACTAAAGGCGTTCCGCAGGTTGAAATTTGGGCCCTCTGTTATTCTTATTACTTGTTAAGAAATTTGAAAAGGCATTCTTCCAACATCTCTGAGTTTGCCAGTGATGTGAAAACATATGCTTCAATAAATTCATACGAGGACTTCGTCATCCTTGTAATAACATAATACTTTCTTAAATATTATATTATTATGTTAGTAGAAGTATTATGTATTATTCTGTATTATGTTTTCTTAGAAAAGATACACTCGTTTTATTAGTTCATTATTTCTTATATTTTTTAAAAAATAAACCGGTTGAAATTATTTTTCATAAATTACAAGAGATCAGATTTTACCCTAGGATCATACGGATGAATTTTTTAAATGCGCACAAGAAAAGTTTTATTTTTCTAACATATACTTTCTGTATCTTTTTTTTATATCTATTATTAGGTTATCTCCATTTTTTTTTTTTTGGAGGTTAATATGGAAAGATTTAGGGAAATTTTTAAGGCAGGACCTAATCTCCTACTAGTTAGAAGGAATGTAATATGAAAATGTTATTACCAAAAAAATGTAATACTGGTAACGTGTAAAAAAATTTAATACGTGACCATGATTCGAACATGGAAAAAAGACGAAAACACTACCGCTGTGTGATTGTATTCCATTTTATTATTATAATTTTACAGATTTCATAAAGTTTTAATTAATAGTGCACTGTCTCATAAGTTTCCTTACATAAGAAAAATGAACATTCTTTTTTATGAAACCCATTTTAATTTATTTAACTAGTCGATCAGGGTTCGCTTCGCTCGCCCGAATGTCTAGCCAGGGGGCGGAACCCCCTGGAACCTCGACGCGTTTGTATCCTCATGTTTGTGAGAATATTAAGCATTTTACAGATATTCATCTGTATTTTACAGATATTAAATAAAAGAAAAGAAATATTGTACTTAGAAAATATTTTTCTAAACATTTTGGTGTTTTTATATTTAAAATAGGCTTAAGGAATGAGAAGATATAGGATTTAACAGTTTTTGATAGAAATATAACATTTAACGCTGGCCATATATTTATAACAAGGAGTTGGCTTGGGGACGCCGTCTTCGTTTAGTCTTGTGTGTGTTCGTGTGAGGTTGTGTTAGTTACCGGACCAGCTGCTGCTCCTTACTCTGCTGTTTTTGGCACAGAGCAGGCCAAAACGTGTGCTCCGGTGGCTGCGCGCAGCCGACTCTCTCCTGCTCCCTGTGTTCTCTTAATCTTTCTTTCCCACAGTCCGTTGTAACGTACTTTTAAATAATTCGTTAAATAAAGAATCTTCTTTTTTTACTGCTAAATATTAACTAATAACCCCTTTCTTTTTTAATAAGTTCGAATAATCATATAAATAATTAATTTATATATTAAGAATTTTTAGTTTTTGAATTAAATTGAATAATAAATAATTATTATACAGTTGTTAGTTCAGTTTTATTTGCTATATAAAGTTTGTTGCTATGTAAATTTTCATAAAAAAAAGATGTGAGCACATACAACAAACCGACGCATCGGCTGTATGTGAGCATATACAGCAAACAAACCAACACATGCTTTTTTATGAAGAGATATGCTTTATATAACTACCATTATTTAGAAAACACATTTCGATGCATGTCCTCTACTGCTGAAGAACACGTATAAGCATAGCCGGAGTTATGCTTTTAATAAAAGATAAATAAAATAGATCTTCATAAAAACGTGTTTATTTTTCCTATGTATGGAAATTTATGGAACATTATGCAGTTTATTTTAAGAGAAATTTATTTTTATAATTTTCCGTAACCTTTTCTTTATTAAACATAACTACTTTCATAAATTTTTTGTTCAAAAATTAATCCAAAAACATTCTTCCTTATAATTAAATTTAATTAATAAATCACTGACCATTATCTTATAACTTCTATAATGCGAAATCGCTTTTTTCTGAATTGAAAAAATTACTATTGATAAGATTAGCTGTCAATATTGCATTACTTTACCAAAAATATTTCAACTATCAAAAATTGCTTATTTTTTTATAACTCATAAAAAACTATGAATGCCTCGAAGTAAATACAAGGATGCCAGTTTTTAAGATATGAACAAAATATATTTTACTGATATTGATTTTTTTATACAAAACAAAGTGATATTAATAAATAAATGGCATATTTTAGTAAATGGCGTAGTTTAGTAAATTGTTAAAGTACTGTAGTAAATAAAATTATTACAGAAATATTTATATTTTTATCCATAGCAGTAGCCGATAACATTTACTTTAAAATATAAACTTTTACAACGATAAACCGAACCAAATTTTATAATGAAGCTTTTTTAATTTTTGGGCGAATATAGTAAGAATAGCTACCTATATTAAAGGAGAAAATATGATGATCGTGTCAAAAATGGGGTACCGAGATTTTTTTGCAAATCATTACGTTTTAGGGCCCAATTAGTTTAGACAAAAAACATGTATGTATGTGCGCACGTATGTATATGTGTATCGCACTCCTTTTGGCCTTATATCTTAGGATAAACCAAACCGGTTTTCTTCAAATTTGTCTCAAATATTTCCATATATGGGGCACTGATCATATTTTTTTCAGAATTCTTTAAGAGGGTGGTATATCACGAAAAGATCAATTTCGATTTTCTTCACAGGCATTTTGGAAAAACCTTTATTAAAGAAAATTCGTTACCTAAAATGTATATAAGTCGTTTTAAATCATAAAAAAAAATTTTCTCAAAAAATCAACATCCACCTCTTAAAATAAAAGTAATATTTTTTGTTCTTTTACTCTATTTACCTTCGGTTTAAATATTTTTAAAGAATTCTTTAAAGGTTTATACTTCATATATAAAGCTCTCACGAAATGTCTACATTTTTTTTTTAATTATAAACTCCGGGGACCTAAAATGTAGAAAAGATTTTTTTTGATTTTTTTTTTCTTTTTTAGCTTTTATTGAAGGGGGTATTAGGTTTGGAAAAACTTTACTTAAGAAAATTTGTTAAGCTTAACCTACATACAAATATTTTTAGAATCACTCTTTGTCCCCAAAAAAAAGGGATGCATTTTCGTTTTTTTTTTTTTTTTTTTTTTTTTTTTTTTTTTAATTTGATCCGAATTTTAAATTTCATCGTAAACTCTTTTAGCAGATGTAATATATATGTCGTCATTAATAGGTGAAACAAATTTGAGAAAAAGTAGTAGAGAAACAAGATGGTGGTAGATAATTATACTAAAAGGCAATAAATGCATTCATTCTTACATTAAATCTATATAAAGTATTATAGACGAGATAAAATATCTATATAGACTAGATTATCTAGATAGTTTTGATTGTATTAGCGACCTTCCTTACACCCGTCTCTATCGATACATCTTGAGGAAGTACTTTCACTTCATTGCAAAAGTATACTAATGAGTTCAAAATTATTATTTGTGTGTGTGTGTGTGTGTGTGTGTGTGTGTGTGTGTGTGTGTGTGTGTGTGTGTGTGTGTGTGTGTGTGTGTGTGTGTGTGTGTGTGTGTGTGTGTGTGTGTGTGTGTGTGTGTGTGTGTGTGTGTGTTTAGCAATGTAACTAAGGATAGTTTTCATAGAATAGATACCAAACATTCCATCGTGATTGCAAAAATGACATTGAGTATTTTACGGTGAAAAAACCAAATTTCTGATTATAAAACCATTTTTTTTCAAACCGCTAAATCAAAATTATCTAAACTACGATGAGTTTATATAAATATCGAAGGAGCAACTTTTATCCAAGAACTTTATTACAAGAAGAAGAATATTCCAAGGAAGAAATATATACGACTATTGTTATAGCAATGAATAAGGATGGAATTGTTGTTAGAATATTGTGAAGGTTTCCCTTTTTAAATCGTATATAAATAAAAATAGAAGTATATTTCAAAAGGGGTTTTTCAAAAAGTATGTATTTTATATGATTCCATATAACAATATATTATGGGTATGTAATAAACTTTTACTCCGTAAAAACAGTCCAAATAATTGTCAATTATTTATTTTTTTTTTATAAAAAATTTAAATAAACTTGAACCTTATTTAAATTAAATATGGAGATTAATATAAACACATAATTAAAATAATATTAAATTGAAGTACTGAAAATTGTTTAAAAAGTTTATTTAAATTTATATTGGGAAAAAACAAAACAATAATAAAGTATTTTAAAGTAAAAGATTATTGTTTGAGAGAATATTGATACTATTTTTTATTTCTTTATTTTTTGTTATATAAACTTGTTTTTTTTTGTAATATAAACTTAAATTGATGGTTTAAAGTTTTCTTCAAATATCTGATAATTGAAGAAAACTTTTTTTTTTTTAAAGCTATTTCCGTTTTATAGAATTCCAAAATCAGAAATAATATTGTTTTCTTATTGATAGTTTTTCGTAATAATTTTTTTTACCTCCTCTTTATTTAAATATTTTAACATAATCATGACGGAAGTTCATGTTTTGTAAATAGAAAAACAACACAATTAGGAGATAATGTGAATATCAAAAGAATGTTCAAAACAAAAACTATATTATTACATTTCATTATTAACTAAGGTCCTTATGAGATTCTTCTATTGCACAGCTGTTCTCTTCTTGGCGTCCTGTTTATCACTGGGGTCTAGGATAATAAGGGATGTCTACAAAGTAAAATGAATGGATGGAGGTACAATTTTTTTTTTTTTAATTGTATTAACAAGAGATAAATATTAAAAATTAAAACACACGACCGCCAAAAAAAAAAAAACATTGCTTCTTAATGTAGGGTAATTAAAGAGCGTGCGGGTAACAATTTTGTATATAGTATAATTTTTTTTTAATTTATATATATATATATATATATATATATATACATACACAGAGTGTTTCCCCAAGAAACGGAAATAATTTCAGGACAAGTTCTACCAGTGAAAATAATGAAAAACATTTATATGAACATGGGTCCGGAAACGCTTCGTCAGCGAGTTACGGCTGGCGAAATTTTCGCTATGATTTCTGAGCAAAGAGTGAAATAAAGTCATATTGAAATTCTAGGAACCCAAATTAAGGGGTAAGCTTATGTTTTTTGACCTGAAAAATTGAATAAAATATGTTTCAGAACTGTATCCGCAGTGGTTTTTGAGAAAACTGGGAGAAACACAAAAAATTGTGGTTAAAACCCCGTTCTTTTACGTTTTACATACAATAACTTTGTTACATGGGTAATAAAATAAGTAAAATTTTTAAACAAAACTTGTAGAGAATTTAATTCTAAACAAAGTTATGTAAATAAACTCAACTAGAAAACAAAAACAAGTCGCAAAAAATTAATTTTATTAACACCAAAATATCCGAAACGTGGTTGAAAAAATACATTAATTTTTAAATTAAAAGAATAATACTTTTAACATCCGAGAATATCTAGAAATAAGATAGATCATTTAACAAAAATAAAATAGTAGTAAAAATACTAAAAGAACTTATTACAACTGTTCAAAATGTCCTCCTTTACTATTAACACAGAACGCTGCTCGTTTTAAAATTCTTGATGGCTCTTTTCACCGTATTTAGATTATTTCGTAGAATTTCAAATTCTTGCTATCAGTTATTTTGTAGTTACCTTTTCAGCGTACACTATCGATTTCATATATTCCCACACATAACAGTTCACTGGCGTCAGATCAGGTGATCTCGGAGGCCAATTAATTGGTCCTTCTCGTGCGACTCAGTTGTTCCTAAATGTTATGTTCAAATAATTTCTAACACCTCGAAAAAATGTACAGGAGCCTCATCTTGTTGAAAAATCATTTCTTGTCTCGTTATTAGTGGAATGTCTTCTAAACGCTTTGGAAGGTTTTTTCTAAAAAAAAATAAATACTAGTTTCCGTAAGGCGACCTTCAAAAATAAAGGCTCTAATCATATACTTATCAATAATGCCACACCAAATATTAAAGGAAAATCTATGTTTAAGACTGCTTTCTACTGTGGAATTTGGATTTGCATACTCCCAGTGATGTTTAAATCGGAAGTTATTAACTCCATCTCTTGTAAATGTTGTCATTAGCAAATAAAATAGAACTTACTTTATGACGGTTTTCTTGAAACCAGTGACAAAAATTTAGACGCATTTCAAAGTCGCCAGGCAGTAAATGTTGAACCTTCTGTTCGTGATACGGGTAGAGATTTTCTTTAAGTATTTGCCGTACTGTACTGTGCACCAAACCGATGTGATTTGAAATTCGTCTAGTACTAAGCCCCGGGCTACAATGAACTTAATGTATTAGAAGATAATGACCTCCTCGTAAGCGATATGACGTTGTTCTTGCCTTTCAACAGAAAGAATAAGAACTTGTAGGAAAAAACCCAGTTGTGCGTAAACAATGGAAAACTGAGACGAAGGTTTTGTGATTTGGAATCCTTCTATTAGAAAATCTGTCTTGATATTGCATTTTTTCTGCCGAGTTACCATTGCCATAACCTTAAATAAAAATTATTTCAGCATTTTCTTCATTTGAAATCTGAATTTTATGTTGGGAACACCGAACTTCAAATGCATACACATTGCATAAGTGACTACAACTTTTAAAAGTGTACAGCACTATTCACATTCTGTAGATAAATTGTGATTGTTGATCAGCTGTTAATACGGCCAACTTAAAAAATGAAAAAAAAAATTATTTTAGCATTTCTACATTCGTGGATAAAGTTATTATCCACAAGTTATTAATGATGTTTTATGTTACTTCTCTTCTGTTGATTTTATTTTAGTTAAATGATTTTATTTCTACATATTCTCGGATATTAAAAGTATTATTATTTTAATTTAAAAATTTATTTATTTTTTCAGTCACGTTTCGGATATTTTGATGTTAATAAAATTATTTTTTTCAACTTGTTTTTGTTCTGTAGTTGAGTTTATTTACATTATTTTGTTCAAAATTAATTCTCTACAAGTTTTGTTTAAAAATTTTACTTATTTATTACCCATATAACAAAGTTACTATACGTAAAACATAACAAAACGGGATTTTCACCACAATATTTTGTGTTATATCCCAATTTTTTCAAAATCCACTGCAGATACAATTCTAAAACTTATTTTATCCAATTTTTCAGGTCAAAAAAGTCCATCAAGCTTATCCCTTAATTTGGGTTCCTAGAATTTCAGTATGGCTTTATTTCATTCTTTATCCAGGAATATGGCAAAATATTTCGCCAGCCGTAACTCGCTAACGAAGCGTTTCCGGACCCAAGTTTATATAAATTTTTTTCATTATTTTCACTGGTAGAATTTTTCCTGAAATTATTTTTGTTCTTTGTGAAACACCCTGTGTGTATATATAGCTATGATACTCCCGGTAACGTAAGGATTCCAATGCAGTCATACATCTAAATTGATTCAGCCTTTGAACTGCTGCAGTCGAAAAAACATATATACATACACCCTAAATACATTACACTCTTCTTTGAGCAGTCGTGTAAAAAGAGAAAATGGTATAAAGCTGTCTCTGACCGGTATACTATTTATGTATATTTAAAATGTCGTACAGCTTTATTCTGAATGATGGTCAATATCATCAACCTATAAGAGTTATTAAAATTGAACTAACAGATAAACAGACTTTGTTATGTACTGGAACATTATATTATTTGACCTTTAAGTTAATATAATAAATATATAACTTTAAATAAGACATAAAATATGATTATTTTTATTGGATTATATATTTTATGACGTCTTTTGTATACGTTGTTTACCAACAACGTACGATTTAAGATTAGTATAAGTCTCCCCAGGTTTTCCCTTTAAAATTGAGTAAGTACAGTATTACATTACCAGCACTGTAATATCGCTAAAGATACAGCAGTAAAAAAAACACAAATAAATATTATAAAAATATTATCTATAATTGTCATATTTTTATTACAATTTTATCATGAATCTACGTATTTTGTGATTTAACTAGTGATTAAGATACGACTGAATAAATTTTAGTAGTAAAAACTCGTTTAAGAAATTGGTTTAAATTTGGACGAGTCTTTTATAAAATTTATGATATAGTGTCCCAGGTGATGGCCAAACTTAATGGGCTGATTCAAAACATCAAAATAAGCAAAAAACTTCATGTTGATAAATGGCTTATTTCGTTAATATTTCCCCTTTGCCCGCCCCGCCATGTTTTTTTTTTTTTTTCAATGAAGATGTATGTATTAAAAACGGATTGAAATGTTTTAGAGAATTTTGACGTATTTGTACCGAACAATATCTTCCACAAAATAAATAAATTTGAAAATTACACCTTGAAAAATTTAAAACTAGCAGCCATTTAAATATTTAATCATTAATAGTTCCATAAATATTAGTTCTATCGGATTATATTTTATTACATAGATTATTAAGATTTTTATTTAACAAAAATGATAGCGTATTTGTTCAAATGGTTGATAAATTGTATACTGTATAGAATTAGTATACAAATTACAAAGTAAAATTTTTTACAGATTCACTATAATCAAGACTCCCGTTTAGGAATCGAGTGAATCTTCGCCAAAAAACAAGAGTGAAAAAAAAAACAATAAAAAGACAAACGGGTGTTTATCACAGTATTGGTATGCTTCTTATGAAATTTCGTTCATTAAGAAACATATACTAACATACCGGTAATACCGCTTTTTTATATGCATTTTTATTTACATAAAAGCTATTTTCACTATTGAATATTCATTAACTGACACGTTTTACATGTTTTTACCGTTCTTATATTAACTCACTTTTGGACTCTGTTTGTGAGATTCACGGTACGGAACCTTTCAATCGAATTTTGAAGCCCTTCCGCTTATTCATTCGCTCTGAAATTTTGTATACAGGTTTTCTTCTAATGACAACACATTTTAGCAACATTTTCAAGTCGCTAAGATGCGTTAATTACTGAGAAAAAAAACCCTTAATAAAGTTTAAAAAAATGCCCCTTGAACTTATGCAACCTCGTTTACATGGTTTTTCAAACAAGTGAGATATATATTAGGGTACACAGTTGTTACTACAAATTCTGTACAGTAGCGACCGAAGTTTTGGGAAAATTTACTACTTTTTAACCGGATCCGAATTTTCGGACGAAATTCCCAAATATCTCATAATTCAAACATTCAATTATCTCAAAATTCAAATATCTCATAATTCTAATTCAAACATTTTTGCAATCAGAAGTTAATAATTATTAATAAATCAGTATATTTAAATTAAAAATTAATTTTTAAATATTATGTATATGAAGTCGGATTCGAACCGATGTGTCCATGGTTACGGATCCGACACGTTCTCACTTACACCACATATCTACTTGAGCGACGTGAAACAAAATTAATATATAAACTAATACAAAATGCTAAGGAAATTTTTAGGGTCATTTTTCTTGAGTATAATTGAATATTGCGTGTATGAATATTTTATTATTGTGTAGTTATCTTTATTGTTTTATTTTATTATGTATTTATTTTATTGTGTTATTGTGTATTTTATTATTGTGTGTTAAGTGAATATTTTGTGATGAAGACACGTAAAATGTAACACTCATTCACGCGATATGGTTCAAATCAGTGTCTAACCTTCCCCTTGTTAGCTACAGTAATATGAATCTTAGTTGCCTTCCACTGATTTAACTTTTTATAGAAAAAGGTCACCACAGTTATTTTCTTTCAGAATTAGAAATAATTTCTTTACGAAAAACAATCTTTTTTTTAACATTAAGCATGATCTTAGTATATTAGAATAATTTTATTTCCAAAGCCTGTCTTGTTTTACCTTTTACACATTATCAAAAACAATTAGCGATAGAATATTGAAATTTTGTATTTATTTATTTTAATTTATTTTGCACTTCCCTTTTTGATTGCAATCGACTGGGCAATCGACATTTAGAATAATTAAATGTAATGTTGGTAATAACCATGTATATTATTATCGGATTATTTAATATTAATTGAAAAATATAATCTAGAATCGTATATCTTTGAATTTTCTTAGCAAAATCTTCTAAAAATTGTAAATTTATTTTTTTTAAATCATTTTATTTAATTATTTTACAGAACAATAAAATACAATGTTATGTTGGTACTAACTGTAGATTTTTGAATTGCATTCAATTTAAAGTGATTGTTGAAATTATTTTATTAATTACCGTTGACATTTGGATTCAAATAATTTTTTTTTTAAATATTTGTTTTTACAAGAAAAATTATTTTTATTTATAATAATAATTTATAAGTTATTAATTTCAAAATACTTACTCTATCCTTCAAATTTACTATATTTAAAATTTACGAAGTGTAACAAAAAATGTGTATATGTAATTTAATAGGCGTACAAGGAAGAATGTCCACATCAGACTTTTAAACTAAGGTTTACATTTCGCCTATTACCCCTTAATGAATTTGTTATAAACTCAATCGCTTTGCAGAAATATTGATGATTATTTTTTTTTTTTTTTTTAGTTTAGCAGTTACTATATAAAAAGTACAACTAAACAAAAACTAATTATCCTAATGATTTTAATTATAAATTAAATGTTATTATTAGATTTCGTTTAAGAACAAAATATAATAAATAATTATTTATGTAAAACTGAATATCTCAACCACACTTTACAAATTGAAACCGTACGTGTAATTTATTTATGAAAGCTGTTGTTGTCTGTTGACGATAAAGTTATGAAATAACAATTATTATTATTGTTGATTAATAACCACTAAAATTAATAACCATTAAATTTTGAAATGGAGACGATTTACTGATGAGCGGTGATTCATGGATATTTCAGCCACATTTGCTTAAAATAACTTGTTTCATACTCCTCCAACATTTTTGTTATCAATTTAAATTAGCGGTTATTTACAGATATAAACTACAATTTCTCTTTTAATATGATTTAGAAAAGAAAACAGTAAGTGAAATAAAGGTTAATTTATTATTCTTTTTTACGACCCATGTTAAGCTTTACGGTAGTCTGTAAAGCTGACCGTTTATCCACATGAAAAGTGGTTGTAATATGAAACAGTGTGAAGTATTCTCATTTTTTCAAATTGTCGTAATTTTATATCGTTTATATGGTTAAGATAAATAAATCAATTCAATGCATTCTAGAAAATATTGTATAGTAGAAGCTTAACAAATTATTGCATAGTAATAAGTTGCATCTTCATAGTAAGTTCAATTGAAATTTTCTGGTAAATACAGATTAAAGGTGACCGTATCTGATTTATTATTCGCAACTTTTGCAATGTTTTCACAATATTGTGCCACATTTTCACAATTGCGCAATGTCATTACGTCTGAAAATTAATCGAGTGTTGCCAAGGTTACACTTTATCTGTTACATTATTTATTATCTAAGTACATTGATGTGCTTTTATTACTTTGGTAAAGAAAACTTTACTTATGGGAACTTTTATGTGAACTAAGGAAAATATTTCGAATAAAAAAAATCCAATTGTAATGTGATTCAAGATTATCAAAATAGATTACAAACTTCAAATTCATTGAGAAGAACTTCGTTCGAGAATTTCTTTAACTTTTTAATTGATCTTTGTTATCAGAAGTTATGGTAAATACCCGGTCTTTTCAAAAATCGTACTTGAAGAGAAGAGATCGAAGCACGTTAGGAAATTTATGTACTTAAATAAGTTGCGCAGTGTAGTATGATAGAGAATGCATCATAATGCAGAACTTAACGAATTAAAAAAAAATTAAACTAGAAAAGGAAAGAGTTCGATTAAAAATTGTATAAGTAATCAGCAGCTGAATCGTTGATAATTTACGTGAGTGAGACTTCAGAGGATGGCTCTAAAGACAATGGAATTTCAAATGTAGTCACTAGGGATGAGGTACTTGCGCTCATTGAAAACCACTAATCAACTAGTGGTGATTAATGAAACCCACACTTATGAAGCTAGGTTTATTTAATCAATTCCCAAACATTTTTAATAATTCTCTTACGAAATTTCAATAATTTACTGCTTAAATACCTATTTTGTCATAACCGTAGTCCTTAATAATTTTCTACCCGTCCGACAATGATCACTTTTAATAACTTTAATATACACTTGATTTGAGGAAACCATTTTTTATTTTAATTAATCGCTTAAATGGCATGCTACTAATGAATTTAACTTTAACAAATTTCAATGAATGATCCCAAGAAAAACGCGATTTATTATCATTTGATAAATAAAAATACAAACCGTGATATTAAACTGCCTTTGATTTTGTTTTTATTAGATCATCTTAAATATATTTGGTGTCGTCCTTTAGAAAATAAAATCAATATGGACTTATGGTTTTTTTACAGTATTTTAAAACTAACCGATTAAATAAGAAAACGTCAACACAACTCAACGAAGATTTTTTTTTTTTTTTTAATTTCACAATTTTACATTAATCAATTTCTAAACCTGAAAATCCCGTTGAAAAGGTTAACGAAACAAACTTTCTGTAAATAAGATAAACACTAAAGACTTCTATTACTTACAATAATAATTTTTGTCATTGTTACAAGAAACACAATTAAATTTTTTTTAGATATTTTGATTATTCTTACATCTTCATTTTGCGATAATGTTTTAAAATAAACTTTTTGAATGGCATGGCGAAGCAGTGTAATAAAAATATTCAAATATTTATATTTATACCACCAACATATTGTTCAAAATTTATTAACAGATATGACAAAGAATTAATTACAAATCATAAAATCTTCATTTATTTTTATAATGTTAGAGATCCAAAACTACTTGAAATCTGACTTTATAGAATATGTAGATGTGTATCGATAATAATTAAAATTATGAAATGCACTATTATAATGGTAGATTGTTATGGACCTTTTTTTTACATTATAATTTGTAAAGTAGAGTCATATGTAATAGATTTTTCATTGGTTTTTTGATTAGGTGAAAAAGAGTTAAAGTTTTCAAAATATTGTTTCTTGTTAGAAGATCGTTGTAAATATTAGTTATTTTTACATTTTATATTAGAGCCGGTTAGGGCTTGCTTCGCTCGCTCTTCCCGTCTAGCCATAGTGATCTGCCCCCGGACCCTCCTTTATTTATTAACTCATATTTATGAGAATAATAATGATAAATAAAAATTAGAGCCTCTTCAATTTAAAAAAATTATCAATGTATTGTTGTACTTTTTTCAGAACAGTTTGGTCACTATAGGACCTGAAACATTGAGTGATCTGAAGAATGCGGGTTTCAAAATACGCGGATTTCTTAAACATAGTAGTTGTTGCTGGTTACCCGTCCTTCGTACGGATACAAATGTATTTTGCCCGGTTCTTAGCGTTACCCAACAAACACCACTAGGAGATGACCGTACTTCGTTACTCATTTTTTTAAATTCTTTATTTTATGTTTTTTTAATCAAGTAACCGGAGACAGGTGCAACCAGTCGCGTCGCACATACAGTAACAGCGGCAGTAGCTGTGTGGGTTTAGCCGACGCGCCGTATACCGTCGCATCCCTTAAAAAATTTTAATTCAAAAATATCCGAAAACATTTTTTAGATATTTATCTAAAGAGTATTTGCAAGCTCAAATCGAGTGAATATCTCGTTTTGTTGTAGCCGGAAATCGGGAAAATTTGCAATCACTGTTCGACATTTTTTACCTTTTTTAACCTCTTTCAAAGTCGAATTGCAAAAGTTTAATTGGTTTTTAAATATTCACATGAAAGAATACACATACCAAAATTCATGTTGATGATATCTTTATTTGTTACCGAGAAATTAAAAAAATATTAAAATTTAATGTTACCCCATTTTAACCCTTTAAACTCAGAATTTCAAAAAATCTTTTCTTACGTGCACTTGCTCCGTAAGAAGAACGTGTATATAAATTTTCATCAATTTATCTTCTGTAGTTTTTCCTGGGTGTTCATTATGAGTCAGTCAGAATATCTTGTTTTGTATGTATATATATATAAAATATGTAAAAATAATTAAAAAAAAAAAATAATTATTATTTTATGCCATATTCAATATTCGAATCAAAAATGCAAAAAAGATACTAAGCATTTAAAAATTTAATTTAATTTAATTAAAAAGAAAGCAAAACATTTCGTCAATTTTATACATAAACCAACATCAATTTGTCTACACTTTATTATTATTTCCAATTTTCAACATCATTTCCAAGTGTAAATATAACTATAATAAGTACTTAAATTCTGATGTACTTAATCTCAGAATCATTAATCTCTCTCCCCCCCCCCCTAAGTACTTATTATAGTTATATTTACACTTGGAAATGATGTTGAAAATTGGAAATAATAATAAAGTGTAGACAAATTGATGTTGGTTTATGTATAAAATTGACGAAATGTTTTGCTTTCTTTTTAAATAAATTAAATTAAATTTTTAAATGCTTAGTATCTTTTTTGCATTTTTGATTCGAATATTGAATATGGCATAAAATAATAATTATTTTTTTTTTTAATTATTTTTATTATGATGGAATTAACAAAGAATGTTTGAAATTCCTTAATCCAAAAAAGGTACACAAAAAAGTTACACAAATCTCCAGATGTGTGTAAGTGTATTGACCTGTATGTATCTCAGGACTGGCTCAAGATAAATTCTTTAAAAAGATTCTGTTCATAGGGAATTGATAGCACTAAATTTTGGACAAAATTAAAAAAAAGGGAGGAATAATTTTTACAACGTTTAATCGTTTACTTTTACTTTCCTGGAATCATAGCTCTGGAGGTATTCTGTAAGAAAGAAATTATGGTAATTAGTAAAAAAATGGTGCGTGGGGTTTTTTTGCTTTTCTCGACCAAGGGACCCGAAAAAACAAAAAAGAAAGTGGGGGCTAATGTTTGTATGTATGTACATATGTACGTTGTGCTGGCTTGATTGAAGCTTAATAACTTTTGACTGGATAAACCGATTTTGATGAAATTTTGTAGACTCGTGTATATGGTGCAATTTGTTGGTAAACTTTTGGGGTCAATTTTCTCAAAATTTTGCAAACTTAATCCTACTTTATGTTAAGCTCAGTATAGCAGTGCATACTTATCTTAGCATTTGTTTTATGTTTTTCTCAAAATTCCCCATTTCCCCAAAAATAGGAAAAAGCTATCCTTTTATTGCATATATTTAACCAATTTTTTTTATGTCTTCCTAGACATAGTAGTGGTAGTAGTACAAGTGACCCCCAAAAATATACTTTGGGGGCGATATAGGGGATGGAAGAGCCGATCAAATTTAAAAATATCAATTTTTTTGGATTTTTTAAAACTTTTTTGATTTATTTAAATTTTTCATAATAATATTACAAGATTTCATCATAATTCACCACCACCCCCAAAAAAGAAATTTTCGGTAGCTTTTTATTGGTTGTACATTTTTCAGTGAAAAGCTTTTAGCTTCTTCCATTTAACATAGTATATGTATAAAAATCAAAAAACTTTCTTAAAAGGTGATTTTAGAGGTGGGTGAGCAGAAATAGATAAACTAATAACGATTTTTTGAATTTTTTAACTATTTTGGCTTATTTAAAAACATATAGCGATAATTTTATAATAAAACTTCATCAAAATTACCCCTAACCCAAAAAATAAATCCTAGGTAACTATTTCAAAGTATCATTATCTTTCCATTATATAAGAATAACTAACCAATGCCAAGAAAGTATTACAACTTTGTTGTCAATTTTTTTTTATATTGGCCGTAGAAACTTGAGCTTTAGTAAGATGAAAGTAATTATTAAATTATTTAAAATTCCAATTTTTAAACCGATGAGATATAGTAGTAAGGGGATATTCAACTTTATTTCTAAACTGTATTTGCCTTATATCTCGAAAACCTGTTGGCCAAAAAAATTGAAATTTAGAAAAAATATTAGGTTTACATACTTCAGAGTAGGCCTGATTTTCCGTCTCATAAAATAAGGGGGCATCACGGTACATATATATCATATATATATATTTTTTTTTTAAATTAAATTATAATTTGTTTAGTCTTATTGAATAACACTTCACCAAATCGAGCTAACTTACTGAAGTAAATAATTATTCCAATCTTTTAAGCCCCAAAAATGGAGTTGAATGGGACCTGTACTTAAGATATCAGTGCTTTTAAATTTTTTTCAATACTGAAAATAAAACTGTATCTTGTATTAATTTAGACGACATAGGAACTTTTTTTTTTTAAAAAAGCCAATACATAAGGCCCAACATAGAATGTTTTTAAAAAAAATTGTTTTTTTATTATTTCTGATACTTTATCTGTTTTTCAAGTTGTGGTTGATATTAAAAATGTAATATTTAGTATTTTTTGAGCAAGGGAGTCAGTGGACTCCTTCTTTTTCTGTTTAGCCCTCAGAACCACTGTTAGGTATTACTTCAGAGGATGAATGAGGATGATATGTATGAATGTAAATGAAGTGTAGTCTTGTACAGTCTCAAGTCGATCATTACTGAGATGTGTGGTTAATTGAAACCCAAACACCAAAGAACACCAGCATTCATTTTCTAATATTCAAATCCATATAAAATGATTTTGAAGTCGAGATTTCTAAAGTTCAAATTTAGTATAGGCAGCTAGTTAGCTACTTTTATACGAATTTGAATAACTGATTGTGGATATCGGTGTTCTTTGGTGGTTGGGTTTCAACCTAACCACCAAGTATGTGATTTTTTGTCATTGTTGCAGAGAAATAGCATTTACGTACCCCCCCCCCCCCCATAAGTTGGGGAGTGTTGGACTCACACGGGTTCAGCTAGATGTTATTATTTAGAGCCTATGTGTGCCCACACCCTACAGACTAAAACTCCTAACTCACCATTTCTCCCTACCTGAGGTCAGATCAGCAATTAAGCATAGCACACCCCTGAGGGGTGCCTTTGAGCTTGGGGGTCAAGAGTTTCCATGCCTCATCACCATCATCCATCTGTATAAGCACAGATGAACAATGGTTCTGCAGAGGGCTGTCCATCACCCCTTCGCTCTCCGGTCCAGTTTAAAACCTGGTCTCAGTCTTTCCTCTTCCTGGTCTCCCAGTCTTTCCTGGTCTCAGTCATTCCCCTAACCCCCTGGAGAGAGAACCAGGCCCGAATATGTCGTTCCCAGAACCCCACCCAGCTGCCAAGATTCGATCTTATCATACTTCACTAGCTCCTTAAGCTCCTTGACACATCCCTTTCCTTCCACTGCAGCACCTTGTACACAAAACCGGACACCACCACAAATTTATTTACTCCAGTTAACATCACAGTGATCACGTCAGGGTCTATCCTCCCAGTTATAGTGGAAAATTCTTGTCTTTCTTTCTCCCAGCCAATACATAAAAAAAATACGTGTTCTGTCGTATCTCTATCACTGCAGTATTGACATTCTGGGCTCTCCGACCTGTGCCTCACAAAGATATATGCCCTGAAGGAACCGTGGACGGTCAGGAATTGAGTGAGCCAAAAATTCAGCTCACCAAACCTCCTTCTGAACCACGGTCCTATCTCTTTAAGACTCTCCTACTCAATCTCTGCTAATCTCCTGCTCAAGACTCTAAATCTAATTTCTTTATTACCAGGCGGTATATGAGGACCCTCTTTTGCAAATATCTCTGAATCAGCCTTCTTAAATAATCTGGTTCATTAACTTTCCTCAACACCGTAATACCATCTCAGTATTGGTTGTCCTGAGACTGTACAATACTACATTTCATTTACATTCACACATATCATCCTCATTCATCCTCTGAAGTAATATCTTACAGTGGTTGCGGAAGCTAATCAAGAAAAGAAAGGGAGTCAGTGGTACCCAAATTTTGTTTATTAAAAATTGTTCATTTTTATTAGTAACTGTAGCCTAAATACAGTAGAATATTTATGATAAAAACATCATTTGGTCAAGAGAATCAAATGAACCCAAAATTTTGTATTAAGAAATTTGATTTTTTTTTTCAATTTCCCAACAATTCTATTCAATAGCATTTTCAACTGTATAAGTCAATAGCAACAATGAAATTACTTCTGTAGTTTTTAATAACCATGGAGTTTTTTCTTGTGTAGGAGTTATTAGGGCTACTTTATTTATTACTAATTTAAATTAATAATATTATTAATTATTAATTATAAATTAAATGTATTAATTTATTGTATTAATTATTAATTCTATCAATATATCAAGTAACAAGTATTATTAATTTTTCCTTATACTCAAAATATTAAACTTTATTTATGTAAAGAATTATACTTAGCAAATAAAATATATAACCATTATCATAATCTTGATATAATAATTATTTTCTTGCCTTATTATCATACATTCCAAGGTTAACTATATGAGACCAAATGAAGACTTCACCTCGTTTCATTAACTAAAATTTTTACATCAGTTTGCTAAGATTTTAAACATTACTCCCTGTTAATGAGATGCATTTAATTTATATAAAAGTAAGCTACAATATTAAATGAAATTATTATCAGTAAATAATGAAGTTTTAATTATTATTTAATTAAAAACAAGTAATTTCATGTTATATTTTAAATAAATTATTTTTACAACATTTTGCTCTGTATACTCTATTTTAATATCATCTCAGAAAAGTGATTTTTGTGCTATATTTTGAGCTCATTATTTTTATCTGTTAATTTGTTACCTTCCTCTGCATTAATGTAACTTAATCTTATTATATTAAAAAATAGTATTATTTTCATTGTAATATTATATCCTTAAACATTACTAGTGTTGTAGGATTATTGATCGATAAGAAGATGCAATTTACTATTTATTGTTAGTGTAAACAACAGATTCTTTTGATAAAATTGAACTCTGTAAATTTAGCTTTATATACACAAGCTTTTTATTTACGCAAGTCCTGTAAAATTTTTATTAGACTGTTTCAGATGTATTAAAAAATATGTAAATATGCAGACAAAACCAATGAATACTGATGAGTCAAGCTAAACCTTAAAGCTCATTCACATTCTACTTGTATATTGCTTTTGATGTAGTGTAAATCATTATAAAATGATTAATAATTCATAAAAAATTATTAATAGTCAAAAAAATGATTAAATTAACTAAAAATGAATGTGTACAGATAAATTTTAACATACCTTTGTAAAGTATAAATATTTATTACTGATACTAAATAAACTATTACTTTAATTCAACTTTACTAAGCATTAAATACATGAATTAATTACACATTTAAATATTGTCATAATTAATAAACTTCCATATTCATTTGCCATTTTTTTTCTGAGCATTTATAAAACATATATAGATTCACCAATCAGCTAACATTATTTCAACTTAATGTAATTAAAAAAAAAAACTAATTAAAAGTTTTAAAATTTTACTGGTTATAAAACTACTTTATTAGAAAACAGACATGATAAGTTATCTTTTATAATAATAGGGTTTTATCTACAATAATGACATGTACTTATATACCTAATATTACATGATTTTTAATTAATAAGCCAGACATAGCTCAGTCATTGATGAGCATATAAAAATATTAGTACACTTTTATTTGTAGAAGATGGCAATACATTTTAATAATTTTCGGTGATTTATTTTATAAACAGGACCTCTATGAAAATGGATTTGTAAGTAAAATTTTAATTAAATATTAATTTTTTTTACATGTTGCAAGTACTTTTTTTGGACTTTTAGGAGCATCGACTGCTGTGGTCATTTGCCCCTTTCCACATTGAAAAAAATAAAAAAATAAAATACTGTATATCTTTCCAGCCCTGTTAAAAACACCAGCGACATAGTCAGTAGATTAGTCTTGTCATAGTAGATCAGATCATCCAAAAATAGACTTGTCAAGGAGTAATAAAACCCCAAAAGAAACACAATATGACAAGGGTGTAAAGGGTTCTAACCACTTAAAATCACTTAAAACTAACACACTAAAAACAGTTCAAAACATTTATTAAAAGCACTTAAAACATACAAACCGTTTCCAACAAAACGTTGTCAAAACTTTCAAAGGTTGCAATCTTGCATGAATATTAAAAAATCATATTTTCATTATAAAATTTCTAAAGTTCATAGAAACCATTGCTTTTTTAATGCTGTCACCTAGGTGACAGCAAGTTTTAGGGGCAGCGGCTATTGTGGTCAATCATTAGACCCTTGCTAATGGGGCCAATCATTTATTGATCGCCAATCCTGTACTCCACAAAGAGCTCCTGAGCAAACCATTGCTCTCTAGGCTAAAATAAGCAAAGGCACCAATGTACCGAGTCTATTGCTTGCCCCAGACGTGTGTAATTGCATGGACGTGGGGTTGGGTTTTGTCCAAAGCATTATTATTATTAATAAAAATAATATCATGGACACGTATGAGTTTTGCCCAGACATGCCCAATGGTGGACAGGACCCCACATGGGTGCCTGTAATAATAATAATATTATTATTATTATTATTATTATTATTATTATTATTATTATTATTATTATGTTTTTATTAATATTATTTATAATTTTGAATATATATCCTACCAAATTGTACTTCACATAAATTCAAATTTAGTTGTGGTATAAATCTTTTAAATTTTGTAATAATTGTGTTATTGGAATAATTATATTTAAAACTTTACATGAACATTATATTAACACATTTAACTTTAATTAATTCATTTAATTTTTATTTAATTTAGACTGGCCTACCTATCATTTTTGCAACAAGGTGTCTCTAGTAGCCCTCTGGTGACAACAAGTAGTATAAATGTTTCAAAGCTAGTGATTCAGAGCCTCAGGGATGTAAAATGTAATTTTTCGGATATATTCATATTGCATTGAATTACTGCTTACCATTCATTACCTTTGTAATTAAATACACATTCATATTGCTTGCAGTTAATGAACTTTTATTAATCTGATCAATTATAAAATTGCAGCTTTTGAATTAGCCATGTTGATTGTTCATACCAGGTGCTATGGTTGTTTACATTTTATAAATTTAAAAAAAAATTTAAAAAATTTGGACTCATAAAAATAAATGACGACGTGCCATTGCATTATTTATAACAGATTTTAGAACTACATATTGGACTTCAGAATAAGTGAAATCAGTTAAAACTTTAAAATCTTCAATCTTTAAAAACCTTCATCAGTGACTTTTACACAAAATTTGGATTTGGGGATTAATGATTACAAACCATTAATGAAATGTTGTACTTTACCAGTACTTTGGTGAATAAAAAATGGGATTAAAAAGTAGTAAAAAAGCTGTTAAATAGAGTATTCCTTTTTTCACTGAAATCCCAGTGATAATATTTAGAAGAATAATAATTTTTTTTTAACGTTATCATGTTGTTATATACTTAAATAGTATAAGAAATTACTGTTATCTTCTCATCTGGATGGTTGCTTATTTATGGCAGAACTGCAAGCTCTTCAGATCCTGCAGTGCATGAAGTCAAGAGCTCAGGTTGTTCAAAATTTTCACTGTATTTTTCAGTTTATTAATTTTAATTCTTATAACATAACACACTGCAGATTCGTCCTCTGCTTCTAATGGTGAGATTTTCCTTAAGATGTACAAACTGCATATATTTTATGTGGCATTCTATTATATACAGAGTATACTGTATATTTGTAAGTGAGATCTGTTTTATATATCCTTCTTCTCAGGTTGAATTTCAAGATTATATGAGAACTAATTTTGTTGTATACTATTACCAATTTTGTTTAATACTGTTATTTTGTTTTAAAAGAATATATTTTGAAATAATGAAATAGAAAAAATTATGTGCCAGAAACCCCAGAAACAAAACACATGTAGTAACCATAAACAAAAATGATTCTACAGCTGTGTTGAATTAATGTTACCTAACATGGAATTGTGAAACTTAATCACACAGGTTAATATGTTGGCTGCAGAACTGAATTCATATGTCCTCCATGAACATTTACAGTGAAGCATCCTACTCCCCCCCACCCTTCCCTTCTATGCAGTACACATCAGTGGCATCCCAACGAGGCCAGGCTTATTACTATGAGATGTAGTAAAAAGTCAGAGGGTGATAGACGACTCCCGTTAAAGCTCATCAGGGCTAGGAACATGGGGGTGGCAACTGGAACGTCACTAGGCGGGTGTCTTCCCCTACAGGGTTGGGATGTCTCATTAATCAGATGTTACTTATACTAGCATGTTTCCAAAACACAATCAGTTGAGGGAGGCAATTTATACCAATATCAAATGTTTCATTATGAGTTATCATGTACTGATATTACCTATGGATTAAATCATGTTGAGATGTTTTCATTATTTTAATACTTAATATTATTTGTTTTTAGGCGGCCGAAAGTGGAAATTTGGAAGATTTCAACAGACTGTTTCTAGCTGAACCAGCACGTCTTGGAGTACGTGATTCTAAAGGTCGTGCTGCTGCACACCAAGCAGCTGCTCGCAACAAGGTTAACATTCTGCAGTTTATATACAACCATGGTGGTGGTTAGTTTACCTAAATTTTTTGTTATTAGTTTATGAAGTATAATAGTTAAAATAAGAATGTATTAAGTTTTCTTGTAGCAACTCTATAAATTTATTTCTTCAACATATCTATGGCTTTTTCATAATTCCTTTCTCTCTCTCTCTCTCTCTCTCTCTTTCTCTCTCTCTCTCTCTTTCTCTTTCTCTTTCTCTTTCTCTTTCTCTCTCTCTCTCTTAGTAATTTTGTTAATCTCTTACTTCCAGTCAGTGGTCAGAGTTGATCTTCTTCACTACAAAGTAAATGAAACACTTATTTGAATCCAAATCTCTTTGATTGTAAAATTTTTTCATGTTAGTGGAAATATATTTTCTTGTCAAGATATATATATATTACAGCAATAATAGCAACCTAATGAATATCTAAGCACTCAAAGCCAAACACTGAAAAGAAACTAGATACTCGTATTCTGTGCTAATGCATGCCTTGCATATGTAATAGCTCACCAGCCCTTAATTTTATATCAACTTGTTATATGATTGAATGAATATATCTAACACCGTACCTGCTTCTCTCATTTGTAATGCACGTCTCTGTGTATTTATAAGAATGTATATGTACACATGCATGTCTTCAAAAATAATTTAATTTTAATATAGTAAATGAACTCCTTGCTTACCATGTTATGTTATTTTATTACTATATTTTTCATAACTAGTGTTTTTATTAATCTTTATATTCACAGTTAATGTTTTCCTACTTTGTACCATTCACCAAGCTAATAAAAAACTTTGTGAAAATCATTATAACACAAATGGAGTCCAAGTTCCTTTTGTTGTTAAATATAATAACTTACATCCACTCATTAATTATTCCTAGGTTCTCCTCTCTGTCTTGTACATTACAGTTTTGTCTTTATTTTTTATCTAGTTTTTAAAATGTTCGCTGTCCATCACACTTATCAGTAATTCTTGCTGGTTTATTGACAGATATACTCTACCCTAGAAGCAGACAGAACTTCATTACATTTTATCATAATAAACATTTTTTGGCCACTTGAATTAGGGAAATTTTAAGCATGGAAGTTGAACATGTTTTATCTGGCATTATTTACTGTAGTCGTCAGCCACAAATTGCTTGCATGTGAAATGCCTGCATGATTCAGTTAAATTGTATCCTATATTATATAATTTCAATGACATACATAGAAAACTTGTTAATTACACATGGCTTCAGCAACACTGTTATTTTACCCTTGTTTTACACCTTCAAGATGGTATTCTCTGAGAAATTCAATTCTTGCAATCAAATTGCAAGAAGTGTAATTTACTGAATATTTTTTCTTTTTGTTTTAAGATATTTAAACTGACTCAAATGATTTAATTTAGTTATTCATCTCTGAATTTTGTTCAGTCTATTTTTATTTGGTTTTAATTACTGTACCAAGTATAATGATGATATAAATGATTTAACTCTTAATGACAAATCAAACCTAATGTAAACAGTACTATGTTTTTACATGCAAAAATGTTTTGTACAAGATTTTTTGTCAAAAGATAAACTACCCCTGTCAACTCATCACAGGTGTTTTTCTGTAGGTTGATTTCTTCCTCCCCTACCGCAACATCATCCTTCATTCCTTCTTCCTTCGGTAAGTAACATGGGATATGGGTCAGCCACCTTAGTTCCATCTATGGTGCTACGCTGACACCTTCTGGTAGCCATTAGCCGATCCACTTCTTTACTGGAGCTTAATGGAATAGTGCCCGTGCACTTATGGAACTATCTAAACATTCACTTTTCTATCTCAGGAGAAGAGTTCCAGAAAAACCAATCAAGTAGTTAGATATCTACTAGCTAAAGCCCAGATGTTTTATGTCTGTACCAAAGAACAATAAAACTACCAGCAACATAGGTGTTTTGTTTTATGATTCCAGTTGAATTTATTGCTAATGATTTCTTTAATATTCAGGAAGGATATTAGAATATAGTCAAAAAATGCATTAGATTTGAACATTCAGCTATGCATCCTCCATTTCATAATGTGAAACTTTTCTGTGTATATAATATATATATATATATTTTTAAAAAGAATATATATTATTATTATTAATATTATTATTATTATTATTAATTCAAATGGCTTACTGGGAGCTGCACAAAAAATTATTATTCATATTTCTCCTCATTTTAAGGCTGTTCTTCTGACTTAAGCCGTTTTGGCCAGATATTCAGCTGTTAGTTCTCTCTTTGTTTTCTATTTTCTTATCCTCCTGGAGTTCCTTAAATTCAGTTATCATTTTCTTGTGATTACTTCTGCCTAACGCATCCATTTCTGAAAGTCCAAGTTCGAATCAAGATTTTCTTTGGCATATAATTTTAAAGATTTGTTTGGTGAGTCTATTATCATCCATTTTAACAAGTGTTCAAGGAACATTAGCCTTCTTTTTCTTATTTCTGTTGTTATTGATTTAATATGTTGATAGAGTTTTTCATTATTAATTTTAACCCATTTGTTGGCACATTTCTTGTTTCACCTTAGAATCTTCCTTATGATCACACTTTATATATATATATATATATATATAATAACAACTAAATCACCAAACACAATAACAGAAAAACCTAAAAAACGAATACCAATAGTCGACTTTTGTGGGATCCCGCATCGTCAATCATTACACAATTCTATAATTACATCAAAAAAATAACAAAAAAAAAATAAAAACTTAAAAATTTAGAAAACATAAACGTATTAATAACCACAAAAGTTTTCATTAAGTTATAATTTTTTTTAATTTAATTACCACAGTGGTCAATATGTTGAATTAATTGATTTTTGAAATATATATATATATATATATATATATATATATGTGTGTGTGTGTGTGTGTGTGTGTGTGTGTGTGTGTGTGTGTGTGTGTGTGTGTGTGTATATATATATATATTTATTTACACATGTATAGAAAACGTAGTTTTTATTAATATTGGCATACTCAAGATTTATTTACTTAATTTATAAAACATTTGGATCAGATTAAATTATTAAAAAAATAAAAATATTCAGGGTCAGATAGCAAATTAATTTTGCATTTTTTTAGAATTACTTTTTACAACTTGATTGATTTACAAAAATTAAATTTCTCAAAGAATATCATACTGGAAGCTGAAGATATAAAACAAAGAAAAAAATGCCAGTGGCTAAAGACATGTTTAATTAACAGCTTTCTATATGATATTGAAATTAAATAATGTAGGCATTACTGGATCTTGTAGGCATTTATTTGTGGCTGATGACTACAGCAGACCAGTTATTAATAACTGGTAAATATTCAATAATTCTAACGTAATAAATGTAACAGTATAATTAATGCACATATATAAAATACATTTGGTTTTCATAATATATTCTGTGTTGCTATAGTGTGTTTTTATGTTAACTCAAACTTTATTGATTCAAACACTTATCAATTCTGGGGAGTAAGAGAAGACTCATTGTAAAAACCAGTGTAATGTTACTTTTTCAGCCAAATCACATAACTATAAATATAATTGTAGGATATGTTAAGAAGTGCTTAATACAATCCTATACTTTCAAAGTAGTTTAATATCTCAGACGATTTGTTTAATATGAATAATGAGTGTAATTAGATCTTATAACTAATTAAATGGATGTCCAAGTTTTTTCCATAAAATAATGAGTAAAAATAAAATGAGTTAATAAAAAAGAAAAAATGCTCAGGAACCATTTACAAAATTTAGAACTAGCAGCACATCTCAATTTTTAAATATTCATTATTCGGAGATATGGGAGAATTATTAAAAGTGCATATAAATATTAAAAAAACTATTATTAACAATAAACAAAAAATTTTTGTTCATTTTTTAAACAACAATAAACTAGTATCCAGTTACAATCACTTTATATTAGAAGTGAATTTTTATGTTTTTAGACACTTGAAGGTGTCTCTTCCTTCATTACTTCAAATACTTATATTTTCATGAACTTCTGGTTTTAGATATTAATCTTTGTAAATGATTCTAGATTTTTTATATGCATATTAAATATTTAATAAGAATGAGCATAGCTCACTCAATCTTTGTTTAAAAATATGTATTTAAGATTAATTTCTTTATATGTATTTAAGTAATAATAATGAATAATTATCAAATTAATTTTAGAATTAATCTGAAAAAGACAGGCTTTTTCTATCTTTTTATAAATAATATTCTGCTTTGTTTTGATGTCATTTACAATTTACTGGTGTCAATGCTCTTGAGAACTTAAGTGAAGTTTAAGCATTATGTAATAAATAATATTTTCAGATTAATAAAAAATCAGAAAACCTTTACACAAAAAGTAGAGAATTTTATTATGCAAATAAATGATGAACAATTTTTTTTAGTATTTAAATTTATGAAGATTTTATAATAATTAAAGTACTTAATAATAATAATATAATATCTTTTGTTACCTGCATGCACATTTATGTAAGTTTATGTTAAGTATTATCATTTTTTTTCTTGAATGTTATTTTTTTTTTTAGCATTACATAATCACCATTTATGTGTTATTCATTATTCAATATACTGCTTTTAGATAATATAATTCTTTCTTCTTCTTTAAATGTATTCCGACACAGATATTAAATTTAAAAGAATGACGGTCATTTTCTTCAGTCCTGAGCTCCTTCACTTGTTTCATTGTGACATCTTCCTTCTTGTAATGTTCAGTTTTATTGTTTCCTCCCTTTTTCTTTTATAATCCTATTCTATAGACAATTCCTAGGGTAGAAATTTGTCAAAGATATTATTTATTTTGTCTGAAATAAAGCATTAAAATTCAGTTAAAAATAAATCTGTTAATATTTTATTTTATATTATTTTACTTTTCAGATTTAAATATTAGAGACCATATGGGAAATACTCCTTTGCACATTGCCATAGAGTATGAGTCATTTGAAGTTATTGAATACTTGTTACAAATGTAAGTATAATATACAACATTCAAATAATCTTTTAAGTGAACTCTTTTTTTAATACTTTACATATAACTAACTGTTTAATTTCTAAACTGAAAAAAGTGTTTCTTTTTATGTCATTGGTTAAAATTCTTAATACTAATTGAATGTTTTGGAATATTTAAGTGATTTATTACTTGTTTACTGACACTTATCCAATCGCCAACCATCTGGGTCATCTGTTAACTTTGCATCTGTTTTATAGAAAACATTAAATTTAATAAAATAGCTTGTGAACTTGTGTAAAGTTTAAGAGTTTTACTAAAATTTACAAGACCAATTAACATAAAACCAAATTTACTTGTCTTAATTTAAAAAAAAAAATTTTATGGTCTAAAAGAATGAATCCTCAGTAATTGATTAATAAACAGAGAATCTTCCTTCTCTAATTTTGTCTCTAAACTAGATCTTTATTCCACTTTAATATATATTTATCTTTATTATAACTAGAGGCAGTCAGTTAGATTTACTCTACTCCTTTTTTTTAATAAAAAATGGTTTTAGTATGTTTGGTAAAATATGTTAGATGTCATTAACATCTGTTCTGTAAAATATGTTAGACTACAAATTCCTAAATAGGATCAAACTCAGAACCCTTCAGATAAAAGACAGAGATGCTATCATGTCATCACATGACATGCATTACTAAGTGTAATGCAGCATTATTGCAATATTATTACACAATGCAGAAAATGAATTAGAATTTTTAATTGATATTGCTTTTCCAGTGTAGAGATATTCTTATGTATGTTATCATAATGATTGAATATAACAATGTTATGTAGTAACTTCCACATAATTATAACAGTGTGGTCCATGTCATAACAACTCACTGTTAACAAGAATTCAGTTTTCTTTTTGACCTTCAGTTCCATTTTGGAACTGAATCTAGTCCCTCTTAGAATAGGAGAGTTGAACATAAAATATCAGTTCATTTAAGTTTAAACTTCTAGAACAATAATAATTCTAGATCTATATAATATGTTATAATTAATTAAAGTATCAAGAAGATTAAACCATTATTAATCATATTTATTTAATAATATTAAAATACAGTCCTATTTACTATCATCTGTAATTTTAAATTGTATTATACACCAGTTAAAATATCTAGAAGATTCCAAATTTTATTTCAAATATAGACAGATTTATTTACTTGTATAATATTTAGTATTATTATTATTGAGAGTTTCACATTTAGTGAAACTATCAGTCATAGATTTCTTTAGGATATGTTTAAAGTTGAAATTATACAATTATATTTATTAAATATAGTTAAAGTACATTTAAAGTATAGATTAAGTCAGTGGTTCCCAAACTTTTCCGAGTCACGGCGCCCTTTTTCAATTAAAATTTTTACATGGCACCCTACCCTAAGTAAAAGTATGACTACTCATAAATAAGAGATAAAAATAAATAAAACTCGTGTATCTTCATTATTTTTTTACTTTATTAACATTAAATTAATAATTATAAATGTCTTGGTTCAATTAATTATGAAGCTTTGACAATATTTTGCAGTGCCCGTGTGAAGAGGCCATGGCGCACAGTTTGGGAATCACTGGATTAAGTCACTCTTTAACCTTATTTTAGTAGAAACTAGTGTTTATCATGTGCAAGGTAGGATCTTCAGCCATGTGGCCTCATGCACCCAGTAGACAGAAAACAGAATCCCTGGAATGATTCACAGGCAGTTGTGCCCAATCAAACCACACTACACAGTATTTGCTATACATTTCCTACTGTTCTTAAAATGGATCTAGCAGAATCGACCTACATACACAGTACTTTAAATGCGGAAGAAGGTACAACAATAAGGAAAAGGAATGTATCTATGAAAGAAACACAGTATAAATTACTTCCCTACCTGTAGAATAATTTCAAGGATTTCTCTAGATGCAGTCTCCCAGATGAAACAGAAGGCTGACCTTAAAAAAATTAAATTTTTAATTTAAGTGAACACTATAAGTTGCTGTCAGTGAGAAATAATGTTTAATAGAGAAGATATTTTATTATCCTTTTGAAAATAAAATCTTTTTTGAACAAAAATAAAAACCATTTTATTAAGTAATGAACAAAAAGATGGCTGTTGAGCCACATCTGTATTATACATATTATGTATAATTCATATTTGTGACTTTCTTCTGTACTCACAAATAAACATCTGTTTATCTTTAATTCTTATTTTACAAAGCAACTGTTAGAAAATGGTCGCTGTTATAATTTTGTGGTTGTTGTGAAGTATCACAGTATATGCATTAAAAATAAATAAGCTTGTTATTTAGTTAGTCTTTCTAATTTCAGAAATATTATTAGATTAAACCTAACCCAGTAATATCACCAATCTATGAGAATTCATTCAATTTTAATTCACAAATTATATAATTATTCAGAACTTGTCAAGAGACTGAAGTTTAAGATGTAGTATACAAGACAGTTAAACAAATTTCAGCTCACAGACTGGACAGAACTTATTACCAGTATTTAACCTAAACCATTATAAAATATGTTTTATTAATGGTGAATAGTTACAAGTGTTTTTACGCATCGTATAAATAATATTATCTGACTACCACTTTCTAGAAACCGCAATAATTTGCCTTAACATATACTCCAGAAGATATACATTTTTCTTCTTTTTTTTTAATAACATTTCATATATAATGAAATTAATTTTTTGCAATCATGTTATTGATGATTTAGATGATAGGTTTCATGTTTCTGAAATATTATATGCAAAAGATAACAAAATTGCCTAACCATCTAACAGATTCAATACAACAAAACAATAAATTATATAATTCTCCTAAATTTATAAACCCATAAAATGATTTGCTTTTATTAAAAACTGCTTTTAAATTATTTTATTGTAAAATTTTATCACAAAAACTTCTACTGTTAATCATTTATATAAAAATTTGTCGTTGAAATGCATTCAGATATATATCAATACATAAAATAATTCCTGCCTTAATTTATAATAAACAAAAATAACTAGAATCATCTGGTTATCTATACCAATAAACAATAGTTATTTGTAATTTTTTCTTAATGAAAAATTAGATATTTTTCTGGTACAGTGTTTTGCCACTATATTTTTATTCTGTTTTTTTTTTTAGAGGTGTACAAACAAATATTCTGAATGAAAAAAAACAGGCTCCAATACATTTAGTTACAGAATTAAATAAAGTATCGGTATTGCAGTTAATTCGTAAATATAAAGATAAATTTGATGTGCTACAAGGTGGTGAGCATGGAAGAACCGCCCTTCATTTAGCAGCTATTTATGATCATGATGAATGTGCTCGTATACTGGTAAGTATTCTTTGATTTTATTAATTACTCACACTTAAATTTATGGATTTCGGTTTAACTATGTTGCCTCAATTAGTTATTTTAGTATTATTGGTGCTTTAAAAGCACTTATTTGGTGTTCTTACTTACACAACTATAGTTACTTAGCAATTAGTTAATTACTAATTAGATAGTAATTAGTAGTGTTCTTAATAGATATGTATTTTGTATAAGCAATCAAATTGGATATTGATAATAATTAATAATTTTAACTAAAAAATTAAATTATATATGTTTTAGCTCCTATTAACTGTCATTTCCCTTGACTTAATTCTTACTTACATAACACATTATTCCTGACATTTCTTCCATTCCTGAAATTCTCTGTGGAAATTTGTTGAAAAAAGTAAAAGTGATGATTACCAACTATCACCTTTAGAAATATGCTGTGTGGTATAAAACAGTCCCTTTTAGAACAGTTATTTTTAAAAAGTCCTTCATACATGGGATAGAAACAGTCATAGAGGGCTAAATCTTGTAATATAGAAGTTTGAGGGATAGAATCATGTGATTTCTGACCAGTAATTACAAATAGATATTGACACTGTGAACTAGATCATCAGTTTATTCATTTAGTACCTACACACAATTGCCTACATATAAAGAAAGTATCAGTAGGACAAAGCTGGTTTTGGGGTCTCAAGTGAGACTGGACATTTTCAGTGAAAATTATTGCTTTATCTCAAAATCATTATCACAGATTCTGTTTTCACCATCAGTTTGACCTGGAACTACAAATTTCACTCTCTGCAGCAGATTGATGAGTTCAGTAAAACCATTAAGTATTGATGTAATTGGTAAGTAATCAGGAATAAGGGCAAACTTTTGCTATAATGTGGTGCGTGTCTAATTCTTCATTGAGCATTCTGAAATGTTTCAGGAATAAACTTGTAGACTATAACGTAGTACTATTATTCAAGAAAAATGAATCATATAAAATTGAATCACAGATTCAGATTTACAAAAATTTTCACTCATACTACAATACTATAAATGATGTCTAAATATTATACTATATTATTATGTTTCACTCATGAGAATAACTACCTGCAATGGAAAAAGCCTTTTTTTCTGAGATTCTATTTTCATTTAATTAAAAGGAGAAAATGAGTATTTTATAATTTTTTTTTTTAATTTTGTTCTTTAATGTTTTTATAATTAATGAAATTATAGAAAAAAACTATTACTTTATGTTTATTTCTTATTTAATTTTTTATTACCTAATTGCTGTAAAAAGCTTATGGCAAACAATAATTAATTAATAATTAAAGTATTAAGTCAATAAAACTGTAATAGATAAGTGAATATGGAGCATGCCCTCGTCGATCTTGCAACAACGGCTACTACCCTATACATGAAGCAGCAAAAAACGCATCTTCACGAACAATGGAAGTATTTTTGCAGTGGGGCGAATCTCGTGGCTGCACTCGTGAAGAAATGATATCATTTTATGATGCTGAGGGAAATGTTCCTCTACATTCTGCTGTACACAGTGGTGATTTTAAGGTCAGTTTTTTTTTTTATCACTTATTCTAATATCATTATTAATATTACAATATTGTACACAAATATAATTTATTATTTTAATATTGTATATAAATATAACTTACTATGTAACAAATCCTGAACTGTGGCCAGGTTTTACTAAATTATGTTTGCATGGTATTGAAATTATAAAGAGTTAATTATTGACATGAGCCATCATGTCAACTACTCGTGTAACATTCATTACAGGACAGTTGATTTAGTTCTGGGAATTTATCTCTGATTAGTGATACCTATTTTTAATTTGTAATTATGATTCATGTTGTTAATATCCAACCAGCTTGTAAAGTATAATTGATACCCAGCATAATCAATAAAAGTCTATGCTTGTAAATAACTTATACAATGACTAATTATCATTGCATCTAATTATTAGTCTGACCACGTTATATTATCAAGTTCTATCTCAGATTTTGAGGAACTTTTAGAGCCATATGGGTTTCCTTCCAGAAGCTTACTGAGTTACCAGCAACATATAATGTACATTGACAGTAATCCATGAATTTGAAAACAATGCAGAAAAATTAAAAATAATCTAATCTTAATATGTAAATTAAAAAAATTTTTTACTTTTTTGATTGATGTACAATTTTACAGCTTGTTCACAACTAAGTACATATAGTCTCTAATACTGTTAATAAATAATGTAGCAAATTGCATCCTAACAGCAAAATATGATTACTTTTAAAAATAATTTTCAATATACTGCTAAAAAAGTTTTTTCTTCATCCCTTTAAGTAACACTTTGACAGAAATCTCTGCTTCATCAGAACATAAGAAAATATAGATATATGATGAAAAAAAACTGTAAAAGTTAAAATGTAGAGAGATATGTTTATCTCTCAGTCAGTTACATAAAATGTTTTGATAAAGCAGGAATAAATATGATCCACTGATAATTTGTAAGTCCAGTCCATGTTGTCATTCTAGATATTTCATGTGTTCATTTTAATTATTGGTATATCAGTCCTTACAGCAATTGTTTTTTTTGTAATCATCAGTTTATTGCTATTGAGTATTTATTATAAATCGTTTGACATTAATAATTTCCTCTCAGCCACTGCAGTGGATATGAGTAGATCAGTGTCTAATAATATAATATAATTTACCCATTTTCTTATGTAGCTTTTTACTTTGGCTTAACACTGTCAGATAACGCAGCACTATAATGTACCTCATGTATCTTTTTAATAATGCTTTCATTTTTCCACTGCTTATAAAATATGATGACAATGGAAATCTGTTATTTCTTACTTTATTATTATTTTCTAAATTTACCTTAAAAAAAGAATGTATCTTTCATACATTTTACATCAATCATCATGATTAGACATACAGATCTAAACACAAAATTTTGTACTAAATAAAAGAGTAAAATGAAAGTTAAGAAAGACTAGATTCATTGAAAAGTCAGATGCAAACAGTGACTATAGAAGTTCTCTGAAAATTTTTACTATATGTTTGTAACATGGGTTCAAATAATTTATGCCACTAATACAGGTCTAAACAGTTATTATTCCAATAAGTGTACTTATTTATAAATCCCAGTAATGTAAACAAGTATCTTTTTAATTGTCCAAGATGCCCTTTAACATGAAATTTGACTTATACTTGGTCCAATTTTACACCAGGATTTATAACTTTAATATCTCTTCTGTTCATTTTAAATAATTTTACACTTTCATTTGGCCTCTGTAATCACCACTTTTTAAACTTGCTTGCCAAGTTAGTAAGGCATTTGGTATAAAATCCATTTATTCCTCTGGCATGCACTTTAGTAAGTCTGCTGCCTTTTTAAATAGTTAATCCTGATATTTTCGGTTTCCCCCACCTAAAGCCCAGTTTTTTATTTTTCTCAAACTCATCTCTTTTCTTCAATAACCAATGGCATCTTTAAGTGCTAACATTATCTTCTTCATTGTCAGTAGTTGTTTATGAATTTTGTGAAATTTGTTTATAGTCCATCTCACCACATACTTGTCAAAGTCAGTTAGTCCTGTTGCAGGCTTTTCACAGAATTAGTATTTTACTGGAGTAAACAAAGAAATCTCAGCTGGATTTTCAGCTAATTTTTCTAGCAACTGCTTTTCCTGTTTTCTCACTCGCTGGACTTGGGATTGTGATGCCCCACACACTGCTGCTGTTCTTTCTTCACATTTTTTAATGTAAATCAGATGTTTATCTTCCCCTTCCAACTTCAGAAATTGATCACATTCTTGTTTCATAAATTCATACACACAATTCATTATTTCCCAGGCCTGCAGTTATTTTGTTGTTTTTTATGGTAGACTTAAGTTCACTGATAATTATAAAGCACTAAAAATAAACAAATGATTATAAAACATGACTACCTTTTCTCAATCAGAACTTGAATAAAAGAATCTGATTTTGAATAAATACTCTTACAGGATCAACAAATACAGAACAGCTAGTTATTTGGTTTATGTTCATGCATTCAATAATGTAGGCTTAAGGATAATTATTTATTTTTACATTGTCCTGGCTGTATTTGAAAACTATGAGAACATAGCAAACAATGTAGCAATATTATTTCTTAATATGATTCTATGAAAGGTGATTCATTGCTATGTGAATAGCAATCTGACCTTTAGGTCAGATTGCTGACCTAAAGGCCTAAGCCTGAGTTATAATACCTGGCTTGTCCATATTATAATAAAATGATTTTATTATAATAAAATTTTATTATAATAAAATCACAGTAGATTATAAACTATAACCCACTGGTTGATCTAGTGGTGAATGCGTCTCCCCAAATCAGCTGATTTCGAAGTCTCGAGAGTTCCAGCGTTCAAGTCCTAGTAAAGGCAGTACTTTTTACGGATTTGAATACTAGATCGCAGATATTAGTGTCCTTTGATTGTTGGGTTTCAATTAACCACACATCTCAGGAATAGTCGAACTGAGACTGTACAAGACCACTCATACGTATCATCTGAAGTAGTACCTGAACAGTAATTCCCAGAGGCTAAACGGGAAAAAAAAAAATAAAAATTATTAACTATGTTTCTATACAATGTGTAGCTATTAAATAACTAGACTAATGCTGTAAAATATATATTTTTTTTAAATTTATACATATTTAGTTATCTCCTTAATACACACCCCTCCTCAATCCCTATAATCCTCCATATGAATTTTCCATTCAAAACAAAATTGTGAAATTTGGAAAATGGAATTTTCCATTGTGCTGGAAGTCTTCTTCTGTGAGTTCTTTCATGATGCATGCCACTTTTTGTTCACGGCTTCAACAGTCTGAAATCTTATTCCTTTTAACGCAGATTTGACCTTGGAGAACAGATAAAAGTCACACAATGCCAGGTCAGGCGAATAAGGCGGATGGTCTAACATTGGGATGTTATACTTGGCTAGAAATGTCTTGACAGACAATGCAGTGTGAGCCGGTGCATTTTTTCCTGAGAAGAACTTGTTCTTTCACAATTCGGGTTGCTTATTTCTTGTTCTTTCAGAGTTGAGCAAGGACCTTGAATAAAGACAAGAATAATTAACAGACGGTCAGATCAGATCAGTTACCAATTTTTTCAATATTTTTATTTGTTTTTGACGAGGAAGGGTGACCCAGGCGAATGATGTTCACCCGGGTGAAGGTATACAATCCCATGAATATCGGCTATCTTAAATACACTTAAACCACTCCAAAACCCACACACGTGGTAAACATTCATTGCCATATACCTTGTTTAATAAAAGATAAGTTTCAGTAACGGTTTTTCCAAGTTTCAATATGAAATTTCACATCAATTCTTTGCTCTAATAAAATACTTATCATTTTTTTCGGCAAAACAAAAAAACAGATGCTATCCAAACGAAGGCCATGGCCAGACTAATATGTCTACAGAAACTGGAGTGGCAACAATCTAAAGAGAAGGCTTCACGCTACACAGCTGTCGGTCTTACAAATTTGGCACATCCACAGTTCCTTTTTAGTAGCATTAGTCTTGTTATTTAATTGCCATACCTTGTATGTCGAACAATTATAAGTTTAGTTAATTTATCATTTAGCATGTTAGTTAATTTATCATAAATCATTATTATAAGAGTTTTTGTATTACATAGTACATAGTCATGATGATTTTTTTATTCTTTATTTATAGCATATAAAATATTGTTTCTCAGAAAATTACTGTAAATTAATTTACTTTTTTATAAAATCCAGTAATAATAGTCAAATAACGATCAATTTAATTTTTTTATGTAAAAATTTTAGATATTTTATTTTAGCATTTTTCCATTTATTTTTAATGTTTGGTAGTTAAATAACTTGTTACTAGATATGTAAATTGAAAATAGTTTCATGATTTTTTACAGCTTTGATATGACATTGACTTTTATATATTTTCTTATATTTATTTTTTATGTAAATATTAAAAAAGCATTCAGTAGAACTGTTTCTTTAATCATTTATAGTTGCAGCATTTTAATGTTTCTTGTTTTTAACAAGGAGATCTGTAAGTGATACTGTTTTGTGTTGTGTGTTTATTTTTTTCAATATTGGCAGTAGAGTTTTTATTTTATATAAATCATAAAATTTAAGTATTACTTGATCCCATCACATAGTGTTCCAACTGATTTACTCCACATGAAGTTTGTATTTTTTTATAAGATTTAGAAAAGTGCCATACAGAAGTAAAATTATTAAAGCAGTTTTATATTTATAAATAACTTTTTATAAATAAAAAGTGTAGTTATTTGGCATTATTTTAAAAAGTTTTAGATCCTGAAAGATAAATCAAAAGTTTCTGAACCCAAAACTTGTTTGATTATGTTCAATAGTGAGGGGTAAATTTAATGAAGCAGTTTATTGAAATCTTTGTATAAAATAGTAGCTTCAAGGGTTTTTTTAACAAGGAAACATGATTTAATGTGAATTGGATATTCTTTTTTTTTAATTGAAATTGATTATTTAAAAATCATATTTACTACTATTAGGGCCAACTGTTTTCATTACACAAAAATAAAAATGGAAAATAGTTCGATTTCATGTCAACAAGTAACATTATGTACAAAAATAAAATTTAAAAAAATTATTTGTTTTTTTTTTAATTTGTTAAAATTGTATAGCAGTAGCTTTTTTCAAATGGTTCACTTATTCCAAAACTCACTGACTAGATGCAGATTTTGATGGGATGGAAGATGGAAAATAGAAGAATGGTGTGGTTTTATGATATGTAGTTCTTGTATTGATTAATATTTACGCTTTGATAAGTAGATATTATTTGACATAGAAAAGAGTGTTTCAAAGAAACAGTTATAGGTATCATTAATAAAATGAATGTTGTGAATCATGTAAGAAATAGATAATAACAGTTAAATCAATATTGGCAACTCGCTGTCTTTTACAGATTTAAAACCTAAAGGTCAGAAAAGACTTAGTTTTCCAACTTCCAAATGATTTTATTAAATTTATCTTAAAGTAAATCTGAAGTTGGTTGTGGTAGCTAATAAGAATTGTCTTCATCACTTGTTTTCTTTTGCAAACAATCTAGTGGTTGTAATTTAGAGGGTTAAAAAATCAATTATAATGTATTACGACTTTGAAAAAGATTATTGGAAATGAGTTCAAATAATAAAAATTAATAGAACAGAATATCTTAGCAATGTCCTGAATTACAATATTGAAATAGTTGAAGGTTGAGTAAGATCAATATTATGGAGTAAGAATGTTGACTGCAAGACAAATCTTTAATAAAGTAATATGTTTTAGGGATGCTGAGATGAATAACTCATGAAAACGATGAAGAATGTTGTCATCACAGCAAATTGACGTCTGGATTTCTGCAAGAAAATCTATATAAGAAAAATGTAATAGTGAAATTAAGCCAGTAAACAAAGATGAAAAAAACTATAACAAAAATAGAATGAGAAATCTGATGAAATGGTCATCTGTAAAGAAATATTTATTAAAACAGTTATGAAATGTATAGTTTAAGGATAAAGTAAAAGAAAACCAAGGCCTAAGTTGAAGTGGTTCCATTGTGTTGAACATTCAATGGGGAAGTTCCAACTTAAGTCAACATATAAATAAAACAGAGTTAGCAGAAGAGCTATTAAAGAATGGAAGTATTCATAAAACTTCCCAAAAAATCTTTATGTCATGTTATACACACAGGTTTAGGACCTATATATTTTATTACGGGCTGTGTTTATAAATGGTATATCGGTTGAAGGAAACCCTCAGTACTGAGGAAAATATTCCAAAAAAAGTGATAGGTTTTATTATTGTTTTCAAAAATTTTTTGATTAATGTGGTCAATGTGGTAATGTCATTAAAATAAAAATTAATGTTACCTGCAGCACACAAAAAAAAATTTATTTGCTTCTGTATGACTGTATCCCCACATCATGAATGTATTTAAAAGAAAAAAAAATTGAATTAAAAAATATACACCAACAGAAGAATTTTAATTCAGGTTTTGCATCTGTGAAGTATATTGCATGGTACTTAAATGTTGCATTAATAATTTGCACTATTAGCATGAACTCATAGTTGGATTGATAATGAGGTAATTTGAACAAATGTTAGAAGAGTTTAGTTTTTGATTTAAATCAATAAGTCACCTTTTTGTCAGTACAATACAAAATATTCAAAAAATTGGTATTGAGTCTCTCAATTGAAACAGATAAAAATTTGAAGTTCTGAATTTTTAAAGATTTGAGACTTCTATTTGCACAAATGCAGTACTTCTAATGTATTCATCAATTTTACATTTAATATTAATTTTGTCTAATAATGAAACATTTATACTTTCATGATAAATCTCCTGCAACTTATAATATTATTCTAGATTGACAATAAAAGATATTTACTTGTAATATTAATTGAGATTCATAATAATAGTATTCTAATTCTGTCTCTAACACAAAAAGTACAATTTGTTGTATAAAAATTCACTATTTTATCATTTACATATAAATATAAAATTTTATGAAGCAAATACCAATAATTCTCTCTGAAGAAAATACTTCAAGAAAAATTAAAAACTGAAAGTTAGAACATTAATAAACTGAATGCCTTAGAACATTTTTCATGTCATGCAGATCTAGATAGTTGAAACAAACTGCACTTAAATATTTGTAAATCTATGAAAAAAATGTTTATTATTAACAATCTCAACAGTCCTATTCTTGTTCTTTACTGAATGTATATATTGCATTGTTTCTCAACCAAAATGAGCACTTTATATCATCCATCCCAATTTATATTATATTTGCTACACATGTAAGGCACCTGAGCTACAAATGGTACTACTTAAGAGTTATTTCTCTGAGAATAATGATGTTTAAAATACAGCCAGTTCCTGTGGTAAACAGAATAAACGATTTTCTCGTAAGGATAAATATCATCAACATTTTAATGGACTTGGCATGCTGATAATGCAACAATATATTCAGCCTGTTTACAATACATGAGCTGAAAGTTTGCCCGTTGCCAACTGCTGTGTCTAGTGTACTAGTCATTGTATTGTACTAGTTTGTTGTGTTTGCATTTTATACACAAATGTGTCATGTTATTAGTAATAGGATGGTGTCACCTGGTTAGATAGTACAACAAACCCTGCTTGCCTGTATTACCTAAGCCAGCCAATAGTTCGATTCACAAAGACAAGGGCAATCCTTCAGCTCACTTAGTGTAAAATACAATGGAAAAACACTTCACTTCACTCCTTGTTTCAGTAATACCAGGCTTACAGTCTAAGACATTATTATTCTTGAGGATACTCAAGTTTCTTCAGGGATGAATTATTCTCATCTGAGATCACATGTAACTTGTGTAGTTATGTTACATACTTTTTTAAATTTATTTTTCATTGATCAACATGACAAAATGTGGTAAAACTTTAAAAATACTTTTTGTAACAAGGTTTTAATATATGATTATGCTCCACATTTCCACTTCTCAACTCTCTTCTAACTTGAGATTTCATTCATTGCTTGATGTAAAGTGCAATTTAGCTCTTTTACCACAACTAGAAAATTCTAGTTTATGCCTTAGAACAGCAAAATAACCTCTGTTATTTCCAATAAATATACTATATCTGTAATAAAATATTTTTTTTTAGAATTAGATGTTGGATTTAGCAAGGGAAAAAATACACAATCACTCAGAAAATGATCTAGAAGCCAAATCCAGTCTTTTCTTGCTTTGTTTCTCTCAGATAAAAGAAATAACGGCAAGACCCATCCGTTTTATCTATGTAAAATAGATATTTCTATTTTACATTATATTCATATTTCTATTTTTATCTTTATGACTCTTGGAATGAATGTTGTAGTGAGAAGCCACCGAAAATTTCAGTACTCAGTCTGATATTGCAAGCAATACAAAATTAATTTATAATCTTACATAATCAAATCAAAATTACAAAAATTATTTTAAGTGAACTTATTTTACATTTATTTCACTGTTTTGAGGTTGTGAATTGCATGTATACTACATAAACAAAGATGCATTCATGTTTAAATTTACCTAACTAATGTTATTCTGAAGAATTTAATCAATTTTCTATTTATTGTCTATTTTTTAAACAAATCCAGTACATTCCTCTTTCTTACTTGCTTTGTAGTTAATTTTTTTGAAAAATGGGTTGGCTCTTTTCGATTAAGAGGCTGCATTTCTGTTACTTCATAAAAGTGTAAACATACACATCAAACCATGATACTGACATCATGGGATAACTCCAACTCATTTTACTCCCACTCTTTAATTACAATGTTTTCACTATCTTATGCAGTGTGATACAATGGGACATATACCAACAGATTATTAATCCCTACCTGATTCATTTTATATAGTGGCAATGCAATTTTTTTTTTTTTTTTTTTTTTTGTAAAATACTGCAAATATTGTACAATTCATGGATCATTTGTAAATTTATTCATGGCATTTTGTGTAGTTATACAATATTGTAAATGAGATACATACACTTACCCTATGTTAATTAATAATGTTAATAAAATGAAAACTGTAGTTGTTAATATAAATAAAATTATAAAGATATTGATGAAATTAAAGTAAAATAAATAAACAAAAATAGTATCATCAAAGAAATAAATGAAATTACCAACAAAATAAACACATAATTCAAGCTGGTAACAGCAATGCTTTGTATGATTTTTTAATTTTATAAATTTCAACATGCTTATACTTTCAATAATAAAAAAATTAACTGAAAAGATGCAAAAGATTTTTAAACAATCAATAAAATCCATCCAAATAAACAATCAAATAGTCAAGTAATCAAACAGTTTAACTCTGAATAAGACCTTGACTGTAGTTTGCATGATTAGTTAGGTAAGATTTTTTTATATTGCTAATTTTCTCCTTTATTAATAAATATCTTGTAAAAATAGAAATATCTATCTCAACTGCAGTAGAACATCAATTATCCAACCTCCTATTAATCAAATATTCTACTGATCGAACTAGATTTTTCAATCATAAATCAACTAAAATAATTATTATAATACATAAATTGATAATATTTTGTACAAAATTATAATGATTGTTATTTATATGTATATAATTGCAGATAATGGTATAATAACTGAAGAAATTAGATGTCATAATTTGGTTTATTTAACAAATTAAAATATAATCAGAGAATTAAGACTCAGACAGCTGGTATAGTATTATTTAGTTAAGATTTAGATATGAAATAGCAGAGCTGATATAAATATTTTAGAGCCATTGTCTTGCCAGGATGAGATGTGTTCTTAACTAGAACCAACAATAAATGGTGGATAGGAAACAAAACGAAGAAACCAATAGCATTAATAATTAACTGCTACGGCCAAACTTCCATCTGTTAACTCTACCTCTTGAATTCAAAAATTTAATTTCTATATCATTGCCAATAACATACAAAATAAATAAAATAGTTATTTCACAATTTAAATTATGAAATATAAAATTATTAAATATATTACTCAAAAAATAACAGCTAATTCAATGATGAAATGAAACATTTTAATGTTAACAGACAAATAGTATAATCAACCACTCTAAAACAATGTAAAATTCTGTAAACACTTGTAAGACATAATATAGTGTAAATTGTACTTGAAATCTGTATATTTACACACATTTGGAAAGTGCTTCTTTTATTTTGCTGTGTTTAACTAAATTTATGATACATCTTTAATTAGCTTATGTTTTAAAAAATAATTCTTTTCTAATAATGGTTTATTTATTAAAAAAATCAGTTTATTGATTAGCATCATAAAATGGGCTAATATTAATAAAATGATTTATAATCAACCATATACTAAAAGGGGAATCCAAATCACTTTGAGGTAGGTCTCATTTTTAATAGCAACACTAATAATGGTACTGAAAAAGGAGTGTATAGTTGGGAATAAAAAATCTTCTGGAATAATAATTTACATATAATTTGAAAACTATTCATTAATAACGTTTAATAAGTAGTTGTAAACTTGATTTTCTCAAAAGACTCTTGTCTAAGTAGTCTGGATAATTAATGCTCTATTGTACTTGATTATTTATTGCTAAACTAATGATGAAATTTTTCACTGATACTGATTTTTATTTACTGCTGAATCAAAATTTTACATCTGCTTTTTAGATTAAGATAAACCAAATTTTTTATTTATTTTACTAGCTTCTCCCAGCATGCCTAGACACATCCTCTACAGCTAGGTCCTCCGGGCGGGTTGTCCTGGCGAGCGGCATCTCAGAATTGGATTATTAGGTGTCCAAAATTGATTATATAACGATACTCTTGTACAAAACGATATTATATAGTATAATTTAAATTTATTTATAAATATAAAAACTCAAACAGACAAACAAAAACACAAAGAAATTTATTAATAAACATACAAACAAAAAACCTTGTGGCAACTCTTTTATTATATTTAAAATATCGGCCCTGAAGAGGACCATTGGGTTTGTCATCGTTCAGTTAAGCACCCTTCCTCATTAGAAAATATGTTTTAGAGTGGGTTACCATCATCGCACTTTCTAAAAAAAATAACTTCAAAACAAAATATCTGCTTGCACTTTTAAACTCTTCTCTTTAACAAACAAAAATCACTGTTCCACTTAACAATATAGACCATCAGAAATTTCTCTAAAAATGAAGGATGGTCAGAAGAGACAGTTTTCCAGTAGTAACATGGTTAATTTGAGTAATTACTTTTTGATTATAGTTCATTATTTATGAAGAAAAACTATCACATAAATAAAAAAAATATATTATTAATATTTCGCATATATGTTGATTAAAGAAATAAATATATTACAAGTATACACCATAACAAGTACAAGTAATAAATAAATAATAACATAGTAATTATACACCGACCACCATGAGACGAGACATGTACTAATGAATCGGGATTTTCCACTAGCAATCAGTACATTCTGATGCCTGTTATCTGAGAACATTATTACTTATTATTGTATGGAATGACAGCACTCGCACTCGGACTACAGGTGTTTTATGTACTAAGCTAAGGGGGATGGAGACACACACACACACACACACAGAGACAGACTCACATACAAATGCCCTTTAGTAGGGTAGGTTTATAAACTTAATAATATGCAACATTTTAATTAAAATTGTATTTTTATACCAGTTATTAATTTTTTGCAATTTTATTTTTCTAATTTTTCATGTTTTTTGTTTTGCAGTACATGTGTATTTGTAAGCTTGATTATTGTTTTATGATTTGCATGGTGATCAGTTTATCATTACTTAAAAGCTTTTTTAATTGTAGTTAATATTTCTATAAAATTAGTTTGGTACATTTTTAATAATTTTAAATTAAACATGATTTACCAGATAGTACAATCTGTAAATCAAGATTTATAAGATATATCTAGGAAAATTTTATGAACTCTACAAAACTGTGTTAAAAGGCAGTATTTTTTTTTTAATGTATATACCTTATCTGCATGTCATCAGAAAATTTATGTTTAATAAATATCATACAAAATAATTTTGTTCCTATTTAAGCATTTTTATTCCATTTATTTTTGCCAACTTAAATTTAAATACATCAAATCAAGCACTATATCATATTAAAACTCACCACATGCTGACTCATATAGAACAAGAATTTTTTGTAAAAAAATCTGGAATTTGATAACAGATAGTCATTTGGTTAAATTTTAAACAGTTATAACTTCAGTTATAGGAGGAATTGTTTTATATGATACTATTGTAAATGTACTACAGATTCATTATTGTATTAATAATTTCTCATTTAATTAAAAAGATTTATTTACATTTATATTTCTTTTTTGGCATACTAATTAAACTGTTTATTTTTGAACTTAAATATAAAAAATTAAAATCAAAGAAATGTATATAGGTATTTTTCACAACAGGTAAAACATCTTTTATCATCTGATATGCATTATTTATTTCAATTTGTTTTTTTTTTTCAGTTTGTTAGATATTTAAATAACTAGCATACTAATTTATATAAGCAAATTTAAAGATTATACAACAAATTTTATTAAAAGGAAGATAGGTATAATACTACTCCTTCAACAGCTTAATTAAAAATGCAAGCTGTATTATGAATACTTATAAGAAGTATCACTAGAATAATGCTTTATTTTTTTTTAAACTTTTCTTCTTTTTTTAGGCTGTAGAACTATGCCTAAAATCAGGAGCAAAGATTTCAACACAACAGCACGATTTATCAACGCCAGTACATTTAGCATGTGCACAAGGAGCAATTGATATTGTTAAGTTAATGTTTGGTCTTCAACCCTCTGAAAAAGCATTATGCCTTCAATCATGTGATGTACAGAAAATGACGCCTTTACACTGTGCTGCTATGTTTGATAGAGCAGAAATAGTTCGTTATTTAATTTCAGAAGTAAGAGTTTATTATTCATTTTAATATATTGCAGTCACATTTAATGTTATTAAATTTATTGTATTTATATGAGATAAAGAGAAAAATTATAGTGGATATATTAGTTCATCCATGCAGGTAAATTTAATTACATCATAGTGGTTCATCCTTTTAACCAGAAGGTCAAGAGTTTGAATTATGCTCAGACTACACATTTTTTACACACTATAAATTTATTAGTCATAAGCAGCTGTAAAGGGCAATCAGAAATATTATGGTCAGACTACACACTATAAAATTCATTAGTCATAAGCAGCTGTAAAGGGCAATCAGAAATATTCCATGTTGGTTCAGGGCCAACATGTTTATTATAAAAGAGAATTGACTTCAATTTTTGTTTAGTCACATATTTACATTCCCTTTGCATCTTGCTTGTACATTGAATTTATCCAGACATTTCTAAGTAAGAGTTTCCTTCGTAACTAAAAATAATCAGCAACACTTAAAGATTCATTTATACTTAGAAATGTTTCTTATTTAATAAAAATAAAAACCACTTTTTTCAAAAAGATTTTCAGCTTATCGACTACTATAAATAGTACAATATCAGAAAAACATTAAATATGATTTTGAAGGTTTTTTTCTAAGATACATAGGTGAATTTTGTTATATCTTAAAACTGAATCTGGTATGGGGAATCCTAGATGAAAAAAGGAAAGAGAGTTAAGACACTGTAATTCTTGTCATTATAACTTGCTCATTTTTTTACAATCTTTAGGTCACAAAATTCAATATTTTTTTTTAGCCAACCTTCTTTATATTTAAGTTAATGGGTGACTGTGGGAGAGCTTTGATGTGAAGTTATTTGGGATGTCAGCCATAAAAGTGAGCTGTTGATCACCATAATATCTGTTGAAAATATTATTTCAATTAATGCCAGTTCTGAAATGGTTAGAAAAAGTGTAAAAGTGTAAAGTGCTAAAAATGATTTATATTACATTTATATGTTATTTATAATTTTTAGTTATATAAATAACATTTTTAATATGTTATTTTTGTAAGTTTAAATATTAATTTTTGTTTTAATACCTCATTTTTTATGTATTTAGGGTGCTGATATTAATGCACTTGATAAAGAAAGACGATCACCATTACTTTTAGCAGCATCAAGAGGTGGTTGGCGTACAGTTCTGGCTTTGATTCATCTTAAAGCTAATATTCATTTGAAAGATTCTAATCATCGTAATATATTACATTTAGTTGTTATGAATGGTGGACGTTTAGATGATTTTGCCAGTGCTGTAATTAAGGTATTTATACTAATCTATATAAATAAATATATGATGTTTAAATAAATTAATTATCTTAATGAAATTTTTCATCTCTCGTCTAATTCGTCTTTAAAAAGTAGTTTACACTGCTTATGCTGATTTTCTTTCATGTGATATTAAAATGGCTGAGTAGGTTTAAATGAAAGTTTTTTTTTTAATTTATTCATTTTCAGTCAAGAGAATTCTATTCTTAATTGTACTGTAAAACTTTCTCTTATAGTTATATCCCTCTCTTGTTTAAAAATGCTTTCTCTTTGTTATCTTTTCAAACATAATGTATTAGAGAATGCACTCTGCTTTTTGTTTACAGTACCTTACTTTAATTTAAATTTTTCAATTTATTTTTAATAAATATTCTTTTATTAATATAATATTATTTTATAAATATATATATTTTTTTTAATTTGAATTGTTAATAAGAATTCTACTATTTGCTTATTTTATCTGAAATTTAACAAAAGAATGATTTAAAAGCTATCTCTGATAGGCTTCTATCTTTGATAAAAGTAGAAGATATTGATTGGCAAACTCTATTCAGGAAAGAATGAGACAAAGATATAATTTATCCTTATCACTTTCCATCCTGTATCTAGAAGTAGCAACAAAGAAACTGAAGGAAAGTTTTAGGAGCGGAACACCAATTCAAAAGTTTGAAAATGGTATGAATTCCTTTTTCGAAAAGAAATTCAACTTGAAAATGATTAAGACATACATCGTGAAATGTGACAAGAAGAAGAACATTGAACAGGGATGTAGTGGGACCAGAATGACACACATGTTACTTGAAAAAAATAATATATGCATGTTCCTCCATTTCTATAGCTCTTTTATACAATGTTTTGTAGGGCATTTCCTTTCCTTAGTTTATGATACTGACCCCAATGGTTTTATTTTCTTTTGGGATAAGGAACTGTAATAATATTTTTGAATAAATTATATGGAAAATAATAAAAATTGGTAAATTTTCAATGGGCAGATTTGAAAAATTTAACAACATAAAAATATTTCTGCAGTGTTTTTATTATTTGTTTCATGGGCATGATACTACGATAAAGTCACAGTGTCGTGTTTTGTAGGCCATTTCATGGAAACCCATGAAATTATTCTTATTCTTGCGATAAGAAACTAACAATATTTTCGCAATAATTATTTCCTACGTCTTTAGTCACAATTGTGTACAGAGAAGACCTTGAAATTTCTGGGAATTTTTCAGAAAGTTCACTTATCGTAAACCTCAGTTCGTCGCGAATAAAATCGTCAACACGCTCAACCAGACTTATTCAGCAAAAACAAAAAAAAACTCGATCAATCGCACCCAAATTTTTATTTATGTTTCTCAGTATAACTGAGAAAGTCTTTAGATATATTTTGGCTCGAAAACCAAAATCGATTGCTTTCCAATTTTCAGCATACATTCTTATTATACCATGGAAGCTTTTAAGCCTGAAACATATTTATACTCCGTAGGAATAACAGTACTTGATTTAATACTTTCTTGTCATTGCCTAGAATTTGGTGAATGTTACTGGATAGTTTAAATTGGCGACGTAAGGCCGCATAACAAACACAGTCCACAAGGATGTGGCGCACAATTAAGCGGTAGTCTCATCTTATGCATGGGGTGCATTTTCCACTGACATCAGATACCCATGAGTAGCTTTAGTATATCCTACCCTCAATCAGCAGAGGACTACTTCCTCTAGGCGAATTTTCCTGTGGCAGGAATTCTATGGCAGAGTATCTTTGATATGTCAAAGTTTGTTGTCTACTGTACCAATCCACTCATCTTGCCACTTTGCGCTAAATGTTAGTTTTACATAGTTAACGAAGTCGGATGTAGTAACACAAGTGGAATCTGCACTTTCATTACCTGGAATCCCCATGTGGCTAGGGATCCAGAAGAAACTCATTTGTGTGTTGCAATGGTTGTCATACTAATAAATAATACAAAAATAAAATGTTAAAATAAATAATACCCTTATTTTATTTAATGCCTAAAATAGTATTCTCACAAAAAAATTAAATATGAAAATATTAAAAAAAAGTATTAGTTAATTTTAAAATTTCATTAAAAAAAATTGTGGGAGTACAAATTCATTGTTCTAGCACATTTTTTTATCACTAAGTTCCTGACGATGAAGAATTAAACTGTAATATACCAGACATTGTAAACTAATATTTTTATATTACATACGAGGTGTGTGAGAAAAGTAATGAGATTGGTAACACTGCGAGCCATCTGGCAATGCTGTGTCTACCGGTCTGTGCTAGACCGGTTTGTTCATCCCTTCCACATGCTCGTACGAGTTTCAATTTCGTTCAGCAAACACATTATTTTTGACAGCGCCATCAGTGAAGTTGTGTGTTACGAAAATGGAGCATCGGAATTTAGAGCAACGTTGTGCAATCAAGTTTTGTGTTAAACTTGGGGAATCTACAAGCGTGACCTTTGAAAAGTTGAAACAGACCTATGGGGAACATTGCTTATCAAGAGCACAAGTTTTCCGCTGGCACAAATCATTTTTGGAAGGCCGAGAAGACGAAGATCAACCTCGCTTAGAGAGACCTTCAACTTCAAAATCTCGTAAATAACTAGTTAAATGTAATCTTAATTACAAAATTGTCTTTTTTAAAAAAGAAGAGATGTACCTTGTTTGAATATACAATAGTAATACAAAGAAATAACTCAATGGAGTAAAATAATATTTCAAATAGCTAAATTTTCTTATTTGTATAACTTTGTATTTAATTGTTATAGGCTCAGTCTGAAGAACACTTACGTGAACTTTTAAATGAAAAAGATAATATGGGCTGTTCACCATTGCATTTTGCTAGTAGAGAAGGTCATATTAGAAGTTTAGAAAACCTTATTACTTTAGGTGCATGTATAAATTTAAAGAATAATAACAATGAAAGTCCTTTACATTTTGCTGCAAGGTTAGTATCTCTTAGCTTATACTGATTTCTACTAAATAATATGGAAATAATTTACTTAAATTAATAAAGTTGTAATTATATTAAATTATATATATGTGTATATAAGTTTAATTTGGATTTACAGTTAATATTATGGTGCAGTCGCTGTCAAGTAACAGCGAGCTTGGAGTGGCAATGATTACTAGCCAACATAAGTTTTCATCATGTTTATGCTACTAAAAGACAACTAATCATGGTGAACTAATGTTTCAGAGAACAATAGTATAGCAGTGATGTGTGGGCTGATCATCCAAGCTCACAATTACATAGCAGCTACTGTATAGTATCAATCTATTACTGTTATTCATTTTCTTATGTATATACTATTGTGTAGCTGATGTAACTAACAATAATGGTTGAAGGGATTTTGGAAGACCCAAGAAGTGATATACTGCAACAGTTACAAATACCTAATCCATGATGAGGGAGAAAAGACATTAAATAATGTTTAATAATTACTTACATTAGATTCATCAGGTTTTTTATGACTGTTCATTGTTTGAAAATAAATTATAGTGATGGAGTTAAACATAATTTGGTTTCAAGTTATTTAAGTATCACCTCTCATGTTTACATGAGTATATGAATATGAATATTTAGTTCATGAGGAAGTTAGAAGCAATTGTAACATCCATGATTTTTTCATTTGCCACGTACATCAAGCTTTATATTCCACTGCCTATAAAATTTGGTAAATATCTGTCTTAATTCTATTCATCCTCATAAGGGTAACTTATTTCAAGCACCTTTTTCAAAGGATAACTAATAAATTATATCAAGAGAATCTGTTAAACAGTTATTAAATTAATACCAAAAATAAAAATACACTTATGAACAATTAAAAATAAAAAAATCAGTTGCAAAATAGAGATCAGTCTATACAGGAATTAAAGTTAAATATAGATATAAAATAACCATGTACAAACACACACATACAAGTACAACTTAACTAAAAATATTTATCATTTTATTAAAATATAATATTTTTTTGTTTATTTAATTCAATGATTCTAACTAAAGTGCGTGCACATACCATATTTAGTAAATTTAAATTTCACAACTTATATAGAATAAATTTTGCTGTACAGTCAGAAGGCTAAGGTAGCCGCAAGGTTTAACATATAGGGTACCGATTCAACCGAGCGATTGAGAGTCTGCAATGTAGCAGACGACTAAAACAGCTGTACATCAGTGCTCTTCTATTAAAGCCCAACAGGGCAAGGAATGGGGGGTGGTGGCCAGAATGTCACTAAGCGGGTGTCTTCCCCTACTGGGTTGGGATGTACATCAGTGCTACCAAGCTATAAATAATTAATATTTAAAGTGTAAAAAATAATTTGGTTGGCAACTCTGTGGAATTTCAAATTTCCTGGTCCAAGAGGACGAGAAAAAAATAAATTTCCCGCAGGGAAAAAGGAAAATTCCAAAATGCAGACTAAGACACTAACACTTCTTGTGGTGACAAGGAATACTATTGACAGCACTCTTAGCCACTAGTTTAGGAGAATTTTTTTGGGTTGGGGGTGCGATTTTGGAAAAATATTTTTTTTGAAATATTGTTATTTTAAAATCATTGTGCCTAAGAAAAATATACTTTAATTAGGCAAAATCTCAAGATGCTGAGGGTGACCTTGCTCCAAAGCCTCACCCCCTTTACCTTTTAAGTTGAAAATTTAATGACAATAATGCCCTATATATAGAAGTAATCTGACCCAAGTTTGGATAAAATCGGTCCAGTAGTTCTGGAGGTATAAGGTGATTTAGAGGCCGAGGCCAACACCAAACACACACACACACATATACATATGAAAATTAACATCTAGAAACCTTCCATCCGGTGTTTTGCATTCCTTAGGTGTCAAAATGTCAAAATCCAGTGAAAACCACATATACCCAAATTGGACCGAATACAATACTTTCCCTTCTAGAGCTACAGCTCTGCTGTAGCACTATCTAGACAGAAAAGTAAAAATGTAAAAGAAATATTTTCAAAACATTCATTTCTATCTTCTGTGTTTATTTCTATCCATGTTTCTACTTGTAAAAATAAAAATGATTATTTCTTGATTCTGCCTTGCGAGGAGTTTAAATAGTTCAGATGGCATTTATGCTAAGTTTTCACTTTGTCTTCACATAAACCAATACTTTATAATTTTTCATTTAGGTGTTTTTTAAAAACTTTTGTTTGTTTTTAAGGACAGATAATATACTATTCTTTTTTATAGCATTTGATCTTGTTTGTGTCTTTTTTTTTATTAAACTATTTTGAATATAAATATTTATTTTAAGTTGTAATTTAAAATGTATATATTTACTAAGATCCATCTTATAGTGATGAGAAAAACAATTTTAACTATAGAATGATACATATTTCTAGGTTCTTATTTTTGTTAATATATCTTGAGCATTTACTCTTTTCATTATAAAAAATATTTTACATTATTAAAAAAGTATATTATTTACTGAGATTGTTAGCCTTTTCTGAGTGATAACTATTTATTTGTTCAACTTTCCTTACTCAAAATAAATCATATATAAATAATTGAGCACATCACTATTTGCACAAAAAGTGGCATCAGCTAATGAATAGGATTAAATATAAAAATTTATTTATTTTTTTTATGAATAACTCTTTAGTAATTTATTTTATTTAATAACCTCATGCATTATTTACAACTTTATTTTAATAAATATTAAGTCATTTGACAAATTTCATACTATTTTTCATTCTTTTCTTTCCTATGATAATTTTTTAATGTACATTCTAACTTTCTTTGATAATCGTTTATGTAGCTCTTCAGTTATCAGTTCCTGTCTTTCCTATCATTTTTCTATCATTCTGTTTCAATTTTCTACAGCAGTGGAACTTTCTATGTTGTACCTTTTATAAGTTGGTAGCAGATACATTAAAAAATCCATGATTAATCAATTTGGTGATAGAAGAATTTGTACAGCATTATGATTTGCAACTAAAGGAGACAGACTGAATTCTTGTTTCACTCTTTTTCACTTTCCTTTCTTCACCACTACTGTTTTAGTAGTTACCTGATTAATTTCTTAACAGCAATAACCAATTCAAAAATACCTTCATGATTTTTAATCATTTGTTACATAAAGAATTTTGGGGAAATTAGTTAAAGGCATGTTATAGCAACACATACATTATTAATTTAGATTCATTTGTGTTATTCTAATTGTAACTTTAATTGATGATAGAAAAATTATTACAGCATTTTTATCTTTTATTTTGTAGATATGGTAGATACCATACAGTGAAACAGCTACTTGATTCAGAAAAGGGTTCATTTATCATTAACGAAACAGATGGAGAAGGTCTTACACCATTGCATATTGCCTCACAACAAGGTTAAAAAATATTTTAATAAACCTTTTCTTATTGTTATTAAATAATAATATTTTAATCTGTTCTATTTCTATCAAAATATTTACAAATTCAGATATATATATTTTTTAAATCTGCTAGCTAATCAATCATCTTTATTAAAATCTTTACCCAGTTTGTTTTAGTAAGTTCAATACTAGTTCAAACAATCTAATAAAATTAAAATGTAATGTATATTTTACTGAATTTAATTCATACTTAAATATAAAATACTCGATTTTATAAAGCAATACTCGATTTTATGAATAAAGCATATTCATTTTAAATAATTTACTGAGAAACGGCTGAGAAAATTAATTTCAGCTGAAACTACAGCAGGACTCAGTTTACTAATCATATTTTATTCATTACATAATTCAGCAATTCAAAAAATTTACTAAAATGAAATAGTAATATTTTAATTTAATTTAACATTTTCTTATAACAGTTCTGGTGATTTATCAGATCTTCATCCAAGTCAATTGCTGTGACACCATTGTGTTTTTTTGTAGTTATACTAAAATCTTATTAACTTTTATATATTTCATTAACTGGACAATACATTTTAAAACCTGAAGTGATAATCTCAGGTTATACAGCTGCAATGAATAGCTCAGTGTTTCCGACCTGACTAAGCGGACAGTTATGAACTCTTCTAAAATAACTGTCTTATTTAATCATAAGATAAATATACATCTGTCTTATGAATCATTTAGCACATCAGATATAACATTAATCTTATTTAAACTTGTTGTTAAGATAATTAATATTATCTTTTCTGCTAAGATCACTATAGTTTCTGTGTTTAATACTGCTTACTATTCTTACCTTCATTCTTTTATCTCTTGTTGACACAATTCAGAACCACTCCATTGCAAAACTTATTGTACTGCTGCTTTAAGTTTCTGTTACTTTTTGTATAACGTTTAGTCAACGCCCACCCCTGTATTTGACGTCTTGCCTTATTTGGCCTTCTTCTTGTTTACTTGTTATTAATGGTTATACTTATCTTTTAATTTTATTTATCTATTTCCTGCTTTCAATAAATTGAGGCTTTTGAAAAGGACATCTGCTTGATTATTGATCTGTTCATTTATGATCGTTTTACTGTTAATTTTTAATTTAAAGATTTCTAGATTTTCTAAAATGTTCATTCTTCTACCTTTAACACATTTGTGAATTAATTTCATCGATTCTTCCATTTTCATTGGGGTATCTCCTTTTAATAGATGCATTGCATAATTAGAATCATTTATTTTTTAAGGATCTCATGTGTTCATTATATCTTAATTTTTATTTTCTTCCCGTTTGTCCAATGCATGTCCAACTGCATTTACACTTTATTTTGTATATACCATTACTGTTGTATATATTTTTTCTTCTACATTGCTATTAATTTTTTTTTTTAATGTATTATTTGTATTTATAGCAATTTTTACATTATAATTATAAAAAGAATTGTTTAATTAGGTAAATTTTTCCCCAGTAAATGTTAATTTTTCCTAAATGAATAAAAATAGAAATAAATTAAAACAAAAAATAATAACAAAACTTTTAAATGGAGTATAACTATTAATAGCATGTAAACAAGAAGGCCAGATAAGCCATGACGTCAAATATAGGGAAGGGTGTTGACTAAACGTTGTATAAAGAGTAACAGAAATTTAAAACATCAGTACAAAAGTTTTGACAATGGAGTGGTTCTGAAACCTGTCAACAACAGTAAAAGAATGAAGATAAGAAAGGTAAGCATTACTAAACATAGAAATTAATCTTATTTGTTAATTTTTATCATTAACATATATGTGTGAATCATGTCTGAGGTCAGAAAAGTTAAATAAATTGCATGGATTTGATTGGCCCCAAATGATTTCACAAGTAATCAGTAATCATATGGTAATACCTAAGCTGGTTTAATACCTGAAATTCAGTCCTAATTATTGCATTATTATCTTATATCCTCCAATCAGTCCTTTTAATACATCTCTGCTTATATGAAATTACTACATTTTATAAAATTACTGCTACCTTCACAACTTTAATGAAAATAGCCTCCCTTTTAATAATATATCTGTTATTTTACACTAACTATAAGACACTTTTGTGTACTTCATTAAATTTTATTTATACTTCAGCCACAGAAACATAAAAAATTAATGCTTTAAATTTATAAATTTTGAATTGTTCTTTACTATAGACATAGTTTTGCATCTACTCTTTAAAATATATTTCTTTTGCCAATATACTATTAGTTTTTCTGGCTACCCCAGGTCGCATGGTAAACTTACAGTAGGTTAATTTCTCCTTTAGAATCCTATTTTGATAGGCAACAATGGGGACCATATAACCACATTTCTTTACCTTTTTTTTTTAATGTAAATTTCATGTTAGCGAATATATTACAAATTAATGGAATTCAAAATGCTATTAATGAATTTAGTTGCTATGTAGTTGTTAAAAGTGGTGGAAGGGCACTCAATCAAGATAGCAGCAGGGATAAAGTAGAATCAAAAAAATGAAACTCTAAATAGAGACGAAAAAATAACTTTAGTTTACTTTCTCTTCTAAAATGAAAAAAATTAAACAAAATATTTCAATAAGCAATATTTTATAATAATGATAGTTTTTAACAAATAACTAAGTTTTAGAGTTAGTAGTTAATTCTTTCAAAATCTAAATATTATGATGTTTATTCATTAAGATTTTGTTTTTTTAGATTTTTTGTAAAGTTATTAATCATATGATTTCATATTTAGGTCATACTAGAGTTGTTCAGTTGCTTTTAAATAGAGGTGCACTTCTTCACAGAGATCATAATGGCCGAAATCCACTTCACCTAGCAGCTATGTGTGGATACACTCAAACAATAGAACTTTTACATTCTGTTCATTCACATCTTCTGGATCAAGTTGATAAAGATGGGGTAATATTCTACTTTATTTCTCAAAAAAATAATTTTGTGTGTCAATTTACACACTAAATTACCATTTACCAATGTGACTGATTTGAAATTCTGATTGGTTTACTGTTAAGTTATAGTTTTTTTTTAGCATTACTACATTATTTCAAACGTATTATTCAAAATAAAACATTAGTATAATGCTGATGGTTTAATATTAACTAAAATATTTGATTCCTTTTTAATCATTTTTCAGAACACAGCTCTTCATTTAGCAACAATGGAAAACAAGCCTAATTCAATAGCGTTACTTTTATCAATGGATTGTAAATTACTTTATAATTTTATTGACTTAAGTGCTATAGATTATGCTATTTATTATAAATTTCCTGAAGCAGCATTAGCAATGGTCACACATGATTCAAGGTAAACTACTTAATCAACCTATATTTTATCATTTTTCTTTTATATAATTCATTGTATTTTTAAAGAAACAAAAACTACCATATGTGGGTTTTCCTACATATACTCATAAGTAAAACATTGTGTATTGTTTCTAGAATTTAAATCAGAAAATATTTTTATCATTTAGAGAATCAATAAAAAAAATTAACCAACAAAATTAAGCCAGCAGCATACAATTAAACATTCAGGCAAGACTAGACATGTCTAAATACAAATCATACATGGGTTATATAATACAACAGCACACATGTATTGGTCATAGCAGTTCTTTTGAACTGCCTTTTGAACAGAACCTGGTCATAGTTGATGAGATCCATAAAGACCAAAGGCATGCAAGACATGTACTTTATATATCTATATATTTGTATATAATGTTTTTTTTATTATTATTATTCAAACGTAGTATACTGATTTTCAACATCAATATTAATAAATGAACCACCTAAATATGTTAATAAACAGAACTTATTAGAGAGAATGATCCTTAGAACATTCTTAATCTTGATTTTTAATTATTATTATTATCATCAATGCTGACCTCTTCAGCAAAGCAGTAGCGTATCAGTTTTTCATTCAAAAAATTCTGAGTTTCCAGTCAGATTTGGAATTTTTCACAACTACAACTTTCATCTCACAAAAAATATAACATGATTGCAGTCAAGCATGAGCCCATTATCACTAGAAGAATATATAAATAATAATAATAATAATATTTAATGTTAAAGGTAAATGAAATAATAGTTATACCTGATCATAGCATAGACTAATGCATCAAATTTTTAATTTTGATCTAGGCTCAGAGATATAAAATAATTCCATTCTACTATTATTTCAAGTTAAAGTTGTTTTGATATTTTTCTTCATAAATTTGTTATCTATATTATTTATAAGATTTTTGTTATAGTCATTTTGATTTATTATAAATTTAATTTTTATTGCTCATTAATAATGTTATAATAAAAATGGACGATTAATTACGTTTGATTTAACGTTTTTATTTCAAATCAAAATATTTTTAAAGAAGTTGTAATATAAAAATCACAACTGAAATCTAAGTACAGTGAGACATCAGTTCAGCAGCAAGTTCCATTTTATTACTTTATTTACATAATCTATTTAACTAATACATAAATAAAACAGCACAATGTTTCTAATATTATTATCATTAGTCATTTTATATTAATATAATTTAATATGTAGTCATTTTCAGTCTTGTTTTTTAATATTTTGACCATAATGTGTGCTGCCAACACTATCATAGAATGTGTGGAAGGGATAGTATCAAAAAGGTAGGTTTTAGGGATAATTATAAGTATTTCTTTTAATTTAACATATCATTGAAATAAATCATCACTTTTGTATTTTTACTTGCATATCGTTAAAATTAATTTACTTTTAACATGTTTTGTTCCAAAGAATGGAAATAAAAATTATTATATGTAATATTTAATAAAATATTTTTCAGCCTCCACAAATTAATTCTAATTCTCCGCTAATTTGTACTTTACAGAGGCTGAAAAAATATTATATTTTATATATATTATTTTACCGAAATTAATATTTTTAAGATTTGTATTATTCCTCTGTTTTGTTAAATTATATTTAAATTCTGTTAAATAAACCACCTGGAACAGAATATTGAGATAAGACATATCTTACCATAATTTTTCATGAAACTACTTTTGTGGGATCCCACATCCTCAGTCATGATTGAAATAATTCCATTATTGCAAAATAAAAATCTAAAAATAAAAATACTAAAATAATGAAAATTTGCTTTGCATATTAATTTCAACAAGTATATTTATATAAATGCAAACAAAATCTCAATTTGATAAACCATCAGACAGTATTTGAGGAAGACCGTCTTATAAAAACTTTAACAGATAGCAGTAATCATTTAAATTAATAACCAGTTTTCATTATTTTATTTTTAGATTTTTATTATATTATAAGGAATTATTTCAGTCATAACTGAGGATGCAGATCCTGTGAAAGTAGTTTCATGAAAAATTAAAGTAAGACATGTCTTACCTCAATATTCTGTACTAGGTGGTTTCTTTAATAGAATTTAAATATATTTATCATGATATATTAACTTATAATATTCTCAATTACTTTATTTTTCAAATAATTTATTTTTAATAATAACACAAAAAAGAAGAAATGAATTATTATTATAATTTTATTGCTCTTTATTACAGAGCCCAAGAAGTAATGGCATTGCGTTCAGATAAACATCCATGTGTGACGTTAGCATTAATTGCTTCAATGCCCAGAGTATTTGAATCTGTTCAAGATAAGTGTATAACTAAAGCGAATTGTAAAAAAGATTCAAAATCATTCTATGTAAGTAAATTTCATTCAATAGATTTACTCAAAATACACTTTTAAATATATTTAAATGATACAATTTAAATTAAAAATTTTCTTTCTACTGTAAGAAATGTTTTTCAGTTATTTCATATATATATATATATATATATATATATATATATATATATATATATAAATATAAATTCATACCTTTCAAGTAATGACGTCTTATCAGATGTTATATTACTTTTTACAGCCATACTCTATCATAAAAATTAATTAATCAGTATATTTTCATTGGAACCATATTTTTAAATGATTTACAAGAGGATATTACTTTTATTTTGCTTAATGCAGAAATTTCTCAATTGTCCTTGGTTTCCTTATAATTAGTTATTTTTTTGATGATGCAGATTTACTTAAAATTCTTGAGACCATCATTTCATACCATAGGAGGCATTAACATCACTGTTTTATGTACAAGTTGGGCAGTAAGAATGGTAGTGGTTAAATTAGCTTTTGATTTATATAAAACCACTCATTTGTAATCAGGCACACCAGTTTTGTAAGTGTCAAAAATTATATGTAAAATACAATCTATGCATTCCTATTAAATATCAGTATAACAAATTTATCTAAAATCAATTGCAAAATATATTTATAATCCATTACATGCTCTATTTTTACCTATAAACATGATAAACCCAGCAAGTATCTAGGAAATTTTTGAGATGTAGATCAGTTGTGGTGCATTATTTTGATACATGGAAAAGGATAAAACAGGTCAATTTTTTGATGGTAACTGTATTTCTTTTACAGTGTTTGCTGCTGAATGAGGTAGCACAACTGGGTATAGATTTTATTACTATGTACCAACCTATTCCTAATATGATCCATATAATGTATTACTCTAATGAGTAGAGTAAAAGATTTATTTACTTATTAAATATGGTTAGTGTCTAATATCTCTAATGTGGTCTTAGATTTTACATAGTAAAAAATACCGGTGGTGCAACCTTCTTCACAACTACTATTCTCCCAATCTTGGAATCTGTCCTTTTTCCTTTCTTCTTCTAATTTAACTTCAGCATCATTATCCTTCTTCAGCTCCAAAATTTTCTTGAATTCTCTGAGAACCATTATTCTTGAAAAGTAAATTCTGAATAGTCAGAACAACTCTGAAATTCTCTTCCAAGCACCTGAATCAAAAATGGTTTTAGATTGACTACATTTTCAAATGCACAGTAATAAAATGTTATAAGCAAAGTTCACAGTGAAAATACTGTTATAAGTTGAATTCATAATTGAACACAATAATGTGGTTTTTTCTGTTATATATGTATGTATTGATTGTAAATGGAAAAGTTTCGTTTGTGCCAAACCCACCACAATATTTATTCTACTATTATTTTTATCAACTAAACTTACTTATCTTAAACCTTTATTCCATATGTTAAAAGTTAAAAGAATAAATAAATAAAAATGAAAGTAAAGGTAAAATTTCAGTTAGATGATTCATTGCTAAAAATTAATAAGTGGAGTAATTGAGCTTGTATCATTGCACTGTCTATCTCTTTTTAATGTGGTAGGGAGTAGATATCCCAACACACCATCTCCAAATCTGGTACCAATATGTAAACACATATGAGAAAAGATCCTATCCAACAAAACTAACAATAACACAAAAACTGAATCAGAAAAAAAAATCATGATCAGTTTTGCTGAATAAAAATTATGCTAGAGGTTCCAGCGTAATTGTTATTCTACGCAAATACGGTTCATGAGTTTATAAAAATTATGGTGAAAGCATTAACTATAAATTGGTGCATGCAAAAAAGTAGCCAAGTATTGTGTACACCAATGTAATAAGCTGTATGTTTTAAACTGTACATCAATCTTGCATGCAAAATTGATGTATAGTTTAAAAAAATGTTATAGATATTCATTGTACTTTCATTAAGTAATCTGTAATTTAAGTATTGAAAATAGCTTTAAGATTTTTTTTTACTACTGTTACATTTTAGAAAAATTAATTATATAGTAATCTGTTAGTATATATGTTACTTTTATGATTGAGGGTATCAGGTGGTGGTCTTTATGCATTTGCTTTATTTATTTATTTTTTTTTGTAACTGCTTTATTACACCACTCTTCAAAATATATGTTTACTGTAAGTTACCTACATATCCAAATTACCATACAATTAATTATGCAGTAGCCAATTTAATCAAAGGATGTGATAGTTATCCCACTTCCTACTATTTTAAAAAAAGATTAACAGTATTTTCTTTTTTTACAGACAACTTAGAATCTTTAATGACAAGAACTTTTATAAAACTCGTATTGATAATAATTAGCTACAAGTAGTATGTTTATATTTTGTTCCATAATTTATGCAAGTAATTTTTTTTATTTTTTTTTAGTAAGGGTTTGTTTAAAGTTACATAATTGATCTGATAATACTGATGTGTAACAAACATTCACTTTGCAAAATATTGTTTCCTGATTACAAGAAATTCACATTCATTGTACCTTCAATTATAAAAAGCCATTGAGTAAAGTGCATTTTTTTGTGAAGAAGAAACACAATGCTTTTGATCCTTTCTTAATTATTTGAGAAAATAAGCTAAAAAGATTTGATATGTTTAAAAATTCTAAAATTAAAATTCAAAGAAACCTTCAGTTTATTGGAAAAAAAATTTTTCTTCCTGCACCTTATCTCTTCTCATTCAAACATACTGTAGTTGAAGTTTTATGAGTACAAATCCTCTTCTCCTCTTCAGTTAACAACAATAAACCACAGCTCCTCAACCCCACAACACTGTCCTCTTCAAATTTATTTTCTGCAGTTCTTTTCTCATTCAGACATTTTTTTTGTTTCTTGCAGTCTTCCTATTTCTTCTCTTTCTTCCTAATTTTGTCCTCTGCATTCTATTTTCTTTCTTGCTGTTCCCATAAACAAGAAATCCTTCATCCAAATTCCCTTTACCACCTCGTACTTACTGTTTCTTCTCCTGTTGTCAAGCAGAATCCTTAAAAATTTTGTATTTGGCCACTAACCCAGCATATCTATCAGAGGTTTAAAATTCATTTATCCATACTGTATGTTACATTAAGTATATAGTAAATTTTATTATCTTTTAATAATCAAAAGTGTAATAATAATTTAATGAAATTTAAATTGAAATTAAAAACTTAAACTTTTATAATTAATATTATTCATACACATAAGAATTAAATTATTATAAAATAAATTATAAATGATACCTAATACCTAATACCCTCTTTTTTTTTTTTACTTGCAAATTTTTTTTACTTCTTTTTACAACCTGCTAATTTTCATATTAATAGTCAAATTTGTATTTTTATAATTCAAAGTGTTTTCATTAAGAGTAATTTAAAAGTATCTCCATTTCAATAATATAGATATTTGTGTTACATGTACATAGTACTTTTCTTTTTGGTTTTTTTTATTATTTATCCATATCTGCTTAATCTTGATGAATTCTGTTTTAAAATTATGTAAAAAATCAATTTAAAGCTCAGTGTAGCTGAAAAAGTTTGTTCTAAACATTACATATTGAATACAATTATATTGAATTATGGAGGTACATTTACATTACCCTGATGTTTGTAAATATGCATATCTATTTTAATAATATTATAAATAATGTAAATAATTGATTAAATAGATTCTCGCACATATGTCTATTCTAATCTGAAATAAACCACAGGCATTGTAATGACAAAGCCTATACTTAATGTAGTTTTCATACAAATTTCCAGATCACATTTTGTGTTTATATGTTTTCTTTATACATACTATATGTATTTATTGATTTCTTTTTGTTTATATTAATCATCATTCCTCTCTTAGCTGATATTGTATTGTTTTTCTAATACGCTACTACAGTTGCATGAAGTCATGCTGTTTTGCGTGGAGTGAAATCAAACTGAGGAATATGATTGTCTTGGGGGTCTTTATTTCTGTTTATACTTTATTTCTGTTTATAGTGTTGTTAATTGTATGCTATTTGAAAAGGAGACTTTTTACTTTGCATTATGAATGCTTTACAAAAAAATCTTTGTTACCTAATGTAACCTTGTACTTCCAATTAAAGATTTTTTTGTTTTTATTATTGTGTTCTTTTAAATGTTTCATGCATCTTTAGGGGCAAGAAGTGAGTAGGCATGTAAATATGTTTGAAATATTTGTAGTTTATTATTATAATTTTTCAGGTAGAATATATATATAAATATATATTTCTACCTAAGAATATATGTATTTTAACTTAACACAAAAGAGTACACTTTCTAAACTCCTTTTCCACTTCCCACTTTCTTTAAAAGCACATAATATTTCTTGCAGACCTCTAGGACCCCACTGACTAGGATTAGAAGCCAAAAGTATTTTTTTTATGTACAGGATAAATTTTTCAATGAACAGCATATTTTTTCAATGTGAAATATTTTTCATATTTTCCACCTTTTGGAAAAACAATCTTAAGAATTTTAGTCAAATTTATTATTCGTTGCTTGTGTTGTTCAAGTTAGAATACATTTTTACTTCCATAGCTTATACTCTATTAATATTAAGCTGCAAAAAAAATCTTGAATTGAACAAACTGTACACAAACATCGTTACTGAATAAGATTCATTATTCCATACAGATTTGTAAATTCCAAATTTCCTAGGCCCAGAATATTGTTTATGTTGATAAAAGAAGGAAGCAATGTGTGTAACAAAACAAGATACTTTTTTTTTCACTTTTCAGCAGCCGTTTTTTTTTCATTTTCACCATACATTAATGATAAGTATAAAGAAACAAAGTAGCATATTTTTATTACAGTTTAATAAGCTGCCATTTTCTTCTTTTCCCCAAATGTATTAGTGTACTTCTAAATTCAGATTCCAGACAAAAATTTCCCAACTCTTCCCAAGGTGACAGTACACATAGGTGTGGTTATTTTTTTATCTCCTATATCTAAACTGTAAGGATTTTTGATTAAAAATTTACAGCAAAAATTTTGTTGTTCTGATGCCTTTTAATGACTCATTTAATTTATGAACTTATTAAATGAAAATTTTCGCTCACCTCTATAAGGCGACTGCTATTATAAGTGATTATTTATAATTTGATATTGATTCGCTAAAGCTCTGCTGAAATTTTCCAGAATTTATATGGAATTTTTCCTCTCCCAAAATTTATACATTCCAAAATTTCATCATCAATAAAGGTTATCTACTAGATACGTTATTATGAACCCACTGGGTTGGTCTAGTGGTGAATGCATCTTCGCAAATCAGCGGATTTCAAAATCGAAAGTTCTAAGGTTTAAATCCTAGTAAAAGCATACTTTTATATGGATTTGAATACTAGACTGCAGATACCAGTGTTCTTTGGTGGTTGGATTTCAATTAACCATATACATCTCAGAAATGGTCGACTTGAGACTGTAAAAGACTACACTCATACATATCATCCTCATTCATCCTCTTAAGTAATACCTGACGGTGCTTCCGGAGGCTAAACAAAAAAAAACTTGTTATGGATATTGGTATGGTCATCTTTGAACTCCAAGCATCACTACTACCTTAAATTTTTGTTCTTACTGAATCTTCGTTATAATAAAAAGTTATGATTTATTATGTGTACTTTATTTTGTATGTACCAATTTTTTATAGCCTAAAGTTACAAGTGCATACATTGCAGGTACATACTTAACTGATTTTATGTCAGAAGCTTTTACTTCAATTTTTATTTTATTACTTAGAAAGTAGTAGTATTTTAATACTTATTAAATTAGCAAAAATGTGAACACTATACATGACAGCACTAATATTTCAGTTATTATTAATGCAACACAGCTCTTAATATGCTATATGAAACAGACTATAAATTATATATGGTGCTTATCTTGAATTGAACAAACAAAATTCATGTTTCAATAAAATAAGTGATCTGAATCTGGAAAAACTTATTTTTGTATGTATTATCAGCATATAAAATTAAAAATTTTAATGTACAAAAACACCAATTACTGTGATAATACAAATAGGCAAAATCTGCAGGATTGATTATAACCAATAAATTTAATAATGCGATTGTGTAATTCTCAACTCTGACTGCCAGTACAAGTGGTTTGTGTAAAGAAGACCTTATTTTCAGAAAACAATTAGACTCTCTTTCTTGACTTATGTAATTTTTAATTTTCTGTTTTAACTTGTCTTCAATAGCTGGTAGATTTCTTTCTCTGTTATGCAATAAATTTTAGGCATGTCAACCTAATAAACATTTGTTTCAACTATGATCTCTTTGATTACAGTCAGTGTTTCCCTAGTAAATGGAGTTCAGAGAAATGCAACAATGCTGCTATAGAATTCTGAAAATTTATTTTTAGGATTATTGTGCTGTATTTGTTTAATATACCACTTTTTTCTCAAATTTTCCATTTCTATTAAAGAAAGTTAATTTTACAACTGTTGTAAAATTCATCTGAAGTATTCTGATAAAATGAGGTCATTTTATCAGTTAGAATACTACTCACACACATGAACATCATATTTTAAGTCAGTTTTTTTTTAATTTTAGTGTTACTTATTCATTTGTTTATATAATGATGAAACTTTTTTTTCATTTAGCTTTTTCCGCAAACAAATAACTATGAAGTTGCTTTATAATAAAATAATTATTACTTTTAAAAAATTATTATTTGAAAGGATTTTCTTTTATCAAGTATCATTGTATATTTACATGACTTCTTTCTTTCTTCTTCTTATTCCTCAGACTAATTTTCTTCATGAATATCCATTTTTTTTATGTATCTCTCTACTTATTAAACTGTTATCTACAGATTAAATACAACTTCTCATGCCTCCAGTGCCCACGAATGTATGCACAAATGGATCAGAAAACTGGAGAAGCGTTAACAATTCAAAAACCTATTCCATTACCAGCTTTAAATGTAAGTGTAAATAGATGTTGTATGTAAATAACTTCATTGTATATAATGTATAAATATATATTATGTATCGTATATATATATATATATATATATATATATATATATATATATATATATATACACACATACATTGTATAAATGCATGATATTTCAGTATTATAAATGTTTGCATTATTATGTGTTTGCAGTTTATACTTTTATTATCTCTCTCTCTCTTACTCTCTCTCTCTCTCTCTCTCTCACTCTCTCTTTCTCTATTTCTGATTTTTTTTGTCGTATTTCTAGATGTGTGGTGGCATTATGTCTTCTTATAATAAAAACTGGTTGGGCAGGTAGTATTGTAGCTGCATGCAGACTTCTCGATCAATTGTTTTGATTCCCAGAAAAGGTCTGGCATTTTTTCTCGTGATACTTCATCCAACTCATTTTCATAATTAAAACAATATGTTTTATGTTTTCTAAGTTATTAAAATAAAAATAATAATAATGATGTGGCAGGAAAAGGTTGGTTGACTTTAGAACCACATTAATTGTTTTTTTTTTGTTTTTTTTTTTACTTATTAATATGAATTATGCTTTATAAAATCTATTTAGGGACTTTGTAGCTGTTAATAAAGAGTAAACGTACTTTACTTGTTGTCCATTTTTCAAGCCATCTTTGAGATCATGAAGCAGGAGCAATTTTCAACATAAAATCTTTTCTTCAGAGGAACAAGAAATATATATCGCATATTTTTTAATGAGTTTGTAAATTTTCAATCTTATTTTCCAAAGGGTTCAGAAGATCCATAGTACAAAAAAAATTATTTTGCTTCCTATTTATTTAATTGTAAATGTTTAAAGTTTATTGAAATCATTTGCCTAATATTAAGAAAACTTGGTACGGATATTTTATTAGTTATTGTAATGATTAGACAAAGAACCTTCCAAAAAATGATAATTAGTCTAAATACTTAAATTACTTACTTTTACATATACAGAAAACAATTAATTTTATTTAGTCTTTCAGCTAATTAAATACAATTTGATTATCTGAAAAAATTAATATTTAATTACAAGGATTTACTTAGAATGCTTACTTACATTATATTTTTTACTACTTAAAAGAAAAACAACACATTGTTATTGAATACATTCAGTGTCTTGATAAAGTAAGGAAAAAGAATCAATAATTTTTAATTAACACTTAACGTCACTACTCAGATACAAATTCCCAAATTAGCATTCTAAAAGTATATTTTAAAATATTTTGTTCTTTCACTGCCGTTCATGTGCACAAGTTTTTTCTCTATTTTTTTTTTTCATTATTAAACTAAGGATTTGAATTATATTAGCGTCACAAAAACAGAAATACTTTTATAACTGCTATAACTTGCTATAACCCCTAACCCTCTTCTAATAGAAAGGTGAAGCTTTGTTGACTGAAAAAATATGTAAGAATATACACTTTGGTCAATTTTTTACACTTGATGTGAATATGCTGCAGTCTAAAAGATGATGTTCATGAAAAGTGGATTGGGCTCTTTTTTCATTAAACCTGCAAAGTTTCTAAAAAATTCTATAAATGATATTTTACATGAATAATTTTTTTTTAATTCTTCAAAACAACCCATATATCAAAATTTTATCTTCTTTATGTGCTGCCTTCTGAAAAGGATGGCAATTATCACAGCTACTTGGACTTTAAATAACACAGCCATGAAAAAATCAATGTAACTTCACTGATACCATTTTTTCAAATTATGAAACCAGGATGTATGTCTTTTACCACTCCTTTTCCTACCTTTAGTCTTTCCTTGAGTGATCAATTGCAGCCTTTTATATTTTAACTCCTCATAATCTGACTCAGATATTACAATTTTCATTCTCTATCATTTCAACTCAGTTCCAGAACTCTCCTACATTTCCATAGCTGAAATGCTTTTAAATAACCAATCATACTTTGTTAAAAGAACAAGCTTCTCTTTTTCATAAAACAGAACTGACAGCATGTAGCATATTGGAAGTCTAATTTTTAAACTAATACTGAGATTCTTGATGTACAATATCCTTCTCATTTTATTACAACTACTTCTGGCTAAACCAGTTATTGACTTGATCTTCTCAGAATAATAATAGGACTCTTTGCATTACTGCTCCTTGTATCATTAGGTTTCTTTGCCATTGTTTAGAGTTAGCATGAAAGCACTTCTTTTAAGTAATTATCTGGTTTCCTCACTAGCAATCACAATCTGATCAACCAGTCATTGTAAATCCTCTATATATCTTGCAAGTAGTACTGTGTCAACAGCTAACCTCAAGTTGTTCACTGGTCTTCTGTTAACCTTTATACCTGGTTCCTCTGACAGAACTGCATGAATCATCTCAGAGTTCAAGTTAAACAACAATGAAGAAACTATACAACCCTGTCACACCCTCTGCCAAATTTTTATCTCTTCTGAACACATTTCCCTCTTTTACAATGCAGTTTGATTACAACAAAGATGGGTGATAATTCTAATATTTTTCATATTTAAATTCTTCTTCCTGACCAAGAGAATGAGAAAATCATGAAGAACTTTATTATAATGCAGAAAGCAGACATATAAAGACATATTCACACTCAAGCACCTCTGTGCTAATACATTAAATGCAAACAAAGCTTTAAATTAAGTTTTTATAATATCGCACCATTGGTAAAATATAATACATTGGTGGGCAGTTTATATTATATATAATAAACAAAGCTTTACTTGTCGATAAGGCATTTCTAAAACTAGTCTTTGTTTCACTGATATCTAATTTCCTAAACAATTGTTGATGAATGATCTTCAAGAATAATTAAGCATATGGCTCATTCATTAAATTGGTTGTCCGCTGATTGTAAACTATCTTGGATTAACCTCTCAGTAGAGAGACAAATATAGATTGGAGCCATTATTTAGAAATAATTCCAAAGTTAAAAAAAAGTTGAATCTCAACCAATATAACTTTGTTTTCTTCACATATTATTTTTAGTGTTTTAGATTATAATGAATGGGAATTCAGTGCTTTATTACTTTCTGAAAACTCAATTGCAAGCAGTACTTCATCCTTCATAATCTCTGGTCTACAATGTCCTATCTTCATAGACAGGATTCACACTCATAAATAGTAATGCACTCTTCACAGATATCCACTTTTCAGTGACATCAATCATAGAAACACCTTTGATTTTACTGAGTTTCTCATAAATTTTTTCGAGATCTTCTTCACTCTTGGATTCTTGATATTACATATTTGCACTGCCTCAGGAATCATTTTTTAAACTTTACACCAACTCATAACCACTCAGTTATGAGATGATGTTGTCTTCACTAAAAAAGGTTTACTGGCAAGACAGAATTTTGGAAACACTTGTTAATTAAAATATAACCTATTCAATTTCTCACAATGTTGTTAATGTTATTGGCTCATGGCTTCTGGTATCATAATAGTGTTAGCATTTATTAATTTTTTATTCTGACAGAACAGTGCTAACCTTTTTTCCCCTTATATTTCCAATCCAAAAATACCGAAAAAATCATCTTTACTTCCTTTACAAATTTTCAGTTTCAGATTTTTATGAATACAGTTATAAACTCAGGCTTCATCATTAATTGCATGAAATACAGACATTGTTATTCCTTTCTCATTCATTAATCTGATATTAGCTTCTTCTCCATGTTAATCTCAAATGTCTTTAATCATTATTTTATCTTCCATATCTTTTGTTATAAAAAATTTGTTTATTGATTAATAAATTTTAATCTCATTACAATTCTTTTTTGCTCCAGTAAAAGGAACTTTCAATACTTGGTTCAACCTTTTTCACTACGTGTCAGAATCATCTAGATAATTTTTTTTTTTACTGTTTCACTTATCAAAAAATTTATGATTATGACTGTAGCTTTTTAAATCATATAAATCACCTCTAGTAATTTTCTTTCATTTTGCTATACTTTATAGAATCCAATTATATTTTTGTGAAGTATGTACAGAAAATTATTTTTTATAACTTTTTTTTCAAATTTTTGCTTCAATAGGGAACACATAATAAATTATTTGTACAATCATTTTATAATATAATCCTGCACTATTATTCTTTTATCACTTGAAGTATGTTTATTGATTCTTAGATTCATTTAATATCTCATAAGTTTATAATTCTTCTATTACAAAATTATTGTAAATATTTACACAACACATAATCTAGATAATGAAGCAAACAGAAGTCGTAAAACCTATGAGGTAAGTAAATGTTCTATTTACCAGTAAAATTGAGCATCTTCTTTTTTAATTTATTAAGATCATTATAAATGCACCAAGTTTTTATACTATAAATATCAATTATTCACCGTAAGCTAAGCATCACTGCTACTGCAAGTTGTCAATCACTGAAAGAATTACTCCCACATTAAAATATAAGATAAGAGCTTTAAAAAATATTTATTGGGATAAAAAATTTTGTTGAAAAGTTTTAACATTAGTGGTGACATTTGAATGTTCTTTTGGGGATTTTTTTACAAGTGCAATAATCTTTATAAATTGGAAACTCATGAAAATTCAACATTGGAATTTTTTTATACTTCACTATAAATAAATCAAAAAACCAAAAAGGCAAAACATTTTAAATAAAAAAGAATTATTATAGTTTGATAACAATTTTATTTCTTAAGTATAATTCATAAAAATAAAATATACTTAATTTTATTTCTAAAGAGAAGGTATTAAAGTTTTAAAAGTTGGCTGGTTAGTTGTGTACCAATTAGTTTCAGTTTCAGCTGGTTTCATTTTTAATACAGTGGTGTCAGATTTTTTCACATGTCATTCATCCATTTCACCTTTCTAATTAAAATAAACGTACAATATGTTAAAACAGTAAATAAAAGAATAAATTTGAAGTTTTAGACATGTATAATGGCAAATCTAACCAAATTATATAATAAAATGCTTTTTTAAAAACGTAACTCAAAATGTTTTCAGTCATCTTTGCAACCAACTTCACTGACAGAAAAAACTGAAAAAATTTTGAAAATCTTTTTTAAAAAATTTTTCATTATACAGTTCATCAGGTTTGTTGTTATAAAAGTTTAACATTTTAGATAAATAAAATTACTTATTTAATTATTCTGCTCATAAAGTTAAATTTACTCTTTGAATTTTTACATTAATGTTTGCAATGCCTTAATATGAAAAAGTCATTCTCTTTCCTGTCTGGCTACCTTTTACTCATAACCAAACCTCACTCCACAAGCTACTCCCTATTCATACAACTTCTATTATTTAAAATTAATACTCAGTTTTCATTACACCCATATATATTTTAATGTTAGTTCAAACAATTAATTAATAGCATTATTTTCTAAACCCAGAAATTTTTCACATTTCCTGTTCATAAAACTATGTTCAATAAATATTATTTCTGTTTGCTCTTTGCCCACGTATACCAAATAAATAAAGCTGTAGGGATACATTATACTTTCAATACACTACATTAATATTTTAAATAAATTCAAGCTCTGAGAAACATTATATGCTTTGCTTAATCACTACTTTTGCGGCCTTTTGTGTCCTGCTTTGCTTAATTTTCTATTCATTTGTAATGTCTATCTTTAAAACAAATAATTACCGTATCTCTGGATTAAATTTAAGAACTCTCTTAGGTATTGCTTGTTGATTATATATGTAGTTTATCAGTTATGCATGTTTGCACGTTTACAGATCAAATATAATTTTCAATATTATCAGTGTCCTCCTGAACTAAGTGGAGAAAAACAGAAGATTATAAACAATCCAAATTTTGATTTTTCACCGCTTCCAGTTGTTAATGTCAGTATATAGTTTCATTATTTTAAGTTAATATTTTAACTTTTACTGGTACAGTAATATTTACAAGTTATCATGATATGTATTTTTATAAAAAAAGTATTGTAAAATCTTGTATATCTGAATTTTTATCTTATGGAATCCCCTAGCACATCCAAAAACTGCTTGAAAACAATAAATTACATGTAAGTTTTTTATACATAAACCAATCTGTATAATTTCTGTTAAAATTAATTATATATATTTATAGGAACTAATATAAAATCATGTGACTAGTATTCTTTGGTCATTAAGGATTCAAATAACAGCTCTGCTTCAGCGTTGATCAATTTGAGCCTAGTGAGACCATTGTTAATTCACACTCAAAATGAATTTTTATAATTCAACTTTTACTTATATTTTATATTTTGTTAATAAAAGTAAAAAAATCACTAATTGATAGAGCTTTAAAAACAATGAAGAGAATTTACAAACTCCAAAACTTTAATTACTATAAGCTTGCATATTTTAGATCAATATGGTGTATGTCTTACTGACAGATCATATTCTATATATCTCGGCCTTCCTTATGACTGTGACAGATGTAAAGCACTTGAGATACAATGCCCCTAATCAGATTACCCTGATAGTAATGATGATCATTATACAGCAAATCCCTGCAGTGAACTGAATGAGATTGTCAGTTAACAGGGCTGTCAGTTTTATTTCAGTGGGGATGCCATTCTGATATACAAAAGTATATTCGACTTGTAAAGAAACACTTATAGTCTAGTTTGGGATATTGTAGTTTTGTAATGGTTTTGTCATTTTTGGAAATGATTATCTTGAATTAGATCACTTTGAACCATTATGTTTATGGCACCTATACATGAGGTGTAAATAACCATATGCTGTCATTGATTTCCCATACAGCCATTAATCTTTTGAAGAATTGAAACAAGTAGGTGGGATTTGCAATTATTTAGCATGTTTTCAAGATGAGCTAGCAAAGTTATGCAGGAATGGTTATTTTCATATCATTCTAAGATTTTAAAAATAAAAAATGTATCCTTTAAAACAATCCCAAAAACATTTAAAACAGAAAAAGCACGCAATACTTATAATCAGTGTAATTTTAAAATTTCTTATTGAGCTTAAAAAGACATCTTTAAAATATTTACTTACTTAATCAGTTTTTCTCTTCTGTTTATTGGTGTCCAGCTTATAAAAGATTTCTAATCATTTTGATCTCATATCACTTCTTTTGCTTTATTCTAGTCTACCTCTCCCCAACCAATACTCTTGGAGCCAATCTCCATGTAAGTGTCTCATCTGGAGTGTTAGCATCTCAGCCTTTCATCTGGAAGTCCCAGGTTCGAATCCTAGTTAGACAAGGCATTTTTCATATTCTACAAATTTCCATTTGGACTAATAACCTTGGAAGTTGAGCCTACAATATATATATATAAAACCCAAGAATATATATATTTATATATATAAGGTGTGTGAGAAAAGTAATTAGATTGGTAACATTGTGAGCGATCTGGCAATACTGTGTCTACCGGTCTGTGCTAGACCAGTCTGTTCATCCCTTCCACATGCTCAGTACGAGTTTCAACTCCATTCAGCCAACACATTATTTTTTACAGCACCATCAGTGAAGTTGTGTTTTTGTTGTGTGTTACAAAAATGGAGCATTGGAATTTAGAGCAATGTTGTTCAATCAACTTTTGTGTTAAAATTGGGGAATCCACGAGTGTGATCTTTGAAAAGTTAAAACAGGCCTATGGGAAACATTGCTTATCAAGAGCACAAGTTTTCCGCTGACACAAATCATTTTTGGAAGACCGAGAACACGTTGAAGATCAGCCTCGCTCAGGGAGACCTTCAACTTCAAAATCTGACGAAAACGTTGAGTGTGTGACGGTTCTTGTGAGATCAGACCGTCGTTTAAATATAAGGATGATGAGTGAACAGTTTAATTTAAACACTTTCACCGTACATCAAATTTTGACAGACAATTTGGACATGCAAAAGGTTTGTGCAAAATTTGTGCCGAAAACCTCACAACGGAACAGAAGGACAATCGAGGAAATGTGTGCGTCGATCTTCTTGAGAGAATTGACAGTGACCAAGAATTCTTCAATTATGTAATCACAGGTGATGATCCTGGATATTTGAGTACGATCCTGAAACAAAGCGGCAAAGTGAAGAGTGGCACACTCCGTCATCTCCTCAACCGAAAAAATGTTGAATGAGCAAATCAAAGCTCAAAACCATGCTGATTTGCTTTTTTGACAGTAGGGGTATCGTGCATAATGAATTTGTTCCTCCAGGACAAACTGTCAACCAAGTTTTTTACAAAGTTGTCCTTGAAAGGCTCAGGAAAAGAGTGATTCACATGAGACCAGACATTACAGACAAGCTTCATCATGACAATGCCCCGTGTCACACGGCCATTTCAATCACGGAATTTTTGACCTCAAAACACATTCCTATGGTGTTCCTCAACCCTGCAATTCACCTGACTCACATTGCGACTTTTTCCTTTTCCCGAAATTGAAACATGTCTTAAAAGGATGTCATTTTGGAACTCTGGAGAACATTCAAAAGACTGTGACTGACCAGTTAAAAACCCTACCAGTGTAAGCCTTCCAGCGCTGCTACCAGGAGTGGAACAATGACTCCGCCAGTGTATAGCTGCCCAAGGGAACTACTTTGAAGGAGATAATATTGTTGTTTGAAAAAATAAAAACTTTGGTAAGTAAAAAGTCAGTCTTATTACTTTTCTCACACACCTCGTATACTCCTGGATTTCATATATGTTATATGACTTTCATACACTTCATAAAAGAGTGGACAGCACTATAGTAAATATTTATTCAGTAATGTAGCGAAACCTAGTTCCTCATATCCACCTAATAGTTGATTGTATTACCCCTGAAGACAGTTGATCATAACAAATTACTTTAATCGAATCTTGTATTGATTGAGAATGATTGATAAACCCATTTATGGCTCAAAAAAGGATGATAATTACAAAATTTTACATCATAAAATGTTGCTTTTAATTGCAAAAATTAACTTTGTTAAGCTATAAAGTAACTTGATTAAGCTATTTTAAATATCAATCTTAAATTGTTAAAATTATGCTTTATTTTATTACAAAGGATTTTACTATCAGAAAGATCTTTAAACTTACAAAAATTGTTATATTACGCTTAAAAAGATTTACTTATACAATAAATACCATTTATTAAAATCAGGTTGCAAAACATGATTAAGTAGCTGATTCAAGAAAGTAAAAGTTAAAAATAAAAACAGGCTTGCCAGTCTTTCATCTGTGGCCGCCTGTAACAGCCAAAATTCCTGCTTCATTTTCACAGTAATAATTTTAAAAGTAACAGTAATTCAAAAAAATTTCTTTATTTCTAGAATTTCTACCAAAAATTTTCATTTACATTCTGATGTACTGAATTTTGATCCTTCCTTTGTCTTCTAACTGTAAGGTCATATATTAACCCTCAAAAGAATCAAATGCGATAGAAAATCATTATTTCATTTTTATATTCCAGTTTACATATGCCAAAAAAGATTCATTATACACGGAACACAATTCCAAACAAATCCATTGCCCTCTAGAATATAAGAACTGAACTGTTCAGTCTGCACAATGCTCCTACATTGTTCAAACAGGTTAAAACTTTTAAGAAAAATACAAAGAACATTTGAAAGCCTCCATAGCATCATAGAGTCCATAATTTTATAACCATCTCATAGCCACAAACCTGTCAACATTGACACACTAATATTTTACAAACTCATAAAATTGTACCACTTTTTAATATACTTAAACAATGAAATACATAAAAACACAATGATATACTAAGCAATCAGATTCAGTTCAGTTCCAATGCACTTTTCAACCACTTTCTAAATATTAACTTCGTAATTAAAAAGAAAAATCAGTGATATAGAGTTTACATCAGCTGAGTGAGAATAGCAACATAAATCACTGAAGATGTTCTCAAGTGGAAAAATGTTTTATTTGTGTAAATAAGTTCTTAAAAACATTTTACATGTAAAAATTTGGCTCAATTAATTATTTAAAAACCCTGTTTTTTTAAATAATTTGTTCATCAATTTAAATATTAATCATCATCAACTGTCATGAACAAAAGCGTAGCAAAACTCTCATTTAAATCAATATTTTAGAAAATTTTAACATAGAGTGATTCCGGCACTCACAAATAGGTATGAGTTCCTAAAGGAACATCCTCGGTATTGCGTGAGATGTGGCATTACCTTATTGAAAAATAAACAAATTATCTGGATGGCCACCAGAGATTTCCCATATTTAACTTTGCAGGGCCGTTTGGAGTTAACCTTGTTTCTTTCTTTCATGAAATATTCTTTCACAAATTTGCAATTAATTTGCTGCTACTTGTAATTCACATAATTGACTATAAATAAAGCAGCTTTTACCAGTGCTTTTAAAACCATCTTCACATTTATCCTTATTAAAAATATGATTTAATTAATCTAATGTCTGATAAATAGAAACAACTACACAAATTTATATAAGCAGAAATAATTATATGATTATTATTGATCAAAAATAAAAAAGTTCAACAAAATTTGAATTTGGTTAAGAATTGATGACACTCTTTTATGCTGACATCTTTATTGTATTATATTTATATTATAAAAATAGCTAAGATCTTTATTATATTACAATTAATAATAATTCTGACTAATTAATTTGTTTTAAATTTAGGCAATGGTTGTACATGGTCGTGTTGAACTTTTAGCTCACCCACTGAGTCAAAAATATTTGCAAATGAAATGGAATTCTTATGGGAAGTATTTTCATTTGGCACACCTTGTTTTTTATGTGATATTCCTTATATTTGTGACCTGTTTTTCATCAAAACTTATGGATTATTCAGAACCAAAAACCAATAATTCAACACAAAATATATCAAAAAATCCGCTTCAGATTTCGGTAAGTTTAATTTATTTTAGAATTCAAAACGAATTTAATAAAAAGATATTACAAAATAGAAAGCTTCTCCAAGCAACTCTTTTATCAAATTATAAGATTTAAAAATTTAGCACTTTTAATTTCTCATGGTTCTTATGAGTTATCATGTGACTAAGTGAAGTTATATTTTTTATAAATTTATTACAGACTTTGAAGAGAAGACATTAACTTTTGTTTTGTTTTGAAAGCTTTCACGAATATTTTCATAAAATAGAAATTTTGAAAATATGTAAGAATAAAACAACAGCAATTAAATCTGATAAGAAGGAAGATGAGGAATTAAATATTATAATATATGAATATAATTTACAAAAATTTACAGAATTTTTTTTATTTTGAAAGTAAAATTGCAAAGTGTAGATAAAGTAAGGTAGAGAGAGTGTAGCACTTTATGCTAATGAAACATGAACGGAAATTTAGAAGCATTAGAGGAGGATGTTGGAAATTAGGTTGGTTGATAAAATATGAAATGAATAGGAAAGAAGATAAGTTTTTGGAGGAATCTTGTATGTGAATGTATCATATATTAAAATATCCAGTTTAGTTAATTTGATAATGTAGGGTTGTATAGAAGGTAAAAATGCATATAAAAACAATTACTGGCATGTATAAAACAGATACTGAGGATGTAGGAAGAAGTTAAAAGATTAACACAGAACAGAAAGACTTGGAAAATAACATCAAATTGGTCAATGAATGATAACTAAGACATTTTTTTAAAAATAGGTATTTAAAGTTATTTGATAGACATTCTAACAAACTTTAAGGAACTTTAAAGTGTACTTTAAAGAAAAAAACCATTTCAAGTTGCCAAATTATTAGGCAACAAATCATTACATTTTTAATTGCTAAATTGCTTTTTTTACTGGATACAAAGAGTGTATAAAATTAAAAAAACATAGCTATCCAAGTTGGCTTTATTTTCTGATACTTTGATAGTACAGGTTTTTTTTTTAATAGTAGAAGCCAGATTAACTTAACTACCATTTCCAAACAAGTAACAAGTTCAAAAAAGTGAGTTAGCAATAATGTTGAAAATATTTTAAATGTGTAAAAATTATCAAATGATGTACTCCAGCCGTTCATCCAGAGGTCCTAGCTTTAAATCCCAGTGGCATTTTTCATACATTAAAAAATGTTCATTTCATATTCCTGTGCACAAGCTTCAAGCTTATATTGTGAAAAATATCATACAACAAATAAAAAATAAAACCGCATTAACTTTTTTTTATGATTAATTCACCATATAAGCTTGAAGCTTGTGCACAGGAATATGAAATGAAAATTTTTTAATGTATGAAAAAGGTCATGCCTGAACAGGATTTGAACCTGGTACCTCTTGGAGAAAGGCCGATATACTACTACCACTCCACCACTGAGATGGGTAAATTGGCAAATATTTGAATGCAGATATTCAACAGCTTAATAGTGATATTCTTCATAACAATATGATAGTGGAACCCAAAATGTTGTTAAAGTGATTTTAAATGTTGTTACAACTGACTTTAAGTCAGTTACAAAATTAAGTTGAAAATGAATGTATGAATAAATTACAAAGTGAGCTTAAAGTTGTGAGTAAATGGAAAAATAAAAAATTATTTATTAGGAAAAAATAATCTAAATCACCAACATAATTTCTAAACCTTTATACTCTACATGTACTTCAAAGATTCTTCCAACCCTACAAGAAATCTCTCGATTATTGCATAATTTATTTTATCTGTAAAAAATACGTGTACATAGGAATTAGTGTTGAATTGCTATAGGAGCCAAGATAAAGCAATTAAGTTATTGTCAATGAAAATGAATGAATCATACCATAATCTAGTTCCATTCTGGAACTGAAAGTGTGGAATCAGAATTTGCGCTATACATTTTTGCATTAGTTCAGAGGACTGAGCAGAAACAATTGCATTCATTTATTGGTCAGGAAAGCACTCGCATTCACCATTTTTGTTGATAAATTTTTCATTTTTGTTAATAAAAATTTTTTTTAAAAAGTTGTCATTTAATTCAATATTTCATCTAGATGGCGCAAATAAAACATTTAAGCAATGAAGATAATTATTTTAGATGTAATAACAATGACTGTTTTATCTCTAACATATTTTAATTTCTCATAATGAATCTTTGATAATGATTCAAAAAAAATTTTCAGATATTACATAAAGATTGTTAATCTGTTTTTATTTTTTGCACCAGTATTAAAGCATAGCATAATCATTAGTCTTTCTAGAACTTATTGTATAAAAAGATTTGTTTCTGTTTACATTCTAATTAGTGTTTAAATTAATAATTTTTAATTTGATATTTTCTTGAATGAGGTATTTTTTCTTTCTTAAAGGAAGAGGAACCAGTGACTAAAACAGCTATGTATACAAGTGCCATAGTGATCACAATTTACATAATTCTTAATTCATTTAGAGAAATATTACAATTGTATCAACAAAGATGGCAGTATTTACTTGATCCAACAAATTTAGTTTCTTGGATGTTGTACACATCATCAATAATCATGGTGTTGCCACTTTTAACCGAACAAGGAGATGAGTTTGAAAGTCTTCAGATTTCATGTGCCTCCATAACTGCATTTTTAAGTTGGTTCACTTTACTGCTCAATCTGCAAAGGTAATTTTTTTTATTAAATAATATTCTAATAAAGGGGGAAAAATATATTCCTGTTAATTAGTGAAATTAAAACATTTTTTAGAAATAAAAAAATCTCTTAGTAAAGGTGTAAGTAGGTATAAAGATATTGGTGTAAGATATCAGTGACAATTGTCTACTGATATCGGCTTTAAAATATTTATTATATTAATATAATTTTGTTAACATAAAAATTAATATAAAAAGTTGTTTGAATTATCCAAAAATTAAAATTAACTAGGATCAGATTCTGTCATTCTGATGCACTGTATTTTATTGAACACTTCACTATGGAAAGAAAAACCATATCTTGTGTAAGATAATTATTTCTTTATAATAGTTGTCTACATAAACCAAAATCGAAAATGTGTGAATAGTAAAATAGTAAAAGGATCTTCATGGATCACATGGATATATACAAACAATTTTATTTCTTAATTGCAATTATTATATATTCCCATTAATATTACCACTTTAATTTTATGTAGTATTAAATAACATACATATATATTTTAACATAAATATAACTAAAATACATTTATTTTTGTTACTAAAACTTTTATTATTTATAAATATTGCATGTACTTCCTAATCCACCTTATAACTGAACTGTCTTCTCATTATGTATTATTTAATATTTTTGTTTAATATGTATTCTTTAGAGTATCAGATCTCACAGTATGAAAATAGTACATAGTTTGCCTATACTTAATCGTTAATTATTTTAGGTATAAAAATATTTTCAAACCATATTGGTATTTTGTCAATATAAAAAATGGCTTTTTTCATCAAAAAATTCGGAAAAAGAAATTTATAGGTTATTCACTATCAGTGCAATTATGTAAACAATGTAGGTCTTGCCATGTTTCTCTTTAGGTCTAGTTTAACAAGGAACACTATTTACATTACATATATTCCATTATTTATAATTATTAATTATTAAAAAAGTAATCATTACAAACACCAGAATAACAGTCTTAACATAATCTTATCAATTAATGAAGAGATTTTTTTAATCCATTCATTCATCATCATGTACAGAAAATGTAGCAGGTAATGTATTATGAATATTGTTTAAAAACTGATAATTATCATGACCAACTGAATTAAATATTAGTAGTAGTTATGCTAGTTAGTTATTGTAATAGGTATTACGAGTGATTTTGTTTTTAATAATTATTAGTAGCAAAACACTATACTGTATATTTAATAAATTATTCTCCATTACTTACATCAACATTATTATTGTAATAACTAGTTTGAACCAATAAAAAATCTCATAGAATTGCACATAATTCATAACTAATTTTTCATTATGTTTTCAGAACATAATATTGATTAATTTAAATTAAAAATACTGACTAAAAAAATTATTGTATAAAAATTACTATTGATATATAAAAAAATTAATTAAAAATTAAAAACATTTTATACACCAAAATTTTTTTGTAAATAAAATGTTTTGAAACAAGTTTGTAGTTTCATGATCAGTTTTCATATTTTTTTATTGTGTTTCTATTTTTCAGGTTTGATATGGTTGGAATCTATGTTGTGATGTTTCTTGAAATATTACAAACACTGATTAAAGTTCTTGTTGTATTTTCAATACTTATCATAGCATTTGGTCTTGCTTTCTATATTCTTCTTTCTCAAGTAAGTAAAAAATAATAATAAGAAGAAGAAGAAAAAAGTAATATTATTGGAAACTCTGCATTATATACTAATTTTAAGATATATATAATAAACTGGAATGTATTCTTACCTTCCGATCTATTTTATAAGAGAGAGAAAGTTTTGCAGTGAGTCAAAATCCATTTATTTGGTTTCATGGTTTTCTTTGCTTTTTTTTTAAGACCCCTCAATACAAACAATATGATTATAGAATACCATCTGTGTGGAGTACATGTCTACATATATGTATTACTTTTTCTTAACATCTCAAATTGGTTTAATCTATGGTATTAAATCTTTTATAGTAGGATAAGTACAAGAGAGACTAATTTCTTCAAATTAAAAAATATGATGTGGACACCACATGACTTCCTTGTGTGCCTACTAAATTACATATATACACATTTTTCTAAAATGATAAAGTACATAAAATGTTATTTCATTAATAACTTGATATTTTTTTCATATATATATATATATATATATATTTTATTTTTTTATTGTTATTATTGAACTATTATTTATTGTGAAAATGTTTTACAATCAGAGATTAATAATTATTAATATATAAAAAAAGGAGATAAAGTCGGATTCGAATTGATGTGCCTTTCCGTTGTAAGATTCAAATATTTCATTAATTAAAATTTTATTTGGTTATAACTCTGGTCCCAGTAAAAATAAGTACAACTTATAATATAACATTGAAAAGATCTCAATGAGGTCATATTACTCCAGTTGATAAAATGTTCAAAATCCAATTTTTTTGGATTTTGGTCACTTTTTTGGACACTTTTGGTTCAGTCAATTGTAATCAAAAGGGGAGGTGCACGACTAAATGTTACAACAGTCCTAAATCCAAAATTTCAACATCCTACGGCTAATCATTTTTGAGTTATGAATTTTTTACTAGATATGTACATACATATGTACATACAGATGTCACGTCGAAATGGATTCAGGGGTAGTCAAAATGGATATTTCAGTTGAAATCTGAAATTTTTTGCAATCACAATACTTCCTTTACTTTGTACAAGGAAGTAAAAACAATTCACTTGAAGGGGTAGGAAATATATCATACTTTTTATTTGGCTTATAAAAGTTTAGTAACATTATAAAAATACCATTAAACTATCATTTAGAAAAGAAAAGTGAACAAAAACTCCTATCCCCCAGAAATTTTACATGAATAAATTTATTTAAAACCTAGTTACTTGACATTTTTTTCTGAATAAGGTTATCAGAGTGGGAATATTTCTCCACCTAAGTTATTTTAGTCAAGAATAATTTTGAATGTAAGTAGATGTAAGGGTGTAAATAATTTTCAACTTTATCACTCAGTATGTAAATTTTAAACTTAATGAAAATCTAGAAAATTTGAGCAACTTTAGTGCCAGCACACTTATATTAGAATTAATAAAATTTTAATGAATTAATTTTCTATTTTAAATCTGAGATATCATTGTTTAATGGCATGCATAAAAAAATGAGTTGTTTAAGAAGCCAAATAATATAAAAAAGATTTTAGATTCTGTATTTAGATACAAATAACTTTAAATCTCCTTCTCAGCATAGTCATTAAGATTTTTGATTTGTTTTATGAAATAAATATTTATCCTATCTAAATAATGGATTACTATTTAGTTACTGTTTATGATGATTATTTAATAGTCAACAACCTTCCTTTCATCATATTTCATACTGGATGATTTTTTTCCCTGACATTAAGTTAATAAGTCACCACAAAACAAAATAATATTCTGAAATTATAAAAAAATTTAATGTAAACAAATGAAGAAGTCTCTTTATTTGTTATTAATTTTTTTTATTTTTTTAATAAACAAGCTGTAAAGCAATTGATTCTGCAATTTTGGGAAATTACATGATGTATGGCATACAGCAGAGATCTGTTACACCAGTAATTTTTTCATACTGTTTAGATTTTATGAGCAGTATGGAGATCCAGTTTTATCCAGTAGGAATCTCAGTTATTGCTGTTTTCTTTTTTTTTGTCAAACTCCTAGATAGGAAACAGTTCCTAAAGAATTCAGCAGGCAAAGTTATTACCCCATTGAGTTCTAATAAAAAAAACATGTATTCCACTGATGACTAAAAGTTCTCAGTAGAGAATCACAGATAGATTCTGAGATACAGCTGAAACAATTCCTATGGTACCTACAGTAAAAATGAATGAATATTAATAGAGGGAGGGTAGAGGAAAGAGACAATCAATCCAGTATGAAATCCAGAGGTACTACCTCTGATTAGAATTATTTTACCATATTACATATGAACAGCTCATAGTCTTATATTAATAATGATTTTTTTTTCATTTGTGCAGGGTGAACATCTATCTTTTAAAAATGTGCCGATATCTCTCCTTAGAACATTTTCTATGATGCTTGGTGAGATTGATTTTCTTGGAACATATGTTCAACCATATTACTTACCAGATGAAGATAAAAGATCACTTCCATATCCAATGCCGGCATTTCTAATTCTTGGAATCTTTATGGTTTTAATGCCGATATTACTTATGAATCTACTTATTGGTCTTGCTGTTGGTGATATTGAATCTGTTCGTAGAAATGCACAATTGAAACGTCTGGCAATGCAGGTATAATATTTTGTAGTCTTATTACTCTATTTATGTAACCACATTCCTTTTTTAATAGTAAATTTATATATTATGCTAGAAAAATTTCATTATCATTAATGTTAACCATAAATTTTATGGTTATTATAGTTTGAATCATTGTTACGTTCTTAAATGGTAAATTCTTATTATTCATAAAAATGAGTACTAATACTGGTAAAGCACTGGATAAGGCCCTACTAATCCTAAAAAAATAATAGAAACATGATAGATTAAAAAAAAAAATGCTCTATTTAATGATTTGTCATTATTGAATCATTGATATTATTAATCACTAAATAAAATTCAATATCGTTGGTGAAGATGGATATTTATGTAGAATACAATAGATGTCCTAAAATTGTCCAAAATATTGTATTCAGTAATCCAACTTTTTTTACTTCAATCATCAAACTACTGCTCCATCTGCATATTATTGATTCATTCATTCACACGATATTCAGGAGGTCTCCAAATATCTAGTGTGGCTTTTTTTATTTAGGATCTGTAGGACATGACGCGTATGAATATGATCTGTACCCTTGATTGTATGAATGAACCTATAGCTTGTTATGTCATGCATAGATGTGATGTTAATTAGAACCACCAATAGAACAGTGCATCTTTAAATTAACAGATTCTGCTAGTTGAGTAAACTCCATAAATTGGATTTTTCCCATTATATGTTGACATGGCATAAAAAATTTATTGTTTAACATTATCAGTCAGTTAATAGATAATCTATTTATTTATTAACATATCTACTTTAGTTATATCTTTTAATGTATATTTTATTTGATAAAATACAGCTATATATCTCATTACCAATATAGATTCAAGTGAATCTATATAAATACACCATAGAAATATTAAGATAACAATAATTTTGTTAATTTTACAAATTCTTCTTTTAATCGAGACATCCTTGGGTGAGTCTTTGTCTCACTTTATTACACCCAGTCACCATCAAGTACGCCAATACATCACTTATCCATTTCATTACTGAAACTCAGTTCTTACTTGTATCTGATTTAAATAATGTCTGCACATTCCATGTTGCTGTAATTATGTTGTTCCATTTCTGTTTATTCTACTTTCCTAGACCTATCTGAGGCCCATCATTGGTTGTACAAAAAATCTTTTTCAAGTGTAAAATCATAACATCAATGAGTACCATCATATTTGAAGGATTAGATACTTTTCTATTTGGGTTATCATAACCTAAATAAACCTAACTAAATAAATAACCTAACTAAATAAATATTTTATTCAGATTGGTACATAGTAATATAACATGTTATGTCATAAAATTTTTTTTTAAATTATTATTGTACAGTTGTGTTTTGAAGTTAATTTGTAGCAAACTGTTATAACCACTCTTTGCTAATCACTTTATAAACACCTTGAATGGTCATTAACATAGAACACAAATACAGTAACAATAGCAACCTATAAATTGGATGTACAAAATCAGACTTCAACTTAATATTAATTAAGAAATTTATGATAACACATTCATCCTAAATCATGTCTTCCAAGCTAAAAAAAAAACTAGCATCCTAGTATAACAGAAGTATTACTAGTGAAATGAACCAAGGCCAAAAATTTAGTTGATAAGGTTTTAATATAGGTAAAAAATTGATATTAAATTTTATTTGGTTAGATTTGTCATTAAATATGATTTCACTTTGTATAATGAAAATTTTCATTCAAAAATTTTGATTTGGAAATTCATTATAGAAAACAAAATAATCAGTAAAATAATTTCATTTTTTTTAGAACATTTGAATGTTTTCAGAGTTTTTAAAGTTATTATGCAAAATTTGTAAAAGTTCATTCAAAGTTGAATTTGTATATTTTCTTTCTTTTATTAAATTAATAATTTTATTGTTAATACTTATTCCACACTTGTTAAGTGAGATTAAGAAGTGTGGAAATAGTAAAAAAAAGAATAATTAGAATTATGGATTTCAAAAGGAGTTTCAACCCACCTCTTGAGGTTTTCAAAAAACTTGATATTGCACCCAAAGAGAATCTATATACTTACACAAAATATTAAGAGTATTTTTCGATAATTGTAAAGATCAAAAAATAAATAATATGTACAATACAAGAAATATGAATGGAGGAGCACAAATCGTGGCTGTATTTAAAGAATGGTTTTGAAAATCATTTGTCTATTTAGGACCTAAAATTTATAACATGTTAGACAATTGAATAAAGTGTATAACTGCTGAAAATATCTTCATTAAAGAGGTGAAGAAATGGGTTGCAGTACTCAGGACATTAGTGTTTTCTTTTCGTAATTAGAATGAATAAAATTGAAAGTGTTCAAAATGTACAGTTTGATCAAGGTTTTGTACTACTGTTTTGAATCAAACAACACACCACCTTATATACAATGATTAACTAGACTCAATGTGACAAACTTTAGATTAATTATATTTAGATTAGGCTATGTTTTAAAACTCATTTATTTATTATTACCTTTAGCACTAGAGCTTTAATGTTGCTCTAGGTATTCCAGTGAATGGAACTTTGCATATCTATTTGTAAAATTACACAGTGATACATAGATTTTCTCCTAAAGCTGAGATGAGAACGGTTATATAGAGTAAATCGAGAAGAGAAAAACCCCGTTTGAAAAAAGATTTTATCGGATCGCGTTAATTAGTTATTAACGATTAAAGTTAAAAATGTTTTGACTGTCAACCATATGATTTTTTGATATGTATGTATTGGAAATTTTATACAGAATATGAATTTCTGAAAATTATATCAAAAAAAAAAGAAAACAAGAAGAATATTGATGTCTGAAAAATAAATAAATAAATCGAGAAAGGTGAAATCGGTTAATACCTTCAAACAAGTGTTAACGATAAGCTATAAGGGTAATAAACAGCGGTTTGCCGTAGCATTGCTGGGCCGCCGTAATCCCTACAATAAAAGGTAACAACATATCAAAAAAGCATATGGTTGACAGTCAAAACATTTTTAACTTTAATCGTTAATAACTAATTAACGCGATCCGATAAAATCTTTTTTCAAACGGGGTTTTTCTCTTCGCGATTTACTCTATACAACTGTTTTCTTCTCATTCTTAGGAGAAATTTTTTTTTTTTTTTTTTTTTTTGTTCTACTGTGTTATTATTGGAATAAATTTGAATTACAGAATTATGATTTTTTCCATACATTTATTTAGGTTGTTCTTCATACTGAACTGGAAAGAAAATTACCACAAGTTTTATTAGAGAAAGTTGATAAAATGGAACTTATAGAATATCCTAATGAAACAAAAGGAAAACTTGGCTTTATAGATATGCTTATTAGAAAATGGTTATGTAATCCTTTCTCTGATGATGGTAAGTATATTAAACATTTTTGCAATGATTAAAAAGAGAAACTACTTATATTAAACTATAAAACCTTTTTTTTTTCTCTTTTATATGCATGCATTACGTATTCTTAATGCATTTTACCAATCTTAACCAACAGAATTTTATTTGAACAAGTGGTTTTTTAAGATGAATTTTTATCACTAAATGCTCTTATTTACTATCTACATTAACTACTTTCAAAAAAATCTTCACTGTTCAGAACATTGTTTTGGTAAAACACAATTGAAAACATAATTTAAAAATATTAAAACTATACGAAGTGATAAATCACCATAGATATATATTTATCATCTGTCATTGAAATAAAATAAGCCATTCTGTGGCTATTGCTATCTTCTGGTAAATAATGAAACCACTGATTTTGGTACTATAATGTGATTACTTTATTTTAAATATAAATTATAAATCTTTGAATAATTATTTTCTTAATTTAAATGTTTTTAATAAATAATTTTTATTATTTTATTAATATGCTTCCAAAAACATGTAAAACTGTATCAAAATAATCTTATTTTCCAATCATGCAACATGATCAATAGTAATAATAGTCAATAATAATTCATTATCCATCAATGAATAATATAAAAAAATTATATAAAAACTTAAAATAAATAATTATAAAATAATATGAAATCTTTTTATTGGAAATCTGGTGAAATAGACTGCTCTGCTTGACCAAGCTTTAAATTATTTTTAGGTGTTTGTTCTTTTAATTAAATCTGTAAGCCAACTTGGTGAAAAAATATATATATTTTAAGACTACTCACAAAATACATAGAAATTATTTTTTTTCAAAGGATAGAATAAGAAATCAGAAATGACAAGAAGGAGAAAAAAGATCAAAGATGTAACAATTAAATAACATTATTATTTAGTATTAATAATGTTCATACTAGCATTATTAATAATAAATTTATATCATATCTATTTTAACTTATGGATCGCAGATTAGAATGAAAAATAAAAGACATGCTGCCAAGGCAGTGATATAATTAAGTTAATTATAACTTTTTATCATATCCACTTAGTGAAGAACATATTATTTTAAATCAATCTTTTTATTTTTTATGTAATTTTTTTAATTTCTTCTACATTACAACTATCAGATTGGATGTTTTATACTAAAACTTAGGAAATATAATGATGGAATTTTGATATCTGACATGGCTTTATTTTATTATTTTAATATGTTTCCTATCCATTAAATTAGTAAAGTATTATTATAAGTTGTAGTATTCTAATTAGTATGTTATAAAATACTGTAGTTTTGTTGTTTCTTGTAAACTGAAGAAACCAAGAGAAAATGCTTTAGGGATTTATTTAGATGGTATAACACAATTTTAATAATATCGAATAAATATTAATAATTTAATTATTTTCAGGATTAGAAATGGTTTTAGAAAATAATGAAGATTACGTATCAGGAGAAATAGATAAAGTAAAAAATAAACTGAAGAATATAACTAAAACCCTTGAATGTCAACAAACACTTCTTCGATTAATAATACAAGTATGGTTTTATTTGTAATAATAATAATAATAATAGTTATAGGAAATTTATGTTAATTAGTTGCTCATTTATATATTATATGATTTCTTAAAATACTAAATAACAATTTTAAAATTAATAATATTCATGCTAGCATTATTGATGAATTTGTATCATATTTATTTTAACTTACGAATCACAGATTAGAATGGTAAATGAAAGACATGCTGCCAAGACAATAGACACAAGGTAAGTCAGGGATTCATAAAGAGAATGGATAAATAAGAAATGGCAAGAAGGAGAAGATAGATCAAAGATATGACAACCAAAGAAAAAATATTAAAGGAGCTGAGCTGGACAGCTACGTTGATTAGAAAATAGATGGACTAGAACGATGACAGGATAGACCTTATATAATGCTAAAAGAAACAGATTTCCAGAAAACAAAATGGAAATCCAATGGGTTAGTCTAGTAGTGAACCCATCTTCTTAAATCAGCTGATTTGGTAGTCGAGAGTTCCAGCGTTCAAATCCCAGTAAAGTCAATTATTTTAACACGGATTTAAATACTAGATTGTGGATACCGGTGTTCTTTGGTGGTTGGGTTTCAATTAACCACACATCTCAGGAATGGTCGAACTGAGACTGTACAAGACTACTCTTCATTTACATTCTTATATATCATTCTTATTCATCCTCTGAAGTATTATCTGAAAGGTAATTACTGGAGGCTAAACAGGAAAAGTTAAGAAAAGAAAACAAAATGGAAAGATGAAATTCAATGATCAGCTGGAAAGATTGCCAAGATTAGCAAGAGTGACAAAAGCAGAAAGTGTTGAAAGAGACTGTTACTCAAGCAGGCCAATAGTAATAGTAATAATAATAATATTCATCATGCTGCTTTCTTTCCATAATCTGCAACTTGATTTAGAGAACATATCAGAGTTAATATACAATAACTTTATCAGGATGACTGTGTTGACTTTTTATTAATGGAGGATGGGGTGGAAAGTGGTCTGCAGATAACAAATGAAGAGATGGAATACGCACTCAAGAACCTGAAAAATGGAAAACTTTTGGTCCAGATGAATTGCCTGTTGTACTTTTATAGGTATTTGGACATTTTAACGTAACAATGTTTATCAGACTTTTCAGTGTGATTTACAAATCCAATGTTATACCTTGGAAGTGCTTGGTGTCCACTTTTATAACAATTCCAAAGAAAAAGAATGCAAGAAAAGCAGTGATTGAAGGACTATCAGTTTAATTAATCACATCTTAAAACTGTTTTTAAAAATCATATTTAACCATACTTATAAGAAATTAGAAAATTACTTAGCTGACTAACATTTTCTAGAGGCCTCAGTGCTAGGAATGCATTATTTGGTTTAAATATATTGGTTCAATGAGAAGACATTGGACAAAATTTGACATGATCTTCTGATTGAAATTCTGAGAAAGAAACAGTGTTGGATGTTCATGATATCAAGCTCATTAGAAATTTGTACTTGAATCAAAATGCTACTGTTAGAGTATATAATGAAATACCAAAAGCATTGTGATTAAGCGAGGAGTGAGACAAGAATGTATTCTTTCTATTCTGCTCTTTAATATATATTCAGAGATTATTATAAAAAAGGTATTCCACAATTAATCATCTACGATTGTGGTGAATGGTGTACCAATTAACAACATAAGGTGTGCAGATAATACTATTTATTATAAATAGAAAGATTTAAGAACGCATTTAAGATTTGCAAAGGAATTTTCAGAAACTGTAAGTGACTTAGGTCAAAAATGAATTTAAATAAGAAAAGTTTATTGTTTTCACAAAAATGCTAGAACATCATTTACTTTACCTGTAGCCGATCAAGTTAATTAAAGGGATTTATAAGTACAAATATATGGGAACTACAATTAATGACATAGTGGAATATGTAGAGGAATTGAAAACAAGAATAGAGATTTCTTGTGATTCTTTCTTGAAAATGAGACAGTTTTTTTACAATAAGTCATTAAACATTGGCTTTAATTGCGCATCTTAAGTTGCTATGTTTTCAGTCTTCCTATAATGGTGTGGAGGCTGCTGTCCTGACTAAGGTAATGATGAAGGAGATTGATGTAATTGAAATGTGATTATATAGATGAATGCTTTGAATATTATTATTTGTAAATAGGATCATAAATGAAGGAATTTTAGGTAGACTCGTCTCATGTAGACTCATAGGTTTAGTGGCTCATCAAGGGACCTATTCAGAGCTGTGGTTAACAGGTTGCTGATAGTCATGTTGATCGGTGACCTTTAAAAGTAAAAGAAATGCATTTTAAGAAGAACTTTATCAACATTGTTGTTAACTTACTGAATTAATTTGTACTAGACCTGCTTACAACGTTTAGTTTCACAACACCTGGAATGTTTCAGGTAATCAAGTAAGCATTACAGGTGTTTCCATCCAATTTTCAAGGAAGTTCGTTTTCATTGTACCTGAATGAAATGTCAACAGCTAAGTGACATTTAATAAATAAATCAGCTCTCCTAGATAAACAACCATAGTTATACAAGTGCATGTATTTTCACTAAAATACTGTGTGCATTTATTAGTGACTAATAATTATTAACCAAAACATTTGATGCCATTTAAAATTTATTAGAAAAAATCTGATTGATAGTAAGTGACATCAGACTCTTGTTCAGGGTTAGTGACTCTGTAGTTGGTACAAGTTTTAAAGAGATTCGGTAAATTGTGAAGTAAGTGATTAAAAAGAATAAGTCTTTAAAGTTTGTCATCACAGACTCATAAATTTGATTACATTGCTAAAAATAAATAGAATTTCTATTGTTATCTAGTGATAATGAAATTTTAAATCAATTACGCCAGTAACATGAAAAACCTGACTGCATTTAAAACTTGGTTAGGATTTCATGTTTACTGTCTTATGATATTTTTTTTGTATATTTATCAATGAGGTTGATTAATCTATTCTTTCACAATTCATGTATTTCTATTATATCTTCTTTAGAATATTCAGAAAATGAGTATTAATACAAAAAGATCTTTTTGCCACAAAATTTAATTTTGTATTAACTCTCTGTACTATGATACTCACTGTATTATATTTTTTATTTAATATTATATACACAATTTTTGTAATAAATGATTACCAGAACAATACATCTGACATCATGAAGGTTACATATTAATTAGGATAAAGTTGTAAAAAGTATACAAAAAAAAATACATAGAAAATAAATTCAGGTTCATAATAATCTGTTTATAAATATTTATGCTCTCAGATTCTGTTAGAAAATAGAACTCATTTTCAAGAAAATAAAATATATTCCTTATTATGTAATGTAAATCAGGACTAGAAGTTATTCAGATCTCTTTCTGACCATAATTTTATCTTCTTTTTTTTTTAATTTCAGGCCAACCAAGAATCACATTAACTTTAAACATTAGTCCTTTACCAAAATTATTTTATTTAACAGGGGGGCAGGATCTCTCTACAGATTTAATTTTTTATTTATTGAAATTTTTTTTCATATATTTTTTTTTTCAGAAAATGGAAATAAAAACTGAAGCAGATGAATTAGATGAAGGTGTATCCCCAAAAGAATTAAAACTTATCTCAAATGTAAACACAAAATGGACTTCACCACGTGTAAGAAACAAACTGAGATCAGCTTTAAGCTTTTCTAAAGCACAGTCATCTAAATGAGAGGGCTTTAGCTTATCATTATATTAGATAATAACTTCAATTGTGATTGTGATCATATTTTATTGTCTTTATACTCCTGCAATAGTTTTAAGACAAATAACTTCTTGTTAAAAAGATATTTAAAAACAAAACTAACATATTTATATTTCATTAAATAATAAATATTTTGATTACAGTTATTAGATACATTCTATAACAGATTATGCATTCTTTGACTGATTAGCATTGTTTTATAATTTTGTCTGATTTTTATTTTATTGATAAGATTCAGTAGTACTTCCATTTATGTTTTTATCAATTATTTTGTTATAGTAAGTATCAGTGTTCGGTGTGTATACTTCACTCCTTTTTTTAAGTACGCCTGTATGATTTTTAAAAACATCTGCATAAGTGTTCTGGGGATACATTTGAACTTATCTCTCACTTAATTAATATTAAAATATTTAACTAAAAAATGTAAAAACAATATATTCTGTTAAAAATATTACACTTAATTAATTACATAAAATGACTTAAATAGCAAATGTAAATTTAGAATAGTATTTCACACCATATTGTATATAAATACAGTTGACTAAAATAAATACTATGTTTGTAAATTTTATACCCTGTTAAGATGAAATAAATTTTTACTCTAATATTGTCATGCAACTGCATACTTGTCATGAACCTTAGAAAGTACAATAAAACAAGCATAATAAAAATATCAATAAACCATGTCTTCAATTCTCCATGACATCTGCATACATACCACCAGAAAATAATTTTGTTGCTCATTCTCATTTTTTTTTATTTTCCGTGAACACTAGTTTCTTTCAGAAAGTAGAAAATGATTGCATAATAATTTCCAGAAGATCACAAAAGTAATTCATAGCAAAAGAAATAAATGAAAATAACTAATTGATGCATGATCTGTTTCATTACATAAAAAATGTTAAGCAAAGCTTTAGTTTAAAATTTTAAGATATCTTAAAAAAGGTTAAATAATCTAGATCATTTCTTCATAGAGGAAATATGATTAAAATAAAATTTAAAAAAATTATTCATTCTGATGATAAATAACTGAATGACAAATTTAAATAATATTTTAATTTGAGAGCACATTTCTTTACACATAAATATAACTATGTTCATAATTAAAAAACAGCTTTTATAAGTATTTTCGAAGAATCTATACTAATGTAACCAGTTTGTACATACTACGCAAATTCCTTTCATTATTAAATGCAGATCTTTAACACTAATACACAAATGGCAGACCGTTTTCACCCCCCAAACAATTATTCTGTCATCTCAATTTCATAAGCACTATCAGTAAATAGTTAAGTTATGAATCTTGTGTTACTTCAACAGTGAAACCTTGTTAACGTGAAAGCAGTAGAAGTTACATGTCCTTTTCTATCTTTTTTTTTTTTACTTTAAGATGCAAAAATGAATTAAAGAGTAATTTTAAACCGTTACAATTGTAGTGTTATCCCTTTGTCATGATTGGTGTAATTAAAATTTTTACATATCATTTATTTCTATTTAACTATAATAAATTCTTTTGCAAAAAAAAAAGTTTTTTATTATAACCTTAAAATTTCCTGCATTTGTCCAGAAATTTAAATTAAATGCAGTTACAGGTAATACATTTATAAAATATGCTAGTTGAAAAATATGAATTCCCATCTGTTAAGTCTTTTGTTGACAGATGAGAGCATTTGAAAATCTTCCAGAAGAGCAATGGAAACACAATTTTTTATAATAAAAATTTTTCACAAATTTATAATAAATTTTACTGTATTCACTTTATAGCTTAATACATTTAACCCAGCAATACTTAAGCTTTTAGATACCACCAAAAAAAAAAAATTTATTTAAACCTTCAAAATATTAATATTTTTCATCAGTTATGTCAGTGAAGTCAATCTCTTTCCAGCAAACCATTTTTCATGACTGGAAACAGGAAAAAGTCATATGGCACTAAATCTAAATCTATTTCTGTCATGTTTCCTGAATGGTTGTGGAACAATATAAAAAAAATTAATTTGTATTATGTTTAAACAGTTTTTAAAAAATGCATAGGAGTGGCTAACAATTGAATTTGTAAGAAAAACTGGCACTCACCTTGCACAGAGCTTTTTCATATACCATAAATGTGGATGAAAGATGTGTACGTATTCTGTCAAAATATTCACACTCTCACGTATCTTCATACATTGATCTTCCTAAATGACTGCTGGATTTTTCTATGATTTCTACAGTTGTTATCTCATTTGGAGTCCAGCATGTAGTTTATTTCTTGACACACATTTCATACATTTCTGAATTCAACAAATTAAAAATAGACTGTTGATTTTGATAGGTGAATTACTGATCTTTGTGATGATACCTTGGCCTGTTAAGCCCTTCAATAATGAATATTTGATTACTGCACAATATTTGTTTATTTTCATATTTTTAAATAAAATTTGTTTACTTCAGACAGCTGTAACAAATAAATAAATCAATGGAATGTCATAAAGATTTGTTAGGAAACATGTAAAAATTAATATTTTTGTTAACTGTCAATCAGTTAATAGTGCTGCAATCTGTTGCAATTCTGGGTAATTATCAAATGCCCCTTTGTGGATTCGAACCCGGGGACCTTCAGATGAAAGGCTAAGATGCTACCACTCGCACCACGGAGGCAAAAAAAAACTTGCCCATGCCAAAACAATAATTTTTGCCTTCAGATGATAATTTTATTAAGTCTAATATCATCCATTACGTGCCATTAACTAAGATAATATCTGTATTGCTGTCTAAGTATATGTATAGTATTAAAAATCACTAACTTTTGTTACTGATAAACGATCTTAAAACATATTTAATTTCTTTCATTTTTCATGATTTTCATGTTTTGAGTAAACTAGATCATTATGTAAAGGATTTAGTACAGTTCCACTAGTAAACATTTGTTCATCCATTTATTGTGTAAGGAGTATTTTTTTTTTTTAGTTATACAAAAAAAGATATATACTCCTCATTGACCAGACCGAATGAACAAATATTTATATAATCATATTCACCTTCATTTTATGATGTCAAATGTTAAGAGGCAGACATTGTTTTTTTAACACATACTTAAGTAGAACAGAACAAATTCTATCCAAACTTTCCTTTATCCAAAATAATTCAGTAATTACACGTACATATTGTTGAGATTTACTGTTGTATCATTTACCATGTTAACTATCTAAGTTAGATTTCATGTCAGCATATGTACCCATTTAATTTCTTCTAAAAAATTAATAATTATAAAAACTTTTTTTAGATAGAGCTGAATTTTCAGAAATTGTAACTGTCTGATCAATTTCTTTAATATTAAAATAAAACTTAATACTTATTAAGCAAGAAAGAAAGGAAACTAAATAAGATGGCATTGCTTCTAATATTTTGCAGTAACTAGTTTTGAAACCATTCTAATGAACTTGTTACTAACATGAGAAATACAAGGATTGAAAAGAATTTAAATATTGATTTTCTCAGAAGTTTTATTTTTATAAATTAACTACTTTAATTTCTTTTTCAACTTAATCTGTTGAAATAGACACATTTATCTAAGCTGATGATAAGCTCGAAGAGCTACTTTCCTTTATCTTTTTAACACCTATTTCCATTTAATATTAAACCTAAATCTTGTTTAACATGGTAAAACAAAAAACTTGAATGGATTTTGATTTTCTTTCATCAGAAATATTATGCCATTTACATACATCCTGCTCTTATTACTTCAACAAGTTTCAACATGAAGATAGATTTTTTACTCATTATTATTTTTTTATGAGCAAAAACCAAAACATCAAACATAAATTTCAAATATTATTGAGAAAGAAACTATTATTAAAAACTCTAGTCCATGATATGCATTGATTTTCATGTACAAATGGTTCTTACTGTAAAAATATAAACTAACTCAATCAGAGGTAGTCCCTAAGTGAATTAAACTCCTATTCCTCTCTCCATTTTTCTAATTCCTTCTTTCTTGAATAAGCTGTATGAGAATCATATCAATTCCCATCCTGGCTCAATTTGTTCTTCTGGCTGGTATCATCTGGAAGATAGTGAAGCAGTAGCTTCTTTATCAACTCAGGTGCTAATTTGCCCTATGAAACTAAACTAAAAACCTAACCAGAGGTTGAAGTCCACTTATTGTTTATGCCAGGTTTGCTGCCCTTCCTTAAACTTTTTTTTCTTTAACAAGGTGGAGAAACCTCATCTACAGGCACCAAGGCAGTGTTGGGCTCACTAACAGGTTCCGCAAGATGTTGATTAATGCATATGTGTGCCTGCACACTACCAACTAAACCTCCACCCCAGGCTAACTACCCCTCCTGGAAACTACTAAAGTGGCATTACTTCAGGACAGGGTAAACGCCCACATACACAATCAAACATCACTAACAATAAAGTAGTACCAAACACACACACCCCAAGAGCAATGCATCACAACAACACACAAGACAATCTAAGGCACAATGACAAATAGGCACAAAAAACATGCACACCAGCTCCAACATGCCCCAAATCCATACAACAGCCATCAACACACAATACAGCTCATCAAGAAGAACACAACACAGCAGACACAGCCGATCAGCACACACACTCACCACATAACTTACAGACAAGCACACCCAACAAAAAGGAATAAAACACTTACCAATATGGTTTTGACATTCTTTGAAGCAACGAGCAAAGGCTGTCTTCATTTCAAAGGCAAAGGCTCTATTTATTCCCTGAGCAAAAGGTCTACTCCTTCCATCTCTATGGATTTTTCTTTCAGCACTTTATTAACAGTGCAATTCCTTAGGATTTAATTAATTATTTGTAATAATTTAATATTATTATCAAGACTGGCTAAATATCTGGGAATACAGTATTAACAAGTCAGTGTTCATTTTATCATAATTTATGATTTTCGGTAGTTTAATTAACTTTAATATTTTGTAATAGTATTTACATTTATTTACCTATGGATACAATTAATTTTATACTGTGTGAAAATACTTTGTTTCTTCAAATTTCACACTATCAGTAAAAATGTATAATTTTTCTATGGTGACTCAAGAGTACTGAAACAATTTAAGTTTTTTTTTATGTTCAATGTAAACTCAGTAATGAAATAATATTATTTAAGAAATATTTATAATTATTGTCTTTAAAATATTTTACTTAAATTAATTGTGCCTGAAATTAAAGCACAGTAGTTATAGAAATATGTATTAGCTATGAATTAAAATATTAAAAATGAGACTAACTAAAAAACATATAAAAAAGTAATTTTTTAAAAATTAAAGTAAGCTTTAATAAATATAAGCTCAATATATTATACTATTAAATTACTTTAATTCATGTTTTATGCATACTAATGTTGATAATGTTATGATAAAGAAAACAATGTCTTATTTTTTTTTTTTTCTAATTTATGTAAGATGTATCCCTTTTTAACTTCAAGTATTAGAAATATATATTTTAGTTAGTTTAAATATTGTGTGCTTAATTAATTTATGTTAATGTTAAATTTGCATCAGCTTTATAAAGGATAATTACATGTAAAGTGTTTATAAAAAACATATATTTTAATATTGATGTTATTTGTTATTTTTTCTCTTAATTATATAAATGTTATATTGAATGTTATTATATAAATGTAAAAATATTTTTATAAAACTTTTAAGCAGAAAATAAAAAAAGTATATATATATATATATATATATATATATGTATGTATGTTATATAATGTTTATGAATTATTTTAAAAATCTTTAAAATAATCTACATTTTGTACAAATAAAGATTAAGTATAATAAAGACAAAAGCTTATGTTTTGTATACTAAATATCATTTATTCCTTTTTTATCATATTTATTTTTATTTTACTTTTCAGTATAGTACATCCTGACTTGGATGGATAGGATTTGAATCCTATCAAATTAAGAAGTCAAATTGAAAGTAATCATAAAGAAGGATATCCAAACAATAAAAAAAAATCATAGCAAAAGTAACAAAACAAATTACAGACCTGTTGTCATATACTCATAAACAGAGTAGAAACATTGCTATCAAATGTATTTCAGAATATTTATATACTGAGTAAGTTAACAATTTTTTATTTCTGGTATGAAATGAAATGAGTTATGAGGTTTGAAATTACATAAGATTTATTTGTATGGACAACAAACTGATCCATTTATTTGTGTAATTATATACAATATATATATATATATAATATATATGTATGTGTATTATATATATATATATAATAAGACACTACAAACAACTCAGTTATAAAACCAGAAGCCACTTATGCAGCAGAGCACTCTTCCATCTGAATGAACAATCAAAAACAAACGACTCCAGAAAATCAAAAGAAGAATTGGAAGAACCTGCATCAATAAAAAGAACCAGAAAGACGGGCAGTGGTGGATTGTACCCAACAAAATTAAGTACAAAGAGTTAGAACCCATCACTGATACTATGCATATGAGCAGACTAGTTTTCTTTGGACACATCATGAGGATGCAAAATTCAAGAAACAGCTAGAACAGTATATCTTGACTCGAAAAACACCAGCCTGAAGATGGATCATAGAATAAGAGAGGTTCTGAAGAAAATCAAAAACAAAAAACATTTTACTTCACACTTGCAAAAAAAGCTCACAACATGAAAATTTTCAATACTGGAATGGGCACAAAGATCGGAATATATGAAAAAGTGCTGGGAGGACCGCAAGGCCCAAACAGTCCCATCAAAGAGACTTGGAAACTCCTCTTCGGGCAGGCGGCATCTCAGAATTGAATTATTTGGTGTCCAAAATTGATTACCTCTTCTGTAAAATTTTTTTTTTTTTGAATGATGAAAATTGATATAACTAAAGTTAAATTAGAAATTTAACTCTAGAAATTAATACTAACGAATCGTGCTTTTCCACTAGTGATCAGTACATTCTGATGCCTACTTTTTGGTTATAGTTCATAATTTTATCAAGAAAAACAATCGCATAAAAAAATGTATTAATATATATTTTGCATATATATATTGATATATCAATGTATAATATAACTACTATACCACCTAATATAACTAGTACACCTCACATGACATGTCATGAGACATGTACTAATGAATCTGGATTTTCCGCTAGTGATGGATACATTTCACTACTAAGCTAAGGGAGACGGACATACCCACAGACCTATTATCTACCTAGTAGGGTAGAATTTTACTGCATTTGAAATCATAGAACATTATGTTACAAATGGGTACAATTATTCAACAAATTCTGAAACCTTATCACTATTTATAACAAGGAGCATCCTATGATTTTTATTTACATTTAATGTCTAAAAAAAATTATTTTATTATGCATATCCAGAGTTGTAAATACATGTTTTGTTAGTTATCATGACATGATAAGTGATTTCAATTACTGTATTATTAATCATACCACATACGCACATAAATTTCAGTGAGGGATAACATTGCACATTATTTATCATTTAAGTTATTCATTTAGGAAGATTATTATTTATCTTGTGCTTGGCATTATTTGTCTTAATTCTATCACACTGAATGCAAATTATTTTAATAAGTTCAACAATAATTACTAATTTCTCTTTTTATTTATTTTAATTTGAAACTTAAGTGTTTAATTAAAAGTTATTTATTATAAAAACATCAAAATTCTGTTGCTATTGCATTATCATTATGAAAAGAATACACTGATTTGAAACCGATGTCATGTTCAACGTACTACTATTTTTGATGATGCTGTTTCTGATATTAAAATTAAAGGCACAATTTAAACAGAGTTTCTTTAGTTCTAACCTTATAATATTCTAACAAAATATTTTTCAATATACACAAACACGGGGCAAAGGTTTAATCCTGTATGTCTTTTATAATGTACATACCATGTGACTTCCAGTGCATATATAACAATATAAACCATACACCAATACTTACTATATATTCATGCACCAACATAAATATAATATGAATTTATATTTTCATCATGAAACAACAAAACACATGCACAAAGAATTTACTCAATCATTTAGAAAATAATATTAATTTGTCCAATATGGTAACATTAAAAAAAAAAAGACTATCAAATTAAAAAATATAATTTCCAAAGTATTTTACCAAGTGAAAGTAAAAAATGTTTCAGGCCTATTTGTTACTAAAAATTATAAATCAAAATAACAAGATTAGGTATTTTTTTAAATAAAATGACATTAATAAATTATTTCTGATTATATAATTATTAAAATTGATTTTTCCTTAATGCATCAGTTTTGCTTATAATGATGTGAATTAAAAATAACATAATTCATTAAATTATTTTAAAAAATTAATTAAATAAAAAGAATTAAGGTTTATAAGATAATTTTAATCCAGGAAAATACTCATAAATAAAAGAAAAACCTAATAACTGAAATCAAACAGTCTCTTCATATCATTTTTGGAGCAAGACTACTATTTTTAACAGATGAAAAAATAAAAATTATTTGGGTTCAAACTTTGTTTTTGTTCCCATACAGCTTGAGAATTCCTGAACAAATAATTAAAAGATTCTTTAGGTGTTTTTGTGATGGTTTACAACATAACTATACAACCTGAATGTTCTGTAATAAAAATCTTAACCATGCAATATGTTTGTTGAAAGACTGGAATAAGTTGCACAATTATTTGTCCCAGCAATCTCCAACCAGTTTTTACAAATCAGTCTAGAACATTTATTATTTATGTATTTCATTACTGTATCATAAACAGCAATTTAGGGAAACGCCCATTAGACACATTACACATCAGTCAAAAAATATAAACATTTTTATAAGTAAACATGAAAAAAGAATATAACAAATTAAAACAAAATTTTACAAATTTACTAAAAATCATAATGAATCAGCAATGATTATAAAAGGATTCAGTCATTCAAGAAATCTTCCACAGAATAGAAGTTCTGATTAAGTGTTTAAGATATAATCCCTCAATGAAAAATAAAATATTTTATCAATATTCAGCATAAGGCAACAAAAGAATTAAAGTGGAGATAATGTAAAATAGGACCTTTCCAAAACTACACTTCTGTGAATGAAATAATTAATAGTAAATTTCTGTTCTGTGTATTATATTTATATACTACTAATAGAATTTTTAAATCAACCATTTTGATTATGATGACTTAATATCACAGAAACATGTTGATGGTATGTAAATGTACTATCAGTCATTACCTAGAAATATACCAGATTCATTAATATTAATCAATCTGTGATAGTAATCATCAGTCTTTTTTCCTAGAACAAATACTAACTGCTTTGGTTCAGTCCATTAATTTGAAACCACACATTACCATTTTTAAGATAATTTCTTAGAGTTTCATGAAAAAATTATAAAAGCGATCATCAGCATCAAGGTCCAGCAAACATTATCAATTTTTTCAAAGCACATTTAAGGTTAATTACATTTTTTAAAAAAACACAGGGATCCTATGATGATTGGTACATCATAATTCATTATTTCCTGCTGCCTTTTAAAATATATATCCACAGCACATTATGTCAACCTGTATGGTAAAATTCAATTTACTTTGGCACTTAGACAATCAAGAATTGAAGTAGAATCAACAAGACAATTTATGACAATTATTTTAACTAATTTTGAGGTAGCAAGTATTGTTACAATAGAGGAGTATATCTTTAGACTGTTTTACCTTTTTTTTTTTATAAATTTGAGTAACTAAGAAGAATATTAATAAATCTGGAAATTTTGCCTCAAATAATGAGAGATTAATTATGATGTGTTTGAGCAGTCCAACGTAGGATTTTTGCTTTTCTTATTAAGTATACTTCTTAATAATAAAAAACTGGGGGTATTCCATTCCAACCCGATCCTTAATTATTCTGTTATAGACTACAGTAATTAGTTTAAAGTTAAAATTTGATTAATATCATTTCTTTACCATAAAATTATAATTTATGATTATTATATTATCATAATAAAAATATGCAATTATTCTACATTCTAATTCAAATAGTCCGCCTTATATAAATAAAATCTGCATAGTTGACAGTATTTCGTAAGCTGCAAAAGGACCCCATCATAAGCCAAAATATTAATTATGACCTTCCCTCGCAAAGTGTTGTCTAACTCTAGTTGTCGCGTCGTTTGAATTGCGGTGGTTAAATTGAGTTTAAATTTTGTTATAGTTATTTATGTGATAAGATTGAAAAGTTCTTCCCGAGTACAAATGTAAGTTAAGATATAATTTCCTCTATAATTATTCTGAAATTAGCTTATTAATGTGTAATAAACCTATTGTGTCTGGTTTATTCTTATTATACTGATCGTATGGTATTCATGTGAATACTATTGATATAGTTATCTAATATTTACATTTATAGGTTATGTCAGGACATATTGACATTTTACATAAATAAAAATAAGGGCATCTTTTAACTCGATCGCAACCTCGTAATCTTTTATCAATTATTGGGGATTGGTTTCAGATTACTTTTTGAATGTATTGATTAGTCGAAAATAGGCCAAAAGTTAAAAATTGTTCCATGGTGCTTGGAACCAAAATTTTAAATGAAAACTTTTAATAAAAAATATATCACTATTCTACTGTCAATGAATTATATTAACTTTATTTTAATTTGTAATACATACTATAAAATTCTTCTTTTTTTTGTCCAGATATTTATTCTCGTATTTGCATCACTGTTAATTTTTAAGTGTAGATGGAAACTGTCCATTTCTCTTTCGTATTTATTAATTTTTTATACTGTTATTTCTTATTGATGAAGGTTTTTCTTGGCCCTTCCAGCCATATGATGAGACAGTTCCTTTTGTAATATTTACTCGTTCCTTTTATGTTTTCTGTAGTATATTATTTTGTACCAATTTAAATAAATTATTATTTATTTATTTTTATTTGTATGTGATGATATAGCTTTTGTTATTTCAAATCACTGTGTGTTAACATTTTTAAATTACAATTTATACTAGTATTATATTAACTAAGTAACTACTATTATATTTTTTACATATCTTTCAAACTGCAAATAATACAATTTTGTGTTGCATATTTTTTTTTGATAGAAAGAATAAAAAAAATTAATCATTCTAAATTATTTATTTGATCAAATACAAAATTTGTTTTTTTAGATATCTGAATTGAATCATTTGATGGCTGAACTTACTGAAGCACTTAATGAAATTGAGAAGCTTTTACCTTCTAAAACACATATAAAAGACCAAATTAAAAACTCAGAACCAAAAATTTTAGCATTAGTTATAAAATCGTATAATTTATTACCAAATAAGTAAGTATTTAATCCTACAACTTAACCGTATAATTATTTTTTTATTTTTTTATTTTAGAGCCGTTTTAAAAAAATTAAATTGGTTAATATTTATTTCAATACTCATGCTACTATCAGACAAATTTAATTATGTATACAAAATAATTATAACACATGTAACTACATAATACTACAAATAACTACATAATAATAACACATGTAACTTAGCAGCCATTTCACCCACTACTTAAAGGAAGCCTTGGCATTATCCTTTTTTCATGCTCTCTGTTTGTGAGTTGACTATTCTTTCTTACTATCTGACCTTTTTCTTATCTTTGATAGTTTCTTGGGTTCTTTGTACAAATACATGCTGATAATGTATGAGATCTGTAAAGCCAGTACATCTGTAACATGAACATGTAGACAGTCTGAACTTGTGAAGTTGTTACAATCTGTAACGTGAACATGTTTGTGATTGATTCCTTTTTGGTGAGTATACAGTAACCCCATTGACTGAAATTGATTGGCCTCCAAAAATATGTTCATCATATTGATACTTATTTGATAAAATGCCAAGGAAAGGTATAAAATACTAGCTTTTTTGAAAATTTATATTGAAGAATTGTAATAAGTACAAATTTCCAATTTTAAAATAACACTTCACTACAATGCAAATATATAATACATTAAAAAATGTTTTGTTAAGTGGTTGAATGAAAAACAGAATATAGCAAACAAACAATTTTCAGTAATGATGGAATTAGGACATACTATTTAGTAGTGAGTTGTAAGGATGTGAACAAAACAAATCCCTACTTCAGGATCAGGTTCAAGCTTTTGGAAAAAGTTAATTCAAAACACCAAGTTTTTAGGTAGAAAGCTTTGAAAAATGATACAATATCATTTTGAATTAGATATGTGATAAGGCCACCAATATTGACCTAGTTAGATCAGTAAATGGAAGAACAAATTGTTCTCACTGACTGAAGATGCAATTTGAAGTATTTATGTGGTATTAATGAAACTACAAGTAGGTTATTGTTCAAATTATTCCCATCATAATCTTTTGTGGAACTTATTGATAATCGTTATAGGTAAAGTTACAAGTAATGTAGGTAGGTTTAAGTAACCTTATAGCCTATTAAATTACTGGAAGATAATTGTTGCCTTCCTAAATTTTATAGCTACTCACCTAATGAGTGGTAGTTAAAAAAAGTGCTTATGAGCTTATATAAATACTAGTGTACCACATTGCAACTTCGCCCACAATATAGATGTAGCTTCATTCACAATGCTTTTTTAACAGCAAACTTATTTTTTTATAAATAAAAAATATTTAATCAGCAATATTATATTTAGATTTTCATTAAATTCTGATAAAATGGTAAATAAAAATTTTTATGAAAAATACTGAAGGAATATACGATAAACTATGAATTGTTGCCCAAAACTTAAATAAAGGAAAACAAAAAAGGAAGATAAAGAAATTGAACAATATTTGTTAGACCAATCCATTTTATGAACGAATTAAAATAGTTCAGTATAAAAGTCCAATAAAGATAAACAAAAAATATATCACAATCCCAAATCTAGCATTCCCATGCCCGTGCTCTATGGTTACTTGCACTTCTGTTACGATCAAGGGCCATGGCTCGCTTCGCTCTCCTTTCCTGTTTTCTCCCATTTCCCTTTCCTTCTCCCATTTCTCTTTCCCATACTTCCCTTTCCCCTTCCTCTTTCCTTTTTTCTCTTTTCCATTTCCTTTTCTCCATTTTCCCCTTCTTCCTTATTTACCCTTTTACCTTTTTTGAATTTTCCCCCATTTCTCTTTTCCAATTTTTCCCTTTCTCCCTTCTTCCCCGCATATAAATCAACCCAGTAGTTTTTTAGTCTATAGCAGACACACATATCGGAAACATTGCAATGGAATTGTAAAATATTTAGAATAGCATATGTTGCTTTTACGTCCAGCAGATAGCGCTGTTAACACAAAATTCAGTTTTTTATAGATTTGAACCTCTTAAAATCAAAATTTTGCAAAATCCTTTTTTAGTGCACACCTACTTAAAGGTACGAAGATACCCTGAAAATTTCAAGTCTCTACCTAAAATAGTTTTGGTTGTACATTGATTATGAGTCAGTGAATCAGTCAGGACATTCTCTTTTATATAAGAGATATTGTAAAGCTGTTGGTAAATATTTATTAAATTAATAATTGATTATTCGAGTATAATTCTATTGCTAATATGCTTAACATAATAAATTATTTGTTTCTTGCCATTTGCTGAAATTTATATTATTTTTTTAAAATAATTTGTAATGGATTTCTGCTAACAAAATGATAAAACTATGTTGATAAATTCTTTGTTTTTACAATCCCATGCATACAAAACAGTTCTTAAAAGCTGGAAACCTGTCAGTGCTGAGATTTTGTTTATGTTTAACTGGTTTTCACTTTAGAAAGCTTTTACTATTCTAATGAATGTGAAAATGGCTAACAGTTCTGTAAAATCTTTTAAGAGCCTCATTCTATATAATGAACTGCATTGAAGGGGAGCAGAATTTTTTTATTTAGACCATTTTACTATAAGTTCCAGTTTTGCCAACTTAAGTAGATCATCCATACAAGAACTATTTGATTTTTTGTGTGGTTGTGACTGGTTTCTGTTGTACTGTTTAACTTTACTTTTCTCAACACTAAACTGCAAACCAAATTTCTGAATTATTTCACACTTTACATCTCTTTCAGACTCCCCTCATATAACCAGGTCATCTGCAAATAACAAGTTGCTCGTTCCTTCTGCTATTTTCTTCTTAACGTTTTCAAAGATTCCATCTGTAGTTATTTTAAAAAAAGTAAATAAATAAAAGTAAAAGTAGTATTATAAACAAAAGGAGATATCACCACTTCCTTGTCTCAATCCATTCTTTATTTCAAACCAATCTGATCCTCCCAGTCTTGACCTGATGCAACTGTTGCTCCACACACACACACACACACACACACACACACAACTTTAACCATCTGGATGTCCATTTTATCTGCATTTCTTTCTTCTAGCACCTGCAACACATCTTCCCTATCCACGCTATCATATGCCTTTACTATGTCCAGGAACTCCATTACAAAATTCTTATTATAATCCCACTTCATCTCACTCACTTGTCTCAGTGCAAATACTGCATCCATATTGGATCTACCATATCTGAATCCCATCTGTTTCTCTTCCAACCCTCCTCAGTATTCTTTTTGATCCAGTTTTCCAGTACCCTTTCAAACAGCTTTGCCATGTGTGGAATAAATATAATACCCATGTAATTACTATACAAGCTTGTCCCCTTTTTTAAATATAGGGGTTATTCTCATTTTCTAGTCTTCTGGAATCACCTTCATTGTCCGTAAACTTATGAACAAGTCTGTACAGCCACTATAAACCACAAACCTCTGCAGCCTTCTTCTTTCTGGTCCTTACCTCATCAATTCCTGGTGCTTTGCCTCCTTTCATTCTTCTTAAATCATCCTCTGTCTCCTTCATTATTATGTAACATCCCTCTTCTGTCCTCACTACCCTCGCCCCTTTTCTGTTCTTTTTCTCCTCCCCTCTTTCTAACAATCACTTTGAATTTAGGATTTCACAAAAATATTCTTCCGATCTACAAAATATTTCTTCCTTCCTTACTATCGTATGTCGTAGATTGTTCTTAATAGACTTTACATCTTCTCTCCCTTTTCTTTTATTTTTAATGACACCAAACAGCATCTTATTCTCTTGTGAATCCCTTTCCAGCTCTTCTGTGAACTCTTTCCAACATTTGCTCTTCTCTCTGCTTAAAACTTTCTTACATTTTCTTTTTGCTTCCCTATATCTACCTCTGTCTTCATCCTTATGGCTTGTCTCCATGTCTTCCATGCTATCTTCTTCTTTTCAACTGCCGTCCTTATATTATCATTCCACCAATTTGTTTCCTTTCCTTTCCTTTTCTTTTCCCAATGGTCCTACCACATGCCTACTCTGCTGTATGCAACATGTGTTCTTAAAGCACTTCCACTCTTCCTCCACCTCTTTTATTTCTTCTTTAGGTAAGCACTCCTGTATCCCTTCTTCAGACTGTTCCCTTATCTTGTTTTCTTTCAACTTCCATACTTTAATTTTTCTTTCTCTTATAACTTTCACACTTGGAATTTTCCAAAATGTAAATGTAGCCATTACCAACCTATGGTCTTCTCCAACCACAGTTTCTTCACTCACTACCCTCACATCCATCTGTTCCCTCCTTATCTCTGTCTCTCCACTAATATGTAGTCAGTTACTGTTTTTGTTCTTCTTTCTCCTCATCTGTACCTCGTAACCTTTTTCTATTCGTATCATACCACAAGTTACCCATTACGACATTATTCCATTCACAAAACTGTATCATTATTTCATCTTCCCCATTCCTTCATCCATATCCATGTGGTTCCAGTACCTGATCTATTCCATTTCTTTCTTTTCCAGTGCACACTCATGTCTCCTATTACTGTCTTCTTATCCTCTATGCAGTTTTCCAGTTTTTGTAAGAACTGTACTATATTTTCTTTAATACATCCCACCTGTGGTGCATACACTTGTATGATATCCTGGGTCTTATCTCCAATCCTTAGCCGCAATCTTATGATTCTAGCATCTATTACCCCCCACCCTCTCAATGCACTCCTTTATCTCCTTACCCACAATAAAGCCAAGTCTATTTTTTTGCCTTTTGCCTACCATTCCAATACAAAACATATCCTTCCCTAAGATCCTTTCTACTTTTTCCCTACCATTTAGTTTCGCTTAGATCCAAAATACTTTTTACTTCCTTGTACAAAGTGTTGTCATAACAAAAATTTTCGGTTTTCAGATTTCAACAGAAATATCCATTTTGACCATCCCTGAATCCATTTTGACTAGTTTCAGCGTGACGTCTGTACATATGTATTTATGTATGTATGTATCATGTATAACTCAAAAATGATTAGCCATAGGATGTTGAAATTTAGGATTTAGGACTGTTGTAACATCTAGTTGTCCAAAAAAATTTTGTGTTTTGGACTTTTTCTTAACTGCAAATGTAAGCCCTCATTGAGAGCTTTTCAACGATATATCATAAATGGTACTTATAGGTTCCAGAGTTATAGCCTAATGAAATATTTGGAAGTATAAGGGGAAGGCACGTTGGTTCAAAATAGACTTCATCTCCTTTTTTATTTTTTTACCTTTTATTTTAATTTTTTTTTTTTAACTTCTTTTTTAAATTAAATTTATTGATTTATTAATAATTATTAGCCCATGACTGTAAAAAAAATTTTACAATAAATAATTATTCAATAGTAATAAAAAAAAAAAAATATGAAAAAAAAACAGTGAAATAAAATTTTATGTACTTTTAAAAATGTGTATATGTAATTTAATAGGCATTATTACATATGTGTATATGTAGTAGAGTTGGTGAAACATCTGATTATTTAATATTAATTGAAAATTATTATTTAGAATCGTATTATTTTTGGAATTTTTAGTTTAATCTCTGTTTAATTTTATTTAATTATTCTGGAATTTCTATTTAATTTTTATGTACATTAAAGTTAATTACAGAATGAATGAAAAACAACATGTACACTGAGGCATACATGTCCAATCTTTAATAAATTGCAAAAAATTCTTATCTTTTAGTTCATTATTCCTCTGATATTGTCGGAGGTAATATTCTTCGTAAGTTGGAGTTTATCATCATTTCATGGTTTTTAGTTGCCAATCATTTAATCGCTCTTTGGTTTAATATAATTCTTCTAATCTTAATTTGTGTTCACATTCTCTTGTTTTCAAATTTTCTCTCTTTATTTTCATCATCCCTCTTAATCTTTTTATTCTTTCCTCAGTCTTCTTCTCTCGTCGGGTAAAGTTATATTGCAGTACTCATTCGATGCACTTCATTGTCCTATTTAATCCATTATTAACATATATGCAAAATTACTTTAAAAGTTAATTATTTATAGTTAATGTATACCAATTGTAATAATTTTAATTGTATAAATAAAGTTTATGTTTGATTTATTAATAATTATTAAGCTCTGATTGTAAAAGAGTTTTTACAATAAATTAAAATTCAATAAATTATTAATGAAATAAAATTTTATGTACTTTTCATTTTTAAAAACATATATATGTAATTTAATAGTCATACAATGAAGTCATGTGATGTCCCCATCAGATTTTCTTTCTTTCATACAATCTATCTGTGCGCTCTGTAAGGGACATAATATTTGCCATCCCTATCCACATATCATTTTTCCCTCGTTTCTTGTACCCAGTAACTCACTTTTCATGCTCTTGCTGGTATATCTAAGATCCCTCATCTCCTGCAGGGGAAAGCCCTAGTTTTTTCCTATCCACCACTCTTTATTTTAGGTTCATATATGATAAGGTTGCCACACTCAGAGGTATTTTAAACCTATTGCCAGGTCCTTTTATGCACTGCTCCTGATTTTCTATCCTTGTCAGTATGCTTGAGGGAGATCTTGGCTTATTTACTGGCGGCCAACACTCACTATGTCACAAGACCCTTTTCTGCTCAGGACCACACCACAGGTCCTGCTACTGCCTGTCAACTACTGCTTATTTGGGACACTTGTTATTCACAGCTATGCAATTATACTGATGATCATACCCCATCCATAACGCACAGGACACACCCTGTTGCACAAAGCTAGGCTACCAGTTCCAGGGCACAGTTCTTAGGGCAGGGTGTATTACTATTTATTCTTATTTTATTTATTTATCATTGCATACATCTTTATAGTCATTATTTGTATTGGAAGAAAATTAATGCTGTCTTTTAATTACTATATATATATATATATATATATATATATATATATATATATATATATATATATATATATATATAGACAGAGAGAGAGAGAGAGAGAGATTTGGTTTGGAATTGGTATGCATAAACATTATATGTATATATATATATATACTAGACGGTCAGTCTGGACCCCTGGAGCCCGGGATGACCCAGGGATGCCTCAGAGAGCTCAGAGATGATGAGAATGAATGCTCATCATTCTTGTGGGACCAGAGGACTGCACCCCCTGTATGCCTGCATTGTTTGTTACCCTCTTGGTTGAGAATAATACTGATAAATAACAATTAATTAAGGCTTTACAGAAACCTGAAAAAGAAACATTACAAAAAACAGAATAGTACTAACTATGGTACTAAAGTGCACAGATCTTTAATGAGGAGAACTCCACAACTTATTTCAGCCATGTTGGTAACAGAAATATAATAATGAATTAAATGGATTAATTTTTTTTTAATGAATAACTTAAATCACAACTTTACCTCAAAGGGGCTAGGGTCTTGATCTATGGCTTAAAACCTTCCTTGGGATAACATGAATATATCCAGCAAATGTGAAAGCAATCGGTTGGTTCCCACAAGAAGAGAACAAACAATGTATGGCTTAAAATCTTCCCTGGGATAACAAATGTATCATACAAATTTGAAAAGGATCAGTCGGTTGGATCTTGCATGATGTTGATATAACCGATTTAGCATATGCACAATAAATTACTTTATATGTTTCAAAAGAGTTCTGGTTAAGGAAAGAGCAAAGTTAAAGAATTCCTTTTTTAATATCCACCTTCCAGTTAAAGTTATTTTCTACTAAAAAATAATGAAACCATTTGTTAAAATTAGTTATATCTGACTTAAAAAATAGTAACAAATTTTTAACTGATTTATATTTAATAATTGCTATGTTGTTATCAGCATGTAATAATATCTTCAGCCAAAATGGCAAAAAAAAGTCATTTATATGTACTATCAATAATAGTGGCCACAATTAATTTTTTTTTTAAATAATTGTTCTTTGATAATGAATAAACAAGTATTATTATTTGATTATATTGAAACATGAGCCTTTGAATCCACATGATCCTTATTTACTTTAAAATTTTAAATGATCACTGATAATATTAGCCACTAACCAATTCATGCAAACCATGTTATATTTTATTAACAGATTTAAAAAGAGCAGATTTAAAGCCTGCTTAAAACAAATTTTTATTTTCATAAAACATTTACATAATTTAAATGTTTTAGAATTTAGAAGATAATGGCTATTTCAAATGTTTTGAGAGAAGTGATAAGGTCTTTGTCATTCACTGAGCCACAGTTTATGAATTCAGGTTAACGTTTTTAATATTTGAGGACACCTGACCTTTCTGAAAGTAATTATTAATATTTGTAATGCAAAGAAAATCTTTAAGAACTCTAAAATACATTTAATCCCAGCCTGTTGAGGTTTTACATCTAAGAAAGAAAGTACATCAAGTTCAGAACTACTTGATAGTTCAGAAAACTTCTCCAAAATCCCTCAAAATGTTGATAGGAAGAGAGTATCAGTTCTCTTCACTGTATCTTAAAATTATTAATTTAATTTAAATTGTATTTGAATTTTATAGTGTTTCAAGTGCCCATAGTATTATTGATGTAATTTTGGACAAAACATGGGAAGATTTAAATACTGGTCATTGGAGTTCTGTGCCAGCATTCAGACGTTATATCTATTCAGTTGCAAGTCTAATGATGGTAAGTTTATATAAGGTTCACTGTTTGTTCTCTGTTAAAAACTGTTATAAATTAATAATCCATGACACAACTGAGCTGTGTCTCGTTATTGCAGTTGTACTGGATTATCTAATAAGATGATATTCCTATATAAACTTAAATATTATGCAGAATTATTTTCCTTAGCTTAATCTAGTTATTATCTATATAAATTATTATTGATTTCATAGGAGTGTATTCATGTTAGATTTTAAAATTTAATTTATTCCTACTTTATACATTATTTTACATTACATTATTATTTTATACATTATTGTGCACAATCACTGAAATTTTGAGAAAGTTTTACAGAAATTTTTATTAATGAATTTTTTTTATAGTAATTTCTTTACAACTTTAATTCTTTGTTATGTTGCTATTGAAAATCATTAATGTCATTAAATGTTCATTTGTTTTTGTTTTTTTTAATGTCTGCATGTAGACTTCTCTTTTTCTAATTATAAAACTATTTACAGGCAGCTTAATTAAAATTTATTATAACATCTTATCTTATCATGAAAGAATAAGAGAATTAATAGAAGGTCACTTCATTTTTCTTTAAAGAAATGGATATAGAATGGTTGCTTCCAAAAGGTACTGTATAATTGGACAGTTTTCTGATAATTACTTACATTATTGAACGATTGGCAATAAGCAGAAATCTTTAATAGCATGGGAATATGCTGCCAGCATTGGAATTCTTAAATATGAATCCAAATGGTGCCTCATTGTTTATTCATGTATCGATATGGTTTGTTTTTCCATTTTGCACAACTTATTAGTTTTTTTTTTTGTATATGTGCATTACAATATTGCACCCTGATCAGAATATTATACCTTTGATTTAAACTCTCTGCAAAAAAGGATTCTCTTGAGTTTATTCTGCAAGTTCAAACACATGTACATGACTGACTACCAGGAAGCTGGGTCGACTGTAGGTTCTGTATAGACATTAAAACACCTTAGAAGACTTGTGTGCTATGTTTGACAATTTACAGGGCCAATAATTCTGCAATATGATAATGCTTGGCCATACACATCACCTGCAACTGTCAAGGCTTTTGTAAAGTTGAAATTTGAACCTTTTCCAAACCTTCTGTGCTCATTAGATTTGGCACCCTGTAATTTTCACTTCTTTCTGCAATTAAAGAGGGATTCATTTCTTCATTGATGGAATGAGAAAGCAGGTTTGACATTTGTAGAAAGTCTAGCTGTAAATGGTGACTACATGGGAAAATAAATGTAAGTTTTTGTAGAAAATAAAATGTCTTTTTATAACATATTTCTTTCATTTGATTATCTCTTTTCATTTCCATGTTATAAGCAATTGTGGTTTACATTTCAGTCTTCTCTCTTTTATGTTGAAACAAGTGTATTTGTATTATTATTTTCAATTTCTAACTTGTTTATTTTAAGATATTAAAACAACAAAGCAAAAATGTTAAAATAGATCAAAATAAATGAAAAATATTTGTAAGTGTACATCCGGTTATATTAATTTCTAAAAATGTAAAGTATGTGGTTTGATAAAAAAATAAGTGGAATTGTCACAAATTGTATTTGTTCTGTTGATACACCTGTCCCTAATGTATGTTTATATTGGTAGCTATATTGGATGTTTAATTTATTGTTGGCTGTCGAAATGGTTACACATGCTTTGGTATGGTCAGCGATTTTTAACTTGTGGAAAAAATGGAAAAAGTACAATGTTGCACTTTATTCCTTTTGAATGTTGCTTTTGATGATTCTTCTATGAATAAAACAAGTGTTTATAAGTGGTACAAATGTTTTCAAGATGATCTTGAAAACTTTGAAGATGATGAACATCTTGGATGTCCTATACATCAACACTGATGACAACATTGAAAAAGTGAAAAAAAATTATTATGGAGAATTGCCGAATCACTATTAGAATCAGTGAAAATTACTACCTGGAAGTTCTACGCTATTTGCTTGAAGCAATCTGAAGAAAACATCCGGATTTGTGTCAAAACTGTTCATGGCAATTTGACAATAATGTACCTTCACACTTCACTGCTTGTTCATGAAGTTTTGGCCAAAAACAACACCATTTTGATGCCTTATCCTCTGTATTCGCCAGATATGGTCCCCTGTGACTTCTTATTCCTCAAGCCAAAAAGAAGCATATTCGTTTTGCCAACATTGAAGAGATAAATACAGAAGGACTGAAGGAGTTAAATCCAGTACTGGAAATTGCTTTCCAGATGTGCTTCAAAAATTGGAAAAAGCACTGACACACATGTATTTATTATATCTAAAAAGGGGTACTTTGAAGGTGACAGAATCAATATTGATGAATAAATAAACATTTTTTGAAAAATTCTGAAACATTTTTTGAAACAATTAAAATTCTGCATATTTCTTATTAAACCTCATATATAGAATATAAATATTGTGCTACAAACTTGTTAACAAACTAAAATTAAATGGATTTACAAAACATTTTTAGATTTTTTTTTTTTTTTAGTTAACCAATGAATCAGTTTGGGAATCACAAAACTTTGTACCTTTTTGTATTAAAAATAATGATTTTTTTTTTATGTTTCTTATGGAAAGTTCATACTGTACAATAAAAATTTTAAAAAATTAAAGTATATTTCATGATATTGCAAGTTTATATATATTTTTTTTAATGAACTATGTTCATCATTGTGAATAATTACAACTTGATTCTTACAGGTTTTGGCTAAGATAAAACTGTCATTAGAGTTAACCAACCAAGAAAGAATATGCAAATTAAGTGAAGCATTAAAAGCTGCAGATCATGGGTTACTACTAGGTGGAGAGTTACGTAACGAATTAACTAAAACAGCTGAAATTTTAACACTACAATTATCAAAATGTAAGTAATTTTAATCGATGCTCTATTGCTATATTTATAATGTATATTTATTACATAATCCATCTACTGAGCTGCAGTTACCTATTACGACATTCATTTTACGATCCTGTTAGATTATTCTCAGATCCAAGTAAAGTTACATTTAGTTCTTTATTGAATTTAAATGTTTATGCTGCAGGTTTACTGTTGGCATTAGAATTATGTTATTACTAAGTCAGAACAGGTTCACTTGATACTAGTCCAGGTAATTACCAATCTATATTTTGGTGTACAGCATGTATTATTAGACAGGAATATTCTAAATAACCATATTAAAATGTTTTAATTTATTGTTAATTTACTATTTGTATAATTTCTTTATACAAAGTTAAATGTTTTTAAGTAGTTACTTCAATTTATTAACTGTAATGATTAGAGGTAATTGATTACAAATTGTTGAAAAGATTTTTCTATACTAGACAAGTACTAACAGTTGTATTAAACCTTCATCTTGAGATCAGTATGTTTCTGATTTGAATTTTTTTTATCCTACTTAATCTCAAAGTTAAAGTTTCTTACTCATTATTCATTTCATGGAATTTTCTTATGATTTGGATTTCTTACATTCAAAGAGTCTTTTATAATTCTTTCACTCTCATAATTTATTGTGTTTGTTACTTCTCTCCTGAACAGAGTGGTAAAATACCCAATTAGTCTCTCCATAATTTGATCATCCCCTCCTCTTCCTTCTCCTTCCCTTCTTCCTTGGTTGCTGTGGGAATTGGCTCAGTTATTGTGCCAATTTCACCTGTGCATTGTGCTGGCTTCTTCAAGTAGCCAGAAATACTTAATGATATAAGCTACCTTCTTTACTGAAGCTCAGTTGGTTAGCAAACCTTTATGTCTGTGAAACTGTCCAAGGACTCTTTTTTCTAACCAAGGTTGCTCGAAAATCCAGACTACAGCTGAAGAATCTACTGGGTAAAACTAGTAAAAAACTGTGAATTACCACTGATTAAATGTACTCATTTGAATATATTCTAAGATATAACTGACCACTCTTATTTTTATCAAATTTTACCTTATTTATTTAGTTTTTTTTTTTTTTTTTTAGTAATGTATGAATTTAGTATATGCAAAACAAAAATACTAAAAATAGATAAATAAATAATATGCATATATGCATATGATTATTTTAATTTTACAAATAAATATCATAATTACAGTTAATTGTAGCCTTAATTGTGTCAGTTGTTTTTAATGAACTGAATAAATTCTTTTTTGGGGATGTAAACACAATACACTGAAAGCAACATTAAAATTGAAAAAAATAGAATAAAAATAAGCATGCAAGTGGAATTAAATAAGTATATTCAACCAGCATAAGAAATAGATTAAAAATATACTTTCCAATTTTCAACCATGTTAGTGGATTGCTGGTGTGCCTTTTACCTTTTACTTAAAGAGAGTATGTTGCTACCATTTTTTTGGGAACGTTTTTTTTTTGAAAACAGTTTACAGTGTGACAGAAGAATTATGTTCAGAATTATATTTATTAAATATTAAAAATTGTTAATTAATGAAAAATTTTAGAAATATTGTTCTTTCAGAAAATCTTTTCAAAGCTAATTATCCAACTCCTTCTTCAATGGAGTTATCTTTTGCATTATTGTTAATGCCATCCATATTAGTCGGGTTAGAACACACAGTACTCAAGTAATACATTGTTTGTTATAGAAAAATATACATTGATTTTTGTTGCATTTGTTCACTTAATGTATTTTTGTTAAGTGCATTTGAAGGTTTCATATTAATCAAACATAGTGAGATCTTGATTTTTATATGCTATGTGTAATACAGCTCTGAAAAGATCTTGAAGAATATCCGTGATTAAAGTGAGTCATTGATAATTTTTTAGTTTTTTTGTTATCACTTTTTATCAGACAATTACTAAAAATTGTCAGAATTGTTTGTGTTTGTTTAGTATCCTTTTCCTTCTTTTTGTAGATTTCATATTTTTCCATTTATTGAGTTCATGATATCTTAGTTTCCCATTTTACCAATTCTCCTGTTAGTGCTTTTATATATGTATGAGCCTTATCAGTCAAGCAGTACTTAAAGGTAAATTGTTTCTGTTTCATAGTGTGTATTTTGAAAATTTGGTTATAATATATTATTTATCATACATTCAAATGGTGCAATATTTAATAATTGTTTATATTTTGAATAATTTTTCTAATTCATCTGGTATCAGTGCTAATGAACATCAATCTAATACAAGCTAGAAAAAGATGTGCAATAATTCACCAAAAGTGGTACAGCAATTTAGGAATTTTACAATAGTCAGAAGCGCCTTCCTTCTCATAGTATAGAAAACAAACTGTATAAAATTAAATTTATTACATTTTTGCAATTAATGAAGTATATTACTTTACATATATTAATTTCTTTCTGCGTTACAGGTAATAGTAAAAAGATCTTTGATAATATTTTAGAACCATCGTCATCATTACCAGAATTTTGTGGTATAAGAGGCGATTTAATACCAGTATTAAGTTGTCCTTCATTGGAGACATTTTATTCTGATTATTTTAAACCAAGAAAGCCTGTTGTACTAAAAGGTAACTAGATAGAATTATAATTTATTGTATAAAATTTTTTTTTTCTGAGATTTACACTTAGTAATGTATTATTATGTTCAGATGAAAGCACATATGATGGTAGTCAGTAATTTATTTTTGTTGCATGATGAATTAATTCATCACAGAAGCTTACAGAGAAGCTTGTATGTGGGAATATGGAGATGGAATTTTGTAGTGTATATAAAATGCCAGACTGAGATTTGAATCTGGGACACCTAGATGAAAGGTAGATACTCTACCACTCCATGGAGATCAACTAAATTAATTATATTTAATTTAGATATGTATAATTTTGACAAGTAACACTGTTATTTTTAATAATTTTGTGTTCAATCTATTAAAATTCATATACGAGGGTTGTCTTTTTTTCAACCTTAGATGGGGTATAAAAAAGACACATTAACATAACAAAATGATTTTATTACTAAAAGTTAAGTTTCTAACTTAATTTTCTACATAATCACTAAAACGATTGAGGTATTCATCGTATTGTGACACCAGCTTTCCAATGCCCTCTTCAAAGAAGTTTGCTGCCAGTGAGGTAAGGTACATCTTGAGAGTCTCCTGAAGTTCTTCATTGGTAGCGAAGTGTTGTCCGCCCAACTATGCCTTCAATTTTCAAAAGAGGTGAAAATTGCTATGTTCTAATTCTGGACTATACAGCAGATGATCAAAAACTTCTCACTTAATTGTTTAAAAAGCTGACCACACATGTTGGCACAGTGTGGTCATGCATTGTCATAGATCAAAATCTTGCCGGACGAGAGCCTATTCATTTATTCTGGATCGCTCTGTGGAAGCGACATAAAGATTCACAATAAACTTCCTTTTTCATTGTCCTTTGCTCCATAAAGTCCACCAACAAGACACCTTTATGGTCCCAAATAGCTGTAGCCATTGTCTTCCTGTTGCTCAGTGTCTGTTTGAACTTTTTCGGCTTGTTTGAAGAAGAAGTTTACATCCACTGCTTAGACTGTTCTTTGGTTTCTGGATTGTCATACTGGACCAAGTCTCATTGCCAGTAATGATAGACTTTAGAAACTCTTAGCTCTTATTACCATAACACGTGAGAAACATTAAGGCTGATGTCATTTGCTGCGTTTTATGATTGTCACTCAACATTTTTGGGACCCAACTTGCACACAGTTTCTGGTATCCTAGGTCTTTAGTCATAATTGTGTCAGAGAATACCTTGAAATGTCTGGGATTTCTGCAGAAAGTTCACTTATCCTAAATCTCCATTTGTCATGGACAAAGTCATCAACACGTTCAACCAGGTGTACAGTAGCGACAGATTTGCATCCATGCCCACCTCCATCATGGATGTACATTCACCCATCTTTAAACTTCCTACACCATTCCTGAACACTACCATCACTCATAAAGTTCACCATACACTAGGCTCATTCTGCGATGGATTTCAGCAGCGCTACATCCCTCTGTTTGCAGAAAATATATCACACTTGGCAGGAGTATAGATCGTAACAGCCATGTTCAATTGCTCATAACTCAACTCAGACTGATACAATAGAGCCGGCAGTAGCAGCGGTTGGGTAGGGGGGTGGCACAATCTCATGATGCTCAGACCTGACTCCCTCCTGCATATATCTTGCTTACTTAGATGCATGATCGAAAAAAACCGCCCTCCTATAATTTGTTTTATACTTTTATATACTACATTAAAATAGATGTTTTAACCAGAGTATGGGTATTTCAATCCTGTACACAAAACAGATATTCATTTGCATATGCTTATAGAGGAGTTATAGATAAGTTCAATTCTAAGAATTCAGTGTTTGCAGTCTTTCTAAACTAGTTTTATTATAAAATTTATTCTTCTGATTTAAATTATAAACATAAATTCATTATTTAAATTTTAATTATATACTTAGCCTACATCATCAGTTGAATCATTACAAAATGGTACTAATCATTATTAATAATATTTTTAAATTAAAATTTTATTTCTAAAACATTATAGTAATTTTAGATTTATTTAGGTTCACAGTAATAAAAAAAAATTAACAAATTAGCCTGTCTTTGAATTTAGGAATTTATTATACCTACAATGAACAAAGAAGTAAAATTCTTTGAGCGTTTGGTTAAGGAATTGAAAAAGAAAAGTTATAAAATAAATTCTGACAGTTATAATTATGTAGAATTAGTAATTTTCCAAAAAAGATTACATCAGTTACTGTTCCCTTATTTTCTAATGTTAATAAAGCCAGTTTCTCAAAAACATTCAGTCCAATTAAAATCTTGTGATTTATATCTGATTTTTATTGTACTTAAAAGCTACTGTTTTTTTTTTTTTTTTTTTTTTTTTAATTTCCTTAGACCTAGGCCAGGGGTCGACAACCGTTTGAGTCGGAAGAGTCAAAGATTACAATTTACAAAACTTCAAAGTTTTTAAAGAGCCACAAAATTTTTTCGAAAATAGGTTTATTAAACAACAATTTATAGGTACTTACACTTATAATTATTATTTTAACTCTAATTTTTAAATAATAAAAGCTATAAAATAGGTAATTTATTAAATATATATTTTAATAAAAACACTTTCGCGGTAATATCCAACAGTAGTACTTTGTTTCTTTTTTGGCAATTCTTATTGACTTCAAAAAAGTAGTTAGGTATCTTATTTGGAAAAAAATATGTATAATATGTATTTTAAAAATATAATACTTATTATGTTACCTATCTTTACTTCGGTTTTTTTATTATTATTATATATATGTACATACGTAACTTTGAGAAGATAATTCGCTTCTAACTCTTTTACTTGAAACGACAAACTATACGTCACAGCCAAAGCACTGGTGAAGACGCCAAATTGTCTTGCGTCGAAAGCGAATTAAAACCTACATAGAAACATCCGACGATGGCGTCATTCGAGAGCTTCTGACGCACTGATGACAGTGACAACGCGTATCACGGGGGAGGGTTGCGATGAAAAGCGAGTACAAGTGGCAAAGCGATAAAATCGGTGTCTAATCCTCGATAATCGATTCAGAACGATTTTTAAATGGTTTTTTTTTTATAAAATAAATAATATTTGCGTATGGAACTAAAGAGCCGCATGTTGCCGACCCCTGACTTAGGCTGTTGACAGAACTTTATAAAATCAGTTCCTTATGAAAGATAAAATCCTTTTATAATTTTGTACAATGATTTTAAAGTTATTGTTGATTTAAATTTTTTTTTTATTTTTAAAAATAAATCTGACATTTTAGAAGCATTATTTTTTTAAATTTAAATTATGTATATGACCTTTCTGGTCATCCATTATAATTTCTTATTGTCCGATTCTCCTAATTCTAGTTACAGATATATTCATGTTACGATGAATCATTGTTCTAATTACATTTTACATGAAATTTTGTTTATTTAAAAACAGTTTTCATCATGTATAATGATTTTTCTATGTTCTTATCAATTCCAGATTGTATTAATCACTGGCCAGCATTATCTAAATGGAAAGATATCAATTATTTGTTGACTAAAGCTGGAGAACGAACTGTTCCTGTAGAATTAGGATCTAAGTATGATGACAGTGAATGGTCTCAGAAACTGATGAATTTTCGACAGTTTGTTGAACAACACATCTTAGTCACAAAAAATAAAAATGAAACAGGATATCTTGCTCAACACCAATTATTTCTTCAGGTATAAGAGTTGTTCTCATTTGTATACATTTATATTATTTTAACAGATATTTTGGGTACCCATTGGATAGCTGCTGCAATTTTTGTACCTATGCTACTCTCAACTAAGTAAAAAAAAAGCTTTGCACACAGCTTTATCACACAGGACATGAGATTGTGCCAACAACAGTTCTGACTTTAATACCATCTATGATCCAAAAATCAAGGCTCAATCAATGCATTGAAACTTTACAAGCATTCTTAGTTTAAAGGAATCAAATCAGGTGAAGAAAAAGTCATAGTATTTGTTGACAGGTTATTTTATTTTTACTACCTGGAACTTGTACATCATAACAACTTTCAGAATGTTAAAAAGTAGATATTAAAGTTAAAGTAGATATTATTAATGAAGTTGTTGTCTGTGGTTGGCTCTTCAACATGATTTGGACATTGGACAACAGGAAATTCCATCATGATGTTCATCCACCCATTTATCTTGTATAACGTTGAACAAGCAGTTTCCAGATTTGCCCAAGCTTCTGTTCAGATATGGGTTCCATTAAGAAAGATATAAAAGGCATGTTCAAGTTATTATTTTGCAGTTGTAATTTGTACCCAAAAAATTAAATTTTACTTGAAATATATCAGTAAATAGAAAAGGTTTTGTTAAGAAGTTTTTTACAGCTATTACATTAATTCATGCTGATTCACCCTGTTTTCTCATTCTGATTCCAAAAATGAAAGAGTAATAGTATGTTTTTATTTGTTTTATTTACTTGTAGTTAGATGCTCATTCTACATGGGTCAGTCAAACATAAACTGGACTTTTGTCTCTTCACAGTTTGCGTTTGAATGTGAATGAGCTGGTGCAAAGGGGTATTGATGGTGGAGATGTGGGGAAGGTATGGACACTCCAGCCACCATGGCATTTGCATCTGTCTTTTCAGTAGCTTCAAGTCAGAGCAAGAGGTTCCATCACCAGTTGCACAACATATTATCATGGATTTTCTCATAAATGAGGGTATCAAACTCTCCAAAATTTTGACTAGTCTGCATATGTGGTGTGGGGATATGACATTATCACATACCCAAGTGTACAACTGGGTCAGCAAATTTAAAGGAGGGTGTGAAGTTGTAGAATATGAGAGTCATCATAGATGTTCAAGGACAGGTGTGATAGATGGCAGCATTTGATCAGTATGTAACCTCATGAAAACAATCAGCTCCTTAGAATTGATGAAATTGCTTCAGAAGTGGATATTAGTCATGGAAGCGCTCATTCAGTTTTCAAAAAGCACCTTGGGTGTTGCAAAATCTGTACTGATGAGTACCAAGACTTTTGACCCAAAATTCTAGATAGGCCAAATAGAAAATTTTCCAAATGCTTCTCAATCGATTTTGGTGAGATTGAAATAATTTTTGCATGAATAGTATATTGATGGGATGTGGGTCCATCACTGCACTCCCGAGTCAAAATTGGCAAATATGGAGTGGCATAGGAGGGAAGAGCCTTACCCTGTAAAGGCAAAAACAACTGAGTGTTTTCCATCAAAAACTTTTATAACCATCTTTTGGGAGACTGGAAAGGTGTATGGCTCATCTACTTCCTCTACAAAATCACACTATAAATTCTGCATAAAAAAGTAAAAGTTAAAGTAAAAAAATACTCTGACTTTAATACCATCTATGATCCAAAAATCAAGGCTCAATCAATGCATTGAAAGTTTACAAGCATTCTTAGTTTTTTTTTTTTTTTTTTTTTTTTTTGTCTTCAGTCATTTGACTGGTTTGATGCAGCTCTCCAAGATTCCCTATCTAGTGCTAGTCGTTTCATTTCAGTATACCCTCTACATCCTACATCCCCAACAATTTGTTTTACATACTCCAAACGTGGCCTGCCTACACAATTTTTCCCTTCTACCTGTCCTTCCAATATTAAAGCGACTATTCCAGAATGCCTTAGTATGTGGCCTATAAGTCTGTCTCTTCTTTTAACTATATTTTTCCAAATGCTTCTTTCTTCATCTATTTGCCGCAATACCTCTTCATTTGTCACTTTATCCACCCATCTGATTTTTAACATTCTCCTATAGCACCACATTTCAAAAGCTTCTAATCTTTTCTTCTCAGATACTCCGATTGTCCAAGTTTCACTTCCATATAAAGCGACACTCCAAACATACACTTTCAAAAATCTTTTGCTGACATTTAAATTAATTTTTGATGTAAACAAAATATATTTCTTACTGAAGGCTCGTTTAGCTTGTGCTATTCGGCATTTTATATCGCTCCTGCTTCGTCCATCTTTAGTAATTTTACTTCCCAAATAACAAAATTCTTCTACCTCCATAATCTTTTCTCCTCCTATTTTCACATTCAGCGGTCCATCTTTGTTATTTCTACTACATTTCATTACTTTTGTTTTGTTCTTGTTTATTTTCATGCGATAGTTCTTGCGTAGGACTTCATCTATGCCGTTCATTGTTTCTTCTAAATCCTTTTTACTCTCGGCTAGAATTACTATATCATCAGCAAATCGTAGCATCTTTATCTTTTCACCTTGTACTGTTACTCCGAATCTAAATTGTTCTTTAACATCATTAACTGCTAGTTCCATGTAAAGATTAAAAAGTAACGGAGATAGGGAACATCCTTGTCGGACTCCCTTTCTTATTAGGGCTTCTTTCTTATGTTCTTCAATTGTTACTGTTGCTGTTTGGTTCCTGTACATGTAAGCAATTGTTCTTCTATCTCTGTATTTGAACCCTAATGTTTTTAAAATGCTGAACATTTTATTCCAGTCTACGTTATCGAAAGCCTTTTCTAGGTCTATAAACGCCAAGTATGTTGGTTTGTTTTTCTTTAATCTTCCTTCTACTATTAATCTGAGGCCTAAAATTGCTTCCCTTGTCCCTATACTTTTCCTGAAACCAAATTGGTCTTCTCCTAACACTTCTTCCACTCTCCTCTCAATTCTTCTGTATAAAATTCTAGTTAAGATTTTTGATGCATGACTAGTTAAACTAATTGTTCTGTATTCTTCACATTTTTCTGCCCCTGCTTTCTTTGGTATCATAACTATAACACTTTTTTTGAAGTCTGATGGAAATTCCCCATTTTCATAAATATTACACACCAGTTTGTATAATCTATCAATCAAATCAGGTGAAGAAAAAGTCATAGTATTTGTTGACAGGTTATTTTATTTTTACTACCTGGAACTTGTACATCATAACAACTTTCAGTATGTTAAAAAGTAGATATTAAAGTTAAAGTATAAATATGAGATATTAATATTAAAGTAGATATTATTAATGAAGTTGTTGTCTGGACAAAGCTCTTGGACAAAGTAAAGGTTGCCTACAGGAACAATTGGTACCAATCAGAAATGCAATTGTTTATGTCAGGCCTCACACAGAATAAACTGGATAAAATCTACTGAGTAACCTTAGAACATTACTGAAATAGTATACTTTCCCCAGTATAGTCCAAATTTACCCCCTATGATTTCTTTTTGTTTGGTTCACTAAAGGAAGAGCACTGGGGGGCATTGATTCCAGAGTGTCAATGAATTACTGGAGTTCGAATACAACTGGCTCATGACATCTTCAAACCTTTTATGAAGAACAGATCCACAAGTTCCTCACATGTTGGGAAAATGCGTAGAACCTCAAGGAGACAACCATACAAAAGCAAGAAATACATTTTTTACTATTCTGTACTAATAAAATGTTAAACAAACATTCACTTTTGACTTGCCATGTTTGACTTACCTAGTATCAAGCTGTTTATGAAAAACCATTGCCTTTCCCTCAATATTGCATTAGTAGTTAATTCATTCCCAGATATTTTTCTTTAACAATTGTTTACTTAATTCCGCAGTTGGTAATGTTGAGGAATTCAAAAGAATGTGTTTTGGGTACTTGTAAATTATTACAAAGAGAATAAATTTCATAACACTTAGAAACTACTTTTTTCTTTTTGAATTTTGTTTTAATTCACTACGTTATGGATACTTTTTATAATTTTCCTATAGAGTACAATTTATTATTTGTCTGTTTAGTTCAGATTCTCCTCACCATCCCTCATTGTCACTCTCTCTCTCTCTCGCTCTCTCTCTCTCTCTATATATATATATATATATATATATATATCTATCTCTATCTCTATCTCTCATTTTATTTCACTTTGTGCTACCACTTATGGGAACCATAATTTTATGAAATATTTAAAGAAATTGAAATTTTATTAATAAAACATTAAACTCTTATCTTAATTGTAGGAAAGGCAGTGGGATAGGCTGATTTACAAAAACTTAAAAAAATTTAACCAGTTGCACCTTGATAACATATATATGTATACAAGGGGCATTCAGCTTAATCCAGGACTTTATTTTTTTAATAAATGTAAAACAATAATAAAGTATACTTTTATTTCTATGTTTATACATTTATCCCAACATTTCACTAGTGCCTTATTACCTGCAGTGTAGAAAGATTTGTCATTAAGTTGAACCCAAGGTAGGACTGACTGCTTCACCTCATCATTGCTGTTGAAATGCTGGTCTCCTAGGAACAAGTTCAAGGGCCTGAATGGGTGAAAATCGCTGGGAGCAAGTTCAGACTGTATGGAGACTGTGGCAATAACTTACAGCCAAGATCACATAGTGTGCTTGTCGTGCGGTGGGTTTTATGCAGTCTTGCATCGTCCTGCAAAAACAGAATGCCTTTAGTGATCGCACCAGGTTGTTTTTCTTGAGAACATTATGCACATCTGCTTCAAGATGTGCACAATTTGCAGTAGTACTAACTTAATGTTGACTCCACGGAGTAGAAAATCATCATGAATAATACCATTTTTATCTCAAAAAACTGAGGCCATAACTCTGCCTGCAGAAGCAATTGTTCAAAAATTTTTAGGAGGTGGTGAGTCTGCATGCTTCCACTGCTTTGATGCACATTTTGATTCCAGGCGATGAAATGATGGACCCACATTTCATTACAGGAAACAGTTCAATCAGGAAAAAACTTGCCTTCTTTGTCAAAATGTTGCTTTAACTATTTGCAGATTTGCAATGTTCTTTGCCAATGAAAAGCAAAAAGCTCTTGGTACCCAACATTCACTAACCGTACTAAACTTCATATGGTCTTGAATGATTTTGTTTACAGCTCCGACAGACTCATTTATTCTTCTGCGAATTGCTGACAATTATCCATCGATTATTAATGATCAGTTCTTTCATTCGCTGAATGTTCATGGGAATGACTACAGTAGGCTCCAAATCACCTCGACCAGGATTATCTCTCACTGATGTACAGCCTTCTTTAAAATGTTTGCACCACTGAAATATTTTACTGCAGCTAAGAGTCTCATCACCACATTGTGCAAGGAATTGTGAATAAATTTCACCAGGTTTTATGCCTTCATTCACAAGAAATCGCATTATGTTCCACATATCCATTCACTACATTGGACGCCATGTTTTTACGACTCACTGTTGTTATTTAACATTGCTTTATGCCAGCACGTCATGCAGTAATAACTGACACTTGTATCTTATGTGTACAACCAACAGAATGTGCAGTTATCTCCATTTACCCTCATGTCTAAAAGTCCTGGATTGATGTATATATATATATACACACACATTTATATTTACAACAATTTGGCCATGTAATTGATAAATGGTTAAAAATTAGTCTTAATCTCTTTATATTTGCTGTATTTTTCTTTTGAAATTTAAAAAAATTATACTATGGAATAAAAGTAAATATCTAAAAGTTTATGGCCATTTGATCGATTATTATATCAAGCCATTATAAATTGTAATTAACTGATACCAGTTAATAATTATTAAATTGTAATTAATCATGAATATGTTAATAAATATTGTAGATTCCAGAACTTAAGGAAGATATTCGTGAACCTGAGTTTTGTTGTTGTTCAGATTTAAAAGAAACTAATTTAAATGAGGAAAATGAAGATGTAGATATTAACGCCTGGTTTGGTCCAGCAGGAACTGTTTCACCTCTACATTTTGATCCAAAGCACAATCTTTTAACACAAGTATGTATGCATTTTTATATTTTGAAGTTCTTAAATAGAAGGTTTAGTTAAGATAAACAAATGAAAACTTATTCTAATTATTTTAAATAAAATGAAACTTATTTTTTGCTTACTTTTTAATATAATCCGCAACAACTTTCTAACAGTTAATGTAACAAAATCAATAACTTTCATTGTTTGTTTTCAAATATTGTGAACATTGTAATTATAAATGGATAAATCATTGATCAAGTATGTATTACTAAGTTGAATAATGGCTTAAATTGATATAAAGTTATTAAATTATATATCTGTACCTATAAAGCAACTTGTCCCAACTGACTGACTGACTGATTCATCAATGCCCAGCAAAAACTGCTGAAGGTAAATTGATGAAAATTTGTTAATACATGCTCTTATGGTGTAAGTGCACACTAGGAAAGAACTTTTTGAAATTCCGAGTTAAAGGTTTAAAATGGAGTAACAATTAAATTTAATTTTTTCTTTTTCTGTTTTGTAACAAATGAAGATATAAACTTGATTTATGGTGCGTGTAATGTTTGTGTGAATATAAAAAAACTAATTTTTAGATTTTTTTAATTTCTTGGTAACAAATGAAGATATCAATTTGATTTTTGGTGTGTGTAAAATCAATTTCTAGATCTTTTGAAATTTGACCTTGAAAGTGGTAAAAAAAAAAGATAAAGTAAATTTGAACAATGACTGCAAATTTTCCCCATTTCCAAATATATTAAATGATATGTTCACTAGATTGGGGCTTGCAAATACTCTTGAAATAAATATCTAAAAACCATTTTCAGATTTTATGAATTTCAAATTTTTAAGGGGTGTGAAGTTGTGCAGCACAAAGTTCAACCAAAACAGCTACTATTTCTGTATGTGCAACATGACTAACTGCTCCTGCCTTCAGTTACTTAATTAAAAAATATAAAATAAAAGTAATCAAAGAATTTAAAAAAAAGAGAAATGAAGTACAGTCACCTCCTAGTGGTATTTGTCGGGCAATGCTAAGAACCGGGCAAAATACATTTTTACCCATAACAAGTACAGTTGACCAGTTATAACTAAGTGAAGTCCAAGGGGAAAAGCCGTCTGGTTAGACAGGAATGGCAAGCGAAGTGACCCATGAGTGGCTAAATATTCCCTGTCCGCAACAGGAAACACAGATAACTACATAGTGCGGGTGAAGCCACAACAGAGAGGCTAATAAACATTAATCTGTAATTAAACTGTTTACTGTATATAAACTATTAAACATATCTGAATCTTTACATGTAGTGTAATCTGTATTAAACCAAACCCTTTCATTGGTATAATAAAATCTTTTAATTTCTCTATCATGATTTTATTTAAACAATATTAGCTCTTTAAAATGTGGCAGTTCTTTGTTTAAATGTTCCTCTATTTTTAGCCTGAAATTTGTTTTCAAACCTCTTGTGTTGTAATATGTAAAAAATTTATTAACTTTACTTTTCCTTTTTTAAACATCATTTTCAATAGAATTTATTTACCTATTTGTGCAATTAATCAGTTTTTTAAATTATTTATTTTTCTGAAAAACTACTACTTATCATAAAACCAATCTCCTAAATCTACTACTTTTGAAGAAATGATTACACAAAATAATGAGATGCTTTAGGCAAAATGATTTTAGAGAGTAGAATAGAGAATAGAACATTTAAAATTTCACACAGAACATTTAAACATTTAACATCCATGGCTTTGTAGGATTTAAGAAGTTCTTGTACTAGGGTTTTGAATTTTTTTTCATGCTAGCAATTCTATTACAACAATCACAAATGATATACAAACTGTTAATTCCTTTCGGTTGAGTTTTCCTCCAAAAGCAGGGCCATGAATCACTTTTTTATCAGGCCCATTAAATATGGGTATATTTAAATATTACATAAAGAGGATGCTTTAAGTTTGGCTTCACTTAACTGTGGAAAGATTCTTTCAAACATATATTTTACAAAATTTTTCATCAATCCTAACTTGATGTAAAGTAGAGAAAGAACCTTCTTAGGTTCAACAAGGGGGCATAAGAGACATTTTATCACCTAATTAAAAGAACTTCTCTGTGCCCAGTTTTTTTTTACAAAGTGCTACTGTGTTGTGCTATCTGATAAATATAAAAACAGTAATATTCTGTAAACTTACTTTTGAAGAGCCATTAATATAACTTTCAAATCCCCACAAACTTACTAATTAAAATATTTTGTACTTATTTATAATTTCATTCAGAATGGCATCATATTATCATATTTTTCTGTCACTGAGATTAAATAAGCAACAACTGAATAAGTATGTGATTTCTTGTGTCTACTATGGAGTAAAACCTCATTTAGGCAGTACTTACAATCAATGAAAAGGCAAAATTCTATAGGGTTATAGTATATTTCTAGTTCATTCACTGACCCATCAATATCAAAATATGTGTAAAAAGAATTCTCCATTTTATAAAACAATGAGAAAGCAGCATTTCTCTTTTTGAAGAATGTAATATATGATCCTTCTGCTAACAGATTCCAATTTTGCAATCTAGGCTGAGAAGTTCAGGGTGCGTTTTGATAGGTCCAAGTCAATTGCCAAATCATCTAATTTGTTTTGATGAATAAGATTGGATTCACTGGACATCTGATTATTATAAGTGGGATCACAAATGTTCCTAGAAAAAACCACATTTTCATCAGTTTGTGTATCATCACTGTCATTAAGCTCCGAAATGTTAATATCATCCCATTTTAATGGCGGAGTTGGCTTATCCATGAGGAACCTGTTTAAGGGCAGATGGCACAATTGGATATTCAGTTTGTGTTTTTTTTTTAAATCGTTCTCTGTGACGATAAGACAAAGATAGCAATCATCAGAAAAACATGATAGACAGCAAATAGCATGCGCTTTCAATAGAAGCCATTCTTTCACTGAACTGTAATCACATAATATCTTAAACAACAAACATGAGAATTAAAACAAACATAGGAATCCACATTTTACAATCAAAATACAAAAAACTAGCTTATTCACTTCTTTGGTATAGATTTTTCTTCTGACTTTAAACTTTGTAACAAAACATCATCAAAATTTATCACAAACATAAAAAAACTTATTTGGTGATTTTTTACATTTGCAATGAAATTTGACATTTTGAAAATAAACTACACTTAAAAAATGCCTATTAATTTTTTTTTTTGTCTTCAGTCATTTGACTGGTTTGATGCAGCTCTCCAAGATTCCCTATCTAGTGCTAGTCGTTTCATTTCAGTATACCCTCTACATCCTACATCCCTACAATTTGTTTTACATATTCCATGGCTAACATGGCTTAATTCAAGAAATAAGATAGAAGACAGAAATTAACTGACAAACAAACTTGTCATGAATCATAGTTCTTTTGTTTCAAACTGGGTTTGTCTGCATAGATGAAAGTTTAATTTGCATGTAAGAATTTATTATTTTTTTTATGTAAGAATTTTCTTTTGTTGAAATTTTATGGGATTGGTCCACTAAAACAAAGTCAATATTATTTTGAGAAAATTAATTTAATTATTTTAAGAGAAATCAAAGTTAAAATTATTTTAAGATGAAAAAGTGGGAATACACTATTGTAAGATTGTGAATACACAATCTTATTGTAAGATTTTTTTTTTGTCTTCAGTCATTTGACTGGTTTGAAGCAGCTCTCCAAGATTCCCTATCTAGTGCTAGTCATTTCATTTCAGTATACCCTCTACATCCTACATCCCTAACAATTTGTTTTACATATTCCAAACGTGGCTTGCCTACACAATTTTTTCCTTCTACCTGTCCTTCCAATATTAAAGCAACTATTCCAGGATGCCTTAGTATGTGGCCTATAAGTCTGTCTCTTCTTTTAACTATATTTTTCCAAATGCTTCTTTCTTCATCTACTTGCCACAATACCTCTTCATTTGTCACTTTATCCACCCATCTGATTTTTAACATTCTCCTATAGCACCACATTTCAAAAGCTTCTAATCTTTTCTTCCCAGATACTCCAATTGTCCAAGTTTCACTTCCATATAAAGCGACACTCCAAACATACACTTTCAAAAATCTTTTCCTGACATTTAAATTCATTTTTGATGTAAACAAATTATATTTCTTACTGAAGGCTCGTTTAGCTTGTGCTATTCAGCATTTTATATCGCTCCTGCTTCGTCCATCTTTAGTAATTCTACTTCCCAAATAACAAAATTCTTCTACCTCCATAATCTTTTCTCCTCCTATTTTCACATTCAGTGGTCCATCTTTGTTATTTCTACTACATTTCATTACTTTTGTTTTGTTCTTGTTTATTTTCATGCGATAGTTCTTGCGTAGGACTTCATCTATGCCGTTCATTGTTTCTTCTAAATCCTTACTCTCGGCTAGAATTACTATATCATCAGCAAATCGTAGCATCTTTATCTTTTCACCTTGTACTGTTACTCCGAATCTAAATTGTTCTTTAACATCAATAACTGCTAGTTCCATGTAAAGATTAAAAAGTAACAGAGATAGGGAACATCCTTGTCGGACTCCCTTTCTTATTACGGCTTCTTTCTTATGTTCTTCAATTGTTACTGTTGCTGTTTGGTTCCTGTACATGTAAGCAATTGTTCTTCTATCTCTGTATTTGAACCCTAATTTTTTTAAAATGCTGAACATTTTATTCCAGTCTACGTTATCGAATGCCTTTTCTAGGTTTATAAACGCCAAGTATGTTGGTTTGTTTTTCTTTAATCTTCCTTCTACTATTAATCTGAGGCCTAAAATTGCTTCCCTTGTCCCTATACTTTTCCTGAAACCAAATTGGTCTTCTCCTAACACTTCTTCCACTCTCCTCTCAATTCTTCTGTATAGAATTCTAGTTAAGATTTTTGATGCATGACTAGTTAAACTAATTGTTCTGTATTCTTCACATTTATCTGCCCCTGCTTTCTTTGGTATCATGACTATAACACTTTTTTTGAAGTCTGACTGAAATTCCCCTTTTTCATAAATATTACTCACCAGTTTGTATAATCTATCAATCGCTTCCTCACCTGCACTGCGCAGTAATTCTACAGGTATTCCGTCTATTCCAGGAGCCTTTCTGCCATTTAAATCTTTTAATGCTCTCTTAAATTCAGATCTCAGTATTGTTTCTCCCATTTCATCCTCCTCAACTTCCTCTTCTTCCTCTATAACACCATTTTCTAATTCATTTCCCCCATATAACTCTTCAATATATTCCACCCATCTATCAACTTTACCTTTCGTATTATATATTAGTGTACCATCTTTGTTTAACACATTATTAGATTTTAATTTATGTACCCCAAAATTTTACTTAACTTTCCTGTATGCTCCGTCTATTTTACCAATGTTCATTTCTCTTTCCACTTCTGAACTAAGATTTAAATTAAATTACACATTTTTTAAAAAGCAAAATATATAAAATTTTATTTCATTAATAACTTCTGATATTTTTTCATATTTTTTTTTTTATTGTTATTATTGAATTATTATTTATCGTTTTTTTACAATCAGAAGTTAATAATTATTAATAAATCAATATTTTTAAATTAAAAAAAAAGAAGAAGTTAAAAAAAGTAGATGAAGTCAGATTCGAACCGATATGCATTCCCCTTGTAAGACCAAATATTTCATTAATTAAAATTTTGTTTGGCTATAACTCAGGAACCAATGAAAATAAGTACAACTTATGATACATTGTTGAAAAGCTCTCAATGAGCACTTATTACTGCAGTTAAGAAAAAATAAAAACTCCAATTTTTTTTTGGATTCAGTCAATTGCAATTTAAAGGGGAGGTTCACAATTAGATGTTACAACAGTCCTAAATAAAAAATCTCAACATCCTATGGCTAATCGTTTTGAATTATGCAAGATACATACATACATACAGTGGCTGAAACTAGTCAAAATGGATTCAGGGATGATCAAAATGGATATTTCCCTTGAAATCAGAAAACCGAAATTCTTCATCATCACAATATTTCCTTTACTTCATACAAGAAAGTAAAAAACATATGACCACATTGAACAAGAAGTATTTAACCTCTACCATTACTAGACTGCAGAGTTGCTCACTGCAAAGTAATGAAAACACTATATTATGGTAGAAGGTAGCAAAGTAATGAAACTAACATTAAAATGCAACATGCTGAGACTATTTTAATGATTTATATTTAAATTAAAAGCAAAATGAATAATACAAATGATAATTTATTCCATATTACCACTACTTTGTCAGCCATTGCTATTTTATTTCTGTATTGTGTACCTTGAAGTTATAATTTTTTTTCAGAAGGGTTTCTTTTAGATGGGTACATACATACATATTATTATAAAGTTGGCCACAAACATATTTTGATTTCATAATTAAATTTCAGAATTCTTCTATTAGTGTAATTTTACTACTGATTTAAATGCATTTGATTTAATTAATTGTTTAAACCATTTGAAATAAAAAATTCAATTTGTATCTATAATTTCAGATTGTAGGAAGAAAACGAATTATACTTTATGATCCAAAGTATTCAGATAGGCTTAGACCATATGAAACTAAACTACTAAATAATACAGCACAAGTTGATCCAGAAAGCCCTGATTATAATAAATTTTCTGGTTACAAGGATACACCAGCTTTAGAGACTATATTAAATCCAGGTAATTTTTTTTTATGTATACTCAATAGTTAATAGATAAATAAAAATATTAGATAGTTATAATAATAGTTATAGATAATTTGGTAATGAAATTTTATGTTAAATTAAATTAAATGGTGAAAGGAAAGTACAGAAAGTACTGTGTAGTAATGTATTAGGCGATCTACCATTATAGTTAGTTAGTTCTTAGATGGCCCACACCACTGAAATGCTATATTGAAATAAAAAAATAGATACAAAAAGAATGAATAAATGAGCACTAATTTAAGAATAAATGGATATTTTAATTTAATTAATACTGAAATTATAAATATAATCCAACCAAACTTAACACTCACTTCACACGCTAATCTTTGTTCACTAGTCAAGGTTAGCGACCAAAGCGAGAGTAAGTTAAGTTTGGTTACATTATATTTATAATTTATAATTTTAACTTGAACAAGATTAATGCATTCTTAAATTAGTCCATTTATTCATTCCTTTTTGTATTTATTTTCTTATTTCAATATAGCATTTCAGTGGTGTCATCTAAGAACTAACTACAGAGGTAAATTGCCTACTACATTAATATCTAGTACTTGATGTATGTAATGCAAAAATAATAGATGAAAGTTTGTTATAAAAAAGTAATTAAAAAAAAAGGAGAAAGACATTGGGTTATACTCAAAGAGAGAACTAAAAGGGAATTAAACTCCCTTTTTACGTATCCATATTTAATTAATGAACTGGCCAAGTATGGGAAGGTCATACTAGTACTTTTATGTTGACAGAACACCTACTTCTTTCTGGCTTTACTGAAATAAGAAGATGCCAAGGAAGTTCGTAAGTGTCTCTTAAAAAATATACATCCCAATTCATGGTGCATATTTGTGAGTTACCTGATCTTGATGATATTGCCTTATTCTAATTCAGAGTGCCCTTTAATGGTTTTGCCTAATTGTGAAAGGGATATAGAACTAAGGAAGATAACAGTTACTGATGAATATATTAGCAAAATGAAGACTTTGAATAAGTAAAAAAGGTGCATTATTTAAAATGTTGAATTAAAAGTTAAAGGGAAGATATGAAGATCAAAAAGTTGACACTGATAACAATGGTTTGATAAAGTTAAGGAGATAGGTGGAGAGATGAATTAGGAAGTTTAATGAAAGAAGAATGGTGATGAAATAGAGTAAAATAAAAATTGCTGCATTCTCTGACCTAGAATGAATGGTTAAAAAAATTATCCTGTCATAGATTTCCCCCCAGTGCCATCATTTCTTAAAAATTCTTTCTTACATGATTATGCTATCTTTTCTTTGGTCTATCTCTTTTTTTTTGTTCCTTCACCACCATGTCCATCAATTTTAGCCCAATTATAGCCCTCCCCTTGTTATGTGGTCAAACCTCATCAATTCTCTATCCCACACCTTTGATATTTTACCTACTGTAATTGTGCCCTTAATTAGCTTATTCCTGATTTTATCTTTTCTAGTTATTCCCAGAATGCTTCAGTTTTAGCTTCGTACATTGTCAGTCTGATAACTGTTTATAAATCTTGCCCTTAATTCTTCTATAATGCCCTTAATAAGTTCTTCCAGTTAAGTCAACGTGATTCATTTCTGTTTTTTGCATTTGTACCCATCTGAATGAAAGTATCTTAATTTTTCTACTTTTTTTCAGTTTCTCTTTCATTAAGTACAGTTCTCCATTCATTTCTGCTACAAATGTATGAGAAAGTAAAACATTAATTGTTGATAAATCAAATGAGATGTAGTTTCTCTCAGAAGTTTGTAGAATAACTTTATTGAATGTATTTTTACTATTATGAAGTATTGAAAAATATTATAATTTAATTGATGATTGGTGAACTTTCTCAATCTTTCTACCAAATATATGATGTCACATTTCCCTCTTAACAAGAACAAATGTTTTTGCATTCTGTACTCTTTTCTTCCTGCCTTTTACTAACAAAAAATGTTAAAATTTTTATCACTTTGTCTTGTGATTTTAGCTTTCTAAAAAATAATTTAAACTATAGTTTGTAAAAGTACAATTATTATAGTATATTAAGCCATAAACTGAAAATTATAATGTACTTTACTGGGTTTTATGAAAAATTTGCCGTACACTTGGTCAGATTTAAATTGATGAAAGACTGTGGTTGAAATAAGTAAAAATACAGGATCATTATCAAAATTTATCCTGCTTGCCCTGCATGCCAGTCATTTTTGAGTGCAAGAGCATAAAATATTGATATTTTTAAGCTAAATTTCTATGCTGATCTTCCCCTATGATGATTAATAATACTTACCAATTTGTTTTATAAATACTTGCCCCAGATCACCTATAAAGGAATCCTGCTTCTAGCTGGTTAGCCAGACCTGCAGAAGGTATTTTTGCACAAGAAGTAAACTTAATTGCTAAGATAGCATAGTATTAAAATATTGACAACTTGAATCAGATAGCTCCAATTATCCTAGATTTATGAACAATAAATATTGTTTATTTCTTTATTATGTTAATCCAGTATTGTTCTTTTTGTTTATAGATTAATATGTTGTTAGATGATTTATTAATTTCTTTTTTCTTTTGACAGGAGAAATGTTATATATTCCTCCAACATGGTGGCATCATGTACGATCTTTAGATATAAGCTTTTCAGTCAGCTTCTGGTGGTAAAAATCAAATATTCAGACAAATAAGATGCTCTTTTGTTTGACAAGTTCTATGTTTAGAAATGTGCCCTTCTAGAGATTGCTTATATGATATGTGAGCAGATTGTAAAATTTACATTATCTACTAAACCAAACACTTTATCATCATACCAAAATTCTAACTACGAAAAAGAGAGTTTTCTGACTGAAGAAAATACCATCTAGGTGATACGTTGCCAATACCTAACCTTTTCATCTAACTGGTTAATCAATCAATTTTTTAATTCAACAGAGTCCATTTCCTTCTACTTCTACGATATGTAAAACACAATCCAAAGAGCTCTGAAGTTGTTATAAATTAGCATGCTGTCAGTGAAAGCACTCATTTTAAATCAAGGATATTTTCCTAACAATTTACAAAAGCGAAAGTCCGACTTTCAAATAAATATACTGATTGATTATAGTATATTAATAAACTAATCAATAATCCCTTTTCAGCAATTTCCTTTGAAATAAATTATTTTAAAATTATTCTCTGAAATGTATAGTTATTTTTGTTAAAACAGCATTTTTATTATTATCAAAACCATGCTTTATGAAGTAATTTCTTATCTTCTTTAATAGTTCTGAAACAAGATTTTTTTTTTAATTCACCATATAAGCTCCAAGTTTGTGCATCGGAATATGGAATGAAAATTCTATAGTGTATGAAAAGTGTATGTCTGACTGTAATTCCAACCTAGGAAAAATAAATTTAAAAAAAATTTTAAGCAAAATAATTGTGGTCTATGGTATACACATTTACTTGGCAACTATCTTCAGAATAAACAACTTTATTTTTAACCTCCAAAAAACATCCACTGTAATACAAATTAATTAGCTTAATGTACTTTTAATTCATTTACCTTAATATTTAACAATTAAACGTATGTGAATATCTATTAAAAAGTTAAAATAATGTAGAAATTCATCAAATTAAGGAATTAAACTGTAAATAAAAACCATGAATAAATTTCTCATGAAAAACTACCACTGATTCAAAATTTCCCTCGAATGTTGAAAACTTCCCCAGATTATATATTTCAGCTGACCTTCATAGCATGAGTGATAGCGTCTCGGACTTTCATCTGGAGGTCCCAGGTTTGAATCCCATTCAGGCATGGCATTTTCACACGCTACAATAATTGTCATTCATCTCATCCTCTAAAGCAATACCCAACAGTGGTCCCAGAGGTTAAAAAAGAAATTATAAGTTTCAGGCATATTTTAAAGTAACTCTTGTCTGAAAATGTAAATTTAGCTTCTTGCACCTGGTCTTTCTTGAAGAATTTAACATCACTCATTTCAGAGGGCTTGGCATGCTGATGTCCAAAAGCATGTTCAAATCACTGTAGAAGGAAACCACTTACCCTCCCTTTCTAGACCCAAAATACCTATTATTCTTAAAAATGGTTCAATTTTTTTTTTTATATAATCTTGTGTCAGATTATGTATAACCATTGTGATTGTAAATTACCACATTAGGTAATTTAGCTATCTGATAAACACAGAATTCTAGAATGTTAAGTTTATTTTAATTAAAATATTTTTCTTTTTGAATTGTTTAAAAATTTTAAATAAAATTGTTTTTTTTACAAAAAGAAGGCTGTTGTGAATAATTACGACTTACATGAAACTGCGTATGACTTTGTAAAAAATAAAAGGAAAATTTCTGAAAAATATGTGTTTTCTTTGTCAGACCAAGAATCTTCTGAACAGCCCTTGTACATGGTTTGTAAGTTGCAGTATTGTTACCACATAAAAAAGATCTCTCTTATTTTATGGTTTTTAACATTTTAAAGTCAGCAAGTCTGAAGATATAAAAGTATATATTGATAGGTTGCAAAGTGAAGTATATGCGATTTTGTGTACATCTTGGCATGTGTTTTGTTTAATGATAAGCAAGAATAAAGAATACAAGAATAAAATCATGTACAAAAAGCAGTAATTTTCAAAACCTCCCAACTGTAAGCTTTCTTATTATTTATCCAGTAAATTTCTTATGTCCTGCTGAAAATTTGTAATATATAAGTATATAAAATGTTGTTTTTACTCCATTATGCACATAGAAGGTTTTTCTGAATTATTGTCAAAGTTTAAAAGTGGTAAAATGTCCTACGTCCAGCCTTATGAACATGAGTGTTGATGGAAGGTGAGCTAATTAATAAAAAGGTTATTAAAAAATGTAAACAGACTTCAAGAAAATATAACAGCAGTGTAGGTGATAGATCATGATTTAAGAGGGTCAGTAGCAGACAAATGCAGTCGATACTGTAATAGTGAAATTAATAAAATTATTCAATTAACAAAGAAAATCGTAAAGCAAATAAACTACTAAAAATGATGAAAAAGAAAGGAAACAGCATACAAGCAAAGGGTTCCATAACGTTTCTGACTTTGCCCTTGACAAATTTTTACTTCAGATACACCATATTGTTTTAAATATTAATGCTAATTATACATTTCAGGTACAATTGTGAAAAAGATTTCAAAATTTGAAGTAAAAAATTTGAGTCCAATTCCATTTGATTAAATGATGTTTTAACTTAAAATTTTGCAATATTAAAAGCATAATTTAATCACATCTGTTTTTTATCTTGTATTAATTGTGTATTCCATGATGTTGCTCTGATCAAGGTTTTGCCTTGGTTTCTCTTGTTCTATTAAAATAAATGATGGTGCAGTTCTTTTTTTCATCCATGAATAGTATACCTACCAATTCCTGATGTGTTCTATATAATGTATTATTATGAATCAATCAGATTAAAAAATTTAGTTTAATTAATTTAGATACATATCACTTAATTCATTTAATTTGATGCTGTCTTTATGAAAAATGTAAATAAGCTAATTTTTATTTAAAATGTTAAAAAAATAAAATAACTATAACAATAAATAATAAAATAACATAAAAGTTATAAAGAATTCCCACTAACGATTGAATTTTTGAAAGCTAAACTAGAATGAAAAAAATGTTTACAAAAGAAAAAAATGCCTAGTATATTTAAAGCTAGCATTTTCAAAATTTATAAAAAAGACCATATCTTAACACACTTGAACATTATGAGATATATATTACTTCTAGATAGAAGAACAATTGCTAACATGTACAGGAACCAAACAGCAACAGTAACAATTGAAGAACATAAGAAAGAAGCCGTAATAAGAAAGGGAGTCTGACAAGGATGTTCCCTATCTCTGTTACTTTTTAATCTTTACATGGAACTAGCAGTTAATGATGTTAAAGAACAATTTAGATTCGGAGTAACAGTACAAGGTGAAAAGATAAAGATGCTACGATTTGCTGATGATATAGTAATTCTAGCCGAGAGTAAAAAAAAGGATTTAGAAGAAACAATGAACGGCATAGATGAAGTCCTACGCAAGAACTATCGCATGAAAATAAACAAGAACAAAACAAAAGTAATGAAATGTAGTAGAAATAACAAAGATGGACCACTGAATGTGAAAATAGGAGGAGAAAAGATTATGGAGGTAGAAGAATTTTGTTATTTGGGAAGTAGAATTACTAAAGATGGACGAAGCAGGAGCGATATAAAATGCTGAATAGCACAAGCTAAACGAGCCTTCAGTAAGAAATATAATTTGTTTACATCAAAAATTAATTTAAATGTCAGGAAAAGATTTTTGAAAGTGTATGTTTGGAGTGTCGCTTTATATGGAAGTTTCACTTCCATATAAAGCGATACTTCCCAATTGGAGTATCTGGGAAGAAAAGATTAGAAGCTTTTGAAATGTGGTGCTATAGGAGAATGTTAAAAATCAGATGGGTGGCTAAAGTGACAAATGAAGAGGTATTGCGGCAAATAGATGAAGAAAGAAGCATTTGGAAAAATATAGTTAAAAGAAGAGACAGACTTATAGGCCACATACTAAGGCATCCTGGAATAGTCGCTTTAATATTGGAAGGACAGGTAGAAGGAAAAAATTGTGTAGGCAGGCCACGTTTGGAATATGTAAAACAAATTGTTAGGGATGTAGGATGTAGAGGATATACTGAAATGAAACGACTAGCACTAGATAGGGAATCTTGGAGAGCTGCATCAAACCAGTCAAATGACTGAAGACAAAAAAAAAAGAATTACTTCTAAAGGTTCAGAAAGCGTAAACACAGTTTTTCTAAACTTTGATGAGTAGTAATACGTATGTAGAACAGTGATGATATAATTGAAATCATGTGTATTTCCAATCATATCTTACAACTGATATCAGTATGTATTAAAACTCACAATTTATGAATGGCTAACTTTGCACAGCATGTTGTGTGGTCTGTTTCCTGTAATGTAATTGTTAAATATAGAATTTTCATTTTGTTTTGTATCTTAACTTGAAGCACTGATGTTGTTGAATTGAAGAGAGTATTAAATTTTTTTTGTAATCAAGATAGAATTAGTTAAAAAGAAGAGTTGTTCTGCAATTGGTAAGAATATGATGGGTATGTTGAACTCGGAAATCTGAAAATGTTTTTTTATGTTGTTTTCATGATGCAAAAAATTCAAATTGAAAATTAAAAAAATTATAAAAAGTTAATAAAATATGTCTGAAAGAAAAGCATTTAATTGAAATAGGGTATAACAATTTTAACTATTAAGTTTAAATAAAAAACTAAAAGAATTCAATAGGAGACTGACATCCAAGTTTTATATTCAAACAAAACTGCCTTAATGTTAAACATTTGATTCAGATGGCAAAAAAAATTGTTCTAGATTTTTTCTTTTTTTGTGAAAAGAACATAGACAATAACAACAGAAAGGCAACTAATATATACTTGAAATCTATAATTATGTGGCACGTCAAATTATTAAATAAGAAAGAATCAAAGAGAAGAAAGACTTGTGATAAAATCTAACAGAAAGAAAACTAGATTGAGTAATTAATTCATGAATTAAGGTTAGTTAATTTCATTATAGATATCTAGAGATTAAAGCTATCAGGCAGCATATTTTTTTCTTATGATTTATTCACCCTATGACCTCAAGGCTTATTTATGTTAGGAAATATATTATGCAATAATTGTAGTGTACAAAAAATTTCAATTCTGAACAGGATTTGAACCCAAATGCTTCCCAATGAAAGATGAAGATATTACCAAACCATAAGTAGTTGATTAAATTACTTCAACATATTTGTGAAAAAGTAGATAGTTTAAATAAACTTCAACAGTTGAAAGACTACTGCCAGAATAAACTGAAATAGTGATGCAAACCACTGAGGTAACTGGAAAAAAATGAAATAACATAATATAAAGTAAAAACTTGTCTTTTAAAGTTACATTTCTTAAATCACTTGATTCAGTTTTATGGATTTCAAACCTTTTTATTTTCAGTCATTCTTCTTTCGATTAGACTTTTTAGATTTGCATTTCCTTTCTTCTTTTCATCTTCTTTCTGTTACTTCCAGTATGTTTTCATTCTTTTCGAGAGTGCTTGTTTTTGCTCTTCTGTAAATTTTATTAGTTTTTCTAGGTCTTTGTTTACTTGCTGTTATATTTACTATTTTTATTTTTCTATCATTTTAAAAGTTAATAATTGTTTTGCAAGTCACTCTTTCTACAAAAATGGCCAGAAAACCTCATTCTTCATTTCCGTTTCTAATCTTTTATTTCTTGGTAAATTTCTCTGTTATATTTTAGCCTACCTCTGTTGTTTTGGGTTCAAAAATCTTCCTTAAGATTCTTCTTTTAAAAGATTTCTTACATTAAACTTTCTTAAAGACTTGCTTGCATATAAGGCTTTTGGGCAAATTACTGTTTTGTAATGTCCCCTAATTTAGCTTTACAGCTTAAGAATTTCTTATTGTAAACTTCCACTGTCAGTCAATAAGCCGTTTCCATTTTACAAATCCTACATTTTATTCCTTCTTTTTTGAGTACAGTTTGTGTTATTATTTCCCCAAGATACTTAAGTTTGCCTACTTTGTATATTTTTTGTCCCCCTTTCAAAGATTATTTTTTATACACAGTTCTTACTTATCATTGGTTACAAATTCTGTTTTTTCATAGAACATTTCTAAACATATTTTATGTTGTTTTCTGCCAATAATGTGCTTTTAATTTTTTTTCTATTATTGAATAATTTATTTTTTTGCATTCCTAAATAAACAGATTCTGAGATGCAGTGTTTAACCAGTTCTTTATTCCATTCTCTAATTACTTTCTCTACAGTAATGTTGAATAGGATAGGGGAGATTCTATCACCCTGCCGTATGCCTGTTTTTATCTCAAATGCTTCTGACAATTCTCCATGTAGTTAAATTTTAGATTTGGTGTTTATTAGTGTTTGTTTAATTATTGCTATACTTTGCTTATCTAATTATCCTTCTTCCACTGCTTTAAATGATGATTCACCGTGTATGAAATTGTAGGTTTTTAAATCTACAAAAACTGTAACATATTTTTTATCTTTGTGTTAATATAATTTGTGGTACTTTTTAAATAGAGAATCTGTTCTGTCTTTCTAATGTTTAATTTTAGTTTAGTTTAATTATATATGTAAAAAAAAAAACATCTCTAGGATGATATTTAATTATGGACACACTTTATACTGCATATCAGAGATATTTGGAGGCAGAAAGAAATGGGGTTCTACATAGGTAAAAAAATCTGCATTATGGTGGGTTTTTAATTTTTGTCTGCCATATTGAATCAGACTTAATTTTTTTAAACAGGAAAATGGACTTATGACACATGATTTCGATTTAAAATTGTATAAGGAAAACAATGATGAAATCTGTTTTTCTGTTCATGCCTTTGTTATTGAGTTATAAGCATTCAAAGTTACAATGACAGAAAAATCATGTTAACAAAGAACACGCTACATAAATGATTTTATTGCACTTTACATCCATAATGCATACAATAACAAACTTTAAACAGTGCTGTAATATTGATATTAAACAGTAACTAATAATTAACAATCCAACAACAAATTAATCAGCTATATCAACTACTATTATTTTCTAAATAAAAATTTAACTTCCAGTGTTAATATCAGATGATATTTGTTACTTTCATAATGAAAAAAATCAGCTGGAAATGCATACTTATGAAAAAATGTATTACAAAATTTAGTTGAGAGTAAATTAGCTGTTGATTTACAAAAATGCAGTTTGTATTATTTTAACACTGCAATTTATTAACAACTCATTTCACCTTTTTACATCAACATACTTGTAATGCTAAAATTTGATAGTGCTAATAAAACTTAAGTTGTAGACCTAGTGGTGAAAGTTTTATTATTAGTTTCCTCGTTCATTTATTTAGTTGTTTAAATATTAGATTTATAACAATGCCTTCTTTAAGTAAAACCAAAAAGAAAGCTCTCTCTTGATGATGTACGGGTATGAAGACAGTTCGGCCTTCACAAGAAGTATGTGATTTATTTAATAATAGATTTCCAAACAGAGAAACAATAAGTACAGTGATCAAGACAGTACAGCGATTTGAAGAAACCGATATTGTAAAGAATCGTCCTCGCACCAGTAGACCAAGAACTGTAACAACTTTTGTTAAGTCATTTGATGCATTGCAGACCTTTGTTGAAGATCCTCATTCATCGATTCGGAAAGCTATTGTCCAGCATGACATAGTTATGTTTCAGTTCAAAAAGTTCTTAAAACAAATAAATTTCACTCTTATCAGCTACACCTGGTGCAAGAGCTTTCGGAAGGTGATTTTGACTGCCAAGTTAGTCTAGAGTGTAGTTAGTAGAGTATTGTGATATTATAATGCAAAAATTAAACATAGACACAAATTTTTTTAATTCAGTATTTACTAATGAAGCGACTTATGTTAAATGGCCATGTGAGTGAGCACAATGTCGATATTGGAGTGATAATAATCCCAGATGGATGTTGGAAACTCAGACACAGCACCCTCAGAAAGTAAACATTTGGTCGGGAATTGTTGGTCATTGTATTGCAGTTTGTCATTGTTTGTTTGTCATTGGCATTGTATTTTTATTTTAGAAAATCTACAGGAGATGCTTACTGCAACTTGTTAGCCGATAGGATCTTACCAAATATCTGGGAAAATGTTGGACAAGAATTAAATAGTAACAGCAAATAAAATAATAAATAATTATAATAACAGCAAACATTATAGTATGGTTTCAGCAAATTGGTGTATCACCTCATTATTATTTAAGGGCACAGCAAATTTAAATGAATAATTTCCAAATCCATTAGTAATTTATGACTGGAAACATTTATTTAAAATTTTTAAATAAATATTGTAATATTTAAAGTAAATAATATCAGTTGATATAGCCATTTAATTTGTTGTTTTGTTAATTATTAGTTACTGTTTATTATTATCAATATTATAGCACTGTTTAAAGTTCATTATTGTATGCATTGTGAATGTAAAATGCAATAAAATTGTTCATGCAGCACGTTTTATTGTTAACATGATTTTTCTGTTATTGCGACTTTGAGTGCTTTTAACTTGATAACAAAAGCATTAACAGGTAGGTCAAAGAAAAACAGGTTTCACCATTGTTCGAATCCCGTTCAGGCATGGCATTTTCACACACGCTAGAAATCATTCATCTCATCCTCTGAAGTAATGCTTAACTGTGGACTTGGAGGTTAAAAAAAAAAAATTAAAAAAAAAAGGTTTCACCATTGTTTTTCTTGTAAAATTTTAAATCAAAATCATGTGTCATATGTCCACCTACAGACAAAAATTAAAAACTCACCAAAATGCAGATTTCTTTTTAACAATGTAGAACGCCATTTCTTTCTGCCTCCAAATACCTCTCAGTTATGTAGTATAAAGCTGTGTTCATACTTAAATGTCATCCAGTATATGTATGGGGTGCATGCTCCATTTTTCCAGATTTTCCCACAGTATAATTTCAACATTATTAAAAGTATTAATAGATGATAAATAGTTATTGTTCAAGTACATCTAAAAATGGTTTTAATCATTTTAGAATTGATTTCAGTATAATAGCCATATATTAAGAATTGTTACCTTGGCTCTCAGTAAATAGAGGAAATCTTTTATTAACAATAAATACTATTGTGGTAGATAGTGGACGAATAATATTACAAAAATTTTTAAAAGCTTGCTTTATACATTTTAGTCATACTTTAATCAAATTATTATCATACATTGTATGAGTTTAATTAGTAGGTTAATGTGGATTTCAAAAGATAACATCATATATATTGAAATTTATAAAATATCAAACATTTGCTATACAAAATAACAAATTAGTGAAGTTTTTGATTATTGAAATACAACTGTAAATTAATAAAACTTTTTTTGTTGCTTATATACATTTTGCAAATTTACCTCCACATGGGGGATGTTTGCAAAGTAATGGTGGAATGTTATATTGTCACCCAACCTTAGTAAATGTGCAAAATTTCATCAGTCAGTGTTGTCAGAAAGTATGTTAAATTAAGGATGCAAGACTTGAGGACAAATATGAAAAAAAAAATTGAAAAAAATCATTGTGAGTTAAAATAAAGCAAGTAATTATTGTGAAAGAAAGAAAAATTTCCATTAAAACTGCTGGGAATCTGCACTTTTTGAAGTGCAAAAAAACATTCCCTACTGAAGAATACAGAGTAAGACCTTGCACTTTTTTATTTGCACAGCTCTTCACTAATAATAACTTTGAAGTGACTACTCCTTTCTAACAGATGATTGAAATTATCAGCAGTTTAAATGGAGTAATGTATGTAACTAATTTGTATTAACAGAATGATAGAAGTACAGTATAAAACTCAACTTATTTCCATCTTGTGGTTCTTGAAAATAAGCAGATCTACAAACTTGTTATTTTACAACATATTACTGACATCTATAAAATTTACCAAGTCTAGATAATAAATATATCTTTATCATGTTAACATCATTTAAAATAGTATTCTTCCCCAAGGGCAGGAACATTTTTTTTTAATTCCAAATATCTCACGTGTTAAATAGTAAAGTTGTTCTCTTCTTAATATGCTTACAATAACTGAATGTTTTCAGTTATAGGTATGCTGAAAAATGGTTAAACGTTTTGTCTAGAATAACAAATAGAAATTACTCATTTTATTGCTCATTCAACAAGGTGTCATAAACAAATCACTTTGAAGGAAAAAGAAATTAAAAAGAAAAATATGTGTGAAAGTAGACTTTCAAAAATTGTTTTTTTCTCTGAAAATTCAACTAAATAAGTCTGAAAACTTATTTTCATACATTAAGAAACAGAGATGCTGTATATGTCTTTTTTCCAAATGACAAAATGACAGTTAAAATAATTCAGTATTTAGTTGACAAGTCAGGAAAACCCAGTTGGCTAATTGTATACACAACTGTGATTTGTACAGCTTAACCTTTTAATTACTGATTTGCAGTAGCCTTACTGTAACATACCTTTCTTTCTTTTTCCTGTTTAGCCTATAGCAATTACTGTTCAGGTATTACTTCAGAGGATGATATTTATGAGTGTAAATGAAGTGTAGTCTTGTACAGTCTCAGTTCAACCATTCCTGAGATGTGTGGTTAATTGAAACTCAACCATCAAAGAATATTGGTCTTCAAGATCTAGTATTGAAATCCGTATAAAAGTAACTGACTTTACTAGGACTTGAACTCTTGACTTCCAAATCAATTGATTTGGGAAGACACATTCACCACTAGACCAACCTGGTGCGTTACTGTAACATACCTACTAATTTTTAAAATTACACAATGTAAATAAAATATTTATTATTCATGAGAAGCCTAGTTTGAATACCACGTGGAAGTAAAGCATATTTACTATACATGATTGGTAGTTACAGACTTATATTTTGATCTTATTCCCACTAAATATTTAAAAATAAGAATGCCGAATAACTACACAATTTTAAGGTTTGTACAAAAACCAGAGTGGAGTCATTGTGGTTTATCAAAAAATTAAATGCATGAATTACGTGTAATATTTAACAGGACTGCTCGTTAATAAAGTAATTAATATACAATCTATCAATCCATTTTTAAAACCCATTAACTGGGGTAGCGGCAAATTTGCTTCTAGCTAACTTGTATAATGTACTGTTGTAAACTAATTAAACATTTAATGATACCCGCGTTCTAAAACGATAGTACATAGATAAGGCCGTCATTGAAATGACAAAGATTTTTCACATAATCATCAGCTCTGATACGAACGAAATTTAATAATTATACCCTACTAAAGCTAGAATTTTAAAAATAGATTAATGGAATTCTGGAATTCAAAATATTCATTTTAATGTGGCATTGTTAAACACGCGATTGCAGCTGTTGCAATTTTTACTATTAATAGAGCATTGAAGCACCCTGATTTTCCTGTGCTTATATAAACTTTTACTTCAGTTCTAGTTTTAGGCAAAAATTGAATTTTTTTAATTTGTACCAATTTCCGCTAGAATTAACTTGCGTGTTGTCTTGAGTTATATTTAAATCCTGACGTAAGCTATTAGCGGTTTCTAAGAGAAGAAGGGAATTTTCATTCTGTCCCATATGATGATGTAATGTAGCAATGTTATTCTGTCTGCAAGGCTGTTAAGGCCAAGTTGTGAAAATGTCATTTCGATACGTAGTGTGTTATGTGAGGATGTTCCTATATTTAGTTGTTTAGAATGAAATATGTTTGTTTTTATGTGTGTGATTTTTACTTACCGTTGATTTAGTGAAATAAATTACCGCAACAATGATTGAAATGGAGCAAGAGGCCGTGTATGGAACACACGAAGATTCTCATGTTGTTATGTCTGAAAAAGTGCAATCATTAGCTGGTAGTATATATCAGGAGTTCGAAAAAATGATAAGAAAGTATGATGAAGATGTTGTGAAGGATTTAATGCCTTTAGTAGTGAATGTTTTAGAATGTCTCGATTTATCCTACACGGAAAACCAAGAACATGAAGTTGAATTAGAACTTCTACGCGAAGACAACGAGCAGCTGGTTACACAGTACGAAAGAGAAAAACAATTAAGAAAGACTTCTGAACAGGTAATTAAGCCTAGTTATTATGTACTTATAAATCAATGGGATTCATTTAGTTTCATTAACAGATCTGGATGGACTTGTTATGTAACTGGGTGATGATAAATTTTGTTTGCTTTGTTTTGGTTTTAATTTAAACCCAAGTTAACCTGTAATATGCATCATCTAATTATTTTATTATATTTTCACCCCTAATTTTATCTGTGTTCTGTTAACTTTAACAATATTTTGTTGGAAACCAGTTTTTAAACTCCTTTTCATTTGTGACCATTTTGCATACTCTGGAGAAATTTTTATAGTATCTGAAATTTTATAGTTGTATTTTATGGCATTTTGTTATCCTGTTTTAAAGGGTAAATTAATCGATGAGTTGTGTTACTTTAACAATTGCTTAATTAGTGTTTTAAGTTTCAGTACAAAACCCATGATGGGAAATTAATAAAACTGTGTTATACACATTATTATTGTTATGTTATTATATTTTATTTTTGTTTTATCTTGTATTATACCTAGATTTTTGTTCAACTTTGAAATTATTTAGAAAAACTGAAAAGGTAAACATAGGCTGATACTACTTATGACTACATTCTGTTTTAGAAGCTTTTATTAATGATTAATAAATTTTATTTCTCAGTGGCATCACCTGATTTCTAAGGGAGTCATAAATGCATTTTTGATAAGATAATTTGTAAAATTACATTTATGTTGAGTGCTGATGGAGTTTGTGCTTTCAATTCAGTTTATTGATCTTAGTCAAATGGCAGCATACATAATAAAATGTTATTTGTAGAATACTTAAATGAATTTAATATTATTAGCCACTACTTAGGTAGTTATTTATTTTTAAAAGGAAACATATTCTCTTTTCTTTCATTAGAATTAGCTGCTGTGGTTGTAATATTTTGTTGTATTATAACCTTCCAAAACATTTGTTTTTTATTTCCATTTTACTTCAGTTTTTTACTTTTTCTAACCGGTTTTGTTATTTAAGATTACGAAGTAAATCCTTCACTTTATTGTTGTTATTTTTTACTAATTTATGTTATATAATTTGGTTTCTTTTATTGAAAAGTCAGCTCTATATAAAAAAGTACTTTCTTATTTAAAACTTAAAATCATTTTTGGGTTTTCATGTATTTTTCCCTAGCTAATGTAATCAAATTTCATGGATTTTTTCCAAAATGAACAGCAGTCAGTTGTTAATAACTGCAGTCCATAATAAATTGTTAAGTGTAATGGATTATTTTTTTCAAACATCAGTAAAATATATAACAGAAGGTAGTATCACATACTGCTTATTGCATAATTTTAGTGATGTATGTACTGTTTTCTTGAACTTTGTACTTATATTCGACAATTATATTTACTCTTATAATTTGAATAATGTAAGTGCAAACAATCTTTCATACTGTTAGCTTGTAGTAGGCCCTTTCATTAGTTAGATTGATAATTCTTTAATATGGTATGATAAATTATGCATGTTTGCAGTATCATATGTACATATTAGTAATAATTATTTTATATAATTAATGAATCTTTTGTCAGAAAATGAGAACTGTTTAATTGAAAAAAAAGAAACATAATTTTTGTTTTGGTTAGCAGAAATTTCACCGTATTGATTGAATGCTGTCAAACAATTTTTAGCTTCAGTTTAGTCTTAGAAAGTATTTATATATATTTTTTTTACTAAAAAGATATAAGTAAAAAGTTTTTTATTTTACTAGCTTGTAACATAGAGAGAAAGTAAAATTTGTTGAAATTACTTCCATGATTTTTGTATTTTGTTTATTTTTTGGAATGGTTTTTAGACATAAAATTCTAAATAAAAAAAAAAAAAAAATTTAGGATGGTATCTTACCTATTATAAAATATTGATCTTATGAGACTTTTGGACGAAAACAGTAGAAACGTAATCTGGAAGACAAATTTAGCATAGAATATTGTCAATTAAGGTAGATACCATAGTCAAAGATTGAAATTGTGAATTTTTACCGCTCTCATGCCAGTCTGTAGCATATATATGTTTTCTTTAGATAAATATAATCATTTTATTTATTATATTCTCATTTCTTAGTAAATTGTGGAGCAGGTTTCCACTAATATATTACAGTTCATGTGCATAATTATTATCTTATTTTGAACTTAATTTTTTAAATTAGCATATAATGTTCAGTTATGCAGTTTAGAAAAAAAACTAATACAGAAATTATGATTAATTTTCTCCAAAAAAAGTCCATGAATATTATGTTGTTATTTATACTACAGGGAGAGTTAGCATTTAAAAGAAGATTTATATGAATCCTTTGCTTTCATTATCATTTTTTATTTCTGAAAATTTCATTACTGTCAATTGATTTTTACCCCCCAAAAAAAATGATTCCATATGTTATATGGAAAACGTTGACATAGTGTATAGTTATGTAAAAACTCCTGAAAAATGAAAGTATAATAAATGTAATATTTTTGTTAATTTAGTTACATGGACTTTCAGTCTTGAACTATCATTAACAAAAAAATGTTGAGTAGATGTAATTTACATGAAAATTTAGAACAAATGTGCAGTCTCTTATTCTACCCTTTTATAATTTTGGTGTTCTAGTACTGCCTATAAATGAAATAAGGAAATGAGCTTTAAGGTAATTCTGTAGATGTTGAGCAGTGTCATTGTTTCAACTGTTTAAGTGATTTTGTATTTTAAAGTGTTTTCAATTTCTGCCCTTTCTGTTACTTTTATTTTAAAATTAGACTGTTTTTCCTAATTGTTATACCATATTTCAGTTTAGTAATTGCCATACCATGAAACATTTTTTAAATTACTATTTTAAGTATCAATATCAATGTTGTGTAACTAATTTCTGCATTAACAGTTTACATTTACACTAACACAGTTCTAAGGATATTACAAATCAGCCTCTTTTATTAATTTGTCATCATTATAAACATCTGAATTTAAGAGTTTCTGTCTACTTACCACTGATTATTGTTTAATAAATAAATGATGTAGACAACTAACATTAATTGTAGATCTTTAAAAATTGCCTAATTTCATTCTTAATTGTCAAGTCATTCTATATTTGGAAATTACTGTGTGAACTTAGTGAAATTTTATGTAGAATAAATTGATTAAATTCAGAGAATCAGATGTTTAAATTCTTAAACATTTGAGAATTGTTATAATTAAAAAAATAAAAAGCTGCTGAATTAATACCATAAGTATCACAAAGGACCATAGAAAATGTTTTAAATTTTTTTGTTAATTATTATAAGACCCTTATTTTGAAAATAATTATTCCCAACCATAAATAATTGTGTGATTCATTTATGGTTGCAATGTTTTTAGTCTTATATAAATAAGGGGATTTTTATATTTAATTTGTAGTTATTTGAAAAGGAAAGAATATGTTTGATAACAATATTAAAAAAAAAAATTAATTAAGCCAGTTTTTAAAAAAAACTGCTATAAAAAATAGAAATTAATATTGCTTCAATTTTTCTTTAATTTTTTACTTTTGAAGTTTGCACCAAATTCAAAATAACTTTTAACAAATTATTAAATCTTTGTTTAGTGTTGATGTAAAAAAGTGAAAATTTAAATAATATGTATTTTTTCTGTTTAGTGTGTGCTTAAAACTGTTTTTTGGTGAACAAATAGTAATTTGTATTTTTAAATTTTATTTTCACTTAAAATATGATAAGTCTGCAAAATACATTGTCTACATGAAGTTTATTTTAAGTCATAAGTTAATTAGTAGCTCTTGTTAAATCACACTTTTCTCAGCAAACAGATAACTCAAAATACTCAACCTAAATATCTCCATTTCGTGTACTTTCAATATTATATTAAATATACAAAATAATAATTTTCTATAAATTAATTAATTAATTTATGTAGTATATATATATATATATAATTATAATGAGGTTTACGTAATATATTATATTAATTACTTCTTATAAGAAAAAACAAATGATAATATGTAAAAAAGAGAAAAAAACTATCTCTCTGTGGTGTAATTAATGTAAGAAAAATATAAACTATGTAATACAAAAAAAAAACCAAATATATGTTAATTAATATTTTGTGTTGTTTTTATAGTGTTAATGTATTACTTCAGTTCAGTGGATGGAGTAAGTGGAGGTTATGCAGCAATTAAAAAGTAAATAAATGAAGTTGAAACATTAGAATTCCTTATTATAAAATTTGCAATATTAATATTTTAAAATTAAATTTTTTTTTAAATCTGAATCTTTAGCATTATAATATTCAAATTTGGTTTTATAAGAATAAAATTCTGAATTTAGTTTAACGATATTAGTAGAAAATATTAATAAAGAAATTAATAGATTATAATTTATATATTAGAAGACAACTGATATAAGAAAAAATAGAATGATATTGCGTAATTCTTTCTTTTTCCTGTTTAGCCTCAGATAACTACCGTTTAGATAATTCTTCAGAGGATGAATGAGGATGATATGTGTGAGTGTAAATGAAGTGTAGTCTTGTACGTTCTCAGTTTGACCATTCCTGAGATGTGTGGTTAATTGAAACCCAACCAACAAAGAACACCGGTATCCACGATCTAGTATTCAAATCCGTGTAAAAATAACTGGCGTCTAAAAGCCGTCTAAAAAACTGGCGTTAACCACTAGACCAACGCGTTGGATGATATTGCGTAATTAGATTAAGTTTTCTGCACTCCTTTATTCTAAAATAGTTGTGAGGTAATCAAATACTGATTGTATTCAGTTTTTTAAGGGCATGGTAGAAAATATGTTCTGGTTTCAAATATAATAAATAAAATTGTAAACAAAATATGGTTTATTGCACACACATACAAAATCAAATAAATGGAAATAGTATGATTAAAGACTAAAACTAATTTAATAGAGAAAAGCATAAAAGGAAAGAATGAATCAATGGAAGGGGGTATTTACATTTATTTATTCATAGTTAATTAATTTAAGCTGTTATAGGAACTTGTTCTACAGTTTTCCAATTATGGAAATTTAAATATGTGCAAATCTATACAGGAAAATATAAAAGTGACATTGTTTCAAGTTTTATTTTTTATTGTTTATTAACATTTAAATTGAATTATTTATGTTTTCTTGTAATTCATTATTGTTTTTATAACATTTTTACTTATATAATTTTTCTGCAATTTTGTGATATGGTTATTTATTTTTTTTGTTTTTAAGATCATTTCATGTACAACAGAGCATAAGTGTAATTAAAATTGTTCTGCAAACGTAATTTATAAATATAATTAAGATTTGGATGTAAAAGCTTGTTACAGTACCGTTAATTAAATCCCAAATGCCTGGCTTTATACAATAAGCTATGTGATAGTACCAGGTTGGGCCTATTGAACAAACTATTGGATAACGATCAGCTTCCCAGAACAGATCATTAGGTATAGATACTCCCACCTAACTATACAAAATTTACCACATCTAATAGCAAATTTACCTCATCTTTGGTCTGGATCCAGTGACCACTAAGCTAAAAGAGGAAGAATTTATATTAGTTTGGAAGATAAGAAAAACAGTTGAGTTATGAGAAAGAGATGATTTGCTTACTCACTGACCCTTTTTTTTCTTTTTCTGTTTAGCCTCTGGAAGCACCAAAGCACTTCAGAGGATGAATGAGGGTGATATGTTTGAGTGTAAATGAAATGTAGTCTTGTACGGTATCAGGTCAGCCATTTCTGAGATGTGTGGTTAATTGAAACCCAACCACCAAAGAACACCAGTACCCACAATATAGTATTCAAATCCATATAAAAAGTAACTAACTGCCTTTACTAGGATTTGAACCTTAGAACTCTTGACTTTGAAATCAGCTGATTTGCGAAGATGCATCTACCACTAGACCCTCACTCACTGACCCTGAAAAAAAAACCAAGCCAACCCAGAAAAGTGCCTCATATTTAAAAGTAGTGGTTACACATCCCATCCACAATCCCTTCAGAAGTTGCAATATCTCTTAACAGAAGTGAGAACAAGAATAGTATCTTGTGGATCAAAAATTTTTTATTGAATCATAACATACTCATTAATTGAACTCAAATATGCTGCAAAAAAATATCAATTTTCCACCAAACAGTCAAGAACGTTCTTAAGAATATACTGCTTCACAATAGTTTTTTAACCCACTTACAATAAAATATTTAGTCTCAGGTTGATGCTGTTTCTTCATGGGTCATTGAAGATAGTCAAATCAGAAGATACCAATAACCACATTGAAATCACTTTCGAAGTATATCATTTATTATATTTTGACTTTGAGCCTTGCATCATGGCTGTTCTGCAACATACAGTGAGTTTTGATTAAAGTGTAATACTTCCATGGTAAGAATGCAGGTAATCAGTGCATCCTTGATGTGTTCTGGCAGGAGCACTCATAAAATGACCTGAGGGTCTGTTTCCTGTCAGTGGCTGCATAATAAACTTATTGGCTAAAGTATCTATCAAGTAAGCCCTGGCCTAATCTCCTCCTAACATAAAATACCTCGTAATTCCTAATGCAGAATAAATTAATTCGTCATTTTTCATATTAAATTTTTCTTTCTTATTCTTTCACTGAAAATTCTGATGCCATACATGAATGAGTTAATAAATAGATGAACATAGAAAACATTTTAATAAAAATGGATTTAAAAATTCAGAACATATTGTTGCAGTCAAGATAAATTAAATATTGCACATATTAGAATTTTGTTGTTAAGAGAAAGCAAAAATGTTTATTACATTTGTTATTAAACGTCATTAAAACTAACTTGAATATAATAATTGTAATAAAATCTGTTTATACAAATTTCAGTTAAGTCTTTTAAAGAATTTGAAGGAATATTTCCACGTGGGTTAAAGGAATGGCATTTTAAAGACGTCTTATTGTAATAGATGGGGAGAAAGTAATTTTGAAACTTCTAATTGGATGAGGAAGTCATTGACATTGATAATCTGAAAATAGTGCGTGAATTTAGCTGAAAAGAAGCCCTAATGTGTGTAGTCATTGCTGAAATTGTCACATGCTGAAACATAGATTTTATTGATTCTATTTTTTATTTGAGAAGTGAATTTACTAATAGAAAACAAAAACAGTAAAAGAGATTGTAATTACTGTCATTGTTACAAGACAGTGATATTTTTTAAATAATTAGTTTTATTGTTAAATGCTTTTTTCATGATTTAAGTTTGTTATATTTCTGACTCGTACATTGTTTTTTTTTAATATTTTCTTCCCTTAAACCCTTTCACTTGCTATTTGGTCAGGATTTCTTTAAATTTTTATCATTTCAGAGGAAAATAGCCCATAGATTTTGAATGTTTGGCAGATGTAGAATATATTTCATAAAAAACTAGATCTCTTTGGTGATATTTTTTTTTGTGAAAATGTATCTGTACATTTTGAAAAGGTGTAGACTATTTTGTAAACATGAGGTAGGTGTAGGTTTAAAAATTTTACTTCATCTTTTTTTAGGAGGGGTTCAAAAATATTCTTATATAAGATCTCTAGATAATTGACCTGTTAATAAAAATTGAAGAAAATGAAATAAATTTTTAACAGTTTATTGTAACTTTTATTGCAAAAAAGTAAAATTTAGCTCGATTGTTTCATACTGTTGATCTGATTTAAAAGAAAAGGAGATACAGCAAAGATAGCTTACAAAAAGTAGATAGTGTGTGTACTCTGTACATTTTGTATAAAGGATGTATTACTGCAATACTGAAAAAATAAAAACCAACTTTACTATATTTTAACTTTTATATGAAATAAATAAAAGAATTCTTGCTAAGAATGAAAACTGGAATAAAGTTAAAAGAATTGTAAATTTTAAAGAGTTCAAAGAATGTAAATAAAAACAATTATGTGTTATGTAATTTTTATTAAAATTTCCATATTGAATTATCTAATTTCAGAAGTAGCAAAAAAATTATATTTATAGACTATTTTTTTTTAGATTTAACCAATTGAAAAATTAAAGTAATAAGAAGTTTTAAAAACTTAAATAATTTGTGTATTTTTTTTTTAAAAGTTTCTGTTCCCTATTTTTCAATTTTATTTTTAAACTAAATGTGTAAGGACTGGGGACGGATCTTCTAAATTCTGACAAAATCTTACTGAGGTAGGAGGTCTAAAAATTGTAATTTTCTGCTTTCTAATTTATGTACAGCCCTAAACCAACCAGCTACCTATTACTTGCATTACACCTAGCAGCCAACAATTTATGTTTATGTATTTTATCAAACTTTGTCTCATTATCTAATATTGTTTATTAGTAACAGTTATTTGAAATTTCAATAGAACTTGATAATTTGTCATACCTGACGCTCAAAGAGTGAAAAATCAGAGAAAATGACAAAACATTGAATAAAAGAAAATTAAATTTTCTAAAGTATATGTGAAAAATATTGATGCGTATGTTTTATTACATTTATATTTTATTTTATTTTACTCTGTGTCTTTTATATTCAAATATGAAAAATAAATAACTGTTATTATTAAAGCGTTAAATAAAACTGACAAACATACGTAACACTATAACTACATAAATTTTGCATTGGTAGGCCAACCAATTAGGCAGCACTGTTAACTTAAAACATTTTATGTCAGGGCAGAATGTGTAGATTGTAGAGTATATTTTTATTCGTCTTGTTTACATGTGTAGGAAATTACTTGAGTTCATCTCCCAAGACTTTGTGACCTGATGAAATTGTAACTTTGTTTAATCAGCTAAAATGATTGTAAATGTCTACTTGAATCAGCATAAAAAGAAAAGGATTGATTATTGTCTTTAATAGTGCATACTACAAGCTAACAGATTGTTTATGATTAATCACTCTTCTTTAACAGTATCATTTTTATGCCCATAATCTCCTGCAGCTTCTAAAAATAATTTTGTATACATATGTTTTTTGTTTTACATATGTTAATGTGTTGGTACAGTATCTAAATTATTTACTTAATCAGTAATCAATAATTGTGGCTATGTAGAAGTTTATAAATAAAATCTTTAAATATTTTTTTAGAAGGTTCAGCTTTATTTCTACTAAAGAATTAGTTTTACTCACTTTAAACTAATCATAAGGAAGAATATTATCTAAGAAACCTTTTTGATTAAATTGGTATTGTATTGCTGTAAGCTATGAATAACTTTCATCCTTTTTTTTATTTTTCTAATGTGTATGTTGCAATCTGTTCAACTAGTAAACAATAAGCAATCTCCCTCCCGTGGCCCAATGAGATGAGGATGATACGTAATCATGTAGAGATTCAGGCTAACCATTCCCAAGACATGAACCCAACTTACCAAAGTACTCTGGTATCCACTGGTCTAGTATCCAAATCCATATAAAAGCAACTAACTTTTACTAGGATTGGAACCAAGAATATTCGACTTTGAAAGTTAGCTGTTAAATAACTAATTTGTGACAAGTTAACCACTAGACCAGCCCGATGGGCTAACTTTAATCCTGCTTTAATTTTTTTATCATTTTTATGATATGTATATAGACTATGTACTTTTTAACTGTTGCACATGTGCATATATTTATATTTTTTTTATCTAAATAATTTTGTTTTGTGTTAGTTTGCTGATTTAATTCTGGTTATTTGGTTGAACGTTAGAAAGTAGCCTAATAAATATTTTTTAAATTTATTTATACATATTTTTTTTTTTGGAAACTGCAAAATCTGCCCACATGTATTGTTAATATTTATATACATGCATGTGTAGGCTGAAAACATTATCTTGTTAGACTATAAAATATGTGTAGGTTGATAATAGATCTGATTTTATGAACGGCAGTTATGATAGATTATTATACAGGAATAAAAAATCCTAACAAAGGATATCTAGCATTTTATTCTAGTCTGGAATTTAAAAAAAAAATTGTTGTGTATGAATTAAATATTTCTAAAAATTTTTTTTTTAGGAGTCTGGCATTAACATATGATAATTTTGTTCATTTGCAGTAATTCAATCTATTGAAAAGAGCCATCTGTTCTTAAAAGTTGTTTTAAAATATATGTGTGTGTGTATATATATATATATATATAAATTAGTGTTTTTTTACTATTCTTTTTTAGTATTGATTTGTATTAAAACAGAATTTACATTTTCATAATTAGCTGTGTTTAAAATGCAACTGTAATTCATATTCAGGTATTTCCTGAAATGTGTTACATAGTGTAGTAAATGCCATATTCTTCAACTAATTATACAATTATGATGTTAATGATTGTTTCATTTATCTTACCCTTCTATAAAGAGGTAAGAGTTAGTTAATTTGCTTGTCCATAGAAATGTCAGAAATTGCAGAAACAATTTGTAAAATTCATTTACTATTAAAAAAGTGTCTTTGTTCTAGAGTGATCTGTGTTATAAAATAATTATGTATACGAGATGATCTCACCCATTTCATCTAATTTTATTGCATTTTGGCATCACCTTCATGATAATATGATTAAAATATATGCTAATATATTATTAATATGATTATATATGATAATATAATTATTAATGGTGTGTAAAAGTAATTAGACTGCACATTACCCATTAATTATAGACTGCCAAACTCCGGTATATGATTATTAAGTTATTGGAAAGGGTCATTGTCAGATTTGGTAAAGTTGGATACTCTTGAAACCCCTTTTTTTTTCTTTTTTCCCCTTTCTGGAACCTCTCTTGGATCATTACCTCTTACAGGGGAAGTATATACATCCCAACCCCGTAGGGGGAAGACACCCATCTTGTGACGTTACCGGTCGCCTCACCAACACCCATGTTCCAAGCCCTGAGGGGATTTACCGGAGGTCATCTTTAGACCCACTAACTGATTACATATCAGTCATCAGCCCAGCCTCGGTCGGGGTGACACCGACGTAAATGCCTTGACAGACATTTGCATCAGTAAAATACAAATCAGATTTTGCCTTCATGTAGGCCTCAAACGGACATCTTCACATCCGACGTAACATGATTCTCTCAAACTAACTGACTGAAACAGCGGAAGCGCGAACCCCACGCCTAGTAAAGATTTGACAACACTGTTTGTGACTGTGAAAACGAACGCGTTTAAAGTTGAATCAATATTACACTCATTCCAATCAAAATTATGTTTTACACAACATAGAAATTCAGACCTACACCCAATTAAGTTGACCAATTTAGGTCACCTAACAAGGGGAACCCAACCTCATTTCGGTCCAGGTTGAGGGTGAGGGAAGATGGATTGAAGCCAGGTGTGGCTTTGATCAATCTTCCCTCAAGGTGAGTTTCAGGTTATGATTATTTCCAAAAGGCTGTATGCTTTTGGAGAAGAATAAAACAACTGTCAAATTGGTATGTACCCTCCTTGGTACCTTGAACCTCATTTTACCTTCAATGAAAACCTGTTGAGTTTCACCCAATAGTGTAGAATTAAATATGGGAAAAATTAATATTTCAACAAAATTACTAAGTATTGTAGTATATAATTATACTTTGGTCTACATATTGCTCACAAAATATTAAAATTTCAAAATATTTGAAACAAACAATTCTATTCATTTGTGGCCTTTAATTTGTTACATACCAACAGTAGGAGCCCATTTCTAATGAAATTGGGGATTAATCTTGCAATAGAATATAGTATGGTTGATTACAAATTTTTTTACACTATTTCATTGTTTATTTTTTATTTTAATGTATTACAATAAACATGAATTAACATGTGTTACATGTACGTAAAGTATATGTAATTTATTCCTTGTTTAAAGTACATGTATCCCATGTGCTTTAAACATGAATATTTATTGAAGTGAGCAGAATTCTTTTTATTAATTAGTTGTAATTACTGAAGATGCATTTAAATAAAATGAATAACGTACCAGAAATAAAATATATGAATTTGCAATAGCATAGGTAGAGAATTAAAATTTCAAATGGTGAATTGTCACCCAGTTTAGTGAAACAGTTTTTCATGATTTATTCCCACAATGTTCATTTAAGCAAAAATTTTAAGTAAAAGAATTGAATAAAGATCATTAATTTTAAAACAACTGTTGTATGAAATTTTTCAGTGGAACATTCCATGCCAAATCATCCAGTTTAAGTAAAATTGTGCACCCCACCTGTTCAGATTTTGAGGAAACTTTTTTTATGGCATTTGTGTGGCTAAATATAACCCCATATTTTTTTAGTTTTGTAAATTCACTTTAGTTTTTTTACAGTCAGCTTTAACTTTTTCTACTTAAATCTAGAACAATGAGGCCAGTGATATTTGAAAGAACTTGTTTTAAGAATATGGAATAAAATTAGTGATCATTTTATGTTGCATACTAAAATATAATTATTTACAAAAGTCATCATTTGCATGAATGACTAAAGTGAGTGTAACTGTGTTGTTTTTATTTGTAATTGTCTTTGAAGGTTAGTATTGAAGTAAGCTTACATTTTTTTTTTTTTTTTTTTGTAATTTTAATGGTTCTTATAAACGTTTATTTAACTGACTTCCACGTATCTCTGAATTAAATATTGTGATCAATTTTTCACCTCACAGTTTATAATTTCACCGACAATACAATATTCTGGTGAATTGGATAGGAGGATAGAATTGGTCAGACATTGCAAAGGTGAAATATCGATCACAATATTTAATTCAGAGGTGCTTGGTGATCAGTTAAATAAAAGTTTATAAAAATCATTAAAATTACAAAAACAAATGTAAATGCATGTTCATACTAACCTTCAAATACAACTACAAATTAAAACAACACTGTTGTACTCACCTTGGAATCGCACAAGTATATGATGACTTATGTAAATAATTATATTTTGGTGTATAATAATGTAAAAGCTACTAATTTTATTGTTTATTCTTAAAGTAACTTCTTCTAATACCACTGGTTTCATTGTTCTAGGTTTAGACAGCAATATGTTGTGGTACAATTAGTAAAACATTTGAAAGTGAAAACCATGTCTTGAATTTACTTTATATTTTCATTCTTGGATTCCTCAAGAAATTTAGAGTAAATATACAAATATTGACTTTTCTGTGTTTGTTAATAACAACTTAAGATAAATCAAATGAAGTTTGTTGTAGCAGAAATCGGGCAATATATGATTATTCAGTAATATTCAAAACACTTTGAAAAAACTAAAATGAATTTAACAAAACTAAAAAATATGGTCGTTGTAGCTGCCTTAAAAATTTCATCAATATCTGATTGGGGTGCACATTTATTACTTAAGCTAGATGGTTGGCGTGAAATAACTACAAATCCTACAGTAAGCTATTTAAAGTTGTATTTTTTTATGTATCTATATGTTTTCTAAGTTTTGTAGGAATGATATTTTATATACCTTACCTAAGGTATTGAAGTGTGCAATAGGTGAATCTGATTTATACGCACATGCGCATCTTGTACATTTGCAAAATGTAATTTAAAATTTGTTAAATAAAATTTTAATTGAAAAACAGTTTATAAATGCGTAGAAATTTCTTGCAGAAAATCCTTTTGAAACTGTGATGTAGTTCCCTTGTTAATGGTGTTACAGACATTACTTATCACAAAATGGTCAGGAAGTGTATGTAATATGTATGTTTGTGATCAGGTAGTATATTTGATCTTTGCTATGTTCTTGTATACATTGCTTTTTCAAACTTAGTGTATTTATAAATTCTATATTGTTCAGGTGTGTTGTTTTATACCTTTTTAAAATACGTATTTACATGTAAAATTTGCATATTTTGTTAGTATCATAGTATTTGTTTCAGTTTATGTGAGTAAATATGCAAAAGTTGATTACATTGATTTGTTTAGCGCTTGAATTTCTATGCTGTACAATGTAATATTTTAATGTAATGTAATTAACTGTAAAATTTATGTACTCCTGGGTTGCTGTACTTAATGGTGTATGCTCAGTAGTATGTTACATGATAATGTTTATTTTGTTTATGGTTTTGAAAGTAATAACTTCTTTCCTAAAATTATGGCAATTTTGTAGGCATGTTTGGTAGGCCTGTTTTATGTTAAATTTTGTCTGTAGTATGTTAAAATACAAGAAATAAATTTTATTTATGAAATGTCACATCAAGAAAAGGCTATTTGTCATTTTGCTATCTATTTTTATTAATTCAAATTTTTTAGTGAAGACATTTTTTTTTATTTCTCCATTTATATATTACATGTGTTCTTAAAAATATTTTATCTATTTCAATTAAGGTTGCAGAGTAGTTCTATCTTGTCAACAAATGAAGTAAATGAATTCCTAAACCTGATTGTTCAGTTCTTGCTTTAAAAAATATTGTTTATTTCATGTTAATAATTTTTATATAAGCATTATTTATTTGTTGGCATAAAATAAGAATTTAAAAAAAGAGAAATAAGTCGTTTAATGAATTATTCAATTATTCAGTGACTACGCATTAGTTGGTTGCAGTTAAAAAATAAGTGGTTACACTAAAAACAGGTTTACTAGATTGATTATAAATTCCTGTAAGCTTACTTTTTTCATTTATTCTTTAGTTTTATTCAAATACGATTATTAAATCTTTTGTTTTTAATAAATTAGGTTTTCTTTATTTAGCTAACTACTTGATTAATCAACCATAATGCCATTACTAATTATGTTAATTTTATAAAATAATTATTTCTTTGCTTTCCATACTTTGGTTTATAAATGGTAAGACTAATATTAGTATTACTTGATTCTAAACAGCTAGAACTTGAAACAATTTAAGTCAATAAAATCCTTTCCCTCTTAACATGGATTTCATTGACTGAGCTTTAATTTAGGAATATTGATTTTTATAGTACAGTTTTATTATGCTAATATTAATCACGTAATTTATGTATTTCTGACGGGAAGAAAGGAACCCAGATATTAATTGAAAATGTTTTACTTGTAAACCTCTAGTGCTGTCTAAGATTCCTGTATATCTGATCATTGCATTTTGTGATATCAAACAATTTTGTATTAATGTAATTAATACATTAATTTTTTTTTTTTTTACTTGAACAGTTTTATCAATTTCTCCATTACTTTCTATTCTGCACCATTTAGACTCTATATTTTGCCCAAAAAATTATTCAACAGCAGCTAGCTAATCATTACCGTTTTCCAACCATCTATGGTTTTCTGCCATAAAATTCATTATTTAAAAAATTAGTTAAATCCTTTATTTCAAAGAATTTAACATTTCTTTGCGATTCATTAATCTATGTACGATAAAAATTATTTTCTCCATGAAAACTCTTTTTCCTTGTGTTAACCTTCATTTAATGGTTTATTTAAATCGTCCATTCTGCATATATAAAATGATTCTTTTACTTTTAATTAAGCAATACTCTCTTACATAATATTTAATGTTACACTTTTTTCTTTTTTGATAATTTTATTATTTATATTTATCATTTATTTTCTAATTTAATTTCTATAAAAATATTTTACAAGACTTTTTCTTTATCTTGACCAAAAACTTCTGTCAATGAATTACAGCTTCTTTAATTTTTTATATCTGTGTCGTTATTCTGCTATCAGATTTTTCTTTCAAATCTTATCGCTTTTATTGTATGCAAGTTGAAAAACAATTAGAAGAGTAAATTAAGATATTACATGCTTTTTGCATCTTACCCACTGATCTCTATATAACTAGATAGGGCGATCCTTATGGCGTAAGATACAATTAAGTGTTCAATATTGAAGCGTACTCGAGCGACGCAGAATGAGCGGCTGGGAACTAAATAAACCATTGTACGCTTGCGCGATTATAATCGTGATTGTAAGGATGTTTGTTTTATTCAAGTCAGATAACCAAAAGAACGGTCATTTTCGCAACACAAGCAGAAATTTACGTACGGTTCTGGAAAATTTATATACAGATTAGATATATAGTTATATAGACTATATATCAGTGTTCGAAATACAAAATCAGAAACTTCTACTGCAGTGGTTTAAAACGTGGGTTTTATCTCTACTCTTATACTTACCTCCGCGCAAGCGCTGTTTCATTTTGTTTAGTTCTACCATTCATTTAGCAGCGCTAGTTTACGCTTCAAATTTTACCATTTCCATTATATGGGATCCCTATCCAGTTATATAGAGATCAGTAATCGTACGTGAGTTTTCTACTTCAACCAGAACTACCTGTTTTTATATGTTTTTCTTTTGCCCACTTTCGTTCCATGGGTAACTAACTGATAGTGCACATGCGCGGTAGGTTTTTGGGATGAACATCGATGTAGTCGATCAACCAACGTAACGCATAGAAACACTCTTTACGAGATATCGAAACCCGTAAATATTTAAATACCATACTAAAAAAAGTATAAAATAAAAAAAAAAATTGTTGAAACATGTTTTTAAACATATCTAAAAAATGGATTACCCAGTAAACATAAATAGAAGATAATTTTGTTTTCAACAAAATAATATGTGCAAAGTTGTTTATTTTCGCACAATGAAAAGCATGGGGCAAGCTTTCATTCAATATCTACATAAATTCTTTAAATATGACAAAGGTTTTGGCGCAAAATGGAAATGATAGCTTCAAAATACAATACTTAGTAAATCTCTGGATGAACTAAAGTTAAGGTGTAAAGTAGAACTGAGGTTGCGTCCCATACTTCTCATTGTGGTCTTGCGAAAATAGACAACTTTATACATCTTATTTTGTTGAAAACAAAATTATTTTCTATTTTATGTTTACTGGGTAATCCATTTTTTTAGATTTGTTTAAAAGCATGTTTTTAGATTTTTTTTTAATTTATAATATTTTACAAAATTATGCATAATTACGTTCAAAATAAATAAAATTAAGTACATGAAAACATCTACACTTGTATTCTTTGTTAATTTTTTTATTGCTCATCTTAAACTAAATCTTAAGCTAAAAGACATCTAATTATCTAAAACTGATAGACATTGTACATTTTTCCACAGCCTTTTTGCTAAACGATTATTGTAAATAGATTGTCATCTGTAATAGTCGGTCGAGATTTTGACTTGTTTTAATATAAATTCTTTTGTTTTTCTTCACATCCTTTTTCTATTCTGTGCTGTTTAATTGAAATTATGAAACTTTGAACGTACCGGAAAAGCATCAAAACTTACTTTCAGATAACATTTTTTTCTTCAAATATACTTAGCCCACCTGGCTGGTCTAGTGGTTAATCATCGTTGTTTAACTGCAGATTTTCTAAGTCGAAGGTTCTAAGATTCAAATCCTAGTAAAAATTGGTTTTTTTTTACGGATTTGGGTAGTAGACAGTGAATACCGGTGTACTTTGGTGATTGGGGTTCAATTAACCACACATCTCAGGAATGGACAGCCTAAAAGATTACATGCCACATTTACTCATGTAATTGGGCCGTGGGGGGATTGCTTATTGTTCACTAGTTGATAAGAACACAAATTGAACGTACACATGAAAAAAAGATTTAAACATTAAATTTTTATATATTGTATTTACAAAGTTATGAAAGTATAAAATCGCTTACCGGGAAAACAGTGGTGGAGGGGGGAATGTAGTACTTTGTATTTGTAATTTACTGTAATAATATTTTATGCGGCATAATAGTAAATTTTTCCGTCAATTATTCCTAAGATGTAACTTGAAAAGTAGATTTGAAGACTAACTTTTTATTTTCTGTCGAATAAATTAAGACAGTTACGCAAATACGGTAAGATATGTCGACTTCAGTTAAAGAACTGTAAAATAGAATAATCAGGAAAAACGAATTAGTAACTATTTATATAGTAAGATTTTTCATTCTTGGTACTTTGGTAGCATAGGTGCAATAATTCTCTTATATCGATTGAATTTACGATTGCAGCTTTATAATAGTGTGTTTAGATATTTTGGAATTAAATTTTTGCCCTTTTGTCGGATAAAAATGTCAAGATCAACTTTGGTAATTGGGCTGTCAGCATTACGTATATCGTGGATTAATTAATTTCATTTTTTTTTCAAATTTATAACGTTTGCCGTACTAAAATAATGTTTTCTTGCAAATTTTTATCGGGATAAAAAACAGAGGAAAATTCAAATCTTAGATATGTGTTTCTTCATCGTGAATGCCATTTGGCTGTAATCTTTTGTTCACGTAGAAATAATCTGATTATATTTTCTTAAAAGTCTTTTGTTTGGCTTCATTATATCACTGCCTGCCTTATTCATTAATTATTTCACAAAATTATAACTGTTACATTTTTCTAATAGGATTAAGGTATAGATATGAATTGTAACGGGTCCAGTGTAAAGAGTTTCTTGTAGAAAGAAGAATCTAGATGAAACAAAGAGGGATTCTTTATTTAGAATAACGGGTCCTTTAACGATTTGTTATTTGTAATACAAAAAATGGCATTTCCAAAAGCTCCTGCTTGACCTGAAGGATTACCAGACCGGACTTAACAGGAAAAAGAACTTACAGGAAAACGTAGAAGAGGCGGACAATAAAACTTATTACGCTGAAACAATCAAAAGGACGGGTCTGGTACTGGTTCTGCAGGCCAATAGGTATAAATAGCGCCGGGGACCATCGGACAGAGTTAGTAGTTGCAAGCCCGAGTTCGGTGCAGCTGCGATAAAAGCGATAATAGTAAGCGTTTTGTAACAACGACTGAAGAGTCCGTCACAAGGATTAAATTTCTGACACTGGTTGAAAACATAAGTTGTTCGGTGAGTTATTTGTAAATAGAAGTGAAAGTGATTGTATTCGATTCGTTCGTTAAGTGCAGGTGGTTGGTTCTTTGTAAAAACTAAACGTAATAATACTAGCAGAAAATGAATTGTATAAACTTTAGATTTTTCTGTTGTTAGTGTTAGTGCAATATTAGTTTCTATCAGTCAAAGCTTTTAGTAAATGTATTTTGATATTGACTATATTTTGGTATTTATAATTTAATTGTTATTAAATCAATTTTGTCTTTTTATTTAAATTACTATTTCATATGCTATATATATTTTTATTTTATTTTATTTTTAGAATAATAAATTATATTTATAAGAAATTGTTACGTGATAGTCATTAAATATCTGTCGAACCGCGAAGACGTGACAATATCTAAGGTAGTGGGGCGGAGGCAATTTTGTTTGTCATGAATTAATTTTATGGTACTTACGTATTAACGCCACCGCAGCTACAGCTTTATTTAAAAACAAAGTAGTCAATCGGATTTCGGTGGAAAATGAACAGTCTCTTTATTAATTTTAATAAATATTTATTTATAAATATAATTTAACCAAACTTAACCTACGTTCGCTTCGCTCGCTAACCTTGACTAATTAACATCGTAATTTTTTGAGTATTTATTATTAAATAAATATTCAAAATTATTTATTATTTAAATAATCAAAACACTCCTGTTAATTAGTCAAGGTTAGCGAGCGTAGGTTAAGTTTGGTTAAATTATATTTATAAAATAAATAAATATAAATAACCATTTATTAAAATTAATAAAGAGACTGCTTTGAATCTATGTTAAACTCTCGGCCCATTTTCCACCGAAATCCTATGACTACTTTGTTTTTAATTTTAAATAAAGCTGTAGCTGCGGTGGCGTTATACGTAAGTACCAATTTTATTTTTCACTGACATTAACTTGAGAAAAAAATCATAGAAAAATATAAAACTTGTAATATTTCCTACACTACAGCAATGTTTTTGTTTTCATGCATAACTTATATAGAAATAAAAGGTTTAACGGCGGGAAATCCAGTAACTTTGTTTTCTTCATCCTGAACGCCGGTTGGCTGTAAACTGTAATCGAATACTACTACGAAATGTTGAATAAATTTTCTTAGATTTTTATTGATATGTTTGCATTTTATTATTGGCTATCATTTTTTACCAACTATTCGAAGAAAAATACGATATTACTTCGCTCGCACAGTGGGATTGAGAAGTGAAATTGATTTTTTTTTACTTTTTGTGAAGTGAGGAATACGAAAATACCATTCACTTCAAATATTAATTATCTTTATATATATAGTCCTATGTATAAAAATCTCCAGGACTGTTAAATCAATTTCATTGAACATTAGATATGCTTTATCCGAAGTTGCGCGTATAATTCGATAAAGATTGGTTGAATCGCTCTTGAGTTACTCCCATTTGTTCAAAAAGATCTGAAGATTTGAGGCTTGAAAATCTCCAAAACTAGTAGATAAAATTCATTGAAATCTAGATATGCTGTAGTAATGTATTTGAAGTTGTGCGTGTGAAAATTTGTTGAAGATTGGTTGATTCGTTCCTTAGTTACACTCAATTCAAGTTCGACAACAGATAACATAACCTCAATTTGAGGTTATGGTTGGCCTTGTATTGGTGTATTTTTCATACGCGCTTTTCCAGTTAGTCACAGTATGAGTGAAAAAAAATTATACAAAAAATATTATACAGAATAAAATTGAAAAGTCAGTCTTCTTGCGCGGGACTGCGCAAGAATTTTTTTATTGATTAAGTGTGCAAATATTAAATTTTTACGGTTGGATTAAAAAGAAGTAAATGTCTGCCTAGGCGTTTTCATGTGTTAGGGGATCATTAATACAATTGTTCATTTAAATTATTAAAAAACTTTCAAACAGGTTTTTAATTTTTTTGGATTTTTACACTTTACATAACAGAATAATAATTTTATGAAATTTTTTTTATCGTTATAAAAGAATAATTAATAGAAATCTAAATTCAGATAAGTAGTCTTCGTTCGCGGCCGATATATGACTGGTCGCATAATATAACATTTTTTATTATTTTCTATTTCTTATCTTTACTTTGCAGTCTGGTCAACCTGTGACAGTAAGCAACCCTATGGCACAATGAGATGAGGTTGTTTCTATGAGAATAGATGTGTGACTTGTAAATGATATCCTTTACAGACTCAGGCAAACCATTTCTGAGATGTGTGGTTAATCGAACCCCAATCACCAAAGTACACTGGTATGCACTATCTAGTAATCAAATTGGTATAAAAGTAATTTATTATTACTAGGATTTGAACCTTTGACTACAAAAATCAGCGTTTAACAGCCGATTTGCGACGACGATTTTACCACCAGATCAACCAGGTGGTTTAACGTAGTCAAAATTTTCTATGAATTTTTCTTATAATTTTATCGGTTTACTGTATTTTATTATAACTTATATTCTAAAGATTTTGTGTAAATAATGTTTCGTCTTTCTACTATTAAATACTCTTAAAAACTATCTAAAATAGTGAAGAAGGTTTTCATTACTTTTATCATATTTACTTCATTTTTATCTTTAATTACTGAAACAAATTGTTAATTCCGAATCCCATTACTTTTAATACATATGATTTTACGTCGGAATAAAAACTAATAAAAATCTCGTAATATAATAAAATACGATGTCAAAATGTTGAATAGTATTTACTTAAAATATTTTTTGTTTATAGCACTTTATCATAGCTTATAATTTTGTCTAGATTTTGGAAATTAATGGTACGGTTTTACGATATGCGTTGGTTATAAATTAATTGGATTCTGATACGAAGATCTGTGTAGATTGTGGAATGGAATGCAAAGTCGGCGGGAGTTTATAGATTCTCCCTACAGATTGCAGAGCCTGGACAGTGTCCCTTGCTGTTGGATGATTCTATCGGGCGTGTTTTTAAAGGTTTATTTTATATGACGGGTCTAATTTTTCAATTTTTGTCTTATTTTATATTTTGATGTTAAGGACGGATTTAATTGCCTTCCAATCCGTTGTTAAACCAGCGTTATCGAATCCATTAAGTAAGTCCTTTCGGTGCTAACGCTTCATAGGCTAGCAGGAATACGCCACAACGGGGCACTAACTGTATGGAGGGAGCAATGCGCCCCCTTCTCCGGAGGAGTCGCAATTGATGATTTAAGTTAATTTAAATGTAAGTTTTAAAGGAGAGGTTGAGTAGAAGCTCTTCATCCACTTCTGTGATGGCTGCCTTTCAGGACGCATCTCTGCTGGGCTCTTTTCCGGACTCCTGTCCGTGATGTAGATTGTGGGATGGTCGGCATTTCGTATATCTTGTTTTTATTAATTTCAAACTTTTACTGTAAATAATGGAAAATAAATGAAATAATAGTAATTTACGTATTCTTAATTGTTGATTTTATTAGTTTTATATTGAGGATTAATATTTTATTGCATTTTTTATGGAATAAAAATAATCAGAGGAAAATCTAAATACATAATATAACCCAGGTCGTGTAATTTAAATACTTCGTCAAAATACAGTAATAGTAATATTTTCAAAAATTTAATGATTTGAAGCATTTTATTACGTTTCGTCATTTTCTTTTTGATTTTGAAAAATAATTTTTTAGTTTATACAAATTGATTTTGATGGAATGTCTGCGTGATATATAAGAGTGGTCGTTGCTTTATGAATATATTAATTTTTTTCTTTACTAAACCCTGGTTCGTGTAGGTCCATGATCTTTTTAATTAACATTAATTTCCAAAATCTCGTTATATACTACTAGATTTTCGTGTTTTATATGTGTGCATTTAAATTAGAACTGCATATGTAACGAAAAGATTCCTTCTTCAATTTTTCCAGTTAAAAAAATGTAAATTCGAAAATAAATTTTAAAGTATCAATCCATTGGTTGTTACTGGTAGTGTCGTAACGGAGACCGTTTCAATTGAAGAATTGAAGACATTAGTATGAAGATACCTACATTGAGCTACATTTATCGGTACTGAGATTGTCATTATGATCCCCAAACCTACGTAAAAGGACAAGGCATCAGTACAGCATTATATTCTACAGAGACGTACATCCGGTCGTTTCTTAACACGATAATTTACGCGACAACGAAAATTTATCAATTACCTCCATTTCATGTATCAATACATTAAAAAAAAAGGAAAGTTCCTACAGTTTCATATTACGTGTAGCAACTAAACTAACCATTACTTTAAACATTAATGTTGCTTTAAATAAAAACATGCCTGTAATGGATGCATTTAAAGGATATTTAGTGGATTCATTGAAAAATAGATTAAAGAAAAATTGTTACTTGGAATAATTCCAAGTGGTGTGACCGGCAAACTTCAGCCACTTGATGTATGTATTATGAAGCTTTTCAAACACCACATAACAAAAGAATATGAAAATGGTTACATTCAGCAAACCATCCACGAACTGAACTGCTTTCGGAAAAATAAAGAAGGCAAGTTCTTCAACAATAGCTGAATGGGTTTCTGTCACCTGGAATAGGATCTTGAATGAAATAATATTTCACTCTTAAAAATGCAGCACGTGTGATTTTATATTTTTAAGAAGGAACAGAAAATGACCTAATTTAGTATAATGATGACATTGAGATCACTTCCAGAGACCAATAGTGATAGTGAAAGTGAATATTTATCTGACTATAATTTATATTTATTACATTTAAATTATCTATATTGAATTATTTTATACATAACTTTTTATTATTTAAATTTTATTTTTACTAGTAATTGGCGTATCAGTCATTGGTAAGCTAATTAGCAATTAGCTTATCATTAAAGTTATCTATTTTTTTGTACAATCCTTTGAAGTAATTCTTATCATTTATTTATTTATTTTGTAAGAGATACTTTGTAGATTAAACTTATTATTATTATTTGTCAACTTTTTTTCACAAAAACCCTTTGAAAATTTATGGTGTGGATTAGAATCAGGGGGGGGGAGGTTTAGATTGAAACAAATATAGTAAGTAGACAATTTTAGACTATAAAAAATTGTATTGTTTACATGAATACTCAAAGGTATCTTTGCCATTGTATCTGCTTAGTAATGGATTATTATTGAAATCGTCCTGATAGAGTGGTAACAAGTCTGCCTTTTATCCAAACGTTTCTGGGGTTTTTTAACCTGCTCAGACTTTGCATTTTTCATTCTACAAAATTCATCTTTTGTTTAGTGACCAAAACTGGGCATAAGCCTGTTTTTACTTTGATAATAAACAAATAAATTGATAATAAACACCGAAGTGATGTTATATCCCTTGACATTATTCTTTTTTTTCCAAATTATTTTCATGCAAAAATTTAAAAAAAAATCTGGTTGGAAAGATCGTGTCAAAAAATTAAATATGTATTCCCTCATTACAAAGAACCTTAGCTCAGACATGATAAGGCAGTCCCTATATATTGGTTTCTCAATAAATCTTCCTTATTTTTATTAAAATGCAAATTTCTTGCCAATGTCTTTATAACAAGCAAGTTTATTTAATATGGACAGTGTTTTTATGAACCTGTCTAAATTTTACATAAAAATAAAACTAAATAATGTGAAATAAATATTTAGAAAAAAAAACATTATTGATTGAGATAGTCCTCACTAAAAAATAATACTTTTTCATTTTTAAAATTTTCCTTTTTATCAAATCAAGGATAAGTAAGAAATCTTGGTAATTTTTAATTTGGTACAAACTTTAAAAAGTTGGCATTTAAATAATTGAAAAAATTTACTTTTTGTTGCACTCATTTTAAAACTAATCTTTATTTTTTAATGGATAGTTTTGTTCTGTCCAGTTTATTTCATCTTTGAGTGTTGCTTGTTTTCACTCTTTGAATAGAAGTCGGGTAATTATTTATAATTTTCTCTGAGAGAATTGTGAAAAAATTCTTTTAATTTTTGTTACAGGTTGATTAATCGTTAACTAGCTGCAGTCAAATGTTTCAAAAGATTCTTTTATTAATCCAGGAGTCTAATATTTTTATGTCAATTGTTTTAGATTTTTTAATTAAAATTGCAGAAATTACGATTAATTATGTTTTCACTGTTATTCTATATCTTGAGGGATTGTGAGAGATATGTTGTTGAATTGTAGTTATGGGGACTGGTTGATTAACCGTATATGTATTCCATGTCTAACCTTTCCCATTGAAACTGGTTTATTTAACCAGGTGGATGTGGAGTTCAGTTTTTTAAAGTTTTTAGTTGAAATTAGTGAAAATATATGTAATTAGTAAAAAATGTTCACTATTGCATTAGATTTTATAAAAATCTGGGTTCACCCTATCTTTTTGGAATATTGTTTTTATGGGTATATTCTGGTTGTTTTTTTTTTCAAGTTATATTTAATAAAAGTATGGTTGCTTAAGAATTATGCATTTTCCTGTTTTATGTATTTCTTCATTTTTGGGATATTGTTGGATCATTTTCCAAATTGGAGTTAAAAGTATGGAGGTAGAGATTGATTGGTATCCTTTGTTAATGAAGTATTTTGAAAATTGTTTTTATTACTTAAATAGATTTATTATTATTAACTAGGAAATCAAGAAAGTTGTAACTAATTTTTTTTTAATTCTAATTAATGGTGGAAGTTATTTTTACGTTTTTTAAAAGTTAATTTATTGATGAACAGAGCTGTAATTGTGTGTTATCCTAGGCTGTGTTCTACTTTGGGGGGGGGGGGCTGCCATTTATTACTTCTGTGTGATTCATTTGTTTTCTAAAGTCCAATCTCTTTTTCTTTTGGAAAAGGAGTTGTTTATCTTAAATTTATCTATTACATATTATTGTTTAATTATAGAAAATTTTTTTGATACTTAACATTTTATTTGGTTTCATTTGTTGATTTTTATTCGTGACTGTTGACGGTAGCTTTTTGTCAGGAATCTGGTGTAAATTATTTTTGTTGGTTTGTTATTATTGCATATTGAAATTTCTAATCAAAATTATTTGGCTTATTTGTTTCTACTTTGAAAAATTATATTTGTATATGGGATTACTTTTTTCTATGTTAAGTTGGCATTTATGTAATACTTGTTATCTTATGAATATATTTTGTTTATTGATGTTGACTGTTTTGTAATTATTTATGTTCTTATATTTCATCATTATTGTTTATGTTTACTTGAGACATAAAATAAAATAAATAAAAATAATCTTATAACAAGAATAAAGCAGTAAATTTAGTAACAGTCAAATCAATAAATGTAAGTTGATGAAAAATATAAAACATGTAAGTTTTTTGCTTTGTTGTTTCTTCATCCACGTTAATACATCCTTGTTTATTTGGTGAATTATCATTAAAAGCTTTTTAACATTCATAATGTAAACAGTGTACAAAAGTTATAAGATGCAGTCTTCTTGCAGTGTAAGAAGATAGCTTATTAATATGAAAAACACCCACTATATTTAAACATTTTATAAAGACTTTTCTATTTTTCATTTTTTATGGCACATTTGTCATTTAGATTTAACAAAGACTGGCTGTAGTTCTATCACTCACACTATGACTTTTTACCTGTCCACATTTTTCTTGCTTAGTTTTTCCTCTAGCAAGATTCAAAACTAGCTTAATTACCCAAATCTGAACCTAGTTCATTACCTGTCACCTTTTTTACACTTTATTTCTAATGTAATCTTGGAAGAAAATTACCAATATCTTTACTGAATTCTTCATAAGAAACCTGTAATTTATTTGAGGAAAACATATTAACTTCTGTTTGGTGTAATACACTTTAATTATAAAGTGTCATTTGGATGTAGCTACAGACTGCATATTTTGAAAGAATATGAACTATCTTGAGACTTCATAATCACTCCTTTACTCTCAAAAGTTAAGAGCTACTGATTTAAATTCATGTTCCAGCATGCCTTGGATTCATTGTTTCATTTATAATTTGTAAATATTATGTGGTGCTTTGTAAGGTTGTAATTTTTAATTGCTACTGGATCTAATTTAAATATGAAACAGATAACTACACAATATTTTCTATCGCCTGTACATAAGAATCTACTATATCATCTCGTAAAGAGATTAGATGACCAGGAAACATATCTCTCAAAATTGCAAACAAATGTTGAGAAGTATGAGCTGTGGCTCCATCCTATTGGAACCAAACATTTGCTGAATCTTCAAGTTTGTCTAATCTAAGCCACAGAAAGCTCTTTAGCATCTCCATGTATCAATCTGAGGTCTCAGTTACTGTGACACCATTGTCTTAAAAAAAAATAGGAGCTCCATATGCCAGTTTGCCATGTTGTGCATTAAACATTAACACTAGGACTTTGCAGCAGTTTTTGGTGAAGTTCATGAGGAGTTTTTTCGGCCTAGTAACAAAAATTTTGTTGTTTATGCTGTCAGGAGAGAAAAACTGTGCTTCATCGCTAAACAACACAACAGCTACAGGTGGGAATCTGCCTCCAAAATTCATTACACAAACTTTTACGACCGATCCTTCTCCCTTTAATTCTTGTGCGAATACCATTTTATAGGGATGAAATTGAAGTTCCCTGCGAAGAATTCTTCATACATTCCGATCAGAAATCCCCAAGTGCAATTGCATGTTTTCATGCGGATCGCATTGTAGATTGCTCGATGGATGTTTTTACCGCCCACACATTTCCTGATGTAGTAACGATCTTAGGCCTGCCAGATGGTTTTCTTTTCAATCTCGATCCAGTTGCATGGAGATTAGAAACCCATTGCAAAATTATTTTCCTATCCGGAGTGGCAGCATGTCGACCGAGACCGAAGCGTATACAAAAGGCTCGCAGAGTCGCGATCACAGATTCATTGTTTTTGTTAAACAATTCAACAACAAAACCAGGATGTTTTCTCATCCAAGCCTTGGTAGCGACTAAAAATGGCAGAACCGCCGTTAATTAGCAAGACTCTGTCCGATATCTCAATATCACTAACACATACAGTACAATGATGTTTTCAAATGTGGGAGGGCTTCTGCCGCATCTTGTATGAGGATTGAGCAAATTTTTTTTGCAAAATTTAAAATTGTTTGTAGAGAATTGAAAATATAGTTTTGTGTATCAAGTATTTGATAAGTTAGCATCAAAATCGATTAGTAAGACATATTATTAATTAATGATAAATGGATTATCTGATAATTTTTTTACATAATTTTTATTTAAAAAAAATTTATTTTGCAAAATTATCAATCAGTGGGACTTGTTCTCTTTTGTATAGCATGCCATTTCCCCTCCCCTTTTAAGCATTATTTTCATTAGTTGTTAAAATTGTTGGTCTTATGAAAGATTGTAATTATTCCCCTGTTCAGAGGCATTCCTTTTGTGGGCAATCATTCTCTTCCTTTTTCTTCTGGTTTTGGCTTCAAATTCTAGTTTAATTTTCCTATAAAAGAGATGCAACCATTCTGCCAGGGGATTGGCAGATACGGTGATAAATTTCATCCTTAAAAAATTGAAGTTATGCAAAATCTTGACATCCCAGCTTAAACAGTCTTAAAAATTAAAGTAAGAATTAAAAACTGATGGCTGAAACAAAGTTTAATAAAGTTTTGTATAATTACCAAAATTAAAAATTGCTGGAAATTATTTTGTTGAATGCTGATGGCATTTGTTTGTAACTATTGTTGGTATCAATCATTGTTACTTAAAATAAATTAAAAAAATAGTTATAGATCGTATTCTATTTGGTAGATATGAATTTAAATAGAAAAATTGTTACACTTTATTAAATGCCTCATTATTTAAATTGATTTGTAGGTCTTCATTGTAAGCTAAATGTTTGAAAACACAATATAAACTTAACATTTTTCTTTTGAACTACTTTTAAGCGATTATACAAGTAAAATTATCCTGCGTTGAAAGATGTATTTGGTTATTAGTCTTACCATATTTTTTTATACAATATCTATTCATTTGTGACAAGATCAACCCTTTTTCTTCACAGATTGATATATTCTTAGAAGATGACTATACTGAAATCAGACAAACATGTTCATAATGAAATTAATATACTCGTACCTCTGCCATGTACTGATTAACAGTTTAATATTTGTCAGCCAAGACATATCTTATGACTGTCAAATTATTAAAAATATCCAAGGATTGTGTTAAAATGGAATCTAATAAATGCTCTAATATTAATTATGATCGCTGAATTTTACATGTTTTAATACCTTTTAAATTGAATCATTAGTTTTTATAATAATAGATTATTAAAACAGTACCATTTTATCAATAAAAAACACATAGAAATACTCATTGTTTACTATATAAGTATTTCCTTGTTTTTTTTGTTGACAAATTCTGTTTTTTATACGTAGATTAAATCAGGAAGTGTGTCATCTTTCGATGTAAATTATATGATCTAATTTCATTCATAAAATCAGGTGTATATTAGTCATCTCCACTTGAGACTTATTTCATTATTCTATTATATTACTTTACTACCTTGATATTTTACTACCTTGTACCAGTACTAGTAAAGATGGAAATCACTTATCCAACTTTACTTTTTACTTGTGTAGGAGTTGCATTATCAAATTAATAGGTTTTTAATTAATTCTTGTAATATAATAATGTTTACTGTATTACTGTTTATATTTGAGATTATGTAATAATGTTGATGGTGGTGGTAATAATAATAAAACTTTTTTATTAAAAATAATATAATAAAAAACGGATGAAATAGAATCATTTTATGCGTGGACAAATTATTGACATTCTTGTTTTTATACACCGGTGATATTTAAGTATGGAAACAACTTTATATGTATGTCTGAGAAGTATTTGAAGGCAGAAAGAAGTGGGATTTTGTGTAGTTAAAAAAAGTTTGCGTTGTGGTGGGTTTTTAATTTTTCTCCATCATTTGTATTGAATCAAACTTAATTTTTTTTTGTTGAATAGTTAGGTATATGACTTATGATTTTGATTTAAAATTTTACAAGAAAAACAATGGTGAAACCCGTTTTTCTGTTAATGCCTTTTTTATTAAGTTATAAACATTCAAATTTGCAATGACAGAAAAATCATGTAATAAAACTAGATAAAACGCGCTGCATAAACAATTTTATTGCATTTTACATTCATAATGCATACAATAACGAACTTTAAATAGTGCATAATACGGATAATAGTAAACAGTAACTATTAATTAACAACACAACAGCAAATTAAACTGCTATATCAACTGATATTATTTACTTTAAATATTAGAATATTTATTTTAAGATTTTAAATAAATGTTTTCGATCATAAATTACTAACGATTTTGAAAACTATTGTACAATAAATATTCAAAATTATATTATTTTATTGATAAAATATTATTGAAAAGAGATATTTTTTTTTATTGTACTATTGTACAATAAATATTCAAAATGCTTCCCCTCTACATCGTGGCAGTGTGCTAACTTCAAGTAATATCCTTTTATAATTTGTATCATGTCTGGTGGTACACAACCAGATTCATCAATTATTCTTCCTCTAAATTTTTCTCTCTGCAGGTTTTGTTGTGTAAACATTATGTTTTAGGTACCCCAAAAAAATTAATCCAGAGGAGACAGGTCTGGGGCCCTGGCAGGTCATTGTATGGCTCCTCTATGACCTATCCAGCGATTTGGAAATTGCTCATTTAAAATTTGCCGTGCCGTTAGATAATAATAAGGTGGTGCCGCGTCTTGCTGAAACCATACGTTATTATTTAATTCTTGTCCAAAATTTTCTCAAATATTTGGTAAAATCCTATCGGATAATAAGTTGCAGTAAGCATCTCCTGTAACATTGTCATTAAAATAAAAGGCCCTGCAGTACGACTAACGATTCCTGTCCAAACGTTCACTTTCTAAGGGTGCTGTGTATGATTTTGTAATATCTACCTGGGATTATTAACGCTCCAATAACGGTTTTGCTTATTCATATAGCCATTTAACATAAAAGTCGCTTCATCAGTAAATACTGAATTAAAAAAATTTGTGTCTATGTTTAAATTTTGCATTATAATATCACAATACTCTACTAACTACACTCTAGACTAACTTGGCAGTCAAAATCACCTTCCGAAAGCTCTTGCACCAGGTGTAGCTGATAAGAGTGAAATTTATTTGTTTTAAGAACTTTTTGAACTGAAACATAACTATGTCATGCTGGACAATAGCTTTCCGAATCGATGAATGAGGATCTTCAACAAAGGTCTGCAATACATCTAATGACTTAGCAAAAGTTGTTACAGTTCTTGGTCTACTGGTGCGAGGACGATTCTTTACAATATCGGTTTCTTCAAACGCTGTACTGTCTTGATCACGGTCAATTTACTTATTGTTTCTCTGTTTGGAAATCTATTATTAAATAAATCACTTCTTCTACTTCTTGTGAAGGCCGAACTGTCTTCATACCCGTACATCATCAAGAGAGAGCTTTCTTTTTGGTTTTACTTAAAGAAGGCATTGTTATAAATCTAATATTTAAACAACTAAATAAATGAACGAGGAAACTAATAAAACTTTCACCACTAGGTCTACAACTTAACTTTTATTAGCACTATCAAATTTTAGCATTACAAGTACGTTGATGTAAAAAGGTGAAATGAGTTGTTAATAAATTGCAGTGATAAAATAATACAAACTGCATTTTTGTAAATCAACAGCTAATTTACTCTCAACTAAATTTTGTAATACATTTTTTCATAAGTATGCATTTCCAGCTGATTTTTTTCATTATGAAAGTAACAACTGATATTAACACTGGAAGTTAAATTTTTATTTAGAAAATAATAGTAGTTGATATAGCTGATTAATTTGTTGTTGGATTGTTAATTATTAGTTACTGTTTAATATCAATATTACAGCACTGTTTAAAGTTTGTTATTGTATGCATTATGGATGTAAAGTGCAATAAAATCATTTATGTAGCGTGTTCTTTGTTAACATGATTTTTCTGTCATTGTAACTTTGAATGCTTATAACTCAATAACAAAGGCATGAACAGAAAAACAGATTTCATCATTGTTTTCCTTATACAATTTTAAATCGAAGTCATGTGTCATAAGTCCATTTTCCTATTTAAGTTAATATTTAATATATAAACGAGGAAACTAATAAATAATAAAACGTTCACAAAAAAAAAAAACAGATTTCAACCATTAGGCTTACAATGAAATTTTTACTAGAACTACAAAATTATACAATTACAAGTATGTTGAAGTAAAAAGATGAGGAGTTAATCAATTAATAAAAACTGTACTGTTGTAAGCTAACAGCTAATTTACTCGGCTAAATTTGTAATATATTTTTTAAGTAAATACGTCCATTTACACTGGAAGTTAATTTTTATTTAGATAATAATAGTAGTTGATATAGCCGTTTAATTTGTTATTGGTTATTGTTTATTATTATCAATATTATAGCATTGTGTAAAGTTCTGAATAAAGTTCAATTGTATGCATTATGAATGTAAAATGCACTAACATTGTTGATGACCGCGTTTTATTGGTTACACAATTTTTTCGTCATTGCAACTTTGAATGCTTATAACCCTATAACAGAGGCATTAACAGAAAAACAGTTTTCACCATTGTTTTGACATATGTCCAACTTCATTTTTAAAAAAATTAAGTTTGATTCAAATGGCGGACGAAAATTGAAAACCCACCATAATGCAGATTTTTTAAAACTATGTAGAACCCTCATTTCTTTCTGCCTTCAAATACTTCTCAAATATGCAGTATAAAGTTGTTTTCATACTTAAAAATTATCTAGAATATGAGTAGGAAATATCTTTTCCAGAGTTTCCCTAAGCTTTATTTCAGCATAGGAGCTGAAATCGGGGCGAAATCTTTCACTAGCTGTAACTCGCTAAGAAGCATTTTAGGACTCACGTTTATGTGAACTTTTTTTCATTATTTTAATAAGAAAAATACGCCTATGAATTTTAGCGGAATCCTCCTGGGACAATTGTATATACAGGTGTCCTACGGAAAAACTTTTAGGACATGTTCTATTGGTGAAAATAATGAAAAAAGTTCATGTAAACATAGGTCTGGAAACGCTTTGTTTTCGAGTTGCAGCTAGCTAAAAATTTTGCCCGGATTTCATCTCTTCTAATAAAATGAAGCGCTGCTGTAATTTTTGGGACCCAAATAAAAAAAAAAAAGCTTTTGGTGGTTTCTTATGTAATTTGAGCTGAGAAATAGGAAAAACAGGTCCCAAAACTGTAATTTCAGTAGTTTTTAATATATCCGACGTAAAGCACAAAATTCGATGTCGAAAAACAACTTTTTTTTTAGGTTTGTATTACAATAGCTTTGTTAAATGCGGAAGGTTTAGAAACAAAACATATTTAATTCTGAAAAAAAATAATGTACATACAGCCAGTAAAAGTAAATAAAAACTTTTAAAATAAGTTTTTTATTTAAACAAAACAGACGAAAAACTGACAATAAATCATATTTTCTTTCTTTACTTAGATAATTTTTTTTTATTAATGACAAAGTTGGCATAATAATCAAACTTTTGATAATAATAAAAATTGGCAGTAAAATAACAACAGCTGACAAACAGTGCGCATTACTAGAATGGAATGGAATGCAAAGTTGGCGGGAGTTTATTACTCCCTACTTATCGCAGAACCTGGACAAAGTCCCTTGCTGCTGGATGATTCTATCGGGCGTGTTTTTAAAAGGTTTATTTTTAATTGGCGGGTCTAATTTTTCAAGTTTTCTTTTTTTTTATTATTTAGTATTTTAAGACGGATTTAATTGCATTCCAATCCGTTGCTGAACCAGCGTTATCGAACCCATTTCATGGGCCAACCGCGGAAGGCTAGGCTTATAAAGCCTGTCCTCCCGACGTAATTCCCCTTCAGACCGTCCACTGAAGTCCTTTCGGTGCTAACGCTTAATAGGATAGCAGGAATACGCCACAACGGGGCACTAGCCATAAGGAGGGAGCAATGCGTCCCCTTTTCCGGAGGAGCCGCAATTGCTGGATTATTTTATCTAACTTGTAAGTTTTGAAAAGGAGAGGTTGTGTAGAAGCTCTTCATCCGCTTCTGCTATGGCTGTCCTTCAGGACGCATCTCTGCTGGGCTCTGGTCCGGACTCCAGTCCGTGATGTTGAGACGAGTCTTCTTCTTCATCTTCTTCTTCTCCCTCTTCTTCTTCCGAAGACCTCTTCATTCTTCTTTGGCCTGCACTTTCCAAGAATTGACAGTAACCGAAGTTACATACCGTTAACCTTGAAATTCCTGAGGCCCCGAAGGGCTGAACGGGGGAATGTGCAGGTTTCTTCCTTCTTCCGTGCTGTCAGTGGCTGCTGGACAGGTGACTGCTGGGCTTGTTCCCTCTTTCTTCTTTCTTGAAAGGAAAGGAAATAGGGAACTTACAAAATGGTGAAACCTATTCGCGATCGCGGTTTTGGGGCGGCGGTTTTTTTAGAAGAAGTAAACAGAAATTATTCACTCTACGTAATTATTAACCTTCAGACACACGTGTATCTGAGAAGGGGTTGGGTGGACCGCGTGGCCGCAGTGAAGAAACCATTTGTATTTTTGTGGTGGCTGTTGGAATCTGCAACATAAGAAACAGAACACAAACACGAAAAAAAAAAAAAAAATTAACTTTTATTTTATTTTAGGGTGGCAGGATGAAAGGAAGGAAGGCCGTTTCCCAAGAGGGCGCGACGAGTCGATCCACATCCACGTTTCTGAAACAAGAGAAACAAAAACACACGCAAAAAAAAAAAAACAAAATGATGACCGCGTTTTTGTTTTAGCTACGACTTACCGTATTTGATGTCTTCAGACTGTATAACTCGCGAAAAACTATTCACTCGCGACCCCGGAAACGCCTCTGACGCGCTATTCCGTTTATGGCTCAAGCGATATGGAGGCCCCTAAGCCTGGTTTGTCGATTCTCGGCTTCCGCACCGCACCATCACGGTGGTTCGTCCAGTACGGCGTGAGGCCGCTTCCTTACAACTGTCGGGGTTGGGTCCTCTCGGCAGATGTCCCGAAGATGACTGTGTTCGGACACAGCCGCTCTCCCGAACAATCTGCGCGCCTGCGCCACCCCCACCTCGGACACGGATTGAAATCTCGCATCAGATCGGAGAGTGGCGTTCCTGACGAACCACGGAGCTCCAAAGATCGTCCGCAACGCGATGTTTTGGACGGCCTAGATCTTCTTTTGAAGCGAGGAGCTCAACACAGCCCCCCATGCCGGGTAAGCATATGTCAGAATCGGCAGTACGTACAGCCGAAAAATGAGTAGCTTAGTTGCCAGTGGGTACGGGCTGGCACTGTTCAGCACTGGGTATAGCGAGGCTCTGGCGGCCTTAGCCCTCCGGGTCGCATAATTTACATGTTCGCCGAAGGTAAGCCGCCCGTCCAACCCCACCACCAGGTACTTAACCGTTTTCTCAAAAGGGATTTTCTCCCCAGAGATTTCCAGCTGTCTGGCCGGTTTTCGTGTCTTGTATGTGAACATCACGGCCACCGATTTTTCACCGTTGACCCTGATTCTCCACATATCAAGCCACGGTTCGACTAAGTTCAGCTGCCTTTGGAGCCTCCGGACCGCGTAATCCACATTTGCGGATTCGTAGAAGTATGCCGTGTCGTCTGCATAAAGGGCCGTTTTGACCCCTTCCGACAGCGGCATATCGTTCACGTACAAAGTGTACAAGAACGGGGAAAGCACTGCTCCTTGGGGAAACCCAGCGGCTATTTCTCTGGTAGAGGAAATCGTTTCCCCTACGCGCACGACAAAATGTCGGTCTAGCAAATATGACCGCATCAGTCTGACATAGCGGTACGGGATCGCCGATCGCGCTAGTTTATAAAGCAGCCCGCTATGCCAAACTTTGTCAAAGGCCTTGGCCACATCCAGAAAAACGGCTGCAGTCACCGCTTTCCTGTTCAGGCCTCCGACAAGGTCATCTATTATTTTTACCAGTTGGAGGGTCGTTGAGTGACCCTCCCTGAACCCAAATTGCTCGGGCCGCACTTCTCCCTCCATGTATCGCCTCAGTTTTTCGAGGAAAATTCTCTCGAACAACTTAGATAATACCGGTAACAGGGAGATTGGCCTATAATTCCGTGGGAAAAGTGAACTTTTCCCCGGTTTGGTTAAACATACGACTTTGGCCGTTTTCCAACAATTCGGGAAATATCCAACGTACAAAATGGACGTGAATATCACCGAAATTGTTGTAATCACGGAGGCCGGTATGTTCCGGAATGCACGGGCGTTCCACGAATCCTGTCGATGGCTTGTCAGCAGTTGTTTCACCCTGTCCGTTTGATTATAAAAGGCCCGCTTATCAGCGGGGGACAGGGTGATTCGAAATCTCCTCCTCAGTCGCCGTTTCTCCGCTATGGCGTCGGAGATATGAGGAGGGAGGTCGTTTCAAACAACCGCTCGATTCTTGGCCGATGAGCTGCCTGCCAGGGCCTCGGTCATTGACGACGTGACGCGGCCGACAGTGTCGTCGATTTCCTCCGGGGTGTTCAGGAGCCCAGGATTTACCGGCCTGCACTCCCGCTGGAGGGTCTCGTAGAACCTTTTCCAGTTAACTGACCTTTGAGGTATAGGCGGGGTATCTCGGCCACCCCCTACCTGTCCCAGCTCCAACAGGACAGGGGAATGGTCCGAGCTGAGGTCTTCTATCGTTTCAATCATGAACGGGAGGGTACCCCCCTTCATGACTGCGATATCCAGCACGTCAGGCCTACATCTGCCTGTGCGATGAACGTACGTGGGCACCTCAGGGCCTACGACGACCAAGCGGCGGGTTCTCGCCCTTTCGTACAGCAATCTGCCATTCGGGTTTGTCAGATTGCTGTTCCATGACACGTGTTTGGCATTGAGGTCGCCCATGAGTATCATGGGCCCATCCCAATTTTCCAGCACGGCATCCAGATCTGCGCCGGTTACCCATCGTTCGGCTTGCTATAAGCCGAAACCAGCCGATACACCGTGCCTAGATGCTCCACATGCACACACGTTTGTTCCATCACGTTTGTATGAAGAACAACGCGCGTATGCATGTGGCGTCTATGGACTAAAGCCGCAGTTCCAGAAGAGGCGCGGCATCCGGGTCGTACTGGCCTATCCGTCCTATATGTAAAATAGTTCCGAAGGGTCAGTTGTTTGTTTGGGTTCAAACACGTCTCAGACAACAGTATCACGTCTATCAGTAGATCTCGGCCAGACGGCATAGTTCATCCGTCCGGCCTACTACTGAGTTGGCGTTCCACTGCAAGAGTCTGAGGGTGGGCCTAACCATACCTGGATAGTACAGTCATGTGGCACTCTATTAAGGACTGAATACAGTCCTTGAGAGATTTTGCCTGGAGCAGGCGTGCCAAAACCATCATTATGTCTGGCAGGACATCCCTCACTGTCATCTGTGACAGGAAGTCCATGCCAGTGGTCTCCAACGGGGTAGCCGGTTTCGGTTTGCCGCTGGAGGCGCCTTTTGACGCGGCCGCCCTTTTGGTGGGGCGCGGGGCCACAGGGGCCGCGGTGTTTTTAACAGCCTGCTTGGCCTTCCCAGCCGGAGTAGGCTTTGCCTTCCCCGTCGAGGAAGGCTTGGCCTTCTTCGTCGGCTTTGTCGCCGCCTTTTGTTTCACCACCTTCTTGGTGGTTGCCGCCGGTTTTGGCTTGGCGGGTGTTGGGGAGGGTACCTCCCCTTTTTTCACGACCACCTTGGCCACAGGTGCCGGCACCTCCGGTTTGGGGGCTGTTTTTCCCCCACCGGCAACACGGGCCCAGCTGCGGCCGTCTACAGTCGCGGGCTTTTTAAGTCCCTTGACTTTGTTTGTCTGCTCCTTATAATAGGGGCAGCCCCTGTAATTGGCCGGATGTGGCCCCTTACAGTTGACGCATGAGGCTGGTTCCTCACGCGGCTTGACGCAGGCAGAAGTGTCGTGGTTTCCACCACACTTCACGCATTGCTGGGCCCTCTGGCAGTAATTGGACGAGTGTCCAAATTTCTGTCATCTGTGGCACTGGGGTGGCCCCCCTCGTGACACAAACGCAGTCACTGCGACCTTGCAGTAAAAAATACTGCTAAGTTCGTAAATGGTCCGGGCCATAGGGGTCCTCTTAAGGGCCACTAGGCAGGTCGAGGTTTCCCGACCGTCCCTTGTGAGGAGCTTCTTAACTGAAACCACCTCAAAGCCAAGGGAGGTCAGTTCCTCCATTACTTCTTCCGGGGTAGCCCCATAGGGGATCCCTCATACCTTCGTACGGGGGATCCCGTACGAAGCTCCCTGTCCTTCGGGAGCTGAAAGGAGTGAAAGGCAACTCCCTTCGAATGCAGAAAACTCTGCACCGCCCGGTAGTCTGCCTCGCTGCCCAGCTGCAGCCTTATCGACAGCCCGGTGCTTTTGGCAACCAGGCGCCCCCCAATCCTCGACTTTATGTCCCTCGCCAATGCTGGCCACTCTTTTGGGCAGTCCAGCATTATTGGCGGGATTTTCTCCCGCCTGACGGTAGCAGGCTGTGATGGGGCCCCATCATCAGCCTGCGGGGTGATGGCTACAGCCTTGCTGCAACCCGCTACGGGTTCCGTCTCCATAGGAGGCACGGAGTCGCGGCGTTTCTGGCGCTTCCTAGCGCCTGCCCCGCTTTCCTCTCCACCGTCGGAAAATTCCGGGGAGGGAGAACGGGGTGGGGGAGGCCTTGAGCACAGAGCACAATAGAAGACAACCTTTCACTAGCAAAGCCAAGGATGGAATCTCCCTCGCGCATTACTGTATAAGTGTTTAAATCATCCTGTAAGGTACATTACTATATCGGGTACTGTGAACTGTGCAGTCTAAAGAGAAGGTTTTCTGTGAATTTTAGTTTGAACGTGATCGGTTTGCCATTGAAGAAATATTGTACTTATTTACAACTGAGGATTATGCTGATATGTTATTCATTTTTGGTGTGTATAATGATAATGCTACGGATGTTTCAGCAGAACATGAAATATGTTTTCCGAATCGCAGGATTCCAGGTCCCAAAACAATTAGCGCGACTTTTCGCAATCTTCGGGAAACAGGTTCACTACGTAGTATTCGTACCAGCTATGAACTGTGTGTCTAACATGACGCTGTTATTTATGAAATTATTATCGATTTAGTTCAGGCGTCAGTACCCGACGTCTTTCTAAGCGGATCGGAGAGTTGCATTCGATGGTTTGGAGGACACTTAAACAAAATAAGTTTTATCCTTAACATCCTTCTCATAAACAGCCAGTTCAACGTATACACCCAGGAGACGGTCCGTCTTGCTTGGAATTCGGCAACTAGTGGAATACAAATCGACAACTCTACAAGTATGATTTGTTTACTGATGAGGTAAATTTCAATCGAGATGGTGGCAACAACTTACGCAATGAGCATATATGGACAGAAGTAAATTCTCATGAAACAGTGGAAGGCAATTTTCAACACAGATTTTTAGCATCAATGTATGGTGTGACATCACAATCAGCTGTTTGGATCGTTCAAATTTTCTGGCTGCTTAAATTCTGAGGTTTATTTGCACTTTCTTCAAGAATTGCCACAGGTGGTTGAATATGTACCTCTAGGGCTGAGACGCAAAGTACAATTCCAGCATGATGGCGCCCTCCCCAGTTCTCTTGTGTCATTTCCACTAGGTATCATTTTTCTAAGAAATGGATCGGTTGTGGAAGTCATCTTGGTGGCCATTCCTGGCCACCAAGATTGCCTGATCTAACACCTTTAGATTTTTGTGTCTTGGATGGATGAAAAGTATTGTATACAAAACAAAAATACATCCATGTGAGGAATTAACTGTCCACATTATGGATGTGGCTGAGCAACTTAAGGACAGCCCTGAAGAACCAAAAAGAGCAATAAAAGAAGTACATTAGCATGCTAAGAAATGTGTTAAAAATAGCGTGCTCATTTTCAACATTTATTGTAAACGTGTACATATAATGTACTTTGTTTTAGTGTATTGTATCTAAAAAAATTGAAAGTTAACTTAAGCCTTTTTTTTATTCTACTTATCTTGCACCATTTTGTTCAGGATTAAATTCTCTACAAGTTTTATTTAAAAGTTTTATGTATTTATTTTATTACCCATTTAATAAAGTTACTGTACATCAAACAAAAAACAGGGTTTTTTTTACCCCAGTTATTGGTTTTCACCACACATTCCTCAGAAACTACTTAAGATACAGTCCTGGGATCTATTTCATTTCAGATAAAAAACCATAAAAAAAAAATCACTAATTCTGCCGCTTAATTAACTACCTAAAAATTTCAGTACGACCTCATTTCACCAGAGTAGCTGAAATCCAAGTGTAATATTTCACTTACCATAACTCACAAACGAAGCATTTTAGAACATATGTTTATATGAACTTTACCCATTATTTTCATGAGTTTAGTGTATGTGTGTGCGCGTGTGTAACGTGACTTGTGAATATGCTCCTGTTTTTGATATTAATTTTTAAGTCACTATATTGTATGAATACCTTGGTTTTGACCAACCATTGCTTAAATTAACCAGTATTATATGATTTTTGGAGGTGAAAAAGAGTCCATTATACTTCTGCTTTATACCAGTGTTGTCTAGCTGTACATGATACATGTCAGTTGGGTAAAATTCAAATCTGTTTTCAGGACAGTGAACTGTATATTCTACAGTTTATGAATCTGACCATACTTGAGAAGTTTTTCTTTGAAATGCAGTTAAAAATTGAAGGAAATATTTAAATGAAGCATCATCAATAAAATAACAATTGTTTTTTATTATTAATTTTATTCATTCCATATTTTAGTAGGTTTTCACAGTAAGTGTTGTATTAATATTTAATCAATTGATGAAATTGTATTTTTTCTGTTAATTAGTTTAAACTGTTTAAAAAGGTTAACTTTTGTGTTCTTTTTTACTGTTGATCATAGCATGTACATTTTACTACATTGCTTTTGAGGTAGAACAATTAGTGTATTAAAACCAAGACTCAATCTTCGGAACTGAAAGTTGAAAACACTGTTTCACAGTTACATTGTTATATTTAAAGTTTTTATTGTAATGTCAAAGAAAAAATATAATTTTGATTTTAAATAAGTTGTTAATTGTGGAATTCACTAACCACAAACATATATTGATAGACACCGTGTGTAAATATTTATCATTTGTTTTATAAAACTGGTATTTATTTATGTGTGAGAATTTAATATTTGTCTTATCATTTTATTATTTTAGAATTAAAAATAAATTAGTGTTTATGTTTCTTACAATATTTTATATATATATATATTAATTATATAAAACAGTATGTTCTTTCTCTGTTTTAAACTGATTATTCTTACTTAAATATCAAAATAATCAAAATGTATTGTATTTTATTGTAAATGCTAAAGTTATTTTATTAATTTCTCTTCTGCTATGATTTATACACATATTTGTGAGCACATGTAATCGTATGAGAAGCCCTAATTGCTCTTTGGGAATTAATTAACCTTCTCAGTTGGAATTTTAGTTAACTTAAGCCGCTTTGATTTTATTTTTATATTCATACTAAGCATATTAAAACCATTGCAAGTATTAAAGGAATAAGTTGTACTGATTTGATTTTGTTTTTTTATGAGAACTAGGCAAATCAGATGATATTCTAAGTCTATCATGACCTATGTTTGGAAAGTAATTTTACATATTTTTAGTTAAAAACAAAATTAAATCTTTTGTTATGATAGGTTATTATATTAAAATAAACAATATATTAATGAACATTCTTTTTAAATCAGATTTGTTACTTTTAAATAATTTAGTATTATGGAATTGTGTGCACACTTATATGTATGTATCCAACTCTTACCAATCTTAAAATTGTCTGATTTCATTACATTTGTACAGAAAATTCTTCTAAAAATCCAAATATAAATTTTACAAATAATTTAAGTGTTGATTTCTTCTTTGTTCACAAAAGGAATAAAAAGTTAAATTGCCTATTTACAAATGATGGAATTTTAATAATTCTTTTTTTTTAATATTGACTGATATTGTAATGATATATATAGCCTGATTCTGTGAAGAATTTTCACACAAATCTTTTTCTTAATTAAGTACAAGTTTCATGCCTATTTTTAATTGTAAGTGGCACGTTTTTACTACAGTCAATAAGTTTTTTAAAGGGTGAAAACCAGTTTTAAATATAAACTTAAAAACTACTTTAAAAAATTCACTTAAATTTTGATTTTTTAAACGCTGCAAAATTAAAATTTGACTTCAAAAAATTTTAAAGTTTGTTTTTTCTAGTTTTTTGTGTAGTTTTTTGAAGTCAGTTTTATTTATTTGTTTTTATTATTAAACTGTTTTTTCCATTTAAAATTCTTTATTTAGGAAGATTGTCATCATTCTTTTACCAGGTCTTTGAACATGTTTATCTATAATTTTTTTTTTTTTTTTTTTTTATTATTTTTAAATTAGGATTAAAACTGACTTCAGGGGAAATAATTAAAATATATTTTGTTAATTTACAGGTTGTTTTGCTTTAATATGAATGTACGTTTCTGAGTGTAGTACAATATCAGTATTTGAAATGACATATTTCATTAACTCATTTGAATGGAATTTCCAAATGAGTTGGAATTTTGAAGAATAAATGAATCAGTGAACTTGATTGGATCTAGCTTCTTGTTTTTACTTACTGTTTATTTTTTATAATACAATGTTATGCACATTAAGAAAATTAATCTTCAGGGTACAGTAAATTTTATTGAAAGGTTTTTTGTTACAAAGAATACTTTTATCTTTTGGTCATTTTTTTTATACTTTGTCTTTACTAAAAAAAATTTAATTTAATTAGTATTTTTAAATTTAAATAATTTTTTTATTTAAAATTTTTTAAGTAGGCCATTAAGACTAAAAGAGCTCAAAAATTGTTGAAGTAAGCTGCTTGGGTAAGAAAATATATTTGAACGAGTCAGGTGTTCTTTGATATTGTTGGATAAAGATTGAAGCAAAAATATAAAATTTTAAATATATGAGAAGTTCAATTAATAATAATAATAATTGCAGTACTACCTTAGAACTCTTTAAGACTGATCAAGATAAACTTTATCTTTGGTTTGGGCATGGGTTTTGCTTCTTTGGTCTATCTAAAGGTTTGACATCCTCTGTCATACCTGTTACTTCGTACTTAATATCGCTATGAATTTGCAGTAGAAACACAATTATCCAAATTTGATGGCATCATTAAGTTCATATAAAAATGTATGTTAACCAGCAGTTACCTTTAATATTGCAGTCTTTATTTAGATACAGTATTAAAATTTTTAATCTCATGCTTATGAAATTAAAATTTTCATGCTTCCAAAGCATATGAACATGCATTTTTGGTCAATTAGGAGAAAAATCTCTTTTGATTCCTCAAATTTTGTTTATTTTCTATTAATTAAAAACTGGGTTTTTGATGATTGTTTTTCATTGTTTTCCTAGTTCACTTGTTTGCCACCTTTGTTTTTTATTTTCTGAAAATAATATGACATTTATTTTTATAGTAGAAAGTTTATTGCCTTTTTTACAATTTCATTTACAATATTTACTGTTTTAAGATTTTTTGGCTTCATTCAATCTTCAGAGTTCAGCGTCGCAGCAAAAATCTTATGAATCATGTTTATATTTAACTTTTTTACTTGATTGTTTTAATTTCCTCATTTTTTTGTTTATAAAATGAAAGTGCGTAATATTTATTTATAGTATGCTGAATTTATTATTCACGTTAAGTATTGTAGATTTAAAAATTTTTCTATTTTACACTAATTAATTAAATTTAAAAAATTAACAATCATTGTTTTTAATGTTATTTAAATGAAATTTGCCTATTTATTTTTGTTTTTTTAATGAAAAAATTTTATTTTGATGCTAAGATAGTGAATGTACAGTTAGAAATGAATCACTTGCCAAATTGGCAAATTATCAATTATATCCGCATGCCATGGGTAGTGATCATGTGAAAATCTTGCGCGTGCGCGCGCACGCACACACACACACACACATAAATTATAGATAAAATATTTTAATAATTGTAGTACTTGTTAATTTGTTTTGCCTCATTTATTTATTTATTTTTTTATATAATTAATTTTATTAATGCAGTAGTATCATTTTTTTTAATTACTCATACTTTTACACCATAAAATAATGCAGCTTCTAAGATTTTTTGTATTAATTTTCTGTTTAATGTAAAAAATGTGTTTTTTATGTAAAAAGAGCACAGATTCTGTGCTTTTTAAAAAAATTTGTTTCTTTGATATAATTCTCTGCGATTAGAAGATGTTACCAAGCAAAACAAAGATAATTCATGGTGATATTTCTTTCATGTTTTACTGATTTTACAGATAATTATTAGTTTGTGGATGGATTGAGTGCGAATATTTCATTTTTAAATATTTACCTCCACTTAATTATTATATATAGATAAATGTCATTTTTCATATGTTGCACTTTCCATATCCTGTGCACAAGCTTCAAGCTTATGTAGCAAGAAAAAAAAAATAGATAGAAGCCATGTTACTCCACATACACATGAACTTGCTAAAAAAAAATCTGCATCTTTGCAAATACTGAGCTATAGAGCTATACTTACTGAGCTATAGAGTTATACTTACTGATGAAAGTATAACTCGCACACATTTTGTGAATGACTGACCTTATTCAGTTAAACTTTAGTGAGTATTATCACAATAAAATATATATAATTAACAAATTAATTTTTCTGTTATGAATGACTGAAATTTAATTTTCTGTTTACAGAAATATCAACTACCATAAAACGTTATAAGAACACTCATATTAGGATTCAGTAAACTGTGTAGTAAGGTAGATCAGTAAATGTTCATGCTTAGCCATTGTTTAAAACGCACAGTTTGTGTGCATGGTGATACTACAAAGCTTGTAGTGTAGCTGTTACAGATTACTTCAAAGTAAATTACTACTACTTAGTGAGCAGCTAATTACAGACAGTGTACATACATGGACATCAAAGCAACATATTATAAATGCATTGTAGGCATTTATAAATTTTATACAAACCAATATATCATTCTGTTACTTTGTCTTGAACACAAGCATTTTTAAAATACAATTAGTTTAATAGTTAATGTAGTTAAAAAATGCGATATCATTTGAAATATGTTATTTATAATTAATACATTTTTTTTTCATTTTTTACATGAATTAATTGAGTGATTAATTATATTTCTAGTTGATATCTTTACTGTTTATATACTCTCCAAGGTAACTTAGTATCCAGAAATACAAACTTAGGACTGTTAATAGAAGTTTTTCCCAACCATGAAATCAATATGTATATATTTTCACTATACAAAGAATCATAAGTTTCATCACAGTTATCACATTTAAAATTAGAACATTATCTTAACTGAACTTTACAGAAGAAGTTAATTTAACTTTAAAGAAGAAATTTGAAAGATCCATATATTATACAATTAGGAACTTAAGCTTGTTTAAATAATACCATTTATTATTGGTTTAAATATTCAGTAATAATCTATTTATTCATAGTAACAACATATGGCATTCAATAATAGTTATTATGATGGATGATAATGAATTCTGTAGCCTATGAAAAATGTCGTGTCTGACTGGGACTCAAAGTCAGAATCTCTGGATAAAAGACAGAAATCGATTTACTCTAATAAAAAAAGCTATTATTAAACTAGTTAGGTTTTCCTAAAACTAATTATTAAACAAATATAACTAATTAAAAGATTAATAATTTAAAGATTAATTAAAATGATTTCTAGTAAAAGTTAAATGATTTTATTTAAAAGTTTACTTAATATTTTTGATAAATTATTTATGTTTTTTATGTTATGGTATGCCCTATTACCCTAAAATTGCATTCCTTCAGGTAAAATAGATTAATGAATATTAACTACTAAGTTGTAATTTTATGAACTTCATCCCCCCCCCCCTAAATATTAGAAGGTTGGAATTACCTTCTAATATTATAAGGGTGCTTCAATATTGTGTGATGGGTACATTATTAACATACATATTGATACAATATTAACTACTAAGTTGTAATTTTATGAACTTCATCCCCCCCCCCTAAATATTAGAAGGTTGGAATTACCTTCTAATATTATAAGGGTGCTTCAATATTGTGTGATGGGTACATTTGATTTATTGTGTGCAGCCATCACACAATTCCTGAGTTCAATCCATAGGTAACTCTAGCACCAGTTACCAAGGATGCACTGGCACATAGGTTGTAGCATCCTCAACCTGGAAAACACAGCAAAATGAAATTAATCTGCATCCACAGAGTTCTGTGGATCAGTTGATCCAGAAGAAGGAATAAAAAATGGGATGGGTGGTAAGAAAAGACAATATACACTTTAGGTAAATTGGAATATTTACACTTTAGTTCAGGACCTAATTTCTGATAGTTAATGGAATTATTTTTTAACAAAGTTAACTAATTAATAAATAAAGAGGTAATATCCATAGGTTAATGTCATAATACCCATATACTCAATTATATATCTCTAGAATTAATAAGGCCATATACTTGTCATAATTTGCACCAATTTTTTGTTTTAAGAATAATTTTTCCTAGTGATGAATTTCCCGACATTAACTTCTTGTAGGAAAGTAAGGGTGAAGGAAGGATGCATTCTGTTTCTCAGGTTTCTAAATAGCATTAAGAAGTTCATCCTCTCCCTGTATTATTTTGGCTTGTAAGTTTAAGTTTACAAAATAATTATTTTCTTGAGTATATACAGCTTAATGGTTCAGTTGATGTTCTACAAATTGAAGTATTTTTAAGACTTTTATATATGTGTTATAAAGGTTTTAGTTGAAAGGGAATGTTCTAATATTTAAAAGTGAGTTTAATTAGGTACTATTCCATTTGTATCACTTTCTGGATTATATTTATTTATACTTTTTGTTTTACTTTCAGAAACTACTAGAAGTAGAAGATGCGGTAGAAGATGAAAGGAAAGATCTAAGTAGTAAAATAGAAAGTTTAGAATCAATAGTTCGTATGTTAGAATTAAAGGCAAAGAATTCATCAGATCATGGTAAGAATAAAAGTCATTTTCATTTTTTTTTACTTATTTATCTACTGCTTCTATTTTTTTTATGGTTATTGGAACATTACTAATAATAGTATTGTTCTAGTACTAGTAATAGTACTTTGGTACTGGTATTTAATGTAGTAGATAAGTGCTATAATCTATTTTATTTTCTTAAATCATGTTTATTTTATCCTAATATCTTTAAAAATTATAAGGTTAATTTATGTTGCACAACAATACTATATATCTCTTCTTAGTATTTATTTTTGTACCTTGTTGTAACTAATGATTAGAAAAATTTATTATTAGAATTATTTATTATATATTAGAATAAAGTACTTTAAATTATTACGTTAATTTAATACTGCTGATGTTTTTTAATGTGGAAATTTGAAAAACCACTATTATATAGTTTTTAAATTAATTTTTCAATTGTTTCTTTTTAATATTTGTGTGTTTGCTATAAATATATTGTATTCGGGTGCTGGTAATGACTTCATTGTGCGCCTGGGAAAAAAAATGAAAAACTAAAACTTGGATTTTCAACAAAACAAAATTGTCATGTATTCTAAAAAAACAAAAAAAAAAAAAAATTGTCACATATTAGCTTCGTAAGTGCCATTATTTTTTAAATAAGGAATGGAATTAAAAAAAGAACTTTAGGATTTAAATTTTCAAAATTATTTTATTTATTTGTTATGCAATCAGTTTTTTCCTTTGAAACAGTGTTTTTCACTGCATATAAACCACTCCCAGTGTTATTTTCAATGGGAAATACATTCTGGTCCATATGTTGTTCAGTAGTCTATAGGTCCTGTACATTTTTAAGTCTTTTCTATTACTGAGAAACAATGTCTTTCAAGACTGTCTTTCATTGGAAAGAGAAACTACAACAGCAGAAAGATGAACAGGTGGGATTGGATCATAATAGCTTCACCAAAGAATGGTTATGTTTCACCAAAAACTGTTGAGCAAGGACCACTGAATGCAGGGAGCATTGTTGTGGTGAAGCATACATATTTTATTTGGCTATATTTCAGGTCTCTTCTTCTTGAGCTTCAAGTAAAAAGTTTACTGATTTTATAACTATCAGACTATCATTATGAGTATATGGGAAGTACTCATAAAAAAAAAAAAAAAAAAAAAAAAACACCTTCATGTTTGAGTGACCTTATTAGTGTGCTTGATTGGAAATGCTGATACCAGCCATAACACTGCATAATTACACATACATTCTTCCCCATAAGTTTCTTGGAGTATTTTAATTGTTTTCTATAACTGCCTTGCACAATTTATAACAAAAATTTACACATATTGCTCTTGAAAAATCTTCCTTTTCTTTATATCAGAAAATCATAGCTAGCACACATCATTTACACATTTGCAGACAGAAAATTAAATAACGTAAAGTGGCTAGGAAGCAGAATATAATTTTTAAAGAATACCATTCTTCAACACCGCTTGCAGAATATAGAGTATCAATACATTAATGTGCTATTTCAAAAGTTTCGTTTATTTTAAGATAACCTCATATACTTTATGATTTTTCTCTGGTTATTGAGGGTGTTCAACTTAAAAGATGCCCTATCACTCAGTAGTTTTTACTAAATGCATACTTTTGTTGTATTTATTGGTATGAGATTGGTAAATTAATGTAAAGATATTGGTACGACTGAAGCTGGAGCGGGGAGGACTGTTTATTGCCTGCACATTTGAGTATTGCCAGCCTGTGTCGAACATTGACTTTTGAATAATGTTGTGTAATCATGTGTTTGTTAAAATGCACTTTACTGTTGAAGAATGTGTATTCGTGATAGAAACACATATTTAGAAACAAAATCTCATGTTGTTGGCAAAAGTTCAGAGAAAAATTTGAAAAGGAAGCACCAGTGAGAAGTGTTATTCAGAATTTAGTTAAAAAATGTTATGAAACAGGTTTTGACTTACACCAGATATGTGCCTGACACAAGTGAGTTTTAACAACACAGGTTGTGCAGGACGTTAAAGTGGTAGTTACAAAATCTCTTTGTAAATCATTGCAGAGCCTAAACCAGAAAAAGAACATTTCACTAGGTTCAGCCCACACTGCTGTGAGGAGAATGCTGAAATGCTATCTGTATTCAATGCAGGTTTTCCATGAGCTAACTAATGCTGATTATGCTAAAAGGGTTGACTTCTGTCAATGGTTCAAGAACTTCATTTGAGGCAACATTGACATTTTAGATCCAAGAATTTTTCACAGATGAAACATGGTTTCACCTTGGTGGGTATGTTAATAGTCAGAACTACTGGACCTAGGGTATTGAAAACCCGCCATTTTCTTTTAATCTCCTCTACACATACAAACAATAGGCATATGATGTGCAGTTTTAAGGTGACAAATAATAGAACTCTTGTTTTTTGAAAAAGTGTGGATGTTGCTGTCTATTGAGAAATTATCCAACAGTTCATAGCATTTCTGTAAGAGGATGAGCCTGATTGTTGGTTGCAGCAGTACAGCGCCATTGTGCCATACAGCTCTTTCCACTATGGAGGTGCTTCAGGATTTTTTCAGTGGAAGAAAAAGGATTGCGGCCACAAAGATCCCCTGATCTGACTAGTTCAGATTTCTTTCTGTGGGTGGGTTTACTTAAAAAAATTGTTAGTAGGAGTAATTCGTACACCCAGCAGGAATTGAAGCAAACATCATCCAGGAAATAGACAGGGTACTACTAACAAGTGTAGCTAGGAACATGGTCAGCATGTTGTCAAATGCATAGAGTGGATGGACATCATTTTCAGCACCTTTAAATTATTATTAAGCGTTTGCCAATAAACTATTATTTATAGATTAAACTAAGTGATTGGGCCCTCTTTTAAGTTGAATACCTGTATTATATCAAAGTACTACAAAAAAAGGCTTTTTTATCATCAGAAGTAGCATCCTTTTTAACTGATTTTATTGTGTAAGCATCTATTAAAATATTTTTCGTGTTAGTTCAATTACTAACTTATTGTTACTAAATTGAATATGATAATGCATATTGATAAAAAGTAAAAAAATATGGGTTGTTATTATTAAAAGACCCTAAGAGAGTGTCTATATGCTTAATATTTTTAATGAAGATAATTTCTTGCCTATGTCTCTCTTCAACCAAGCAAAGATGTAAAGAAAGAAATTGTTTTAACTCATTTGTGTAATTAACATTTGATGAATCTGTTTTATTTTTTTCATTTTAAAAGAGGTCGTTCCTTTTTTCATAACATAAATGATTGACGGTTTGGATATCTGTTATTACTTTTACAACTTACATTTTAATAAGAAACTTAACATTTTACAGAAAATATGAATTGTCCAAAACCTTAAAAATTCAGTGAACCTGTTTTTTATTTGGTAAAAATATTTTAGAAATATTATTTTTAAATACTATTTACACATAGTATTTGAAAACTATCTCTGTGTTATATTTTTTCTTTCTGATTATGGTTTTTCATATTTTTCTCTATTTTTAATGAACTTCACTGCAATTTTTAACAGTCTGCAAGTATATATATATATATATATATATATATGTATTTATATATATCGGCATATATACAAGCACACACGCACACACATGCAGTTAGCATATATATATATATATATATATATCTTTTCAGCATAATTAAATAAACTATTTTAATTTCTTTTTTCAAAATTTGTGATTTTCCACATGTAATATTTAAAATAGACTGTCCACTCTCCAGAACCATTTGTCTAATCTGATTGATATGAACTGACATCCAATTTTTATTTCATTTATTGAACTTTGAAAAAGATTTTAGATGTTAATTTAATTAGCTGACTTTTTTAATTGTAAAATGTGATTTAAACCATGATGATTTTACATATTGTATTTTGTTTAGTTATTGAATTGCACCCTAAATCGTATATTGTAGTAGATATCTGCCTGAATTTCCTACTTGAAATTTAGTAGGTAGTTTTTTCTTTAAATTATTTTTTCTGAAATATTGAAGATTTTCTTATGTATTTTTGTTAGTATGGGAGTGTTAGAATTTTCCATGGTGATTCATTTCCAAGTTTTTTTTTAGTGTTTTGTATTTTATTCAAAAGTTAAGCAAATTCCTTTTAACTCAGTTTCTTCTGTTTAGCTCCCCTCACTCTCCTCCCTCCCATTCTCTCTCTCTCTCTCTCTCTCTCTCTCTCTGTGTGTGTGTGTGTGTGACTTAAAAATATCCCAGTATATTTTTTTTAATTTTATTTATTTCAAGGATAGACAATTGAAATCATATTTATTACTTAAAAAAATCATCAGCGGCTTATTCTCTTCCTCTTCCTCTTAATGAAAAAAAACTTTTTTTTAGAATTTATTTTCAAAGTCCAGAAATCTATAAATATTGATTTTTTACAAAAGTCAATATCCCCAGAAATGTTTTCTTCAACGTTTGTTTGAAATATTTATTATGATTGAGAGTTCCACCTTATTTCCATCAAAATGATTTACTGTGATTTATTCACAAAAAATGCATCAAGCAAAAGATTTCATCAGTGGATAAAAATTAACAGATAGAAGGGTTTGAAGTAAGTATCCTGTAAGATCTAAAATACAGTTGGAAAGAAAGTTCCTGAGTATTTTTTGTAAGTACTTAGGCTTTCATCTTTTAGAGTTGACAGTATGACAAATAAATTGTACAGGTTTAGTCATATATTTTTGTAGGTCAATTCACTGGATTCTAAAGAGTAAACCAGAAAGAATGCAGAATTCAAATTTATAAAATTACGGCATTTACTAAAGTAATGTACAGTCGTGAACCTTCGGTATTCTACAAAAAGGAATAAAGCAACTTAAGATCAGTGACTTGTGCGTATTAAGAGGATCAGACGAGAATGAAAAAAAATTGGTAAAAGTTTGAATATTTTCTACCTGGAATAGAAGATTAAAGTAGATTGTGTCATTTGGAGAATACGATTAGGAAGCATTTAGGCTATGCTTCCAAGGAGAACATCTACTGACTGGTTTATTAGACTGCTGCAGTGTCACATATTTGATTTGAAGAAGAGGAAACTTTGAAACATGAAAAAGCTTTTTTTTAAATTAATAACAGGAGGGTGGAAATTTCACTTACTGTGACAATTTTCTTTTTTTAATTTACTATTTAGGTTGCATTTCAGCAACAACAAAAAAGAAATTGTTTAACTCAGGGGGAGGAAATTTTTAAAACAACTTTGGATCAGGTCAGGATGCATTGTTAATTAAAACAACAAAAACAGATACTTGAAAGACAATATCAAGGATCTGTTAGTATTAAAATATAATTGGTTTAGCAGGGTCTTGAACTGTCTACTTCCCTCACAACGAGGGAAGTGCTTACTGAAAATGAAATAACCATGAATTTTTGTAAAAATGTATACCTGGTAAATAGTGAAATTATATTTAGAATGAATTTGATCCTTAAAAAAATGGGCCAAATAAGTTTTTAATGTACTTTAACTTAGACCTGAACAGTTCCCGATTATTCAGCTGGTTAAAAAAATTAATTGATTTGATTATCCTAACAGATTCATAATGAATTTTTTTATAATTATTTCTAAGAATGATCATTAAACACCAACATATGATGTGAAAAAATGACATAAAACTGTTTATGATATCAAAGGTAAATTTTGTGTAAAATTATATTTTTAGGGTAATATTTCACATAGAATAAATTAAATATTTGAGCTGAACCTATTTCATTAGCTTTGTTTTCAGATATTTTAAATATCTAATATAGCAGATCTGATTTTTCATCTGAATTTAGCTCTTTTGAAAGAGGAGGTGGTGTGGTGACAAGTGTGATAGCTTGATATTGATTTTCACTCTTATGCTCTAATATTGCTGACATAGTGTTTTGATATCAGCTCTTATGATTCTTTATTGTGTTTTAAATAAAGAATATTTTCTTTTTTTCCTCTTAAAAATCTTAAATGATGACTTATTGGGTCTTCATTCTATTTATTTTATTTTAATGTTTTAATTATTCTTTCAGCATTTTAAATGATTAGAGTTTGAGTAAAATAAAAATAAAAAAAAGTTCATTGTACTTTAATATAATTAATTTATTTACTATTTTAAATTCATTTTTTCTTAGTCTTTTGTGACTTGGTTAAATGTAATTATAAAAAAATAAAACAATAGTTATTCAGGTTGAATTATATTTATTTTTTGTTCCTTGAAAAATGTGTGCACACTATCAAACTAACAGTAAAAAAATTAACAAAATAGTCATTGACAACATCAATCACTAGATTATCACCAGAAAATATCTTTCCTCAGAGTTCGTTCTTTAGGTTCAGGAATAAATGGAGATTGTAGGAAATCATATCTGGCAAGTTGGGAAGATTCAGTAGCAGTTCAAACCTCAATTTTGTCATTGTAATTGTTTTAATGTGAATCAAGCATTTTTTGATGAAACAGCACTTTTTTCTTATCCAGTTGCGGTCTACTTTTTTATTTCTTAGCAGACATATTTAATTGGCATCACACTCATCATTGAGTGTCCTTTCCTTTTGTCATGTAGTCTATGAAAATTATTCTGTTTGCATCTCAAAAAGCAGTGGTCACAACCTTTATTAACTGAGAGCACTAACTGCCTTCTTTGGCATATTGTACCTCTTGGTGTCTGTTCATTTTAAATTTAATCTATTTTTTAAATCGTTTTTAATTTACAACAGATATTTTACTTCTTGTGTGACTATTTCTTTGCCTCAAATGTGCAGTGCTAAACCCAGGTTTCATTAAAGGAAACATCCATTTGAACAATCGTTTGGTCAAATATGAGCAAACATTACAGCTACATTGCCATACACAAAACTTATTCATACCCAAATTTTTTTTTAGAATCTCATGTGTAAGTCCAGTTCAGATACTTTATTTCGGCTATTTCTTTGACTTGATCTACAGTCTGCCAGAACATTTCTTTAATTGTCACCTCACCTCATTGGCCAACCATTGCAGTATTTGTTTTCAGAGTTCATTCAACCAGGTTAAATTCTGCAACCTATTTGTGAACAGTTTTAATTTTAAATTGCTGTACAGACTCATCAAATACTGCATCTAACTTGCTTTCTATTTTGGTAGCCATCTTCCCTTCATATACTTCCCATACTGTGGGCATATCCTTGAAGCAAAACCAGTTCCACATGTATGAATTCTTGGTAGTTGTTATGAGTTTAATACAATCTTTTTAATTTTTTTTTAATAACTTATTTATACTTTAAATTGTAATTTAATTACAGGAAAAATTTCATCATTCATAGTATGTAGCAATAATTAAATTTTGGTCATAATTGTGAAATTTTTTAAATATCATTCTGTTTCATTTACAGTTCGGTTTTTTATTCCAAACATGGATTCTAATATAGATTCTTGTAGTATAATTAAAACACTGCACTTTAGTATTGCATTTAAAAAATTCAACTTCCTCTAGTTGAGAATATTTTGTTTTTTAATTATATTTTAATTTATTTATAAACATTGTAAAATAATTGAAAAAATCTCTGTGATGCAGATGCTTGGTTAAATTTTTTTGAGGATGGATTTTTGTATTTGAGATGAAAGCAAACTTAATTTAATTCTGGATACATTCTGGGAGTTGTGTTTTTTCTGTATGAATGATGTAAGTTGTATTTGTCAATATTAAAACATATTTGCTGTTTAGTACCGCTAAACAGCATGGTGCCAATGTAATGTACATTTGTAGCTCTGAAAAAACCATTTAAATTACCTATAAAAGAGACTAAGCAAGGTGGATTAATGTTCATTTCAAAGTTAAAAGAATGCAACTCTTGATAAATCTCATCTATTTTATGTTGATGATAAGCAAATGGGTTTCAACCAAATTATTATTCAATTGTGAGGTGTGCATATGCCTTATTAAGAGTCAGTCAAACTGAGCCTCTTGCATCAAAATTAAATGTGAAACTCATAGAAAAAGCAAAAGAATTTTCTTATTTAGTTGGTAAAACCATAAACGATTGGAAAAAAAGGTCAGCATTAAAAAGCAATCTTACACAGGCAAGAGAGCTTTCATGCAGTAAAGAAGTTTGGTAGTATTAATATAGATGTGGAAATTAGAAAAAATATTCTTAAAAATACTTGGATAGTGTGTAGTGTTTAACTTTCAATGTAGAAAAACATTGAAAGTAGGAGAAGCAGAAAATAACAGAAAAAGGGTCTTTGAAAAGTTTTAGAGGAGAATGCTGAAAACATAGTGGTTTAACAACGTTCATAATGAAGAGATTCATGATGAGGAAAATGTTTTTCAGACTCTTATAAAGTAGATCTACTAGATTGGTATAGTCTATGTTAAGATGTGCAGGTCAATTTAACTTGGCAATAATCAATATATTTAGTCCAAAACTCAAAGAAAGCCAAAAATTGGAATATATAAAAAAACAATTGTGAATATTATATATGTGAAGTACATTGAGATTAAAAGAGTAGTAAAAAATAGAACTATTAGTAAAACTAATAATGCAGACAACATAATATTCATTTATTTTCCATAGATTACTTTAAATTATATTTGCTTAATGTGTTATGATTATTTTTATTTAAATTAAAATTTCATCAACTTTTATTTTCTATTACTAGTTTATAGATTAGAAGAAAAGGAACAAGAAATGAAAAGAGAGTATGCTAAACTTCATGAAAGGTATACAGAGTTATTTAAAACACATATGGATTATATGGAAAGAACTAAAATATTAATGGGTACAGCCGATCGTATGGATGGACCAGGAAGACCTCGTATTGGTCCTTTAAGTTTAGCTCATATTAACAGGTATGTAATATTTATTAAATAACACATAATTGTTAAGTAACATGAGTATGAAGTTATAGGAACACACATATGCCTGCACTTACAAATATGTATACTACTTACAGTATACGATTTTACAAATTGTTTTTACCTGCCCTTTTTTTTTTTACTTGTCAAAATCTTTTAACACCAAAAAAAAGTTAAAAGGTTGATTCATATCTTTTTTTAAAATTATATCCTTTAAAATTATGACTTATCAGAGGTACCTGTATTTTCAGTTCCTCAAAATGTTGTTTGAATAATAGATCTCAGATTTATAACCACATAATTTAACAACCCCCTTACTTTACTAAAAGTAGATGTTTGATAGGTTGCAAAAAGAAAAGTAATATTTATTGTTGTCAGTATAAGTATTTACATTTTCTTTTCGTTGCATTAAACCACTTTTTTTATTATCTATTTTGACCCAAAACTTGTCCCTAATTTCCAACTTCATTAACTTACAGTTCAACATCTTAACCATTTTGTTATCATTACACTTTGTACACCACTGCAGTAATTTTAACATGATGTTTTACAAGGGATATAAAATTTAAAAAAATATCTAAATTCTTGCATGACTTATTGAATTTTGAGGTCATTTAATAGTTTATATTTCACAGAACAATCCTCTATTGGGATATTATCATAGATGTGTATGTATAGCTAAGAAAAGATATTTCTGGTTTTAATTGCACAGATGGCCACTTAATCATGTTTTTATACATTTCAGAATAATATAGAATCTGTATTATATTATTCTATATTATAGAATCATATTATATAATTAAAATACTGCACTTTAATATTGCTTTTAAAAATTTCAACTTCCTGCAGTTAAGGATATTTTGTTTTTTAATGCAACCACCTGGGATGGTTCTTACATATACCTTAAGAAGGAAAATTAGATGAATAAAATTATAAATTAAATATTGCAGACCCTTGCTGTGAATCGAACCTGTGACAGCCAGCTGATCTACCTGTACTATGGCTTCATGATGCTAAGGGCTTGATTTATGATCTGGGTTAGGGATCGATTATGTGCTCTGGTTATCATTTAGGCTACAACCTAATTAATTAACCTAGGAAAAAGTTATATGAAACATTTTGTTTTAAAAGTTTTTATATCATGTAGTGAGTGCTTGTGTGCACAGTATGTTACATAGTGAGAAAATTAAAATTGAAATACCTCTTAAATTTCATCATTTTAAATAATGAAGCAATTTTTTGTTTTTTTGTGAATTTATCATTTATGTGATTTAATAATTCTGTACAGGAACCTTGAATGCTTTAGTGTAGTTGTATGATTTTAAAAAGTTGCAGTACATGGAAAAAAATAGTCTATATTTTTATATAAAGTTTTATTATGAATATCATTGTTTTTTATTTAAAATATTCAAATCAATGATAGCACTAAGAAAGAAGAAACAAGAATATTACCTTATAAAAGAAATATATTACCTTTTAAATTCATTCTTTTTTTAAATGAATTTTAGGTACCTTCCACACTATTTTTTGTAAACAACAATTTTCTTTTTTAAAATGATATGTGGGTATCACAAAATAAAAATGTAATTAAAAATATAATGTAAAATATGTTATATTATAATATAACATTAAATGTTATAATATATAAAATATATTGCAATACTTTGTGAAATTCTTTCATATTATCATGAAATTCGTGTAATCTATGAATCCCATAAAAAAATTTGATCACAAAATGTGTTTCTCCTCTAGATTTAAACCTAATTGTTATTTTGTGATACCCATGTAATTTTGTGGGAAAAAAACTGTTTATAAAATAACAACTGATGATGATAAGAGGTACCTCCAAAAAACTGATTTTTCATTAAAAAATAAAAATTCATTAGTAAGGTACCTTCTCTGGTTTTTTTACTGCTTAAATTGATTCATTAATTTCAATTGTGGATATTAATTTTATAGTGTAATAATTGTAATGAGTGAAAGTAATTATTTAACTGGTAATTTTTCAGTTAAATTGTTTAATAATTAATGGTATTCAGTATATATGATTATTAGTAATATATTTTGTAAAATAAAAAGCTTTATGTATGGTGTATTATAATTATATTGTGATTTTAAAAGTCTGATATCATAACTGAAGAACCCTTAGTCAACATAATGTACTATATGAATTGTTGTTTGCTAATTTGAAATATTTATTTAAACTTACATAAAAGGTTGATTGATTATTTTTGTTCAGTCAGTGCAATTTTTTAACAAAAAGCTAATGGAGTAAGTTAATCTTTTGTTTATAATGATTTCCCCATAGATTAAAGCAGAAATATTGATGAATAAGGATATGCTAAAAAAAAAACTTTTTTCAATTCTTAAATTTTAACTTCAAGTCTACGCCAAAGTCAAGGTTCAGTATGTTGCTGATGGTAAATTTAATCTGTTTAAAAAAAGTCATCAAGATGTATTTTTTTAAGCAATCAATTTAATCTGATATAAATTTTTATTGCACAAAGAAGCAATGTTATTAACTTAAATTTATAACATTAAAAAAAAATTTACTTATGAGAGAAATTTTTGTAACAAAAAAAATTTCATCATAAATGGCTGAAGTTATTTTTAAAGAGAAACTTGCAAAGATTTTGGATTCTATGTTTATCAATTGCATAAGAACTGAGCAGTGAAGAATGAAGTATTTAGACAAACTGCATACATTATTTTGATTTTTATTCCGGTAAATCTGTATTATTACATTTCATCATGTTGATCAGTGAAATGGAAATATGTATGTATTTTTTTTTAAGTGATTGTAGAATAGCTACTTCAACTGTATTACAAAAAGTCATTCTTCCTATCGCTTATTGTTGATGTTGTAGATGATTGATGTATTTAAGACAATTAGACAAATTTTTTTAATTGAATATTATGAGCAATTCTGTTTTGTTGGTTACCAACATATACTTTAATCAAGTACTGAAACAGTTTCAGAACTGGTTATTTTCAACAACAGTACCACTTGTAGGAAAAATTACCTAATGAGGGGACTAAAATAGAATTAAATGATACTTAGTTCTATTTTAACTTGCAAAAGATTCTTCTCATTGAATCTATTTATTTATTTGTTCATTTTCTGGTAACACAAATTTTTATTCCTTCATAATTATTCCATAAAATTGTAACAGTTTATTTAAGTTTTACTGTTCATAATATATATCTTACTGATTATCATTATCAGAATTATTAATAAGTTCATTATGTAATTAGAATTATTTTTTATTATCTTTTAGAATTTTATATTTTAGAATTTATTATCTTTCATAGGATCACTTTAGGCACTCCATTATCCAAGTTTCTTTGATGGAACTGTTTGGATCTTGCAGTCCTTCCATTACTTTTTCATACATTCCGATCTATGTGCCCTTTCTAGTGTTGAAGATGTTTGTGTTGAGGTTTTTTTTATGAGTGTGAAGCGAGTGGCTTTATTCTTGATTTTTCTTGTTAATTTTATCTTATCTGTGCTGTCTTCTGGTGTAACGCCAACTTCCTTCAGATCCTCTTTTATTTCTTTGATCCATCTGCATCCTGTCATTGTCTTTTTAGAGTCAAGATTGTACTGTACTAGTTGTTTCAGAAGTCTTAAATCTTGTGTCTCATGATATGTCCAAAGAATCTACTTCCTCTTACACATCAGTGATGGGCTCTAACTCTTTGTACATGACTTTGTTGTACACAATCCACCACTGCCCATCTTTCTGGTACTTTTATTGATGCGGTTTCTTCCAATTCTTCTTTTGATTTTCTGGAGTCTGTCTGTCTTTGATTGTTTGATCAGATGGAAGAGTGTTTCTGCTGCATAAATGGCTTCTGGCTTTTTAACTGTGTTGTAGTGTCTTATTTTTATGTTTATTGATAGGCATTTTTTGTTGTAAATCTAATTAGAATACTTAAATAGAACTCATAATTTTGAGGGACATTCTTTGATTTAATTACCTAAGCATAATAGTTGTAAGCATCTTACAGACATGACATTACATTCTTATTGATATATAAATTATTTTTTTATTTTTTGATGTTCGACTATTGTGAACATAACAATTTTAATTTAAAATGTAATTATACATAAAGATGTTACACATATCAATTTTGCATTAGCATCTTCTAAGAAATCCCTGATGATGGTGTAGTGACTCCGAATGTACTAGGACATATATATTGAAAATTGTTGGTAAGTGGAAACTTTAATTTATACAGACATTATTTGAGTTGGTTAATGATGTCTCTTAGATCATCTTTGGTTTTGACGTTTATAATTTATATTAAAGTAGTAATAAATATGTTAGTAATGTAGTAATATTAATATAATTTAATTAAATTTGTAAATTGAAGAATAATTACTTTAATTATACAGTCAGTTCCTATTTGGAACAGAATGAAGGTGTTGTACAGAGTTAAATATCTCTAGGGGTTTAGTTGGCATAGTAATGTGCAACAATATATTCAACTTGGTGAAAGTAACAAGTCACCTTACTCTTACTTTTCCTAGTGAAAAAAGCAAACGTTTCATTTAAAGCAAATAAATATTTACGCCTAATTTATATTCAGTTTGCATTATTGAATTAGTTTATAAGTTTTAATTGTAAATTGTGTGAAGTTAAAACTTTCATTGCATCCAAGTTCATTAACTACAACTTGAGCTTCAAAATTTTGCTTAACTGTTCACTACAGTTATTATTTAATATCTCTAATGTTAAAAGTAGAACTTATATTTTAATTCCTTATTTAATAGTTAAAAATTTAGCTCAGAATGGAGGGAATGGAGAACAGAATCAAAAATCAGAGATCAAATCAAAAATCAGCTAACTGGTAACAAATTAAAATATAGTAGAAAATTCATGATGAAATTTTTCCAGATTGTAAGAGAATGATGTAATTCACTGAACTCAACACAACCTTAATTCAGTACACAATTGACCAGCATAGAAATACTTCATTTATGCAGTAGCTTTAAAGTAATAGTAAATTTATTCACTGGATTAATATTGTTTCACTTATACTTCAAATATATTCCATATAATACTCTTAATATTTTTTTACAGATCATCGGGACCAATTTCATTTGGTTTTCAGTCTTTGGAAAGCGGGCCAGTTAGATCATCCGGTAGTCCTGTCGGAGAATATGCACCTATACCTGCATCACCACCAGATAGCAATCATTCCATTACTAGTTTAAGAAATGAGCTTCAGCCTAATTCGGTTGGGTTTTTTTAGAAATTTTATTTGCATTTCAATTTTGTTAACTTTAATTAAATGTTATTTTTAGTGCTATGTTACTTTTATAAGATCACTATAAATGAAATCATATGTAACTTTTTTTTTTTTAGAAATGAATTTTATAATGTCCAGGGAGGGGATTCCTTTGATTCAGAACCTTCTGGATGAAAGGCAGAAATTCTACCCCTAATTGTCTTAGAGGGTGGCTACCCTAATTGATAAAGTAGGATTAAAGTTGAACATTTTAGAATTTTAATTTATAAAGATTTATTTAGCACAAATTTGTTCAGATTAATTTCACAAATTAAATTTAAAGATTTTTTAAAATTCAATTTTTAGATTTTATCCATTAATATGTAATAATACAATAGACTCTTTGTTACAGATAATAAAAATGTCAGTCAAATAATTAGAAGTATAAAACTACTTACAAAGGAATGTAAACTTAATTTCTGAATAGGTATTAATAAAAACACTGATAAACATAATTTTTGTTTCCTAACATACAATAATGATTTTAATCTTTTTTTTGATGCTGAAAACGAATATGAATTCAGAATCTTTCTATCACCTACCATTTTTGAAAAACTGTTAAATTGTATTTAAAGGATTTTTTTTTTCATTTTTCAGCGTATAGTTAGAATTTTAAGCTCCTATATTGTATTTTGTTAGCTCATTTTTTATTGTTTAACTTAGTTAATATAATTTGTAAGCTACAAATAAGCAATACTAGACAAAAAATTAAATCATATCATAATCACATTTTATGACATCATATCTAATACTAAGATATGACATCATATCTAATAGTGAGCCTTCATGGACAAGATTAATCATGTTTGTGTAGGTCAAAACGTGTAGCTGAAAACACTGCTGTGTTGTTTGTATTAAGCACTGGATTTAGGAATGAATTAATTTGTGTTCAGTCTTATTGCTATCTTAAGTTTGTTAACAGCGCAGTGTCATAATGCCTTGAAATTGTGTAAATGATGTGGATGCCTTTTGTTATGTATGTGGTGAGTTTACTCTAAAATCAAATAGAAAAACATTACATCTTTAATTAAAAAAGCATATAATTTGTACTTTCAGTGTAAAATTGGTGATCAGGATAAGACGTGGGTTTCTCATACGGTATGCACTAATTGTTCTGTTTATTTAAGAGGACGGCTGAAAGGTACAAGGAAGGCTTTGCCATTTGGGATACCTATGATTTGGCGTGAACCAAAGGATCATGTAACCTATTCTTACTTTTGTTTAAAAGTGTGTCTGGAATTTCTAAAAAATCTAAACATACTGTAAAATATCCTTCATTGCAATCTGCAATCAGGCCTGTACTTCACAGTGAAATTATTCCAGTTCCTGACCCATCTGTGAATGTATGTTTCAAAAGCAGCAATGAAGAATCTGGCAGTACTGAAGAAGACAATAATGATTTTGATTTTGAATTATCTTCCAATAAGCCACATCTTATATCACAAGGTGAATTAAATGACTTTGTTAGTTTGTTAGGGATTTAAATTTATTAAAAAATCAGGCTATACTGTTAGAATCAAGACTGCAAGATTGGAATTAACTTCAGAAAAATACAGAAATTTCAGGCTTTTGAAGTTAACAAAAAGAACTTTTTCATTAATACTTTATTGGTGAAAATAATTTTATTTATTGCACAAATATTGATGAGCTTATGTTGCACTTAGGACAAGTTCATAAACCTGAGGACTGACACCTTTTCATAAATTCATCCAAGTATAATTTAAAAGTGGTTCTACCACACAACAGAACAAATATCCTTTGATACCAATCGCTTACGGTATTAATTTGAAAGAGACATACGATGTGAAGAAATATGTTCTTGAAAAAATAAATTATAAAAAACATAGCTGGAACATATTGAAAGTAGAACAGATTTGAAAGTTATAGCTATTTTGATAGGCATGCAGTTAGGTTTACTTGTGTTTTCTTTGCGAATGGGATAGCAGAGCTAGGGATAAACATTATGTTACCAAAGAGTGGAAGAAACGAGACAGCTTAACTCCAATGGGAAAAATATTATTCATGAGCCATAGTTGAACCCAAAAAAAATATTTTAACCCCTTCTCCATAACAAGCTAGGACTGATGAAAAATTTTGTAAAAGTAATGAAGAAGGATAGTCCTGGATTTTTGTACATCAGGCAGAAATTTATGATTGTAAGTGTAGCAAAAATTAAAAAAAGAGTATTTTTTTGTCCTCAAATAAGAGAGTTGGTCAAAGATGATGTATTTAACTCAATGTTAAATATTGTAGAAAGTGCAGCTTGGGCTTCATTTAAAGACATTACAACATTTTTCTCAGCAAATAAAAATCCAACAATGACCATGATGTTGTTAATCAACTTCTTTCTTCATACAGAGCTGTTGGATGTAATATATCTTTGAAAATGCATTCTTCCACTCACATCTGGATTTTTTCCCGGACAACCTCGGAGATGTAAGTGACGAACACTGTGAATGTTTTCACCAAGACATTTCAGTGATAAAAAGCCGCTATAAAGGGAAATAGAATACTTACATGCTAGCCGATTACTGTTGGACATTAATTCAGGATGTGCCTGAGGCTATTTATAAAAGAAAAGCATCAGCAAAATCATTCTAACACAGGTATGGCATGCAAAATTATAAATTTTACAGATTTCAGTTATATTTCCCCTTAATTTTTTTTAAGCGTAATTTATTTAAAACTAAAGGGTGATAGAAAAATTGTATTTACAGATCTGTAATGTACAAAAAAAATTCAAGAAATGGTATCATACTTAGAGAAACATTAAAAAAATGTTTTTTTTTTCTATCAGTGAAATGATCTACATTTTAAAGTATTACAAAAGAGCACTTCTGTAACTGTATAACAGTAATCTAAATCTTCTATAATAGGATTTTTTTTAATACTATATTTTGGTAGTTCTGTAACCGAGTACAGGATGAGTCTAAAATTAATAGTATGTGGTGTACATATGTATGTACAGAATAAAAAAACCTCTAAGTTTTAGTGTTTCTTTTTTTTTTTAATTTGTATAAGAAAATCATCTGATTTATTGATCATTATGAAAGCCCTCACATAGTAAATGTGAATAAATGAATTTGTGAGTGTTAAGATACTCACAGTGGTTATAGGTACTGCATAATTGGTTTTCTATAGTATATAAATGTAGTATACGCTAGATTTCACTTCAGAAAATTGGCTTAATTTTATATATATATCTTTAATATTATATGAATTATAAACCTCCAAAACACAATAATTAGATAAGTTAAACTTAGCATATTAACTTATTTTATTACTGTAATTTGGTGGTTTATATTTCATATATTACAAGGATAAATCAAATATAAATGGGATTTTTGTTCCTAAGCATCTACAGTTGGTAGGACTGGGCCCTCACTTCTAGTATGCTTGGGTGGGATCATTAGGAGTGAGGAGAGCCGGCCATTCCACACTCCCAACCAATTCATTAGTAACACTCACGTTGTCGGAGCAATAGGTGCACCCCTCCACTGCGCAATGCATAATTATAAAATTTCTTGCTTGTGAAGGAGTTCAAGCGACAGAAATTTTCCGGAGATTGACTGCACGGTTCGGGAATCGGACATTGTCAAGGACTTGTGTGTTTGCCTGGCATAAAGAGTTCAAGGAAGGATGAGAACGAGTGGAAAATCAGGAACATGATCGCCTCCTCAGACCAGCATAACAGACAAAAACATTCACACAGTTCGAGACATTCTTGAAGATGATTGACGGGTGAGAGTATACAAAATTCCAGAACAGGTCAGAATAAGTTAGGGGAGCTGTGAAGCGATCGTCACAAACGACCTAGGGTTCCAGAAAGTGTGTGCCGAAGGGGTATCTTGCTTTTTGACCGCAAATCAGAAGTTGAGATGTTTGGAGGTCTGTCAGAGGCTTACAGCAAGGTTTACAAAAGGTGATTTATTTTTGAGTCTGATCATCATCGGTGACAAAATATGGGTCCACCATTACACTAACCAGTCAAAACGAGCCAGTGTGCAGTGGTGATGGAAAGGGGAGGTAGCCTCAGTGAAAGCCAAAACTCAACTATCAGCTGGCAAGGTTCTTTCAACCATTTTTTTCAACCGGCAAGACATTTTACTCATTGATTGTATGCATGAGTGATGCACAACCAATGCTTACTTCTGCGAGCTGTTGAACAAGGTGAGGGCTGCTATTGCCACAAAAGATGAGACCAACTGATTCGAGAGGCCTCCATGAGTCCTCCAGGACAACGCCAGGCTTCATACTGCACCTCTAATGGTCTCAAAACTAGATGAAATGCACTGGACTCAAGTTGATCATCCTCTCTACAGCCCGGATATATTGCCCTGCGATTTTCATTTGTTTAGGTCTCTTTAAGAAGTTCTAGGAGGGCAACGATTTGAAGATGATGAGGGTGTGGAGGGATTCATGCGCCATTGGCTCCTGATGCAACCAGCTTCATTCTATGATGCTGCAATAAAAAAACCTTCCTTCTCGCTGGAAAAAATATATTTCTAAAGCAGGAAACTGTGTAGAAAAATAAATTATATTTGCCTTTTATTTTTCAATAAATAAATATTTTTAAAAGTAAAATCTGGTTTATATTTAATTTACCCCATAAATTTCATTAACAAAGTGGTCAATATGTAATGAATTATTTGAATTAATAAAAAATAAAATTGTGTGTGTGTGTGTCTTTTATTTAGTATTAATAAACATTAATTTTACATTTTGCAGGGCATGTTTTTAAAGTAAGTTCTGTTTTGAAATAAAAACAAAACTGAAAAATATGAACAAATTGTATTACTTACAGTATTTTAACTGTATATGCTTAAATTACTGTATTACTTTAACTGTTCTTTATCAAACATTCTTGTTTAAATTTCTTTGATCTAGGAGGTGATGCCATGGCATCAACTGCTGCTTTGTCTTTATATTCAAATAATAAATCCAGGTTTCATCTCCATTAGCATCTGAGCAAACAACTCATTAATTTCATTTTCATAGCTGCAAAAATTTGTGTGCTGCAGCATTACATTTTTTCTTCTGTGTGTCTGTTAACATCTTCAGTGCTCATCTGACACACAGTTTTTTATAGCCAATTTTTTAGTCAAAACTTCTTAAATAAAAATTATAAAACATCAGGAAATATGAAAGACAGTTGTGATATGGTGATTGTCCAGTTGTCTCTATTTTTTCTAAAATATTTTCAGTCAAATTTTCCATTATCACTGACGGCCAGCCACAATGTTCATTATGAACATTTGTTCGCCCTTCTCAAAATGAACGGCACCACTGTCATACTTTAGTTAACTCATAATATTCAGCCTCAAAAATTTGCCTGTGAATTGCAGCTGCAGAATTGTTTTTGTCATAAATTTCTCCTTGTGCTTCACACTTAGTTGGATTACAAATTGTAGCATTTATTTATTATAAATGGATGAATATTTACAACTAACAATAAAATGACTAGGCTATTGTTACAAACAGCTTATTATTTATTGAAATAATTAAGCTATGCAAGCGCCATCTCTTTGCATTGTGTATTTAGGCAGCAAATTCAAAACCTTGCATTATAAACATGCCTTGTACATTATATTTTGTATATTGATTTATCAATAACTTTATTTTTTTTATAACACTTCAATAGGAACAAACAGATGATGAGCCCTCGTTAAGAGAACCATCTGAAAAAGGTTGGTCAGAGACGCTTGGTACTGTGTCAAAGGATAATAGTCCTGACCAGGATATATCTGAGGACTCAGCTCCACCCGCACCACCTCCACCTCCTATTGTTACCACACCAGTCGGCAAAAGTCATACCAAAAGGTAAACTTTCTGCTTATTATTTAGTTAAAAAATCAGCTTTATTCTGTATTATGTTTGTTAATCTCATTAAGTTGTATTAATTACCAAAATGATTAGAGCACTTAAATATACAATTGTCATGGATTAAAACTACCTAGTGTAAATAAATAAATAGTTATAATATCAGTTGTTAAATTACTAAGAAATCTAGACAGTGAAATGTTATGTTAGTAATAAATTATCAAATAATTTAAAAAATTTTTATAAAACTATATAGAAATATATTTTTGCATTTTCTATAAGCATTTTTCTATTATTTATTTATGTGTCTTTGAATAAGGAGTTTCAGGTTTTACTCCAATTACAGTTACTGGTATTGATGGAGAAAAATTATTTTATGTAGAAAATGATATGATACAATAATTGTCAATGGTGTGGGGAAAATGTACCCATTGTATAGTAGCTGCAGACTTAGGTAGCTAAGAATAATTAGTCCTCACAATAGTTTCATCTCCATTATATATGATCTGCTTATTCCATTACATTATTGTTGCCTCCATTTCTTGTACTCCTGTTCTTTGTTCATTTTATACATCCCTATTATTAACTTTGTTTATTGGTTCAATTTCTTCTTATAATGTTCCATCAAGAGCTGTTAAGGTTTCTTCACTCAGAATGAATCCAATCCAGTTTTTTATTCCCCTCTTTGAACAATGTATAGGAAGTTCTATTCTCAGTGATCCTCATAAGCACCTCCTTCGTACAGTTTAATTTCTTCTTCTAACACTTATTATACAGATTGTATTACAGAGTTCTCTCAGGAATTCAATAACTTATTCTACTCATGAAAATAATGGAAAAAATTCATATAAACATATGTCCTAAAATGCTTTGTTTGCGAGTTACGGCTAGTGAAAGATTTCACTTGCATTTCAGCTGCCCAGTCAATTGAGGTTCCCACTGAAATGTCTTAAGACATTAATTAAGGGGCAGAATTAGTGATTTGTTATTGTTTTTGAGCTGAAAAATTGATTAAAATAGGACCCAGAACCATATATGCTGTCGTTTTTGAGAAATCTCGGGTAAAAACCAAGAAATTGGGGTAAAAAAGTCTGTTTTTAATGTTTGACGTACATTAACTTTGTTAAATGGGCAATAACACATAAAACTTTTCAACAAAACTTAGAGAATTTAATTCTGAACAAAATGCTGTAAAATAAGTTGAATAAAATAAAGAAAAGTTAAAAAAATTAATATTTTATTAGAAACAGTATATTATACTACATTTTTCAGAAAAGTATTTATTTAATGTAAACAAACATCAAATTCTTTTTGGTAATCTGAAAAATTTGTAAAAACAAAATTATTGTCAAAAATTGCTGTTAAAATTTTTTTAAATACTAGAAATTACACAACAGTAGTAAATTAGAAATAAATAAATAAAAATTACTTTGATAATAATTTCTTTATTAATGACAGAAATACAATAAATTATTTGAAAAATTATTATTTCAAGTTTAGCAATAAAATAACAACAGCTGATCAACAATGCACAATACTGTGTTAGTGTTTAAATCATTTTGTAAGGTACAAAGAATATGTGGCTAAGAATATCAGGTGCTGTGAACTGTGCTGTTGTTAGCAAAGGATTTCTGTGAATTTTAGTTTGAATGTGAACAGTTTGCCATTGAAGTAATGCTGTATGTATTTACAAGAGAGGTATATGCTGATGTGGTATTTATTTTGGGTGTGTGCAATGGTAATTCTACAGCTGCTACAGTAGAATTTGGAGAACGTTTTCTGAATCGCATGATTTGAGATCCCAAAAAAATTTTTACAACTTTTTGCAGTCTTTGGGAAACAGGTTCGCTACATAGTATTGTTGGCAGCTATGAACTTACTGTTCAACATGTTGCTGTTATTGATAAAATTATTATTGATGCAGTTTAGCACAGTCCAGGCATCAGTACACATCATTCTAAGCGGATCAGAGTTTTGCACTCAGTGGTTTGGAGGACACTGTTACCAGATATATACCTAGCTTAATATCAGCAGACGCAACGCTAGCAGCTCAAATATCAGTGAGAGTACAGTATGTGTATGCTCTTGCACAAGTGTCATAGTAGACCGTGCAGATCTCCCACCATAGCAGCACTGCAGCCCCACCACTTGCAGGCTCCAATAAAAGAGCATACATCAGAGCAAATTTTCAATTCGTCATCAACCATTGCCTGGAAAAGACCAAAAAGAAGACAGAAGAAGTTCCCTGGCCAGATCAACATGGGATCTCCTAGCAGATACCAACATCCCCGCTGGAGCAGCAGATCTGGCCGGCCCACCTAGGGAGCCACTGGACGCTACCTTTCTGTCACAGCTTGCCGAGCTTCAATCACCCTGGCCAGCAGACTCAGCAGCAGGAGCTGGTCCAGCATGGGATCACTTGGGGAGAACCTCCTTGGCCGTGCTGGTGGAAGACAAATGACACCGACCCGACTCTGGGGGTAGTGGAGACCCAACTGCAATTGAGAGGAAGCTTTGTCTGATTTCCATGGACAAGCTGCAACTTTCTGCTACAATCGAGTTGACATCGCTGGAGACCAGCTTTTAGACCCAGCAGCTCTTCTCAGAGTTAACACAAAAATCACCCTTTTCAGTGCCCCAACTCCAGAAACCTCAAACAGCCCTTTTTAGGGCTACCACAAGGTTTTAAATTGCAACATGCCGTCAAATCTATTCGGCAAAACACATAAAACAAGTTTTATCCTTATTATAAATAATTATTTCAACATCTACACTCTGGAGATGTTCCGCTTCCCTTGGAGTTCTGTAACTAGTGGAATAGAAATCAACAACTCTACAAGTATGTTTTGTTTACTGAAATCGCAAAATTCACTCGAGATGGTGTCAAAACTTTAAGCAGTGAGCACACATGAAACAGTGGAAGGCAATTTTCAACATCGATTTACCACCAGTGAATGGTGTAACCTTCTTCACAATCAGCTGTTTGGACCATTCACATTACTTGGCTGCTTAATTGCTGAGTTCTACTTGCACTTTCTTCAAGAATTGCCGCACCTGCTTGAAGATGTATCTCATAATACCATTTGATGTATGTGATGCCATTCTTCCAGCACAATGGCATGCCTCCCCACATTTCTTGTGCCGTTTCCAGTCACTAAATCATAATTTCCCTGAGAAATGGATCAGTTGTGGAAGTCCATATTCCTAGCTGCCAAGGTTGCCTGATCTAACACCTTTAGATTTTTGTGTCTCTGGATAGATGAAAAGTATTATATACAAAACAAAAATACATTCTTGTGAGGAATTAATTGTGTACATTATGGATGCAGCTTAGCAACTTAAGGACAGCTCGAAAAAAAACTAAAAAGCAAAAGCTGTATTGAAGTGTGCCAAGCAATATTTTGAAAATGACAGTCTTATTTTTGAATATTTATATGTAAAATGGGCTTAGTATGTATAATGTACTTTGGTCTAGTGTACTGTTTCTAAATAAAATTTGAATTTTTGTAACTGCAGATAAGGTTCTGGGACCTATTTTATTTGATTTTACAGGTCAAAAACCATAAGAAATCACTAATTCTGCTCCTTAATTAACATGATAAACAATTCAGTACCACCTCATTTCACCAGGATAGCTGAAATCCAAGTGAAATCTTTTATAAAAAGTTTTTCATAAATTACAATTTCCACTTACCAACAGAAAATGGTAATTATTGGTAATGATTACGTCCTAGCGCTTTCAGAAATTTATTTTCATTTTCAGGAATGTATTTAATTAAATATGTAATATAAAACTTTCACATATAGATTGGATTAAATTAAAAATAAAATTTATATAAAACATAATTGATCGTCAAGTAATTAAAATTATGTCATATTGTCATACGAGGTGCGTGAGAAAAGTAATGAGACTGACATTTTACTTACCAAAGTTTTTATTTTTTTCAAACAACAATATTATCCCCTTCAAAGTAGTTCCCTTGAGCAGCTATACACTGGCAGAGTCGTTGTTCCCACTCCTGGTAGCAGCGCTGGAAGGCTTCAACTGTGAGGGCTTTTAACTGGTCGGTCACAGTCTTTTCAATGTTCTCCAGAGTTCCAAAATGACGTCCTTTTAAGACATGTTTCAATTTCAGGAAAAGGAAAAAGGGGGACTCAAATCAGGTGAATACGTAGGGGGGTTGAGAAACTGTAGGAATGCGTTTTGAGGTCAAAAATTCCCTGATGGAAATGGCCGCGTGACACTTGGCATTGTCATGATGAAGCACCCACTTGTCTGCAATGTCTGGTCTCACGCGAATCACTCTTTTCCTGAGCCTTTCAAGAACATCTTTGTAAAACACTTGGTTGACAGTTTGCCCTCGAGGAAAAAATTCTTTATGCACGATACCCCTACTGTCAAAAAAGCAAATCCAGCATGATTTTGATCTTTGATTTGCTCATTCAACATTTTTTCGTTGAGGAGATGACTCTTTGCTTTGCCGCTTTGTTTCAGGATAGTACTCAAACATCCAGGATTCATCACCTGTGATCACACGATTGAAGAATTCTTGTTTATTGTCAATCCTCTCAAGAAGATCAATCCACACTTTTCTTCGATTGTCCTTCTGTTCTGTTGTGAGGTTTTTTGCCACCAATTTCGCACAAACCTTTCGCATGTCCAAATCGTCAGTCAAAATTTGATGTTCGGTGAAAGTGTTTAAACTTAACTGTTCACTCATCATCCTTATTGTTAAATGAGGGTCTGATCTCACAAGAACCTTTACACGCTCAACGTTTTCGTCAGATTTTGAAGTTGAAAGTCTCCCTGAGCGTGGTTGATCTTCAACATGTTCTCGGCCTTCCAAAAATGATTTGTGCCAGCAGAAAACTTCTGCTCTTGATAAGCAATGTTCCCCATAGGCCTGTTTCAACTTTTCAAAGGTCATATACGCGGATTCCCCAAGTTTAACACAAAACTTGATTGCACAACGTTGCTGTAAATTCTGATGCTCCATTTTCATAACATAACTTCACTGATGGCGCTATCAAAAATAATGTGTTGGCTGAAAGGAGTTGTAACTTACTGAGCATGTGGAAGGGATGAACAAACCGGTCTAGCACAGACCAGTAGACACAGCATTGCCAGATCGCTCGCAGTGTTACCAATCTCATTACTTTTCTCACACACATCGTATAATTACATTATACACATCTTGTCAGTAAAGGAATCTCAACTGTTACGTTAGTGGAATGAAATTAGTTTGGCCAACATAAGATTCAGTAATTATTATTTTATAATGTGTTTGAATAAAATATCGTTATCAAAATTTGTTTTCGTTTATGAGATTGTTGTTATTTATGTATATATGAAGTTTTTTCTAAAATATTTGTTTTATTAAGATTATTAGAGTATTCAAGAATATTAATAAAATTGTTTGGGTTATAATTATGATTATGTTCCAAGATATGTTTGACAAAATTAGTTCGTTCTTTGTGTCCTTTTTTTATACAGTGATGTGTTCTTTAATCCTAGTCGATAAAGATTGATTAGTCATACTGATGTATTCCAAATTATAGTCTGCGTACTTCAAACTGTATATACCCTGTTTAACTAAATTAAATTTATTATTATTTATGAAGGATCTCTATTATTTATATAATTTATTATTTTATTGTTCATTTTGTAAGCTGTTTTTAATTTGAATGATTTAAATATTTTATTGAATTTTCTGTAATTTTTATTTAATTCAGTTTTAACTTTATGTTATCTTATATATATATTATTTTTTTTATTTTAGTATATAATTTGTTTATTAGGGTATTATTATATCCGTTAGTTGTAGCTGTATATTTAATAATGTTTAATTTTATGATATGTTTTATATATTTTATTGCTTTATAAATTATGAAGTGTTAAAGGTTGTTATTTTTTTATTCCAAGGATGAGATGAATTATGATGAATTATAGTGTCCTGTTTAGTGGGTTTCCTATATATGTCATCAAATTTATAATTTTGATTATAAAAAAACATCAAACGTATAAATTTTTTGGAAAAAAATTTATACTTTTGACGTTTTCTCGACTTAAGGTAAAATGTATATTATCTAAGAGTTCATTTCTTCAATTTTTTTATCTTCATCATCATTAAATTTTTGATTATATATGGATTAATATATTGTCCACATATCTCATATAATAAAATTTGGTGTTTATTAGATATGTCTTGTAGATTGTTTTCTAATTTGTCCATAAAAATGTTAGCCAAAATAGCTGAAAGTTGTGATCCCTTGATGAGACCTTTTTCTTATTGGTAGTATTTGTTATTAAATTTGAAGTAATTATATTTAATATATAATCTTAATAAATTTATTATTTTGTATATTATGTTACTGTCTATTTTTAATTTAGTTAAGGTATTATTAATTATAGTAATTAATATTTATTATAATAATTTTTATTATAGTAATATTTTGTTGGTATCACAATATTAGAAAGCATGTCTTTTATATTTAATGTTATAAGTTTTGTTGTATTATTTATATTTATATTATTAATTATATCCACTAATTCATTCTGTTTTTTTGATTATATTTATTGTCAATTGTAATGTATTCTTTTAAAGTATTAGGAATTTAATTAGTAGGTATATACGAGAATTAATACATTTTATTAGAGGTCTTGGGTATATCAGTTTTATGAATTTTAGGTAGTGCTTTTAATATAGGGGCTTTTGTATTAGTTAATTTAAAGCTTCATTTAATATATTCATCCATGAAAATATGTTTGCATTTTTTAATATTGGAAACTATATCTTTTTTTTAATTTTGTTTGTAGGATCCTTAATTTCTTTGAACTTAATATCTTCTATAAATTTATTAGTTTTTTCAATATATACGTTATTGTTAATTATGACAGTGTTAGTTTTATCATACGTGACAATAAATGAATTATTTTCTTTTAATTTATTTTTTACATTTTTATGTGTATTAATTTTTAACTGTATGTTTATAATGATATAAATTATTTTTTTTAATGTTATCAATGATATTAAAAAACTGATTTCTTAATTTATTTTGATTGCCTATGTTATCAATTTTAAATATATTCTTTTCCATGTCTAATGGTGTTTTTGATAATTTTATTTTTATTTAAAATTGGTAGATTAAATTTATATGTGTGTTTAATAATGTTATTTTCTTTATCATTAAATTCAATACTAGTGGTGTTGATTAAGTTCACTCCAAACTCATGTTCCTGATTAATTGTATTATTGTATTATTGTATTATTTTTACTATCTTTTATATTATCATCCATTAGATTATTAAATTTCCTGTTCATAGTAGTATACTTGGTTTTCATTAATTTTATGATTAAATATATGATGTAATTTGTAAAAAAATATGTAATTAATTCAAAACGCAAATCCACATGTAAAATATATAGTTGTGTATTTAAACGTGAAGGTTTTATTTTATATATTTAACTAAATATGTTACTAAAGATTGAAATAATTTTCTGAAAGTGGTAGGATGTAATCAATACTAATAATTCTTGGTAAGTGGAAATTATAATTTACAAAAACCTTTTTATATATTATACATGCCAACGGGCCATGGTAAATAAAATTAATCTGAAATATTTTACTAGCCGTAACTTACAAATGGAGGATATTAGAACATATGTTTTATATGAACTTCTTCCATTATTTTCATGAGTAGAATAGGTTATGAAAGTCCCAGGAGAACTTTGTATATTGGACTTCTGTCATATTGTTCAAAAACACCATATCATTGGCAAACTGATATTTCTTCTTTCACCTCTTCTTTGTACTTCCTCTAGTACATCATTCAACATGTCTTCTATATTAAATAATGTTGGTAATGAACAGTCTTGTCTTTGTCTTCTCTACATACCTTAGTCAATCTGCTATAATTCCATTTACTGTTTAAGCTTTCTATTTACTTTGTCAATTAGTTAAACTTTCAGCCGTCTTACTTTTTTGATTCAGAGTAGGAGTTATATTTACCAATTCTTGTGAATAATATTTCTTTCTGCTTATTCAGTGGTTTGAATTGTAATAATAGCTTTTGTTAAATCTTATATGTGAGGAAGCAAAATTTCTTACTTGATTTTATTTAACTATAATATTTTCATCTGATTCATAATGTCAGATTTGCTGTTCTTAGTAAAGAAAGTATTGTGAACACAAAAAATATTGGTGTTTAGATTTCAAAGGACATATCCATTTTGACTATTTTCGGCGTGACGTCTGTGCAAATGTATGTATCTCGCATAACTCAAAAGCAATTAGCCGTAGGATGTTGAAATTTTGGATTTAGGACTGTTGTAACATTTAATTGTGCACCTCCCCTTTTGATTGCAATCAACTGGACTAAAAGTGTCCAAAAAAGCCTGAAATCAAAAAATTTTGATTTTGGACCTTAAGTGCAATAATAAGCTCTCATTGAGAGCTTTACAATAATATATGATAAGTAATACTTATTTTCACTGGTTACAGAGTTATAGCCAAATCAAATTTTAATTAATGAAGTATTTGGATCTTACAAGGGGAGAAGACACATCATTTCTAATCAGACTTCATTTCTTTTTTTTTAATTTAAATATATTGGTTTATTAATAATTATTAACCTCTGATTGTAAAAGGTTTTTACAATAAATAATAATTCAACCATAAAAAAATATATGAAAAATATCAGTTATTTAATGAAATAAAATTTTATGTGCTTCCATTTTAAAACATGTGTATATGTAATTTCACAAGGAAGTTAAGTGGTGTCCACATCAGATTTTTTTTCATATCATATAGTTTTTTTTTTTTTTGCAGAGAACAAAGGAGTGCGAATACGCTCTACCAAGAACTTAGTTTCCAGGATGCCGAAGCCCTTGGTGAAATGGATGAAGGGGCAGATATTACAGGTAAAATATCCATTGCCAGTATAAAAGTTATTGTAATCTTGACATAACTGAATTTATGTAGAACAGTTTATGTAGAATTGTATTCTAAATACCCTTTTACTGATTTACATTTTACATTGATTTTTGTGTTACAATTCAGGTAATAATTTTGATCAAGAGGTGGTGGATGTTATGCTGTTATTTTTTAACTTTTAATGAATATCTATCTTCAGCAGTACCTTATTTTGTACTAGCCTTGATAGAAAATTTCTAATTGCGCAGTAGTATCATTCAAATGAAATTATACATTGCAGTATTATTTCTAAACTGGAAAATTAAGTCTGAGGAAAATTAATCTGTTATGAATTTAAAAAATGGATTAATTAAGATTATTTATTTCATCTCATTTAATTTGTAAAAATATTTCTTAAGTACATTTTGTGGATCTTTAAAGAATTTGTTACAATTGATTTGTATATGTTTTAATTTTTCTCTGAAGGAAAAATTAAGTAATTTTTTTACTGACTTTTCAAAGAGCAATATCAGTTGAAGATGTCTTAAAATTAATATGTATAATTTTGTTTCACCGATTTATTTCATTTCAGACCTTTCTTTCTTTACTATTAAGTATTAGGCATCATGCCTATTGCACCATCAACATTTTTAAATTGTTCCTTCCCCTCCTCTTATTACCTTGATTTCTATTCTGTATAGGGTTGTAGTTAAATAACTCTAGTTATGAACTCTTTCTGGATTCATATTTTCATTGTTCTTGGACGATTGTCAGTGATATCCTTAACTGTCGTATACAAACAGTATATGTTAAATTTCTTTGTGAATAATAATGTTTGTTTTCTATCTAAATTACCACAGCCTTCCAATCTCACCGACCTCAGGAGTCTCATCTAGGCAGTCTAATTGCTGCCAGTAAACACATATTAAGATCCAATTTTTTTTCTACTAATAAATAAGCAAGCAGATGTCTTATATGCTGTTTTATATGCTACAGTTATTAAACTTTTGTGTTAATTGAAGTGATTGCAGGTGATTTTTATCTGAGGTAACAAAAGGCCACTTGATGGGGATAGTTTTGTCTAATTTTTTGTAAATGTCTAGTTTTGTAAATATATTCTTTTTACATGGAATTTGGAGCCTCACTGTATATTTGCATCTATGTGTATCAGTATTGCATAGAAGGTAAAACTTGCCTTTTTTACTGAAGATTGACTGTTTGAGGCTTGGCCAGACCAGTTATATTTTAATGATATTGTTTAATGGGTGATCCAGGGATGTGACAAGACTCAACAAAACTGCACCAAATATGTGCAGACTTCGAAAATATCACACAAATCAATTGAGCATTTATTCTTTACAAACTGTAACGTCTTCTATAATAGTGTGTTGCAGTATTGTTCTCATACTGCTTTATTCCTACCTGATGTGTAGAAGTGTATTAGGCAGAGATTTTGACAAAAATTGTAATTTGATTTTTAGTTTTATTTCTGCAATGTGACTGTATATAGAGGAATAATTAAAATATTGAAATGTCTGTATGATCAGTTTGTGCAGTGAATTGTAGTGATTAAACCTCAAAAATTACTGCTAAATTAAATTGTGTAATGCTTATTACACTGGAAAATTGTTTTGGAAGAAAGTTAATCAGTAAAAGAATGAAGAAATCCTATTTTAAGATGAGCATTACACTTTATTACATTAGAAATAATGTGTGTTCAGAAATTGATCCATTATAATATTAGTTTGTGTTTCTCTGTCCATCCAGTTATATAAAATTTCTAAAGCCTCATTCCAGCATTATGAAATTCTTTAAGCAACCACCAGCAATTTCTTATTACATTTAATGGCCAGATTGAATCTAAATTTGCTGAATTACTGGTTTAGCATAAAATTTATAAACTTATAAAACAATACAAAGTATTTCATTGAAATATTTAGAACATTTTTTCATCCCTCTAAGATGGTTACATGCTTGTATGCAACATCTCTCACATCTGTTTTAATGTGCCATACACCTAATTTTTTTATACTGAAATATTACTTATTAATTCCACTTGACTTGTATTAAGATTTAAATGGATGTCAAGAATAGCCGGGGACATGGATGTGTATTGTTTTTTATTATAGAAAGATCAAACAAAAAAATTTTCTGAAATAATCAGCATTTTTAAGAAGCAAATGTACGTTACTTTATGCTACAAAATATTACTTCTTGTTCATCTTCAAAATAAGTGTTGTTTTTCTTTTATTTCTCTTTCAGTTGTTTTTTTAACCATGGATAATATTGGGGAAAAGATTTAAATATGAGAAAATTATTATGCTTTCAGTGCTTACTGCGTGACAAGGTACTGATCAACCTTGATTTTACTGCCAAAGGAGCTTGTAACGCAAAAATAAATTTTTGTCATGTAATAGTTATGTTATTTTTGTTTATATTTTACTTAAACTATGAATACAGAAAAAGAGATTAAATATCATGGAGTAAATTAAATCTTATGATTTATTGGCAGCCTACTAATGGTAGTATTTTTAGCAGGGATGTAGTTTACTATAAAAAGCTGTATTTTAAAATTATTGTTTAAAGCTAATTAATTAGTTAATCTAATTTTATCATATTTGTACATTATATTGCACTTTCACTTTTAATTGCATGCTGTTATTTTATGTTTAGATATTAATTGTCTTTATTAAGGTTTTATAATCTATAAGGTAATTGTGAGATTAGATACAAATAATGTTATTTATTATTCTGTATATAATATTTACTTTTAAAAGAATAGTTAACAAATTACTATAACGTATTCATTTGTTTTAAAACAGAATGCATGTTCAGTACTTTAAATTGGGAAAATAATGAATAATTTATTTAACTACACAATTTTTGTTCAACAGACTTCTGCCATCTGTCATGTAGATAGAAGCAATAGTTTATCTATTGTTTATATTTCAGTAAAATATTATAAACACACTTTCATAGTAATGTATGATTTCCATATAGTTTATGCAATAAATTAAAATATAGTTTAAAGTAAAATGTAATTAAATATTTAAATCCATTTTTTAAATTTAAGAAACATCTTTAAAATTAATTTTTGCCTGAATTGGGTTGTATTTGAAATGCTGTTTGATTTATAGAATGTCTTATGTAAATCATTACTGAATTAAATTTAAATTAAAAGAACAGTTTTTTAAATAATTGTAAAAATAAATCCGTTTCTAAAAAGATTAAACTAGGCTTTGAAAACCTTTTTAGAATTATTGTTGTGCAGCTATTTTTTTTTTTTTTATATCATAAGAATATTTGTGTGAGTCCAACCAATTGCCATATTTTTTTTGTCCACAATGTTGATAGTGAATAGAAGCCATGACACATGTTTTATTAGATCTCATAAAAATTAAAGGCCATCTAGGATATCATATTATAATTGTGAATTCTCATACTATAACTGTTGAATTAGTTGTGCTGCACTTGTTGTTATGCATCAGTAATGACTCAAGTCATTGTGTTGCCAATTTAGTCTCTGTGATCATTATATATAATGGTGATCCAGCATTGTGTGTTGTCCAGCACCACTAACCTGTATAGCTGTTTATCTAATGTAAGGATAATATTGTTATATGTGAACTGAATGTGGTACAAATAGAAAGTTCATAAAAAAGTTACCAAAGTGATGTTACAATGTCATCATTAACAACTCTCAGCATTGTAAAAATATTAACATGTGCTCTCCTTCAATATCTGTCAAACTGTCACTACCTTTAACTTTGCATAGTTTATTATATTATAAGAATCTATTATAAAATAAGTAAAGATTTGTTGAGTTGTTCCTCCCTCTGATTTAAACCTCATTCTTATAGTACTGTGGAACTTACAAGTCGATACTCCAATCTTCTTAAATAATATTCACATTTTTAGATTATGGTAGACATTAGTATAACAGTATAATGCTTGTAAAGATTTAGAAATCCATGAACTTGCCAACCAACTTTAGAAAGTTAGGAGATCTCTTGAGCCCTTAGGAATCTTCATGGAAGAAAAATTACGCTTTCTTCAGCAATACGAAAGCACCATACACAATATATTGTTCCAGATGCTAGTAGTCCCCAGCACAGAAGGCATTTGTTTTTTCTTTTTTTTTATGATTTTATCAAGAAGAGAATTTCAAATGAGTCTCACATTCAAAATAACCTGTAGATAGTTTTTTTTCTTCAGAAGTGGAGGGGAAAGCTCTACCACTCACCACTTGCTTGCACACAACAGCAGTGTTGGGCTCTTACCAATAAAATCCCTCCCCCTTATACAGCATGCCCCTGATACCCATATTTCAGCATTGCTCAGGTCATGCTGTATCCTGGACACATCAACAGTAATAATAACCCCAACTATATCTTTGTCCAGGGATCCTTTCCCCACCCAACCTAGTAACAGTTAAAACTGCTTTTATTCTTATTATCTTTCATCTATCCATCTTCTGATTCTATTATCATCTTTTAATATATACCTGCCTATCTCTTAATATATACCTATATATATCTATCTCTTAATATATACCTCCCTATATCTGGGATGACATTCAAGTTATCATTGCTTTTAAGTATTAGATCTATGAGGTCATCTACTGTCAACCACTCATGTCTTCATTGTACACCTTTCTCTGTCTTTCACCCACCTGACACATTTGAAAAAAGTGTACCTGACCATATCCTCCAGGCCACAGTACACACACCTGGCGTCATATCTTCTTCTCTTGCTACCCAGGTAGGAATTAAAAGTTCCATAGCCTGTCAGAAGGTGGGTGAACTAACCTCCCCATGCCCCCAGCAAACCCACCTTCTTAAATTTGGGATTATCTCTTACGTCCAGCGGCCAGAAAAGGTCCCATCCCATCTCTCTTGCCACCTTTCTATCATTGTATCCTGATTTTGTTTCTTTCTACTGTCTTGCATTTCTTAAGATCCTTGCCTGACACTGTCCTATAGGTGGATACGACTTGCACTGCCATCCTTCTCTTAATTCCATTTAGATCACTTCTGCATTTCAAGTAATCCAAAGCGCCATACCATATCAGGCTGCATATGCAACTATGGACCCAAGTACAGCAAACAAGAGCCTCCTTTTAGATAATCTTGGACCCCCTACATCTGTATAAGTATGGAAGGTGCCATTTTCCCCTTTCTGTCTTCTCAGATGTCTTTAGGACATGTGTTGTAAACTTCATCCTATGGTCCAGCCACACACCCAGATACTTAATTGAGACAACTGGGTGAATGACTATCCCGCCTATTTGTACACTCGTACGAGGGAGCTTCCTCCTGCAACCTGTAGATACCTGACCTCACCCAAATTGGTGTTACCTAAGTTAAGATTTTCTAATTTTTCCATGTTTATTTATATGTAATTGGCCCTTAATCAAATTCTTATTTTTATTTTACTACATATTTATTTATTAATAGTATATTTTTTATATTTGAGCTAATTTCATTGTCGACTAAGCAGAGATTTCGAATTGTCTCATTTGGTTAAAAAGTTGAGGTTATAATAACCTGAATATGTGATTTGTATTAATTTTTTTTTTTTTGTTTTTTTTTGTTTTAGTTGATGTAGATCATTTGTAATTTCAGGGTAGTAAATTTAATTCTGTAATGTAATTTTCTTTCATGAGAAATATACAGAGGGAGTGCACCTTGAATGGTATGCTTAATCTGATAAAACAATATTTTAATATTAGTATTTATTTTGATTATTCATCAATCAGCAGCATTCTGAATAAAGAAAAATGTATTATAGCATGCCTTCATATTACTGTTAGTTTTATCATAGAATTTTGTATAGTTTTGATTTTTATTACTAATAGTTTCTTTTTTGATATTAGCTGGAATTTTTCTCAATGATATATATTTTATTGTGCAGGCAGCTGGGTGCATCCCGGAGACTACGCGTCCTCTGGTCTGTAATACTTAGCCGCCTGATTGATATACTTTTTGTTTTGTTTTTAATTGATTGGTATTCTTTTTTTTAATTATAGATAGCACGGCTCTGTTAACCAAGCAAGATTAAAATCCAGCTAGCTTGTACGCTTTTTTTAAAAATATATTTGTTTATTTTTTTAGAAAATTATTTTATTAACATTTATTTATCGTACTAATCAATAATGGAATCAGTAAAGATTTTTCACACATTTTTTTTCATTTGCTTTAAATTTGTCTTTTATTCAAGCTTACTTTGACGCTTTTCAAAAATTAAAAAATAGTAAGCGAATTAATTTAATTTGTTTGTGTTTTATAGTTACTCTTTTTTATAATATTTTAATTTTTTAATTAATTCTTTAGTTTTGCTTTATTTTAACTTTTTTCTACTAATTTTGTTCATATGCTGGCTTATTATCATTTTATTTTTACATCCAAGTAAGATATTTAAATTAAAGTTGTTATAAAATAAACAAAATTTATGAGTGTCATTGATAAGTTGTCTTGTTCTGTGTATAATTTCATAAAAATGACAATTAATTAAGTTAATATATAAATTATACTAACATATATATATATATATATATATCTTAATATTTTAATAATTCAGCCTAACAGTAATTATTTTTTTACTGATATAATATATATTTATTAAGATTAAACATCTGTTTAATATTCTGGTTCACTTTCTATTCTTATTGAATGGTAAATCTTTTTGATTTACAGTAAAGTTGGTTCTTTAACAGTGGTGATGAATTTCTTTGATTTATATCACAAAATGAGAGTAGAAAATGATTTGAGATGATGTTTGTTTTCAAGTTTATTACCTTCATCTCAAAATAAAAAAAAAGTCCAGAGTAGCAGAGTATTTGGCTTATTTCTTATGATTATCTTAATTATAACATCAAATTTGAAAAATGAAGTGGCAGATTGTGTAGGTGGTATAGTTCTGCTGGAGTAAACTGAAGCTTATTCATATTGATTTTTTGTCAGTATTTCAATTATTGATGATGTTACAGTATTTTTATTTTATATTAAATATTCTAAAATAACATATTTTTTCTCAGATCTAGGATTTAGATGTCATTATGACTAATGTAAAGATATTTAAATAAATTGAACTAGCAGTTAAGGTTAATTTTCTAGTGCTGGAGGACATTCTGATTTTTCATGTACGTTTATGTGAAGAGTGATGTAGCCATTCATCAGTTGTCTTAATTTTTTTTATATGCAGTTCTTTTTAAGTATGATATTGTTGTTAACTTACTTGTATATGTTATTGCTTGACTTTAAAATGATACATCATAAAACCTCAGTTGACTTGAAGTAATAAAGATGGTGTCCAATTAATGACTGTTCATTCATATACAACCTTATTTAGTTTATGGTCCCATTTTTTAATTTTTTTTGGTCATTAATATTTGTTTTTGTCAAAACTTGCTTATTATTGTTGTTATTATTATTTTCTTAACACTGATAACCTAAAATTGATTTCTGATTTGATTGCAATAAAAGGTTAGAGAAAAACATACATAGATTATCTATATTACTTCTCTACAGTCACTAGCAAATTCAGGTAATTATTATGCCAAAAGAATTCCAATACCAAGATGCCTAACTAGTTATCTCTACCTATGAAGACCTAATCATCAAGACCTGATGTAAACAGGCAAAGCTTTAAATTAGTGAAGAGTTGGTAGTCACTTAAGTCAATGCCAAAGAAGGATATTGAAGGATATTAAAAATTCTCTGTTTGAATGTATTAAGCCACAGAGTCATCCACATATAGTCATGTGGAATAGTGCTCTTCTTTTTTTAAAACCTGAAGTTTTAAATTGAAATGGTTAGCATAGTTAGTGAAATAAATTTAAAAATATAAAATCCTCAAAAAAGGTCTGCAAAAAACTTTTAATTAAAATCTAAAATTTGATGGACATTGCAAAAAAAACACTGAAATAATAAAACTTACCTTTATTATTTCAGTCTTTCACATCATGAGGATGTTTGTCATTACTAATTAGAATGAAAAGAGCTCTTACATCTGATACAGTATTATTAATAGCTTAAATTGGTTGTTCACTACATTTTACTTATAGAAAAAAGAAATACATAGAATAATGTTTTATAATTCTTAAACCTAATTTAACATTCATTTTGTGATTCCATTATTGTTAATTAAGTATTTGATTATATATTCTAAATCTGCATTATTAGTTTTTTTGCACGATTATTGTCTTTTATGTGTAGTTTTCTATATATATTTAATAAATTTTGTAAAGTTGTGTAAATTTATTTAAATAAACAGCTGGCTGGAATTATCTTGTTTTAAAGCAGAGGCACTTTTTTTGTAGTTTGTTTTTGCTCTGTTGCATGTCACCTTGAATCTCAGATACCGAGAGCGAACCAGAAACAAGAAATTCGGGTACGCTTTTGTTTTTAAATTTTATATTTGTATAATTTAAAAAAGAGAAAGAAATTAGACTAAAATAGAATTATAGTCTGTTAAATTTTTTTATATTTATTTTAATTAAACATTTTAATTAGTTTTTTACAAAATTGGTTTTTATAGGATTTTTCCAGTCTGATTTTAAATTTAATTAATTTTAGTTTTATGTCTGTTTACCATTCTTATTCATGGTATATTTGTGGTACTTGTTTTTAATTTGCAAAATGCTATTATTTTTCATAATGAGGTCAATTGCTAAACAGTTATGGTTGCAGTAAGTTTGTTTAGAAGACCATACCAGTATATGTTTGCTCATACATGATAGCATAATTTTTTGTTGGAAGTATTAACTTCCATATTGCCAGAGATGTTGAAAATATTTTCATGTTACTTCAGTTCAAAAATTTTATGAACAAAACAACTGTTTTGTATATTTCATTTTTTAGTTTGTTTTCTGTAATATTTCTAAGTAGTTAGTTTTTTAAAAATTGTACTATATTGATATTTAACACATTGGCCTAATATCATTAGTTTGTTATCACGATAAATAGAATAAAGTGTTACTTTTGTTTTAGCTTCTACATTTGTTTATACTCTTTAGCTGTAACATTGATCACTTAAACTGAAAAAAATCTCAACAATATCAAGAGATGCTGAATTATAATTCTGCCCATATTTAGATTTTTTAATATTCCACTGCATATTTTTAGTCACTATACAAATGTAAATGTTTGTTTATTTATATAAATAAATGGATGGAGAAAATTTTTTTCTGTTATAAAATTAGCTTATAAATTTTTAGAATGAGTAGTTCGATGTATATTATTCAGTAAAGTCATATATGAAAATCTATTCAATATGATCAAATTATATTTTATCATAAAAACAAAGGTATATTAAGCATTTATCATTTGTAAAAGAAACGTCATAGATATCTGCAAAATACTGTAAATGTCTTTATACATTATTAAGATGTAGAAATGTAACTACAGCTGTTGGCATTATATTCTTATTTTAGAGCATTTATTAAGTCTGTTCAGAAAATAATCGAACTTTATGATTTTAATTTTTATTATTAATTTTACAGATTATTGGTCCTTATCCCCTTCAAAGTACTCCCTTCGCCTAGTCACACACTTTTCCCAGCAGTGTTTCCACTTCGCAAAGCAGTTCTGGATAGCTTCATTTGAAATGGCATTTAAGGTCCATTACAAATCAGCTTTAATGCCATCAGTAGTCTCAAAATGGCATCCTTTTATCACTGATTTTAATTTTGTAATAAGAAAAAATCACAAGGAGGTCTGGTGATTAGGGAGGCTGAGGGAGGACAGTTGTCTGATTTTTGGCACAAAACTGACAAATTGATGAAGCTGATGTGTGAACTCATTGTCGTGGTGAAGGAACCATGAGTTGTCTCACCACAGCTGTGGAGACCCCACATGTCTCTTTTTGCGGATTTTTTCACGTACTGTTGTAAAACACCTTGACGGTTAGTATGCACGGTTCACTGTTTCACCTTGAGGCAAGAATTCAAAATACACAATTCCATCAAAATCAAAAAAACAGAGAGCATCACTTTGGCATTGGATCAAGACTGACATGCTCTCTTGGGGTGTGGAGATCCTGTGCCAGTCCATTGTGGACTGAACTTGACTGAACATTGGACTGAATGTCCATTGTGGACTGAACATTGTGGATTGAACTTTTGTTTCAATGTTGTAGTCAAACCCAGCTTTCATCTCTTGTTATGATCCTTTGCATGAATGTTTCATCGTAATTGGCTTGTTCAAAATGTTGCCAACAAATATCCACTCGATGTTTTATCTGCTGTTCGGTCTGTTTACAATCAAGATACTAACCTCTTTTGCAAGTTCTCTGACAGTCAATCGGCGATTTGCATGCATCAGATAGTTGATTTTCTGAATTTGGGTGTCATCAGTTGAAGAAGTCAAAGGAATTCCTGGTTGAGGATCATCTTCAATTGACTGACTACCACTTTTAAATCATGAAAACCAGTTTAACTTTGGCATTGGATCAAGACTGACATGCTCTCTTGGGGTGTGGAGATCCTGTGCCAGTCCATTGTGATGATTGAACTTTTGTTTCAATGTTGTAGTCGTAAACCCAGCTTTCATCTCTTGTTATGATCCTTTGCATGAATGTTTCATCGTAATTGGCTTGTTCAAAATGTTGCCAACAAATATCCACTCGATGTTTTATCTGCTGTTCGGTCTGTTTACAATCAAGATGCTAACCTCTTTTGCAAGTTCTCTGACAGTCAATCGGCGATTTGCATGCATCAGATAGTTGATTTTCTGAATTTTGGTGTCATCAGTTGAAGTCAAAGGCCTTCCTGGTTGAGGATCATCTTCAATTGACTGACTACCACTTTTAAATCATGAAAACCAGTTGTAATTGTGTAACCATTTGTGACCCAGAGTATCATCTCCATAAGCGTGTTTTAAAAGTTGAAACCGTTCTGTGAAAGTTTTCCCCAGTTTCACCCAAAATTTTACATTATATTTTACATTATTGTTGCACTCAAATAACAGTAACACGAAAACTAAACAAGATATCAATAATCCAAGAACATGTGGTTCCAGAGATAATAATGCTGCCAACTGCATGTCACTAAATATCTCCATTTGTGAATAATTAAAAATGTTCAGTTATTTTCTGAAGAGACCTCTTATTTTCCAAGATGCTATTTCTGAGATTTGTTGGTGTTGTAGAATTATTAGGTTGTATGGATGCATTTTAATATCTTCTTCCAACTAAGTCTATATTTTGATGAGTTAGTAATGATTACAGAACAAATCTGTTAGTTAGAAATAGTTAGGCATTAATATTTAATTAGGTATCATTTATTTGGATGATTTTACTACTGTTTTGGACTTCACAATGATTGTAGTGACTCTGTCTGTGTTGTTTTAATTGTCAATCATTGTCTTTGTCTCATCTGTATATTGCTTTAACTATTTTTTTATTTTTCTGTCTGTATTTCTGTCCAATTTTATTTATTTAATTAAATTTTTTATTAATCTAACAGTACGTTGGAGTTTGTCAACCTAACATCTAAGTCAAGTTTGTCAATATTATTTTTTTTGCAATAGCAGCAGAAATTTTAACTTCTTTCATTTCTTTCCTAATCTGAAGAAGTCCACTTAGTTTATTCTTTTATCTACTTTTTATCTCAATATTGTTCTTCAACAAACGTTTATAAACTTCTGAAAAGTTTGTTTAAAATCTGAAGACTTTTATGATTAACAGTAGTATTATAGTAATATTAATTAAAAATGTCAATTTTAGCTTAGCTCTAGGATATCTCATTCAATATTTGTACTCTGAAGTATACATTTAAAATATTAAAGCCAACCAATGAAGGTGCTGTATCACCTGAGGCTACATAAGGTAAACAGAAGCAGTCATTTACAGCAAGTGGATCTTCATAAAATTTTCCATGTTAAATTTTATATTTATTGAGATCTTACTTAATAGAATTTGAATACTTTATTTCTAGTGATAGAAGTAACTGTTAGTGTATTGTAATTATATTTGTGCATGCTTTTTATTAAGTTTTAATTCAATCTTAATTTGCATGCGCGATTATTTATCTTAATATTTTACTAGATGCATCAATTTCGCTTTACTTCTGTTATCATTATTATTGCATATTGCATGGAGTATTTGGTATTAATGAATAAATGGATTTTAAGCATGTTTTTCTTGGTTTGTTAAAATTTTGTTTCTTTTCTTTCCATTCATTACTGATTGATAGATGTTATTAACTCTTGCATTACTTTACTAATTTTTTTATCTTTGTAATATTTTTAATATATGTAAGCAACTTGAAAGTGGTTGTGTAGTAATCTACTAATTAAAGGAATTAATTAAAAATTTTTATGGTTCTCATTTTCTTCATTTTTTTTTATATATAACATAACATATTTTTTCATCATAACTTTCATATTTTCCTAAGAAATGTAATTTTTGTTATCTGATGTTTTTAAGTACTGAAAACTTTTTCAGTTTATCCTAAAAGCTTTTTTTAGTTTGTTTTTATAAATGTAAACAATATTTCAAGTGTTTAGTGATTTTAGTGTGTAATAGCTAAAAGGAAGTACAAAAAGCTTATCAGGAAAGTAAGTACCATTTTGTTATTAAAAAATACACAGAAGTTTCAACAGAATAATTGTATTATTATGTGGAAGAGCATAGCTTAAACTACTTTTCTAAATTTCCACAATTATTAATTTACTTTACGTATCTTGTAATCAGTTTTTCTTTGCTTCCTCAAAAAAAAACACTCCTGCCAGTGAAAACAACCACTTTTCAGCATTTTTCACATAGAGATTGTTGTCATAGCTAGCACTGACTAGCAGAGGATTGCTTGAGATGGAGAAGCAAGTGGTAGTCACTTTGTGACAAATCAGGACTAAAAAGGTGGGTGCTTCAATTGCTCCCAACCAAATTTGTTGAATCAGACTTTGAGTTTCACTAGCAACATAAGAATGAGCATTATTGTCGTGAAACAACAAATCTTTATAGCAGAATATGTCTTTCCTCTTTTTTTTTTTTGATTGCATGGTTTCTGCGACTATAATAAAGCGAAGCCTTTATATAATTTTATAACTCCACAAGAAGTCAAGCAACAAAACTCCTTTCTTACCCCAAAAAACAATACACATGATTTTTTATGTTGAAATTGTGGTTTTGAACGTCTTTTTTTTATGAGATCTTGTGAGTTGCACTCCATAGACTGCTATTTGGATTCTGCAGTGATTTAAGAGACTCACCACTATTTGGCTCAAAAAATTGTCATTTACATTCTTGTATCGAGTAAGAAAGACTGAGCATCTAATCTCTTGGTTTTGTGAACCTTCATTAACATTTTTAGTATCCAATGAGAGCAGAGTTTGTGGGTTACAATTCTGTAGAGAACTAATTGTAAAATTTCATAGAACTTAATATATAACGAAGAAATGTCAACCATTGATTTTCTTTAATTTTTTTATCCGTTCATATAACAAAATCATTATTCTCGATGGAAGGGTGCCCACTTCTTTATTCATCATGCACATTACCGTGTTCCTCATTGAATATTTGTATCCATTTTCTAGCCATTCCTTCACTTGTAATTTTTTCACCAGAATCTTCACAAACTTGCTGATGAATATTAGCTAGTTTGACATTTCTTGTGTTTAAAAATTGGATAACTGCCCTAATTTTACAGTCTGAGGGATTCTAGATTTTCTTGAACATTCTAAACAGTGTTTAATCAACTGTAAAGAAACAATGCTGTATTAGTTATAGTGTCTTATCAAAAGCCAACAAATGAGAAAATATGGTATGTATGCACAGAAATACGATCATAGTGCTGCAGCAGGGTTAGAAGAAAATTGTACTTACTTTCCGGATACACTTTGTATGTCAAAACATTACCTTTCAACATCATTTTTAATTTGAGTAATAAAAAAATGTCTGTTATTAGATCATATGTTATAGTGACTCAGATGTGTGGAAATACTTGTGTATTGCATCAAAAACTGATGAATTAATTTATTTAGTTGAATTAGCAATATAACATGTGCTTATGTTGCAGTGTTAAACGAACCATCTATTGACTTTACTCCCTAAGCATCATGCCTTTTTTTAACATTCTTAAAAAATTCTGTTACTTCTAATTAATGTTCCTTATTTGCTGACTTGATTCATTGAAGAAATTTGTGATGAATAATATTCCAGAGTTAAAAAAAAAAACTGTTGCATCAGTTATAAAATTTGATCAGATTTTTTACTCTACTTATTTGTAGTTACCCTTCTGACACTCATGTAATAGATTTTTTCTTTCAGTCCATTGTTTAGCTTTTCACTCGATTAATAAAATTTTGTTTTAATCAGATCATTTAAAAATTGTTTTATTTACATTCAACAGCCTAAATTATTATTTAACAAGTTCTTTGACAGACAGTTTTTAAAACACATACTTCTTCACCTATCTCATGAACAGTTAAACTATTTTTAGAATGATTGACTTCATCAGTTTTAATTGTTGTTCATCCTAAGTAGGAGCTTTTTTTTGGTTAAAGTTTGGCCAAAATTGTATTTTTCTACCAGCTGTATGTTTGAGTTTAAAACCTCATTCCCAATTGCTGTTTATAACTTATTAAATTCTAATAAGATTTTTCCCAGTTTGTCACAGAACTTCACCTCAACTCATTGCTGAAAAAAATCCCCTATTTTAAATTTAACAGAAATTTCCAAAAACCTACAACTTGACAGTTCCTCTTGAAATAGATATTCAATTAATAAGGAATATATTGCATCATAGTTTTTATTGGTCATTTTCCATCTTACTTATTTATTATAGGTGCATAAATTTAACATTTTTGAATTAATATACAAACCTCTCATATTGTTAAAAGTGTAATACTAAATTTTATGGATTAATCATCATGTGTTGTTATCTTTTGTCAGATTCAGTTAGTTTAATTCCCCTTCTTTCTTTTATGATAAATATTATGACAAGGGTTATAGTTTACAAGGAAAAAAGTTATATATATACACACATAAACACACACACACACACACACACAAAATACGTGTTTTCATATATTACTGGCTTTTTTTTATTTATTATTAAGTGGGATTTTTAATTTTGGTTAAATGTTTTATCTTTTGTTAATAAAAGTATGTTGTAAAATATTCACATGAATAGCAAGCAGCTTTCTTTCACACAGTAGTGCCACTGTTAAAATATTCTTTATTTTCTGTAAAAAATGAATTGTTTGCTTTTTGAAACTTGTATAGTTTTGTTTTTTCTTATTCACAACCATTAATTTTTATAAAATTTGCTATTTTTTGAGAATTTTTTATTTAAAAAATGTCAGTGTCACGCCATGATTAATATATGTTTTTTATTGTATTTAACACATTACATTTTTTTAGTTATTTTCAGTGTTATTTATACTACTAATTATTTTTGTTTTTATCCTTGTTGCATTTCATTACTTTTATTAATAATGAAAATATATGTGGTATGCTCAGAAAGTGATTATGTTGTATGATCAGTGTGTGTCTGGGTATACCTATTCATTTATATGACAATTATTCAGAAAGGTTTACCTGATGTCTTGAAATTTTTTATCATGAAAAATTTTTCCCATCAGTATTATAAAATCAAATATGAAGATGAGAAGATGAATATACCAAGAAATTATACAATGATGTACATTATATATATATATATACTATATTATGATATACAATTTATATAAAAATATTTTTGAAATAGATATAAAAAGTTTCCACTCAAGCAGAATTGATTACCTGGTGTTTCTGCGCATTATGTACTCGAGTTATCCAAACTGAGTTCTAGTTATATAATCATGCTCAATTTTTTCTATGTTAAAAATTATTTATTTTTAATAAAACATATTTAATTATACAATCCATTAAATCTGAGGTTTGATTTATTTATAATTTTATTAAAGTATACCCTTAAATTTATTTTTTCAGAAATATTAAGTATGTTTTAAAACTTTCATACAATGAAAGATTGTTATTGCATTACATTAAGCTGATTACAATCTCCTTGTTCTCAACTACATGTTTACAACTTGGCGCTGTTATCAATTAAAATAATATTCCATTGTCTTTCTCTTTCCCTTGATGTTTTGTGAGAAGTAAGATTGTTTTATAGGATGATTTCAAGGTTCTATATTTTCTCTTAATTTTTGTGTAATCCAACTTTTACCTATTTCTTGCTCAATTTTTTCCCTATTTGATTTTTCATTCTTTTGTATTTATTTTTTTTATGCCAATTCAAGTCTTATTTATAATCAAGAATTTGCTTGCTTATAAACAAAAATATATATAATTTTTTTTTTATACATATTACCAAAAATAATTTCATTTTTATTTTGTGAAGGAAGTTCATTTCCTTCACATGCCATGTTTAATGTATGTCAGTTCTTTTAGATAATGTAAGAGGAGAAGATTTTTTTTAAATTTATAACTACAAAGACAATTAGAAGATATCTCTTTGTTTGCTGGATTTCCTAACCCAAGTTAATGATTTTTAATTCATTTTTCTGTATTCCTTGTCATATATTTAACTAAATTCAGATTTCTCAACTTTTGCTTCTCTTATTAACAGTAATTTTTATTGCCAGTGTTTTTTTTTTTAAACCTACCCATATTTTAAATAAAACCCCACTAAAAGGTAAGAGATATACTATTTATCCTTGAGATTATTTTTTGTGGTCAACACCAAATTAAAAGTTAGTAAATTGAGCTAATTGTTCTTTAATTTGATATTGATTTCAAAGTCAGAATTTAAAAAAGCAAATTTAAGTTTTTATTTTGTACTTTTTAATGCATTTTTTAAATGGATAATTTTTTTTGTTTGTATTTTATTTGTAAAAGGTATTCTTCATCACATATTACCTTAGTTTTCTTCTATTTTCCTTCTTACTTATGTTAACTTTTTATTTCTAATTATGTTTATTTTCTTTACTTTACTTGAAAAAGAATTACATTTTTTCCACATACATTTGTTTCATACATGAAACAAGAATTTCAGTAGAATCCATTCAACTCTGTTAAGTAGTTTAAATTTTTTTTCAATTCTAAAATAGTTTAGTTATTTCATAAATGTATTTCAATCTCAACCACTGTAAGGATATTTATGAAAGGCTATTTTTCATATGTATATTTTATAATAAATATCTCAAAAGATATTATTTTCTGAGAGCTTTCTTGTTCAAGATTTATTTATTTTCTGTAATAAAACCAGAGTGTTGGGCAGACACTAAACTATCCCAATCTAGCCTGTTACAGAGATTGTACTTTCTCACCACCCACCCCTTTTTAATGACCCTGAACCTTCTTCCCCATTATCAGTTGAGTAGATGCAAGTCTGATTATGCTGGAACTGAAACAGCCAATGCATCTTCAGTATCTACTAAGGGGCTTCCTGTGGACTGACTTAAGGATTTCGTTTGTTTCATGTACAGAAGGTGCAGATTAAGAACAATGAATGAAATATCAGATTAAGCCTATTCCCTCTTCCACCAAAAAATTAAGTTATTAAAAATGTACTTAAATGAAATATTTTTTCATTATAATTTTTTTACTACATGCAATAGAATTATTTTATGGGGTTGATTTATTTTATTTTATTGTTGTGTATAAGGTGTGGTTATTAGATAATAAGACTAATGCTGTAAAATATTTTATTTTAAATTTATACATACGTAGTTATTATCCACTTCAAGATACACACAGCCCTCCTCTATCCCTACAACTCCCATGTGAATTTTCCATTGTTCAAAACAGTGCTGGAAGTCCTCTTCTGTGTGCTCTTTCATGATGTGTGCTGCTTTTTCTTTCACAGCTTCAACGGTCTGAAATCTTGTTCCTTTTAATGCAGATTTGACCTTGGAGAACAAATAAAAGAAACATGGTGCCAGCTTAGGCGAATAAAGCAGATGGTCTAACACTGGGATGTTATACTTGGCTAGAAATAATGTTGTACTGATGATACTGAGTATAATGATGTTATTATACTTGTCTTGATAGACAATGCAGTATGAGGCGGTGCATTATCCTGTTGAAGATCCCATGACTTGTTCTTCCACAATTCAGGCCGTTTTTTCTTATTTTTTCATGGAGTTGAGCAAGGCATATTGAATAAAGATAAGAATAATTAACCAATTGTCAGATCAGATCAGATTACCAATTTTTTCAATATTTTATTCGTTTTTGATGTGGAAGGGTAACCTGGGTGAACATTATCGTCAATATCTGCTCGGCCATCTTGGAAACGCTTAAACCACCCAAAAACCCATGCACATGATAAACATTCATTGCCATATACTTTTTTTAATAAAAGATAAGCTTTAGTAGCAGTTTTTCCAAGTTTCATGTGAAATTTCACAATTCTTTGCTCTAATAAAACACTTATCATATTTTCGGTAAAACAAAAATGAGGAAATCTGTTTCGGTAAAACAGATGTTATCCAAATGAAGGCCATGGCCACACTAATATGTTCACAGAAACTGGAGTGGCAACAATCAAAAGAGAAGGCTTCACACTTCACAGCTGTCGGTCGTGCGAATTTGGCACATGCGCAGTTCTTCTGTAGCAGCATTAGTCTCGTTATTTAGTAACCACATCTCATGTATATTTTTATTGATGATATTTTGTAAAATTTATGTTGAATTTATCTAGTTTTAACAAGCTGTTTCATATTTTAGAACAAGGTAAAATTCTTCGGCTTGAACAAACCTGAAAATAATAGTTGTATCCATAGCAATTCTTTCCCTATAAAATGTTTTTGTATGAAGAGCGGTTCAAAAGTATGAGCCGATCAATAATAAAATCAGAACTGTTGAAAAAATTAAAAATCTGTTATCGGTTTCAAATACTTGTTTACTTTTTTTTTTTTGCATAATCACCATTTTGTTTCATACACTTTTGAAATCGAGAAACAAGCTTCTTCAAACTCACTGCATAAAATTTCACCATTTGGGTTTGTTGTCATGTTTACATGGAGATTTTTAACTCTTCTTTTTCCTCAAATCGTTGAGATGCAAGCCAGTTTTTGAGGAGTGTAAAGTAATGTATAAATTTTAAATTGTAAAGTAACGATTTTCTCTCACTTCTGCATTAACATGTTCAATGAGATCATCAGTCTAGATACTTGGCCTGCCACTTCTCTATCCGTCGTGAACATTTGAACAGCCTATCTTAAACTCACAATACCATTCCTTACTTTTCCTTCACTCATTGTGGTAGACCCATATGTTTCATTCATTTGACGATGAATTTCACAACTGACAGGATTTGTTATTACTGCACTCACTTTAACACACTGCCTCGCAAAGGCAAACAACAATGAACTGACAGCAATGTAGCAGTTACATGACCAACAGACCACTTAAAGCTACTGCACATGCGTGAACCAATCAGTGTTGCCATTTGCTATTTATAACTCATTGGCCCTTACTTTTGAACCACTCCTTGTATATTCAGATTATCATTGAAACCAGTCTACTTACTTTTATTTTGTAATTATTATATAAGTTAGTATATTATTATGTAAAATTTTTGTTTTTATTTTCTGAAATTTTATTTTTTCAACATTAGATGTTAATTAATTGTGCTCATTATTTAAATACTTTTTATTCAGAAGTGTTGTTATTCTTATTATATGTCATATTAAATCTTAGTAGATGTTTTATGATTAATGCTTAAAATGTCTGCCAAACCCTTTTTTTTTTTTTGTTATTATTTTATATGTCTGTATGAGAAGATGTTACAATTATATTTACTGTTCAGTAAGTGATCTTGGTCCATCTCTTAATGACCACATCTATGTCAGTACAATTAATTGAACTTTGTAGATCAAATTGCTCAGTAATATAGGTTTTCAAAAATAGTTACCTTTAACTGGATTTGAACTAAGGCCCTGCAATAACTCAGAAGAGTTGTAGTAATAATTGTGCTGGTTTAATCAGGATAAACTAAATCTTGTCATGATGAAGTCCTTATTTTTATAGATTGTTATAGAATAATTAAAAATATTTTTAAAATGTTATCTATTGTCTGAACAGTAAATCATCCATAAATATTTAAATAACAGAAGAAAAATTATACTTTCTTATAGTTTTATAATATTTCAGGAATTATATTTCTTTAAAACGTTTAACCCAGTAATCTATTAAATTAATTGTTCTCTCAGATTATCTGTTTAAATAAATAAATTTAGCACTATTTTTATTTTTATAGAACCGTTCCTAGGTTGAATTTTAAATTGAGAAAGATTATTGCTATTGTGCCCATTTATAGATTGTATTTGCTTGATTTTGCTTCAATGTATGTTGTTTTTATTCACATATATTACTGGTATTTAAATTATGGCCACAACTGCTTTTGTAATCAATATTTTTTATACTTGCTATTTGCTTAATTTGTTAATGAACCTATCTATGATTTGTTGTAAATATGTGTGTGTATATATATATTTATTTTAAAGACATTTTATTTATTTGTATCTAAAATTATTGTTAAATAATTAGTATAAAATACTTTATATAATTGTATTATTCTATTAGAAGGTTTTGAGATTTTTATTATTTATTCCTTTTTTTTATTGAACATAAAACAGAAGAATCAATTTTGTTTGTATAAAATGTACAGAATAAATACTCTGGTAGGAGTCTTAATTGTGTCAAAGAATTTTAAAAAAATACCTAAATATTTTTATAAGACAGTGATAGTTTGAGCTATTGTTATAATTAAATGGATGTTGATTTCTTTGTTATATCCTATGAGTAAATTTGCTGAATTTTTTATTTAGTAAAAAAGCAGTTGCTTATTTTTTTAAATCTATTTGTTAGTATCTTATAAAAAATTATATCATTAATTGGAAATATATAAATACTGGCAACAGAGTTCCAAAAGATCTATTTTTTCTGCACATGGCTCACATAAAAAAAATTAACACAAAAAAATTGCTCACATGGCTTAGATAAAAAAAATTATTTTCAGCAAATTGTATTCTTTTTTTCTTATTGTAACGGCAGAAAAATCACATGCACTTACGGTGCATGGATTTTGATGAGCTACAGTATGGCATAGTGAAGAAAATAAAGAGAGATCAGTTCATTCCTTAACTTTTATAAGAAAGCCACCAGGGTAAGGATTGCTTATTATTCCTGAGAATGGCTATAACATTTAAAAGAGTAACTTTTGTTTTATTCAAGTTGACTGTAACAAAGCATAAGCAAATCGTCACTACTGTTTGTTGATCTGCTGTCCTATGAGAGTCCTACATACAATATATATTATTTATATTGCTTTGTTACTTTATTATGTTATAATAAATATACTCAGTATGAAACACTGAGACTTTGGATTTAAATGCCTGTGCTACTTGTTTACTTTTTGTAGTCGGGGTTCAGCTAACATCACAGTTTTAGGAATGCATTGGCCTGAGTCTGGAGTAGATCTGCTGCACCTCATTTTGACACATCATACTTATCTCACAGAGTTACAACCTACCTGTTATCCATTGGTTACAGTGCTCAGAAATGAAATAAAATAAAATGACAGGAAGAATAGGGTTCTAATGGATCAAAGAATTTTTTTTTCTTTAATATTTTAACCAAATTTCTCATAAAGAAACAAATCAATCTATATTATTTTTCAGGGTATATTCCACAGACTGGGGAAGAATTCTATTGCTGTAGTTAGTATACTATGATCTTTATTTTTTGTGTTTAGTCATTTCACTGGTTTGATGCAACTCTCCAAGATTCCCTATCTAGTACTAGTCGTTTCATTTCGTTATACCCCCTACATCCTACATCCCTAACAATTTGTTTTACATATTCCAAATTTTACCTGCCTACACAATTTTTTCCTTCTACCTGTCCCTCCAATATTAAAGCGACTATTCCAGGATGCCTTAATATGTGGCCTATAAGTCTGTCTCTTCTTTTAGCTATATTTTTCCAAATGCTTCTTTCATCTATTTGCCGCAACACCTCTTCATTTATCACTTTACCCACCCATTTGATTTTTAAGATTCTCCTATAGCACCACATTTCAAAAGCTTCTAATCTTTTCTTCTCAGATACTCCAGTCATTCAAGTTTCACTTCCATATAAAGCAATACTCCAAACATATACTTTCAAAAATCTTTTCCTGACATTTAAATTAATTTTTAAACCATCAATTGACTGGTTTGATGCAGCTGTCCAAGATTCCCTATCTAGTGCTAGTTGTTTCATTTCGGTATACCTCCTACATCGTACATCCCTAACAATTTGTTTTACATATTCCAAACGCGGCCTGCCTGCACAATGTTTTTTTTCTACCTGTCCCTCCAATATTAAATCGACTACTCCAGGATGCCTTAATATGTCTATCTCTTCTTTTAATATATTTTTCCAAATGCTTCTTTCTTCATCAATTTGCCGCAATACCTCTTCATTTGTTATTTTATCCTCCCATCTGATTTTTTACATTCTCCTGTAGCACCACATTTCAAAAACTTGTAATCTTTTCTTCTCAGATACTCCGATCGTCCAAGTTTCACTTCCATTTAAAGCTACGCTCCAAACATATACTTTCAAAAATCTTTTCCTGACGTTTAAATTAATTTTTGATGTAAATAAATTATATTTCTGATTGAAGGCTCGTTTTGCCTTATCTATTCGGCATTTTATATTGCTTCGTCCATCTTTAATAATTCTACTTCCCAAATAACAAAATTCTTCTACCTCCATAATATTTTCTCCTCCTATTTTCACATTAAGTGATCCATCTTCGTTATTTCTACTACATTTCATTACTTTCGTTTTGTTCTTCTTTATTTTCATACGGTAGTTCTTGCGTAGGACTTCATCCATGCCATTCATTGTTTCTTCTAAATCCTTTTTACTCTCAGCTAGAATTACTCTATCAGCAAATCGTAACATCTTTATCTTTTCACCTTGTACTGTTACTCCGAATTTAAATTGTTATTTAACATCATTAACTGCTAGTTCTATGTAAAGATTAAAAAGTAACGGGGATAGGGAACATCCTTGTCAGACTCCCTTTCTATTACTGCTTCTTTCTTATGTTCTTCAATTATTACTGTTGCTGTTTGGTTCCTGTAAATGTTAGCAATTGTTCTTCTATCTCTGTATTTGAACTGTATTTAAACCCCAATCTACATTTCATTATCACTAAATTATGGTTGCTATCAATGTCTGCTCCAGGGAAAGTTTTGCAGTCAACGAGTTGATTTCTAAATCTTTGCTTAACCATGATATAATCTATCTGATACCGTGCAGTATTGCCTGGCTTTTTCCATGAGTGTATTCTTCTATTATTATTTTTAAACTGGGTGTTGACAATTACTAAATTATACTTCATGCAAAACTCTATAAATCGGTCCCCTCAATCATTCCTTTTGCCCAGCCCATATTCACTCACTATATTTCCGTCCTGGCTTTTCCAGTGCCTGTGTTCCAATCTCCAACTATTATTAAATTTTCATATCCTTTTATGTGTTTAATTGCTTTGTCAGTTTCTTCGTATACACACTCTACCTCATCATCATAATGGGCGCTAGTAGGCATATAGACATTAAAAGTCATTGTCGGTTTAGGTTTTGATTTTATCCTTATGATTCTATCACTATGCATTTTGAAATACTCTACTCTCTTCCCTATCTTATTGTTCATTACGAGACCCTCCCCTGCCTGCCCATTATTTGAAGCTGAGTTAATTATTCTAAAATCACCTGACCAAAAGTCGTTTTCCTCTTCTCACCGAACCTCACTATTTCCTACTACATCCATCATACCTATGATCATAGATTTACATTTGTCTTGCCATATATATTTCATTGGTTTTATACTATGATATTTGTAACCAAGTTGAAATAATATTTAAGAGGTATATGTTTTGTAAAATATATATATATATTTAGTGTAAGATTTTAGATATTATATTTTTTTTGTTTAGCAAGATTTCATTAATAAAATAAATATTAAAAGTTAAGTTGATTTTTAGATGCCCATTATTTAAGTAAATTAAGTCATGGATATAAATTTATTATTAATTTGATTATAACACATTTTTATTTCTTTAAAAATAATGTTTCTTTTGAGATGTAAAAATATAATATGAATGTATTAACTACAGCATTTGCATTTAATTATATTTAGTATTACACAATTAATTCATTAATTGCATTTTATTTTTTCATTTTCATATTCATTTGCTATATTTTTGCATTTATATCTGCATTTGCTAATATTTAGACTAACATTATGTTTTTTGTTTGTTTTCTTTTTCTTTGTTTATGCCTGCGCTCGTCATCATTTACTACTTATACTTCTGCAGTTAACGACAACTTCTTTGGTAAGGAATTTCAGTCATCCCTAACAATTTTTTTGTTCACCTTTCTTCTTTCTGTGGTGATGTTATGAATCATTATATGATATTATTAATGGTGTTTGTTATTAATCATACACAATTTAAATTATATAATTTAAAAAAAAATTATTTTTATAGTTTTAGTATGTTACATTCTATCGGAGGATATAATTATCTAAATTATTGAGTATTATAAGTAAATTCACTTAATTTTTCTTATTAATTCTCTAATTGTGTAACATTTAATCTGAATCATTTTTATTCATACAGATTATATTGTGTAGTTTTTTATTATTGTTTGTGATATTTAAAAAAAAACCTATACTTTACTTCTACAATACCAATCTTATTTTGAATGTGTGTTTCCAGTGGCATTGTATGAAATAGAATCTTGCATGCTAGTACATTTTATATAGAAGCCATTTAATTAAAATCAATTCGTCAGAGCTTACGCGTATAATCCCCATGCTGTTTGGCTGATTCATTGTCAAGGATATAATCAAAACAGCCACTTCTCTTCCACACTGTTTCCTGTAATTTTGTTATAAAAAAGTCACTTTTTTTTCGAATAGCCTGAAAGGAACTCAAAAAATTTATCAACATAACAAATGTGATAGTCAGTTATCCCACTTAATTTCAGTATTAAATTTCTTGATTTGCAATTAAAAAATGATTTTGGAGATGCTCCAACTATTATTATTAAATTTTTTCTTTATATCTAATATCTCCATTGTTCTGACACTTCCAATAAAATGATAACAATACTGTAAAAAATGTGAGAATTAAAGCTGTGGTTATAATCTATAACTTGTTAACTGAAGGCATAAATTTGTAAAAGTTGACTCACAGGCAAATTTTTTTTAACTCATTGGTTTTTTATATTACTATGGTTGATATATTCATAAATATATCAGTGTCAAAACTAAAAAATAAAAAATAAATAGTAGAAATAGAAATAACATTTACATGATGGTGTATAGTCCACCTCACACATTTACGTGACTTGAGAATTAGTTTAACCTATAGAGCACAATATCAAATATAATAAGTAATTAAAATTTTGGTTGAACTGTTCTCTTTATCCAGTTAGTCACTGCATTATAATTTACTCCTGCTAACATTGTATGGATCATTTTTCTGATAGACTGTATACTTTACCCACAAATGATCAGTTGAGTTATCATAAAATTACTCATTTTTACAAAGAAATTTTTCTTTCTTTCATGTTGAATGCAGTGTAAAAAATTGTCTAGTATTTTATTACTTTTTTGGAACTAAATTAATTATTCTGTTTTAAGAAATGATTTTTTTAACTGATGAATTATTATATCCATTTTGATTTCATAAATTTTTCAATTTTTGAGTTACCTTTACAATAAATTTTCATTATTTTTCTGTATTCCACTACTTCTAAACTTGGGTTTTCTTATAGTTATTGTTTATTCATATTTATTTCAAAATTAAGCAGTTTTTTATAACCTATTGGCAAATTGATATTATGTTGTATAAATTATTTGGGCAATAATTATCTCTAGTTGGTTGCCAATAAAATAAAATTTTATAAATACATAGAACCATCATATTTACTGTTTTAGTCTTGTGTGTGTGTATATATATATATATATAAAATGAATGTTAGTTTGTCCCATATGTGTTCCTATACCATTCATCCATTTGTGATGAAACTTCGGTGAGTTGTGCACATGCCCACCAAGGTTTCTGAATTAGTTTGGACCCACTAGGTGGCACTGGGATCGAGATATTTTGAAAAATTATTTTTACGGTCTGATTAGGCTCATATTCAGAATATATAGTAGTTACATGAAAAGAAAAAGTTTTGCAAAAACTGTACCTGCTAACTGGCACCACTGTCAAGATATTTAATAAACAAACAAATATACAGACTTTTCTTTTATATAGGTATATAAAAAACGCAATGTTCATATGTGTGTCCGCTATAAACTAAAAAACTACTGGACCAATTTACGAGCAGGGAAAAGGGAGAAATGGAACAAAGGGAAATGAGGGAAAAGATGGGTGAACGGGAAATGTGGAAATGTAGAAAGGGGAAGGGAAATTGGTGAAAAGGAAAAAAGGAATAAAGTGAAAGGTTAAATTTTGTAAATTCCATAATGTTCAGTTTATTAATGTTTTATCAAACTTTCAATTAATTGCATTCATTTAATCTAGTAATGGCGAAGCATTGCTAGGTCAGATAGTTTCTGAATATATTAAACTTACTGAATACAGGCCTATTAGATATTTTTGAGAGATTAGATTTGTTCAGATGTGAAATAAAGACAAATCTAGTTTTGCCTGACATAAACCAAAGCATGCTAAAAATGTGTTGAATTACCAGTCTTTTCTTCAAATGGTATTAAAACACTATAGTTCTGATAGTGTGTGAAACCTGCCTCACCATATAACATCACAACTTCACATATGATGTATGTTCAGCAATCAGCGTATTAATTTATATTTATAAATCTTTTTTTTTTTCTGCAACTTTGTGTAGTAACCCATACTATTCTTTCACAGTTTACTACAATGATTAGTTTCTACCTTCATTTAGTGGTAAAATCTTTGATAATAAAATTTTAAATTATGCTCCATTTTATACCTTTACACATTTTCAAATGTTAGCATCAACATGTTAGCATTAACTTAAGCTTTTTTGCATCTATACTCCATCAATCAATTGGGGTAGTTATTAGCACATTGGTTCTAAATCAGATGGATTTGTGTTCAACTTCCAGCAAGAGTCTTCTCCTCTTTCTTAATAATGCAGAAACATATCCTTGATCATAATTCTAAAATTAAAATTAAAACGTTTGGTTTAAGTTTAAGTTATGTTATAGAAGACCTAGTTGTGCTCTATAGGTGCTGTAATGGCACCTCAGCCATTACAGTGATCCCTTTGCGATAGGAAATAAAGTATATGCCAGTAAACGTGATCCCTTTATGATAGGAAATAGAGTTTATGGCAGTAAGCTTCATCCAAAAAGCAGCTGTTCCACAGAACGTCGTGTTTATGCCTTTATATATTAGCAACCACAGCTATTTCGGTTGATAAAACAATTCATGTAGTACTTATCCAAGGATAAAGGAGAAGGGTGGAGAGCGATAGGAATTAGTTGACCTACAAAGAAATAGTGAGCACCTCAGATAGCTAGAGTACATGGTAACTAATTTTTCTTTGTAAAAATAGAATTAATAATCTCTCATTATTTATTATATTAAATTCATATAATAAAGTGACATTTAAAGAAAAAAGTACAATTACATTAATTTTTTTTAAATTAATTTAAGTGTTAGTAAGTTTAAGTTTTTTTAATATCTTTTTTATACCATTTCTTGTACTTGTACAACATTAGTACTTAATCAGAAGTACTAAAATTGGGTAATTTTTTCTGGTTCATGTAATCTGTAAATATTCTGGGTTGAATACCCTAATGAGCCAGGCCTTTGTTACACTAAAAGTTTATTTTATTTTTTTTTTTTTAATGATAGGCTTCTGTATTTTTTATTGAACTAGCCAGCAACATATTTTTTTAAATATAATGCATTGCTATGTAATCTATTTTTCAGTTCATGCTTATTTATTTGCATAATATTAATTTTTATTATATCAAATACTTGTCTGATTTTTGTATTTATTGTGAAAATTCAATTTTTTTTCTTTTTTATTGCAAAGTTAGTTTCCAGCACGCTAAAAATCTTTATGAAGTTGGCTATTATTGCTGGTATTTTTTATATGAGCCTTTTTTTTTGTTGCTTTTTAGTTTTTCTTTGTACAAAATAATATATTTTAATTTTTTATTTATTTATAGTATAATTCTGTTTTTACAGACGTCAGTTTATACAGACTATTTTATTAACAAAGTATTTTTAATTCCATAATTATTCAGTTTTTATAAAATATCAGAATCTTTTCATCTTTGTCCAATTTTTAAATTTCAAATTAGTTCAAGATTATGAAATTAATCATAATCCTTACTAATTAATAATTACATAATAATTATTACTATTAATTATAATTAATTTTATTTATTATTAACTTCATCAAATTGTGATATTTAAAATGTCATGTTTATCCATCAGTATATAAAATACTAGAGATGATATATTAATTAGTTTTGTTGAATATATTTATATATAAATATTTAGTTAATAGACATTAAATCTACTCATATCTCATTGGAAGAAATATGATTGATGTTAATTGCCGAACTACAGATCTTATATTTTTAGGCCTATTTTCTCTAAAATTGGTCTAATTAACAAGTGCAGTTTTAGTTTATTAATATATGATAATACTGATTTTGAATGTATAAAGGCGATTTCTAATAAGTTTTTGTATTTTACACTTCATACTTTTTGTGATAAAGTATGCTGTATGACATTTTACAGATAATCTAGACTTTCGTTCATCTGGGTCAGATCTGATGTCATACATGTAGTAAGATAACTAGGCTTATATTATATCTATTTTTCGTTACCAAATAGGTTAACTGTAATTTTCTCCATTTAATTTGCATTTATACAAGTACAAATAATTTTTATCGTTGTTTTATTAGTGTGTTAAAGATCTTTAACATTAAAGAAAAAAAAATTATAACAGATATGCTATATGCTTGGTTTTTCCTGAGTAATTTCTTTTCTTGCTTATTGTGATTCTATTGTTTATCCAACTTTTCAAAAAATGGATTTCATCCCTTTTGTTTTACCAATAAGCTGATTGACTGAATAAATTGAATTTGACCCAATTTCACAACAAAACTTAGAAGGGAATTATAATTTATTTAATTCATAAACATTTTGCATAGAGATAGTTGAGAAAGAAGTCTTATTAAGTTTTATTTTTATATAATTTGTTGGATGTTGACGAATATAATTTGTAACAGCTGATGGAAGTAAAAAAAAATTAAAAAAACCTCTATTATTCTTTAATGATCCAAGCATCAAACCTTTTAGAACTTTTTGTAATTAGACGATTCCGTACTTTTTTTATTTAAATCTTAAGAGTGCTGTCTCATTTTTCTGTAATGTCTATCTGTTTGTTATGTAATGTTGTCTTGTTTTTTTTTAGGTATGGGTAAGGAAGTTGAAAACCTTATAATGGAGAATAATGAATTGCTTGCAACGAAGTAAGTACATGTTTATGACAACATATATTTTTGGATATGTATAATGCTTAATGTGTAAATTGAATACATGTACATCTCATTTTAGTGAAATTAAATGGAAAAATAGCTTAATTAGGCATAAGCAGAGATACAATAATGTTAAATCAATAATGGAAGGCTATGTTGAAGAGAGTACATTTCAAGGCAAACTGAGATTAACAATTTAAAATTTATGAAAGAGTGGGCTGTGAAAGAAGCTATTAGAAATTGAAAGAAAAATCATTAAAAGAGATACTTAAAGAGGAACTGCTGACCAATCTCCAAAAGTTGAATCCAAAATCAGTATTATAGAACATTGGTGATGATTATGTACAATTTGCCAGAATCATTCTTTTTTACTTTCAGTTCAAAATTTTAACATTTTCTCTTACCCTGTTAACTCTCAGACGAGTACTTTGTCATTCAGATCAACATGGGCTCTTAAATTGTCAACCTCATGGCACTTTTTTATTTTCATTTCATTTGTATTGATTCCATAGTATTAATGGTTTCTAATGTCTCGTATATTCTTTTTAAAGAGAAAATGAATCTGCATTTTATATGATTTAAGAAGATTAGTTCTATTGCGTTTAATAAAAAAAATACCTTTTATCGTTGCATATTGTGCTATACCAGCTATCACATGTACACTAACTATAGTACATATTGTGCTATCGTTACATATTTGTGCCTCTATATTTGCTATCATATATAGACGTTTTCAACTTTTTTCAAACCATTAAATGAAATTGTTCTCTAAAGTACACAAGAGTTTAAAAAAATAAAGTCCCTTCTCTTAGATGTTCATGTATGGCCAATGTACTTGGATAAGTTCATAATCCTAGTTGGAAATTAATGTTATATTATGCAATAAACTCTTATTTTACTTTAAGAATAAATATTACTGAAAAATTAATCATTTCAGTAACATTAGTCTAGTAAAATTATCTGATTTTGAGGCCAGTAAAGGAAAATAGTATTTTTTATTGGAATGATCCTGAATGGTATTTGTAATGTTAGACATTCTGTAAATTTTATAACACTGTAATGTTAAAAATATACATCCCTTTTTTTAGGTTTTAATATTTTTTCTTAAATCTTATTTTTGTTGAAATTTATATTTGAAACTATATAATAACAATAAATAATGATCTTAGACAGCGTTTGAGATTTAATCAGTTATACATTATTATGAAAGAAAAGCCAATTGATTGAGTTTGCAAGAAATGTAATTTAGTAATTGCCAACACCCGGTTTAAAAATCATAATAGAAGAATATACACATGGAAAAAGCCAGGTGGTACTGCAAGATATTAGATAGATTATATCAAGGTTAAACAAAGATTTAGAAATCAAGTCATCGACTACAAAGCATATCCAGGAGCAGACATTGATATCAGCAGTAATTTAGTGATAATGAAATGTAGATTGGGATTTAAAAACCCGAAGAAAAGGTGTCAGATGAATCAGTGGAATTTAGAGAAGCTTGAGGAAGAGGAGGTTAAGGAGATTTTTGAGGAGGACATCACAAGAGGTCTGAGTAAAAAAGAATAGAAGAAGAATGGGAAAATGTTAAAAAGTAAATTCTTAAATCAGCAGAAGTGAGCTTAGGCATAACAAAGAGAACTAGTAGAAAACCTTGGATATCGGACAATGTATTGCAGCTGATGGATGAACGTAAAAGGTATAAGAATGCTAGTGATGAAGAAGGTAAAAAGGAACTATCGACAGTTAAGAAATACTATAAACAGGAAGTGTAAATTAGTGAAAGAAGAGTGGATTAAAGAAAAGTGTTCAGAAGCGGAAAGAGAAATGATCATTGGTAAAATATATAAAACAAACAGAAAAGTTAAGGAGAATTTTTGGTACATAAATTAAAATTTAATAATGTGTTAAAAAAGACAGTACATCGATTTATAATGCGAAAGAAAAGGTAGGTAGGTGGATGGAATATATTGAAAATTTATACAGAGAAAATGAATTAGAAACTGGTATTATAGAGGAAGAAGAGGATGAAAAGACTGAAATTTGAATTTAAGAGAGCATTAAAAAATTTGAATGGCAGGAAGGCTCCTGGGATAGATGGGATACCTGCCGAATTACTGCGCAATGCAGGTGAGTAAGCAGTAGAATGATTATAGAAACTGGTGTGTAATTTTATGAAAAAGGAAAAGTTTCATCAGACTTTAAAAAGAGTGTTATTATCATGATACCAAAGAAAGCTGGAGCAGATAAATGTGAAGAATACAGAACAATTAGCTTAACTAGCCATGCATCAAAAATCTTAACTAGAATTCCGTACAGAAGAATTGAAAAGAGAGTGGAAGAAGTGTTAGGAGAAGACCAGTTTGGTTTTAGGAAAGGTATAGAGACAAGGGAAGCAATTTTAGGGCTCAGATTAATAGTAGAAGGAAGATTAAAGAAAAACAAACCAATATACTTGGCATTTATAGACTTAGAAAAGGCATTCGATAATGTAGGCTGGAATAAAATGTTCAGCATTTTAAAAAAATTAGGGTTCAAATACAGAGATAGAAGAACAATTGCTAACATTTACAGAAACCAAACAGCAACACTAATAATTGAAGAACATAAGAAAGAAGCCATAATAAGAAAGGGAATCTGACAAGGATGTTCCCTATCCCCGTTACTTTTTTATCTTTACATAGAACTAGCAGTTAATGATGTTAAAGAACAATTTAAATTCAGAGTAACAGTACAAGGTGAAAAGATAAAGATGCTACGATTTGCTGATGATATAGTAATTCTAGCTGAGAGTAAAAAGGATTTAGAAGAAACAATGAATGGCATGGATGAAGTCCTACGCAAGAACTACCCCATGAAGATTTAAACAAGAACTAAACAAAAGTAATGAAATGTAGTAGAAATAATGTAGATGGACCACTGAATATAAAAATAGGAAGAGAAAAGATTATGGAGGTAGAAGAATTATGTTATGTGGGAAGTAGAATTACTGAAGATGGACGAATAAGGAACAATATAAAATGCTGGAATAGCACAGGTGAGACGAGCTTTCAGTCAGAAATATATTTTACTTACATCAAAAATTAATTTAAATGTCAGGAAAATTATTTTGAAAGTATATGTTTGGAGCATAGTTTTTTTATATGGAAGTGAAACGTGGACGATCAGAGTACCTGAGAAGAAAAGATTAAAAGCTTTTGAAATGTGGTGCTATAGGAAAAAATACATTATTTTAAAGAAAAATATTAAATATTCATTTTTAATTGCTTTAAAAATAAATTAATAACAATTATGATAAAAGACCATTTTTAATCAAAAATTGACGTAGGTATTGATTAAAATGATCTTTTATTTATTATTAGAAGTAGTAACTTCAATGATTGATGATTAAAAAATTTTTTAGTTTCAAATCAAATAAATTTTTCTTTGTTGAAAGCTTTTTTTTTGTGCAGGACTATTAATTTTGATTAAAGTTGCCTTTTGCAAAAGAGGTGAAAAACAAGTTTTATAAAAAATATTATCTTGTTCAGTTTTTTACCAGATTGTATGTAATGTATACATTGTATGGAAATTAAATGGTTTTTTCTAAAATCAACACCATTTTTTTAGGTGTGCGCATAAAACCTTTTTCACCCCTTTGGGAGTGAATTGGAGAAATAAAGTGCAAATATTTTACTACTACATTTTAAAAGGTGTTATAAAAGAACTTATCACTAGCATAACAATAAAACCTTAATCTATTTAAATCTTCTCTTGATCCTAATTTTACAAGGCTACATCTATAAATTCTTATCAGTTGGTAAAATAAATAAATAATGACTAAATTAAGATTAATGTTCAGCATGTTATAACAGATGTAGGTAAGTGATTAATGAATATCAAATTATGATGACAATATCATACTGTCTTCTGTATTATTTTAATTGGTATTATTTTAATTGGTAGTCTTTTATAGTGGTTTAATCATTTTTTTTAATGTGTTTTGTATAATTTAATTTTGTGTGATTTCAGGAATGCTTTAAATATTGTTAAAGATGATCTCATTATTAAAGTTGATGAACTTACAAGGTAAGAATTTGTTTTTTGATATGTGTATTTTTTCTCAGTAATATAAATGTAGTTTCTGTATTTTTGTTTAAGTATAGCAAATCATAGCCAGGCATGGTTTTTAAATTAGATTATGTAATTGCATACTGTAAGTCCTTATATGTAATTTCATTTTGAACAAAGTTTAGAGTTAAGAGATCTACTTTTTCTAAATTACAGCAAGAATTTTATTGATAAAAATACTCATTGCTCACTTAACACATACAGTGCTGTTGTGAAAACACATACAACGCAGTAACTGTGGTTCAGTGTGCTGCCTTCTACAAAGCAATTCTCTTTATTGTCCTCCATTTTTGGGACTAATAGTATTATGTTACTTTGACTGCTCTGACACCATGAAAGTTGTTTCTTTACATTATTAGTGGATGGTTTGAGTTAAAATGTTTATTCTCTTAGTGTAGTAGAGTTTCTTTGAAGGTAATTTTTTTTCACATTTCTCACTTGGCTACATAAATTTTCTTACCTTAATTAAATATTTAAATTAGAATATTAAGTAATTTTTTTAAATAGTTCACATATTCAAAATAGTAAGTGTTCTTATTCTTACAATTATTTCAGAATAATTTTATTTTAGATAATTGTAATATAATTATACCAGAAATGTTTATATCTATCTATTACACATAAAGAAATTTACATGTTAATTCATTTTATTGCCTTTTCATCTTTTAAAAGACAATAAAGAGGGAGATGCCCTCGGTAACTTAAAAACAGTAATTTTAAATACAGAACATTTCAAATGTTACAATACATTTTTTTGGAAACCATTATACATTATAATTTTTATATTAACTAATTTAAAAACTATTTTAGCTTTGGGATAAAAGTTGATTTCATATAATAATCATTTTTTTAAATTCTGAAATATTGAGTTATACAATGAGATTTTTTATATTTATATTCTTTTATAAATAAATATTCAATTTTCTAGTAATATCATGACTACACATATAATAATATACTCTTAAAAATTTACTGCTTTCTCACTGAAGCATCTCAAAGTTTTTCTTTTATAAACTAATGCATTAGGTGTACTTACTAACAGCTTAATTTTTTATTTTATTGAAGCAATTGTTTAATTATTGTATTTTATTGTTTAGATAATTTAAAATGTTTAATTACAGATATTTATCACTATAATCTTTGATATTAATGGCTTTTTTTATTGTCTGATTATTTCCTCAGTTTATTTTTTTGTGAATAACAATAAATCATTTTTAATAATTATTTTAATTAGTAAAATTACACCTTAAAAAAACATTAATTTATAAATTATTTACTACTACATTAAAACAGCATTATTAAAGACTTTTCAAATTTTACCAAATTTATTTACTTTTCAGCACCTGGTCAGGGCAGTGTATAGCCACACAAAAACTTTTGTGTTTTTCTAAAAAGAACAAGAAAACCCCTTGTTATTTTAGAACAAGTAGTATTTTGGTCTAAAGGAACAAGGAATTCTCATTGTTCTTTTTTATATGCAGATTTGTTCATAAAATACTATCTCTTTTATTTTAGCGAACAAGAAATTTTAAGAGAAGAATTAAAATCATTGCATACACTTAAATCACGTTTGAAACAGAGAGTTTCTGAATTAGAAGAAGAATTAAAGAAAGTTAAAGAAGAAGCAGAAAAACTTGCTAGAGCTAGTAAATCTGATGATGAGGTAAAATATTTTTTTGGCTTTTTAATCAGTTTTTAATTTTATCTTAAAATGAATAAAGTAAAACCTAACTTATTCAGTTATAATTTTTATTTTTAATCAAAAATTACAGTGTACTTTAATTAGTCATATAAAACTGGGAAGAGGATTATTTATTTAGTTCTGGTTGTAGCTGCTAGATAGCAGTACTAGTTGTTTTCAAAATAAATTCTTACATCTTTACAAATATCAACCATTCAGTTAAGTGAAATGATTTTTTAATGTTTTTTTATCTGTTGATGAAATTTAATTTAGATATTAAAAAATTAATTTAGACTTCTTTATTAGTATTAGAAGTAACAATTAATGTAAGTATATTGAAAGTTCTCAAAACATCACATATAATGATGTTGTAGCCTGTGATATAAGGTAGTATAATTTTTGTTGCATCCTTGTCTATGGGAGCAAAATGTCCAGGGATCGTTTAGTGAGGGCATTGTTGCTGACATTTTGAACAAGTTTATCGCACCCTGTAATTACAATTTACAGAGTGCAATTTTTGTAAACCCTCTTACTTCATAGAGGGTATGTTTTTTAATTAATAGAGTGAGGTGAGGTGTATTGTTTGTATTACATATTCTTTTTTCTAAATAATAATTTTTGTTCTGTGATTATCTGAGGATCATTATTTGAATTACATTTTTTGGTCATTTCATTTGTTTATAATGCTACTGTAATTTATCTTTGTGTATTGTAGATCTTTCAATCAGAATAATTTATCACATATCTTAGTTATTTGATTCATATGTGTTATATCTTATCAACTTTTCTCCCTCCAAATTTTCACTTGAGATGTTCTATTTTTAGATAGAAATGCCTTCATTTTCTTTCTGGATTCATTGACCATGTTTCAGAATGCCATATTTTAAGAATTTTGCATCTTATTTCATTCAGATTTTCTAGTAGTGTTTACCATTTTTAGATTTGTTTTGTACATTTTTTTGTTCTCTCCTTTTAGTTAATTATCTTCCTTGCAGTTACATTTTATTATCTTTTTCTCCCCCAACAAGTTATGTATGAAATTTATACTTATCATTCATTAAAAATCTTAATAACATTTCTGTATCAATTGTGCTACTTTTCTCCCAGATCTTTCCTTCAACTCCTTTCTACTTTTTATATATGTTTGGAAAGCAATGAGTAGAGACTTCATCTTTATCTTTTTAAATTACTACTCACTTTTCTTCATTAACTATTGCTTGATTCTTGTACAAATTTAAAATAACTACTGTTCCGTTGTACATCATTCCTACTTTCATATTTTAAGTATTTTATTTCATACTATATTATCAAATTCCTTTTGGAGATATGCAAAAAACTTGTAGATAATATTATTCTTTTTCAGCCTGCTTTCAAAAATTAATTTCACTGCCAAATTAGCCTTCAAATTACATTTGCCCTTTCTAATAATCAATGAATCTTCTGTACACTTTCATCTATAATTCTACTCATCCTGTCTTTGGTGCATGAGATGATAGTTTGAAGTGTTCTTCAGATTTATCTGTTTTCTTTGATATTTATATTTATAGTTAGGTTTTTTTTAGAAATTTATATCATCTACCCTTATTAACAATTCTTGTTTAAGTTCTGTATGTTTCTGATATCAAAATTTAGTTCGTTATGAAAACATAATTTTTTTTCTGGGTCAGTGCATTATCACATAATTTTTCTCCTCTTTATTGCCCTTCTTTGTATTCCTACTGCCTATCAACTCTCATTCTTGTTAACAGTGTTTTTTTCATTTACTCCACAATATCGATATATTTTAACTTTACTTCCCAGAATATTTTCTTATTCTCTATGTTTTGTATGTAACGCTCCAGTAATTTAATTTTCTGCTTTATTGTGTTTCTCCTTTGCTCACTCTTTTTTTAACTGCTTTGCACTTCATGTTAATTTTATTGTTAGCATTTTTTTACACTTTCCTTTCTTCAAATTATTCATTTTTGTACATGTATCAGCAAATCTATCTCTTATTATTTAGAGTGTTGTAATAACTTGTTTACGCATAAATTTTAAATGATAGTGGTTGTTAGCTACTAAAATAATTACCAAAGTTATGCACTGAAACTGCACCCAAGTTTGTACGAGGGTCGTTCAATAAGTCCTTAGAAAATTCAAGAGATGGTGATCATAGTATCGAAAACAGGTAGCTTTTAGTAAGCATCATTTGTTGCTAGAGTGCGTGCAGTTAAAGTTTCAGCTGTACTCATCATGTGGTTTCATTGTTATAGTCAATTGAAGCAACAAGCTATTGTTTATTTAGAAAAATGGAAAAAGTGAGTTTCAAGTGGTGATTAAACACTTATATTTGAAAGGCAACACCAAAAGAGATCAAAGCTGAGTTGGATGAAGTTCATGGCACATCTACTCCCCTGTTTGCAACTGTTTACAATTGGGTAAATGAGTTCATTATATGGTTTTAAGTAATCGACGAATCAGAGTGCATGAAATAGTTGAGGCCATAGGCATATCGCATAGTACAGTGTTTTCAGTTTTGCACGAAAAATTGGGTGTGAAAAAAATTTCAGCAAGATGGGTGCTGCGTTTGCTCTCAATGGAGAATAAAGGCAATTGTGTGGTCAACTCTGAGGCTGTTTTGGCACATTTCCGTTGCAATCCTTACAAGTTTCTGCATCGATACATAACTGTGGACAAAACATGGATACACTGCTACACTACAGAGACAAAAGAACAGTTAAAACAGTGGATTTTTGAAGGCAAACAGACTCTGAAGAAGGCGAAGATGGTGAAATCGGCCGGTAAGGTGATAACGGTTTTTTGGGATGCATGCAGTATCATTTACACTGATTACTTGGAAAATAGGCAAACAATAACGAGATTATTATGCATTGTTATTGCCAGTTTAGCAAGAAAAACGTCCTCATTTGAAAAAGAAAAAGATTCTCTTCCATCAAGACAGTGCATGGGTGCACACCTGTACAGTTTCAAATCCAAAATTCTGGAATTAAAGTTAAATTATTACAACATCCACCGGATTTAGCCCCAGTCATTTGTTTTTTATTTCCAAACTTGAAAAAATGGCTCGGCTGGCAACAGTTCATGTCAAACAAGGTCATCACCCAAACAGATGCTTATTTTGAGGACCTTCCGAAATCCTACTTTTTGGACAGCTTAAAAAAGTTGGAGAAATGCTTGAAAAAATGTATAGAGTTAAAAGGAGATTATGTGAAAAATCAAAAAAAAATCTACACAAAATAATTTGTTTTTTATCTTTTTCTAAGTACTTATTGAACAACCTCATATCATTGATTTAGTTTTACATCCTTAGTTTAAATGTACATACTAACTTCAAGTTGCACTCTACATAAGTATCGTAACTGTTTTAACAATTGGTTTTTAAAAATAATTTTGATGTTTCTAAGTTATGAACTTAAGATGGAAAGTTATAAATGATAAGTTATAAATAATAACTTTAGAAGCAATTTTGTGTTAAGTTTTATATCAGTTAATTTCATGTTCAAATTTTATTTGAATTTTTAAAATGTTTATCTGTATTCTATTTTTAGTTATGTGTTTATTTTATGTAAATAACATTTTCTACAGGAGGATGTACCAATGGCACAAAGAAAAAGATTTACCAGAGTTGAAATGGCTAGAGTTTTAATGGAAAGAAATCAGTATAAAGAAAGATTCATGGAATTACAAGAAGCTGTTAGATGGACTGAAATGATTCGTGCTTCCCGAAATGATCCTAATTTAGATAAGAAAAGTAAACAAAGTGTCTGGAAATTGTAAGAATATTTTTTATTAATATTATCCACATGCTTTAAATACTTAATCTTAATTTTTATTCATCCAGTAGAATTTTAATTGCTTTTTTCCATAAATTTACTTTTCTAATCATTGATATTTCTATTCTATCAATTATACTGAAAGTTTAGCTCTTTCTTAATTTTTTACTTTAAGCAGATGTTTTAAAAATATGAACACCTATCAGATCTAAACTTATGTTTTCTGTAAAGAAAAAGATAATTATTAAACTTTTTATAAATATGATATATATCTATCATTGATGAAAATGTTATTCTTTGCCCTTTTGAAAAGTGATTCTTTTATTGATTAAATTGGTTTTGTAGAGTATAAAGTACTTAACAATGCTTAATGTAAATTACAATTAAGATGTTATGTATTTTAGTTTTAGATTCATCCAATGTTCAGTTTTTTCTGCTTATATACCCTTACAAATTGGTATGAAGTTTATCCAAGAAACAAAGATTGTTTGGGTGTAATATATTTAAAACAAACAATTTTAAAATATGAATTTGTTACTTAAAAAAAAAAAAAAACTTATTCATTTTTCTCAGTAGTCATCATTAAATTTTAATGCTAAGCATAATCTTGTCTAGTTTCTCTGCTTCTGTCATTATACAAAACTTTCATACTTTTTTCATCCACTCATTGACAGATTTTTTAACTTCAATATTACTTCCAAAATGACTAAAAATTCTTTCAGTTTAGGAATCAAAATGAAAATAATGTGAGCCAAATCAGCTGTATATGGGTTCTTGATTCCAAGCTAAATTTTTGAAGTTGTGTGTGAATTCTTTCTGCTGAATTAGGGCAGCTGTTATTGTAAAAGGTAATGTTTGATTTGTATAGCTTCACAAAGCTGTTAAATGTTCTGCAATAAATCATGAATTTATTGTTTTTCCACTTGACATGAAATTAATGAAAAAGAAGGCATTCCTGGTTCCAGAAGTCACTTACAATCACATAACATGTGCTCAGAATTTGTTTGACTTTCTTCTGTTTTGAAGGACTTCCTGAATCATGCTATTCCCTTATTTGCTATAAATAAAAGTGTACTAGTAATTTATGTAATTTACTGTTTCATTAGTTATAATAGAAATACTATTTTCCATAGCTGACAATTAAACAGTAAAATTTGCCATACAGCATCATTTTGGTACTGAATAAATTATGTACTCTTGCAGTACTGATAAGTGGCGGCTCATAGCTAAGTGAAGGTGCTGCACCAGAAAATTCTTTTCTGGTCTTTTCTGGTTTTTGGTCACTTTATGATTAAAGTTTACTGTAAAATAAAAGAACCAAAAAAAAAATGAATCCAATAGAATAGCTGCAAGCAGGATAATAATATAATTCTACACTTTTATCACAATCAAGAATATGGTACATGGATTTTAAGCACATTGTGCCTAAAAACCGTACTCAGTTTAACCAAATAAATAATAAAATGTCAATACAGATTATATTTTTTAATATTATTAGATAATAACTTAATAAAATGTTCGCTTAAAAACACTGTAGTCCAGTGGTGCTTAATTAAAATTTTTATGTACACAGAAACAGTTTTGCCCTTCCAGCGTGTTTTTGGAAAGATTCGGCAATCAAAGAGCCCTTGCTTTCCGCCGTCTTCTGATCACAACCAAAAAAACAACTAAATCACTTTCATATTCTTTCCATCAGTTAAATTAGAAAAGGGAACAAACAATGAACATTCCATACACAAGCACAGTAAAAAAAAACTACATTCCACCGCCACACCAGGGTCGGCACTGTGGGAGTGACAGTGCTCTCTCCCTTGCAGCCTCGTGTGCAGCTTTCTATGTGCACATGCACACAACAACCAAACACCATGCCGCTGGAACTGTGAAGTGCACATTTCCATACAAAGATTTTTGTATCTTTTTCATAAACTGGAGGATGGCTACTGACGTTTTTTCTTAAGGATAATATATTGTACAAGTATAAAGAAAAAAGGACTCATTATATTAAATGTTATCGATAATATCAAGTGGAAATAGGGGGTTCTGCAATTCCACATTGCCTATATGCGAGCCACCACTGATATACAAGAAGGTATTGGCTATTTGTCTGTAAGTCTTTGCTATTAACTACTACCATGCTATACAAAAAGTATTCTAAACTAATTAATATTCCTTACAATGCTTTAATAAATTAGACTAAGACAATCAGTAATAATGATGGAACAGAACAAATCCCTTTGTATATTATCTTAAACATTCATACAAATTGATAATGAAAAATTAAAACATTAACAAACCAGAAATGTAAATTAGTTTATTAAAATTATTATGATAAACGTTTGCCAATTTTCCTGTATAAAATGTATCCAGATTACAGGTTGTATTTTAATAGAAATGTATAAAAAAAAATTGCTTGGAAGTTTTTCCTGTTAATAAAGTATTCCAAGTGCAAAGGCTTAATGCCAGAATAAGTTTATATAAAAAAATTAACTATTTCTTGTTCTAAAATAAGAAATATTGTTTAGGACTAATAATTTTTTTTAAATTAATGTTATTAATGAATTTTTTTTTAATTTAGTTTTAGTAATCTATTTAGTACGGGTGAACGAAGTGGTGTACCACATAGTAAACCTTTATCATATCCGGCTAACATCCGTTACAATGCACCAACACATCATGTGAGTCCAGCATTAGATACAATGAGGAAAAGGTCAATGAATGAAAGGAAACGAGGATTAGATTACATCGATTCTGGAGATCTGTAAGTTAATTTATGCATTTGTTTTACATGTAATTTATCTAGTCATTCTGAAGTCAATAATTAATTACACCACCAAAAATATGACAATATATATATATATATATATATATATATATATATATATATATATATATATATACAAACAAACATTAAAGTTCTAAAATCTGTTTGAAAATTTTTGCATATTGATTTATTTATGTATATATCTATAAAGAAAATTTTTATGTATATAAAAAATATGTGTGGATGTTATACATGTTTAATATCATTAGTGGTTATTTTGGTGTAAAATAATTCTTTTCTAGTTTATTTTAAATCTCATGTTTGGGTTTCTGGTTTTTCCCCCAATTTAAAAAAGAATGAAGATTGTATATATTTTTATTTATTATTATCACTATTAAAATTAAATTATTTATTTTAAATTGTTAATTAGCTTTGTTTTTTGTTGGTTGAAATTTTAAAATTATTACTATTGTTACCCATTTCATTTTTATTAATTTAACATGCGAAATGGATATATAAATTATGTATAAGGTATTTTCTCATTAAATTAATTGATATACGAGGCATATTCATAAAGTAAGGGCATCGGCTTATATTTAAATATTAGTGGGCCTGAACACAGTTTCACGCATGCAGGGCCATCTATCAGCTATTTACAAAGCTAATGCAGTTGTTGTTTTGATTTAGTAGTTATTTGCCTGCTGGTGAATGCAGATCGCAGTGTCCGCAACAATCATTTCTCCTGCCAGTTTTGAAGTGCGCACTGTGATTTGATTGTGTGCAAACGGATCTTCAGCTGCTGAAAGGACCTACAGTAATGAGTGAAGGAAAGGTTAGACAGTTGTGTCGAGACTTTAAAAATGGCCACACAAATGTGCATGATGATGAGCGGAGTAGCAGGCCCAGTATTCAGGCAGGCTCAGTATAACGAAATCGTTGGAACAAGTGAACTGAAAACTGCGATGTGATCGGCAATTGGCGATTAGTGCTCTGGCTGATGAATTTCCAAATGTTGGATGCACCTCTATCTACATAATTGTCACGGAAAAGCTCGGATATCACAAATTTTGTGCAAGGTGGGAACCAAAAATGTTCACCAACCAACGCAAAGAACAAAGAATGTGCAGTGGATGAGCATTTTTGGACTACTATCGACAAGATGGAGATGATTTGTTTTCCCACATTGTTACGGGCGACAAGACATGGATATTCTACACCAATAAAGAATAGAAACAACAGTCAATGTAGTAGTGCCATTTAAGTTCCCCAAAACCGAAAACGTTTAAGCAATTTCCGTACTCGAGTCAAAAAATGTTGGCTGCCGTTTTTTTTTGGGGATAAAAAGGTCATCATTTTGGTTGATTTCATGGAACATGGATCAACAGTTAATCTTGACTGAAACATGCGATTCAAAATCGACAATGCGGAGACGTGCGATCCAAAATCAACAATGCGGGAAACTGTCATCCAGTGAAATCCTCCTTCATGACAATGCAAGTCCTCACACCACTGCTTTAATCAAGAAGAAGATTCACGATTTTCATTGGAAACTTTGTGACCACCTTCCATTATAGTCTTGACCTTGCACCTAGCGACTATTTCCTCTTCTTGCATTTGAAAAAGTGGCTTGGTGGACAATGGTTTGAAAACAACGAGGAACTCAAGACTGCTGTTGTCAACTGGTTCAATTCCCAGGCAGCAAACTTCTATGCAGAGGGGTTGTAGAAACTGGTGCAGCGTTACAAAAAATGCATAGAACTAAATTGTGATTGTGTGGAAAAGTGAAGTAGATATGTAGTAAACTAAAACTTTAAGTAAAAACCTTTTCTCTTGAGTTAATTTTTTTTAATGACCAAACAGCCCTTACTGTAATATGCCTTGTAAATTATTTTTAATATCAGGATTAAATCATTGTCTTGTATTTACATAATTTTTGTAGGAATATTTAACATTTTCCCCTGATTCATCATAAATTATTGTAGTTACAAGGTATGTATCTGTGATTTCCTTCATTGGAGGATTGATATTTTCTTCTCTGATACACATCTAGTTGCCAAACAGTACTATAATGTTTTCTGTTGATGTTAAACATTATCTTCTGTAAGGGGATCAATATTTTTTGCATAAAAAAATTAATAATTGATAAGAGAGAAAATTTATATTATGTTTAGATAGTTTAATTAGTTCTTTTACCCTTCCTTATTTTACTGGTATCAGTGCGTTACTGTATTTTATTATAATGCAAAATACTACAGGTTTTCTATTATTGAGGCCATTATGACATAATTTCTATTCAGATTAATTAAATTCTTTACATTAAAGTATTTATTCCTTAAATAGTTAACTGTCACGTAAATTATCTTTGTAGAGGAATTGTTGGAGTTACAGGATATGTTTATGTACCATTAAGATTCCTCCATCATGGTTTTTTGGTAATATTAACTTATCATAGACAACCATGTCTATAAAAAAAGTATGCAGAGATGTAACTTACATGTTGTTCAGATTGTGACATACTTCAGTAAATTTTTTAATAATTGTGTTTGGTTTTTATGGTAAATAAATGGGGTGTTTTTTTCCTTGCTTGCCTATTAAACGTGTACATGTACAGAGACAAGTAAACAAATAAAATTTAACTATGCCATCACTTGACTGTCATACAGTATGGTCCGTTTAGCATGTGCATGCACACACTCGCTCACACACACATACACATACTCATGCACATATGTACAATTTTTTAAGCTTATAATGTTCTTAATTGTATGTTAATTTTATGAACAATGATTTAAATTCAAAGTAGATTATTATTTGCATAAGGAAATTGCCATTACATAATTTTTCCAATTGTACTTTATTTAATATTATTATATTTATTACAGTGTGTAATTTTGTGCTAAAATATTATTGAATAACAAACCATTGTAATAATGGACAGTAATAACCAGTGATAAGTTGATCAAATTATTAAAATATGTTAGTATATATATGTGTGTGTGTGTGTTTATTTATTATCTTTAGTAAAATTATAAATTTAATTTTTATTACATTAGACATAATTTTTTTCAATAAAAAAAAAAAATGTTGTTAGTTGTATATTTCTAATATAACTATTTTATATATTGAGATTTTTACATTTCTTAAATTTTTTTATTTTATTTCATTATAATTTTATTTTATTGAATTTAATTATAAGAAATTATTCTCCTTCACATAGCCTAATTTGTGTAGATATGTTTACTTTTGGTTTATAACAGTTTAACGTATGATTTTAGCTGGTATTACATGATTATACTTACTGTCACAACATTCAATTCCTGCCATATTTTAGGTTTATTAGTTCTTATCTTTAGATTAATTCTTTCTTTCTGTACTTAAGAAAAGTTGTGATGAACAGGTGGTACAGTTGTGTGAAATGATGTAGGTAGCATAAGTATCTGGTGTTGTGCTACACTTTATACAATATCCTTATTTTCTAACTCCTCATTCCATACGTGTGGATTCAGTGATTATTTAACACTGCATTCAAAATGTTTTACTGCATGTACATCTTTCCACCAGTGCTAATGTTAAATTTTCAGTAATGAAACATTTTAATTACGAAATTGGTACAAGATTGATTCTTCCTATGTGAAAAGCTGTAACCCAGCATTAGGTACTTACGAGTGAGGGTTTCCAATAATAATAATTTAATTAATTTTTTTTTTTTATTGTTATAATTTAGAATATATGTGTTAAATGACATACACTAACAAACTTTTATTTTTATTGAAGTATTTGAATTATCTTTAAATTTTATTTAACCCTTCGTGGGCAGTGATGTTTTATGGCTCTAGGTGGAAGACACTTACCCACTGGGTTGGTCTAGTGATGAATGCGTCTTCCCAAATCAACTGATTTGGAAGTTGAAAGTTCCAGCATTCAAGTTCTAGTAAAGCCAGTTACTTTTATATGGATTTGAATACTAGATCATGGATACCGGTGTTCTTTGGTGGTTGGATTTCAATTAACCACACACCTCTGAAACTGAGACTTACATTTCATTTAGACTCATACATATTATCCTCATTCATCCTCTGAAGTAATACCTGAACAGTAATTACCGGAGTCTAAACAGGAAAAAGAGGTGGAAGACACTTTCAAAAAAAAAAAATTTCATGCAAAAACTATTTAAAGTAACTTAAAACAAGCATACAAACAACATATACATTGTGTTTTTGCTGAATTCTGCCACCAATCTGGTTAAGGAACACTCTTAAATTATCTCGTGACAAACTCTGAAAACTGAACAAGTCTCACTGAGCGCTCTAGAATTTGCGAACTATAGGTGATGATTTTGGTTTTGTTTTACATTGAGTTCTTTTCATGTAAAAGACAGTGAGTAACAATAGTAGCAGTAGTGACGTTGATGATAATATAAAAATAGCAATTTTGAAGAAGTATTGCATGTAGGCAGGGAATAGTATAATATGGTTTTATTATAATAATATAAATATTTTTATTCATTTCCTTCTGAATTTTTGCTCAAAAATTTTGTTTGAATTAAAACGAAACACACATCTTGTTACATACGCACAATCATTGAACTCATCTGATAACTGAAGAAAAATGGTTCCTAATCACGTTGTGTTAGGAATTCCCATCTCAAAATGATTGAAAGAACATCTCCTGCCATCTCTTGGAATTTATATGTAACTACGTGAAGACAAATAGCCGGTCACATTCAGAGACCCATATATGGGTTTCTGCCCTCCAGTGTAAGTACAGGTAGCCCATGTATGGGTTTCCGCCCGCGAAGGGTTAATTCAAGTAGCTTTATGATAATGTTATTTAAATTTTTTTTTGTAAATTATGTGTTCATCTTCTTTAAATACAGTACAATTAAACTGTAAAAATGAATAGCAGAAGTTTCTCAATTTGTTGTATTTGAAGGTGTTATCATTGATTTTTTTGCTCAATAGAAGTAAATGATAAATTTATTTTATTTTTCGGCTAGTCCATTGTGAAATTTTTATGTTTTACTTTTAAATGAGATATGAATATTTAATTATTTGTGGTATTCTACTTATCCAGTGTCGTTTTTGTAATGTTATTTAGTGTTTTCTTTTATTTTAGTGTAAAAGATTATTTTTAATTAACATTTTGTGATTTTTACTAAACTTATTAATATTGTATATCAATATTTATGTATATATATATATATATATATATATATATATATAATTAGAGTTTGAGATCTAACCAAGCTGAGGTTAAGGAGGAATGTATGAGTTAACTAACAATACCCCAATAAAAAGAGCAAAAATCAAATGCCTGAGATGTCCTCTTTCAATATTGCTCACAAAGCAAATAATTCTTCCACGGCTTTAAATTTCTCTATCCATCTTATGTAGAATTATAAAATGTCACTGTTGATTCAGTAATAAGCTGGACAAATTTGAATATGGTTCAATTTTTCTTTTCATTTTGGTGATATTCCACTTATGAGTTGTCTTAAGATTCATATTTCCTATTTTTAATTTCTCCCTGGGCTTTGTTTCAGTCAGGCTTGTATAGAGCTACTACATTCTGTGTTGTGGATGAGATGACTTTTTCTTTTACTATTAATATTAGTTAAATTGGTTTATCATGTTTGTGAAAATAAAATATCTCTCTTTTTGTTAAAAATTATAAAAGTAGTTGTTTAATGTGAAATTAAAAATGAACCTTTAGTTCATTTTTATATGGCAGTTTGTGAAATGTAGCATAAATTGATATCATATTGATAATTTGAAAAATTGATAAGTAAACCATTATAGATTTTTCTTATTCAGTTGGTTTGGTGATAAATTGAAAATTTTAATTTTATATATGTATGTGTTTATTTTTTTTTTGTAACCTAATGCACAAATTATGATTAAGTGAGATAAAATAAAGGATTTCATTACTGACACCCAGCATTTGCTTGTCGTAAAATAAGCTCAAATATTTCTTTAATTAAATATATTAATACGAAGTTGTACTAATACTAGTTTATTCTTTGGTTTTTACTCTAAATTTATGTAGAAATAAAATTTTACTCCATGGTGTGAATTAATCAGCGCTTCCCCTTTATTGACGCTTATTATATGTTTGGTCCCCATTGTAAACAGAGTGAAAGTTTTACTTATTTAAGAGAATATTACGTATGTTTCACATCAGTGTGGTTTTACACACTGATGTATATTGAAGAAGGCTTGATGTATAATATAGGAAACCAATTCACTTTTCCTCTCCTCAAGTAAGCCTGGTACAGGATGTTCATTATACTTAATAATAACAAAGTGAATCACTTAAATTGTCTACAATCATTTGCTTTCTGTCAGTTAAAAGCTGTTACTTTTCATTGTCACTTTGCAGTTTAGTCTTTCGAATGCATTTCAGTTTAATTTGGAAAAAGATTTACATTGCCAAGAAGTTACTTTTTGTAAAGTTAAATGCTGTTTAGATTTTTTTCATACTGAAAAATCATGTTATAATTATACATATTATTATTATTGAACTTTATTATAAATTTGTTTTAATAAATGTTTGGTTAAATTTAAATAATACTACTTTCAATATAATGAGTGAAAATTTATTACTGAAATGTAATACTTGTAGTTGATTGCTATGTATAAGAATGCAGCTGATGTTACTGTTTATAAGTAATATTGGTTTTGTAATCAAATTTTTATTTATAATAAGTTATTAAAATCAGTTTTTCTAATGTTTTAGTTATAAAAGCTGATAGTGTAGTACTCTACGAACTATACAGTTTTATTAGTTAACTTTTTCTGTAATTAATTAAATTGTACTTGTTGCTATTAGTTAAATTTAATTTGCATTTAATTTAACTGTAATTTAGGGGTTAATCTAATTGATCAGTATTATTTAAAATATTTACAGTGTATTTATTTTGTGTTCTAAGATACATATTCACATATTTTTTGTGCTTAGATTTCAGTCATTCTGTTTGATTATGTACTAGGAATTATTCTTACCAAATTATACTATTATCTTTTAAGGTAGTATAATAATTGTATAATTTTTTCTTTATCCTCAACCCATTTATTTTGAACCTATATAAAATTCAAGTAAAATCACAAAGGGATTACCTTTTTTTCTGCAGTATTCATGGAGCAACAGCACAAATGTTAATGAAATGAATAGCTTTATTTGTAGGTTCCTTCCGCTTTCCAACCAGTTATCATTATTGTCAACATAAAAATTTCCTCACTACATCAAGAAATAAAGTTCTCAGATGGACAGTATATGAGATGAACGTAACATCCATAGCAGGGCACTTATCATTTTATGAAAATTTTTAAAACAAATTTATGAAATTATGTTCTGCTATCCAGGTCTTAAATATGGACAACTGACTACATAATATATTACATAGTCTGATAAAAACATAATTTTTTTTTTTTGTATACCCCAGTTTTATAGAAACGAAGTAAAATAATGTGTTCAATTTACTGTTTTTTTTTCTTAATTTTGACTTTATAACACCTTGTTACAGGCCATAAACCTATTTACAATTTTGCCTGATTACTAAATTACTTACTTACACTAGTAATGCGAAGAAAGTAAATGGATATAATATGAAAATAATAAAAGAGTTATTCCATGTTCAAGGAAACAAATAGCACTTTCTGAAGCTTAATATTTTGAAGATACTTTGCAAATACATCACAGATCTGAGCGTTAAGAATGTTTAATTAGTATTATCTATGTGCATATTTATATAAATCCTGTTTCACATAAGTTTTAATTAATGCATTCTCCTTTCTCCTTTGTACCTGTTTATTAACAATGATTACTATTTGTTATATTTTGTAAAACATTATTAGTATAATTTTACCAGGAATTCAAAAGTTGTAATATCTATGGTATGAAGATAGAGTAGTGTCTGTGAAGTGCAATTTTTTTTTTTTTTTTTTTTTTTTTTTTTAGTTAGTAAAAGTTATTGTATATAAATTAATAACTGATCTTCATTGTTGATTTTAAATATTATATTTTGTGATAGTATAATAATAAGAGTAGGAAGGTGCATTATTTGCTCTATTGTTGTTAGCTATTTTATATGTATATAATTGAGTTGATTCTGTGTTAATTAAAATAATCTGTATTGTGTATAGTTGTTATTTATGTAAATATTTAGAAATTTGTTTATTTTTTCTATTAATTTTTTTTTTATGTGTATATATCCATATTTTATGTATGTTTTGTAGTAAAACTCTCCATTTTTTCTTTTCTACTCATCGATGTGCTATCTCTTCGAGTAAGATTTTTTCCTATTTATACAGTTTTTAACCCACTTCAATTCAAATATTTATGTTCAAGCCTTACTCTTCACCAAATGTTTTGTGTTTTTCCCCCTCTGGTGGTCCTATTGTTAAACAAAAATTTTAATTTCCTATATCAACAGACGGAAAAATTATAAATTTTCATCATCATTAGCCACTTGACTAGTAGAAACATTTTTAAATCCCTTTCTATTCTGTGATAATCTTTCAACTCCAGCATATCTCCTATGCCCTGTATCCTATGTGTTCTAGTTTTTATCTTTCATTTTAGTTTTTACCCTCTAGACTGTCTTTTAAAGAGGAATTAACTAGCTCTGGATTCCTTATGGAATTTAGGGTTAGTATTTGTTTATATTGTGTATTTTAAAGATTTATCTCTTTATTTACAACTTAAATAGAAGTCTATGAAATTCCAAAATTCAAGCCACAATGCAACAATGGTTGTGTTAGTAACAAAGCTTAATTAAGCATGGCCGAAAGTGTTTTCATGTAACAATCTGAACATTATATACTTATAATGCTTAAATGAAAGGGAACTGGTAAAAAACCTCAGTTTTTGTCTTGTAGTTTATCTTATAAAACTATTTGATTGAAGATCCTTTATTACAGAATTATCTAAGTAAACTAGATTTAGCTCACTTAGTCCAATATTTAAATTTAAATTTAAAAAAAATTTTAAAATGGAGTTAAGGTGGTAAACATATTTAACTCCATTAATTTTTTTTATAAGTATTGAATATGCTGCTCTGTTTGATAAAATATGAAAGCAGCATGATTGGACAAAATATTTTTGTAATATTTAGTAATCTCAAAATTCATATTTCTATTTATACTTTTACATTGAAAAAGTCATACATACAAAAAATTAAGTTAATTTTTATTTTGTTCATTTTGTTTTTAGTTTAAAACTTACTGTTCCTATATCTAATATACATTTACATTCTAGTCCTTCTGCTAATAGAAATATTAAGTTTGTTTCTATCAGTTTTTCATTAGAATTATTTTTTTAGGAGTGTAGCTTAATATACAGTTTGTGAATTATAAATTGATGGAAGTTATAATTTCAGTGCCATGTAATCTATGTTACTGTTGTAAAATATAATTTGATTAACATCGTAAAAATTTCCATGGATATTTTTACGTTATTTTATTTTCAGAATATTTTATAATCTCCTCTTTAAAATTTCTTTAAATTTTTAACCATTGAGTTGATTGGATATTATTTATGTTTATAGACAGTTGTATATTGTTCTGTTACCAAGATTTAATATTCATTTGTTATTATTTTAGTGGATATTGATGTTAATTTTCATTTATAGACAGTTGTTTATTGTTCCGTTAACAAGATTTATTATCCATGTTATTATTTTAGTGGATATAATCTCAATACGATTAAATACTGTATAGTAAAACTGTGATAATTTTCATGTAATTGATATAAATAATGCTACTTTTGCGATAAAGTTTCTTAGAGAATATCTACTACCTTATTCTTTCTGAAATTTTTTTTGTGGGCTGAGCTCTCAATATCTTAGCTTTCTTTAGTACAAGTTTAAAATTTGAGAAACAATTCCAAAAAAAAATGACAGTACAGAAATGATATTTAATAACATATTACATTATTGCATTTATATATATATATATATATATATAATTTTCTGAAAATTCAAATAATTCATCAACATACTGATCACTGTACCTTGTTTTTTGAGATATGCGAGGTTTGTCCCAAAAGTAAGTGTACTGATTTTTTATTTATCTGAAATTACAAGTTATCTCCTTCAAAGTATGAGCCTTGGGAAGTTACACAGCGGTTCCAACATTTCTTCCATTGTTTTTAACAGTACCACAAATCATTTTCCTTAAATGTGAGTAGCTCATCGATTACAGTTTTTTTGTTTTCTGTCGCTCCAAAATGATGACACTTCAATTTCAACATAGGGAAGAGGTAGAAATCGCATAGAGCTAGATCTGGGCTACAGGGAGGCTGTGAAAGTAGGGAATGTTTATCTTTGCCAGAAGTTTTCAAATTGAAAGCGAAGTGTGAGCTGGCGCCTTATCGTGGTGCGGCACCCAATCATCTGCAGTGTTCATTTGGACTTGCTGGACCGGTTTTTGAGGTTTTTCCAAGACATCTTTGTAAAAGGCGCTATTACCTGTCTGTCCTGGAGTTACAAATTCTTTGTGCACAATGCCACAGCTATAAAAAAAAACTATAATCATTGTTTTCACCTTGGATCTGCTCATGCATGCTTTCTTCGGACGAGCAGAACTTTTTGTGTGCCATTCCAAACTTTGTCATTTGGTCTCAGGTTAATATTTTTAACACCCATGATTCATTCCCTGTTATTACTTTATCCAAAAAAGTCTTTCCAGTAAATCCTGACAAATTTCCACTTGGTTCACTTTTTGCTCTACAGACAAGTTTTTCAGTACGAGTTTTGAACAAATTTTTCACATGTTCAAACGATCTGTTAAAATTCGATGAGTGGTATTTTTATCCAATCCCGTTTTTTCTGCAATCATCCTGACACACTCAATTAGCCGTTTTTCACCATCACATCTCACACACCACTTCCACATTTTCACCATTTGTTGACGAGGTTGAGGTTCTGTTTTATATATATATATAAATAAAGAAAAGACTGCTATAAATAACCAGAAATGAGATCTCATACCATTTGACATAATTGGTTCCTTCTACAGATCAGAAATCTTTTTTAAGGAAAATGGCTGCAAGTAATTATTTTGTAAAAGGCTGATACTTGAAAAATTTGCAGGTCTTTTTTTCATTTTTTATGTAAATAATGAAATTTAGCATATATATTTTTATTTAGAAAGACCGGAAGAGGAGGTGCTTAAAAAGACTTTTTAGACTTTGTTTTCGTTGCTAAATGCTTGGCAATATGTTTCACGGTAATATTGACACGGCAATATGTTTCATGGAGTGTATTGCCACCAGTTCTTAAGAAAGTGGGCCTTAGGTTGTTAATTACAAATTACTTATGTCAACCTGTACCACCTAATGGTTCTAAATTTATGTTTAAATTGCCCTGGTTATATTCAATACGTTTCTTTGAATCTCTTCAATTTTGATTTTGTAATGCTTACAATCATATTTATTATATATAATTGAGAATGTTACAATTAATTTTTTAATTAAAAATGTAATACTAGTTTGTGCTACATTGAATTAAAAATCTGCATATAGTTTAATAATATACCCTTCATCTCAGGGATATATATCAGGATACAAAAAAATCTATAGCTATTGAACCAATAGCTATATCTTAAGTTACTGAATCTATATCATTTTTCGCATTATAATTACAAAAGTAAGATGTTTTTATTGTAATAAGTAAACATTAGAGAGTTCAGTTTTTCTGTTATCTGTGCTAATAATCCAAAAATCATTACAGTTATGTTACATTTTGACCATCATAAAATCTACAAATTCATAATAGTTGTGCATAAATTACATATTTTCATTTTATCTACTGATTTAGGGTTTGTTTACTGATTTATATTGATTCCATAAATTTATTCTTCCGTAAATCTCTATTTAATGGTGATTTTTAAAGTAATTACATTATTTAAAACAATTAATCTGTTTTGTTGATTAAAACAAAACATATCTTTGAAGGGTTATTTTTTTGTTTACCACATTTCACCCTACATAGAAAATTATTTTTTTTAATTGTTGAATTACTGAGAACAAATAGTAATTTTAATTATTTTCTTTATTTTTGTAATCTGATTTTGTTGTTATTTAAATTGTGTTCATTTTGGAAATAACTTTGCCATTAATTTTTTTAATCTAAAATAATTGTTTGTACTTGTGTATGTATGTATGTATGTGATATAAAATAATTATATTTATAAATAAATCCAGTTTAAGATATTTTGTTACATATTAAAATATATATTGTTATCCTCAGGGAGGAACTTATTTTATCTGTTATTGTTATTTATTACTTTGTCGTTAAATAAATAATACTCTTAAATAATAATGTTTTGAACTTATATGTTAATAATAATCATTAATTATTACAGCAATTTGTATTAAAAATTGTATCTATATTGTTTATGTAATCTTTGGAAATAAATTTATTTAATGATTGTTGTAATTTTTCTTTACATACAGCTTTTTATTGCACAGGTTTCATTTTTTAAAGTAAATTTCTTTTATTATATTTTATTACTCTGTGCTTATTCCTTGCCAGTTTCAATTTTGTAGTAGTAGTAATGTTGTATAACTCCAATAATCTAAACAAATTTTTATTAAAAAAGAGGTTGGATGAATTTTTTTTAGTTCGATTTCTACATAAAAAAAATATAAATTTAAAGTTTTATTACAATTTTTACTATTTCTTCTAAATCTTACTATAAAATCTCCTACCAAATTTGTTATTACCTATTACTAAACAAGTATGTTTATTGTACTATTCCATTAACTTATTTTTAATTTATATTTTTGCAGCATAAATCAGTGCATATATAATATATTGTAACTCCACCTCATTCAAATAGATAATCCATTTCTGTATATTCACAGCACTGTTCAACATGTGACCCATTTGTTTTTTGTATTGTTTTTTTTTTTTTGGCAGCTTGACTATCACTATTGATTTGACAACAGAGAAGTAGTTCATTATCAGTATCTGAACTCTTCAGATGAGTTTTAACTCTTATTTTACTATCATTCTATAGTTGTTTTATACTGCTTATAGCTTAACTATTTTTTCCCTAAGTGGGGAAAACAAGTTAGTGGTAGACAATATTAGAAACATTTCCTCACTTGCATCATTCATTATCTTGTCTCTCAAGTTACATTGTTTTCAGATATATTCAGTTCAACAGCTTTTCTAATGGACTTTACTTATGATTCCACTGAAAATTTCCCTGCTCTCATTATCACTACTACCCCACTACTACTATTTCTACTACCCCACATGTTTCAGTTTTATATTTCAGTTGTTTTCTGTTCATCAGATCTACCAAATTCAGATCGGTATGAGTTAGAAAATATAGATTCTGAAATACTAAATATTTTGCTAGTTTTTAAATGTCAATTTCTTCTTTTTTCCCTCATAAACAAATGTACTTTAGTATAAAAATCTAAACTGTAGTTAAGAACCACCCAGGATGTTTTGTTTAAAAATCATAAACATTATTGTTTGTGGAAATTGTATGGTTTAAAAATAAAGTTATTTTTTTATGGTCCCATCAATCTTTACTTTATGTAACATGTTAGATTTAATTAGATTTTTTAAATCTAAACTGTTATCTTTTAATTGCCCAGATGAAGTCATTAGTCTTAGCCTATTGATTGTACTATTATTGTTTAATCACTGATGACCATACCCTTGGCTCTACTATTGATATTGCTTGAGTCTTTATCATACACTTGGATTCCTTAATTTTTTATTTGGATATCATTTAGCACTAGTATTTCTTATAACTCTGACTGCTGTCAATGGTATGCTTTTGAATGGCGTAGTTTCCTTATATTTTTTCTAAAACAATTCATATATTATTTTTTAGAAAATAGTCATTTTTACCTCTTTTGATTCAGCCGATTTTTATCATTGTTTGTTACGTTAACTCGTACTTTTACCATAATTTTTTAAATGGAATTGTTTTTCACAGCTCTGAATTTCTGAAAACCAATAATTAACAACCTTTATTATAATTTTCTTTCGATTCTCAATTAAAAAACATTTTATATCCTTATTGTTGTCTTCAAAGAAATATGTACTGTTGGCTAACTATCTCATTATGGTAGAAAATTAGAAAAGGACTTGTCTTCAATATAAAAAAAGAACAACTTACAACTCAGACAATTTTTATTTTTTGTTAGTTGATTATTTTGTGCAAACAAGCTTCTGAACTACAATTTCTTTGTTTGGATTAGCGGGGTTAAGGTATTCCAGCTAGTTTTGTTTCATTCTAATGTCATTAATTACCAATATTTTGTATTGAAAGTATGAAAAAACTTAATTTTTGTTTAAATTGTATTACTATAATTGGCGAGGGATAACATTAGTAATATTTTATGTTATTTTCAATATATTTATTTTTTAAATTTATATTTATAAGATCAATAAATCTCATTTTTTCCAATTAATAAATTGGAATAATTAGTCCATGTCATAATCATATTCACTGCTAAGAATGCACATTTATATATCTTGGTGGTGTGTTGTTCCATGCTGAGGATGTGTTGGTGTCTCTGTCAAATAATCTTTTCTGTGAAAATGTGTTTTTATGTTCATTTATGGATATAATTTTGAGTATTCAATAGAAAAGATTTCGATTGTGTTTTCATATTTTTTTATCAGTTAGCATGAAAATATATTAATAAAAAAATTAAGGTCAGTGTCTACAAGAAATTGAAAACTGAACTGAAGAATAATGTCAGTTTAGGCTTATTATAAACCATAATTAATGATAAAAACATAATGATAATCCATAATAAAAAAAATCATAAGTAAATAATGATTCAAGCAGAATTTGTGGTACTTATCCACACCATATATACCTCACTAATTATTTTAGATAGAATCATTTCTTTCCTTCATCATGATAAGGATAGAAAAGATTTTGTAATTCCCCACTAGTGTGTCTTCAGCAAGGAACAAAAATGGACCTGTCAATATTTTTGAAGAAAAATCTGCTGTAATGTTGATTACTAATAAGAAATGTATATTATGTCAAAATTATGGGTTTAATAGTTTATATTTAATTTCTGTTAATTATTCTAGTATTTGTGTTGTGTTATTTATTAGAACCATTATTTATTTAAATAATGTATAATATAATATTTTTAAAAAAGGTTAAAAGTGTTTATAGAGTAATCCAAGATTCACTCTTATCATTAAAGTAGTAAAAATAGCAAGTATTTGAATCACAGTTGTTTCGCTCAAATATAAGGATATTTTTTAAAAATGTGATAAACTTTATTAAAATTAAATAAATTGATTAAAAGTAATTGTTACTTTACATAATACTTGACATTTTATTTTTATTGAAATTGTTTAGAATAAATTTTTAGCAAAACTTTGTTTTAATGATATAAAAAGAGGTTACCTCTAAAGACGTATACCTAAAGTTGAGTAACCAGCAATTTTTTTGTATTATTTTTCAAAAAAATATTCACTTATTCTTTTTTACTCTACCTGATTATATAAGAGTAATTTAATGTTTATGGCCATTTTTGACAGTTCCATCAGTAAAATTGCCCAAAAATTAGTTTTCTTATTAATTTACTTTGTGAATCCATTCAATCTATATTTCACCAACACTCCTCATTTCATGGAAATACCCATTTAGGATATTACAGTTTTATTTATTTTTGGTGGGCTTCTACACCCTTTTGCACTTTTTTTTGAGAGGGTTTATGTACTTTACCCTTTTTTTGTAAAAAATGGTGCCTTGAAAGAGGGGCACTAGCAGGCATGTAGCCAGAATGACAGTGTCAAGAATTCCTTTTACATTTCACTCTATTTTGTAACTATTTTCATTCTACAACTACCAGCTAAGTGATAATGATATTTTTAAAATAATATCCGGCTATGTCCCTGACCAACAATCATTTCTACAAGACAAATGGATTATCTAAGGAAGTTGAGCTATTTAAGTTCATAATGCTTTTGGTATTGCATGGCCTTCACTCTATATCTTCTAGCATGCTGATTTTGATGTTTTGGACAGAAGAATGTCTCCTTGGAGCTTTTGTTGTAAGACAAATATTATTATTATTATTATTATTATTTTAATTTCATAGTTATAAAAACCAATTCCTCAGTCTCTGACTAAAGGACTCTTTCAAATTTCAATTATTAGTGTAATTTTATTTTTCTTATTGAAATATCAAACTTTTTTAAAAAAAGTGCATAAACATGAAAAAACTTTGATGAACCACATCTAACATTTTCTGTAAGCTTATTTTATGGTTAGCTGTTTTATCAGTGTTCGATGATAAGCATCATCACTGATGTGACCACAGTTTTATGTTATAAGACCTAGGTTCAAATCCAAAGACATACTTTAGTTTAATCTGAATGTTTGTATTTTACTACTTTGGTTGTTAGGGTTAATTTACAGCATTCAGACCTGCATATTACCATTTAGAAGTAAATTGTAATATTTGAGATCAAGTGCCTTAATTTAATGTGAAGCAATTTTTAAAACCAAGTAAAAAAGTTCAAAATGCAGGTCTAAAGGCTATCCATCAAGAAACCATACTTTGTGTAAGAATAGTTTGAATCATACATCTTATGCTGGCTTTTTAAAATTATTCCCATGCACTGTTAATGCTTCACTCCCAGTATTTTTGCCAACCATAGTAATGTATCCTGGAATTTTCTTTGTGAAATAGTGCATAGTTCCCCTAGCAAATATTCTTTTAATCTTCTGTTGTTTGAAAAGAGTAACCTTTTATAAGTGATTCTAGGAGACATATTGGGAGAAGACAATTTGAAAGAATAGGACTTAGCAATATTTCCTCAACATCTTTCATCTTCTTCAGTTTTAATTTAAAAAATTACTACAAGAATGAAAATAATCTCATTGAAGCTACATAAATTAAAAATTAAAAATATTGAATCACACAGATAGTATAAGAAAGTTGCAAAAGAAAGAACACTCAAGGCACCACTAAACAATATGCTGTATAGGCAATATACTGTCATATTTGGATGGCGTTTTTGAAGTTTTAAGAATTTTCATGGACAACCATCATTTATCTGTAATTTTAGTAGTCGAATAAAGAACTACTTAAATACCTTATAAAATCCTGGAAAATAGAGTTATCTAAAAATATGTCTGTTAATTTTTCAGTGGGTTAAATCAAGTCCTGTAAATTTCTGCTAATTGAAAAGCAAGTATCTAAGTAATCAAAGAAAAAACTCTTTTACCAGTATACTATTTCAATATTATCTGTAGTGTAATGTAAATATTCTCAAACAAGTGTATTTATTCAAGGAATGTGTACCATGTGATATTTTGATTACTCTGAATTTATTTGTTATAACATTAATTAATGCTTTCTAAGGAAAAACAGAATTTCCTCAAAATTTATTTAATTGTTCATTTGACCATTCTAATTATGCATGATTTTTTTTTTAAACTTAGAATAGTGGGACAGCATAAATAGATGTCATTTAATTTAAGTTAATCATATTGGCATACTTAAATATAACCAATTAATTAATAAACATAATTGGCTGTGGACTAAATACTAAAATATAATTAATTTAAGATAATAACCATCACAAAGAAATGATAGTTTGCTGTTTGCATTTGGGGTACACCAAGAGAAATATAAACAGTAATTCACACTGTAAAGTTTGCTTATATATTTAGGTAATTAACCTGCCTAATTATTTAGTGTAATATTAATTGTTTACTTGCGCAGCTGTTGGAGCTTATATAAAATTAGGTTTTAAATCTTTTCTAGCCAGTGAGAAGCATTTTCTTTAAATGCGTCATATCTCTTGCAATCTGTATTATAGATTTAATATCTACCACATTTCTGTTATGACGTTTTTTGTTTGCTTTACTGCTGCTATTGTTGTAAAAGCGTAAATGTTCAGAAATACTGAAAATCAAGTTTCTGAATATAATGTTGAAACATTAATTAAATGTCTCCAATCTGTGATTAAATAAATATTACTTTACACTGTGCTTGTTATATATATGTAGCTTTTCTTTATTGATTTTTTTTTTACTTTTTCTCATTATACTAAACAAAACATTCCTTTCAACTTTCATTTAATTGGTACAAATGGGGTTTTGCAACATCTCTTAATTAAAAAAATAAATTATAATTTTATGATAGCTGTTGTTTGAGGTTCTTTGTGCCAACAAACAAACAAAAGTCACAAAAGATATAAAAAGACAAGATTTTTTGTGATTGTTTATTACACACAAAGTCCTTAAAATAACATAGAAATATTGCATTTATTTTATGTTATTAAATACATAATTAGTATTATAATTTGAACAGTATAAAAATAACAATTATATGTGAAGTGTAAATACAAAATAATATGGGCTACTTGTTATGCAACCTTGGTTATTACAGTTGTATGAAGAATTATATATTTTCTTTGGAGTAATCTCAAAATGCTGAACCAATTTGAAAAATTCTTTTACTGTTTCAAAAGTTAATTCTGCTGAATTACAGTTTAGTAATTATGTTCCTTTCCTCTTACACTGATTTAGCACCTCCTTTTTATAATTAAATGATTAATAATAATAAAAAATATAATCTAAATTTAAGAAACCCCTTTTATCATAATTACATCAAAGTAGGATTTAATTTTTTGGACTCAAAAAATTGTTCGTCTTTGAGTTTTGTAAATACAGACTTTCTAACTGCTCTCTAGAACCTCTTCAGTCAATATGAGACAGAATTGAGTATTATTACATTTGAATTGGTCTTTTGAAAGAATTTTTAATTTAAAAAAGTAGATTAAAAGGATTCAGTTCTTTCATACCCCCTTCAAACACTTACATAATTTTTGAGGATCCATACAGATTTCTGCTCAGAACCCCTTATCTTGAATGCCAAAGACTTGTCTCCCCAGTCACCAACTTCAATATGCCTCTGATCCATGGCCTCTTAAAACTCCTTATACTCATGTCATTCTTAGACAACCTTGCCTGCCAAGAGAGTATTCTGATAACTTTATTAGAACATTTAGTTTCCTTCATTCTCTGAATTTAGCCAGTTGTGGTCAGTTCATAAGCTGATGTTACTTAATTCTGTCAACAATAGATCTCTCAACTCCAAATATGCCCCTGATTATTTAATTTACATAATGTTCAGTTTTGAGATATTATTTAAACATTGCAAAATAAACACCTATTCGTACTTCCAAGATGCTCTTCAATAACTTAAAGTAACTCAAGTTCAGGTAACAAGCTAGAACTGAGTGGTTTCTTAAAGTATAGGACCTAGGACCCTTCTTAATTAAAAGTTTAATTAATACAATATTTAATTTTTTTTTTTTGTTTCCAGAAGCCAATAACAAAAAATCCTTGGTATCAAAGGTACTGGCACCAATGGTCTCATAGTTTCAAGTCCTCTTAACACCATTCTCTCTTTTATTAACAAATACTGAAATTATTACAAAATTTAAATGTTCTGTATCTTTCTTTTTTTGAGTCTTTTTCAAACTTGTCTGCACTTGGGTTGAATTTCCTACGAGGATGAATCAAATATAAACAGTAATTTTTTTTTTATAAAGTTATTGATTAATAATATACATAATTCATACCTTCATCATTTCTTTATATAGTATCCTGTACAATCTACACAACTTTTTCCAATGATTTGGAAGCTTGAATATTCTTTGTTCATAAAAAGTTTGAGGATGAATTGTCAACTAATTGCACAGCGCTCCTCAACATGTTCATTGTTTTCAAGTCGTTCCCCCTCAAAGCTATTCTTTCAAGGCCGCAAACAAAAAATAGTCACAGGGAGACAAATCTGGACTGTTGGGAGGGTGATTAAAGGTTTCCAAGTGCATTTTATCCAAAATATTCCTTGTAAAAATCCCGCTGTGCAACCTGGCTTTTTCATAGAGAAGGATAACATCTCTGATGGGCATACCCCATCTTTTGTTTCAGTAGGCGGCGTTTTTTGACTGTAGCAGCTGGCAATAGTAAGCTGCATTTACCGTTTGTTGATTGTGGAGAAAATCAATGCATAGAACTCTGACTAAAAAACAAGTCATTGCAAGAACTTTTCCGACTGAGAGACAGGTTTTGGCCTTCACTGGGCAGCCCTCATCCTTCCTGCCACTCCTTGCTTGCTATTCTTGACTTTGGATTGTAATGATGGACCTATGTCTCATCACATGTGATTGTGTGCCTCAAAAAATTGTCCCCTTCTTGCTGAAATCGATTCAGAAGTCTCTCACAGATCTCCAACTGACCTGTTTTTGATTTTCAGTCAACAACCTCGGAACCCATGAAGCACTAATTTTTCTAAAGCCAAGATGATGAGTGATAATGATTAAGTACTCCCATAGCTGATATCTATTTCTGATGAGATTTCTTCAACAGTGAATTAACCTTCAATAAGCTCTCGAACGGCATGGATGTTGTCAGTTGTGAAGACTTCACCTTGGGCGTCAATCATGACTTTCATTTTCTACACTTTCTCGCCTTTCTCACCTTTAAATTATTTGGCCCAATTATACACTTGGTTCTGGGACAGTGTAGCGTCCCAAACTGTACCTTTAAACGAGTTAAAATTTCTATGGGTTTAACGCCTTCATTAGTTAAAAACTTTATGATTATACATTGTGCAATAGGCAACGGAACCTCTAGCTCACTCATGGCAGAGAGTGAGCTCTCTGTCAGTACTGACAGAGAGTGGGGAGCTAAGCAAGCTGGTTCTCCCTTCTCTAACATACCAAACATGAACCCCCCACTCCACCATCCAGCTCAGAACTGCTTGCTGCATAGATTTGCAAAATTACTGCTTAAATTTGATTCACCCTCTTAAGTAGGTTATGGATTGTTGCAGAACAAAGCAAATTTACCTACATCTCTTCCAGGGAATCCTTCCACATCCCGTTTGAATATTGTAGAGCTGAATGATCCAACAGTTGATACAAAATTAGATAAATTTAAGAATTAAAATTTTCTAAAAAATCTTTATTTTGAAATATTATTTGAAGTTTTATTTTTAATCTGATTATTCAGGTTACACTTAAACAAAATAATAAAGATTTTAAATCTAAATACATAAATTTTACCACTTTATAGAAACTTATTTTTAAAATTTTAAGTCAGAACTTTACCCCCTCCAATTTTCCAGTACAATTTTTTTCATAATTTCCTTGTTAAAGATTCATTTTAACAAAATTAAAAGTGAAAATCCATAAAGTTTGAAACAACTTTGGTAACAACCTTTTCTTCCAATTTTCACTGTAGATTAGAATTAAATGTTTCTCTGCTGTGAAATTACTGTTATTATAAATTATTGGAGTAAAAGTTAGCTTACTGAGAGTAATAAAAATGTATTGTAAAAAAAATTTTAAATTTAAAAACATTCTCTTAATCTAACATTAATAACTCATAACAAAAATCATTTCATACTTAATTATTATCCTCTTGTAAATTGGTCTGTTTCCAAATACCTGATAAAGTATATATTAAATGATGAATCTCGCTTACAGGTTCATCTGTACTTCGTTTGGCTTTCATGCAGTTTGAATTATCCCTATCACTTAGAGGCAGTTTATATAATTTGTAGCTTTACAAAATTATAAGAGGTTATATTTCAGCTAGGACTGTCTCAGTCAAAATTTTATTTGTACTCATTCAAAATGTATTTGTACTTTATAAAATGTATTTTGTATGTCATATGGTAAGATCTAAATTCTTTTCAGGTTTCTGTGTACATCAAGATTTAGTGTTAAAAAATATAAAATGGTTTTGTTTTTTTTAATTAGCAGTTTACTAGCTTTATTATAAAAGTTGGATGAATAAAGTGATATTATTAATTGTAAATGATAACTCGATTTATCAGAAATATTTATTTTCTTATTTATAGGCATTTAAACATGTACAACAAACACAGACATGAAGTATTTATATTCTCAGTGTTTACTTGTTATAACCACCTGACTTTTGTAATAAATGTTTTAAGTATCATGACTACTATGGTCATTAGTCATACTAATAAATACAAAAAGCCGCATTAAAACTACATTACCACTTATAATTATTTAACTTCAGTATTGCAAAGAGTTTGTTAAATATGGCTCCAATTCCTTGCATTTTTATCTCATTTTGTACCCTTCAGTTTACATTACATTCTATCACAATGATAAAAAATTTCATGTGGTGCAATTTAAATTTGGAGCTGTGTGATTGTGATTCATTTAAAAGATTACATTAATGTATTTTTAAAAGTAAATAAATAAGTAATGCTCAGTGCATGATAGAACAGATGTTTATAAGTTATTTAAATGATGAAGATGTTGCAGGTGTAGCGAGAAAGTTGCAGCAAGACGTGCTACTGAACGTAAAGAACAGTACAGACAAGTTCGTGCACATGTTAAAAAGGATGATGGACGGTTACAAGCATACGGCTGGAGTTTACCAGCAAAATCATCATCATCACCAAGGTCACTTCTTCCACCTCCTAATAATACAACACATTCTAGTACCCCCCAGGTTCCTGTTCCAGTGCCTGTCTATTGTAGACCTTTAACTGAGAAAGAACCTGGAATGAAGGTGAATATATTTTATATTATAATTTTTGTATTGATTCACATATGACATTTATTTTATTAAATTCCCACCAACAACTCCGTGACAGATTAGTAGTGTCTTGTCTTTCATTAAGAATGGTCAGAGTTCAAACACAGTAAGGCTAATTTTTCATTTAAGCTCTTATTATGAATTAATTTTCCATATGAATCAAATCTCCATATTGCTGATGAACTGAAGACAAAAATTCAACAAGAAATCTACTGCATTAATAACATATTGTATCAAGTGACTCTCAGTATAATCATTCTAGCACAAAAGTATATCTCAGTGTAGGGTGCTTACTTCAAACATATTTTGTAAAAATATGGCATATTTTTAGAGTTTTTTAATGTAAATGCAAAACCTAATTAAGTTTCCATTTCATTCTTTAATTGTTACATGTCTTAACTGTTTTTAGTTTGTGTCAGTTCAGTTTTACGTTGCTCATCCTGTATATGCATTGTTCACTTTAGCTTATGCATTGACAGCATGAGGCCAGACTCATTCTTGTTATATATTTATGAGAGCAGCATTAAATGTTTAAAAAAATTACCTTTACCACTATCATAAAATTGGTTGTTATTCTCACTCTAATAATGCCTCAAAGTTTTTACTTTTCATCCCTCCACCTTGATTGCTGATATAGTGATATTTCAGTACTTGCTCATTTACCAGTAAGTTGTTTTGATATTCTTTTTTCTTTTAGTCATGAACAAGTGTTCATGTAAGTAAAAGTTAGTAATTCACTACAGCACCATTGTAATAAATAATAGGCTAATTAAAGTGGCAGTACCAGTAATCCAGTCCTGTATTGTCAATATTAGTTATTAACTATTCAAAAAAAAAAATTATATATTTATATATATATATATATATATATATATGTATGTATTTATGCGTAATATATACTGTGCTACAATTAAAAATTATCAAAATTAAATATAATTTATTATTAAAAATAATTAGATGTAGATTTGTTCATTTGTGTTAGTTAGTTTTGCACCATTTTATAAAATAATATTGAACATTACAGCAACTGTTATATAATAATTATTGTACCAGAATTCTTTTTACTCTGTTGTTCAGATATGGTGTGCTACTGGAGTTAACTTAGCTGGAGGTAGAACAAAGGATGGAGGTTCCATTGTTGGAGCTAGTGTATTCTATTCTAATTCATCTGGTGATGAAATTCATAATGAAGGTGAAAAAGGTGAAGAAGATAGTCCAGAAAAGATTGTTAGTCCTGTTGATCACTTGGATCAAGAATTGAAAGTAATTTTTCTTTTTTTTTTTTTTAATGTGTGGTAGGTTTGTTCTAAAAGATTGATATATAATAATTGGTTTTCTTTCTGGCTGTCCTTTAATAATTGTCCTCTTTTGATTTACAGTTATTTTGAATTTTATTATGAAATCATTCAATTTTGTTATTTATGTATTTTCTGATTACACTTTTTGAATTGGCCAGAACTAACAATTATAAACTTTAGTCTGAATGTTAAACAATTTTTTATTAACCAGTTGTAGCAGCATTATAATTATTCCTAATTTTTGGTGAATATATATTTTTTTTCCTAATTTGTACATTCCAATCTGTTCAGCTAGTGAACAATAAGCAGCAATCCTCCCACGGTCAATTGAGATAAGGTTATAATATGTATGACATGTAAATGAAGTGTAGTCTTGTACAGATTCAGGTCAGCCATTCCTAAGATGTGTGTTTAATTAAATCCCAACCACCAAAGTATACCACTATCTACTGTCTAGTATCCAAATCCATATAAAAGTTGGAGTTGTAAAAGCAACTAATATAAATACCACATAAAAGCGACTTACTTTTACTAGGATTTGAACATCAGAACTTTCAACTTCAAAAATCAGCTCTTAAACACCTGATTTGCAATGATCAGTTAACCACTAGACCAGTACAGTGGGCTTTAGTGAGTATGAATCAGTTTTTATTCAGTAGAATGATGTAAAAATATATTATTTTTTATAATTTTCTTTTGTGTAAAATTGAAGGCAGTTTTCAAAGAAAAAAAATTACATGATTTTTCGGTGCTTATAATATTTCATTTATAATGAAAACACTTATTCTTATTCTTCCCTTTTCTAATATTCTGGTTCAGGCAACAAATCACAGACTGTTACCTTGTTCTTGTCCTCCATCATTTCTCCCTCATAACACTTTTTCCCCCTTTCCACACCTACTTATAAATCCTTAATTTTATCTCATTACCTTTTCCTTGATCTTTCTATTTGTCTCTTTCCATTAACCTCACGTTTTCAATCCTTTCTTTCCTACCTTATTCCCAAACATTTTTGAGTCTTGCTGTTTCTACCCTGACTATCACACTTTCTGAGTTTGTGAGACCCTTTATTTTTACATTCCTTATGCAGTCCCTCTTTCTTTTGCTGATTACACTTTTAAAAAATTTAATTTCCACAGTTGATAATATAATTCTTCCTATCCTTTTGAAACCCAAGCCTCTCTGATTTGTGTAAAGTCTGCAAGACGTCTTTATGTTTTTTTTGTACACCTTACTCCATACAAGTTTTTTTGCTCTCTTATACTTACAATCGCTAACAATTTCTTGATTCTGTACTCTTTTTTCCATCTCTCTGTTGGTCTTCTGAACCTGTGTGAGCTGATTTCCTAATTATTTTTAAAAGGTTTTACCATTTCAATAAATTCATGTTATAATTTTATCCTTCTTCTTATAATACCATATGCTACAAGCTTTTAATCTCAAATATTAAATATTGCTCTCTGAATTTAAATAAAATTGATGATACTTCCGTGACTCAAGTCAGCTATATAAAACCATTCTGAAAATCCTATTTTTGTTTTAATTCAGCTCTTATATTTTTGTTATATTGTCTTGATATTTCTTGTAACTCTTTTTCTACATCCTTCACTGTAAAGCTTACAATATTAATTCTCTTGGCATGCTATCATGTGCCTTATGTATATCCAGAAACTCTACCACCAAAACTTTATTTAATTCTCAGAAAATTTTCAGAGTTTTATCTTTATCTCGACTCTTTTGTCTTTATTGCAATATTAAGCCTCATCTATACCATTATATCCTAGTCTCAATTCAATGCAATGTACGTAATCTCACCAACAACCACAGTTTCCTTCTTTTGTTACAGTTGATAAGAAAATAATTGATCATTTATACAAAACTCTTAATATTAATAATAGATACTGTAATGTATAAATTATTTTACTAACCTATTTAAAACACATTTGCTGTTGTTCTCTGTTTAAATGTTAAAATATATTTTTCTGCTTTTTTTTTAAAAAATCATCTTCAGTAAACAGTTTGTTATTTATATATGCATATATATATACACACACACTAGGGTCACTCAATAATTAAAAGAGACAAATGGCAACTGCAGAAAAACTATTAATTAGAATAAACTGAAACTGTTGATATATAGCAGGCAGCGTATTGCTGTGCACATAGGCTCATAGCTGGCTTACTGCGCTATTAACTATTCTGAACAACTCTGACAATGTACTGCATACTGTGTAAGTATACGGAGCTATACGAGATGTTTTTGTAAAGAAATGACTAGCTAACTGTTCCACCCGTCATATCAGTCTATCTCTCTCGTATGCAATGTGCACAGCTATTCGCCGCTTGCTATACAAGTTGACACCCCTATCTACTGTTATCTACTGTTGGAAAAGAATTTCCATTATATGTCTTTTGTTTATTTCAAAATTTCAGCTCTGCTTGAAACATATACCATGATTGAAAGAATTTCTGATTGTGTAAAAAGACCAAAATTCACTCATGGATGGCAAAACAATATAATAATAAATTTAAAAACTGTGAAAATTTGTATAATTGGATCGGACAGTTTAAATCTGGCAAAGTAAGTTCTGGTGAGCAGTTTTCATCATAGTGGAAAACTGATGCTTTACAGAATCAAGTAAACGTCAGAGAACAGAATAGAAACATAAGTTTGCCTGTCATGAAAAATTCAAAACCTGTATGATAGCTGATAAAGTGATGGTAACTGTGTTTTGGGATTATAAAGGCATAGTATATTGCAATTATTTGGAAGAACAACATACCATCAACAGTGAATACTTTGTGACATGCTAGAAAGCAAAATGAAACCTGTAATAAAAAAGAAACATCATGGTTCTCTCTCAAAAAAACATACTTCTTCTGTATAATGATACTGCTCCCATATCACTCAAAAGACATAGGAAACTATTCAGAAATTGAGTTAGGAGGTTTTGACACAACCTCCTTACAATCCAGATCTCATACCATTATTTTTTTTTTTTATTTGATCCTCACAAAAAAATTTTATGTAGCACCAAGTTTGGCAACAATGAAGCAAGTCAAGAAAGTGGTGCAAGAATGACTCAAACACCAAGATGAACAATTCTTTATTTTAGGTTTAAGAAAGTTCTCAGAAAGATTTGAGTGGATTCTAAATGTAACCGAAGATTATGTTAAAAAGTAGAATTTCATTGAATAAATATATAATTATTATATTTTATGACTTTATTCGTCTTTTTGTATTCCAACATAATTGATGTAACACAAACATTACATACATAACATACTCACAAATTCTTTAAAAAAAGAAGCAAAACATATCTGTTTTACTAGTTAAACAGATATTAACATACGTCATTTTTTAAAGAAATTATTAAAAGTATTTATATCCCTAAATATAATGTATTAATTTGTTGATATGTTTTTATTAGTAAATATTATGTAAATAGTTCAGACTGAAAACTTAATGAAAGTCTAATATTTATTAAAACATATTTTTAATTTAAATTTACCAATTTTTCTTCTTAGTGAAAACATTTACTACAAACTTTGCTAAGCCAGTCTTTATTTAAAGAAAGTAAAATTTTCTTAATCGCAAAAAAAATTTAATTATTTTTTCCTTAATTTTAACAACATATTTCTTATTCAGTCATGATTCAAATAGGTTTTACATACCATGTTGTTTATTAAAACTCCCATTCAGCATTCTAATATTAATCCTTGAAATTTTTCAAATACTTGAAACTTTCTATTACCTTGTATCAAAAATATTTTCCAATATTTTATTTTTCATAAATTTATTTTATTTACCTTTTATTATTCTAATAAATTATCTACAAATGATTGATAATTGGAAACTCTTTTTGCTGAGAGTTTTTCAATTTAAACAGATATTATTTTAGTTGTTTCTCTATCTTAAGTTTTCTTATAATATTTAACTAATTTAGTTAAATGTGTCAAAAGTATTTATTTCAGTTTTAAAATGAGAATATACATCTTTATTATTATTTTTTTTAATCATTTATTAGGATGGAGAGAGAGAAAGAAAGGAACGTCAGCAGCAGCTATCATCACTTGTTTGGATTTGTACAAGTACACATCAAGTTAGTCGCGTTACAGTTATTGATGCCAATAATCCAGCTGATATTTTAGAAGCCTTCAATGTATGTCCAAGTCATCTTTTATGTATTGCTAGTGTACCAGGTATGTACGTTTTTCCACTAGACCCCCTCTCCTTTTTGTTTGCATTCTTAATAAAATATCTATTAAAGTTTTGAACTGACAAGTAATTTAATTGACTGGTACAGGATTTTTTATATTTTCACAGTAATGTTTAAAATTATAGACTGGTAAAATTAAATCAGTAAATTTAAAGAAGAATGAAAATTTCATATTTTTTCACCGCTCTAGAACATTCCATTTTTAATTTTTTACTCTATTAAACTGCTGTAAATTTACTCTTCAATGATGTCTAACTTATTACCAACTTTTGTTCAATGGGACCAGACAAGAAAAACAATATGCCCTTAAATTTTGGAAATTAATGGAATAAATATACACATCTCATATTCTAGTTTATTCCAAAATATTAAATATGCAAGTTAGTTACATATCCCTCTTACATGAAATTAGTATCATTCATTACATGTGAGATTACTAATTAACATCCTCTTCAATAAATCATTTATGATACAGTACAGTATTTTTTCAAACAGTATGAAAATCATTCAGATTGGTCAAATTATTATGTATCCTCTTTGATTAAAGAAATGTTCAAACAGCATTTTCATTTGATTAAGCTTAATATTGCATTTATTTCATCTTCTATCTACATGTAAACATCAGTCGATTTGAACTTGATAGATAGTCAGAAGAATCATGATCACTTAGTGTAAATAGTCTGGTTGCAAGTTTGTGACTTGATAAATGTGAAGTAACCCAAAAATAACCAGAATTGTTATTAAAAGAAAAGTTATTATTTTTATTTTTACGTATTGAAAGTTTAATCTCCTTCGAAGAACTTTTGATGTGACTGAATGCCTTTGTCCCGATGGTTTTCCCAGTGCTGGATACATTTTTGGAATTGCTGAAGAGGAATTTTGCCAAAGGTTTGTAGCAGTTTATCTTTGATTTGAAAACACTTTCCTTTGAGTTCTTTTACTATACTGGGGAACAAGATTAGGTGTGTAGGGAGTGTTAGGATTATAGATCATTTCGATTTTTAAATAAAACTTTGATGCGGAGATTGGTATGGGTGGGATCATTTTCTTGATTGAAAAACAAATCACCATTCTCCCACATTTTTCCAAGCGTTTTCATCACACATGTCTAGGTAAAATGCTGATTCTCTATCTGTGCAGAGGAAAAATTCTCTATGAACAATAATCCCATTCATGTAAAAAAAATAAAATCATACATTGTCTTCATATTTGATCAAACTTGCCATGCTTTTTTTGTCTCTTGAACTCTTTGATTTCTACTGGCTTGATAGTCATTTTCTTTCCAAGTCATAACCATAAAGCCAACTCTCATCACCTATTAACTTTAAAAAGAAAGTGGGATCATTTCACAGTAGGTCTTTCAAATCATGAACACATTAACAGAACTGGTTTTCTGATCTTTACAACCTATCGGCACAAATTTTGCAGTAAAGCATTTCATGTTCAAATCATTTTTTTTAAATTTGTTGGTAATAGTGCCAAAGTCACATAAGTCAGTCCAGAAATCTCTTCAGTAGTTCAGCAACGATTTTTGTAGACTGCATTAAGATCTTTTTCAAGAGTTTCATCATTCCTGTTTGTGGAAGGTTGGACAGATCTTGTTTGGTCTTCAAGTAACATTTCTCATAGTCTGAAATGCAAAAACCATTCATAGAGCTGTGTTTTATTTAAAGCTTTCTCTTTAAAATCATTTTGAAGCATCAGTACTTTTTCACTAGCAATTTTCCCCAAGAGTAAGCTAAATTTATCAGATTTATAGCATTTTATGATCATCCATCACAAAAAATCACAGAATGTGTTAAAAGCACCAAGAAAAACCATTGTGGAACAGCTTAGGAACAATATAGAGCAATATCACGTGGAAGACTCTCAGCATACTTATAGGCTTGGTATACTAGCAGTAGAATTTACAACTACATCAAGATTGCGCTCCAGGACAGATTCCAGTTATTTTTGGGTACCCCCTCATACGGTTACATCCTTGTAAAATTCTATATTTTGCACAATTTTTCCTATAAATGACAATCTCTTTAACGTTTGTTTGTGTGGTCATTGTGCTTGAGTAATATAACTAAATACTCCCTTTTGACAAGCAGCATTTTATTATTATTTTATAAGAAGGTATAATTAGATATATATTTTACTAGATTATATAAGAAGGTGAACAAATGTTATCAGAATTTATGATTTTACTTTTAATCCTTTTCTGTTAGATAAGTTAGTATTGTAAGATTATAATACATTTTTTTAAATAAAAATGTATTACAAGTTTTTCTATAAAGTATAATGAACTATGAAGTCTATTTAAAGATTGTCTTATTAGCTGTTGAAAGTAAACCAGTTTTGCCTTATCAACATAGTAGTAAACACCAGCAGTTTATTATAGTCTTGCTACTCACCCATCTGCTATCTATTCTGTTCTAAGCTGCTAAGGTAGAAATAAATGAATTGTGGAACTTATCAGTCCCACCAGATTTACAATTACATAGCATGATATGACATTTGTGTTGCATTTATAATGTTGAGTGACAGTGCTGAGAGATTAATGTCCAAATACATAGATCTGCATGATAAATTAAATCTAAGAACACATCTGAACCAAAAATAATAACTCTAGTGTTTTGGGATCAAAAAAAAATTTTGTTGGCAATTTATAGATCATTCTGTGAATTCATGGATAATAGAGCCACAATAACATTAGAAGTTTAATATAAAATACTAAAGGAGTAAAATATAAAATATCTGTCCTCTCTCCAGCCCAGATTTGGCAGTAAATCAAGACCATTTCGATCTACATGAAGATCATGTTGGTTTTGAATTTGAATATTTAAAGGAGCATATGAATGAGGTTAAAAATTGGCCAAGTATTATAGCAACAGAGTTCTTTGATAAAAAGTCAATAAAAAAGGGAAACTACTCCTTTTTGTTCTTGGATAATAAGTCCTTGAATGTGAGTGGTAACTATGTGTAATCTCTGTATGATGCTTATAATTATTATTCTTTTTTTACTGCCTATCTAGATATCAGTTTTGGCATAGCCCTCTTGTTGTCAATTCACATTATTGCAATTATTTTATTTTCACATTTTTTTCTTGCAGGAGCATTACCTAGTGATTATCCTATTACAGAAGAATTAGATAACAGAATAATTAATCCTGATTCAATAAAGGTTGAAGAATCAAATAAAGAAGAAAACTGTCACGATGAAAATAAAAAGAAATCTGAAACAGATGTAGAAAATGGTAATGATGAACCAAGCATAGGTCGTATTTCATTTGTTAGTTGTGCAACTGGTAGTGAAGATACAACAAGTCTTCCTCCAGCCCCACCACCACCACCTGAGCATAGTAATCGAAATGAAACTGATTTCGGTGAGTTATGTATACATATTTTTATTGTAATTGTCTCATTATTGACAGAGATTGTTGTATAAATTCTTATATAGTATTAAAACCGAAGTTACCTTTATTGTTTATTATAATAATTATAAATTAATTTATAGTAATTTCTATTTCACTAGATAAGATTTATTAGTTCCCCATCTGTATATTTCCATGTATTTGTAATTTCATCATTATAAAAAACTTCCTGTTTACAGAGCTTGATGTTAATTAAATGTAGAACTATCATGTTAATAAAAAATAATCGGATCTGAATCCTGAATTAATTATGAAAATTTAGATTAAACAGAAGTATAAGTAAGTTCTGCTAGTAGCTGTGTTTTACAGTTAATTAATCTAAGATTAATAAAACCAACAACTAAACTGAAATTTGGGTTTTACAGTAAAGTAGTACATTATGATAAGGAATTATGATAATATATATACTGAAAATTTAATAATATTTATCATTTTAACTTTAAAAAACTGTCCTAATAATGTTGCGCCAATATGTAAGTGACCTATGAATAACAAGAGCTAAACAAATTTTTAAAATTTATATTATAATTGATAGTTTTGGAGAAAAACAGGATGTGTGAAAGTATTATATAATAACTTCATGTTATACTAAGTTTTAGGAGTTATTTGTAAAATTCTGTTATATTTTTTGTTCCTCCTTTAGTGTTAGTAAATTCAGTTGCAAAATGTGAAGAAAGGTATTTTTTTTAAGTTATTATTACTATTTTATTTTCTCTAATGAAACTTTTGTATTACCAGAAACCAGAAACTCAGCTGTGTTGGGTACATTTGAAAATATTAAAAAATCCTGCATGAACAGATTTTTTGGGATATAAGTGTTTTAAACCAGACCTTTATTTATTTTTTTTAATGGATTCTAAATTTTTAATAAAATTTTTAAGTATAAAATATGAAACGATCAGTTGCCACTAAGCTTCCTCATGTACTTTCATAAAAGAAACAGTACACATCCAGTTCTATACTACTTTATAAGGTAGATCTTTAGCTCATATGATGTCCTTTAACACAATAACCACATCTTTTGAATTTTTTAGAAGTCTTTTAGACTTCATTATGCTAATTTTTTTTATTGCAATTGTAATTATAACCAAGAATGCACCTTGTTTGTGATTGAGTGCGGTGCTTATAAACTTTGAAGGTACAGTCACACACAGTATATGTATGCATGGATTTTGTTGCTGCTTTATTATCTTCATATATTCGTAACACCATCCACATTTTCATACATTTCACCAAAAAATGATTGAATAAATATTCATAAATAATTTTTATGCATAAATTAATTTAAAAAATTTATCAAAATGTATTTACTAGATATTAACAAATTGTTTATAGACTTTTTGCACTACATGATACTGAAAGTAGTATTGCTGTTTCAATTTTTATTTGAAAATAATACAGAAACAATTTTTTTTTTAATTTTCCATGCGGTGTGCACGTTTATGCATGTGCATATTTATATGTAATTAATTATAACTAAAAAATTTACAAGAATAACATATGAATATATAAAGGAATTTAAAAGCTGAAAATAGATAAAAGTATTCAGTACAGGAGAGGTAGACTCAAACATAGTCTAGATAAAAATCTTTATAAAAAGATTAAAAAGTATATGTACTGTAATAGAGATCATAAAAATACAAGTACAACAATAAGTAATTGATTTTATTATTTTTAAATAATCAATAAATAATGAAGAAATCTAATTTTAATTTTCTGTATGTTATAATTTAGGCTCTGGTTTTAAATACTTATTTCTATATATTTAATGCATTTTTGGTGTAGTATACTTTTAAAAAATTGAATGGAATATTTATGAAGAAAATAAAAACAATTTGTTAAATTATGTAAAAATAAAAATTTTCTTTATTTTTAAAAAAATTAAAAAAAATGCATAAAAGCATATATTAATTGACATAAAATAGACAGTTAATATTAAATGTAATAATATTTTTAAAACACTACTTTATAGTAATACTGATAAAAATCTTTAAAAAAAACAAAGTTAGATTCCTGAAGGAATGATGTTGCATGGTAAAATATTACTTTACATCTTTATAAATAAGATTTGTGCACACATTCTCTTATATAACAAAGAGTATAGAGCCATCCAATAGCATGCTCGCACACCTTATTTGCGATGAGCACAGATTGTTCACTTTCAAAGCAAAGCACACATTTTATGAATACTAGTATTATAGATTTTAAAAGTGCAGTAGTCTCTCAGTTTAGGTGAGGGTTGCATTTCAGAGAAACAACATCTAATACAATTCAGAAATTCAGTTACATTGTATTGAAATTACATTTTTATTTTGTTACATTCTTAAAATTATATTTAAAATAATAAGTGATTGTTTATTTTCATTTAGTCACAAAAATAAATTGATGTATTTTTTAAGTAATTAATTCCTACTGTTTATAAAAAAAGAAAATCCTTTATATCCATTAATTTGAATAACCTATAAACAATACAGCAATTTATCAAAAGCACAAAAATATGGAGGCCTTTATTAAGTATGAAAATTTGTTTTGTAAAATATATTGCTTCTTTTCTAATGTGTTAAAATGACAGTAATTAATGTCATACATAATGAAGTCCATGCACATGTTGACAACTTTGTACAAGTTCTGTTCAGAAAGAATCTGACATTGTGAAAAGAAGTCTACCGGGTGGCTTCGTCAAAGTAGATCCATTGTGACTCGCACACTTAACCCAGCAGTCTTTAATTTTTCTAGAAACATTATTTGTAATCCTCCTTTAGAATGGTTACCAGCTGTGGTGTCAAGTTCATCGTTAAGTCCTCTTAGTTCAAATCAGGACCCTTTCAGTAGCATCTTCAGGTAGAAAAATTACCAAAAATTACAAGGTACCATCCCCAGTGAGTAAGGAGCCCGACAAATTTAAGGAATTCCATGCTTGATCAAGAGATCCTGTATTAGGCGTGGCAAGTGGATAAATATGTTATCATGATCCAACTGCCACTTACTTGATTCCCACACATCTGGTCTCTTGTGTCAATTGCATCGCAAAGGTGACATAAGAACCTCCAAATAAATTTGTCTATTGACAGTTTGATTTTCTGGACCATATTTCTGATATACAATTCTACAGTAATAAAAGAAAAAGCACAGTCAGCATCACTTGACTTGGCTCTTTGTTTGTCCTAGTTTCTTTGGGCTTGGGGATAACGCTGAGTTCCAAAGAGAGAATTGAGTTTCAATTTCTGGGTTGTACCTATATACCCAAAATTATCACTATTTATCACAGTCTTATGGAAGTTAGGGCCATATGCTCTAGCATATCCTGTGCAACATCACAACATATCTTTCTCTGTTCAACTAAAAACAACATAACATAAATTTTGCACCCATGCATACCCAAATAATTCGTTAAAATTATGTGTATGGAATGTTACTAATCTGAATCTCATTTGCAATTTTTCAGAAAAAATCTGACAGCCTACTGGTATATACCACTCTTTAATTAATGAAATCCTCAAAGTTTATTGTCAAAGGTCTGCTGAGATCTTACAAATTGTTTTGCTTTTGGTATCGCCAAGTTCTTGGTAGAACTTGACAAAAGTAACATTGTTCAAAGCGTTGCACCATTATGCCCAAACTAAAAATACAATATAGAAATGTTAAGTAAACACACAATGGCTGCTAGACAACAACTGCTGAGCTCTACCACCAAGTTTTATTGTTTATATTCAAATACTTTAAGAAAAAAGTATAGTTGAGTACTTTTTAAACAGACCTTGTGTGCTTAGTATTTGTCCACATAAAACAGATACACGTAACCAGGGACTTCTGTTCTTAACTTTGCTTCTGTATTAAGAATAAAACATGTAACATTCATTTTGATTTTTTGTATTCTTCAAAATCTAAAATTTGAAGATTCAGTTTTCTTAGAATTTATCATTTTGTACGTTATTTCTTCAAAATTTCCTTAATCTTTTGCATGGCAGACCTGAAGTAGAAGATAAACTGATATTGTCAACTCTGAAATACATTTAATAATTTTTTAAATTAATTTTTCTGGAAGTTTAAATATTATTATTTGTATTTTAAGAATATTAAATCTGAAAAATTTTACTTTATAATAAAGTAAATATTTTGTTTACCAATAATCTATGACTGAATTATTTAATTGTTGAGGGTTAAAACTGAGTTTATAACTTCAAGTAGTAAACATTTTATTATAGGATTATTTATTTAAAAGCTTTACATTTTTCCTACAATTTGACATACAATAAATATTTAATTATAACAGGGTTCCTCCAGGCCTCAAACGTCAGGGAATTTTGATATAGTCAGGAAACATGTTGAAAAATCACCGCAAGTCATGGAAATCTATTGAAATTTATAAAATGTCAGGAAAAAACTTGAAAAATTTTATTTGAGCAGAAAAGTAATAAAAGATAATTACTACTTATCTTTTCTTCACTGAAGAGGTTAATAATAGATAGAATAAATGAATAGATTTTCTGTTATAGTTTATGATATGTTGTATTTTATTGTACGAGGGCAGTCCAGAAAGTAACTTACATTTGTGCCTAGCGTGGAGTTGGGTGGAGATAGAGCCACCATCTCGACATCAAAACATTTCTACACTCAGTACGCATCAAGCTGTCATAGCATGTAAACTGTGATTTTTCTACTTTGTTCATTGTGAATTATTGAAATGTGCGCTTCAGAAAAAATCCCACGAGTTTTGAGATGTGTTCAGTGATTGTTTTTACTGGCAAAAAACCTCAAACCAGTTGAAATTCATTGGCAGCTTTCAGTGGTGCATTTAGTTTAAAAATGACTGCATCAGTGTTTGTTCATGATGAGAACCGCAGTGGTTGGCGTAGCCTTGTGACTGATGAACTGACGATGAAAATGAGTGATAAAATTCTTGAAAATTGCCACATTACGATTACAGAACTCTCACTTCATTTCCCCCTTATTTCACGAAGTTTACTGCATGAAATTGTATCGAGGAAGCTTGGTTATCACAAGTTCTGTGCAAGATGGGTGCCAAAATTCTAAGGCAGCAGATTTCTACAGAGAAGGAATTGAAAAGCTTGTGTATCGTTATGATAAGTGCCTCAGTTTAAATGGCAACTATGTAGAAAATTATTTAAGATTGTCCCTTTCAAATGTATATAATAAAGTTTCTTTTTTTTTTATTTAGTTGGTTTTTTTTTTCAAAACGTAAGTTACTTTCTGGACAGCCCTCGTATGTTGAAAAGAGATAAAACAAATTAATAAATTGAGATTGATATATCTATCTGTTTTGTATATATTGGTATTTCCATTTAAAAAACATGCTGGGGTCAGCAATAAAATATTTCATGAAGTTTTAATAAATTCCATAAACATTTCAATATTAAAGGAAAATATTCAATTTTGGTAAAGACCGAACTCATCAATAATTGAAAAATATACTATCAATTCAAGAGAAACAATCCATCAGTTATATATTTTATTAGTGTAAATGTTACTAATTAATTTCCACTCCCTAGTCAAAAAAATTCATTGAATCCAATCATCAAATCTTATTAAAATCTCATTGAATTAGTCAATGTTCGAGCCAAATCCTATTCAGTGATTTTTCAGTAACATTTGGCTGGGTTCAACAGGTTTCTTCAATGAGCAAAAATTAAATTCATCTTAGTTTTACTCAAATTAGATAAGGTTTAGCCAGATCCCATCACAATGAAGTCAGTTGGATTTAATGGATTTTTTTAAGCAGGGCTGTAAATTTCAAATACATATCTAACAATTTGCACAATGAGTAAGTAAGTATTCATGCTAGTAATATATATGTATATTATGATTGTGCAAATACTTGATATTTTCGAGTAATTGTAAAGTTGAATATTTTAAAATCAAGTAGAGACAAATATTTAAAAAACATTTTTACTGAGAAATATTTTAAGACTAATCCCCAATTATTTTTGTGAATAAGATTAAGATATAAATACATAATTAATCTCAATGTAATATGAAAATATATCTCAGAGTAGGACATTGTAAAGTATCACCAGTTATTAAATTTGCTAGTTGAAACATTTTAATTGAATCATTTATTTCAAAAACCTGCTACATTCCATATGAATATCATTGCACATAACAGTTTTTTGAAATAAACTATGAACTATTTTGAATGTTTGGAAAATATTCATCTACATCATCATGCTTATTTTAGAATCAAGGAAAACATTGAAAATAGTCTGGGAAAATTACTTTCAAAATTTTGGGGAAATTAAGTTTATCGTCTTAATACCTCTCTCTCTTTTACTGTTTAGCCCCTGAAACCGCCAAAAGGCATTACTTCAGAGGATGATGTGTATGAACGTAAATGAAGTGTAGTCTTGTACAGTCTCAGGTCGACCATTCCTAAGATGTGTGATTAATTGAAACCTAACCACTAAAGAACACTGGTATCTACAATCTAGTATTGAAATCTGTATAAAAGTAACTGGCTTTTACTAGGATTTGAACCTTAGAACTCTCAACTTTGAAATCAGCTGATTTGCAATGACAAGTTCACCACTAGACCAACCCTATTGGAGGTTTAATACCTGACCCCATAGGGGAAGACACCCTCCTCCACCCCCGCCGTACCTAGTCCTTATGGGCTTTACCAGAAGTTGTCTTCAAAACCTCAGCATATGACATATTTCAGCCCACCTCAGCCAGGATGCCATCAATGTAAATGTCACAAGCAACATTTCCATTGGTGTACTACTACCTACAGAGAACTGAAAAAAACACATCAACCAAGTCTTAAACAAGACTGAATGGCCTAAACTATAACGACAACAAAGGAATTGAACTACCTACCTGAATAGGTATAAGTGAGTTTAACACACAACGCAAAACAAAAAACTAACTCCGAAACAGCACCAAAACAAAACATAACTGAAAACAGCTTCTCCATTTTATATGAAGATACAATGCTGACCCATGAAGATGCAATGCTGACCCGAGAAGATCTAGCCAACTGGTGGTCTTTGTCCACATCAACTCATACTTTGAGCATTCATAAAAGGACATGGTAAGCATCATCCAGTTGTCCACACTGAGGACACATCCCAGAATTTCTGCAGTCTTAACGCAATGCATATAGCATAATAGCCTTGCTCATGCCCTTGTACAGGATGCTCATGTTGAAAAACATGTGTTTATTGGAGGTCTAGTACCTCCAGTAAACATCATTACCTCCCATTTTGTGATCTAGCAGTCATGATACACCAAATAGGCAGATTTAATGTATATATATTGACTGACCAACCAGTATTTTTATTCATTGACAAATGACTGTTATGATTGAATGTTAAATAAACATGTTTTTCAATTCCACTGCAAATGTAAACAAGCCAGACACGGGCCAGATTCAAAACTATTAACAGAGTTATTTTAGCCAAACAGAATTACCTACAAATTAGTGAATTATATATTAATTCACGATATTTTCCTGTTTTCAGGCCCCATCCTATTTTTCATTTAATTTCCTGTATATTTTTTTTTTTTTTTTTTTACCTAACTGACTTTTGAACCTGTGATTGAAATAGTCTGGTCCCTGACTAGTTTAACCTGACCAACTAACAAAGAGTGCAGTTGATTTTTCCCATATAACTAACTGTTTGCTTTCTATTACGTATGATTCAATAAACTAATAATAGAACTAACTGCACAACAGCACATACAATCAAACTTCCTAATGGCATTGGTCTTGGAAACCTGCTAAAGAATTTTTTTTAAATAACATCTTTCAAGAACCACTGATGAAAAATAGATTTGGCAATGTATTAATTTTAATAGTGTCATGTAATACCTTACTGCCTCTTATTTCTCCACTTAACCGATCCCCACATTTTCTCTTTATGCTGAGTGTGAGTACTGGAAATCAATGAAATTTTACCAATGATTGACTTGTAAATGCTCGTAGCCATCCACCTTGAGGTTCTTAGAACAGTATCCATACCTACAGTCACTTCAATAGAACCCTACTTAATCCTATTTTGGATAGTCCCCATTAGAGTTCTTACTAAACAAACCTACAGCTGTATGACAAAAATTTTATTTATTTATTTCTTTACATAAACCATTGAAAATCGACTGCTGTTGAAGAATCATGCTTCTGATACACATACACCATGTAAATAAACTCTCATTTACTTCTACATCGCAATCATTGCCTCCCATTTTGTCATCCAGCAGTCATGATATACCTAATAGCCAAATGTAATGCATATATATTGACTGACCAACACAGTATTTTTATTCATTGGCAAATGATACTCACAAAATTTATCAGAAGTAAATTGCTTGCACCAACAAAAAGTAAAACTTACTACAGTGATTAATGATAGACGATTGCTTTCCAACAAATTTCTAATACATACCCTTAACATTTGACACCAATTGTTTCTGCAACACTTCCATTTGATATCGTCAGTAAAGTACAGTTTCATCTTATGTTTATTACATTTCCTGGTGGCTGGTAACACTCCATGTCATTGAAGAAGTTGATTGGCCACCTGTTTCTTCAGACATCATAAAATCAAAGTTAAATTCACCATAGAGAACATCTATTGAACCACAGCTAAATAAATGGAAATACGTAATCAGATGGAATTAATATTTACTGAAATGAATAAATGAGATACAACAAACCAAAAAATAAGAACACTCAATTGATAAAGTACAAACTTTTAATAAAATTTAACTGTGATATAGATAAAGATAAGAAAAGTAATCTAATGTTAAGATATTAAATTTATTATATAACAAACTGGAAATAAATGAAAAGTAGAATATGGAGGCCTGATAATAGGAAAGTACGGTGTTATTCATTAGACAGATATTACTTACATACATGATATTACTTACATACATGACAACAATCTAGCATTCATTATTGAAATATGAAAAAAAACTGGCAAAGTCACAACTTTTTCCAGCTACACCTATCAATTCATCATTACCAAAATAAGATGTAAGTATCAAAATTCCCAGATTTTGAATTAAAAAGTTTTTGATTTTAGGGGCTTCCTTATCTGTGGTGAAAATTTCAGAATAATTTATTTATAAAGAAATGGTTCCTAACGAAAATAAATAATTTAAAAGAGAATTCTTTAAAAATCGTAAGAAAAAGTGTTGGTAGTACACCATTCAAAGTGTTAATATTATTTTGTTTTATATTTGTCGTGTTTATTGAGATAATTTATCAAATATTATTATTATAAATGGCTATTGTAATAGTTCAATTGTTGATGCCCTTTACTCTGACTGTAGATGTGCGTTTCATGTTGTAAATATCAATTTACTTATTAGGAAATTTTTTGTTTTTGGATTTAATAGGCTTTACTTTCAACGTTTTATTCATTTCTTACGAATAGAATTCATCTAGTCAAAATTTATCATTTTATATCAAGACTAATTCATGTAACAACAGGAGTTGGTCAGCGTACTACTTTTCATTTATGCCCACCATTCTATTTAGTTTTTTAAATGATGTTATTTTAATTATTTGACTTGCACAAATTTTGCTATTTGCAGATGGTTGTAAAACAATAAATAACCCTAATGATATTAGAGTGGTACTTCAAAGTGGTTTTAAGTACTTTACAAAAATGGTGAAAGTCTAATGGGGTTGTTGCAATCTTGATAAATGTTTTCATATTACATTTTAAAAAGTTAATACAGCTGATCATAATTATAGATGGCACTTGTCTCCAAAAGGTTTCATACATTAAAGATCATGGTGTATTTATTGATAGTAAATTAACATAACAATACCATATTGTCTCAAAAGCTTTAAAAAGGTTAATTTTATTAAAATATTTCTTAAATATTTAAATTTATTAAAATAAATCTTTTAAACATTGTATTTTTTCTTATATTTATCCTGTTTAAATTATTTGGAGACCTCAAATCAATTTCAAATCTCAAAATAAGTTGCTTGAAAAACTTTGTTATACTTTTTTAAGATAATTTTCTTACAAAGCAGGTATGTCAGTGCATTAGTACCAATCCATTACTCTAATTGTGATAATAGAATTGCTAATTTTGAATCATCTTTTGATTGGATTGATTTAATGTTTGTCTTTAGAATGCTTAGTAATTATTTCATCTGCTCTGATATATTATAATTATTTAGTTTTAATATTCCTAGACATTACCTTAGATACACTAATTATTATTTTTAAATAGATGTAAATTCATACTGAAGATCACCGATATTTTTATTATCTATACTTTATTATTTTCACACTGATTCGTTTGATATTTATAATACTGGCAAGTATTCAGTTTGCAATTTATCTAGAAATGTGTTATTATTTGAATAATATTTACTTTGATTATTGTAGCAAAGTCTACCTTGTGTTACTTATATTTATATATTTGTCTCCATGGGAAATTTCCCATATATTTTAAATTGATAAATAAATAAATTGATCTTAATTATGTTATTTATTACTTTTTTTAATTTTTATTTAGCGTTTAATTGTTTATTTGGGCTCTTTTTTTTAAATTTTGCGTTTAATTTTTGCTTTGTACATATTTGTGTATAATACAGTATTTCAAAATAATTTAACTCTTTTGCTGTACTATCCACTTTTTGCTTTATTATTTTTTCTTTTATGGTATTATTTGTCTTTTATTTTTTGGTTTAAATCTTACTAACTTTTTCTATCTTGAAACTGCTAAAATTATGTACTATTATTTAATTTTTTTTTTCAAATAAATTTTAAATGGCATCATATCATTTTTAGAAATTCTAACAGAAATTGATACCCATAAACTTAAACTTAAATTTATGATTTAAATGATTTTGTGGAAACCAATCAATTAAATATGGTTTTGACTGTTGGGCAATTTACTGTACTTCAAATTTTCAATATTTCAGTATACTTATTACCTTAAAACAATTTAGGTGTTGAGTAGTCATTCATTTATTCATTCTCTGTCAGAAATACAAGAGTTAATACTATTTGCCTTCTTGTGTAAAGAGTGACAACTTGAGTTCTAGCCAAATTAGTTAAATTTTAAAGTAATTGGCCATCTCCCATCTATCATTCTGTTTTTAAGTTTTAAAGTACTGCAATTTTTAGTTTGGTGTTTCAGAAATGTTATAAACTACTGGTAACTTGCTATGTGAACAAGAATTAAAGCTGCCTACAGTCTCCAGTTCAACAAAACTGTACTGATTTCTGGAGACTTCCAGCACTTTATATTACTAAGATAACCGATTTTCATTATTTATTGACATAATCCAGATTTTTGTATCAGAAAGGTCACTGGATCATAAAATTCCTGCTAAATCTTTAATTTTGGAAAATGAGGAAATGGATGTTACAACACAGAAAGTGTTATTAAAATATAATTTTTAATCTTACTTATATGGATGAATATTTTGTTTGGCTTTATCAAAATAGATCATATGGTGCTATTAGTGTGTTTAATTTCTGTCCTTAGCTGAACTGTATTTGGTGTTGGGGTTTGTGGTGGTGGACTACAGTTGATCTAAAAGTTGTGGATTAGTAATAATAATAATTAATTGCTGTTTTATAAAAATAAAAATTTATTAACATCTGTTCTGGAACTAAGTACACAAATACTAATCCAGCATTTTACACTGATTTTATAACTTTTAGATTTTTATAATGGTCGCATTCAAATAACTAACTTTGTTAAATTTTTTATCTGTCTTATTTGTAGTTTAGCATATGACAAAGAAAACATTTCTTGATTTTTTATTATAAGATTTGAAAACTACGCCATAAATACCAAGGAAATTGTTAATCTACATATTTTTTAACATATAAGTATAATTTCCCTGGAAAAAGTAGGAAAAGATTTTTGTTTTTAATATTTTTGATAAAATAAATGTCTATAAAATAAATTGCAGAGAGTAAATTTGTAAAACAAAATTCTTCATAGGCAACTAACAATTTTAAATAATCCTTTCAAGAACTTTTAAAGAACATTAATAATATAAACCAAAATCTACGATCTGTGCTTGTCAGATTAGGGAAAATAAACATATTTTTAAGTCTAGAAAACATCAGTTTTTGAAGTCTGTAAAAATATTTTAATCCTCACTCTTGAAAATATAAACATAATAAAACTGAGAATATAAATATTAGGTCAGTCAAATATAAACTAGACTTTCTAGCATTTATTAATACAGAATAAAAATAAAAATATATTTATGCTTTTTACATAATCTTCCTGAATTTCTACACATTTTTCCCAATCTTTGGGGAGCTGAAGACCCCTTCTGCCCCTACTGTCAGGACTTGGACACACCGGAGCATGTGATATTCCAGTGTCCACAGTGGGACGAGAACGTGCTGTCAAAATTTGGCATCTTGAGGTAGGGACCATCATTGGAATGATGTTACCTAGACTGGTGGACTTCAACACTGACAGGTTTTGTGTCAGGAATACTTCAAATGAAATATCAGGAAGCGAGGGGGTGAGGGACGAAGCTGCCGTTTGCTCATACTTGCACAGGTGGGTAGTGGTGATGAAGTGTGGGGACTCTCAAACCCCTGAGCTAAAAGAGTAAGTCCCAGCGGGGCCGTCCCTTCAGGGGTGTCCCCACTTAAAACGAAGCACAAAGGGCCGAGTGCTGGGTGATGGAGGTCAGGCATGGCATAACCAGGCCTGGCATTTTGAGGTGAAGGCACCTCCCAGAATTGTATTCATACTTAATTGGGGGTCTGGTTCCGGAAGGCAGGGTAAAAAAAAGCCTTTGGGGAGCTTGCGGATCCCTTCTTCATAAAAGGTTTAAGGACGTGCTATGAGCCAATCTCCTCAGCTTTGTTATCGCTCTGGAATCAGTGTCCTCACAGTATCTTCTGCAATGAGTCTAAACAAAATGAAATCACAGGAGAATAAATCTGAACTGTACGAGGGTGTTTCCTAGTAAATTCCACCTAGTTTATCCTGAGTGCTAACAGCTTTGTGAGGCCTGGTGTTGACGTGAAAGAAAATCACATCTCTGATTGGTTAACAGTGCCTTTTGTTCGTATAGGCTGCTCTCACTTTCTTCAAGAGCTGGCAGTAGTATGCAGCATTCATAGTGATGCGCATGGGAGAAAATTGACAAGCAATATAACTTTCTTATCCCAAAAGATGTTTGAAAAAACTTTTCCTTCTGCCAGATGCATTTTTGTTTTTATAGGGCAAGGCTCTCACTCCTCTCTTATGCTAATCCACTCTCACTGATTTCAACTTAGGAGTGAAGTAATGAGCCCATGTCTCATCAATATGACTAGTTGATGAAAAAAATTTATTTCCCTCTCTTTGAAATTGATTCAGTAACCTTTGACAAATTTTCTGTTGGGCCTGTTTCTAATTTTGGGTCAGAAGTCTTGAAACTCACCTCGCAGACTTATAGCATGAAGCATAAGGTGCCAATCATCTTCATTGTGGTCTTGGATTGAACAAATGATATCATCTATCACACTTGTCCTTAAATGTCTATTATGATTCATTTTCTGCAGCTTCATACCCTCCTTTAAATTTGCTGACTCAGTCAGTTGTAGACTTGGCTACATGACAACATCACATCCCCAGACTGTGCAGAAAGTTGTAGTCAAAATTTTGGATCGTTTGTTGCCCTAATTCGTGAGAAACTTCATAATGCAGCACAACTGACAAGGAAATTCTTCCTCTGACATGACTAATAACCAGAGACACAAATCCCTAGGCAGCTCATGCGTTTATCCCCTCCCCACATCTACACCATCAGTATCCATCTGCACCACCCCACTCATGTTTGTGCCATGAAGATAAAAGTTCAGTTTATATTTGACTGACCCTTGTAAAAAAGCAATTAAAATTTGAACACAATGATTGACTTAATGCAATAATGAATTAAAATTATTTTGAAATATATAATTTACATTTATAAATATATTATTTAGATGTGAAGACCCAGAACATTAACTTTATTACCTATCAATAGATTTTACTAGCACCAGAATAATTTATTTTAATTCAATAATCGAGGTAAAAATATCTATATATATAATTTTAAAATAGTAATTATGTTTTTAAATAACTTTTTATTATAAAAAAGTTCACTCTGAAGAAGTAGAGATTTTCAAAAAGTGCTTAATGTGACTATAAAAATGAAAAACAGTAGTAAAAAAATGTAAGTGTAATTTTAACTATTTAAAAAGTGAAAAATGGTAATATGATTTAATAGTGCATATGAAAAACTAAATATTTTCTTATTTTAATGAAGTAAAGGTTAATAACTATAAAATAAATAAAATGTTCACAGTTCTATGAAACAAGAATGTTAAAACTTGTCATTTTCAATAAAACATTCAAACCATCTATAAATCTTAAAGTTTATTTTAATGAAAGGACATCATTGATAATTATTTCGCTAATGGTAGTTGTTACCTTATCATTCAACTTTTAAAATATGAACTTTCTAAAAATGATTTCATATATTTTATTGTAATATTCTTTCAATAACATTGTAATTGTTCTGCAAAATGTGGCTGTTATTGCTAAAACAATAGATATTGTTTCGGTTTAGTTATGAAACAGCTAAAAATTAATATATTGGATGTAATAGTGTAATGAGTTTATTAAAAATCAAATAATATTTGATGATATAACCAATATTTTAGGAAATAACTAACTTCATTAGGTAATACAAGAATAAAACAGAACTGTCTGAAGCTCAATCGCAAATACTTTAGAAGTTTTATCTGAATTCAGAATTTTGACTTTTGTAAAAACTTTTACAAATTTACTTTAAATTGTTTTCAATCATCTTTGTGACCATCCTCAATGATTGGTGTTGATAATTTTTTACACTGTTATCAGCTGATGTTATTGCTGGTGTTTTTTTTTTAGCCAGACATATATTGATTTGAATTGTGTCTTACTCATTTATTATATAATTATTGTGTGTTTCTGTATAAACATATATAAACAAAGATTACAAGAAAGTAGTTCAAAACACATTTAAATCTGAATATAGTAGCCTTCAGAACAACAAATAAAGTAAAACAAATCATTACATATATAACACAATACCCCAAGAATTTATAAAATAAACTTTTTTCACTTGAATAATGTATTACATTGGTAGAGTAAAATACAGTTTTATACAAGGAACAGTGAATAATTAAAAGCCCTCCATAGAATCAGCATTTGCTACCACCTCATAAATACAAATCACAAATAGATTATCAGTAGACTTAATGTTCTTAATGCACAACACTTCTTAAAACAACCACATCGTAATAACTTCAACATTATGAAACACTAAATGAACAGATGTAGTTCAGATTTCACTTCTTTTAATTTAAAAAATTGTGGCAACAAAACCATCAGTTTAAAAACAGCAACACTATTCATTGAAATGAAACATTTTGAAGTAAGTTTTTAAAACATTTTATAATAGAATTTGGTTTGTGATTATAAATATTTAAATTTTAAATTAGTTTCATTACCAGTTGTTGTGGACAAGAACTTAACAAACTGATTATCTGTTAAATTGAGTATCTGCTAAACTAAAATGTCTTAGCTTGAAATATTTTTAGGGCACATTGTATGATGGGGGTTTTGTACTATATCGCTTAAAACAGTATTTTTCATTGGTACTTGAATTATAATGGAAAGTACTACAATTTTTAATTAAAAATCACTTTGAAATTTCACTATAAGTTCATGTTTTTTTGGCAGTTTCAAGTTTAAAAAATTATTTATCACTTTGTGTTATTATCTTATATATCATATGCATTAATAGTATTGTGTAGTAGTTTTTTATTCCTTGTTTTCTTTTGGGGCTTGCTGTAAAATTGTTTGTTTGTGTGTTGTTACCCATCACACCGTTTTATGAATATAGAACAGGACGTTAATCATTGTTGTGAAACTAAAGATTCATCACCAGCTCCTCAACGAAGACTAGTCAAGGACCTTAAAGAAGGAATCTTAAAGGATGGTCTTTCAACTGCACCAACAGGTGTGTTTTTTTTATTGTAACAATTTTTTTTTGAAATTATTTTTATTTATTTATTTGTATTTGTTGCTTACTTGCTTCATTTGCTATTTTTTTTTGCATGTTACCTCATCTATATCTTTTTACAATGATTCCAGTCTAATTTTTATTCTATTTCATCACATACAGATGTAAAGTATAATTTAAATTAAAGAAATAATTATAAAATGTGTATTGTTTTACAAAGTATATTCTATACATTTCTGTTTATTATAATATAAATATTATTGCATGTATGAAAATTAGTTACATTCAGATTTCCTTTAAAAAAAAAAAAAAAATTAAGTATAAGACTTCAGATATCTTATTATAATTAATTAGTTGATGACTGGAAAACATCTTACCCATTGTTTCTCAAACAATGAATCATGATCCATTTGGATAGTGTGGTAAGGTTTTAGGAAAGACACCAAAGAAAGATAGCCTCCAGAATTTTTTTTTCCATAATTATGTTAATTATATATTTCAGAAGTGATGTAGGTGGACAGAATAGAAGCACCTATAAAAAGAAAGACCTTTTTGTAATACATATTACTAAAAGCACATAATAATTCTTAAAAGGTTCATCTTCAGATTGTTACGAAATTGTCTACACAACCTAATTTCAACAATATCTTCTAAAATAACCAACAATATTGGTTACAAACAAATATCCAATCATATTTGAAGATAAAGCTGAATTTGTCCAAAATTTAATGATTTTAGTATAAATTATTTATAAAAAGTTTGTGTATGATTTATGTAGACTCATTAGTGATAGATATCCATGCAGTAGAATGGTTGATTAATATTTTGGGATCATGCTAGAAATTTTTTTTTTTAAATTAAAAATATTATTTTTCATTCATATTGGAAACTCTAAAATCTTTAATTAATTAAATATCTTCTGTTAAAGTATTCGTCTATTACAACATTAAAAATTGATGTCCGTTTTCATTTTTTAACTATAAATTTTTAATTTAAGTGTGAGTTTTCTGCATACATTCAAATAATAAGAGAACCATTTATTTAATATTACTGATAAAATGAAATTTTCATTTATAAGATTATTTATTAATAGACTTACAAAATAAGTTATTGATCATATCAGTTTAATAGATTTAATTAATGAAATGTCTTCACCTGGAAGAGACTTATTTTACGTAATTGTGACATTGTTCTTTCAAATTTCCCTCCCCTTCTAAAACCATTTTTACATATGTTTGTATTTTACATACAGATTTCACATGTAATCAATATTTGTCTTTTTATTTTATTTAAGTTATATTATTTCAGTACAATAAATAAATTGCTTTTTGGAAAAGTTGGATGGTATTTTTATCAGTGGACACATCAATTGTTATATTGTGGAAATTATGATTTTGTCACATAAATTAGTCTGTGGTCAAAACACATAAGTAGTGTATTTTTAGGAAGACTGAAACCATCTCTATTGCATATGTGGCTCAATATACCTTACCTCTATATCTTAGGTTTTTTATAACAGTCAGTGGCATCATTGGTGAGGTTAAAACCATCCTTCAATTGGATAAACAAATCAGTGGATAATAGTGCTTAAGTTTGTATGTTTAATATTTTTATAAGTTTATTTTTTTATTTTATGTTTATGTATGTGAATTTACAATTTGTATAGATTACCTGTGTATATACCTCATGATATAGAGTGACAACTTCTACTTCTTGTAATCCCTAAAGGAATGAATTTTTTACTAGAACTTACTCTTTACAAGACATGAATAAAAAATGTATTTATAGATATTAATATTAGATATTAATTAAATAATTTTCAAGTTAATTTAAAAGCAATACTCTACGCAAGACAGTATTTCCTAATATCTTAAAAATTACAACAAAAAAAAATATTTTATATGAATGATTATTATTTCAAATGAATTCTTTTTCTTTGAATAAAATAACATTTTTTCACAGTGTGTAAAACATAAAAAAACCTGTTGCAACAAAGATATGGAAGAAGAAATCCCTATCAGAAAAGTAACAAATTTTTTGTGAAACTATATATAATATTTCCATTACTGGGAATTTTTTTTAAAATCCTATTGCTGGTTATTTATAAAGTATATTCCAAGAGTGTATCTATAAATTAAAAAACGTTTTACCCATGGGAAGCAGGTCTAATTTTGCCTATTCATTTTTCATATAATGCATCCTGAGTTAATAAATGCCAAATTCTATTTCTCATCAAGATTGAATGGTATTTTTTCAAGCGATGAAATAACAGACATTGCTATGATTTCATGGTGGTAATTGATATGTGCCTAGTTAAATCAAGTTTAATTAAAACATTACATCTGCATTTGTGCATTATCCTGTACAAATAATAAAAACAAATATAATTCAATAAAATAGGCACAAATTAAAATATTCAGGATTGCTGTACTAAAGTCTATTCTCTTGCTTTAGTTTAACATGAAATATAAAGGTAATATGAAACACAAATGTAACATGAAACAATAAAATACATCTTAGCAATTGTTTAAAAATTTTCTCTTAAATAGTTGATATATGTCAAGAACAGTTTAATAGATTTAATTAATGAATTGTCCAAATATAATTCCGTCTTTTATTCTTAATTTTATTTGCAGGACCATATAGCTATTAGGAAATGATTTAGTCAGCAGCTGTAATATACTAACACAAAAAATGTCAAAAATCCTCTATACTATCTGTTTAAACTTTACTTTTCCCTTAAGAATGGAGTCATATAGATATATATGTCTAAAACCATCTTCCAGGTTCAATGAAAACAGTGATAAAACATTCATTCAGATAAATCTAGCAGTTGTTAAGGTTAACGTTAGTACAAATAAACATTACAGACATTCCAATTTACAAATAAAAATGTTAATTTATTGACTTGAAAATGTTTATATTTTCTTTTAATGAGATTGTTCTATCTTGATGGAAACAATTTTCAGTCCGTTTAAAGTTAGGGAATAATAAAACAACCTGCTCCTAAAATCATAAGTTGAAAGCTTTTGTTTTGTTTCTCAAATAGCCAAAAATATTTTATTTTATTCTGTATTTGACTTTTTTTCTTTTTGAGTAAAGTTGTAAGCCTACTAATAATTCTCAAAGTTATTGTGGGAAATGTTAAAATTTAAGCACAAAAACCTTTTAAATTAAGAAACCTGTAAAATTAAATATTAGACAATAATTGTAAAACAGCATTAAAATGAAGTTTCCATCATCTGGATGCATATTTTGAATAGTTTTTGAAAACCAAAATTTGAAAGACCAGATTAACCCCATTGTAATTGCTTACTGGTATGAGTTTAGCCCAATAACACAATGCAGAAATTTCTACATATATACTTGAAAAAGACATATGAAATTTATATTTTCTTTATTTATATTTTTTTGTATAAATATCAAATTAATGTTCTATGATAATCTTACTTTATTCTTAAGTTAAGGTGATCCTTTTTAAGGAGTAATTTTTCTCATTCAATCAATACAAAACTGTGAATCGGGTTTTTTCTGCAATTGTGCGTATGAAAGTAGCTTTTTATTAGCATTTGATCAAAAGTTTTTGGAGACTTATTGAAAATATAGAGTTGATGTAATTTTTTAAATGTCTTCAGTTCTTCAAATATATAATAATTCACTGTCCATACAAAATTTTACAGGACTAAGTCTATAAAAACAAAATAGTGGCGCAGTCTCATGAGCAAGGTTGTAACTTGTTAAGAAAGCCTAGTGAACAACATAGCCAAAGCTTATTCAGTTCGGGTTAGTGATTTGTGTTGTATACTGTATCTATTTTTGTGGAGGTATTTTGGTGCCTATTGTTACATTTTTAAAAATAGAACATTTGAACACAAAATTTTGTTTTTTTACTCAAAATAAGTGCTACATATTTGAAATCATAAAATAAACACAGGTAATGAGGCTATATCTCAATAGAGTGGCTTGCTTTTTTGTGATGGTTAGATGTAATTAAGATATGAGAGAGGGAAAGGTCAGTAACCATCTGTAGCAATGAAAACATTGAATGTAAGCATGAATTACTGCCACTTTTTACCAAGATATGTGAAACATTTATTTTACTGAATTTGACACATGTGACCACATTTTCATAAAGCCTGCTTCCTGACAATGAGATTGATTCCTGCTTTACAACAATGATGCCAGCTCGCACAGGCATCAATTTACAGCAGTTTTTGGTCAAATGATAGGAGACAGTCTGAACCATTCTCCATACCAGATATCCCCCTGTGGACTATTTTCTACTTTGCAATGTCAAGATACCCATGAAGTGTGAGCAGTACAAGTTGATAGATGCCATGCAAGAAGTGTTACAAGAATCCTAAGGCGATTCCAAAAGAAGACTTCTCTAGAGCTTTTGACAACCTCTGTTACTCATCTAAACTTTGTATTGCATTGAAGGTACTGTGTAGAAACTCTGAATAAATCTTTTTCTGAACTCTACTACTTATAGACTTCAATTAAATACCTAAATGTGAATTGTTTTTATAAATAATTTTTAGAAGAAAAATAAACATATATTCTTTACGAATTTATCTAATCATTATACTGATTATTATTATTATTGTCATTATGGTATTGTATTGACATTTTTGTGCAGATAATGGACTTGCTTGTGAGGAATTAGAAAAGATGAGCAGTGTTTTACCAACAGTTTGGCTTGGTTCACAAAATGGCTGTGTTTTTGTTCATTCTGCAGTATCACAATGGCGACGCTGTTTGCATTCTATTAAATTAAAGGATTCAGTTTTAAGTATAGTGTAAGTATTTTTGTTTATTGTTGTACATGCCTTTTCTCTAAGTACTTTTGGTTAATAAATACTTGTATGATAATAATTTAAGTAATTTTCATTACATATATAGACATTTTATAATTGCAAGTAATGCTTATGGTTTCAATATGCTTTGCCGAATGTTTTAGACAGTGTTATTTGGAGATTTTATGAACTTTATAAAGTTACATATTCTTATAAACTATTTGTATTTTATCAGGAAGTTTAGAACAATATGTTTTAACTGAAGATAATTTTTGCTTCTAATCTTCTCAATTAGATATTTAAATGTGTCAATTTTGTTAGAGTAAAAGTCCCTGCTCTGAATTAATAACAAATTTTCTTACAAATTTATTGACATTTTTGAATTTTTCTTTTCATTCTGATTCAAAAAGTGTCAATAAGAGATGAATCATCAAAAGAATAATTGAGTTCATTAATAATTTCATCAAAAGCTCGGCGCATTACTTGATGCAAATTTTGTTGAATTTATTATATTTTTGCCCTTTAAAATTAAAGAAAAAACAGCTTAAAAGGTTTGTCTGAAAAAATGTCAGTTTAAAATAAGCATTTTCCACTTACCTATAAGTTATAGTTTTACTATAACTTGCTTTGTTGCCTTTTTTTTTTGTAACAGTTTTGTAATTCTTTATTACAGATTCTGCATATTTCTGCTAATAAATTTGATGTTGTCAAATTATTTGACTTAAAAGAATTTAACTATTCAACATCATTTTCAATTAGACATAAACTAAAAATATACTGGTTCTACCTTGCAAGCATACTGTTAAATTTACATAACATTGCAAATACTATAAACAATTCTCTTAATTTTTCACAGTATTTCTTGTTTATAAAGATTCCTCATTTTAAATGTATGAAAAATTGTCAACTATACTAATAATTTTGTTATATAAATGTACAGTGTGAAATAACTAAGCAGTATATTTTTTGCTACTTATAACACTGTTGTTACATTGAAATATTTGATTTGATTATAATAATAGTATTAGCAAATACCATTTCTAATTTTTAGGAATTTCTTAAATGTAGTTTATACTGTTCAGTTTCATTTCTGTTTGCGTCATTGTACACACTAAAAAGCTCATTATTTTAGTGAGAGATAATAGTAAAATATAGTGTTAAATATCCTGAAAAGTTTATTTTAAAACCTAAACATGTCAATAATTTTTATTTTGTTTCATGATTTTATCATGTAACATTGTTTGTTAGGTTTTGGTTCATGTTTGTGTAAAAGATGTTATAAAACTTAGATCTCTGGAGAAATCAGGAATAGATATTTAAAAATTGTTATATTTCTTCTTAAATTAGAACATCAGACCCACAGTTTTATTTTGTAGTTGCATTTCTTCTCATATCCCTGCTTATATCACAAAGAGTAATAAAAATCATCAAACATCTAATACAAATCTAGCTTCACTCATCAAATAAAATAATAAATTTATTACAGCCTAGTCAGACTGATCACTTTGAAACCTCCTCATTCAACCCAATTAGTATGATTTGACTGTACTGGAATGGGTTAGAGTGAATCCATATTATTTTGGATTTTTATTTCTATGGAATTAGTCTAATAGACTTTGCCCAACAGGTTCTCAGCTATTAAGCTTGTCATCTAGCCAACATGCAGAAAACAGTTAATAAATGGAACTACTGAGAGACGTCCAAATTTCATCGAGGTTACATTCATTCCACAGAATTCATGAAGATACTAGGATTTAACATAAACTGTTAGAACTCAAAATGGGGATCAATGAGGTAAAGGTTTTGATGGTTAGAAAAGATTATGTTCTTATGGAGAGCTCCACTAAGAGAAAGACAACTCAAAAGTAGCTCAAGGTTCCCTCCATCCCACCCTATATCCCTTTCCAGCATAAACTAATGACAGAAAAATATATGGTCCTAGGAAAATCTCACCCATCTCTAAAACCGTATGATATGTGAAAGTATCCTCTGAATTGAATTGTAAACCACTCTGCCAAATTCCCACTAGAGAATATAGTAAACTTATGAAAAGTTTTTTATTTTCTTATAATTCTAACAAATGTTACTTTGAAATGTTGTTTCAAACATCTCAGAGTTCATGAAATAAAATGTAAAAATTATAAACAAATATTAAAAATGTTCATTTAAAAAAAAAAAAAACAATAAAACTGATATTAGTAATAATAATGTTACTTGTCAACAGGCATGTATGCGGGCGTGTATTATGCGCTTTAGCGAATGGTACGGTAGCAGTGTTTAGAAGAGGCCCAGATGGTCAGTGGGATTTAAGTAAATACCATGTTGTTGACTTAGGTCCTCCAGCAAACTCTATTAGATGCCTTGTTGCAGTTCATAACAAGGTTTGGTGTGGCTATAAAAATAGGATACATGTTCTTGATCCACGTACATTAGCTGTACAGGTTTGTATTATATTTTTTGATAATATATTCTGTTTGAATAATCACTTTTATTCTTGAATAATTATTTCTTTGTTAATAACAGGATGTATAATCTAAAACTTAGTATGTTAACAGTAATCTAGTTATCTGAACTGTAATTTTATTTTCATGAGTCATATTAAAATAAGAATATCAAATTAAAAGGCAGTTTTATTCATCGTTTTACAAATAATGGTGAACAGTGCCCTCACAGTGAAATAAAAAAACTTAGCAAGAATTTAATGTGTGACCGCATGTGTATTGCTTTTTTGGTAATGAGGACCCTCATGATACCCATTGTGATAATTGAGTCTTTGTTTCAGTATCGTTTCCATTCACCCACATCTCATCTCCATAATGATTTTTAAAGTTTTCATCCTCAGAAGCTCTTGACGCACATCAATCCTGTTTTTGCTTATCAATAAAAAGGCAAGGCACAAATTTGCTTGTAATGCAACTTGTACCTAAATTTTATGTAATAATTTCATTGCATCCAGTTTTTAAAATGATTACTTCATCTATCTCGTGAATAGTTAAACAATGATTAGAATGAATTAATTCCTTAACTGTTGGAACAATTGCATTTGGATGTTAATTGACAGCGTAACAAGGATCATCATCTGTTGAAGTTTGGCCATCAAAGATGTACACCAAGTACATGTTTGAGTTTCCTTTTACTTAAATATTTACCTTTTATCTTCATCCCCATATGTTGTTTGTAGCATTTCAATTGCTTCTGTAAATGATTTTCCCCAGTCCACAATATTTCACATTAATTTGTAACTCATGAAAATCGATCATTTTAAATGCAGTAAGAACACACACAGAGCTTACATAACACTTGTGTAGTATGATGACTAAGCAACATATTACATTCCAGTTTTCACTGGGCTGTTACTAATGTTGAACGAGGTCATAGCATTTTACACATTCCATTAGTAGCAATATTAATTTAAGAAGTTTGGAAATTTTACAGACAAACCTCATACATTTGAATTTTATTTAGTATAAAATAATTAAATTTTTTTGTTATTAAGGTTACAGGTTTTTTATTATTGTTTTTTTTATAGAAATCTTTAGATGCTCATCCAAGAAAAGAGAGTCAAGTTCGTCAAATGGCTTGGGTTGGAGATGGTGTGTGGATATCAATACGTCTCGATTCAACACTGAGGTTATATCATGCGCACACATACCTGCATCTACAGGATGTAGATATTGAACCATATGTCAGCAAAATGTTAGGTTTGTATTAATTTCATTTAAGTAGTGGATGTTGAAAAATATTTAAATATTTTTCAAATTGATAAATAACCAGTGTCTAAAAATCTTATAAAATCAAATTATTTATTAAATTTGTAACATGGTTTTTGTTACATTTTTTTTTCAGTATCACCTTTTAACTATTTTTCTTATAATTTTCAGTGATTCAATTTTAATTTTTTGTTTTAATTTTAAATTAATTCTGTTTTGTATCCAGTTTTATACAGTGCACAAAAACTATGCTGGCAGCTGATATAACTGTTGTATAAAGCAAAAAACCTTGCATGTATACATTCTATGCCTCTATATTATTTTAAGAACTGCACCATCTATATGCCACTAAGTTTATATATGTAGTCATGCACCATGGTTGAAGAAAGAACAGTATAACAATTAAAAAAGATCTAGCGTAGTACAAAAATATAAATAGCCCTTTTTTTTTATTGAATTGTCATTAAACTGCATGGGGTGTAGTATACTTTCAAGAAAATCCCATTTAATTAATGTATTAAATTTACATTTTTGAAATTTATAATATAATCTAAAATGGATTTGAAGGAGTGTGAAAAAATGCCCGATGGGGACACTTCAGCTATTAGTTCCACCTTTTGTATGACATCAGACTTCCCACTTCCCTGTAAAGAACCTCAAAGAAAGTATTTGCTTCATTAATTATTGCCTCCCCAGACTGCTTATAGATGGAACAAGTTCCTTAACACCTGACGTAATTCTTATGATACCTATCCAGGGGAAAAAAGATTAATAATAAAAAAGGGAGAGAATGAAGAGGGGATAATAAACTTCTGAAGATCAGGATCCTAGTTTAATGTCTCAACAGTAACAATAAAAAAGCTATTCTCACACTTAATTAAATTTTTCATTTCCATTCATAGTTTAGATAATTTAATTGTTTTGTTTTTTTACCACTATTTTCCCAGACAGTACAACTCTTCTTTTAAAAGGTACATATTATACTTGTTTAGAAACTTTTCTATTGGTCATTCTATCCTCATTATTTCCTGTTCTTTTAATTTGTTTTAAATAATAAATATTTACAAATCTTGCATTATGCACTGACAGTCCGTCTTTGCCCAAGTAAGTATTGGATTTAAGTATTTTCAGGAAGTTTACTTTACATGCTTCAGTGTAATATAAATATTTGTATTTACAGTCTTTATCATACAAAAGTGTAGGGATAACCACTGTGGAACTTCAATTATGGAACTTGAGCTCACTTCTTATTTTATCTTTATTTTTAAAGCTATTACTAATTTTGTTATAGATTTTTAATATGTATAACATAAAGGTACGGTTTGTTTGAAATATGTTTTTTTTTATATCAAGATTAGCACAGTAACTAAATCAATAAGCAAAGTAACTAAAACATTACCTTCAAGGACCACACTATCAACCAAAAGTTTTTATCATATTTAAAAACTGTTACTTTCTTTTGTAAAAGATAATACCTATTATTATTCTTTTGTGTGCATTGTGTATACTTTTTATACTTTTGAAATTCACCTTTCCTTAAAATGAACAGAACATCATTAAACGTAGTTAATTTTAAGATGTCTTGTTAAAAGTGCAAATGAAATTATTTCAACTTTTCCATCTTATTGTCATCTTAAAAGATAAGGAAAACTTTTTAACTTAAAAACAATAATTCTAACTATTCAATCTTATATATTACCTAATAAAATATCTTCTAATAAACACATTTATTATATTCAGTTGATGTCAAATTTATTTTCTGTTACCAATACAACAATAGTAATCTAAATAATTTAATGTTCCTGCTGTCCAAGGAAGTGGATAATAATTAAATTATGAAATTATTTTGTTTGTCATCATAGAGTTGTTACAAGGTTATTGTCCAAGTTGAACCATCGAACTAATGCAATTAGTTTTCATTTTAGGCTAGTTCTGTCCCTCTTTCCCATTTCATCGCCTAATAAGTTTCTTCCTACATCAAAAGATTTACAATAAAGCAAGTGTTTTAAATTTTCCTTTTTCTTAATGCATTTTGATCGATTTATTAATTATCAATACATTTTGATTTATTAATTTAAGTATAGGGAGGTTATATTATATTCATTAGTTTACATTTTTTACTTTCTTATGATTGTGTATACTAACAAGTTAATCGTTTTCTCTTCATCTTTCTGTCTATATAGAATTATTGTATGTTCATATTGTAAATTTAAAATTGATATTAATTGCACTTTTTTTATTTACTAACTAATTTTATTACTCTTTATGTTTATTATTACTGTTCTTGTTTAAAATTACATCTAAGCCTTGCATGTGGGTATGTAATTATTGTTTCTGTGCATGTGGAAAAAACTACAGGGCTACATAAAAAAATTGTTTTGTAAAAACTATTTTGATTATGTATATAAACATTGACAAGCCTGGATTATGTCATTCCTGATTTCTACCGATCTCATTGGTGCCTCTCATCTAAGTAATGTATCGCTCTCTGACTAGCTATACTGGTTTTTAAATCATTTACTCATAGAAATATATGTTTGTGTTCAGACATTCTGCTTAAAGCTTTAGATAGATATTAATCAGATTAGTAAACTTATAAATTACATTTGTAACATGCTCTGATAATAACAGTATTTTATATACACTACTTTAATATTAGTAAATATATTCGTAACTACTTAAAATATATATCACCTATCTTCTTAAACAGGTGCTGTAATTAATTTTTTCATGATTGCCTTGGGGATAGTTATAAGCTTGAGTACAGCCCAGTTGTTATGGCTTAAAGCATTCCCATTAACTGAGCAGCAATAACCAAAATCCACTTATTGCTTTCCAAATAGTCTGTTCAAGTGCCCAATTAAAAAGTATTCAAGGAATCTGGTTAAAATACACTCTAACATGGATTTGTAGCTACTTATACATCACAGAAAAAATTTAATAACAGCAGATTAATAATCTTAACCTTTTGATTGTCTGTGATAATACCTTCACAAAATTGTGTAAAATTTTTATTTTTTATGTGTTTTTACAGATATGCTCCCCAAAGACATCATTTTTTAAATAAACCAGACATTTCATAATCAACCAGCTACAGATTTACATTACTGTAGAAAATAGAAATATTTGCTTTTGCTTTTATGTCAGAATTATACTTTATAAAGATAATATATAAATAAAAAAAAAAACACAAAATTCTATTAGGCTGCTTATAATATACCTATGTAGACTTACAAAGTTGTCTTATAAATTATTTCAGTTAATAGATTAATAATCATCTTTGTAAGATGCACATACTCTTAATGATTACTAGTATCATTTATAATGTTAATGTTATGTAACTATGAAAATCTGTTCTATTTAAAAACATACACTTATTCTTCTAGGTTCTTATAGATTTTGTAATTTCCATGCTGAAAAATATTTTTTTTTAATATATTTTAAAACTTTTACAGACTTAAGTAGACAATCTTTATTTATTTTATTTTATTTTTAAATATTTATTTATTTCTGGTTTGATTATGATTAATTTCACGTAATATTATGTTTCTCAGATTCTGTAGCTGGTGTCATATATCATATTATTTTACATACTTGATTTGATTTAATGCTATTCATGTGTCCAATTTTTTTTTTTTTTTTTATAGGAATCATTAATTATTCTGAAAAAGTAGTTAACTTTGAAATGTAATGTATAAATTATTAATTAAGATTCTAAATAGTTTTATTATTATGTATATATCTGCCTTAAAAATTACTTTGGTTTATTTGTTGGATCTGTTTTAAAAAGTAATTACATTTATATTAAATTTTTATTTATGAGTTATTAGATGTAATTTAATCAAGATCACGTTTATACATGAGATAGCTGATGTAAAAAATTGTAATATTTAATTCTTTTATATCTGAGTAGTTTTAGATAATTGATTGTGTGTATGTATGTATGTGTGTGTGTGTGTGTGTGTGTGTGTGTGTGTGTGTGTGTGTCTCTGCATGCGTGCGTGTTCACACATTCAATCTGTGACATTAAATTATATAATTGGTATTGTACTTATTATTGTTATGTTGTTAAAATCTTCTATTAATTAGTTATGTAATTAATTAGTTATAGTTATAAATTTAAAAAAAGATAGAAGTAGGGTGCTTAGCTCTATCTGTCTTGGTTGTGTGTTTTGCTAACATTTCGCTGGATGTGCCATGTGCAATGTGCTTCGCTCAACACACATAACATCAATCACATTGTCAATCTTGTTACAATCGCTTTCTTCCGTAGCAGTGTTTCCTGGAGGTATCACATATCATATTCCCATTCTTTCTTTATATTTTCCTTATGGCTTGCTTTCTGTGCTTTTTGTTGTTGTTTTTTTTTTTTCATTACTATGATTATTTGTGTATTAATTTATATCATTAATATTTATGTAGTGTTTTCTGATGAAGTAGTATTTTTTTTATTGTTTTGGAATGATGCAAAGAATAGCAGACATTTCCTTTTAATAATAGGTAAAATAACTTATCCTGATTTCTGTTCAACGTCTTTTCTGGACTGTCTTAGCATATGCAGTATAATTATTTAATATAGGTTTTTTGAGAATTTTCAGGGGGGTTTTGCCAACATATATAAGTATATTTAACTAAGTTATATAAGTATATAAAATATACTAATTTTATATATTTAATTTATATGTGTGTGTATGGGTTGTGTGTTTTGTGGGTTGTGTAAGTGTATATAAGTAAATTATATACATACATGAATATAGATTTTTTTTGTATCATTATACTTATTGACTGCCTATTTCTATATTGTAGATAATTTATTCATTTACTTCGACAACATTTAAAGAAAAACCTTTTTTACAAAACTGTTTGTAAGTAAATAAATATGTTTTGTCCTAAATGTATTGTTGAATTATGTCTACCCCTCTCAATTTATAATTGATATATATATATATATATATATATATATATATATGTATGTAAATACATATAAATATAAATAAGATAAAGAATATTGAAAGATAAAATAAGAATTATCTAATCATTAGAATGGTTTTTCTTTGCAAAATGCTTATTCTATCACATATATCAGTAAATTAATATTTTGTGTGTCTAGCAGCACAGGATAATTCAAGTATATTATATGAGACAGTATAGCTTCAACACTAAATTTTCTTATTACTAGTAATTATGATTTATAGAAACTGGTATATCATGAATGGTCATCAATTTTGTATGATGCTTTTGTATAATTTTGTTTTTATTTTCACCTTGGTACAGATTATGCATGTTTTAATCATTATGTTTAGATTGATTTTGCTTGTAGATGATTTTTATCCTATTATTTATCACATTATGTTTATTTTACTATAAACAAACATTTAAAAGCATACTTTTTAAATTATTTTACTGAAATTAATCATTTTGGATTCATATTATTTTTCTGCACTGTAAAATTTTATTTAAATTCTATTAAAATAAACCACCTAGTAGAGAATATTGAGATAAGACATCAAAAAATGTATAATTTATTTATCACTGTTAATTTTTTTCAGGAACCGGTAAACTCGGATTTTCATTTGTTAGGATAACAGCTTTGCTTATTTCTTCTAATCGATTATGGATTGGAACTGGCAACGGTGTCATTATTTCAGTTCCACTCTCAGATAGTAAGTATTATAAATAAATAAATATTTTACTCTTATTATCATTTGTTTTTTATATCTTGTTTTTATTTATTATTTTTTGTATATTTATTCTTAAGTTAGTAGGTATTTCCTTATGGTTTGAACTAATTATGTAATTGAGTTTCATCATGCCCTGAAAAAGGAGATTTTTTTAAAAAAACTTTAAAATTAGAATGACTTAATAAATGCGTACTAAAATGAAATCAGAAGGAGAAACACTCAAAAAGTGTTTATAACAATAAACGTCTAAACCAATTGTGCATGTTAATTGTCAAAAAATGATCAGTCTACAAAATGAATTTTCAAAAACTAACCAAAATTTATAAAAGTGAGTGCTTCTATCTGTGCTTATAAAAAAAAAAGTAAATGCTAGTTAAAACATTTTACATTATTGCTTTACACAGTCCCAAGTCAAAATTTAAAAGTTATCTGTAGTGTAGACTCAGATACAGCCACTTTATCTTACTTGGATTAGTAGTGAAACAAGTGAGTGTTAATAAAGTAAATTAACAAGTGATTGTTGGTAAATAGTTATAAATTTAATTTATTTAGTTTTAATTAACTTAATTTATTAAGTTAAGGAGATTTATTGATGATTATTGCTGTTAGATATTGGTCAACCAGTATGATAATTTTCATGCTCTTTGTCTTTTTTAAGATAAAACTTTTATCTTATCTACTCTGTGAGGGGCATTATGGCTAGTACAAGTAGAGAGTTTAACTGTTGTGATTTATATATAAACTGACTTTTCAACTTCGAATTGGACTATCTAAAGCAATAATGTATTATTTTTTTTATTAATACTCTTAAGTACTCTTTCATAGTTTGTTTTTCTTTATACTTATTTATTTTATATGTTGGTTTTGTATTTTATTTTATTAACTACCCTGTTGTAGATTTTCTCATTTTAATTTTAATAACTGGTATAGCTAATTGGTTGTACCTTCGAAAATATTAGTTTATGTTTATCTCTTTTATGCTTTATTGTAATATTTTCTTGCAACATAATGAATTACTGTAAAACTACTTTTTCTTAAAATAATCTGTGACTAAAAATCAAGGAATTATTATTATTATTCAAGGAAGAAGAGAGTTGAAAGTTTCAGATAAAACTAGAAGAATGGAATTGATAAATTAAAAAGTTAGGGATGGAAATTAGCTTTGAATAAGCAAAATAATAGCCCAGTTACAGATGGAAAGAAAACGTTAGGTCTAGAATTAATGGTGTTTAACTAAGAGAGGCAAAGAAATTCAGATACTGGGTGACAGACAGTATTTGCAATAAATGCGAGATAAAAAAAGTAAACAAGAGCACAACTATTCATAAAGCATCTAGTTTTTGCATCAGAAGCCTAATACTGTTTTAGTGCTAGCAAAATGCAAAATACTTTCTTATGCTTACTATCAGCCAATTCTCATAAAGACAGCAGGAAACTGGGTACTACAAGTGCAAGAAAAAAGTAAAATGGAATTTTTGAGAAGTGAGCTAGGCAAAGCAAATAGAAAAGACAGAAATGAAAGTGAAAAGATAAGAGAATATATGGATGAAGATAGAAGTGTTGGATAAACTTGTGAAAGAGAAGCTAAAATGGTTTGGAGAGAATATACTCCAGGAAGCTACATTAGATAATCTTTTAAGCGAAAGAGGAAGACTGGAGACCTAGAGAAAAGTGCTGGAAGAAGTTGTATATTAAAGGAAATTGAAAGAAAAATCATAAAGTAAAGATTCATAGAGAAATTAATTTTTTGTAGAAGGTTCTGGGAAATGTATAGTGAATTCCCTGATTATAGAAAACTTGAACAATGAAAATGACTGAATTAATTATATTAATAAGAAATTCACTGCTGTTACCAGAACCTGATTAAATAATCACCTTAAACACTCCTTCACCACTCCCTGAAGTGTTCCACTTTAACAAGGTCTGTTTAAAAAATAACTGAACATTTTTAATTTTGCGCCAACAGAGATATTTAGTGACATGGAGTTGGCAGCATTGTGTTCTGCATAACCTTCACTGTAACGACATATCCTTGGATTGTTGATATCTTGTTTAGTTTTTGTGTTATTGTTATTTGAATGTAACGTGTTAGTAGCGATTTTTGGGAGCAGCAATACAAAGTAAAATTTTGCGTGAAACTGGCGAAAACTTCGACATAAACATTTCCACTTTTGAAACAAGCTTACTGAGATGATTCTCTGGGTCGTATGCAATATTAAGAATGGTTTTTCATGATTTAAAAGTGGTCATCAGTCAATTGAAAATGACCCTCGATCAGGAAGCCCTTCGACTTCAACTGATGATACTTGTATTCAGAAAATTAACGATCTCGTGTATACAAATGGCCGATTGACTGTCAGAGAACTTGCAAAAGAGGTTAGCATCTCAAATGGATCATGCCATGACATTTTGACTGAACATGCGTCAAATTGCAGCAAAGTTTGTTACTTGTTTGATGACCATACAGCAGAAAGAACATTACGTAGACATTTTTTCTGCAACTTCTTGAAGAAGCCGATAGCAATGAAACATTCATACAAAGGATCATAACGGGAGACGAAAGCTGGGTTTACAGTTACGACATTGAGACAAAGGTTCAATCTTCATAACGGATTGGCAAAGGATCTCTACGTCCCAAGAAAGCACATCAGTCTCGATCCAGTGTCAATGTTATGCTCTCTGTTTTTTTCAATTTTAATGGAATTGTGCATTTTGAATTCTTGCCTCAAGGTGAACCATCCATACTATCAAGGCTTTTTGCAACAGTTACATAAAAAAATGTATAAAAAGAGAAGAGTTGTGGAAATACAACTCATGGTTCCTTCACTACAACAATGTGCCCATACACTCAGCTTGTCAATTCGTCAGTTTTGTACCAAAAATCAGATGACTGTCCTCCTTCAGGCTTCATACTCACCAGACCTGGCTCCTTGTGATTTTTTCTTATTTCCAAAATTAAAATCAGTGATGAAGGATGCCGTTTTGAGACGGATGTCATTTTGAGTGTGATTAACGGAGGGAGAATACTTTGAAGGGGACAAGAACCAATAATTTGTAAAATTATTATTAAAGATTAAAAAAATAAAGTTCAGTTATTTTCTGAACAGACCTCTTATGTGGGTAACATAAATTTAACTTTTTGTTCTCCATCCCTTTATTTGTGAAAATAAAATTGCGACAGTTGAATGGTAATTATTTTCCATTTATTTTTATTATTTAATTTCCTTACCCTTTTGAGCCTACCCTTTCTTTAATTGTTGAAATATTTATTATTTTTCAAGAAATTATAGACGGGTTTACATTCTTTTAAACGTATGTAAAAAAGAATGTATAAGTATTATTTTAATTCTTATTTGGTTTTAAGTGTTTATTTTTTATTTTTTCATTAAAAATTAGTTTTTGAAATAAAATCTAATTATATCTTTATACTTTGTTCTCATATATAACTTAGGGATTAAGTAGGGACCGAGTCCCGATTTTAAATATTCTATTTTATTACTTTCTTTAATTGTATCCTTTCAGATGCAATTGGTGTTAGTAGTGGAACTCATGGAAGGCCAGGCAGTGTAGTCCGTTTGTTTGCTGATTCAGTTACATCACAATTAACACCTGCCAGTTTTATACCATATTGTTCAATGGCACAAGCTCAATTATCATTTCATGGTCATAGGGATGCTGTCAAATTTTTTGTAGCAGTACCAGGTATCTATTAAATAAATTTGAATTATGTAATAAAATGTAATATTATTAATTGTTATAAACCACAGTTTACAACTTCCTGTTAATGAGCAGCAATTAGTTTATAAACATTTTGTACAGCCATTTACAACCATAAATTAAAAACTAATTATAAAAAAAGGGTAGTTAAAGTTGAAAAGTTCAAAGTAGGTTTATTATTTTATAAATCAATATATGGAGGAGGAAATGCAACTGACAACATAATGGAGGAACAAAACCAATGTATATTCAGTGATATTTGTTTGCTTATGGAATTGCTGATCAAATTAAATCAATCTTGTTTTATACATTGTTTTATGTATTTTTTATACATTTTATGCATCTTTTATACACATTTTATATATAAATGCTAAATTATAGTGTTGTATGTTTGGCAGCCTTTGCTTTCTGATATTCAGATCTTACACCCATCATATATATTACATATTTGATAGGCAAAGTAATACAAAGTATATTGTAATACAAAGTTTAAAGTATGGTGATACATCTTGACACTCTACTATACATAGCGTGATGATTAAGTTAACTAAGGCACATACAATAAATCAAAATAAAAATGTACAATGAATCAAAAATACTTATTATTATGTTCATTCAATAGTCACTGTCTGTTTTTGAATTGTTTACATCATTCTTACAATGAATCACACATCTGAGAAAATACACTTCCTTTGGAATTTCCTACGATTCACTCATTATAATCTCCACGATAAGCGAAACATTTTTGAATCCCTTTCTTTTTTCATCATCATTTTTATTTAGAAATTAAAAAACAGTCAGCTGGTGCAAAATTTGATAGAGTAGTAAGGATAACATGAGAATTTTTTATTTTTTCCAAAAATGAAGATACCAACAATCAAAGAATGTACTAATGTGTTGCTATCAAGAAAAATCAGATCCCATTTTCCTCAAACTCATATTAAACACACAGTATTCAAACATTCAATCCTACCAGCCCTTCTGTATAGAATGTACCATTTACAGTCAGATTTCCCAGGACAAATTCACATTTAACACTCCTTTGCATTAGAAACTGCAATCAGCACTGTTTTTCATTCACAGTGTTTGCTTTTAATCTCTTCAGGCTCAGCTTGAGTTCCATTTTGATGTTTGATATTGGATTGTACATGAAACACCATTTTTTATTGTCCTATTACCATCCACTTTAAAAATATATTTTTTTCATTGACCATTTTAATGAATTTAGCAGACAATACAACAAAATAATGTTTAGTTCAGGCAATAACAAATGAGGAAAAGTATGCACCACTTTTTTATTTTTCAAATTTTCAACCAAAATTATATGTAGTGCTTTTATAATAATCCCTGTCGTTTCTCTGACATTTGGATACTTCAATAAGTTCAATCTTCATCTGATAAGTTTTGAATCAGTTTTGCCATTTTTGTGTTTGGAAAAGGTGATGGATGGCTTGTCCATTCATCACACTTTGAACTATATTTGCCAGTTAAAAACAGTTTTTTTTCTATAAACATTCTTCTCTATAAGTGATTTTTTAAATATTTTAAAGGCTGTTTTCTCTTTATTTTACTCACAATCTAATTGTTACTTTTTGATCCATTTTTAAATTTAAAAAAATGAACTTCACACAATTGCAACTTTCAGTTTTTGTCAACCAAACACTCAGAAACTTACACTACCCATAAAAATGCATTATTCTTTATAATATGGCTCCTAAATCCTACATATTATTTCCTGCTACTTATTATTCCTAATACGTAGCATAAATCTAGAAACAAAATAATAAGACATATTTTATTTAAAAATATTATCTTTATTAATTTGTTTGGTTAACCAAACTATAGAAACTTATAAATTAAATTCACTACGTTTCACTTAGAATTCTCTAAGCTTCCTCAATACACCTGAGGGTATTTTAAGGTATTTTACGTTCACAATTATTTGAGTTTTATAATTTGAGAACACAAATGCAAAAGTATTTTAAAAATTATAAAGAAAAAAATATTAAAAAATTCAACCACTTAAGAAATAGGTACTGCAAACCTAACTTTGTTAAATACAACAAAAAATGGATACAAGATTTATGAACATGTTCAGATTCCTGAATATGTAATTAAAAGTTTATTGTTAGGACCTAAATTTGCGTTACAGCTAACATTAAATAATCGTGAGCAAGACACAGTAACACACAAACTATTGCCAACAAAAAATTTTATTATAAATATTGAAAACACCATTAGAAGTATTGACAATGAAGAAGAAAAAATAAAATATGTAATAATATATGCAAGCCAATACAAATGTATAAAAGTAATACTAAAGCATATAATAATAAAATCAAAATGAGAGTATACAATAACAACATAGTAAATGCGGAAGCAGAAAAAATAATAAAAATTATTACCATAAACATATCAAACACAAGATAATTCATATAGCATAATAAAGATAAAATCTTAATGTTGATAAATAAAAGTAATAAAAAATTTACCATGGACAATAAAGATTATTCAACAAAAATGGAAAATATGTTAAATAATAAAAAACCACTTACAGAGAAATAAAAAGGGATCTGACCAATAAATTACAGCTAGAAAATAATAAAATAGCCAAATAGTTGTCTGCACATGGGTATATAACAAAAGAAGAAGCGAAACTAATAAGTATCAATAACACAATTATCACCAAGAATTTACAGTCTAATAAAATTACACAAAAATGATTATCCTATAAAACCTATAGTAAACTGCATACAAAGTTCGATGTATAAGGTATCAAAATTTTTGGTTAAAATATTACAACAAACAATCTGGAAAAATAAATACAACATCAAAGATTCATCGGAATTCCACACACTTATTAATAAGCAAATAATACCCATACACTACAAATTAATTTCGTTTGATGTAATTTGATTATACACTAGCATTCCGAAGAATTTAGAGATTGAAGCGATAGAAAGCAAATGGAGTGAAATTGAAAAAATAACGAAAATTAAAAAAAAAAAACAGAATTTTTAGTATGTATAAATATTTGCATAGGTAGTATTTTAAATTTTAAATTAAATTATATGAACAATGCCATGGTTTATGAATGGCGGTCACCAATCTCAGCCTGCTTAACAGACCTAACTATGGAATATTTAGAAAATAAAGTATTAGAAAAAATTAAATACTAAGGTCTCATTCTATTATGTGCACATGAACAGGATATTGATTTAATGTTAAAAGAATTTAACCTATTTAATGAACATATACAATTTACAAAGGAAGTTGAGATTAACAATAGTATAAACTTTTTGGATTTAACAATAACTCATTTCGAAAAGAAAATATCAACAAAATGGTATATAAAACCAATATCTTCAGGCAGATACCAAAATTTCCTATCAACAATACCAATATCACATAAAAAATCAGTAGTCAAGAATCTTGCAAATAGAGTAGTAAAATTTACAAACCCTAAAGATAGACCAGAATATATATAAAAAAAGCAAAAGATTTTATTAATAATAATTATCCAGAAAATATCATAAATAAAATATTTAAAAATATAATTTATAAACACTATAATAATATAGCAGCCAACCATCCTAATAAAAATAATTAGAGTGAGAACTATGTTGCATTACCATACGTCGCAGGTCTGCCTGAAAAGATTAAAAAATTTCTACAAAAGGATTTCACAATAGCCCATCAAAATTACAACAATCTGAATAGTGTGTTTTCTAAATTAAAATCACCAATAGAAAGAAATCAACAAGCCAACGTAGTATGCAGCATTCCATGTAAAGTTTGTAACACTGTGTACATTGGACAGACATCACAATACCTTAAAAAAAGAATAGAAGCCCATAAATATAGAAAAAAGGAAGTGACAGCACTCACAAAACATATAATAGAACATAAACAGTCATTTGATTTCAATAGCACAAAAATATCTGACAAAAAACAAAATACACATATAAGGACCACTCTAGAAATTATATACATCAAGAAAAATACAAACGCTGTCAACAATAGAACAGACATAGCCAAATTAAGCAACATGTATGTTAATTTAATTTTAAAAATCATATATTTATATTATAAATTTTGTTATAAGGAAAATAGTGTTTTAATGTTTTGTCATTTTTGAGAAAAATATGTGCATTGTAAAAATTTTAATATGCAGGAAATGGCAATCAGGTTATATAAAGAGATACATATAATTATCTAAGATAAGATAAGTCAAGTGTGAGTGGAGGGATCTATTGCAATAAGAGTGGGGACAAAATATTGTCATCTAGGGGGTAGGTCAGTTAATTTCATAGTATCCAAGTAAACTCTGTATGATGTGTTTATGAATGTGTATTGTCACTTAAGGAAGCTTAGCGAATTCTAAGTGAAACGTAATGAATTTAATTTATAAGTTTTTATAGTTGATTGGTTAACCCAAGAGAGATTAATAAAGATAATATTTTTAAGTAAAATGTATCTTACTATTATATTTAATTCTATCCAATTAAGAGGAGATTAAACTTAAATAAATTACATTTAAGTTAATATATACAAATTTATATATACATGGAGAGAGTGTGTGTGTGTGTGTGTGTATCACAAAATTCTCCCAGAACTTTCATAACCTATTCTACTTGTGAAAATAATGTAAAAGATTCACATAAACATATGTTCTAAAATGTTTCATTTGCCAGTTACCGCTAATGAAAGATTTCACTCAGATTTCAAGTACCCTGGTAAAGTGAGATTGTACTGAAATTTTTAGAAATTTAGTTAAAGGGCAAAATTAGTGATTTCTTATGATTTTTGACCTGAAAAATAGAATAAAATAGGTCCCAGAACCGAACCTGCAGTAGTTTTTTTAGAAATTAGGGTAAAAACCAATAAACTGCGGTAAGCATTCCTGAGTAAAAAAAACTGAATAAGACACTTAAACAAAACAACATTTATCCTTATCATAAACAGCCAGTTCAACATCTACACTCAGTAGATGGTTCGTTGTGCTTGGAGTTCTGCAACTAGTGGAATACAAATTGACAACTCCACAAGTATGTTTTGTTTAACATTGAGGCAAATTTCACACGAGCTGGCATCAACAACTTACACAATGAACATACATGGACAAAAGTAAATCCTCATTAAATGGTAGAAGGCAGTTTTCAACACCAATTTAACATCAATGTATGGTGCATGCAGCCTTCTTCACAATCAGCTGTTTGGACCATTCATATTACCTGGCCGTTTAAATTCTGAGGTCTACTTGCATCTTATTCGAGAAGAATTGCCACAACTGCTTGAATATTTTCCTCTAGCACTGAGACACAAAGTATACTCCCAGCACGATAGTGCATCTCCTCACTTCTCTTGTGCAGTTTCCACTTATTTAAATCATTGTTCCTAGAGAAATGGATCAGCTGTGGAAGTCCACATCCCTGGCCACCAAGATCGCCTGATCTAACACTTTAGATTTTTTTATCTGTCAATGGATGAAAAATATTGTAAACAAAACAAATATAAAATATATTCTTGTGAGGAATTAATTGTCAACATTATGGATGCATCTGAGCAACTTAAGGACAGCCCTGAAGAACTAAAATGAGCAACAAAAGCAGTACAGAAACGTGCCAAGAAATGTGTTGAAAATTTCTGGCTCATTTTTAAACATTTATTATAAAATTATACGTATAATGCATTTTGGTCTAGTGTACTGTTTCTAAATAAAATTTTTACTTTTCTTTGTTTTATTCAACTTATCTTACACCATTTTTTTTCAGAATTAAATGCTCTACAAGTTTTATGTGTTTAATACTCATTTAACAAAGTTATTGTACATTAAACTAAAAGAAACAGGGGTTTTTACCCCAATTTATTGATTTTCACTACAGATTTCTTAAAAACTACTGCAGATACCATTCTGGGACCTGTTTTATTTGATTTTTCAGGTTGAAAACTATAAGAAATCACTAATTCTGTCCCTTAATTAACAGGCTACAAATTTCAGTATGACCTGATTTTACTGGGGTAGCTGAAATCTGAGCAAAATCTTTCACTAGCTGTTAACTCCCAAATGAACATTTTAGGACTTTTTTTTTATGAATTTTTTCCATTTTCACAATTAGAATAGATTGTGAAAGTCTTAGAAAACTTTGTAATACACCCCTGTATAGAGTGGTCTTATTAAATTTTAATATTTTGTACTGATTTACTGATAAAATCCTTCAACAGTATTAATATCACTGTAGTTAGTAGATTGTATTACAGTATTTTAAAAATAAGTTGTACAGTAAGATAAAAATGCAACTTTTTAATAATTAATATTCATGTATTTTTTTTTTTTTTTTTTTTTGTTTCTTTTTTGTGGAAGGTATTGGCGGTCTTTCAGCAGCCACTAGCTTTACATCAGAAACACCAGTTGTTGAAAATAACTCAGATCCTGATAAACCAACATCAATGCTTGTTATGTCTGGTGGTGAAGGATATATTGATTTTAGAATTGGTAGGTTTTAATTCACAGATTTTTTTTCCTGGATATTTTTAACTTAATATTTTTTAATTTAAATCTGATAATTTCTTTTAAAAAAATTAATAAACAAATATCAGTCAAAGCAAAAGGTGAAGTATTTTTATTAATTTATTATTATTAACATTATCAGAATTTAGTGTGCAGCATGAGATTTTGATTATTTGCCACTGTTAATTAATAAAAGATTTTAAGAGTAATAATAATTTAAAATTAATGTACATATTTATTGCATTCATGATATACATATGTTTTTATTTAATTTAAAGGATATCGTGTAGTATGTCTCATAAAAAAGAGCTTTTTTCTTTAGAGCTTTATCTTATAAACCATATGAGAGAATAATTAGATTTTAAAACCCTGTTAAAATTAAAAATTATTGTTTTCTTGTTTGATCTCTTGATTTCTCTTATATTTGTAATTGTCTCTTTCATCTTATTGTGTTAAGAAAGCCTCTGTACTCCACCTTCCTCTACACTTATCATCAGTTAGTCAGTTATGCCCCTAGTATTTCCTTTATTTCTTATCTGAGTCCATGTTATCTTTTTTCCATGTTGAATTTCCACCTTCTTTGGTATATGTTATGTTTTTTATTGTATTAAAATTATTATTGGCCATTTGAATTAAGTTTTAAACAGCATGTGTTTTACTGTAGTGTTAGTTTATACTAACACTACAGTAAAAATGTGAAATTTCTGTAAAATGCAGGCAGAGTGATGTCATGGTGAATGATCTGTTGTTCACTGTATTCATCAACTATGTGCAACAAATTATTATTCATTAAACACAGTCACAAGTAGAATACTTGTGGAATCATTTTCGCAAGTAGAATAGATTATGGAAGTCCTGGGATAGTTTGTGATACTGTGTGTGTGTATGCGTGTGCATATTATTATTATTATTATTATATTTTATGACCGCATAGGATCACAAACTCTAAGTCAGTCCATTATCCGAGTCTCTTCAATGGGACTGTTTGGGCCTTACAGTCCTCCAGTACTTTTTCATATGTTCCAATCTCCATGCCTTTTCTAGTGTTGAAAATGTTCATGTTGTGAGTTTCTTTCTTGTGAATGTGAAGTGAGTATTTATTTCCTTGACTTTTTTGTTTAATTTTATCTTGTCTGTGGTGTCTTCTGGTGTAAAGTCAATTTCCTTCAGATCCTCTGTTATTTCTCTGATTCATATGCATTTTGGCTTGTTGTTTTTCAAGTCGAGAATTTACTGTATCAGCTGTTTCAGAAGTCTTGAATCTTGCATCCTTATGATGTGTTCAAAGAATCCTGGTTTTCTCTTAACCAAGGTATCAGAGAAGAGTTCTAACTGGGTTTTTTTCATTTAGATTGTTTATTCTTCGAGGTATTTAAATTGGGTTATTATTTTCACTTTATTACCATTTATGCTTACTTCTTTTAATTGTGTTGGTTTCTGGGGCGTAATTTCTGTTTTTTAATGATATTTTGAGGCCAATTTTATTTGCAATATTTAGAAGTTCTAACATCTGTATTTTAGTTTCATCAATGTCGTTTGCTAGCACTGCCTACTCGTCAGTGAAACCAAGGCAGTTTATTGTGATTTTTTAGCCTTTTTTTATTTTTGAGGGTCATTTTTTAAGCCTTTTCCTCATTACCATCTCCAGAGCGCAGTTAAACAGTAGCAATAAGAGTCCATCGCCTTGGTGTAGCCCTGTTTTGATCTCAAATGGTTCCGAGAGTTCACCTCTAATTTCACTTTTGACTTAGAGTTTGTAAGGCTCAGTTTTGTCATGTTTACAAATTGGAATACAACCCAAGATGTCTGAGAATTCTTAGTAGGGATTCTTTGCGGATCAACCATATGCTTTCTTAAAGTCTACAAACATTGTCACCATGTCTTTCCTTATTTTTCTGTTGTACATTACTAGCTTGAGACTCATGATCTGGTCTGAACAGTTCCTCCAGAGCCTGAAACCTCCCTGCATTTTCCTAGTTCTTTCTCAAGTTATAAACCAACCCTGTTGAGGATGATTCTTGAAAGAATTTTGTATGTTGTGTCTAAGTGCGAGATTACCCTGTTATTAGAGTCTGTTTGTCCACTTTTTTATATAGCAGCTGGATAAGGGCATTGTCCAGTGTTCTGGTAGTTCTTTGATCCAGATGTTGACAAGCTGTTGATGAAGGGTGATTTTTGTTGATTTCCCTGTATTTTTCTAGATTTCTACAAAGGTCTTATCTCTCCCACCACTTTGTAATTCTTTATCTCACCCAGTGCTTGATAGAGCACTGGGTGCTCTTTCAAGGGAGGATTGAAAGGCCTTCCCTTTTATTGTGTCAGGGTTGATGTTTTCCAGTGGTGTTGTTATTGGGGTGCTGGTTTCGAAGTTTAGGGAGTTCTGTCAGTTCTTCACAATTTAGGAGTTTGTTGAAATATCTAGCTAGGATTTCTACATTGCCTTTATTGTTGTAAGCCAGATTATGGTTTTCATCCTTTATGTTTCTGATTTTTGGGAGTGGTGTAACATCCATGCTTGATGTCTCTTTTCAACTGTTTCGTCGCATTTGCTGTTCCACCATTGATGCTTTTTATGGGATTTTATTGGGGCTAGTTCTTCTCCAATTTATATTTGGTTGTTGACTAGGTCTTTGAATTTATCTGTAATTATTTTTTCAGTTGCTTTTTGGTAATTTTCATTTTTGATTAGTTGGGTAAGATCTATTTTTATTTTATTTTTAGGGGCTTGGTTTTGTTGCTTCCTTTGGGAAGTAAATTTAATTTTAATTTTGACTACCTAGTGTATCCTGTGTCTACTCCTTGGAGGACCTTTACATTATAGATTTCCTTGTGGTGGTGGTGTTTATCCATGAAGACATGATCTGGTTGCCTTTCTCCTTTAGTGCAGTCAGGGTGTTTTCAGATTTTGAGTTTTTGAGGTTTCCTCTTGAATTATGTAGATTTTAAAATAGTTTGTGGTTTTTGCATAGATCAATGAGTCTCTGTTCATTTTTCATTTGTTTTCTTTTGGGCAGGCCATTTTCCAATGATGTTGCAGTATCTTCTTTCTCTGCCTAGTTGAGCATTGAAGTCTCTGATTAATTAACATGATTAGTTAACATGATTTTTGAGGATGTTATTTATGGTCTGGATGAGTAGGTCCCAGAACTTTTCTGTTTATTTTCAGTCTTTTGGAAATTTATTTTTATTATTAGTGGAGGCGGGACATTTATTATGGTGTAGATTTTATTATATACTTTTAGGATGAGTGCTGAGGCATCATTTATATAAATTGTTGAATGTTGTAACATTATTTATACAGATGTTTAAAAATAATTTTTAGTTATGCTTTCAATATTTAACATAATTTCTGATTATACGTATATCATTCTATTGCAGTAAATATCGTACATTATTTATATTTATTTTTAAAAGATTGATTATTATTTACTTACTGCTTAATATTATTATTTTTTCTCATTTCTCTATGTTAAGCAGTCTCATAAAGATCTCAGCTTTGTCAGACCATGTGAAAATATTTAAGTTAGATTAAAACATATTTGAAAAATTAAAATACATAAAGAGATGTTTCAACATATAACCTCTATAATGTAAGCTTATATATATTTTTTTTCTTTTTATTCTTCCTGACAAAGCAGAGGTCTTTGTGAAAGGGCTTAACTTTGAGAAAAGAGGAAGAAAATATATTAAAACTAAATTTATTCTACTTCTAGAATGCAATTTACTAGACTATTTATTACTATATTTATATATTGTCTTTTTGAATGTTTGCTTGTAATATAATAGTGTAGCAGTTTAAATTATCTGATTTATTTGTATAGCATGTATGCCACCTTTTTATATAATCTAAAATAACATTAATGTTGATTCAAATACTTAAGATTTTAAATTTAGAGGTAATTTATAGAAAGTTTATTTTTTCTTTATAATAGAGAAGGCCGTTATCTAGAAATCATATTTACTTGGATTTATTTTTTATTGATTTTTTTACTTGTACATTTATTGCACTTAAAACTTTATCTATACATATTGAAATCTATACATATCTAATACATATTATCTATTACATTACTATCTATTACATTATATTATATCTATTACATTACATTACTATTATTATTATATATTATATCTATTACATATCTATTACATTATATTCTATATTACATTATTATCTATTACATATTTATCTATTACATTATTATCTTATACATATTATCTATACATATTTCCAATTATTTTTTCTTCCTAAATTTATTCTATTTAAAAAAATAAAATTTTATCGTAGTATAACTTATCAGAATTATTCTTTTACAAAGTAAATTTGAAATATTGTATTTATTATAAATTTGAGTGGTTATAATCAAAATGAATATAAATAATTTTTTTCTACTCATTGAAGTCTAGCATTTTATTTAAAATTAGGTGTTGTATTTGAGTATTTTACTTCAATCAAAATCATACTTGAATTGATTTTTTATCAGAACATTGCGTATAAATGCTTTCCAAACTTATATCTCTTTTAATTGTAATTCAGTTTTGTGTAACAGCTAATGATTCAAACTGTAAATGCTATTTTTTAGGATCTGAGGAAGATTTTTGGCTGATCTCTTATTGTTTGCAAAAGTCATTCAATTTCAGTAATGCTTCATAATTATTGAAAGCTAATGCAACATTGGCATGTATTTAAATAATCTCTTTAACCTTTGCTTACTTGTCATGTAAATAACTCATAGAAATTTCCTAAATTAGATTTGGTTTATAATTTTAATAAAAATTTAATTAAAAATGTTAATAACAGTTCTCTACTGAAATTGATAAAGAAAATTAAAACTAAATGTGCAGACAAGATTCCTAACTACTTCTGACTCTAACTGATGGTAATGTAGAGATTAACATCATGGCATACCTGCATTTATATATAGAACATATAGTTTAGTAATATTTCTTCAGCTCTCAAATCAAATTTCCTTCTTTCCAATAGACAACTCATCGAAACTCATAATCCTCAAGCATTTACTTGTCTTCTTTTTTTTATCATTTCATGAGGAATGAAATTCACTTGCCTAACAGATTAAATGCAACAAGTTGTATTTTTTTTATATATTTCTCTAAAACTCCTTAAAAATTGGATGAGTTAAGCTTCAGAATCTTCCCTGTTATTCTGTAAAATCTTCTGCACTGTTTTCCAATTATTTAAAAAAATAATTCTTTTGATTTTTAAAGTAGAATTTTGTAATAATTGTTGAAAATGTCTACCACCTGCTTTTAGACAAGTTTTCACTCTTTTAATCACACTTTAATCACACAAAATACCTTTTGAAATACACCTGTAATTTTTTCAGATTAATATTTTATGTTGTTCAGTGATATTAGTATTATCATACATATATTTTTCAAAAGTCTCCAGTTCCTAGTTTTTCAAAAAAAAATTTCCTGCTGTGAAATCAGGAAACCTAAGGAACCATAGTCCTTGAAATTAGACTGTTATAAAATAATTTAACACTTCAATTCCTTTATGTACTGCAGCACAGCATTGTTGTAGTAATAATACCTACAAGGCTCGGCTGATAAATTTTGTACACTAGCATTGTGCTACATGGATACAAAAGGTACTATCAAGTTAGGCATGACAGCACATGATAGCTGAAATACCCTTCCATAAACCTGTGATAATGCGTTGAAATCCGTTTACCGATTTCTTTTTAGTGGTAGTTAAAATGGAGTCGAGTACGGCCAGTATGTCAACACGGTTAAAACAGCGCTCAGTGGCTGGATTTTTAACAGCAGAAAATGTGAATTCTATAAATATTTTTCTTTGTTTAAAAGTGGTTTACGGTAGTGAAACTATTGACAGAAGTACTGTGAGTAGGTGGGCGTTGAAATTTCGCAAATGTAAAGGTGGTAAAACGACAATTGAGGACACACCTTGCAACAGATGATCAATTTCTACGACTGACGAGAATCATCGATAGGAGTTGGACGATTTGCTTCAAAGTGACCGATAAATCACCCAGTAACATATCGCTATTCAGTTGAGCATGTCTAAAGAACAAGTAGGCCATATTATCGAGCAATTGGGTTCCGTAAAATTTATGCATGATGGGTACCATACTAGCAGTGGCTCCCCACAAGCTGAAGTTTGAGCCTATTCTGCAATCACCATTCTCACCAGATTTGGCTCTGTGCAACTTCCACTTCTTCTCTCATCTCAAGAGGGATCTCAAAGGTAATCATTACACCACCGATGATGAGGTGAAGGAAGCTGTGGCCACTTGGATCCGAGAAAGACCACCAGAATTTTTCAGTGACTGAATGCAAAAACTTGTCACACATTAGGAAAAGTGTATCAGTATAAATGGGGATTATACTGAAAAATATACACTGCATTTTATAGCTAAGATATTGTACTTCTATTTCTTTTTTTATTTCACTCTTATCTCTTTACATTCTCATACTATGCATATATGTGCAAAATTTATCAGCCAAGCCTCGTATTTCACATTTTTAAAACAGGAGATAATGTCTTCGTAAAAAGAAATTTACCTACAGTAAGTACAAAATTGCATGATAGCAGCTCTTTCAACACAGAGAAATTTACTTATTAAAAATGTTCCTTTTTATATATAAAAGTCCCGTTTTATTTTTTCAATTGTTTACAAACAGCTGTAATCACTTGATATTCACATAACTTGTGTTTTGTAATCTGCAAGCTTAATTCACAAATGATTTAATATTAAAATGTCTCAGTTTAAAAGCAGGTTAGGTGGACACATGAGATAGATAGTCTGTAATGTTTACAATTTCTTTAAGTTAAATGAAGAAGCAAGACAGAATCAGTTACTGTCAAAAAAAATCGTGTCTGCAACTGGTATTACCCCTTGTTTGGAGGATTGTAAGTGAATCCCAAACAAACCCAAACCCAAAATATTAAAAGAGGAAAAAATTAAACTAAATCAATGATCGATAAATGAGATGAATATTTCAGAAAAAATAAAAACAACTTTATTAAATGTTTATAGAATGTTTATGACTATTGCAAACATAAATTTGAAAGAAAGCAAGCCATCTTTTCACACTCTTGTAAATAACTTGGGGCTTAAATGGAGGAAGACTACAAATGATAGATGTTATTTGTGTGAAAACCATGACATTCAGATTTGTAGAATTAATTATTTACAACATAAAATGCAGTACTGACGTGATGGTCAGAATATAGTTTATATTGACAAAACTTACATGCTGTAAGTTTAACATTGTTAATACATGACATTTCGTTATCATATATAGTTTAATATTGTTGTAAGATATATAGTTTAATATCATTAAGTACTTAGCAACGATGGTTGTCATGCTGGATTTGTTTCCAACACTTTACTTATTTTTGAATCAAGCTATATATCCAGGGATTACTATGATGATACAAATCTCTCAAATGTTAAAAGATGGATCAAAGAAAATCTCATAGTGAACCTACCTGATAACTATTGTTCTTAACAATGCCCCTTATCACAATGTAGTAGGAAACCCCTCTCCAAATTTTAATTTGAGAAAAGCTGAAATGCAAAAGTGGTTGAGTAGTTACTGTATTCTGTTTTCATTCTCAGTGTTGACACTTGAGTTGTACGACCTAATTAAAAATACAAAAAATGCTTACATACGATGTAAACAGAAAGTGGTTACTTATAAAACTGATAAAATTTTAGAAGCACATGGACATTCAATAGTAAGATTTCCACCTTATCATCTGCAATTAAACCTTACTGAAGAAATATGAACAGAATATGAACTACTGAAGGAAATTAAACACCATTCTGGAAGTAGTAATGTTGATGATATGTTGGGATACATCAAGAAATGTCTACAAGATAAATTTACAACCATGGATGCGCCTGAGTGGAAACCATATTAACCCTGTTGAAAATATTGAAAATGAATGTTTATTAGATAATTTGGTATATCAGTATGTTATTAACTTATAGGGTGATTCATCATTTATTGACAGAAATTAATTATCTTTCCTATTTACAAAAGATAAAAATTAATTTTGTTTTTATTTGTTAGTAAAATATACTCATTCAGTATGAAGGGATTTTAATATAAATTTATTTAATTTACATTTAAAATAGTTAAAACTTTACTGTTAATTTGATTCATTTTTTTTAATCATTTTTTGGTTTGCAAATTAATGTAATTATTAAAAAATAATATGGAAATTTCTTCATTGTTTATTTAAGTTTTAAATAACTGTTATTAGAAAATATCAAAAAGGAAAAATAAAAAAAAATATATATATATCATACCAATGGAATTTTAGGATCATAACAATAACCAAATTTCTCTTAAGAGATAAGTAGTATTGCTTCTTAAGAAAATAATAAAAAAATTTGCTGTGTTTGATCTCATTTAACTAACACTATCATGCTCTTTTGTATGCATTGTACGTATTATTAAAAATCGTTGGTCCAGCAGTTTTCTTCTCCAAAATGGCTAACCAAATCAGTTATTCAACTGCCTAAGACCGATTCTTGAGACATAATTTATGCTTCTCCAAATTTAGTTATTCTTCAGGTAACTGCAGCTGCTTAGATAGAATTATGATTCGTTAATGAAACATTATTTAATATTATACACATACTTCTTAAACAATTGAATCCACTTACAGCAATTAATCTGTGTAGCTTTAACTGATTCTCTAAGTTTTTGAAAAACAGTGGTTCTGTAAGCCATATCTTTAAGTTCTATAATGCTCTTAAATCTATTATTTTAGAAATTCTTACCTGTAAAAATAATTGACAAATGGTATCAGAAATCAAGTTTTTTAATATAGTCAACCTCTTTGACTGGTAGTCCTGAAAGGCAATAGCTAGAATTTATTATCTCCTACCCTATCATTATTATGAAAGCAGTCAGAAAATATTAAAAAATTTTATACTCAATTTATTGGTACATGTGTATCAGAAAACACATCCCAAAATAATTATTTCACCTGCATTTAAGTTTTCATTCTCAGATAATATTCAAAAAATAAAAATTTGCTCTTGTGAAAAATTCATTTTAGATTTCTACAGAACAAGTATTTTACAAAGTACGTAGTTGACTGTTTAACTGAAGGAATGTATGTCATGTTAAGAATAAAACTCATTTTACTAACAGGTAATAATTTCCCCACATCTCTGCTGCTGGGTCAGTTGCAGAAGTTATGGATCATCTTATATATGCTGTGTATTTCAAGGTGCTGTTCAATGCATATTAACTATTTAGATTTAGTTACATCAAGTAGAAGTCTTACTGAAAAGTTCATACTACAGTTGGATACTTTTACATACTGCTCAATTTTAGGGATGGTTAAAGATTTTCTTTAGCAGCTTGAGCCTGTTCTCAAATGGCTCTACAATATCTAGGGAAAAACAGTTTTTTCCCCTGTATATACTTGAACCAATGAATATAAAATTATTGGTCAGTGATCATTTGTTAACTCACTTTATCGTGGATTCATATACTCCATTCTCCCGAGAAATGTTGGGCAGGATAGATGTACAGTGTGTGGATGCAGCCATGAAGCATGCCTTTGTATAGGTTTCTCTCATTTCACAGTTTTTCTTGAAATATTTTACCTGTCAACAAAAGGAAAAAGAGTGAATCCATCTTTTCTTTTCCAGTTCCTTCTTCCCTGTTGGTGTTTTCTGAGTTTTAAGAAGTATGATTTATTGTTTCTTGGATAGAATGTATTAGTTTATTTTGAGAAAAGTTAAAGAATTGAAAAATACTATGCAGGAGTGCCACAATACAAAATAAAACCTTAGTTAGAGCTGTCATGTGTAACTTTTACTAAACAAATACTACCTTTTCATTTTCAAAAAGCTTAAAACTAAATTTATTTAATTAAAATATTAATAGTTAAATTGTGAAAAAAGGAATGTTTTCATCTTTTGACAATTTTTTTTTGAACTTTGTTTATATGGCAGCACTTAATCTACAGTAAAATGGTGCACTGGACATATTGGGTAGAAAAATTATTTATTGAATAAACACGATTAGTAGTGAATGCGTTAATAAATTTTTATGTATTACCTTATTTTAGTAAAAATATGACCACAGACATACTGTTTGTTAATGTTACTAGTCTTTGATTTACTTTATTTTAATATGTATTTATAGAACTTTCAAACCAATCCTAAATTATGTATTTACTTAAGTACTAAATAAAAATGGGATTTCTTTCTTCTTCGTATTCAAGAGTTAAAAAATCTTTTATTCTGATCTTTACATGATACATTATATAGATCTCATTAGGATTGAGTAAGTATCCTGCTACATGGATAAAAAAAGGAACTTCCAGACATTTGCCTGGATAAATCAAAGGAAACTTGTAAAACCTTGATCAGAGCAGCATCTCAGAATATAAAATTAATTATAATATAGAAAATACATGTGATTAAAGTTCCTATTAATTATTTAAAATTAACACATGAAATAATGTTAATAAAGTAAATATATGAAAATACTAATATAAATGAATAAATAAATTAATGATATAAATATAATGAATATGTAAATAAAGTATATGAAGTAAAATGAAAAATACATTGCATTGAAATAGCAAGAGTTATCTTGACGCTTAAAAATTAATAACTTTAAATAGATATATGTAGGCTTGTAACAAAGGGACATTTTTATTTAAGAATATTGTAGGATTTATATAATAACATATACACATCTTTATTTACTAGTAAATTTAACCTTCTTATTTTTTAGTAAATTTTTATTTTGTTTTAAGTACCATAATAATATTAATTTTATATTCTATAGTATAACTTTTGTAAATTGTTTTTTATTTATTTGTTTATTAATTTTTAGAGCTGAAATATAAATTTTTCTGATGTTTATGATAATAATAGTAACAAGGTGGTTGATATTATTTATTTTACTATGAAATAAATTAATATCGTTGGTGATGGGTTTTTTATATTTCTATTTAAAAATACAGTGAGGTAAGGTTAGGGGTTTAGTATTTGGGATTGGGGAGTATTGAGTGCGAGTGAACAGTTTTTTGGTGGGGTGGTTTTTCAGAAGATGATGCAGAGGAAGCCCAAGATACTGCCACACATCTGATTGTCTGGCAATTAATGACTCGGTAAACTATATCTAAATTACATACTATTTTATATTGGTCATCTAAAAACGCTTTTAATATTCATTTGTTTATTTATTAATAATTCATCTCTATGCAATAAACAAATTTCTTTCATTTACATATCTTGTACAGTTTTCACCTACTTCTTAATTCTTATTGTTTAATCTGCTCATTTAACCTAATCTGTCTTCTGTTACTTGGTAGCATAGAGCTTTTATTCTGTATATTCATAGATATTAATAACTATTCATTCTATAAGCAAATGGTGTTTGGTGTAAATACTTCTGCAAGGGGTAATACTATTTCATTTTATGACTTAGGTATTTTTGTGCTTGCTTTCACTCTTTGTTTATAAAAAAATTAGTTTTCAGACTTTATTATGAACATTTTCTCCATAACATCCATTTATGTTATATTGACTCGACTAAATTTCTGAAACTTTTTACAGTTAGTAAACTTCAGTGTAATGATTAATATTTTATTATGCTTTCTCATCATATTACATAATGATAAGCTGCAAAGAGAGCAGAAAATTTTTCTTATCAAAATAAATTCCTTTAGTGTTGACCCCTAGGTTTTTGTGCTATGATTCCACCACATTTTTAACATACTGAACATTCAGAAAAATTAGCTGTTACCTCTCCAAGTATTGAATTCTTCTGTATTTTTTATAAAATCAAAATGTTAATTCTTATTCATTCATTAATTAAACTTGTGTTTATTTTATGTGCAATTTATAATTAATATACTAAGTACCTTACAAAACTACAGTACTGTTAAGTTTATTATTTTATAATTATAAACAATCTTTAGTCAATGAATCATTAAATGATAATAATAACGGGTACCTGTAGTATAATTATGTTTTATAACATTATATGATAACACAATACATAATTAAATAAACTGGTTCAAAACGTGCTGCTCTTTTTTGCAATGATTATTGCATTCAAAAGTGTGGGCCTTAAAGAAAAGACCCCTGATCTGAATTTACTGCCTGTGTTTTAATGCATTTAAACGAGTTACAGTGCTTTATTGTATCACTGAAAGGATTACCTTTAACCATTTTTAACTCCATGCAACAGTTATTTTAATTCATATCTTATCATAAATATTACTGTTTTAAATACAGTATTTTTGTTTATTCATTATAAATAGTATTATATTAAAAACTACAGCATAAGGAGTAGATAGTTGTAAATGTCAGTTTCTCATGAAACTATACTTGTTCTGTGAGGCCCTAGATCCAGAATTGTTATTAGGCCATCTTCTGTAACTACACCAAGAATTTTTCCTGGAGGGTTGTACACCTAAGTATAGAAACACTAATTTAAATGGGATTGAATCAGATCAAAAAATAAAAGATTATTTACATCCAATATTTTAATGTCATCAGAAAAATATTAGATGATTGTTTAGAATACTCATGTGTAAATTACAAGAAAAATTATGTCTAATAGAGAGAGACCCCCCCAGATTTCTTCATTCTACCGATCCATTATTAATGAGGATATTTAAAATCAAATTGTCATTAGAACTTGATTTTAAGTTTGAAAAAGTTGTTTTTCATGGTTTAGCTTTAAATTTCAATGATAGGACAACATTGATTTAATCACCTTTTTACAATGCTTACTGTTTCCAAATTCATCCCAGTAGAGCATATTTGCAAACTTTTCTATTTTTATGAAAATATCATTCTAAATTCCATCAAATTTTGAAAAGTGCATTTTTGTTTTGTGATACATACATTATGTATAATCTATTATTTGAGAAAATCAAGCAAAAATAGAATAAATCTGAAAAATTACATTTAGTTAAAAATAGATTGTTATTACAATGTTATTTTTGTTAATGCTTAGGGTTATTTCATATTGGCTCGTAAGGGCTACTATAAGTTTATTGGCTTTAAGGGGAAAAAACCAATTGTTTTGTGTCTGTGTATGCTTGCTCTGATTTTTGCCTTTAATTTTCAGGCTTTGTTATGCAGAATGTATCACAAAGTGATGCACTTTGGTATAGTGTAATTCGAATTTTTCTAAATTTTCTTTGTTTTATTCATTTTATCTTACACCATTTTGTTCAGAATTAAATTCTCTACAAGTTCTGTTTAAAAGTTTCATGTGTTTATTATCATATTAAGATAATATCTCGGGTCAAAAACCATTAAAAAAAAAACACTAATTCTGTCCCTTAATTAACTTCCTAAAAATTTCAGTAAGACCTCAATTCATGGGATAGCTGAAATCCAAGTGAAATCTTTTACTTGCCATAACTCACAAATTAACCATTTTAGAACATATGAACTTTTTCCATTATTTTCATGAGTAGAGCAGCTTATGAAAGTCCCAAGAGAACTTCAGGATAAACCTGCACATAGAAAATCAACAAACAAATTAATTTCAGCAATTTGCCTTTAGACCATTAGAATAACAGGAATTACAGTACATTGACTTTTCACAAGAGTATGTTTGATGTCAAATATATTTTTTGTTTGCAATCGTTTAACATTTATCACTTATTTATATCAGAGTATATTTTTTAGTGATATAGTAATTACATTTCATATCTCATAAGTATTCAAATAATTTCAGTGTGTCAAATTTTCTTCTTAATTTTACAGACTTTGGGAGAATGGGTATAATCATAGTAATTTGACCCATTGTGTAGATTTCCCAAATAATTTATTTGAGGCAAAGCCAAAGTGGTTAGAAAACAACACCACTTCTTATTTCCTTAAACAAGAGATAAGTCTCTTTCAAAGAAATTCCTAAGTATTTATAAATTCTTATTCTCTCAGTCAGCTGTATTTTTGTATTTAATTTACTCTGGATTTTGAATCTTTAGCTGTTAATTAATTTGCCCTTGAATTTAGGCTAAAAAAATTTATTTTAAGGCCATACTTCTCGCAATTAATATTTAAACATTCTACTAAAGTAGTAATTCGATCAGGTTTTGCACCAATATTGCTGTGCTATTCTATACACATATATTTCTGATTATTTTGCTGTTAACTTTTGTTCTGACATGTTCTCTTGAACATAGGCTCACTATATAAAATAAATAAATAATGAGAATATTAAAATACAATCACTGAAATGCTTATAATTCCTACATATTTACTACCTAATTCTTATTTTTAAGAATTTGTCATTCTTGTTAATGGCATACCTTGTCTAACACTTTCTCAAAATCAATGAAACAGGTATTTATATCATGATTTAGGCCAAGGTATCTGTGAACTAGGACATGCATCTCAATCAAAGATCATTTCTTTCTAAATCCCAACGGTAAGTTTGTTATATTTTCCTCTAGTCTGTTATAGATTCTTCAGATTGTTTTATCAATTTTCAGAAATATCTTTAAATAAATAAATTTATTGGATTTTAGTAAAAAATGAAACTTTTGAATTAGAATAGCTTTAATGGAACATTAAAGCTTTTGTAGCATGGAATCATGATCAGTTAATGCTAACTCAGAAACACAGTCTAAAAATAAATATAAGATTGATCAAACAGTAATAAGAATTTTTTATTTGCTGTTTATTTGAATCTTTTTTCTGTTTATTGGTAGTACTGTCAGTGGATGTACATGTTAATTTTCAGCCAGCTGCTATGCTTAGTTTGTGTATGTGGAGCAAAGAAGCAAGACATACTTTACTATGTTCTGCAACTTTTGTGTGGTGAAATGTCAGATCAGAGAATATGTTTGAAATTTTGCATTAAAAACAGAGTAGAGTGTAATGAAGTGTTTATTTAAAATGTTAAAGAAAGCCTTTAGTAATATTGCTATGCCACAACCATAAGTTTATGAGTGGTACAAATGCTTTCAGTAAGGCCAAGAAGACATCAAAGATGACTTGAGATCTACACATCAATCATTAATGAAAATGTCAAAAAATTTAAAAAGATTGTGCTTGCGTAGAAACTCCATTAGAGAAGTTGCCAAAGAAATAGAAATTTAATTTGGCTCATGCAAAGCAATTTTTACTGATACTTTGAAAATGAAATGAGTGACAGCCAAATTTGTTTTAAAATTAATAAATTTTCAACAAAAACAGCAAAATTATCACCGAACAATTGCTTACTGATATTGGTAATGACATAGCTTGCTCAAATGTGTCATAACTGGTGATGAAGTATGGGTGTATGGCTATGATATTGAGAACAATCCCCATTCATCCCAGTGGAAGTTTTCTGAGGAGCCAAGATTGAGAAAAGCACATCAAGTCCAGTCAAGTGTTAAGGTTCTTGTATGTTCTACTAGAATGAAATTGTTCATCATAAACTTCTACAAGATTATATGGTCAACAAGGAATACTATCTAGAACTTTTACACAATTTGTGTGAGGCAATACAGAGAAAACAACCTGAACTTTGAAAAGACAACTCATGAATTTTGCACCACAACAATGCACTGGCATACATCGGTTTACTTATCTAATAGTTCTTGGTGAAACATATCTCATTCAGGTGCCACAACCATCCTATTCTCCAGATATGGCTCCATGTGACTTTTTTCCCAAACTTAGAAGAACAATCAAGGAATAATTTTTATTTTTCAAATAATAATTTTATTTTTCAACAATAAATGATATAAAGGTAAAATCGCAGCCAAGCTCAAAGGCAATCTCCAAAGAAGTGTTTCACCAGTCTTTTCAAACTGGAAGCTAAGTTGGCATAAGTGTATAATATCACACTACTTTGAAGGGAACAGAATAAACATTGAAGATTGAATATAAAACTTTCAAAGAAAATTAAAACCTCATACCATGTGTTTTTCAGATTCATCAAAACAAGCACATCACAATAATGGAGATATATTATATACTGATGTTTCTGTATTTGGAATGTTATTTACTACTTTATCCATCATGAGAATTATAAATTTTTACATAAAAACTGTTACAGTCCATACTACAATTTGATAAATTTATCTGATGATTCAAAAATGGATCAGTCTGCTGTCCATTGTACAGTATTTGCAACAGGCTAAATAGAGAACTTAGGTGTGATAAGTCCAAAGTGACACCTAATAGTAATTATATGTGGGGAGGGGGCATTGTATACTGGTAAGAAATTATTATTTTTTGTGCACGATTCCTTAGTGGCTTATATTACAGTTTATTAATCTGATGTGATATCTTTCAGCAGACGTTTAGGACTTGTTTAATAATAATAAGATCTCAGAATTAGGAGGTTTTTTAATGATTTTCTTAGAGATTCCAAAAATTATAATTTCACTTATGTTCCTCTGAAAATTATATCTTTTAGTTAAATATATTTAGTTTATACAAACTAGTTGTATTAAATGATGCTTAAAAATAATTGTACTTGAGAACATTTTATATTGTTAAATATTAAATAACTTTGAAAAAGTTTGTTTTTGGTAAAAAGTTTTTAATATTAGTTTTTTTTGTTTGATTTAAATTATTCAAAATTTCAGTGTAATGTAATAAAATCAGTAAAACTTAATTAAAATAATAATTATCAATTATTTATGTGAATTCTTATGTTACTAAAACTTTTAAATTTTAATTATTTTTTATATTTTGTAGTAATAGCTGTCCAACAGTACTCTTTTTTTAGTGAAATATACTTTACATGACAAGTTTGTTTTAGTAGTTAATTATTAATTTTCATAAGTAATATTTAGTTTTTGTGTATAAAAAACTAAAAAATATTTCTCCAGTTGTTACTATGCATTAAAAAAACATATAAAGTATCTTTAAAAAATGATTTGAAAAATTTGTGCTAACTGCATTGTTTATTATGATTAATAATGTTTGTTATAAAATATTCAGGTAATAGTTACATCTCGGATATTATAAAAATTTCCAACAATATTAATTATGTAACTGTTTTAAATTTATAATACAATACAGGATTGAAAAATTTATATTAGAATATCTAGTTGTAAGGATTCACCATATTCTCTTGACTAGATTTCTGTTCAACACAAACAACTGCTATTTTAAAATCTCTTTAAATGCTCTTAACTTCTTTGTTTTTTAATATTGATTGCATGTCCTGGTTATAAAAGCAATAAAGGGCTGTTGAAGTATTATGTAAACATAAGAGGGATTTGCATTTTTCTTACTTCTGACAAGTGGCAGGAAGTTTCTCCAACTATAAATATGATAAAAATTTATTTAGCCAAATTTATTTATTCATCAGTGCATAAAACATGTTGTATGTTCATTTTTGGACAATAATGAAGTTACTTAAAAAAAGTTTTTGACAATAAGTAATTGAAAACTATATTTCTATTTCAGTACTAAAGTATTGTCTTAATTTAATTATAGCTGACTGGCTTGAAATTAATGTTACCAGTTAACTTTTTTCCCCCATTGTCCTTTTTTCCCCCATTGTCCACAGTTTCACTAACCTCATAAATTCTTTGAATTTTTGTACCAAGTAGTCAGTTATATTAAAAAATGTTGGAATCATTAAATTATATCTTAATAAAGATATATCAGTTTATTTTATTCACAAATGTAAATTTTTTATTTGAACTGGGTTGATTTTAGTCTGAAAGTAACATAACCAAACCAACTATTATTCTCGTATTATTAAGCGTTTTGAAACTTGAAAATTTATTAAGAGTGAATACCTTTTGAAGAATTCAGATACATTTGGAAGTGAAGTGATTTGACAAAAATTGCATATTTATGTAGTCTTTTTTCCATACTTTTTCATTTGCAACCACTATATTATGAAATAGACTTCTAGAGAAGAGAATTTCCCTCAAAAATATTGAGTTTTCTTATTTTTGCAGCTGATTACAGATATATTTGTGACAGCATGTATATATGCTATCACAGACTTATTAAAAAAAAAAGTTTTTCTTTTTAACTTTTGTGTATTTTATAATATTCCATTTCAAGCAATATGTTATGGTAACAGTAATTAAATATTTTCCAGGTATTGCTTTAAAATTAGGAGAATCTTAGCACATTTTTATATAACATTTTTCACATTGTTATTGTAATTCTTGAGTGCTTTTTGTATACAGACATGTTGACATTTATAGTAAAGTGTATTCTACACATTCGTTCAAAATAAACATGGAAGCAACATTTTTTTAAATTATTTATGAAATACCAATTTAACCATAGGAGGTAGTATGAGTATTTCCTGAATTACATACTGCAACAGTAGTGTACTGGATAAATTGGAGTCATGAATCGTAACCCTGCTGTACTAGTTTACCAACTGGCATCATATGAGTACTGTGTGCATGATGCTCACTCTAGAGATCAGTTTAATAATCATTTACTGCGACTTGAAAAACTTCATTAAAATTTTAAAGATGGTTCATTAGATCAAACAGGTTTTTGAGTAGTGAGCTTGTTTCTAGCTTGTTGCTAGAATCTAACAACATGATATTCTGGGCAACCTTTCACAAGAAAAACACCAGAAAATGTGGAGAAAATTTGAGAAATTATCCATGAGAACTGTTACAGGATGTGCCAAGAAATTTTAAGTGGAAATTTAAACATCCATTGTGTTATTGCAAAGTTTGACTGTAGACTTTTATCATTTGATCAAAATCATTTTATCAGTTGATGTGTATCATTAGCTTCATGACACACTCAACAATCCTAGTTTTCAACAACAACCTACATAAATTGGAGGACAAGCAGAAAAAATCAATGCAATCTTAACATCTGCCCAGGCATTACAAGAGAAGGGCATCACATTAATGCTGAAGGTGGGTGTTTTTGGTGAGTTATAAATAAAAAATTGCTTTAAATTGAAATTCTGGTTTGTTTTTTTTTTACAATTACCAATCATCTTAAAATATAAGTAGCCTCTTTGATAGTATATGCATTGATAACAGTGCCTCTTCCATTTTCAAAAGAAATGGAGCATTCTCTTTCCTGGGGACTGTCCAGACTAGAGGTGATTCTTTTTTCGATATATTCTACTTTATCAAAGCAATGAGCTTTCAGCTTTGTTCTAAGTTTGGGAAACAAAGTCATAGGAGGCTACATCCATATAATGATCATAATTGGAGATGAAAGGTGCGTTTACAGAATTTAAAGACAAAACAACAGCCATCTCAATGGAAGAGCAACAGATAGTCAAAAACAAACAAGGTGCATTATAAGTACAACAAAATGGCATGCTATTGTAGAATTTTGACATTAAAAGGTGCAAATCAATTGATTAATTGCATCATTGTTTTCACAATTGTTCCTACTGGTGTTACAGTGGATTCTGACTTTTTTTTACATTGTGAGACTTATGAGAGAAAATGTATGATAAAAAAGACCATAATTGTGCAAAAAGATCAAAATGAGCTGTTGTACCATAACAATGCACCCACATACACTCTCTCAAAACGACCCAATTTTTTATGAACAACATGGTAATTGTTCCATACCCTAAATACTCTTTGGATATAGCCTCCTAACTGACTTTGCTTTGTTTTCCAAACAAATATCAAAGCTGAAAGCCCATCACTTTGACACTAGAAGATATAAAAAAGAATCACCTGTTACCCAGGAAAGAGATTTCTCCAACTCTTGAGGAGTGGAAGAGGCATTGGAATCAATCTGTATACTACCAAAGAGACTATTTTGAAGGAAATGGCAGATATTTATAAAAAAAGAATGGTAAGCGAATAATTAATTCTGTTAGTCTTAATTCAAAAACTTTTCAATACCTTGTATAATCCAGTAAACTAAACAGACGAGAATTTCAATTTAAAGCAATTTTTCACTTATAGCTCACTTTAGATGTCAAAAATATCCACCTTCACCATTAATGTAATGAACTTTACATGTAATGCCTGGAAGGCTTAGAGAATGTAAGCTAAAGCTCATACGATTTATTCAGTTAAGAAATTCACTAACATCAGTGTTGATATTTGGATATGGCATATACCAACTAGTAGCTATAACCAGCATTCTTATTTATTAGCATCTAACAAGGCTACAATATTTGCAGTAATCATCTGATAAAATTCAACCATTAATGTCAGAATTAAAAAATTGGAACCAACTATTTTTTATCAAGAAATTGCATCCCATTAGATTTTCAGAGAATGTAATTTTTTAACAAATAATAGAAGTTTTCCAAAACTAATTAATTTTCTTAAAAGTAGTATCTGAACAAATAAATTACATTGGTACATAATATATTAGTTTTGGATTGTATGGGTTTATGAATGTTCTGTATATTTAATTCATAAATTGAACAAGAGAGCTTTGAATTAGCCAGAGTGAAGCTGATTAACTAAAACAAATTTAATCATTTATTATTAATAAAAACTTATAACTAACATACTTAAGAAAAAATTTCATTTCCAGACATATCAGCTGCATTATTGGTGCTGTTTATTTATAACACATTACTAGAGCTTTGTTTTACTTACTTTTCTTGTTTATTTTTTAACATAAACGTCTTTCTGCTTGGGAAATGGTTATTTGAATCAGAAAAATTAATTCCATGTTTGTTTCCATAAATTTTGCAGCTTAATAAAATTATTTTGTTGATACCATTTTTTAGCTTATATTGTAATTTTCAGCCTTAGTATCTAATACATGTACATTTTAAATAATTTCAAAAATTTGTCATCTTCAGCATCTTTGAAGATTTTATTATCTTTTGTAATTCATCCAGCCTGTTATCATTCTCTGCTATGCCTTACATTATCTTTCAGTTCTATAATAAAAGGATTAATTCACATGCAGTAATTATTTTGCACCATATATTAAATTTGGTTTCCTCATTGTTGTACATATTTATACACAATGGTTGGGTGGAAATTTGTGAATTATTAACGTTTGAATATTTATATTCTTATTCAGAAAATATTAAGATTATAGTCAATTTGGATATTGTATTAAAATTAATTTGTAATTTTAAAATATTATGTACATTTTGGTATATTAAACTGACTGAATATCCTGTAGCTTGCAGAGTTTTTATAATTTTGTAGAGAAAATAATACTAAATTTCTCCTTCATTTTCTATTTTTTTAAATTTCAAAGACATTGTTTATATCCAGAGTTTTCAAAGCTAATTATTCTAATGTAATAAAAATTCAGTCTCTCTCTATCCCTGAAACCTTTTTTAAAAATCTATTTGATGGGCAAGATTCAAGTATGATCTCTTTTTATTAAATTCCTGGTTTGGGTTCAGAATTGTTCAAATCATTTCTCTAATTAGTACATAAACAAGTCAGTAATTCATTACAGTCTGATTAATTAAGGTATCTGCTTAATTAGTAATAGGTCATTACAATCTTGAAACTTTCCTCTCCCACAAATGAATAATTACTACCATTTTTAGAATTTTTATTTATTACAAAACTTTTAGGATGTTTTGATTTGTTTTATGCAATAACTATACTTTGCTATTTTGCACCATCAGTCTTTACTGCATCATTTCCTATGCTCTCAGCATATTTACTACATCGTACATTTTCAGTTGTTAGCTCTAACATTATAATCTTTTTATTCTCTGATTTTCAGAATATTTTTTTTCTGTAACCAAATGAACTACTCCTACATCCTTCTAATAATAGCAATCAGCTTAATTCTTTTAATACCTTTTCTTTTTAAATTAATAACACTTAAATAATAATAATTCTCCATTTGCAACTCTTCACAATAGTTGAAATTTTCCAATTACAACACTTTTCCTTTCAAAATTATTCCATATTTTGTTTTTTACTCCACATTTGAAAACCCTTTGCTTATTTGTTAATTTCTTTTTACAACCTCAGACATAATTTGAGATTTATTTTAATGAGGAAGATGAGGTGGATGAAATGATAAACACGAAATTCCTTACAAGGAATTGAACTCAGGACCAATTTATTATTTACTTTGCGCATTTAACATTCTTATTAAATACTATATTGCTTTAAAAGACTTGTGATAAACAGTAATCGACTGGAAAAAAGATTATACTCAAAGATTGTTTACTAATTCTCATTTAAATTCTAAATGTAAATGGCCAGTTTGATTTTTAAACAGTGTTCATTAGTAGGTACTGCAGAAAAAGTATAAATAAGCGAATAAATAAATAGAAGTAGAAGAAATAAAAAAATATATATATATTAATTGGCAAATAAAGAGTTTTTACAAAACACTATAAAACAACTGTTGTTGTTTTAGACAATTCCAATAAAAATTGTAAATCGAGTTTAACGCCATTTAAACCTCCAATCCAGACTGCCTGCTATGACTTCACAATCAACTCCTTGCTTGTCTCTTATGGGTTGGATAGATAAAAGTTATCTCAAGGAAGATAAGGACAACATAAACCGTAAATCAGATAAAGAAATATTTCCACCCATGAAGAGAATTTAAGGTTGGATGACCATTATTTGTTATTTTGTTTGAAAAATTTCACAAAAAAATTTTTAATAAACTTAAAATTCATAAAGTCTATTAGATATTGGTCTCCTATCATTGTTCAATAATGAAATTTCTGCTGCACTATTGATGAAGTAAGTTTCCTGACTATCTGATTCCCTGTTTATTATGCACATTTTTAAAAACTATCATTTCTAACAAACTATTATTTTGAGATAAGTTTCCAGGCAATGCTTGGCTACAGCTAATTTCCCTGATTTGCATTTATTGAGTCAAATTGCTTCTTTATTTTATTTTCATTTTTTTTTTTTTTAATTTGTCATACGTATCTTAAGTTCTAGTTATTGTCTTTGCAAATCAGTATATAAATGCCATCTCTTTCGACAGGTTTAATTATACCAACAGTATTTCTGAGAACAGAGACCAATTTTCTAGATAAAGACTTTAATTTAGTTTTAATTTTTTTAAATATTTATTACCACATTGCTGTAGGGAAGGCACTATGCAGTTTTTAATACATGTTTTTTTAGATCCTTCTCTATTTTTCTGTTCTTCTGGAATATAGTGTTTTGCTGCATTTGCTAAATTTTTGTTGACTTTTCAATGTTATCAATGGTCTTTCTAATAAAACCATCGAACTCAGAGGTATTGTAAATAATTAATTTCTCTGTGATAAGCCTCAGATCATGCGCCACCTGTTGGCACTGGGTAAACAATCTCATTAAAAGTTGCCATCTGATCTTCCACTGAGTAAAAAAATTGTTATCACCTATAAATTTTCATACTTTTCAATATATACCAAGAGTTATTTTATTATCATTAAACTAATTTTAAATCCATTAATGGCAACATTTGTTTACTTTCAGTTTCATAGTTAATTTTAATGTTTTTATCGATTTCAAAAGTAAGATTTCATACTTTTTATGATGAAATGGATGTAAGTACCTTTCAAACCAGTGTTGATAATCTTGAGATAAGAATGCTTGAGATAAGAAACTTGACACAAGACACTGATCTTCCTCAAAAAATGACATAACCATTGTCAGGAATAAAAATCATCGACAACCTTCTATGGAAGTGAGAATTCGAGTTTTCTTATTAACTTTTTCACAGGGTTGAAAGTAATGCTGCATATTAGTTTTCAAAATTAATTTATTCCTACAAATGACTTTTTCACTTTAACTGTATAATTAGCATCATTATTCTTAGAGTCAAAACTTCTTATTTGTACCACTTGCACCTAAGACTGCTTACATGTCATAAGAAAGAGTGAGGTAGATAGTTAAGTAAAAAATGTACCCTTTTGTTTGAGAAACAGTGCATAATAATACACTCTGTCTACACTTGGGAAAATTATTTTCCCAAGTTCCTTATTAAATATTTTATTCATGAAAATCTATTTAGTCATTCTGTGTATTTACATTTAATTAATTTGTGTTTAAAATATACGTAACTGTTTATTTGTGTTTTATTTTTAAAGTAACATGTTACTAATAATAATTAAAAATTATATAACATATTTATTTGCGTAAAACAATCTAACCATTTGAATTTTGTATGTTATAATTTAAAATTATTATAAAAATTTTGCACTTGTAATGTGATAATTTGCATGTTATAAATAACTGTTATTTATTACATAAATATGCACTAAATAAAAAATTACTGGATTAAGAACTGTTAATAAATATTAATATGCTTGTGACTTAACATTTTGTATTACATGATTGTAAATGAAACCATTGTATTATTTATTAGTACATATTTTTGTGATCATAGAATGGGGTTGGATTTTATGCATGATTATTTTTTTATGTACAAATATAAGAATTTTTGTAAAATTTAATTTATTTTATTGATATTTTAAACAAGTATGTAAGAATTATTTTTAACCAATATTGGGGTTTATCATTTTAAATTTTAATTTTATAAATATATTCTGAAAATTGAGTCACAAACTTAAAAAATCCAGCTCAGTTGAATCCTAACATTATAACAATAATTCATTTTCTCAACGACCATTACTTTAGTAACAGTTGTTGAAAAATGTTGCTAATTTTAATTGTCAGTTCCTGGCAAAAAAAAAGTTAATTTTAAATCATCTTTGCTTTTAACGAACATTGTTTCTTATTGTTAATTGAAACATTAAAATTGCATTGATGTTTGCATTCAAATATTCATGACCTTTTGATGGCCTTAGAAAATGTTGCCGAAATTAGTAACAAATTTTTATTACTTTCAATAAAATACGTTTTTTCTTCAATTTATGAGTGTTTTAATTTGTAATAATTCTATTTGACTTTTTTTATATAATAAATTTACTCAAAACAAACTCTGTTTTTTATATTGTTTTAATTAAAGTACAAATTAAACTGGTATTTATACAAATATATAAACAATAACTAAAATTAAGCAGAATAAATTGCAACAAATGTAACAAATATTGTTGAATTTTCATGAAACTTAACTGAATTTTATGATTTACATTTGATGTTACATTATTTATCAAATCATGAATTATACAGATTCATGTTGCTTAGACATCATAAAGTTTAATATAGAGTAGTTCAAGATGCATAGTAAGTCATTATTTATTATTTCTTTCGATTGATTTACTAATATTTATCATACTGGATGTAACATTCATATAAATCTGTGACTTCTAATTTGCACAAAGTTTCAATAGAATAGATGTTATCCTTAATTTTTTCATGAAGAGATTGGCCAGTTGGCAAGCTTTATGAGATATAAGATAACTGAGCATAGCATTTTCTGATAAAGATGTTATGTAAAGAAAATGTTTACAGCAAATGAACCACATACTATATATGTTTTTTTACCTCAAAAAAGTAAAAATACTAGCAAAAGTAATCCCTGTAGGAACTTAATGAATTTAGTGTTCTTTATATTATAAGATATGATTCAGTGTTTGATTTATTTTATTTAAACAAAAATTTTTTTTTAATTTTGAAGACCTGTTTTAATCATTTTTCATTTTGTTTTTTTAAGAATACCCTAATTTTAATAAAAGGTCATGAAAATCAAGTTTTATATGCCGATTTGCCAATGAAAAAATAAAACAATCCTCACAACTAAGATGCTTCATTATATAATGAAGTATATTCAGTCTTTATATAATGTAATTCTACCTGATGTCTCAGATAATCACATCTGAATATTACTTAAATTACCAGTTTATATATTCATAATGTATATTGTTCCAGCCAGCTCCTTTATTGTAAGCTTTTCATATTTATAATAATATTAGAGATGCAGAAATTAATATCAGTGGTAGAATTACATTAACATAATACAGCTTGTACTGACAATTACTTATTAGACACAAGATCAAAACTCTCTACCATAAGATATTACTTCAGAGGATGAATGAAGATGATATGTATGAATGTAAATGAAGTGTAGTCTTGTACAGTCTCAGGTTGACCATTCCTGACATGTGTGGTTGATTGAAACCCAATCACCAAAGAACACCGGTACCCACAATCTAGTATTCAAATCGTAGTAAAAGTAGTTGCTTTCACTAGGATTTGAACCTTAGACTCTCAACTTGAAAATCAGCTGATTTGCGATGACGAGTTAACCATTAGATCTGCTCGGTGGGCTGCAAGATCAAAATTACAAAATTGGCCCTTATATTAATATAAATTTCTTAACTTTTCTATAAGTTGGATGAAAAAGTATATTAAATAATGAGGTTAATCAGCCCATATTGAACAGGGCCATTAATGCTAACTTTTTATTTTTATTTCATTTATAATTATTATATTATTTTTAATTATTAAATTTTTAATTTTTTTTTTTTTTTTTTTCTTATTAAGGTGATGGCGAAGAAGGTGAAGAAGAAATAAACGAAGAGCATCAAAATGTTTCAACCGGTCTAGGGAAAGGCGAACGTAGTCACTTAATCGTGTGGCATGTTACACCACCAGTTTTATAGAGTGATTATTAGATTGAGGTTTATAAATATAAATCATTTATATGGAACATGATGACGCACATGTATATACATACTATATTATTACCATAGCTAGATCGGTGATCTTATTTCACCATAATTTAAATTATTATCTGTATTAAACGCATTATTATTTTAAGCATTTTTATCTTTATATTTTAAATAAATATAAATATTTATTTATAATAAATATTTAAAAATATTTATTATAAATACCTTGTCATACCTACCAACAATAATTTTTTAATCATTAATATCAGTTTTTTGTGCAGGATGATTTTATTTATGAATTTGTTATATATTTTATTTGTTTATTCTTGTATGGACATTGTGATTATTTAATTTCACTGTACTATGATGTATATTAAGAATTTTTTAAAGTTCTATAAGTTTATGTTGTTATTCATTGAATGTGTTAAATTTTTCAGTTTAGTTGTAAAAAATGAACAGTTTCCCACATTATGAACCCATTTATTTGCTTGTAACAGATTTTTTTTTTAAACTTCAATATTTTATTTCAGATTGTAATATTATTTTTATACATAGAAAAATAAAATAATGTTTTAAAAAGCTTTCAAATTAAAAAATGTATTCATTCAAAATACGCCAAGTTAATTACTTAATTATTAAAAAAAAAAATTGTTTAGTAAAAATTCTAACTGTAAATAATAAATTAGTTTCCATCCATTAAGTAAAAAAATGATTAATACATTTGCAAACACTTTTCTCGCTAACCCTCATTCTAAAGATTTTTGTATTTTTTTATGTAATTCCTTTTTAAAATTATAAATTTTACCAAAATTCAGAAACTTAGATAATTTATAAAAGCTGACTTCAGTTAAGTAGATTCAGAAATAACTTGGTAAAAATTTTAAAACTATCATAGCTGTACCTATATTTCAATCAACTATATCATGCATATTCATATAAACATTTATTTATTTTCACGTAATATATTTTCACAAACTATTCTCCTGGTTTATTAGAAAATGTTTTTTGATATATGGAGAAGGCGTATTAATTTTCTCTTATCCATTTAGGTCAGTCAGTCTATTAATCAATTATTATCCAGCATGAATACTTCTAAAATGAAAAGAACTTAAATTGCCTAACCCAAAATGACAGAGTACATCTTCCAAGTGCTACTTAGGCTTTATAAGGTATGAAGCGTCATACCAAAGGTATGAGAATAGAATAAATTAAGTAAGTTAAATTACATAAGTTAAAAAACCACCAGTTGCTATTTTAAACAAAATTTTATGCTGTAGACTACTCTTTGTTTCAGTTTTTGAAAGGCTTGATTTCTTTGCGTATATTTTTCATATTGTTTTAGAAGCAAAAAAATCCTTTTGCAGTAAAATTCTGTTTATATTTTAAGTCAAAGAGGTAGCAGGAAGATTATTAGTTATCAGAAGATACCAGTATTAAGACCTAAAATAACTAATATGTAGGAAGTTGTAACTACAAAGTGAATGAGCATGTGTGTACAGTTTCAGAAAACTATAATATTATTTTTTGGCTTAAGATTCTCAGGTGAATTTTGATCACTAAAGTGAAACATTTTTATATAGCTTCAATAAAATTATGGAAATTCATTTTAATATATGCTCAGTAGCAATCTGTATGATGTTATGCAGGACTGGTTAAAAATTAAATTGTGCTGTTGGTTTAAAAATTTGTATTAGCTTAATTTCACATAATGTTGGATATATTAACTTCCACTTTTCTGTTGTTTTTTTTTTTTTCAGTTCAAAAAATTGTTTAATACTTTCATCATTGTTATTGTTTACAGGGGTAAAGAACAAATTTAGATTACACTTAATTTATTTAATATGTAATAGTTTATTACTCTGAATTTAATTTATTTAATTTGTATGTTCTCAGGCAGCAATTGTCCAGGTCTTATGATGTGTAATTGATATATCAACACTCTTTCTGGTTGCTGATTATTTTGAGTAGTTTCTTCTACTGTTACTGATTGTCTTTTTTTTATATTGGTCAACATTTTCACTACTAGTTGTTGATGGTAATATTTGAAATTAAGTAAGCAGGCAGAATATGTAAATTTTCAATTTTTTTTAAATTTAATTTTAGCTTACTGTATAAATTAAATGGATACTCATATAAGAATGTATATTCCTTTCTAATAACTGAGGCAAAATTTCTTCTTGATAATACATTCAAACTAATTAATCAAGTTGTAATTTCTAAATAGAAGTGTGTTTAACTTAATGACTAGAAAAGATTGCTTAATCTGTAGGTATTTAAAGATATTTTTTAATGTATATAGTTCATTCTTATTACTTAAAAAGAAAATTGCAATTTTCCCTTTTATATTAAAAAATTTTACATACTATATACTTCTTGTTATTCCCCTTGTAAAAAAAGATATACTAAATAAGAGAGAGAGAAAATCAATAAGAATGTAATAACAAAATTATTAACTGAAAGTTTTCATCTGTCATATTTTAATCTATATATATATATATATATATATTTTATTAATTTTTTCTTATTTATTAAATAATTACAGTTAAATAAAAAGTTTTTGTTGTAATAAGTTTAATACAAAAGGAAACTCACTTTTTTGTAAATTATTTGTAAGAAAAAACGAACCATCTGAATAGATGAATTGAGGTCTAACTCCACAAAATAACTTTTATTTTTATTTTTTTTTTTTCTGTATACTATTTACCAGCCCCAAATCTTGTAAGGTAACTCCACATGATTTCTGGCATAAAATTATGATAATAAAACTTGTTGTTAACTATCTATACTGCTTTCAAGAAATAATGTTATAAAAGGAAAAAAATTTCCCTTTTTGTATAAATAATCAAACCTAGCACACTGCTAAATTAAATAAATTCATTCTTCCTGTTTCTTTACCAATAAAGAATTCTTTTCATTAAGTTGGCAAATAGTAAAATTACATGAAGAATGTGAAGTTATCAACTCGGATAGCTCTTTTTATAAATGTTCAGCTTTTCTCTTTTCTTTCTGATATTTTTGCTGAACATTTTCTAGTTCCGTCTTTAGTGGTTCCGTAATCCATCTTTCTTTTCAAGAGATGATGCCATTTATCAAAGGCTGCTTTTCAAAATCAACCTTCAATTTATTATTAGCTTCAACAATTGCTATATGTAGCCTCTGTTGATACTGTTTTAGGATTTCATTTTCATTCCTTTAACATTTCCTCCTTTAACAAAGCCAGCTGGTTTTCACAATCAACCCTTAATTTATTATTAGCTTCAACAGACTCTTTATGTAATTTCACTTGATTATGTTTTAGGTTTTCACTTAAACCCATAGCTATCTCAGCCATTTCAGCTTGGAGCTATCCAAGTTGATAACTTCACACTCTTAATGTAATTTTACTACTTGTGAACGTAATGAAAATAATTCTTTATTGGTAAAGAAACAGGAATAATTAAAATCAGAAGTTACCAGTTATAACAAGAAAATTGATGACCTAAAGAAAATTGTTTGTGATAAGAAAATAGAGATATTTGACTTACATTCAAAATTAAGTTCAAGAGATAAATAAATTCTTTTGAAAGAAAAAAATGTTTTGACCTTAAAGACTTAAAATGACCTTAAAATTGATCTTAAAATGTTTCTCTCTAAATACTGGAAAGAAAATCTGTACAAAAGAAAATTAATTTGAAAAGTTGCTGCAGGGTATTGCACTGATGTTAAATGTTGAAAGTGTAATAGTATTTCACAGCTTTTTAAATGCCCTCCTTTTTCTTTGGTGCAGTGTTTGCCATGAATCATCCATTATACAACTCAAAATTAAAAATTTTTAATTTTTCTAGAACTTTGGTGAGTAAACAATAGTACTATGGCCACATTTTATTTAGAAAACAGTTAAATACATCTCCAGTATTTTATTTAGTAAGCTATCTTCACACAAAAGCAACAATCAATCAAAACAGCGAAGATTGGATTATTCCTTTATCGGAACTCAAAAGGCACACAACCAAATCAAGAATCTTGAATAATAGAACAGGAGATAAATGAAATTATTTGTTAATATTTATATTTTACCTTTCTAAAAGATATAAAACAAACACTTTTTCTACTAAATTGTACAGATTGAATTCTCATCTTGATAACAATGGTTAAAATTTCCAGCCATCCTTACTCAACTACAACCATGAAAATTCTCATTTAAGTTATACAGTATAAATAAAAATTCTAGTATCCTCTGTTGACACTTCTTCAGAGTTCTCTTGTTTACTGGTTAATCATAATTTGTTAATACTCCCATTATTAAACTGATTCTAGAAATAGTAAACTTATTATTTTTGTCACCTTATGTAAAAAAGACATTAAGGCCAGTCCAATAATGACAAAATCACTGAGCTTAAAAATATTATAGAAAAAAAGATCATCCTGCACATAATTTTTTTAATGATTACAAAAATTTGTTTTACATAAAAATAATTTTATTCTACCTCCCATGCAATCATTTTATTTTATTATTAATAAAAAACTTAGATATAAAATATATCATGCAATGTATAATTTTTATTATAAAATTAAAAATAAAATTATTTAATAAATTGCTTTATCAGGTTTCATTTTTATGAGCTAAATAATATCTTGTGTGAATAAAAATGATTCTACTATTTGACATTTTTAAAACAGCGTAGGCATTTGTTTAGTTTTTTTTTTTAGCAAATATATTAATGTACATACATGTTTATTTTTTATTTCAACTTTTTTTTTTAAATAGAAAGAGATTTTATTAGCATTATGAAAATGTTATTTTCACCCCCTTCTGTTTGTACAGTTTTAGTTTTTTTTATATTCTTTATTTTTTATCTTTGAGATTCACTTCTATTTTCATACAAAAAAAAAAGTAAATATTACAGTGCTTAACAAATTTATCTAAGTTCACAAAAAGTAAGACAGGAAAAAAGTTTGTTTTTTTTTTAATTGAAGAATAGATATTTTATTTTTCCATTTGTACAAAGGGGTCTATTTTAAACATTTAAAATAATTGTTAAGCTTTTAAAATCCAACAGTTATGTTTTTAATGAATTAATAATACGTACATAAAATAATTAGCCAGTCATTAATTAAACATGAAATTAAAGAATTGACCACAGTTCAGATTTTAAAATTACAAAATACAGTTACATTTTATGTAACTATTTTTTTGTAATTTAATGAACCTTGTAATTTGTTTTATTCCCAGATTTTATTTTTTAAATAAATTGACAGTACACTAACATACATCTTATATCAAGCTAATGGGACCACTTTTAGAATAGATGAATTGAGGTCTAACTCCACAAAATAACTTTTATTAAATTTTTAATAAATTATACTTTTTTTGAGCTGTTATTTAAAGGTTCATTAACTAACCTAATGCCAAGTAAGCGATCCTTAATGTATTTAAAAATGAATTTTATGTAAAGGTTTGCTAGCATGCCCCAAGTTAAGGTAGCCTCAGTTTACTAAACATCAAGTTTCAATAATAAAACAAGTGATGTAATTTATTTATTTAGCTAAAAGTGTAAATTCTCAGAGAAATTAGATTCTAATAACTACATTCTAAATAGTCATTTTAAATAGTACCAATTACTTAATCTCAAGTAAGTACATCTTTAGTAGTAAACCGCAGTGTTCTTTAATTTTATTTTTAATTGACCTACTATATTTTAATTTATAAATTTTCAAAGTGGTCCTGCTAACTTGAATTTAATCACTTAATTTCTAGATATCTTGTATTTTTTTTATTTAACAAATTCAACAAATTTTTATAAATCTCAAAATAATTGTAGTTTCTGATTAACTTTTTTTGATATTTTTATATTATAGTTCCTTTTTTATATTTCGGAAAAGAACATTTACATAATAAATTTGTCACAATCAAATTTTATTCTTGTTTTGTTAAATCATTATCAAATTAATTGTTAGATTAATTAAAAATTTATCAAATTTTAATTAATTCTGCTGATAAATGTTTCAGTTGAGTTTAGTGTAATTTAAGAGGCCTATATTATCATTTCTTTACTTTTATCTTAAGTTACTTAGTTAAAGCAATAATAAAAAATTCACATTCTTATCTTCAATACAATTATATATATATATATATATATATATTATACAGTAAATTATTTTGTATTAAACTTTATTTATTTCTTTAATATAATTATTACTTACAAAATATTTATTAAAATACCGTTCACCTTTATAAATTCATGAATTAATGATATTTAATTATAATAGGTAAAAAATATATACATATAGTTATCGATAGTATATTATTTATTGTTACTTAGGTTTATTACTTAGATTAATTAGATTTTATGCTACAAATAAGACATAATACAAACGTTTTATGAGTAAATTTGGTTTAACTTAACCACAACTGTAGGTAATTTTTTTTTAATGTTGAATAACTAGGACATAAATAATATTCATTTAAAAGTTTGTATTATTTAAATATTAAACTTTGTAATACAAAAATTGAACATTTCTTTATGTCTGTATATTTAATAATGAATCAAAAATAATTCATTTGAACATATATTTGATAGCCAAATTATCAAGAATTATGAAAAGTTTATATTGTGAAAAAATTTTGCTCACAGGAAGTCGGAATATTTGATGCAGTACATTTGCTTAGTAACAAAATTACAACTTGTCATTTTCATATATTTATATAATTGCATTTCCTTTGAGTAGTTGCCACTTAGTAACTATTATCTGCCTGCTCCTGCATTTTTACAAAGAAAATTTTTATCATTTATTCTTAATAATAAAAAAAATGATTCTGTTAAAAGATATATATATGTATAAAACTTGCAGACTACATCAAGGGGAATAGAACCACTTAAGAGAAGGATGGTATCTTAGAGCTGAGATACAACTAGATAAAAGGTTAACTACACATGTTGTCAATTTCAGAATAACTACTCCCTGAACTCTTTCAGGTGGATCATCATCAGGCAGTGTGGCTTATCTTGTTGTTTAGAACCTAAAAATATGTTTGTTTCTGTATATAATAAAAACTGATCTCATTCTAAATGCAAAAGTAAATTCTGCTTTGATATAATTTGTATATTTTAATGAATATTCATTAAATTTATCAGGTTTGTGTTATATAAGTGTATGTTTTTTGGTCATGTTTCTTTTTTAAATATGTAGTGTATTTCTCCAAAACCAAAGACTTCTCAATTATATGGTCATTTATTCATTCACCTCCAACAAGATGTGATTATTTATTCAGCTGTATTTCACCACTTGATTGTTATTCAGCTACTCACCAGTTTCTTTGAACATCTACTGTGTGCATTTGATTATGTTTATAAATATGCTAAAGCAATTGATCCAGTTAGAGAGCAACGTGAGCAAATTTATTTTAATCATTATTTGACTCATTGTTTTTATGAATATTTAAGAAAAATATCTTGCAAATTGTGGAAACAGCATAATAATCTGTTCAATCATTTTGATACTAATGTTAGCTGAAAATACAGTCAAGATTATAAAATCTTGTGTAAAATTGCCAGTTCTCTGCCTGCACAGAGAAAATAGTAATAGCTGCCCTATTCCAAAAACTTTAATTTGGTAAGACATTCTTGACCCAAATTGGTTCACAAAATAAAAAATTTTAAGATTTTTTATCGGCTGAAACCAAGAATGAAAAGTTTATCAAAATGTTATTTATTTTTTTTTTTGTAATCTAGCATATTTTATGTTTCCATAAGGGATTCAAACACTACTTTCACCAGTAAATTTACTTCTGAAATCAATAAAATAAGATAAAAAATGTATCATATATGTGCAAGAATATTTTGGTTACATTAATACTTAAAATATTTTTTTTCTAAATTAAAAAAAAATAATTTTTATGTAAAGTTACATTTTAGTTTTTATTACCCCTTTTTCATATAGATGTAATGAACTATAGTAGTATCTTGGAATCTATGTTTTGCATCTCATTTTTATATAATTAATTTTTGTTTTATTATGGTTTTATAGTTAAAAGTCAAGTTTCCAAAATTTTTATTTCAAGTTTGATTTTAAAAGAATTTTAAGATATTTTTTACGTAATTAAAAGACTTGGAAAATTATAATATTAACACATTCAGCCTGATGCACACCACTGGCAGTACTTTTAATTTTTTTTTAAACCCCAAATATGCACCACTAGTGGTACACATCGAAGTTCACTCAATACCGGTTTTAAAAATTGGAATTTTATTTATTAAAACACAATTTTGAATCCACTTCAAATGTAATCTGTACCTTATGTATCACCAGTAAATCATTCTCAGGATTGTTTTGAAATAAAAATAAAATGTAGATTTAATTAAAATGTTTTTATTACTGTAATATGTTCTTAATATAAAAAAGGTGCTGTACCACCTGCCCTATAATTTTAGAAGACTTAATTTATTTAAGAAAGAAAACTAACTTAAAAATGGATAGTTTATTTTGTTACTATTTCTTATTAAAAAAAAACTGCAAAAACACACTTAGCTTATTTTCTTACAGTTGGTGGTTTCTCTGTAAGACCAGAAAGGTCATATCTTATGCAAGTTTCATAAGGTTTCCAAAATAATCCTTTTTTAATTCTTTTTAATGTTTATTTTTGTACATTGGGTTGTTAGACCAATATATTTTTCTCTATAGTAAATCTACTATTGCCTCGTAGCAGTATAGTGCCTGACATATCTATTTGTTTCTTTAATGTTCAAATTCAAAACCTCATCATCTATAAACTGTTTACATACACTACCAGGTGTTCCACTACAACTGCTTTACAGTCTCCACTCTTAATATATTTTATATATTATTTTGGATATTATCTATATGACAAGTCCATTGAATGTTTTAAATCCAAAACTTCTATCTCACTTTCATCTTGCATCACTTGCCGGTATTATCACTATCATTATTTTCAGATGGTACAAACTCACTCCCAGAATCAGAAAAATCTGACGGATCCAAAGTCTCATTTTGTGTTTTTTTATTTCATTAAATAGATTTTAAATATGTTCAGAGTAAAACAATAATATCCAGAAAGAGTAATTTTAGTTATAACACACACTAACAGCTTATACCACAATGATTAGATTATTTTCTGCCCTTTAACAAGCAACTAATTCAGAAAGTTAGTAAAATAACCACAAGATTGCAGTAACTTCCATATATCTCTTTTGATATAACACTAAAAGGTAAAAAAATATTCACAAGATTACAGTACTCTCCACATCGAATAACACATCTGTCGATAACCAGTTAACAAAAAAGAGATATAATGTCATGAAAATTTTTCATATATATATTGCATGTGACATTGTAACACATGATGGCCTGAGGTTATACTGCAATAACTATGGTAATATGGTACATAATGAACAATAGGTTAAAATTGAAATAACTTGCTATTTCAATTAAGATGAAATGACAGTTCTTTTAAGATAAAAATGATATTTTGATCCCGGCCAATTAAATTTGTGAAAGAATGGACCATTTGTGCACCATCAATGCCAATCATTGGAACAAACGTGTTTAATCAAACAAAAGAAATTACGTAATTACTTGCACTTTTCAATGGTATAAAGTGATTTATTTGTAGAAAAATTTGTGTAGAAAGATTATTTCAATTTAGTGTTTTTTGGTTCTTTTAGTTAATATCTGCCATGATATTACTTCTTTTATTAATTCTTTGATAATTTGGATTGTGATGTAATTAATGTACTTAGTTTTTATTTGTGAAGATTAAATGTATTATTATTATGTTTTGTAATGCTTGGCAAAGCAGAATGTAAATATTTACTGTTTAAAAACATGGAATATTTATTATAAATTATACAAAAGTAAAAGTTTATATATATATGTATAACAATATATTTAAATCATTTCATATTATTCAGGGAGTATGAGGAATTTTTTTATTAATTATTTTTGGGTACATAAATATGCTGGCATGCTCAAGCAGTTTTGTATCTATAATATAAATGAAAATAAAATTTATATGTCGCTGTAATATATATTTATATAAATATTTGTAATAATATTTTTTAAATATTAATGTAGTAGTAGTTTATATAATAGTAAAATATTTATTATTATTTATTGTTATTGAAGGAATATTATTTATTGCATCTTTGTCAAGTTTGAGTACCAGTAAGTAAATAATTTTGCATGACTTAGTATGAAAATTTAATATATATAAATTAATTTTAATAATTAATACAAATAATTTGTGATAAAAGAAGTTATTGCTTAATTTGGTTTGTAATTATATATATAATTAAAAAAAAAACAAAAAGAAAAATATATTTAACCAAAGAGAAAATAAAATAATTCATAAATCTATTGTATTGAAACAAATTGCATAAATAAATGATATTGATATCTGAAAATACTATTTATATTATTCCTATTAAATTTTTTATCTTTGTGTAGGGATTAGATTTTCATAAAAGTAGGCTGTTATTTACTTAGCTTTAATCTTACACATATTTTCAACTAAAATAGTAATGATTGTGTGGTTTTTTTTAATGATGTTTTCATTTGCATGGCTGCATTTACCTCCATTTAATAATACTGAAAAGATTAAACCCTCAAAGCAGCTGGATTTGCTTGCATCAACTCTTATGTTAACATTTATATCTGTTTTTGTTGTTAAGGTAATATTTAAAAGGATTATCATTTCTGCTAAGATCACTACACTTTCTATGTTTAGTACTTCTTACCTTTCGTAGCTTCATAAAATAAATAAAAGAATGGAGCTAAGAAAGGTAAGAAGTACTAAAAATAGAAACATTACTATCCATGTTATCGTTTTTTTAAGATTTTTAATAAATCTGTGAACCATGTGTATCAGGATAGTGAAATGTATAACTTCCTAATATCATGTATGTTGACATAATGAAATCTAGCCATAGATTTTCAAAGACCCTTCTTCTCGGTCAGTTTCAAGCCAGAAAACTAATAAACGAATGTGCCATGTCAGAGAGAATGGATGGATGATTCAGTGATATTGCACATACATTTCATGTACTATGAAAGATACTTCTTGACCAGATATCATCACATCGTCATAAATAAGATTTAATTGTTTATATTAATTTTTACAAGGCTTTTAATTGCATCTTGTATATGACAAAAACATTGATGTATGTCTTGTTCCTTATTTTGATCTAAAAAAAAGTAAGATTACTGACAAAACTTGTCTTTTGCTATTGTCCAAATAATTTTTTTCCATATCATCATTTTGTTGGCATATTTTACCAAAAAACTGCATTTGATAATATAATTCAGAAAATTGTTGACCTGATCTTCCCATATTTATAAGGTTTTTTACTAATTCCATTAGTGTGTTTTTCAATCATGTTCATTATAGCCTGTTCCCATCATTTTTGGATCTGAATAAATATGATGCATTACAGATTATTGTGGGGAATACTGTAGAAACATACCACCAATATTCCAACTTTTAACACTAGTCCTCAACAAATTTCCTTCTATCCCTTTGAATTCTCTTTGATGTTTTCATCATTTATCACAATAATTGGCCAGCCATTATCAACATCATCATCATAAACTTAGTTACCATTGCTTTATCATCCACCTTAAAGGTCCCTGATGGTGATTTTTAAAGCAAATTATAAAATATGACAAACTTTTAGTTTCACAATGTTTTTCATATATTGTTACACAAACGGACAGACAGGTATTATTGTATGACAAGAGTGCAACTCTGGGTTATTATGGTATCATTAACACTGCCAAACCCTGTTTGAAATTACTATTTCAAACAGAAGATGCTTTCTTAAAAAGAAGTTTTTAAAGATTCCTGGTTTAACATAATGTGTTGGTGTTATGAATTTTTGTTCTTACTATCCTGGCATCATCTAATTCTAAAGCTATACTGCAAGAAGGAAAGTGTGGTAAGCAATCAAAAAATGGGGTGTGGGTTTTTTTGTATTTTTCAATATTTCATAACTCAGGGACCCCAAAACATTGTTAAAAAAAGTGGAGGGTAATGTTCGTACATATATTGGCATGTTTGAAAGTTAATAACTTTTGACTGGATAAACTGATTTTGATAAAATCTTGTATAGACTTCAGTGTGTAGGCAATTTGTTGGTAAGATTTTAGGGTCAGTATCTTCTGTGGGTGGGGGGGTTTTGGGGGTCTATTTTCTCAATATTTTGCAAACATAACCACAATTTATATTTAACTTAGTTCATCCATGCATGCTTATCTTAACATTTTATAAAACAATTTGCCACAAAATGTTCCCCCATCATCAAAAAAATTGAAAAATGCTATATTTATTGCATATTTTTGAACCAAATTTTTTTTAATATCTTCCTAAGCATGGTAGTAATGCAAGCAACAAAATATACACATTGGTGGTAGGGGGTTGATCAAAGTTTAAAAATATTTTTTTTTTTAATTTTTCAAAACTTTTTTGGGTTTATTTAATCATATAACTTCATCATAAATTACCCTCACCCCAAAAAAACTCAGGTAATTTTTTTTATGCATAATTATTTTTCCGTTACAAAAGAATAAATAACCAGTGCCAGAAAATTATTACAACTTTATTACCTTTTTTTTTGTCTTGAAGAAAACTTAACTACATTTAGAAATCAATTTTGTCTTTCTCGTAATAAGAAATTTAAATACTGATTTCTATGTGCTCCAAACAGTTTACATCAAATTATATGTTCCCACTTATTTACTGTGTGTAAATTCTCTAGGTTTAATTTTATCAAACAATTAAATTAATTTAGAGCATAATGAAAAATAGTCTTGTAATTTTATGATATAATAATTTTAAGAAGCACCTTTATGAGCGATTTCTTTTTTTTAAACCTCTGGGACCATTATTATGTATTGCTTTAGAGGATGATTTGTAACGTGTGTGAAAATGTCATGCCTAACCGGGATTTGAACCTGAACCCGGAACTTCCAGATGAAAGGCTGAGATGCTATCACTCACGCCACAAAGGCCAGCACCTTTATGAGTATTACTAAAATAAGTGATTACATTTCTAAACAGTAAATCATAATTCACAATGAAACATAACTCTGCTTTTTACTTTTTGTACTGTGTAAAAGAGGGAATATTATTGCATAAAACAGTAAAGTAAGAAAGTATTTTATTTGTAAAAAAAATTACATTGTTAAAAGTACTATAATCTTTGCTATAAAATTTTGTATGTATGGATGTGTAATGGAATCATATTGTTTTGTTTTCTTAATATATGACGATTAATTTAGCCTACCTCCAAAAAAATTGGCATAGTTCTTTTATTAATTCATATGATAATGTGGATGTCACAAGATAGCTAGTGCAGCTTTCTGAATTCAGAGCCAATAGGCAGATCTCACATTCATTAGAACTTAAGTGTAGAGTGGTAGCTGGGGACAGTATCAAGGAGCAGTTGTGTTAAAATATAACTGGTTCAACCATGCCTTAAACTATCTTTCAATCTCCCTCCAGAGGAAGGCTAAAACTAAGTATCAGCACCACACTGATACACATTAACGTAGTAGCTTTTTTATTATGGTAATTTATTCTTTAATACTTTTTAATTTCTTGGGAATAAAAGTTATTAGAAAATGCTATTTCATAAACTGGATGAACATCATAAAAAGTAATTATTTTTTTTTAAACTACTGTTATAAATATTTTTAATGATTTGTTGCTGCTTCTACCAAATAGACTTGAAACTTTTCCATTATATTATAAAATAAAGCATTATCTTATTTTAATCAACCTTTATCACTGAAGTAGGGAGCTAATAAACTTCCTTATTTAAATATAAAAGTTGGAATTTTCTGGGTGAGTACTGTATGTGCGGTTTCAATGTTTGTTATCTGGGTGAAAATATTTACACCCCTTAAGAATATAAAAAGTGAAAGATTTATTAAAGTTTAAAATTGATTAAAAAAAGAAAGTTACATTCAAATTGTCAAAAAAAAAATGTGCTTTGAGGAATAAATTTTATATAGTAGCATACTTTAATGTATTATGTATTGATCAGGGTAAAATATTTATTTATTTGTATATGCATATAGTGTTTTTTTTAATTATAAAAAAAAAATCAATCCAAAGTTTATTATTAGAAATGAGCATTAATCATTTTCAACTTTTTCTCAAAGGATTATTAAACTTTAAGCTCTATATACAAATCCTGGAAAATTTTGAGCTATATTTATGTAGTCAAATATTTGTTGGTTTTTTACGCAGGGTTTCTTATATTGATACTGTTTCGGGAAAATATCTTCCCAATTAAAATTTAAATCATTTATATTATATGACCATAATTTCAAAGGACCATTAAGGCATCCAACCCCTAGATCTTTTTTAACATCATGTTTGATAAATGTGCCTAAAAAAATTTAGACCTATCAGAACATGGAATCCGTTATTTTTGTTGAAGCAGTAGTTATATCTATAATTTTTCAGCTATCATGATTTCATTACATTTGACATTTACATATATTATTTTTGAAAATGACAATTATATTTAAATACATTAAAATACATACTTATTGTAATAGTTACAATATGCTGTAGTTGCTGAAAAAGCTTACTAGTTTACATGCAATAAGAGAAAGAAACAAGCAATAAAAAGTAAATAAAACTGATTTATCTAAACATGGGTATTATATTGTAGCAAAAAAAAACTGATACTAAAGTACTTTTTCTTCAAAAAGCTCATATTTGTTTTTTTTTTATACTTTCTATCTATAAGTGTGAATAAGTACAATTTCAGGAAAAAAGATTACTATCAGTTATTGGTGCTGCCTCATGATCGAATAACTTTTGGTAACGAAATTTGATAAGCTCATGTGTGTATTAGGAAGATTAAAATTGGTATCATGTAAAGCATCAATAAATGTTAGGGATAACTTTAAATGATAAAAATATCACAAGCATCAGCAATAACCTAACCACTTTCAGATTTAAAGAATGAAACTGTTATCTGTTATTAGATTTTATTTGCTTAAGTATTGCAAAGAAATCTTTATATAGTTAAGTTCTTGTAAAATTATGTTTCAGATTACATTAAGGTTTTTTTTTAATAAATACAGATAAATTTTTAATAGTTGTAGAAAAATTATGGCCAGAATTAAAATTTATGAATAATATTGATTTTTCCCGAATTAAATTATATAAATATTTTTTTGTAACTTTTAAAACATTTTACTCACTTATGACTACATTAAGGGCGTTTAAAAAAATTCGTAGTTTTAAACATATTTTACCACCTTTTTTCGAAGGTTTAAGTAAATTATTACATTTTAACTTGCATATAAACAATTTTAACAATCATTTTTCTTAAGATTGAAGCGCGATGCTTACTTATAAAAACGATAATTTTTAACACAGCTTACTTGTTTAGGTTGCCTAAATCATTGACCCCTAATATCGAAAAATAAATTGTGATCAACGAAATGTCCTTTAATTTGACTTAGTAAACATAAAGTCTTAAAAATAGTAACACCATGCTATACTTTAATACCTATTTTAAAATCACAAATTATACATTCATTCAGTAAGAAAATAGATAAATAATTTTTGTCATTACGAAAAATAATAATTTCTCAATCCAATTAATAGTTTAAAAGATAAGATCAGAGTACAAGATAAAAAACTTTACCAGTGTTATATAATGAATTGCAACATATTTATTAATAAATTCATAAAACCATACGTTGGTCGCACTGCTTTCCTCCCACTTTCACAGCTATATGGTCGATTTGATCGCCGGTTGTAGAATCCGTCTCTTGTACTACGATCTTTGTAGGAATCGTATGGTTGTTTGTACGATCTTGGCAATTTTTTCATTTTTTAGTTCTGCAATGGCTGCCAACAAGGAACGTACTTTTCTCATGGTTAAACCTGATGGTGTACAAAGAGGCTTAGTAGGAAAAATAATCAAAAGATTCGAAAATAAAGGATTTAAACTAGTAGCGATGAAGTTCACGTGGGTAAGTGCTTCTTTTAACACCTATTTAATTTTAAGTTTTTCCATATGTTAATAAATTTTTTTGTAATATTAAATTACATCCCACGCAGTGTTGTTAGTGAGAAACGTTTTTATGAATGTGCAGAAAACATTTAGATGGGTTATTGTTTTAAATGGTCTAGACAGAATTTTCAAGCGTGTTTATTTTGTATGATTTTCTTTTTCATTTTAGTTCCTTATGTGCCACTAGTAAAGAAAAAGTAAACCTCTAAAAAACTGCCAACTTTTACGGAAAATTAGTATTGAAGTTGCAATTTTCCGGTTTCTAAACTCGTTTGGTTGAACTGACATAAATATATAGGAAATTGTGTTTATACATAGTGTTATTTAAGTAATTTAAATTATTAGCCCCACAATGTTTATTCATATTTATAACATTTTTTTTTGTGAAAGTAAACAAGAGGACTTGCGACTGCTGTCTAATCTGATGCAGAAACAACTGGAGTTCTTTGCAACTATCATTTAGAACTTTTTTTGAAACTATTAAATTAATAGCTCCATTTTGAATTTGAAACTACTCATCAAAAATAGGTTAGAAATTATTTTAGATACTGTAAAATATTTTATTAGAAAATAGCTTGAAAAATTCATTTTTTTGTGTTGAAGTTTTTACATTCACTTTTAACCTGTCTGCCATAAGAATTGTCTTTGTCTAATTGAGCACATTACTCAAATTTGTTTTGAATAATTTTCCTATAATTTAATTTTAATTTTCCTATAGACTTTTTATTGTCTACAAACTAACACTTCTCGTACCTTTGATGTTTTTAAAATAATTGGTAGTTTTTATAAGTTTAAATTATCTCCAAATTATCACAGTTTAGAGTAAAGAGTCTGAACTTTAATGTTGTAATGATGAAGCAAACAATAATATAAGCTTAAGTGGAATAATTTAGAATATAAAAACTGATTGAATTTCACATCATAGAAGAGAAGGATTAATTAAATTATCATTTTAGTTTGTTTACTGCCTAGTACAAATTAAAATAACACTGTTTCCATAAATGTTAAGGTTCAGTACATAGTTGTTTGTTAGTTTAGAATAGAAATATTTATTAATTTTCTATTATAAATTTAACTTCCTGTTTAACAATTTAAGGTATTACATGAGTTGGACACTGCTGTTCTTTGTTAAGCTGCTTCTCTGTTGTGCACAGCTAATAGCACAAAACATTTGGTATAGTCTCTAGTGATTAATTTAAATATAAATTCACCAAGTGTCCTATGAGATATTGTTTAGTATTGTCATATCTTGGTTTTTACCCTAACTTCTCCACAAAACGGATTAACAACTGTACAGGTTCCATAACTTGCAGAACTGATTGTTAATTGAATAGAGTATCATAATGTGGCAAGGACTTTGATCTTGTATGGGCCACCTGCTTTCAGATATATAAATTTTGTGTTTTCCTGATCCTAAATGTATCTACTTGGTATATTAAGGATGAACAAAATTGAAGTAGTTCAAGTAATAGCTGATAATTACCTAATTTATTTTCAGAAACATTATATATTAGTTATTTTGTATTTATTAATTTCCTTTAATGTATACACCTGATTATTGTATTATACTAAAAATTGATAATTATTCTGTAAACATAACATGTATTCTAATATCACAAAATATGGTGTTACAGTGGTATAGATTTTCCCTTCAGTAGCATGAACTGAACTTTAGCACAGCACCCTCATCTAGATAAATACTTTGCTTTGGTGTATAATTAAAAATTAATAAAAAATACTTTTTTCAAATAATTGAACCCTAGAATTCAATAGGCCTCAGTTTAGTAAACAAATTTTAAATTAAAAACATGAGCATTTTTATTAAGTTCTGTTAGATTTATATAATGTAGTAACATTTATTGAAATGACTGATTTATTGATTCAGGGTTTATAAGCATTTAACCCTAATAATGGCAAATATCATCACAGCTGTAATAATAATTGTCTTATGATCAGTTTCAGTTGTGATATTTAATTGCAAGGTTTCATCCATATATATATTATTTATATTATTTATTACAAAATCATATTTTTGTTCTGTATATCTTAAATATATAATAATAGATATAATTCCAAGAAAGTGTTAATTCTTTCTCTTTGTGATCATACCAGTTTGATGACAAATAACTTGAGTGCGATGTTGAACTATTAACAGTGAATGCTATTTTAAAACAAGAGAAACTGGATCCTTTTCACCTCAAATGAAAGGCAAATGTGGCAACTGTTAGATGCATAGTTTTAGAAACTGGACGGAAAGCTACAGTATCTTTCATAAGTTTAAGGAGAAGTTAAAAATAACCGAAAAATCAGTATTTCATGACAAAATCTTTATTTTATACAAGTAAAAAATAAAAATAACAGATAATGCTACATCATTTTTTAAATGTTTTCTATTTTGTATGACCTCCATACGATTTTAGGCATGCTGCTACTGTATAGGGCATTGATTCAATCAATTCCAGACATTTTTCTTTCGTCACCTATTGCTACAGACTTGCGATTTGAAGTCGTAACTCAGCCTTATTTTTAGGTTTTCTTTTAGCAAGTTGCAGTGCCATCCAATTCCATAAATTCTCAATTGGATTTAGGTCAGGACTAAGAGCAGACCAGTCCAAAAGTACCACATCATTTGCATCAAACCATGCCTTGGTATAACTCGTGATTTATGACAAGGTGCGTTGTCTTGCTGGAAGATGAAATTCTCACAGGTTATGGACAGTAGGAATCATGAATTCTTCCATTGTTTTTATGTACTGAATGCTGTTCATAGTCCCATCTATTATTCTAAGGTGTCCAGCGCCCTCTGAAGTTATGCAACCCCACACCAAGACAGCATCTCCACTTTGCACAGCAGGAATGATGCAGGCTGAACTTTTCAGTTTTTGTTCACCTGACCCTAATTTTTCTGTTTGAATACAACTGGAATCTGCTTTCATCAGAAAAGACAACCCTTCGCCAAACTTCTTTCAACCAGTTCTTTATTTGCTTGCAAAACTGATGACGTTTTGACTTGTGGACAGCGCTTAAAAGAGGCTTTGGTAATGCTAAATGTGATTCCATTCCAGATTCTTTTAAACGTCTAGAAAGAGTGGCAGTACTAACCTGAATTCCATGATTTTGTGCTACTTCTGTCGCTATATCAGGCAAACTAGCAGACCGATTAAGCTTTGATACCTTTACAATTGCTCTGTCTTGCCTCATTGCCTAATTTTTGTGGTCGACCAGATCGTGGAAGACAGTTTCTTGTTCACAATATTTTTTAACACCTTGCTTGTTTTTGATATTTTTAATTGTTCAGCAATGTCTCTGTATGTTTTATTTGCTGACTGATTACTTGCCATTTTACTTCTACGCTAACACTTTTCTTACCCATTGTTGATAAAAAAACTTTTCACCAACTAACCTCAAAGAAACAAATGCCAATTCATCACCGTTTTGGTGGGAAACAGCTGGTAATAGTGCCAACTTGACATTTTTAATTACTGTTGTATGCCTGACACTCTAAGTTTGTGTTCCTGACACTTTGAAGTGATTTGTACATTTTTGAACATTACTCTTAAAAACAAAATTTTCATGAAGATTTAAAAATCACTTAAGCCCTTTTAACTCAAAATATAAGATTTTAGAATTTTTCTTATTATATTGAAAAACTCTAAAACCCAGCTTTAAAATGATATCACACTCATTAACCTAGGTTACATATTTTACGAGAAATAGTAATTTCTTTATAAAAAAAGGGCTAATTTTAACTCATTTAAAATATTTAAATGACTCCATGAAATTTGAAGCATCTAACTTAGAAGCGTGTGGTTTTCACCAAAAGATGTATTTTTTAAAGCTGTTTCTCACAGACATATACGATTTGTATGTAGTTCATAAGTTTAAAGACAAACTGACATAAACAGTTTTTCTAAGGTGTCCTTAAACTTATGAAAGATACTGTTGTTGGCTAGCCAAATAGCGGCTTTTGAAACCAGCAATGTGAAAAAAAGAGCTCTTGTGGGCCAAAGCACATGGTAACTAGACCAAAGAAGATTAGTCACATTTTTATGTAGGAGCAAAGGGTTCCATACATCATTTGAAAATACATTACTAACAATCAGCTAAACAACCTCAGAAAAAATGTTTTGGGGTTGTTTCACATTTGAAGGCTCTTCTTGTTCATTCCAGTAGATTGTATGTTAAAATGTGTTGGATGTATCAAGATTCTGTAGGAAAGAAGGGTTGTAACACAACTTCTAAACAAATTCCCACAAGGCAATGGAATGTTCCAACAAGATTTGGTGCTATACCATATTGCCAAAAAAGTGGGGGAGAAATTTTTTAAGAACAAATCAATAAAATGCCCCTGCAGCCAGACAACTCCACCCCGATGTTGAAAATTTTTGGGCAGTAGTCAAAAATGATTTGTACCACAAATATTGACAATTAAAGCAATAATATCGGTGTGGTTTTGTGATGAAGAAATAAAAAAAGTGTGTAGTATACTTGTTAAATAATGCCAAGTTGTGTATGAAAAGTGATTAAGAATAAACAACATATCAATTACTAGTTATTTAAAGAAATATTTTTTATCGCTTTAATTTCTCCTTTTTTTGTATTAGCTAATGAATTAAATTTACTGTGTAGAATGCTTTAGTGCTTAAGAAGAAATATTTTCTTTATGACTTTCATGTCTAAAAAGAACTTATCTTTTAAATTGTAAAACGTGTTATTCATAACTTTTGGAGGAAAATAAAGAGAGAGATCAATTGAAATTACATTGAATTCATGGAACAGATTTGCCTATTTATACATCTGTATTTTTTCAAACTCTGGGCAGATTAACTTTTTTTTTCTTTATGTTATAGAAGTGAAACATGTCTTACTTATAATTTTAAGACAAAAGAAATAGGAGGAAAGATAACGTTCTTAATCAGAAAGAATGTGTTTTCTCTGAATTAGTGGAAGTTACTCCTAGAAGTTGCTTGAGACATTCCCAAAGGGTTAAACCTGTATTTTTATTTTTCATCATCATCAAATTATGCCATTTTGTACATTCAGCCTGTAGTGTGTATTTTGATAACAGGTTCACAGTTCTTTTGACTGTGGTTCACTTGACATAACAGAGGTTGATTTTTTGTTTGAAAATATTCTAATCTGATCAGCTAAACATTTTTTTCTTCATTTTTTACACCTGTTAACTTGAACTTTACTAGATAACATTATGGTTTCCCCATAAAGTAAAAAATTAGTACATATTGATTTGTACAAATTAAATGTTCTGATGTATTAACATTTGTCCATTTTCTACTAAATTGACACTATTTCTCTATTTTTATTAAGAACAGCAAAAGATTATTGTTCCTACACGAACAAATTGTTTTATAAAGGTTAAACTTTTATTTACATAAGCTTTTTAATCTACTTACATGGAGGTTGGTTCTACAGAACTAAGTGGTAAGTATACCTTTATAGTAAAGAAATACTTAATTTTGGACCGTTTTTTATTTTGCTATTCATATTTCAATGATTGTTAAAAAAAAATTTTTTCCAGCCGAGTGAAGAGCTTTTAAAGCAGCATTATAAGGATTTAGAAGGTCGTCCATTCTTTCCTGGTTTAGTTAAATACATGTCTTCTGGGCCGGTTGTTCCTATGGTAAGAAGTTATTTGGATTAATTTTATTATTAATATTTTTGACATTGTTTACAAACTAATAATAAACCTTTATAACTTTACCTTTTTGTGATTTATAAGTTTACCATTATGAAATCGTGCTTGTGTTGTATGATTGTAATGCCCAGTTAACAAAATAAATAAGGGAAAATTCTGGTTAATGGAATAAAGATTATTCATACAGTAAAGATTATTATTAAGTATGGTCAATTATTTTGCTTAATCAGTTAAATTTTAGACAACCAATTTATTTTTTAATCTGTGGATATTGGTCTCTAAATGGTAAATTGTATTTTACTGATAACCTGTTTACTGGCTTTTAGTATCCATCTTAAGTTTTGTTGATATAAAAATATTAGGATACTAGAAACATTTTTATTTAAAATAGATTATAATATTATTGGTATAGTGACAATAATTCTGTGCTTTAATGCAATATACATTAAAAATATGTGATTTATATTGTGTTTATCTTTTTATTTTTTTATTTATGTCGCTTACATTCAGAAACAGCAGAGTTATACTGAATTGATGAACTTGTCAAATCGTACTTGTTAGTCATCATTGATTTACATCTGAAAAATTATAACTGTAACAAATAGTTACAGTTAGAGTTTTATCACATATCTAAATTCTTGTTTGTCATAAAATTATAAGTTTAACAATTAGCATAAGAGCTGTTATTTCCAACTGTCACAACAACTTTGTGAAGAAAGTAAACCGTAACAACTCTGAAAATAGCTCTATAAACATCTGGGATGTAGTCACTGTTCCTGAAAAAATGTTATGCTGTATGTGGTTCTGATCGATAAATTTCCTACAATAAAATAAAACTATTTTTTATAGTTTAACAAGTATATATTAGAATTAATTTTGGTTTTCTCAGTGCTGTTATTATTATTATTATAACAATTGTGCTTAGCATTATGTAATAATTCAAGGTTACTCGCTCTGCCTGTTAATAGTTAGATTATTTTCACAGCGACCATTGTTTAACAATACCTTTAATGGCTTCCTTTATCAAGATTTTATTTTTAGTCCTTTTTTTTCTGCAGTAAATTTTAATTCTGTATTATAATTTTTTGCTTTATTATTAATTAGATGTTATAACTAATTATGTTAAATCCTAACCAGTAATTAATAGTACATCTGTAAGTGTGTAATTAAGTGTCAGATAATCAACATTTTTAACGTATAGTTAATCTGTAATAAATTTAGCAATTTATTTACATGTCTGTGTTACCAGTCATCTTTGCTACATTCTTTGTAATCGATTCTGAGAATTTGAATCCTTATTAATGGTACCAAAGTCTGAAATGTTTATTTTAAATATACAAGGGATCAGGAAGCAGTTCTTTTACTTTTAATTCCTCTTAAGAAGAAGTAGCAATTTTGTGTTGACCAGATTGAATACTTATGATAAAAAATAACATTTCCTTGATAAATTAAACACCTACCTAAATAAAGGTACTGGTTACGTTAAGGGGAGGTGGTAACCTTTTATTTCTGTAATGTAATATTAATGATATTTAGGTACATTTTTCTAAAGGACTAGTCATAGAAATATGAATCTTATATCATTTTAAAGGGAATCTTTTGCAGAATTTTAGAAAAGGGAACCTTTTCTTAATTTGTTTTTTTAACAAAAACTTTTTCCTGAACTTTTTAAAAAATATTTTTTTATGAAAATTTTTGGCAATAAAAAATATTAAAATTTGTTCATTACATATAGAAAACCAAAAAAAAAGTTGTAAATACATCTGAAGCTAGTAAACACCCACAAAAAATTCCATTTAATTCTTGCAAATAGTAGTAGAGAAAAGTGTACCTAAATAGTTTTTCATTCCTTTCTAAAGCATTCCAACCCCCCATAATCTGGATCATCAGAATTTTCTTTACCATCATTCATTCAGTTTTTTTTTTTTTTTTTACTCCAAAATGTTTTACTTACTGTTCATATTCAGCTTGATTTTACATGTTTTGCATCTATTTCTTTGAAAATAATATTTGCGTTACTCCCACTCTGTAACCCCAGTTGTTGCAGACTTTTGTCTTCCCCATACACTTCTTGTTGTATGATAAAACTGCTTCATATACTCCTGCACTAAATGTTTTGTAACCTGCAAACACAATTTTAGGAATTCTAATCCAAACAACACTATGCAGAGATTTGTTAGGATTCTAGGTTTGTCTGTGCAAGTACTTTTTCAGTAGTTCAGGATCTGATAAACATTCAAATACTGGCCTGATTATGACTGCTACACTTTGAGGAATATGTGCTTGTGATGGTAAGGTTTCAAAGTTAATCTAATCTGGCTTTATTGTATTTGCACGTTGATTCATCACCTGGGCAAATACATGCTGAGTGAAATAGTCTGTAGATATCCTATACTAATAGATTGCCCACACAGCTTTTCTCATAGCATCTATGGAACGGGTGTTGTTTCTTACAACTTGGCCATAATAATTTTGTAGGCCATCAATCTCCTTATCATTAAGTCTACCTTGTCCAGACAAAGCCTTACCATCACTAAGATTTTTACTGATATATGTACACAAATTTCTAAGCCCGTTCACTTTTGGATGTACCCAATACATTCAAGTTTTTCAATATTTACATCCTTGCCATAAGTTTTAGTTGCTAAAATCTTGAATGTTTTGCTGTCCCTGTCCCCTAGATATCTGACACCTCGTTTAACAAAACCTCAAACATCACAGCACCTGCCACATCCATGCCGCTACTGGTAGCCGTTTAATTTGTATAACATGTATTCCCCTTATTGTGCTCATTTAATTTATTTTTTAAATTGCCCATACTTGACAATATTTTGACATTACTTCTATGTCAAGAACTTTACCTGCATCAACACTAGTTATAGAAATTAATCCGTTGAGACTGGTGTATCCTTGTTATTGCCAGCTACTATCTTAACACGAGTGCCGCCTATACAGGAAGTAAAACGATTTTAATGGCCAATGTTTTTTTCTCATATAATTTCATTCAGTATCACAAAAAAATGAATTAGTAATAACTGACACTCACTTGTGTAAAAAATATGTTTTTAGAGATTTTTTTTGTGTGGTGATGCATTGGCTTCACGCGGCCAGTAACAGTTAAAACATTATGATTGGTAACGTGATACCAATGTGTCGCCGCAGCACGTTGTCGAATATATTTGCTGTTTTAGTTTATGTTCACCAATTGAGTTAGTAGTGTTTGAGTTACAAGTAGTTCTGTGTTCAAATCTCTTCGTTATTCTCTGCATTTACAATTTTTATATTACATATCGGTTCTGTATTCAATTTTTATTATTCTGTATTTCGGTTTATGTGTTTTATTTATTGAAAAATGAACAGAAGTTATTAATTAATGGAAAAAGAATTACAAAAGCTGTGGCAGGATTTGTTGTCTGATGAAGGAAAAGATGACGAAATTTTCGGCAACGTTTACCTATCGGACGAATATCAGCCTTCAACTTCTGAGTCTGAAGAAGAGGAAGACGAACCACCATCTAAAAAGAGAATGTTCATTCAAAAAACAGGTAGGCCTAGTCCTAGTATTACTGACAACATTGATTAATAATCATCCTCTTTTGCCGATTTCAAGTACATCATTTGCGGAGATGATAAAGGTCAAAGCTCTGTTGCTACTAAAGTAACTATGGCCCTCGTGACCGATCAACTGGATAAGGAGGCTGATAACCGGTACACCTCAGTAGCACTAGCCCATGAGCTATAAAACAAAACACTCACCTGGTTGGTACTTTGAAACGAAACAGAAAGAATAATCCACAAGTGCAATTAAAAAAAAAACTTCAAAAAGGGGAAAATTTTGCTGTTGAAAGCAATACAGGTATAGTTGTGTTAAAATGGCATGACAGAAAAGATGTCCTAATGTTGACAACCAAACACACTGATGATATGATAGAAGTTCAGAGACGAAACAATCCTGTTCAGAAACCGAAGTGTGTCATAGAATACAACAAAGGAAAGGCATTCATCGATACTTCGGACCAAATCAAGAGTTATTGCTCGTCTCTGAGACGTGGAGAGAAGTGGTACAGAAAACTTTCTGTGGCATTGCTTCTTGGAACCAATGTAGTAAATGCGCTATACTTATACAATCAGCTTACTAATGGAAACCTGTAAATCATCGCATTCAACGAATTGACAGGAATGAACATTAGTGCCGTTGCTCCTCCTCCGACACCAGTAGACCAACCTCACCGCCTTGTCGATGTTGGCAGACAAGGAAGAAGGCGATGTCATAAATGTTATGAAGAAAAGTCAAAGGCCGAAGGCAGGAAGATTGCCATGCGAAAAACTACCCAAACTAAATATAAATGTGTGGTGTGTGAAAAACACTTTTGCTTGGACTGTTTTTTGGTGTACGTAAATATTTTGTCTGAAAAGTTAATTTTTTTTTTATTTTCAAGTTGAAATTTTATTATCTATATTTTATTTTCTAGCAGATTTTTTGCAATTGCTTTTGTATAGTTTTTGTCAATAAAAATAACATCATAGTGTAATACTGATATTCTACATTATTTCATTACATTTATCATAAAGTAATAGCCATTTGACACCAGTGTGGACTCGCTATCAACAGGCCAATAACAGTTTCATGACATACTGGCCATACTCTTTCACTTGCTATGTGTTTTAATAGGAACTGTGAATCCAGGGCAGAGTTACATGGCCATATAACTAAACCTAACATGTGGTGACACATTCGACTCATACGGCCATTAGATCTGTAACTCTGTGAATCCACGTTGGACTCATGTGGCACTTAAAGTGTTAACGCCACTGCTAAGTCCTTACACCCTTCAATCTGCGTTATAGCTTCTTGCAGTGCATCATTCAAAGACTTCAGCATATTCATTTGTATAGGGACAAATATCCTTATTACATTTTCTAAATTTAGTCTGGTTTTTGGAAGTTTCATAATAACTCGCAAAGTTTTTGCGGCATCATGGCCTTTCCAATGGACCGTAGACCATACACAAATCTGGTATTGACTTCATAACCATGAGTTTTCTTGTCTGATGAATAAAAGCTGTAATCTTCCCCACATTTTGTGGCGACAGTGATATTTTTTATGCAAGTTCAGCCTGAAATGTTTTTGCATATAACTCAATGCTATTTTCAGATGAACAATAAGATTTTATTGCATTGGACAACAAAGATAATAATATTTCCAGATGATAATCTTTCTGGTATTTCAATTTCATGTACTGATGTTCAAGGGTAATTTTTTTGGAGAAAGTAGTAGTACAACCTTCATTAACTGAAGGAGTCTCACTTAACCTAGATGTACTTGGACTATCATCTGCAGTATTAGAATAATTACTAGCAATAATGTTAATATTTTCATCATATTTACATTACTTTTTTTTTCTTTTTTCCTCCTACCTGGTCTACCATGGCTCTTTTTAGCAAACTATAAACATTGCCTGAGCATTTTTTTGCTGGATCACAAACACAAACTGTGTACTTTACTTTCACCAGCTGATAAAATGAAATATATTAAGTTGTTTACACAGATCGTCCAGTTGAAAAGGTACAAAATTTCCTTCTAATAACAAAAAATTCCCTTTTGGCTCCAGATTAAAAAAATATTAAATAAGAGAGAACAAGATGATATCCGCTTACATAAGTTAAACTTATTAAAAATCATCATGCACCCAAATCATTAAAATATTTTTTTATTATTATATTATAGGTATTTATTAATAAAAGTATACAGTAATCAAAATTGAAGTTTTTAACCAATTTTGGGATACCACCTCCCCTTAAGGAATAACCTTGCCCTTAACATATATAAGTATACATCTGAACTATAAACCATTCAGCCAGGCCGCCACTACAATTTGAATTTTCATGTTTTTTTTACATTAGGTGTTCTCTACTGCTTGTAAACATCAAAGTGTAAGTTTAACATTATTGGTTAAAATATATAATTATTTTTATTTCAAGCAAGCTTTTACATATTTTTTAACAAGGAAAATTATGTAGATATATGAAAAATGTCAGAATTGAACTCAAGACCACACAGATTTAAAAGCCAGCATGCCAATCACTACATAAATTAATCAGTGTTATTTTAATCATTATCATCAGTTGACACTCCTTTGTTGCAATATCCGTAAGATAGCTTGCCTTCTAAGATTGGTCTTTGTGCCAAATTTGGCCGCTCTTATAGCTGAAACTCTATGTAAGACACATTCTATTGGATGAGATGTGAAACTAATAATATGATAGCTTTTAAATTGCTGTAGGCTAATCAGGGTTGCATCTCATTTGCAGTTCTGTTCTTTTATTACTGCTTCAATTTTGTTATCTTTTAGATTTCTATCCTCAAATCAGAGCCCTAATATCATAAATTTATTTTTCCTCTAAAATTTCATCCAATAATTAATTCCAGTATTTATTTCTGCCTCCTATTAACTCTCTTTATCTCTTAACAATGGCCTTCCATCTGGTATTAATATATGTTTTCTTCATTTTTCAATTTATTGCATCTATCTCCCTTGTTAATAATCATATTTTTTCCACTAAATTACATCATTGTATTTCTTTATTGCTTTATACATTTTATTAATTTCATTTAGAGAGCCTTCACTCGTGACTCTTTCTATAGTTCCAGTTATGCACTAAACCAAAGCTAATTTAAATTTATTATTCTTAAGGAAAAGAATATAAAAATACTAGAATATGCAAAACTGTGTTTCATGACGACAGTTATATCCATTCATTAAATAAATGTACACAAGTAGATTTTAGTAAAATTGATTCACATTGATATCAAGATGTTTAGTAAATAAAAGTTGTTTTACCCACTTAATTTGGAAAAACAGTAATGTTTTTAAACCATTTGAAAAATGTAATATTGTGAAACCTGTTTTGATATATTTTTAATTACAAGTTTTCTATTATGAAAATATGCCTACAAAGTATTTCTGTTTTTTAATCTAAATATTTTTAAACTCAGTGAAAGGTTGAAAACTACGTAAATTAATATTGCAATAAACTTATCTGCATAAAATAATTTGTTATGTGTTCAGTAAGAATATTATTTAGTGCTTGACCTAGACTGATAACCTGTTTTTAACCTTTTGAATAATTTCCATAATAAATTATCCACAGATTTTTTTTGTAATGAGGAATTCGTTTAGTTATATATTCTGCTGAATTATCCAGTACTATCTAGATAATCTCTTTTCTGTTATCTTGAAGGCCTTTTTGTCAAAATTTCTAAAATGTATTAGACTTTAAAACTTTTCTCCAGATGGAATGGAACTCTCATTTGAGATTTTTAAAACTGTTCTCTCTAATTGTATAAAATTCTGCTTAATTTCATTTAGAGAGCCTTCACTCGTGACTCTTTCTATAGTTCCAGTTATGCACTAAACCAAAGCTAATTTAAATTTATTATTCTTAAGGAAAAGAATATAAAAATACTAGAATATGCAAAACTGTGTTTCATGACGACAGTTATATCCATTCATTAAATAAATGTACACAAGTAGATTTTAGTAAAATTGATTCACATTGATATCAAGATGTTTAGTAAATAAAAGTTGTTTTACCCACTTAATTTGGAAAAACAGTAATGTTTTTAAACCATTTGAAAAATGTAATATTGTGAAACCTGTTTTGATATATTTTTAATTACAAGTTTTCTATTATGAAAATATGCCTACAAAGTATTTCTGTTTTTTAATCTAAATATTTTTAAACTCAGTGAAAGGTTGAAAACTACGTAAATTAATATTGCAATAAACTTATCTGCATAAAATAATTTGTTATGTGTTCAGTAAGAATATTATTTAGTGCTTGACCTAGACTGATAACCTGTTTTTAACCTTTTGAATAATTTCCATAATAAATTATCCACAGATTTTTTTTGTAATGAGGAATTCGTTTAGTTATATATTCTGCTGAATTATCCAGTACTATCTAGATAATCTCTTTTCTGTTATCTTGAAGGCCTTTTTGTCAAAATTTCTAAAATGTATTAGACTTTAAAACTTTTCTCCAGATGGAATGGAACTCTCATTTGAGATTTTTAAAACTGTTCTCTCTAATTGTATAAAATTCTGCTTAATTTCATTGAGTATATGTGAACAGCTGTTTTATCTGTATAAAACAGTCTAAAACTTAATCTAGGTTTTAAAAATGTTCTAATATAATCCTGAGTGAACTGCAAAAAACAAGTTTTACTAAGAAATGTTCAATTTGTGAACATTATTTGTACTACAGGAAGTCTTACTAATAATGCTAGTTGTAAGTAAAAAAAAACTGTGATTTAATTATTTGAGGCATGCTATAGAGTACAGCTTTGTTTGCTGGAAGCTGATCATTGTCACTCTGTAATTAGCGCAGTGATTTAGAATTGGCATGGTTGCTTTGGATGTTTATTCAATTTAACTTGTTTTGTTTTGTTTAGGTATGGGAAGGTTTAAATGTTGTTAAAACTGGGCGATTTATGCTTGGTGAAACAAATCCTAAAGATTCAAACCCTGGAACTCTTAGAGGCGACTATTGTGTCCAAGTTGGAAGGTGAGAACCTTAAAATTGTTTTTTCTTTTCTAATAATTAATTTCAAATGAATTTTATTGTATTTTAACAATTTGATAATTGAAAATGTTACACATTTAATCCTTTTACAGAATATATGTTTTTGTATTTGTTGCTGGATTGGTTTGACAGCACATGACACCTTAAGAACAACCTGGTAGCCCTGAAAAGGGCTGTTTGTGGATTTGATGGGTAGCCCTGAGAAGGGCTGTTGTGTCCAGTCACACTGGTCTCCAGCAATGTCAGCTTGGCCCAACGGCTTGTAAATAGGGAAATGGCTCATCATCTGAATCTGACTGAACTTCCCCGCAGTGTTGGATTGGCATCAGTCATCTTCTGGCGGTGCAGCCAAGGCAGTTCTCCCTGAGTGGTGCTCATCTGGCTCTGTCTTCATCACTACACCTTCCGGTAGTAGTGGGATTTGTGCCAGGCCTGCTGCTCCAGCAGGGATGTTGGTGAAGAAGGATGCCAACATTCTTTTGGTATGGTTTGGGGTTGAATGCTATTATATTCCCACATTTCTACTTATATAACCACAGACACACGGTGGGGTGCTGCACACTCAGCTGGCTTGATAGGGGAGCAAGTATGCAGATGTGTGAACTGCAGCTCTTGCCGACATCATGCTCACTGATATGAAGCACAGCATTCCAAATTATATCAATTCTTCTTTATAAATAAGTGATTTTAAAAATATAAGACAAATTTATGATAAGAAATGCATGTTTATTTCATAATGAAAGTGTTGCAATAAATTAACTTCCTATTGTTATAAGATAATGACCTGATTAATTAAGAATGCTTATTTTTACTATATTTCAATTTTGTCTGATTTAATTAGAGAGCTGTAATGAATCAAGATTGATTGCAGCTTTATTACTTTATTGTTAAGAAATCATTTAATAATTAAAATAATTTTGAGGTGCCATTTACCTCTGACATTCCAAATGAAGTTGACCAATCTGGAATACCTATAAATATATTGCATTTAAAAAAATATTTTATCTTTTTGATGTAAAATAAGAATGCTACAGCTCATGGAAAAAGTGATTAAAATAGTTGTTTTTACCTGTTGCTGAGTTAGAAAATAGTCTATTAAGAAAATATTTTTTTTAAATATAAAAAAATATTTTTTGGCCACTACAAGGTTATAGGGATAGTTATATACCAAATATCATCAAAATCAAAAATAGTGATACACTGATCACTTGTTGAATTAAAATGGAATAACCCTTACAGCTAAACAAATTCAAGGCCACCAATTAATGTGCAAAGATTGGTCTTTTATTTGCATGAAGAGTTATAACATTTTTCCTAATTAATTTTATTGAAAAAGATAAACATTTTTTAAAAGTGTTATAACTCTTCATGCAAATAAAACCCACCTTGTAGTGGCCAAAAAATATTTGTTATATTTAAAAAAAATTTCTTAATAGACTATTTTCTATCAGTAACAGGTAAAAACAGCCATTTTCATTCACTTTTTCCATGAGCTGTAGTATTCTTATTTTACATCATACAGAGGCCAAAAAGATATTTTTGTAAAGAGTAAAGATGGAACTTCATCTTACTGCACTCAAAATTCATTGTGTTACATAACCAAATCTTGTATTGTTTACTGAAGTTACATTTACAAATTGTTTTTTCAAATTTTGGGCCCAAATTAAATCATGAAGTGCTTAGGATAACAGGCCTGTTTTTTTACCTTTTAACTCTTAGTTACCAGCAGTACTTATAAAAAAAAATTGACTGTTACTGAGTGTCCTTCATTTAAAAAATTGGCCGCCAAATCGTAAGATTTTGAAAAGTCTCATTTTTGGGGCCCAAAAACCACATGTGGGACAGGTGGCAAATATCTGAAATGTTTACAGCAGGAAGTACTTTTTATGTGTACTAATACTAACATAAATGTTTCTGATTCAGAGGTCACACGAACTTTCAGAATGCATTTCTGACTTGTTGGAACATAACTGTGAAAGGTTCTTGTTTCTGGGACTGTTGTAATTACCAGATAACGAGAACTGAGGTATTCTTCAGTCTCTTGAACATCTTTATTAGAGCAGAAAATAAATGTTATATTTTTAATATTGTCTTTGCAATATTTTTACATTGAGAAACTGGTAACAATTTTATTATTGACTGTTCTTCAAAGGCTTGCTTTCACAATCCTTTTTACAATTCCACCAGTACAGTCACGGTTCTCTTTTCCATAGTATGAGGGAAAAAAATGCCATTCAGTTGTGATTTCAAAATCTTCTTGATGGTAGCACAAATTTATGAATTTTTTTTGTTTTTATATTATGGGCTGAGGAGCCATCAGAAAAAAAAATGTTTAACTTGTGGTAACAGTGTTTTTACTTTATTTATAACTTGCGTTTGGAAACAAAAGAACGATGTAGTATTGTGCTTCAAGTACTCACTAATCACACAGTAGCTTAGTAATTTGTTGACTTTGTAATTTTTCTTCTTTTTCTGTGGCATACATTTTTGACCAGTGATATGACTGGACTTCATCCTGCATCACAAAAGGATAATTTTGAGAGAAGTTTTCCTTTACAATACATTCACCCTCCTACAAGTTTTCTTTTTTAATGTTTTGGAAATTAGCTTGTTTCTTTGCAACAAAATGATGCCTTTTTAGATATTTAAATTTTTTGTAACTTTATCTAAGTACTCTTGAAATGGGAGAATTTGAGTAGTTCACAACAGGCAACAGAAACCCACTGATTGAAGATAATTTCAGAATCAAAATCATCCCAGCTCTCTTGTAGTAATCTGAGCAGTTCATTAATCCCTGGACATTTTTCACACTGTGGCAGCATGCATGTTTCATTTCCTATATGACATACCATGGTGGAAATGAGAATTTTATAATAAAATTTCATTTTTAGAGCAAAACATGAGTTTTACATTTTGGGTGGGTGACACACTGAGTGAGTACATGACCCACCAATCAGAACACAAAATTTAGGTCTTAAATCAGCATATTTTTAAAAGCCAATTTTAGATTATGTTTTTCTTTGAAGGCTGTGTACAATTCTTTTAAGCTACATAAGATAAGCCTTTTTTTATTTTTTAATATTAATTTTCTTCCCGTTAGCTTGTCTTACAGAGACACAATCCTTCTTGCCTGGCATCATTCTGGTAAAAATCTTGGGACACATTTAATAAAATTTCATCAATTGTGTGACTGGGTTTCTTTTTGCCAATTTGTGACAAAATTCCACTTGTTATAACTAATTGTTTGGATTGACAGGCTAAACAACACCAAACTCATTTAGAAGTTTATGAATGCTTCAGCTGCTTGGTAATAAAATTAAAATAAATAATAATATTAAAATTAAAATTAATAATATTAATTTTTTCTGGGTTGTGTAACTGTTTTCATTTTTTCCTTTATTTTAATGATTAATTCTTCATATTCCCTGCCTAAATCAGCATAATTTTCCAGTACTAACCTGGTTTCTTCTGTAGAAATATTTAAATCAAAGGAATCGTTTAATATACTGGTAACAGACTCCGTTATTTTTGTAACTTTATTTTTTTAAATTGATTCCTTTGTGCCGCTTGATAATTTTTTAATCTTAAAGGGCGAAATGCCAACAGCTGAACAGGCTTTATTCATTGACTTGACTATAACACATTGAAGCTCAGATATCTTGATATTCCAATTTGCTTTCTGTATCATGTGGTTTTTTCTATTTTTTAAAGCGTTTTGTACACAGTGCTCTACCTGAAATTAATTTTAAATTTGGATTGCTTATTGAAAGTGTCAAAGAGATTCTTTAACTGATTTAATGTGACAACTAAATGGGTCAGAACAACTTTTCCCATTAATATGAAAATATTTATCTAAATATTTGGTTTTATGAAAAGTACAGATTTTTTTTGTTTAAGTTCACCCACTTCTTAAAAGATATCTGTGTTATTTTCTGTTCAGTAAACTAAAATATCGTGCAATACTGAAGATCTGTTGTAAGTCAATTTGTGACATACTATTTCACTGTGAATGCCAATTGAACACTACATAATCCATTTTTATAAAATTGCAAGGATTCTTACAATAACAATGCATTTAGTATAAATTATAAAACTACCAATTGCACTTCACTTTGTCTTATCCCACTTTTCTACAGCAAAAATAAAAATTTCTCTTAATTATTAAAATTAAACATAAAAGATATCGCATAAAAGAGAAGTTCACTGCTAATAAAATTACTTTATTAACGCACAACAATACAATATGTCACATTTAAATCAAAACAGTAACTGAGCCTTCTACATTGTTTACATTCATGATTACACAAACATCCATGTCCATGCATGTCTATTCACTTTCGTATTTAAGCATGAGTTTGTAAGTATAAGTCATACTTTAAGTAATAAACTATCTCGAATATAAGCTATATCATTATAGACATATCAGAATATTTTGTATAGTAGGCCTATATTATCTGAAAAAATACATGCTGCGGATTTTTTGGATACAGAAGGACAATATTTTTAGCGGTTTGATAGTTTCATTACTAGTCAACCCCTTTGAGTAACAAAATAAATTTTATATGGTTTTAAAGTACATAAAAAGTATCTAAGGAATCTTCATAAAGGAAGAAAATAATGATTTTATGTTTGTAATATAGTAAATGTTTAACAGAAATATAAGTTTAAATAAATCGGATGTAAAATTTCTAGAAAAATTGTCATATTGCATTTATCATAAAGTAAGTGGTTTGGTTACATTTGTTTGGGAAAGAGATATGCAGTGTTAGTAAAAACAGTCCCATAGTTGTGAAGAACAGAAAATTTGCATGATATTCATATGCTAAATTGTAATAAACATTGTTCCAGATTATACCAAAATGGAAATAATGTTTTTCTGATGTTTCAATATCTGTATTATATGTATTTCTCCAACCAGTTTCCAATTACTGCCAGGTCTGGGTGTGCGTATGTGTAGGCAAATTCAATTACTGATACCAGTTTGTCAGGCGTACTGGTTAACATATAGTCTGGAACATTCAGGTCAACTATTCCTGAGACGTGTGGTTAATTGAAACCCAACCACCAAATAGCACCAGTATCCAAAGTCTTTTCATTCAAATCCATATCTGTATTATTGTTTAAGATGTCAGCTGCATGTAAATTATTAGCTAAAATGTGGAAACCATTGATAATGCTAAATCTTGTATATGGGTAATACATAAAGATATTTATTTGGATTTTTCATAGAGGCAAAAATATAATATAACAGAATTATACCCCAGATATAGTACACACACATATATGTATATATATATTACTTTACAATTATTTCGAAGTGTTAGGAACAGGTCTTCTTATTTTTAGTATATTTTTGTGTTTATAAATAAATTAATTAATTCTTAGTGTATGTAAATCATAGTAGTTCTGCCCAAAAACCATTTACAAAAATTAAATATAAAATTTAAACCTGGATGGCCATTGGCCATTTTAAGTTTTATACAACCACCAGTAAACAATGCAGAAAAAGTAGAATGGGTGGCTGAAATATAGTGCACAGTCGCTTTTAACTCACAAATGATAAGAGATAGTCAACTGAAACAGATTTGATGTAAAATAATATTTTATTTGCTACAGTTTATTTTTTCATGTACTTAGTATTTACATCTGTTACACATATATCTTAATAGTGAACCAGTTTTCTCATTCCTTCAATGCAGAATGTTGGCAGTCTTTCATTGATCCACAACCATTACATTCTTCAGTTTATCATCCATGTTGAATACTCTTAAAATTCCTCTATAATTGTGGAAAGAAGTGAAAATCGCAGGACACTAAATCTGATGAGTACAGAAGTTGTGGAATAAGTTCAGATTTCAACTTCACAAGAACCTCAGCAGTTGCATGCTGTGTGTGAGGCCAAGCATTATCGTGTTGCAGAATTATCAGCTCCGTGGATTGTCACATCTCCTAAGGTGTTTTAACATCTGTTCTTATCATACAGAATTTACAGTTCACCAAGTTTATAAGTAGTGAATCAAGTACACATTAGAATCCCAGAGCATTGTCAAGAGTATTTTTTTGCAGAGGGTTGTATTTAAAATTTTTTATTGTGGCAAACTTTAGCTCCCTCCAGTATTGCCTTCTTTCAGTCCACCACACTTAGAATGTTGATTCCATTCATCATTCATTCATCCGTCTTGCTACAGGTGTTTTTTGTTCAAGCCCTGTGGAAAGTGGTGAATAATCCCTTTCAAATAGACGAAATCAAATTATCTGCGTTTATATAGCTCGTGTTACCAAGAACAGCCGAGATATACTCCACCACTAGGCACCAGAGCTCACCGTCTTTTTTCAGCTCTGAATATAAAATTATCTCCAGACCTTAATGTTGCTCCATGTTTATTACCTCTTTGACAGCCTTCTCTCATTTATTACTACTGCTTTGAGCTTTGTCAGTATAATAAGAAGAACACAAATCTGGTTATTTTAAAAACCTAATTTTATAATATTATAAATAGCATGAATCCAAATATTACAGTTTATACAGATGACTCTAGAAACGTTAATTCTGTTGGATGTGGTTAGCAACAGATCATGCATGTTTGGCCTTCCCAACATCACCAGTATTTCGTTGCAGAACTGTGTCATTAATAAATCCTTCCACGTAACCCCAAAATGTTGACTTGTTCGTGTTTGCTTAAATTCCATGAGTGCTTTATAAGCAATTAATGAGTACTCCAAACACCCTGTTGCCTTTGAGATTTATTCTATCATTTTGCAAATTGATCACCATTTTACAGTGAGCTTTTGCAGGATCCCCAGCCATGTTGGGATTTTAGGCAATAAATGCGCTGATGGTGTGGCATTGGAGGTTTGTTTCCGCCCACTTTCTCTAATTCTCACTTCAAACAACTTTGTCGGCTTTCTAAAGAGAGTGGTTCATGATGAGTGGCAAAATGAATGGAGTGCTACCATGAACAATAAACTTCACCCTGTTAAGAAATTTGTGTCACCATGGTGCTCCTCATGCAGAAATAACCGTAGAGAGGTTATTATCTGCCGGTTATGAAAAGGGCACACTAGGCTCACTCATGGATATCTGATGACACAAACAGATGCACCCCATTGTGCTCCCTGCAACTGCCAACTAACAGTGTACCATATCCTTGTGGATTTTATCTGAGGGGCTACATGCAAATTGTTCTCGAGGATAATTAAATGTTGCTATCTTATATTTTATTTCTTGGGCCATCTGTATTTGAATTACTGTAATGTGTTTCAGCTATTCATGCCATTTACCATAAAGCAGATGGTAATTTTATTATTTTAATTTAGATTAATTTTGTTTTTTTTTTATTACAACAAATATATTGTGTCCAGACAATGATAATGCGAAAGCGTTTTTGCCCAGAAAAACCACAAATAAAAATTCCAATTAAGACTACCCTTCACATCTTAATGCAGCATATTTTATATAGATTTACATAGATAAAACTCTCAAGAAAGGTAGATAGTATAAAAGTCTTAAACCAATCAGAGATATCCTTGGCCATGAACAAAATTTAAGGGAAGGGATAGCCACTGTTTGTGATTCTTGTGATAAAAATTTTTAATTATTTTAAAATTTAAAAAGGCTATTAGATATTGATGTTAAATAACAAAACTTGTGAATCATTATTGATAAAGTAAGTTTCCCAATTTCAGTAAATATTTTCCTTATTTTTTTGAATTGTACTGTTAATTGATTTATTATAAAAGTGACTTTCTTGGGTTAGAATTTGAAACAAAAATTTTGTAAATGGTTTTTGAAAATAATTTTTTACATCAATTTGTTTCAATAAACATTTAGCACAACTTTTTATTCTTGCATAATAATTCTGTTATATTTTAGTTTTTCTCTTTTAAATTTAATTAAAGTATTTGATAAAAAGATATATTGGTTTAAAATTTCCTTACATCCTTTTTTTTAATGTCTCTATTCTAAATATAGTGTATTGTTTACTTATATTTGGTAAGTATCTAACCATCATATTACATTATAATCAAGTCTGACTGCATTACTGTTTGTGTGGTACTGAATATATATAGTATTAATGTTACATTAGGAATTTGGTGAAATTTAGTCAATTTCACTTAAAATGATTGTATTTTATTATTTAAAATGATTTGTATTTGTTTCCTATTATTAATTTAATTTTTTCAGAAACATCATCCATGGATCTGACTCTGTAGATTCAGCAAACAAGGAAATTGACTTATGGTTTAAGAAAGATGAATTGATTTCATGGCAGCCAGCTACTTCCGCTTGGATATATGAAGATTAAATGATGAATTCATATCATTAATTTTATTAATTAATTGCCTTGACAATATGTACTTTTTAATTTTTGACATGAAGTGTTTTTAACCTGAGAATCATTGATACTGTACAAAAAGCTACTCTTGTATTTAATTTATCCATATTACTATTTTATATGGAACTTTGTGATAATGAATTAACTAATCAAAAGTCATCATTCCAATATGTGAAGTAAATACTACTGAGTAAATTTGATTAATCACATTGACAATATTTATTGGCTGTAAAGTATGTGCTAATTTATATTATTAAATTGTTTATTTTAATTGTGCATGTAAGTTAAGATTTATTAGCTTTTTCAATCGGTAAATGAATTCTAAGTTTATAGAATTTTTTGTTTAAGACTTGTATTGCAGTATCAGTACCAATAAAAATATTTTACACAAGTATTAAGACCGTAGTTTTAATTCCTTTTGCTTTTAATGTTTATAAGTAATTTACTGCATTTTTATGTTACAGAATAGAATTTTATACCTTAACTGACAGGATATCAAATCAGAAATAAGATTGTAAAAAAAAAATTGTTTTATGTATAAGTACATGTAATGGCATCAGTTAATTTATCATACACTTATAAATTCCAACAGTTTGTAGTAAAACTGTTCTTAGCTTTTTTTACCTTTGTGGATCAACAGAAAGCAGCTATTAAATTTGGTTTTGGCGATTTATATTTCAACTTTAACTTTATATCTATTAGATGTAAGGATGGAATTTATAGTTTTACCCTTAACCCAAGTGTTTGAGTATTGGAAGTACATATTTGAGTTCCATTATGTTGTAAAGTTTTATTAATTTCAGTTATGTTAAATTAACACTATTCTGTTAACTAGAAATCCCTGGATTAATAACTAACAAAGTAAAATGAATTATATTTAAAGATTGATTGTGAGTAGTTAAAATTAACTTAGATTAAATTTAAATAAAATTGAAAATATATAACCAGTTAAGAATCATTGTGTATTAAGATATCAGAGGTTGCACTTGAAGATTTCCTCTGCCATATATAAAGTCTATAAATAAAAAGGACTGGCCTTGTTCTCCAGTCTCCTAGAATGTTTTCATTTAATTTAGCATAGGAGGATAAATTCAAGTAATGACAGTAATTAGTTCTAACATGTGAAGTGGTTTTTTAAAACTGGGGGATTTGTCTAAGTGCAGCTGATTATTGAATTTCATTTCTTTTAATCTAACCCAGAGAATTCTCAGTTTGATGTATTTTTCTTAAATGTTATATATCTACATGTGTGTGTGTGTGTATGTTGTTGAAACAAATCATTTGATTTGGTGTTTTTATTCTACAACCAACATATAATAAAACTTCTCAACATCAGACACTGCTTAGGAACAACAATCTGTCCATTACTTAGAGGCGTCAACTATTCAGAAAAATGCTAATACAGTATTAAGTTCAGTTATTGTACAGAAAAAAAAACACTGAATAGAACAGCATTGTGTATTTATTTCGTGAATTAAAAAAAAAATTATTTGCTAATTCAAACAACTATAAAAGTTCAAGTTCTTTTTTCGTGTTTCTGAAAATAAAACACTAATTGGACGACAATGTAGAGAATAAAATGAAAAAAAAAACATTTTACGTTACAAAAATATTAATCAAAGAAGATACAGTATATAAAAATATTAATCGAAACATTTGCGCAAAAAATAATGTAAAAATCAAATACAGATACGTATAATTTATTTGTACATAAATGGTTTAAAATAGTTGTCTATTTTAGTTTGAACTAAGTCCTGGTACATATTTTTTTGAATAAGTGACTGTACTTCTGATATTAAAATAATGCCTTTTGGTAATCGTTTTTTTGTAAGAAATTTTGCTTTAATTTTCTCTTCTGTCACTCCTTACTCATGATGGTAAATCCAGGTTCATCATCATTCATTTTGAAAGTAATAAAGTCTGAGGCGGCAACGAGATTGCAGATGTCAGTTAATATGTATGTCCTCTATGTTAAGCGCATTGTCAATATTGTGGGTACTCTGCAGTTTCCAAACAGTTTAATAAGTTTGTGTAATACACTCTGTTCTACAGAATTTTCATTTGGTTCAGTAAGATTTTCAATTTTAGAATTGAAGTTAGTTTTTGAAGGTTTATTAATATCAGCTTTTATAAAACAATTTCTTACTGTTGTAGTAATAGCATGATTGCCATACAAATCCGTAAAACTGTATCCAGCTCACTAATTCTTTTATAAAGCTCATCAGCATCTGTAACTTCATTCATTGTTGACAATAAGTACCGAAACACCTTTTTTCTGTACTGAAAGTTTTACATTTTCTAAGTTAACAGGGTAGGATTTTGTATTGTGCAAGAATAGTATGACTTTCCTATTTTGCCTTCCTATTATACAATCAAAACTTAACAGCCAGTCCCATCATTTTGTCCGTAGTCATCAAGATATTTTATTTGAATACTATTCAGTTTCTAATGAATTTATATTCTCACCCTTAAAGCATGGCTTTGCAGATTTGCTAATTATTAATGGTTTTTCAAATTCACAGTCAACATTACAGTTAATCTTACGTTTTATTTCGTCTCCCTTGTACATTTTCCTCTTTCAACATGTTCTTTTATTGGGCAAAGCCCAGAAAAAAGAAAAGTTCATTACAATTAAAAATGTTTCTTTCATTATAACTGCTGCATATTTAATTTAAATTTAACTTCTGCTCGGACACCAAATTCTCATCTACAGCCCCAGACATTTCACCACAAACATTTTTAAATGAAATTTTATGTCTAATTTGGAATTTAACAAACTAACCTCCTGATGCTTTAAACCCCTTGAAACTTTCGCCGACTGCCCACATTGAGAATCAAACATTTTCTAGCGTCCCCCAAAATTTTTAAACTTACCATCTGTTAAAAAAAATAATTTCAATTATTGTTTTTAAATGTGGCATATGCTATTTCTGAGTTGAAACTTACATTTTAGCTTGAAATATCAGGAAAACATAATGTTAGCTTTTTTTTAATCAGCCATCAGCTTCCTAGACCGCCTGAACGCCCCATTTTCTGTCTGCCTTCTACCATCCCCTTGAAGACCTCCAGTACCCACTAGGGGGTGTTATCACTCACTTTGAGAACGAATGCTTTAAATTTATCAAAACAGTTGTTAAGCAATTTCTAGTGTTTTCTCACGTATCAAAGTTCCAGAGACTAAAATGTTATTGCACAAACCCTGCAAAACCACTCATAAGTCAAATTGTTAACCGCTAGGCCTAGTATTTTAGGAAATTCACTTTAACTACTTATCATTCTCATCACTTGAATTTTTCTTTTTTTGTAGATATTTATAACTGCTATTATTTCTTTTATTATCAAGCATTAACATTTTTGAGAGATTTTATGTTGCAATAGCAATGTTTGTAACGATTTTTATAAAATACACAAAAATTAACGTACAGTAAATGTATGTGTAGAAAATGTACTACAGTAATCAACCATAACAAAAATATTAGTACCTATTCAATGTACAGAATACACTTCCACATAACTGATGACTAATCACACTGGATGATGAATTGATTGAAATCATAACATCAGCATCTAGACAGCAAGTTATGCGATTCACAACAGGTAAACAAATTAGTCTCACTGAATATAAAATAAAACAAAAAATTACAATCTTTATTCCTGTTGTCCATTTTTCAGAACTGATTAAATAGTTTTTATAGGTAAATCCATTATTGAAAAGTATTTTATCCATTAATTCCACTATAGAACTTGTGGGAAATAAACGTATTAAGGGAAGTTTCAGTGTATATGATTCATTTTTTGTATTATAATACAAATATTTTTTTTTTCAGTTTCATAGACACTTAAGTTAATTTTAATGTGAGAAGTAAAGTTTACTTTTTGTTAATGCAATGAATGTGGAAGAGACTGGGATAGTAACTATATTATATTACTTTCTATTGAAAGTGAAGACAGAAGAAAATGTAGAAATACAATTAGATAAGTGAATTTTTGAGGTTATGAATAATCAGCATTAAGATATTCCTTTTTTAAATTCTTTTAATAATACCATAACACCCACATAAGATATTTTTCAGATTCAAAATTTTAACATCAGAAATTTTTTAGCACTGAATAATAAATTATAAAGTAACTGAGAAAAACCTGGCTGAAAAATGACAATTTTGTAAGCCCTAATCCAAAAATATTGTGGTACACCACAGTTTGACCCTTATATATTCCTTTTAATAAGGACAGTGAAGGGGAGATAGTCCATCCATGAGTTCAGAACATGAGCTTCTATTTATGTTTTTCTTTATTAGCATATGATTGAATGAGCCTCCTTCATATTCTGAATTATGGATATCTTCATGAATTTATATATTTATTTTTACATGTCATTTATAATCAATCAGAAGGTATAATATTCAGAATAATGCAGTGATTAAGTTTTGAATTTGCAAGAGTTGCAGTAAAACAGATGAAAAGTAAAGTAAAGTTGTATTAAAACAAAAAGTATTAAATTAAAAAAACATTTATTACTATTTACAGTAACTTTTTAAACTTACCATGTATTAAAAATAATTGCAGTTATGTTTTTAAATGTGGTATATCCTGTTTCTGAGTTCAAATAGGATATGCCATATTTCTGTACTGTAAAATACTAATTTTTTTTATTTTTCTAACGTATTCTTGAATGCTTAAAATGTTGATGTAATCTGTGTCATCTTGATTTTACATATAAGTAAGTAATTTTCAACTCCGATTAATGCTTCCTTGCTGCTGACATCACAAATTGACTCCAGATATTTGTAGTCATTGGTATTATCGTGATCATGACCCATATAGGATTTTTAAAAAAGTACATTAATCTTATTTTTGAAACAAACTGCTTACAGCTTGTAACACTGACAAAGTGTTACGAGTAGTAAAAGGCGACAATGATCCAAAAAAAATTTTTTATAAATTTTTAAAAAGAATGGTTTTTAAGCACAAAAAACGGGACTGGGAAAGTGCTTTAATTAACAGGAATATCATTATTTTTCAAAGACATTACCTCACTGATATAAAGAAAATGAGGCAAGAAAGCCACACAAAAATTTCATTTGGAAAGATAAAGCTGTGAATTCGTCAAAAGAAGCCTTTCTATGTTGCTTATCAAGTGGTAATAAGGCTCCATCGGTTAAAGGTAGGCGTCTCATAGTTACGCATATCAGCAGTGATAGTGGGTTTGTCAGTGTAGTCTGGATTTTTTAATCTAAATCTGTAGGAGACCATCATAACGAGATGAACGTGGGTCTTTTGAGAAATGGGTTAGTGATGTATTACCTCTTCTGGAAGATAATTCAGTTATTGTCTTCGATGAAGCCACTTATCTTTCATATAAAATAGAAAAAATTCCAGCTGTCTTGGAAAAAGAATAAGTTCAAAAGAAGTGATTTTTGAAGAATATGAACTTGGTCCAATCATTACAAACTGTTTTGTGTATTAAAAATAATTTTAATGCATAACAAGATCCAGTGGTAAAACCATGTGTTGATTACTTTCCTATTGTGAACAAATTACAATTTAATTAATTTAGAAACAAATCAAAAGTTAAATAGGTTCTAACATACTACCTTTAAAATATCTGATGTTAAAAATTTATGCTTAATTGTTTTTAATACAACAGGCCAGCAGGAATGAAAAAACTGAATAAAACATTTAACATGTTGAACCAAATTATTGGGAATTAGATAATATATTAGAAAACAGAATTGAGCCTCAGAAATTTTATCTAAAGTATTAGTGGACAATTTCATAACTCAAGGAAACTAAACAATTAAATGAAACTTAAACAATTTTAATGAATAAAATACTCCATGGGATCAGATGTGGCGAACAAAGTAAAAAATATTTATTGATCATGTAACACGTCTTGATTTTTTCAAATTTAAAGTATGTGTCATTTATTCGATTTTAAAATGTAATAGCGTATGGTTACTGAATATTAATGTTGTGTAGTTTTTATATTCATCTGGATTTACAGGAGATGTTTGTGAATTGAACACATACACATAGTTTGTTTCCTTCAACTCTATAAGCTAATGAATTAGGTGTGGTATGTACCTTTCATTACAGAAATGATGACCACTTTGAAAAGAAAAATTTCTTTTTCATTCTACATCCATATTAAGCAAATGAAATGGCCTTTAAATTAGCTCAACTGCCTGCAACATAACAAGGTGCTCAGATATGTGTTCAAAACTGGATTTGCATATGAAGCAAACTGAAAGCACCTATTGGGAGTTTACATGATTATGTTCATGGAAAAGAAAGTAATTTGCTGCGGCTAATACTGTAATTAGTAGCAGACATCATCAGCGTGTATTATACAAATACTTGTGAACAATTGCTGGAGTAGAGTTCATGATTTGAAAAATTTACACAAAGGATTTTCATGCGTGTAGAAATTTAAAAGCAGAGACCATGAAATTTCAAAAAGGCATATTATAAATGTCTGGCATTAATAAATTTAATTTAATTTTGAGCACATTATTAAAAAACAGACATAGTTTTTAAAAACAATTAAATCAATTTCTGGCTTAACATAATATTAAACTATTTCTAAACCATAAATTTATGTATGCTAACAAAGAGTATAATTTTATGTTATTTCGGATTACCATGATTATTTACTTTTTTAAAATGCGCTCAGAAATATGTAAAGGCAATTTAATGATATAATTTATTGGACTAGTGATTCTACCGGATATACAATTTATATGAATGTATACATAGGTAGCAAGCAAGCAATCTCTTCATTGAGAGAAAAGTCTGATTGAGTAGATGGTTCAAACAGTACAAGAATTCAAGGGGTTGGTCCTTATATATCTCTTGTCAATTTTTATTTACATTGTATTATTTCATAATTGTATGTCCACGGTATTCTTTGTTGTTGGAAAACCCATTCTAATAGATATAAGATGCCAATTGATTTCAAGGTGAGATTGTAAAAAAATTATAAATCAGGTGAATAGAAGTCTGTTGTAGATTCATGTATGATGGACTGATCTGTGTACTCTACACAGACCAAAAGTACATGACATTACTGTCATATACTCTCTCATGTTAATACAAACGAATCATTTTGTGAATGTATTATGCAGTACATGAGTAGAAAGTACTTCTGGTGATGATTGTAAATGATTAATCTATCGAACAAATGAAAAGTTTTTGTAAGTTGGAATGGGAGAAGCCTATCCCAGTTCTTAGTAAATAAACTAAAAAATTTCTGCTTGTTTGACATGGTTCTGTTAAAATATATTTTTTTTGAACTCATCAGCTATATAGTAAGCGACGTCAAGAGGTTTATTATTACTACTTGCACTTTTCAATGGCCCCTTATATGGATAACCTTACATGAACAAGACTTGCAACTGACACCTAGCAACCGCTATCCCAGCATCTAAACACTGTTCATGATTGGGTGTTGAGTAAGGACTGCATAAAACTTCATTATTTATGTTTGTTATTTTACATTCAGTATTTAAACAAAAAATCGCATTATCTGTGTAGTCTATTGGACGATATTATAGCTTAATGATGTATTCAAAAATGTCATACGGATAATGTATGTTAAAATAAAATAAAAAATTAGATGAAATGCTCTGAGTAAAAAATAATTCATACTCCTGTTCTTCAAAGATCCTTAGCTTACACCCTGTGGTTCTGTCATACAAAAGGTTTTGTTGTTCCGGACAAAATGCATTGCACATTTTGTGTGCGTTTTGATATTAAAAATTCTCTACTTCTACCCAATTTGATTTTTCATTGAGTCATCAAAATATTAAGTACAGCAAGATTTAGTATTAGAATTTCTTCCTCAAAGAAGTCTAAACAAACTCAAAAATATAATTTTTTGAAAATTAAGTTCTTTGTCCAAGTATTTGGTTTTCTGAAAAATTGGTCAATTATATATTGGTGAAAAAATTAATGATTCCATTTTTCACACCACCATTAGTTGGACTGAATTTTTTTCCAAATGAAAGTTCCACATATAAACATGTTAATATAAAAGGGATTCATAATAATTTCTTATTACTGTAATAATAAATTAGTTTTATTGGCTTTCAGTCATAAATAAAAAACATATATATAGTGGAAGTACAGACAACCACTTTCCTGTTATAGAATTCCATAATTTTTGCTTTTATAAACCTGTAAAAATTAAATACTGATTACAGGTCACTGCTATAAATCTTGCATTTATTCAGATAATACATATTTGCATTATTATAAGTGTTGCAAACTTTTTCAAAAGCAGAATTTTGATACTTTGCATCTCCAGATGTTGCATTCATCATCTATACTAGATTACATATTAAAATTCAACAACACGGCTTAAGATTGCATAAAACAAGGTTTCAGAATTCTTTTGTTGTTGCAATAAGATGAAATTGTTAAAATTATAAAATAATATTGTCTCTGAACAATCATTGCACGTATGAAATTAAGTTTAAAGGCATGGTTACATAAATCTACAAAACATAATTGCAATACATTTGCCTGTGATGATTAACAATGAAAATTACTTAACATTTTACAGCTGTCTATTGTTTCAAAATTTTAACAAAATGTTTTCGGTTGCCTCTTTGACTACCATAGTAATAATAACATTTTGTTTATAAATATAGTTCAGTTTTTTGTTTAAAAAGTTAATTTTAAATAATTGTTATGGACAAAAATATTTTGAGAGAAACACATTTGACATTCTTCCTAAACTTTTTAATTTTTGATCAGAATTATTTTACATGATTTTCTTTTAAGTTTTATTTAATATATAAATACATTTCCTGAAGATGTAATAATTTATTTTTTACTATAAAATTTAAGTCTATTAAATTCTTTCCTGTTATTATTTATGTCATGGATTAAGAAATCTTTACATATGTGGTTTTAAGTAGAACTAAAAAAACATGCTTATGTCTAATTTTTTAGTTTAAGATGAGAAAAAGTGAGCATATTACTTCTAATTTAAATTAAAAGGGTTTTTAATTTACTGTATAATGCTATTTCAGGTGACAAAAGTGATTCCTTTAGTAGGTGTGCTTACCATAAAAGTATGCTTCTTCTTAATCCTTTCAACTTACCCTTTAATTGTAAAATAAAACTGTGGTAAACACTGGCTGAGCAATAAAATATAATTTTTGTATTTACTAGGATAATTTATGAATTATTTTATAAATGAGTCTAAAATATATATGATTTCTAAATTTTACACATTACACCTAGGTGTCTTAATAAGATTGAGCAGTGTGAAATTAATAAACACAATAGGTGTAATAAGAGTTACACATTAAATGAATAAATAACACAGTTCATATAATGCATTCCTTTTCCAAATATAAAATAATCTTTAAAAAGACAATTTATAATCAAGTAAATTCACTTATGCATAATCATAAAAGATTATGCTTCATGCTCTTATGGTAGATTTATTATTACATAAATATTATGTTTAATTCCAGTTCTGTTTTGATTATAATTTTTATGTAAAACAGGATACAAAAAAGTATAACTCAAACTGCAAGCTTAGAAAAAGAATGGTATTAAAGGAAACAAAGTAGTCATAATGTGGAAGTAACAAATATTATAGTGAAGGGTCATATATTTTTTATCTTCATTGCATGAGCTATGGAGGCAATCAGTAAATTAAGGGGATATTTGATGTGAGTAAAAGCAAAAGTAATTTAAATTTGGCAACAGTGATCATAACATTGTGATAGAAAACAGTGCTGTACACTAAGGTGACATTATAATTAACTTCCTTTATTATGTTACAAGCTTAATAGACTTACCACCACTATCTGTAGCATTTTAGTAAATTATTCAATATTTCAGTTTGTTTCATGACAAATACAGTTGCTTTATTTGGTGGTAATATAACAGAATTTTATTTTTAAATTTTAGATAGTAGAGAACACCAAAACAGTTAAGACCTTTGACAGAATTCTAATTTAATAGTTATTTAAGAACGAATAATTGTGAGTTGCCAATCAATTTCAAGAGCTGAAATGTCATTTAACAAGAAATTTATTTCTGAATCCTAAAAATGTAGAGGAATTCATAAATAAGTAATCAGGGGTTCCCTCAGTACTAAAAGATGGCACGATTTTGAAGCTAAATCATTTTAACTTTGTTGTTTAGGCAATTCATGCGCAATAAAAAATAAGGAGACTACACCCATAAGCCTTAATTTAATTTTTAATTTTAAATGTTGATGAATATCTTCTGGTTTTCTTTTTTATTCTAGGTAATAATACTATGAAAAAGAAAGATGAGAAATCATGGTAAACCCAGACCAACAAAAATGAATCCACCATCACAATTATAATGTACATTTTTACAGATTGTTATAAGCCCCTTCATATATTGTTATATCAGAATAAACAGTGTTAAAAGATATATTACCAAATGGAGTGAATAATGATAAAGAATAGATGGATAAATCTCCATATATATATATTTAGGGCTCACTTAACCATAAAATATTGTAAAGAAAGCACAGAAATTGAAAAGAAATTTTATAATTTCAGAGTAAGGATCTTTAATTGCAGGTTCTTGATGTTACTGTCAACTACCTGTTAAAATATTAGATTTTAAAGTACATTATAATGATTGTATATGTTCTGCTAATCATACATTTATTTACTCCTATAAGAATAAAGAAGTCAGATTTGTTATAGTTGTATAACTGGATAATGACCCTTGAAACAGAATTTTAACTAATTGTTTAATATGGAGTATTATGTGTTACAATATTTTAAAAAACTTGAATGGAACAGAAGATGACATAATGTGAGGTAATATATTTGTAAGACTCAAAATAGTGGCTTGAAATGAGACTAAAGAAAAAAATAATGTGAAGGAAGCAGATGAAAACTATGACTAATCTTTTATAGTGTTTCTCTACAAAAAAATCTTGCATTCTACTAACAAAACTGGAAAGTAATACACAACACCAGTACTATAATATTTATAATTATAAAATATTTTAAGTAAAACTAAAAGTTTTATTATAACATCGGAGGCAATTCAGACTTTTGTATCAATATTTGCTTATTTTTAGTAAAAGTTTTTATTTCTTAAAATTAGTTTTGTAAAACTGCCTTGTATTTCAAGTTGTACTAAATATAATGTAGTACGTTATTTGAACATGTACTAAAGGAGTTTCCTAATCACTTAAAGATGGAGATAATTAACCCTACCACTGGTAACTCCAGCAATGAAGGAATTATTAAATAATTCTAAAAAAATCTTAAGAAAAATTCATGCATTTTGAAAGCAGATTCATAAAATTTTGTTAATATTTAAAACAATTTTAAGGTTTAAAAAATTTTAATTTATGAAAATTTTGTAACGAACCCAGTACATAAATGAATCATTTATTTTAATTTGAATGTAATTATACAGATTATCTTAATCTGAAGATGGGTTGCACCTAGAAACGTCTCTGAGTGGTAGCTATGTGACAAAATATAAAGCAACATTAATAAAACTACCTAGTACTGGCTTGGAAATTATGTATCAGTTTTAAATGCATTTGAGTAATTGTCACTGCGAGTAACTGTAACTGTCTTAATATTTCCTTTCCTAAGAGGAAGACCTCATTAAAAAATAAATTTTCATAATAAAATTAATTTGTCTTAAAAGTCATTTTATAAATTCATTAAATCATATTTCCAAAAAAAACTTTATGGTTTCTCAATACATGGAGCTTAACCTCTGTAAAGTCCTAAGTTTGAATCCTGGTATTTTTCTTACCAAATAAAATTTTCATTAGTATTTCCACACACAAGCTTATAAACATTTATTATGAATTATTCTCTACCAAATAATTGGTAATGAACTCAATATGATTGAATAGTATGAAACTTTTAGACACATTAAGATTTACAAAAAATATGTTCAATTTATATTACTAAAAAAGGAATTCCCAGAATATTTTCTTCTGCAAATATTGTATGGATTTGGAAAACGAGTTTTTTTTAATAAATTTAAATCAAATTTTTCAAGCTTATCATGATGAACAAAGGAATTGTTTTAACATTTTTCTCAATAAATCAAGGAAAATATTATAATAAATTAAAATGTTAAAATTCAATTAAGGCATGCAAAATATTGTAAAAAAGATGTGTCAATTTTTCTCAACCATTCTGTTTTATTTTCCATTAAAATAAAATATTATTATTGAGTAAAATTCTTTAGAATGAAGTTAAATAAGCTTATACCAACATAATGATCTTTAAATTTGCTTTCTCTAAAATTTTCAGAAGAAAATTTAATAGAAAAAAGGTTGTGAGAATTTTTGTAGTAAAGAAGATTACTTTACTTTCAAAATATACAGAAATATACTATAAGAATTTTTTTTTACTTATTATTTCATTTTGACAGGAATTATTTAGTCATAGAAACTTACAATTCCAGAAAGATCTGAAAGTGAACTTGCATATACCAAGCAAATGGTTATATTTAATACATTTACCTTATTTATTTTGGAATATTATTTAATTATTTTATTGTGATCCTATTTAAAATAATATGTGCTTTAATTAAATCTACAGTTTAATTTTTTTCTAATAAGAAATATATATATATTTTTTTTGTTGATCATAGAAATTATTTCAAATATTAAAATCATAAAATTTTATCTTTAATTAAATAAATTTTAAACTTCAGAATAGGTGTATTGTATAATTTAGTACAAACCTGTGTGGTGAAGTGTAGAACTTTATTGTTCATTCAGAAAGTTTCAGATTTCAGTTTTGGCCAGGCCTAGTATTTTTTAATACAAAAGAATTACATTCCTTTCATAAGCTTCAGGCTTATGTAGTAAACAATCATCCAGAAAAAAATTGGATTGTTGAATTTTATTAATAAATGAAATTACAAAAATAATTTTTAATAACTAACAAAAAACTTCTCAATTCTATCTTTAGTTCTCCACAGTTATTTCAACAAGTATAGTGGTAACTAACTGTTCTTAATGAAACTTTCAAAAATGAATATTTAGATATATTATTTCATAAATAATTAAAAATAACATTTTTTTTTAAAGAAAAATTGTAACAAATTTGCTTTATATAAATAAACTAATTTATTCTATAATTTAATTTAATTATTTCATAATTGTATCTGCTAAAAAAAATTAAACAGACTAATGAAGCAAGATTTTAGATTTATCAAAGGAAACAAAAGTAACAATCTTCTTTAAATAGAACCATCTTCAAGAGAACTTTCCAAAAAACTTTAAAAAGTTATATCCATTAGTATTTTTTTGTTATTTTATTTCTATGCCAAAAAGTACCTTACACAAAATATATATTTATTTGTTATTATTTAAAAATTAATGCTTCATTGTTGTCACTTTCAGAGTTAAAATTCAGTAGAATATTTCATTCATTAAAAACAATTTACTTTTAAAATAAAACATCATTCTGAGATTAATATGATGCAATGTAGTTAACTTTTATATTTAAAACAGCTTTAAAAAGCATTATTTTTTAAACACACAGAAATGCTATCCTTTCAAAAGTTCTATTTAATCCTATTATGCAGCTTTCTCATTCAGAGTATTTCAGGGTGTGTTGTTGATAATTGCATTTGTCTTCAAATAATTCAAAAACCATTTAACCATTTAGTTTGTGATTCAATAAAATATATTTGAAATATGTTTTGTCTGTTGGTTAAATATGTAGTTTTTCCTAATTTTCTGTATTGGTAAATTTCAGACTGAGAGTTTTGAATTCAATGCTCTATGCAAAAGCTGCATATCTTAGTTTAGTTAGTATCTTGTGTATCTATGTCCACATTCTATCAGATTTGCAAAGCTTAATTCTGCTGTAATGATGTGTTCTTTGTCAGGGTGGCACACTAAATGATCCAACATTTGTTTTGGCAATAATTGTTTAGGCTAATAATTAATGTGTTTTATGTTGGCAGAAGTGACACAAGTTCATGAACATTAGTTTCGTATTTTTCTGAGTGCACTGTTTGTGTATTGTTCCAAGATGTTCAAAGGAAGACTGAGTATTGAACAGTGCGTAAAGACTGTGTTGTTTTTTATGAAAAAAAAATTGTGGTGTTTACACCAAGACAATTGATATACATTTTCAAATTTGGTAGTTGCCCTTATTTAAAACAGTAGGTAGGCTTTACAAAATATTTAACAGTGATGGTTCATTATTTGAGAAAGCGTGAATGGCCTGCTAATGTTTGTTCTCCACAGATTGTCAAAGCTGCCAGAGCAGTATTGCTGAGGAACCCAGGCAAATCAACAAGAAAAGCAGCAGCACAACTTGGGATTTCTTGGTGATCTGTGCAGCAAATTTTAAAAATTGATTTGCATTTATATCCGTACAGAATAGTATTGTCTAAAATAATGGTTACAATTCAAACATCAAAGAATGGCATTCACTGAATGGCCTGTGAACCAAGATATATTGTTGAACAATGTTTGGTTTTCAGATAAGGTACATGTTCACCAAGACGTGGTTGTTAATAAACAAAATGTGAGTTTTTGGGCTTCCAAAAATCCACACATGCTTCATGAAAATGTGCATCATGCTCCAAGAATTACATTATGGGCCACTATCTCAAGTCATGGCGTAAGAGAGCCAATCTTTTTTGAACAGAAGTGAACAGTGAACATTATCTAGACATGCTGCGCAATATTTTTGTTCCTCAGCTTCTTGAAAAGGGTTTCAATTGGAAAATGATATATAGATCATGATATATATATTTTTATTGTTTAACTTTGTTAACATAATTTGTAAGCTATAAATAAACAATACCAGACAAAGAATTAAATCATATCATAGTCACATATAATGACATCATATCTAATACTGAAGAGTGGGCTTTCATGGACAATATTAATCATGTCATTTAAAGACATTTGCAAAAGTTTTCTTGGCAAACAAAAATTCAACAATTATCACGATATTGTTAATCAACTTCTTACTTTATACAGAGCTATGGTAATATATCTTTCAAGAGTAATATATCTTTGAAAATACATTTCTTCCATTGACATCTGGATTATTTCCCAGACAACCTCGGAGATGTAAGTGATGAACACAGTGAACATTTCCACCCAGACATTTTGGTGATGGAAAGCCGGTATAAAGGGAAATGGAATACTAACATGCTAGCCGATTACTGTTGGAGATTTTTTGTGTCTGAGGCTATTTATAAAAGAAAAGCATCAGGGAAATCATTCAAACAAGTATAGCCATGCAAAATTATAAATTTTACAGATTTTAACTACATTTTCCCTTATTTTTTTTGAAGGGTAATTTATTTAAAATTAAGGGTGATAGAAAAATTGTATTTACAGATCTGTAATGTAGGCAAAAAAAAAAAAAATTCAAGAAATGGTATCACACTTAGAGAAACATTAAAAAAAATTATTTTTTGTCTATCAATGTTATTAACAACATAGGAGTTCATGTTGAAGAAGTTGCTATACATGATGATGGTCATATTGAACATATGATAAGCAGAAAATAATCTCCAAGTATATAGTAAACACGTTATGTTTTACTTTTCTTTATTGCGATACAAATAAATATTTTTAAGAAAATGTTGGATCATTTCGTGCACCACCTAGTATGTGTGGATTTTTTTATTTTTAAAAACTATCCCTTGTCTAATTCAGTGATCAAAGTTAAACTTAAATCATCTAATTCAAACCTGCAGCTAACTGTATAACTTACAATTGGAATGGGAAAGGAATTCTTCAGTGAGCTAAAAGAATTTTTCAATTAATAATTGCTTTAGTTTTTTTTTTGTTTTACAATCACAGGCAACAATATCATTTGGCGCTAAATAACATCATTAAATTCAGACAGTGTTGTATGTTGTTCTATGGACTGCCATAAAAATATTGTTTGATGATTGTTTCTCTTCTTTTAAGTAAGTTAATTTTTTATTTAATCAAAATTAAAAATTAGGTCAGTTAACTTTATGCTAGAAAAAGTGATGATGTAGTTAAAACTAAATAATTTATCTTGAAAAATAATTAATAAATGAAATACTTTTTTAATTTTACTACAATTGCAGTTTTATTTTTAGCTTGTCCTGTTAATGCTTCTGGGAGGTTATCAACCTTGAGGTTACTACTATCAAGGCCATTAGTTGCAAAACATGTTATAAAAATAAATTTTATTCTTATTACTGACTATTCATATTTAGTGTTTTTATGAATGGACACTTTTTTTTACAAAAATATTATGATTATTAGAAAAAAACAAAATTATCTGGAAAATTCAGTATTTTAGTAATTGTTTATAACACCAGACAAATGTTATGTTTGCATAATTACATGGTTTCATATTAAATTAAAAATACTAAGATTTGGTTTATTAAATCTGGATGCAAATGGTTATTAACAGGTGTATTTCTGTAGCCTTAAAACATATTATGACTTATCATTTTGTAAAATGATCAGTGTTTCTGGAGAAGAATGTATCATATATGATAATTAACTTTTTTGACTATAAACTTGCTATGTAGTGAAAAAATTCTGAATATCTTCTTTAAACAGATTACCTTGAATCAAAAATACTTAGAATTTAATAGCAGCCCAGAAAAAAAACTTGTCATCATATTTAATGGTGATTTGAATGTGAGTTATAATTCGTTTAAAACTTATTAATTTATTATTTTATAAACATCTTATTTTATTTATAAACTCAGTCAATCTCTAATATTTTTTTTTAAATTCGATTTATCTAGCTGTTGATATAACAATGAATTTCCCGAAGAAAATTTGAAATTGAACACTGTAATAGACTTTTTTTTATCAACACTTCAAATTATTAATACTAATACCTAAAATGGTGCAATATAATCCGTATATAATATTTATATTATTAAATGGAACAAGCCAGAAAAATTAATTCTGCGCTAGTGTGTGTGCGCGCGCGCACGCATCATTCATCTGAAATTAAAAGAACAAAATTGTTGTATAAAAAATTTAATGAATATGCATTATAAACTATTATTATCATATTTAATACATATTTTTAATTTTTTTAAATTTTTTATTGTGAATAGTAAAAAGAATGTTTTTTACACCACGAAGTCGCTAATCACTTCTCAAAAAAGGATTTTTGAATAATTATAAAATTTTCAGCATTTACCAATTAACTGTAAATTAATTTTACTTAAAAACAGAAAATGGCTTATTGTTTAGATCTACAAGTAAAACTAATTCTTTCAGTTGCTTCAATCGCGACAGTAAATTTAGAACCAGAATTTGTGTAAGAAAGGATTTTCACCAAGATTTACTTATGATATTCACAAAATTAATTTTTTATTCTGAAATTAACGGTTTAAGTATAATTAAAATGTAAATAAACGTTTGTTTTAGTGTTATATCAAAAGTCATGTATGTGCTCCACATACAATGTAAAAAAAATTACACCCTGTTGTACTAGCAAGTACGTTTTTTAAGGTATGCAGTAACTTGATGGCTATGTTCTCTGGTAATGTATTAATAAATATTAAAGTAAAAAAATTTAACACAATAGGGATCATAATTTAATTTTCCTTTATTAGAATGAGAAAATTGAATTCAATTCGGGCTACGTATTTGATTTATACGTTTTTTATTAGATTTGTTCATTGGGTATAATTTTATTACACAAAGTTTAGAGTCAATTTCAGCATTAATTTTGATCCTTTGTATTAAACATTTTTTCAGTTTAAATGTTTTTATTTATTTACTAAACTGGAAATAAGGAAATCGGCAAAAACAATCAAATTCATATAATGAAAATTATTAAATATTACATTAACTGTGATATTTTCGTACATTCTGCGTGAAATGGAATATTTAATATTGTACTGAAAATAAGAATGACCCGATATTAATGTCCAAATAAATAACCAAACAAAAGTTACGCATCAGGTTAAACCCACGAAAATCAATACAAGTTCTGGTAGCTTCTAGAATGTTCGAGAACATTCTACGGAAGTCAGTTCTTACAGAAAACAAATTACATTTTAAATTTGCATGTTAATTTTTTGAATAGATTTTTAAACTATTTAATTAAACATGGTTATAATTTAATAAATATATTTATAAATTTTAATCTCAAAAACGTTTAGTATTTATTTGTTTTAAGCCAAAAAATAAAGAAATAAAGTAATTTATTTGAATGGTTTCGACTATTCGAGAAGATAGGCGGGGCTTATTAGCGGAAGCTTTCTGCTGTTACTAGACGTTTCCACGAGGCTTTAAATACAACGTTTGCGACCGGCTCGTTCAGTTTCAATTGAGGAAGCATAGTTGCGTTGTTCGTTTGCAAGCGTTCTAAGTTCTTTTGGTTGTATTGTGAATACCCGTTACAAGTAAGTATTAAATTTAAGCCCTTATAAAATTTTGTGATTATTGTAGCCTGGCATTAATTTCCGATTTAATTTGTGAAGTTTTGATTGTTAGTCAAGTTGGCCGAACTCAACAATTCAGTTCAAATAGTTTTCTATGAAATTTGGGGGAGTTCTTATTTTGCAATATGCGCTAGGAAATGTAGTAAATTTTACAATAACATTTTTTCAAGTAAATTCAGATTTCTCAAGAGTAGTGTTTTATACGTAGGTTGTGCGAGTTTAAGCAAACTTTTTTTTTTTAAATTTGAGTACCATTAACCATGTTGCAAGGCCACGGATTCTTGCCTAGGTTTTTCAATTTTATTGATCTTTGGTGGCGTATTTTGTGAGCTTAATTCGCCGAATTAATTTAAAAGTAGTATTTTAAGTACATTGTTTCAGATGTTAAATTATTTTTAAATATCAATTAGTATTTGCAGTCAAATTCCTAACTCTTTCTAAAATTTCTACCACTGCAAATTTATTTCAATTCCCGGCCGTATTGCATTACGTTATACGCAAGTATAACTCCTTTAACTCCGAACAGAAATCCTATAAGTCTAAAGAAAAAATTATTTTTTACAAATTGTAACATTGGGCATATAATACTGAACCTGTTTTCAGTTCAGGAATGTGAAACTAGAATAAATTGTACAGTAAAGAGGGTAGTGAAATAAAAATCAGGTGTCTCTATTCATGGTAACTTGTTTGTTACACTTCTATAAAGGATATTGAATGACCGACTTATTTCCTTATAACTCTGCTTATATGCATTATTTTTGTATGCTGTTTGCTACTGTAAACAAGGGTGTTCTTATTCGGTTTAAAACAAAAATTATCCTCTGTTTAAAAATCAAACCAGTGTACCAAATTACATGAAAGAAACCGTACTTTGTGAGACAGATTTTAAAGCTAGTGTTGGTTGTCTTAATAAGTTTAGATAGGCATGGAATAATTTTTAGAAATGTTTGGTGAAAGTGCCATTGTAAATAAACAAGTGGATAAACAGTTCTCTATAAGAAACTTTGAGCACATACAACAATCTGACATTTTAACACTGACAAAACTGCACTGTGTTACAAGTGCTACCTGACAAAAAGGTGGTTAATGCCATGGTTCTTTAGATGTGAACATGCCTGGGATAGAGAAGCTCTTAATCGGTAAATCGAAAAGTCCAAATTTCAGAACATTAAATATTTGTCTATTCAGTACAAAGCCAATGGGGAAGCATGGGTTACTAGTGAAATCTTTGAAAAATGATTATTCAAATCTTATCATTTGAAAAATAAGATTGTTCTGTTATGGCCAAGTGCATGGCACATCCAAAATTTCCTCAGGAATTATCTAATGAGTTTTTCTTTCAAACTGTTTTAAAAAAGCTGGATTTAAAAACCCACAGCAACCAGTTATTTTGTTGGAATATGCACAAACTATAATGAAAAACGATGATGAGCGGCCTGTTACAGATGTTTTGCAAATACTTAGCGATGTAACTTCGGGATTATGTTTCTATAGATGATTTGGGTAGTAGCTGGAATACCCTACTGTTTAATAACGCAAAGGCAAATGAGAATAACAGCATAGACTGATTCGTAGATGAACTACCCTCGTACCGACCCCGACTAATGAGAATCTGTTGGATGATTTGTTGAGTCAAAAGATTTACCATAATTTATCCTGCTGTGACAGAAAAATTGTATCAACTGCACTGCATTGGAATAAATGTCAGACAACATTGAACAGTTTTTTTTTTTTTTTTAATCAAGTTTTTTTTATTTAAGAGCCCAGGTTCTTCACTCTTTACTTTTTTTAAATTTTAATATATTTTCTATCTGAAACTTAAGTCTAAAAAAAACAATTGATTTATGTACAGTATTTTTGTGTGTATTTATTAGCCTACATTTTAAGTGTCTTCGTAGTAATGAATACTCTCTTTGGGTAAGTTAATTTAACTTGCCAACTATGTACGTACTAACCAGTAGAGTATGTACTGTATAATGTGATTATAATGCTGAATCGTGCCATAATAATAATGCTGCTGTGATGATTATGGAAAAATGAAGTATTTTCTAAAATAGTGCTGTACAGTTTACGCGAGTGAATTTACAGTGGGTAGTAATTTCATAACGTGTATGTATGTTTCTCTAACTTTTTCCCTGCAAATTTTTTATTACTTTCAATATTCCAGTTATAGGAATTTCACTGTAGCTGTAATTCAGTGACTAAATGTGAACTAGCATGCTTCTACTTCAATTTAGTTTTAATGAAAGTTTTTGTATTTTGTTGTAGTGCCGGAAGAAGTAGCAATGCAAGAAGATGGCGGCGAGGTTGAGACCTTCGTCTTTCAGGCGGAGATAGCCCAGTTGATGTCTTTGATAATTAACACCTTCTATTCAAACAAAGAAATCTTCCTTCGAGAAATGATTTCAAACTCCTCTGATGTAAGTACCTTTTAATTTGATTGGATTTAATACATTTAAGCAGTGCCATAAAATAACTTACATTATATAAACCTGGCTGAAGTAGAGAAATTGAGTGAATCAAATTAAATTTAGAAACTTTTTTTGTTTTAATTTTTTAATTTGTATATTAGTATGGTAATTGCATACAATTTTGGTTTCTTCCTTTGTAATTTTAAAGTGAGGTAATATTGAGACTGCAATCTTGATGGATTTTGGAATATTCTTATTTAGGACACAAGTTATTACAAATATTTGCCAGAAACTCCTTTCACTAGTTATGTGATTCAACAGTAAGTGTAGTCTCATTTTCAATAATTTGGTCAGGTTTGTCTAAGTTATGTGAAAAGATTAGATCAGACTAAATTAAGTTTAGCTAAGTGGAAGTAGGGCGGCAGTTACAGAATAAAAATTTATTTTATTCCGTAACTGCCAAACTATTTAGTAAACTGCTCTGTTAATTATGTGTTTATGCAATACAGTATGATATATCAATTTTTTAACTTGAGGGTGAACTTGGAAAACATAAGGTTTAGTTTTAAATTTTGTGATATAGTGTATCACTGTAAACTACAGTTATTTCAATTGTTGTTGGTTGCATTCAATTTCTTATTAAATTAGGTCTATATTGTGTTGAAAATGATGTCTATCCACTTGTCAACCAGTTCATGTTCCTGGCTACACTTTTTAGCTGTATTTAAATAATTTTTTAGAAATTGTTCTTTCATAAAAAAATCCTGTTCCAGAGTGCATGTGTATGGTAAGTGGCACTTTCTTCTTGGCAGCAGCATGCTCATCCTGTTTTAGTTAGGCTGTGATTTCTTTGCAATTTCTTGGTAGGTGACAAGCAGTGTTTACAATAGCAGCTGCCTTTTAGCTATATTGAATCTATCACATTCTTTTTCAATTATGGTACGTTAGTCGCGCTTCAACTATGAAAATATTGTCTGTCTTGCCTCTTGAACCATTTTATCCTTTCAGCCTGCAGAAGGTTAGGTTAAGGTTGTGAGAACCCTTTTAACAAAATCTTCATTAACTCAAATGCAACCTGCATTTGATGTGGAATGCAGGTACATGTACTATGAGTGCTATGCAGGCCTCTGTACTTTTTTTAGATTAGTATACTAGTATTTCTTTAAAATGTGGAATTTTAACTTCATTTGCTATCATGACCCATACAAAATGCTTAATACCCATACCCAATTGTGTATGTTGATTAAATTTTTGTTTTCAATAGGTTGAGGTGAAATTAAAATCAACCCTTAAGTTAAGAATGTTTCTACTAGTAAATTTGAATGGTTTTTCAAAGCATTAATATTCTTACTGTTGTCATTGCATCATTTCTGTTTTGTTAGCGTTAACAAAAGCTTAGAAAATTTGTGATTTTGGCTTAATTATTTTGTCATTCAGGTGTAAGTATTTAGAGCTAAATCGTAAAAATATGAAGACTGGATGCCTAGGTGTCTTGCATGTGTCTAAATATTAGAAATAAAAGTGTTTGTAATAGATTACTTACAAAAATTGCTAATAGATTACTAGTCAAATTGCTACACAAAAAAAGGTAAAATTAGTTTTGAATTTTTGAAATTGTTTTTCAGTACATTTCACATCAATCTTAAAATAAATTTATGAAAGAAATGTTAACCTTATATTTATTATTCATTTGATTTTACAAATGTAGTTCAGACATAGTTTTTAAATATAATTACATTTTATGTTTTTTTATATGCAGTAATTTAGCCCTATTGTGGTACAATTTGAAGCAAGACTAGGTAAGTAGAGTGGAACTGAACAGTCAGGGCACTATCAACTTGTTTTTTTCTCCTAGACTTTCCTGTAGAAGCTTTACAATAAACACTGCTCAATATAAATTTAAAGCGTGTAAACAAGCTAAGCAATACTGTTTTATATTGTAAAGCGCTCTGGAACTGTTTTTTTATTGTTAATAAAAATAAATTAAATTAATGAAAACATCTGCTAGTTAGTATTGAAATTCATAGTCTTGACAGTGAACTACTGAAAGTCTACAAGGCCTAGCAGTGAGTACAAGCCCATCCCTGTTTACTATGCATTTAAATGTAGCAGTCGAACATACTCTGCCTCTGGCCTATTAATGAAATACCCTGTTTCTGTATACTCTGGCTTAGATCTAAAAGTTTAAATCTTAAAATCAAAAATTAACACTACCATGATTAATGATGAGAAAAATTATGAAAATATTTTACTTATTTCATATGGTTGAAGTAATACCCTATTACAAGGAAAATTAATCGTAACAAAGTGGTGTTATTGGGATTATTATTTACTTATATTGTTCTAAGACTTTTATAACTTGAGTACTCAATTTCATAGGTACTGCAATCTTATAATTTATCAATTTTTAATAATTTTAATTTTTTAGCATGTTAATGGGTTTTTCTTTTTAAAACAGGCATTGGACAAGATCAGGTATGAGAGTTTGACTGATCCTAGTAAATTGGAGTCAGGAAAGGATCTGTACATAAGGATTGTTCCAAACAAGAATGACCGCACCCTTACTATCACTGATACGTAAGTGTTATTTTTAATCCTATTATTAAATTGCTTATAAGAAAGACCTTTTTTAGATCTCATTTTTCAATAAACTTCAGTTATCTTTTTGATTTTTTTGCGACCAGAATAATTCAATTTCTAACTATTCGTTTTTTATAAAGAAACAAATTTTGATACTTTAGTGCCTGTTTGGCCATTATTTTGACAATAAAGTGGAAAATTTTAAATCTGTATTATAATGTGCTAAAGCCTCTATGTATAATAGACATAATTTTCTGCATTTTTTCTTGTTTGACAAATGTGGTCAAGATGTAAAATTTGTATGATTGCTTAAAATTGCTTATTTGATATTATTATTATTATTTGATATTACTCTTGCATAGTAAGAGGGACACCCCATACTACATAATTCCAATGACTGTGATGAGAGTTTCACAATTGATATGGCCACTGTTTTAAGTTCCTAGTTTTATGATGCTAAAGCTTGCGTTGTGATGTTAGTATTAGTGTAATTTTGTTTTAATATAGGATAAATCCTATGCAATTCAGAAAGCAACTAATTTTTGTGTTTGGCAAATATCTGTAATCCTTAAATTGTTAGATTGGTGTTAATTTAAGGTGCATTTTAAACATTGCATTTTATAAGTATCTCTTAGTTTTCTGCAAATCTGTTAATTTTTGTTACGACTGATTTAAATGGTTTTAAAGCACTAGTATTCCAAAACTGTTGCAATTTTTACATTTTGGAATTTCTCTGCCAAAATTTTATTAACTTCATGTGTGATTCAGTACAAAAGTAAACAATTGTTATTTTTCCCTTTTAGGGTAGTAAATGTTGGTAATTTTGGTGTAGTAGTGAACAAGGTCCGAATTTCAATACCTATCTTCCAGAATGCAGGTCTTAATGCTCAGACATAATCATTTTGGAAACTTGAAGATTTCTCGAAGTCAAATGTACGAGAGAGGTGGCACAAGATAATACTGGACGTTCCAAATCAAACACTTATTCCAAGTCTTTTATATCAAATATTACTTGCTATCTGGAAGCGGTAGGTGTGCAAGAAATTTTTTTCTGGCTACTTTCCAAATCAGTGGGGAAGACAGATTCTGGTTCTGTCAAAACCAGAAGTATTTGCAGTGACAGACAATTGTGGGAAATCCTCTTCAGTTAATGTTGTTGAGATGTTAATAATTTCCTGCTTTTCAAAGTTTTTTCCTGCTTTTTGAAATTTAAAAACTTCAGACCACCTTATGCTTGTCGAATGTGTGAACTACAGGTAATGTCTGTAATGTCAGACATTAAAGGTAAAGGAATGTGTCAGTAATGTCTGATTCAACTAGGATAAAGACCTGCACTTAGCCAGAGCTCAGAAATTCAGAGATTGTATCAAGATTTATGATTGAGATGATTTAAGGTTTAATGATATGCTGAAAAAATTTAATGCACAAAACATTCAGTGCCACTAGTGGACAAAGTCCAAGAATTGGAATATAAAATTTAAAAGGTACTTAAATGAATTTTAATTTTTTGAATTCCCCCCTGATATGTAATATAAATAAATGTGTATTTTAAGAGTAATTAAGTATGTAGCTTTAACTTTTGAATCTTTTTCTCAGAGTAAGAAGTGAATCACTTGCTCATATAAGTGTTAAGACAAGGTTTGTGAGCATTGGTGGTTATGTTTGGTTAATTATTTTAATTCAGTGTATTGACAAATTGTTTGCATTATAGTGTTGCCTACACATGCTTTCCTTGCTAACATTAATTGTTTAAACATAAATACAGTTGTGTATAAAATAACAAGGGTACTTTTTTGGCTGTGGAATTCTGAAAAAATTACAACCTAGCTTGTAAAATTAAAGTTAGTTACAATGTAACATCCCAGCAACACTGATCCGAGTCTATTGTAGCGAGTTCCATGATACTTAATATATATTATCAGGTTTTTGGTGCTTAAATTTAATTTTTACAATGCAAGTTGAATATTCATTGTTTTAATAAATTTGTGTTCTCTTACAGTGGTATTGGAATGACTAAAGCTGATCTTGTGAACAACTTGGGAACCATTGCTAAATCTGGAACGAAGGCATTTATGGAAGCTCTCCAGGCTGGTGCTGACATCTCCATGATTGGTCAGTTTGGTGTAGGTTTTTACTCTGCATATTTGGTTGCAGATAAAGTAACTGTCATTTCTAAGCATAATGATGATGAACAGTATTTGTGGGAGTCATCAGCTGGAGGATCCTTCACAGTTCGTCCTGATCATGGTGAACCTATTGGTCGTGGTACTAAAATTATTTTGCACATCAAGGAAGACCAAGCTGAATTCCTAGAAGAGAGGAAGGTCAAGGAAGTTGTAAAAAAGCACTCTCAGTTTATTGGTTACCCGATCAAGTTAGTTGTTGAAAAGGAAAGAGACAAGGAATTAAGTGATGATGAAGCAGAAGAAGAAAAGAAAGAGGAGGGTGAAGGTGATAAGGCTGAGGAAGATAAGGACAAACCAAAGATTGAGGATGTAGGTGAGGATGAGGATGAAGACAAGGACAAAGACTCAAAAAAGAAAAAGAAAACTGTCAAAGAAAAATACACTGAAGATGAAGAATTAAACAAGACCAAGCCCATCTGGACCAGAAATCCTGATGACATTAGTCAAGAGGAGTATGGTGAATTCTACAAGTCCTTGACTAATGATTGGGAAGATCATCTGGCTGTTAAACATTTTTCAGTAGAGGGTCAATTAGAATTCAGGGCTTTGCTTTTTGCACCACGAAGGGCTCCATTTGATCTCTTCGAGAACAAGAAGAGGAAAAATAACATCAAGCTGTATGTGAGAAGAGTATTCATTATGGACAATTGTGAAGATCTCATTCCAGAATACCTTAACTTTATTAAGGGTGTTGTAGATAGTGAGGACCTCCCGTTAAACATCTCCCGAGAAATGTTGCAGCAAAATAAGATTTTAAAAGTTATTAGGAAGAACTTGGTTAAGAAATGTTTAGAATTGTTTGAGGAGCTTGCTGAAGATAAGGATAACTATAAGAAATTCTATGAACAATTCAGCAAAAACTTAAAATTAGGCATCCATGAAGATAGTCAGAATAGGAAGAAATTGTCAGACTTGTTAAGATATCACACTTCAGCTTCTGGTGATGAGGCTTGCTCTCTTAAAGATTATGTAGCAAGAATGAAGGAAAGCCAGAAACACATCTATTACATTACTGGTGAGAGCAAGGATCAGGTTGCTAACTCATCATTTGTTGAAAGGGTCAAGAAACGTGGGTTTGAAGTAGTCTACATGGTTGAACCCATTGATGAGTATGTAGTCCAGCAAATGAAAGAGTACGATGGAAAACAACTAGTTTCAGTAACAAAAGAAGGATTAGAATTACCTGAAGATGAAGACGAGAAGAAGAAAAGAGAAGAGGACAAGGCTAAGTATGAGAATTTATGCAAGGTTATGAAAGATATTTTGGACAAGAAAGTTGAGAAAGTTGTTGTAAGCAACAGGTTAGTTGAATCTCCATGCTGTATTGTTACATCCCAATATGGATGGACTGCTAACATGGAGAGAATTATGAAGGCCCAGGCTCTTAGGGATACATCTACCATGGGTTATATGGCTGCTAAGAAACACCTAGAAATTAACCCTGACCATCCAGTAATGGATACACTTAGGCAGAAGGCTGATGTTGACAAGAATGATAAAGCTGTGAAAGATTTAGTCATGTTACTATTTGAGACTGCTTTGCTGTCGTCAGGTTTTGCTCTAGAAGATCCCCAGGTTCATGCATCCCGAATTTACAGAATGATCAAGCTTGGTCTTGGTATTGATGAAGATGATACTGCACCTCCAGAAGATGACAAAGTTGATGCAGAAATGCCACCATTAGAAGGTGAGGGTGAAGATGCATCAAGGATGGAGGAGGTGGATTAAATGATGTTTCCTTGTTATTTAAGATTTTATAAGACTGTAAATTTTCTTGTAAATTATTGTTAATATTTATTTTGTAACTATGTAAGTTAGTCATGTCCATTTCTAATGGAAATTTCATTCCTGTGAACTTTTAATTTACATTAAATTGAATGTATTTTTTTTTTGTTGCACATTCATATTCAAAGAATGTCATAGTACATTTTGTAATTCTTTTTGATTATATATTTGTTTTTGTTTTATAAATTATTGTAATAGGTTAATGAGATTTTTATATTAAAATAAATATTAAGTTTTTTTTTTTTTTGTTAAAATATATTTGAAGTTTTATTTGTCAGACCTTTGCAACTCTTTAATTCTCTAATTCTTGCTAAATTCTCCTTATTATTTTAGTGATTTAGTATTAGAAATTAATTTTCAGGTAAGTTGGCTGAGAGGTCTTGTGGTATTAACTGTTCAGATGTTTTAATTTATTTACAATTAAAATATTCATCTCTCTTGTAGACTTTAAAATTGAAGGGTTTAAATTAAATTTTGCTATAGAAAACATGATTGTCATGGGTTCAGTTTAATTTTGGTCAAAATTTACTTGGAAGTAGTTCAATTTTTTCTTTCTTCGTTACTATAATGCTGTTAAAAATTCATTAATAATGAAGTGTATAATTATGTAAGTATTTTGTGAAATTCTTAGCATATTGCATATATTTTTGTGTGCAGTAGTTTTTACATGGCAAACTATTTACTGCTTTTTTATCAATTTTGTAATCGTTCAGTTTATTGATGGAATTATAATCAAATTCTCAATCATAATGGCAAGAATGTTTTTTTCTTGTTAATTCTGCAGTGTTGATATGAATTTATTTCAATTTCTTGGTAAAAGTGATTAACAAAACTGGGACCACCATGCACCTGTTGTGTGTGGTCTGCCTCATAATTTCACTTCTGTTGTGTAGGCACATGTTGTATGTAAACATCTTCAATTAAAATTTTTTTATTAAATACAAAGGCGATTTTTCAATATTATTAAGTACAAAAATTTTCTGTGTATTGTGAATTTATAAGTAAAATTAAACGACAAATACTTCGCTCAAATTATAATTATAGCTAAATATTTAAAACAAATTAATGTATAAAATCATTTACATTTTTTTACAAAAAAATTTTGTTTTTAAGTTGACTAGTCAAATACTTCATTGGATTTCTGCTGTAAGAATAAAATAAACACTAAAATTTTTGGGATGCAAATTAAACAGCATTATAACCATATTTATGAAACTGTCTAAAACATGGTTCCAAGTAGAGTTCTGGTTTAGGGAATCTTTGCAGCCAAGTTGTAAATTTTCAGTTTCCTTTTGCATATCCTTAGTCTTTTACCATTTAATTTTTAGGGCAAATGAATTTTTGTTGCCGAGGGAACTTGTAGCATTAGTCTAAGAACACTAAAAAACTGTCTCTGAAATCTATTAACATTGTTGATTTAGTGTGGTTTTAAAACATTTGATGTATTCATTATATGAAATTTTGTATTCCTAACTTTGCATACCAGCATAGTTTTTTCACAAGGCACAGTATTAAAAAATAAAATTATAAATATCTGCTAGAACTTATGATTTGATACTGCAATAAGGAAATTATATGTTGTAAATTACAAACTTTAAGTTTATAAAATAACTTCACTCTTAGTTATATGGTTGGAAATCCAACTGGTCCAGTAAAAAATAGTTGAACATTGTAATGATGGGAAATGTATGCAAATCGAACACTAAATGAAGTGTAAAATCAACAGAAATACAATTGTGTAAGGCTAGTGTAATTTGACCATGCAGATCCTTTGTGGAGCGCTTGCAATTTTCATATGACTTTTTATAACAATTTTTGTAGAATAATCATTAATTTGACATCTTCACAGCTGTTACCTTGATTATAACCTAATTATCTTGTAAATTTAAAACCAGGTTAAACTTTTTTTTTTGTTATACTTCATATCAAATTTTAAATTATACAATGGTTAGTGTTATAACACAGCACCCCTTGTTTTAGGTCCTCTTATTGGTTTCTTCTTGTAAACTGCTTCATGTGTGACTGCAACCCTTGAATTTTACCATACTTGACAAAGTATTATGTTTATGAAGCCATAGGTGTAACAACTTCAAGGGATATAGGTTAATAAAATCCAGGTTTGAATATTTCATTTTACAGATATCTGAACTTTTTTCAGTAGCATTGTTTGGTAAAATACCTAATTATGTTTCAATTAAATTTAAAACAATTAGGGGATATTACTTAATAAAAAAAAAATAATTTTTAATTAAGACAGTTTTATATAAGAAAGTTGCCAGTTTTTTGTATTTTCTTTCTGTTAGCCTGCAGAACTGCCGTAAGGTATTACTGCAGAGGATGATAAGTAAATTTAGTCTCTGGTTGACTTCTTGAGATGTGTGGTTAATTGAAACCCAACCTCAATGAAGACCGGTATCTACGATGTATTCAAATCCGTATAAAAGTAATTGCCTTTTCTAGGATTTGAACCTAGAAATTTTAAAATTTGCGATCAGTTTAACCACGACACAGCCCGGTGGGCTAGTGTTTTTGTACTGGATTTGTATTGCATTATACCTAAATCACTTGTCAGATTTTAGTGGTGAATCTGAGGATCAACACTGATGCGAGAAGTAATTATCTGGTATGTTGTCAAAATAATAATTTTAACTGGCAATTTACGATATTCAAACCGACAATTTTGAAGTCGAATTTTTCATTCTATAAATCGTTTAAAATTTGTCATTACTTTCTTAAGCAACTAGGGTTACTTTGAAAGTGGTATTTTTTACCTGTAAAACTGCAAAAACCCTATTTATATTTAACACTGAAAAATGAACAGAAGTTATGAATCAATGGAAAAAGAATTACAAAAAATTTGGCAGGATTTGTGGTCTGATGAAGAAAAAGATGATGAAATTTTCGGCAACGTTTACCTATCTGACTAAGGTCAGCCTTCAACTTCTGAGTCTGAAGAAGAGGAAGATGAATCGCCATCTAAAAAGAGAATGTTCATTCAAAAAACAGGTAGGCCTAGTCCTAGTATTACTGACAAAATTGATAATAATAATCCTCTTTCGCCGATTCCAAGTACATCATTTGCGGAGATGATAAAGGTCAAAGCTCTGTTGCTACTAAAGTAACTATGGCCCTCATGACCAATCTACTAAAATTTTAATTTTTTGTGTTCTATAAAGTAAATTTGTGGTTAACCCTTCATTCTCCATGTGACCACCCGGTAGTTTTTAGGTAAATAATTGTTATATTCAAGTAAAATAATAATCAGCAAATATGAAATGCGTACTTTTTTCTAGATTCTTTTATTATTGTCATGAACACTATATAAAAGACATGTAGACTCAAACCTCTTAATTATGAGACTAGAATGCTCGCTGCTCAGCTATAGCCACTGCTGAGACTGTAGATATACAAACCCTACTTCATTTCCTCTTTATTTGTAATATCAAAATGTTTATTTCTTTCTATAAATGTAAACAACTTGATATTTTGTTACTGCCTTGGTTACCAGCTGTTTGTACTTAATTATGTTAATATGCATTATTAAAATTAGTATTTCTTTATATATCAAATGACAAATCAAATTCACAATAACACTTGTACATACAAGGGTTAATAAAGAATTTACTCAAAATATGGCTACTTGCAAATTTAATTGATATCCGTGAATTAGTGAGTGCTATGGTGAAAAATAATGTAAAGAAATTCTGTTATGTGAATCTACACAAAATATATGAATAAACTATTTGAACTATTTAAAAATTCATAAAGAAAGTCAACTCCAAATTGAAAGCTATTTAAAGTAGGAATGCCAATTTTACCACCCTGCAAAACGGTTCAATTAAGTCTTTTTTAAGCTGACTGCCTGCCCTTGTCAGTTACAAGGATATATATAGTCTACAGATATTTTTTGTTAGTCCTCGTCTTTATATGGTTATTGGGTTATAACATGAAATAATATTTAAATGTTTAAGTCAAAACTTCAAGAAAATTATTTGTTAAACTATATTTCTTTATTACAAATGGCCTAACAGAATTATTAAAAGTACGTGGATCCTGTGAACTTGTTTTATTTTTTCTTAAGATGCAGGTTTATTGCCTTTTGAATTTATTGTGTACAACTTTTCAAATGGGCAGTGGTCTTTTGTTCACCTACCTATTCAAATCACAGTAAATTATTTGTCACCACATTACTAAATGTACCTCAATTTAGTACATACTTAAAAAAGGCAAAGTTAAATATTTTAACTTTTGCATTATGTTATTGTACCATAAAATAACAAACTATAATATATATTAAACAAAATAAGATAGACTTAATAAGAGATAAATTAAAACCAGACCAAACTAAAGTAAAAAAATTTATTTATTCAAAATAGAAATATTTTAGTATTACTAAAACTAAAATACTAATTTAAATGTAAAAACAAACTAATAAATATTATATGTAACTATTAACTTTTCATACAGAAATAATAAAAACATGAATAAAATATATGCTCATGTAAGTATAAAAATAAATGTTAAAAAATTCATGCTTTTTGAAAGTACGTTTTGACACAACAATAAAATGAAACTAGAGAATAAATGTATATAATTGTTTAAAATCTAGTATACGTTATTTTTTTAACAATAATAGTTAATTCTCATAAAAATCTAAATAAAATTTATTTCAATTATTTTTCTTTTAAAATATATATATAATATAATACAAAATTGTCCTTTATGTTAACAAAACAAGGATAGTAAGAAAACCAGAAAAATAATGATCATATTAAAACATGAATAACAGAAATTAATTGCTGGTATAGAAGTTTACAGGGAGTGACTTATAAGAAAAAAAGAATAAAAAGAAAGGAATGATTTTGCAATTGTCAAAATATGGGGAAAATGTGTAACAGAAATTCAATATAAACTATTCTTATCAAAACAATAAATTACCAAGAATAAAAAATTCAAAAAGATATTAGGATCACAATTATTAAGTAAGGAGAATTATTCTGTAGAAATGGGCTCAAGCACTATATAGACTGTATAAAATGCTTCTACGAATTTGAAAAACAGTTTTTTTTTTTGTTGATTAACTGGCACTGCAGATTGGCTTTGGCAGTATATATGAGAAATAAGATACATTGATAAAGTAGATGTTAGAAATATATGTCTGAGAAACCTTTATTAAAAAGAAACATTATTAAACATAATTAAAAAATAATTTAAATTACTGTTTTAAACAATAAATCATTTTCATAATTTTTCCTTAATAACAATTATTCATTTTTAATGAATTTAACTGAATAAAATCTAAAAGCATATATGTTTTTATAACATAAAAGTAATACAAATATATTTTAAATTTAAAAGCAGTTCAACTACTTAAAAACATATAGATAGATGTGATGTATAAAATTATGAATTTTGAATTCATATACTGGTTGCTACATGTACTAACTTAAAAACTTGATAATCGTTCATACTGTTAGAGCAATAAAAGATGTACACTATCACAGAAATATATTAAAATTAAATTATAATAAAACCTATTTACATAAATCTATATACTTTTTTAATACAAAAAGAAAACCAGTCAAAAATAATCATAATCATTTGTAAGCAATATTTAGTTAATATGTTCTATTGCAGGTAAAAGGTATGTGTAACAAGTTAACTGTCATTTTATATACATACATATTTTTGTTTAAACATATATACCAGCCGGTTAGGGCTTGCTTCACATACGCTTCCCATATCCAGGGTGCTCCGTTCTCTGAACCTACACTGTGTTCATTATCCTCACTCAAGGTTGTGAGAGCAATATTGATAAAAAACAATTAAAGCCTGAACAATGTTTCCCTCACTCTTGACATGCAAGCTCCTACTTCCAAAAGATATCCCTTTTACATTTCCTCAGAATACCCTACAGTTTGCGAAGGAGTTAAGATAAATGCTGAAAATCAGATATGTTATAAAATGCAGTCTATTATTTTTACGTCAAAAACAGTATTAGGTCATCATCGAAGAGGAAAAATTCACAACTTCTACCCCAAGGTGGCTAGGGTCTCAATCTATGACTTAATATATTCCTTGGAATAACATGAATGTATCCTGAAAATTTGAAAGCAATCGGTCAGTTAGTTCTCGCGTGATGCTGTAGCAAACGGACAGAACCATCACAAACTTTCGCATTTATATATTATATGTATTTATTAAGATATTATATGACAACTTCATATGAATGAAGAAATGGCACTGGAATATAAAATTGATTAAATGTAGCAGAAATAAGACTTTTTAATGGCAGTTATGTTATGATGTAAGATGCATTCAGTAACGGCACATGTGAACGTAAAAATGACAAAGAAGGAATTTTTTATTAATAATTATTCATTTTTTATTTGTGTTTTTGAATATTCCACAACTCTGTAACATTATTAAATGGTTTACAATTATTGTCAAACCAGTCAAGAAGTTGGGGCCCAATTTTAACAATACACTCTAAAAGTGCATGGGTATCTGAATCTGCTCTATGTTGATTAATAATCTTCTTTTCAGTAAGATACTCATAACAATCTTTAAGTTTATAGCTATGTTTAGCAGCGTTTGAATTTTTATTAGAAAATAAATTTTTACTAGCATTTATTTTATCTTTACTGTGATTAATTTTTTTTTTTTTTAAACCGGTTTGTGATGAAGGCAAGCAATTTGTTCTTCGTTTTGGAGTTGTCTCATTCACTTTTCTAATTTCATCTAAGTTTATGTTATTAACTTCTTCTAGAAGTTCATTTTCAATTAATTCTGTAACTCTAATTAATTCATCATTCCAATCATCTGTTCCCCATAAATATTTTCCATTATCTGTTGGATTTATATCATCAGGTAAAAAAACTATTTTAGGTTCCTGTTCGCTATCCCCTGTTTTCTCTACAGCAGATGGTTCAGAATCATCTGCCATTTGTTCAGCTTCATCTAACTCTTCAGCTTCATTTGGTTTATTTTTATATACAAATTCTTTAAATGCAGGAAGGGTATCCGCACAATAAATATCATCAGGTAAATTCTGAAAAAAAAGAAAGATTTTTGATCAAATTTAAATAAATGGCAGAAAATAACAGAATTCATATAGGTAAAGATGATTTGAACTTACATTGAGATGTGTTGAGAAACACCCTACAGGTAACACATTTAACACCTTTTCCAACACATCTATTACTTCTAAGGATTTTCATTAAAAATTTCATTCTTAGGCGCTTGATTCTGGTCAAGATTGATTACTTTATCAATTACAAGAAATAAAAAAAAGATTTTATTCTGATCTTTACATAATATATCAGACCAATATATAATACAAATATTAAAAAAGTGTGTATTAATTATTTAAACACAAACACAAAATAATATTTTTATACCTTTTTTGTTAAAATTAGTCTTATTTAAAAATTCATCAATAGAATAGTATTGTTTTTATAAAAGAAAATCTTTTAATTGTACTCATATTTTAAATAAATTGATGGGAAAATTTTTCAGATGGTTTGGGCATTATATTAAAAGTGGCAATGGAAGTTGAGTTATATGAAAATTGTTCTGTTGTTTGATTTTGTAAAGGTGGATATTGTTATTTTTTTAAGAATAAATGATCATTTTTTTTAGCAGATTACATGTTCATAAATACAGACATAAGGATAAGCTAACATATTTTATTTTCTAAATATAGTTCAACAAGATTAATGCTGCTTACAGGCACCAGGTATTGATCCAACACCCCAGTTTTGTATCTTAAAAATTCATTCTGACTTTTTGAGGGAGCCCCAAGAGTTGACATGTTTTATATGAGAATATATTTAGGTATAATAAATTGTTGCAGAGTTGTTTAAATATATAAACAATTGACAACCAGCAGTTTACTTTAAAAATTTAATAAATCAAATAAGAACTCTCATATATATACAGCATATATTTTCTTCCTATTGATACTTATACTATTAATTGATAAACCAAAACAATATAAGTTTAGTAACCAACATTTCAATTGTAACACAATCGAAATGTTTACAACAAAAATAATACATACGATACAGCTGACAACCTTACAAATATAACAATGTCATATTAGATATGAATCATAACAATACACCAAAAGTTTAATAATGTCAAGAACACAAACAGATTGAACTTTAAAAATAACAACAAAATAAAAATAATTTTTTACTTTTCATTTTAACTTTCTTAATATTTCAAATGACACTTTACTGACAGGCTTTGTGAGTATGTCGGCCACTTTTATTATACTTAGCTTAATTTTCTCTTGAATAAAATGATACTTAATGTCAATGTGCTTTAATTGTTTGGGTTGCTTGCAAGATTTACTAACTCATGTAGCAGGCAGATTGTTCTCAAATAAAAGTACATCTAAATCACTTGAATTTTCTGTCACTTCTAATTCAATTAAAATATTTTGAAACCAACAAGCTTCACTGACACATTGACTGAGGTTACATATTCTGCCTTAGAAAAATACAAGGCTGCTTCTTTTAACACCAAGACGCAGTACAATTAAACATTTTAAAATGATATCTATTGTAGTGGACACCCCAGTACTTTCCATCAGCAGTGTCAACACCCTAATAAGCATTTACAAAACCTCTGATAATATCTGTAGTAGAATTTTTACTATCAACTAATTTCAAATCAAGAGTTCCTTTAATGTAATGTAACACTTTTTTTAACATATTAATAAATCATTACTAGCACTACTTTTGTATCTGCTTAGAATATGGGGGCTGTTCACAAAGTAATGATAATAGTGACCCTGAGGGAAAATGTGTTGCGAAGGGTGGTAATACTGCATACCATTATGTACCCAGTGGTTCTCAAACTTTAATGAGTCACGGCGCCCTTTTTTAATTAAAATTTTTCCATGGTGCCCTACTCTAATTAAAAGTATGACTACTCGTAAGTAAGAGAAAGAAATAAATAAAACCTGTGCATCTAGATAATTTTTTTATTTTATTAAGTAAAAAAATAACATAAATAAAACAAACAATAAATATTTTAAGCCAATGTCTTGTTTCAGTTAATTATGAAGCTTTTACATTATTTCGCAATGTACCTGTGAAGAAGCCACAGCTCCATGGGGCAATTTGGGAATCACTGGCGCAGCCAATTCTTTTAGCCATCTATAACGATCAGTTTCAAGTCGATCGGTGCAGTGAGTGGACATATATGGTGATTTGTGTATCGTGTGTTAGACATTTGCCTACCATGTACAACTCGGATAAAAAGTTAAAGCAACGCTGTAATGTGAAATTTTTAGTGAAACTCGGGGAGAACCAAAAAGACGCATTTAAATTATTAACTATGATGTATGGTGATGTTATGAACCAGTTGACCTTCTCCAAATGGTGTAAAGCACTTGAGGATGGTAGAGAGCAACGCCGACGAGCCGTGCCCTTCATCTTGTACTGAGTTTGTAAAGAATACAGCTGCTGCTACCGTCCATGAAGAACGACGAATTACCATTAGGAAGCTAATGGTAATTTGCTATCATGTCTAGAATTTCAGTTGGCACTGCATTTTCGATTTTGCAAGATGATTTGGCCAAACGAGATGCGTGTCTTCCCTGCTCACACTGTTGCAAATGCAACAGGTATCAAGACCTGTTATTGTGGTTTGGTGAGGAAGCAAACAAAGAAATGAATTAAATCATAACCATAGATGAATCTTGAATATATCATTATGATCCAGAACTGAAACAACAAAGTTCTCAATGAAAAGGATGCAGTCGCCACCTCCGAAATAAGCAAAGATGAGTCCCAGTGCCAGTAAGGTTATGATGATAATCTTTTTTGATTCCAAGGGTTTTTTGTACCAACATGCTGTCCCTCAAGACCAGACAGTCACGGCAGATTATTACAAATCGGTTTTGAGCATAATGTTGCATCATTTTAAGAAAAAACAGTCACACAAGAACATTAACAAAATTTTACTGCATCATGATGACAATGTGCGGCCCCATGTCACTCACACTGTAGTTGATTTCTTGAATGCTAGCGGCATCGCAAGTGTACTCCACCCACCGTACAGTCCTGATTTGGCCTCTTGTGGTTGCTCCCTGAAGTCAAGTTTCCGCTCAGGGGACGGAAATTTAAGACCAATCATGAGGTCATTAAAGCTGTGGGGGTGTGCTGAAAGGAGCTCAAGAAAGATGGTGTGGCATTCGTGTTTACAAAGTGGCAGGAACGGTGGGAGGAAAAGTATATTAAAACTGAGGGGGGTTACATGAAAAACAGCATGTAGATTTGGAAGACTGAATAAATATATTTTTCTGTAGTGCGTTTTTATCATTACTTTTTGAACAGCTTCCGTACTAATACTTGCACACAAATCTGATTTGCTAAACATTGCACACATAATACAACCTATTAATTTTTGATACTTATTTTCTATCTCAGTATTTTCTGGTTTTTCTCTCGGCAAATAATTATAATCAAGATTATTATCCATTGAGACAGTTTAACAATATATTGAAAGATTTTAGTACATTTTCTAAATAATTACTTTGATTCAAAGTAATCATGCCATCTTTTTAACTTTGTTCTACAGTAATACCTAAATAATATGAAATTTGACACAGTTCTTTCATTTTAAACCTATTCATCATTCCAATCTTAAAAACATTCATTTCTTGCTTATTTGAGCCCATAATTAAAAATCAACATAAATTAGTACAAAAATTTTTAAAACATTAGATAATCTAAGTTTAAACAATAATAATCATTATTTGACCTTACAAATTCTGAAATATCATGAATTCGTGATATTTATCATACCAGCATTTGGGAGAATTTTTTAAATCATGAATTTCTTAGGTTTGCACACTATCACTTGGTAAATTGCAATTCTCAGATAAACTCATAAATACATTTTCTTTCAGTTTGCCATTCAAAAATGTGCTGCTACCAGACATCCATTTGCATAACAAGCCAGTCAAAATTTACATTAACAGCAGCAAACATTAATCTAAATGTATTTAATTTGACAACAAGAGAATAAACTTCATATATTGAGCCTTTCTGCATAAACCTCTGGCAGCTAACCTAGATTTAAATTTAATTATCTTAATTACCTCGTTTAATTCTATAAACCCATTTGTTGTCATCAATTTCTGGCTTATTAATAACATCCCATGTATCATTTTCAGCAGACTTCAATTCAGCCTCCACAGCATCCTGCTACTGATTAGCAAAAACTGACTTTTGAGCTTCTTCATAGGATGTTCGTTTTTCAATGTCAGTCGCACTAACAAAGACAGTCTCATAATCAATGTATTTAATTGGAGGCTGCAGCTGATTCCTAGGATGAAGGTCTTCTATCAGTAGGCCTATGTGCATATTCATGCTCAGGGAACTTCTTTCTAAATTTTCAACTGTAGTCACATCTTTAATTATGTTTTCAATGGTTCAACTTCATATGTAGGTTCTTCTTTCTTATGTTGACATTACAATCAAAAAATTAGAAAGGGTCAATGCATTTGAAATGACCCAAGGGTGGTTGCTTAATCAATTAAAAAAAAATTGAAACTTACCCAGTTGTTTCCTACATGTCTCAAGACCTTAAAACAAGTTTTTAAAAATTTTTTATTTAAGCAGTTTACCTGTGATGGCCATTTTTGTTATGGTATGCACATCTATTTTTGTGATTGTAAGGGTTTATGGAAAAAATCATAACTAAAAAACTATTAGTCCTGGAAGGATGAAACAAAAAGCAATTTATTCATATTTTCTCAAGGTAAATGACTGGTTTTATTGGTTTATTTATTGGCTGTGGTTTACTTACCTATCTCTCTTCTTTCTATAAGAAAATTACCAATAAAGATGAACATGAAAAACTATGAAATTTCACTTTTGGTCATTTTTTCCTAGAGGCAGTGATGGCATATACAGTTTGAATTATTTAACTTTTTATATGTAGGTATATGTTAGTAGTTTTACCATAAATAATATTAATGGTGGTATACTACACCTAAAGTTTTTTTTTTAAATTCAAATTTTGGCTCAAATAACTCTGTGATGGGGCTGGTGATAAAAATCTCAATTTGCATAACTTGCAGTATTTTTGTAGATGTTTATGGTGAATAAAAAGGTTTCTTGTGTATTGTAATAATAAAATGTTAAACTTCTCAAAAATCATGAAAAAGCTGTTAAAACTGATACCATTTCGACTCACTAAATAAGTGCTCCAAGGGAGGTTTCTTGCCTTCTTTGCACTTTACATTTTTTATATTTAGCTCCTAAAAATAGTTTTTTTTTTAAATTATTAATGATAGGTTGATATTATTAATGATAAGATTGATATCATACGAGTTCAGTACACAGGAAATGATGATGTTACCTAACCAAACTTAACCCAATGCTCAGTTTACTTGCTAATTTTATCTAATTAACATAAAATATACAATTTATATTTAGACCACATGATGATGGTAGACCGCATACTAAGGTAGCACTAGCCAAATTTTTTCCAATAAATGATTTCAGAAAAAATGAGATCAGTGGTTACCTATTCATCTTTCCAGTATGCTTAAAAATATCTGCCATATTAGAAATAAGTGTTTCTCCTCTACAATTCTCATTGCTCTCCTACCCTCTTTTTATTTTTCTCTTTGTAATTATTTTATAGTTTTAGGTGATTATTCAATTTCTCCAGTATTCTGGCACTTTTCATTCTCTCTATTCTTTTCAATTAACTAACTCTACTTAAAACATAAGAAAAAATGTTATAACTATATCAGATTGTAATTTGATACCAGTAGCAAGAGATCAAATTAATATTAGGTATTATAAAAAAATCCACACGAAAATACATATTTACCTTTTTAATATGAGCAATTTCTGAACGAAGAATAGGAAAATCAAACTTGTTTCCATTATGAGCTACCATACATATAGGCTTTGGCATCATATTTATCATTTCTAATATAATATCAAAAACATCACCAAATGTTTTGCATGTTTCAAGTAATTCATTATTTAAACCTGAAATACGCATACAATTACAAGAAAACATGTTCTTACACAAAAATTTTACTAGATAATTTATGCAAACAAAATTAATTCTACTTTTATTTAATTGGGTTAATAATAATATTATTCTTTCCTAAAGTATTGCATAAATAATAATACAGTATAAGAGTTTGATTTGTGATTTCATAGAAATCGGGCATGCTTAGTTGGTTCTTTAATGTTTTGCACAATTATAGTGAAAATTGTATGCCGTTTTTTGTTTTATATTAATATTATTATCCTCCTAAAGTGTACATGTAGTCTTGTACAGACTCAGGCTGACCATTCCTGAAATGTGAGGTTAATTGAATACCAACCACCAAAGTAAACTGGTATCCACAGTCTAGCATTCAAATCCATATAAAAGCAACTAACTACTATAGAATTTGAACCTAAGAACCTTCAACTTAGAAAATCAGCTGTTAAACAACTGATTTTTGCAATGAGTTAACCACTAGACCAGCCCAGTGGGCTGTTTTATATTTCAATTTCAAGGAGTGTCAGGTAACCTTCTGTACCTATAAAAATAGTGCAAATAAAAAAAAAATTGTATGTTATGTTATAACAGGGAAATATTTTTTAATATTATTTATTGTATTAGTAAGGTAGAAGAACTGTTTCTTGATAGAATTTAATCTTTAAAGAAAATTGTTTTCTACAGCCTGTTAAGGGAAGTATTGGAATTATTTATATACCTTATAAACCTTATCAAAGCAGTTACTGAACAGAACAATATACTGTATGTTATAAACATACATATACTAATAACAGAATCCAATAAAGTATTATAAAAATTATTTAAAATGTAATTCTACCAGAATTAAATATTAACATAATATAAGAATTCAAACCCAAATGAAAGAACAATAAAAACTATCCTTAAACAAATTAAATGACTATATTAAACGCAAGCGCGCATATACACACACCGATTTATTATGAAATATTTGTTACATAAAACTTTTGTGTACAAGAATATTATATTCTGAATTGTATAATCAGGTTACTGTAAAGCTACACCTTAAAATATGCCTTTAGATATTTTGTTTGATGTAACTGTAGACATCTAATTACAGACTGCAATACAGTACTTCCCAACAAGTTAGTAAAAAATACACGAATATTCACGAAGATAAAATATGCTAATAATTTAAAAAAGTATATTACCTGATACTTCAGTTGCGCCACAATTAATAAATCTACATGGATAAACGCACAAATTCAACTTCTGTACAACTCTTGGCATTAGTTGTTTATTTTTTACAGCAATCATAATTTGTGATCGATCAAGGCACAGTAATGATATTTCTGTAATTTTTGTTAGTTTATCGAAACAAGGTAATCCGGTAGTTTCTAAATCTAATACGATGAAAGAATTAATATTCACCGGTTCCGAAGATTCCATCATACGAGCCATTTCTTTAGCGTATTCACTTCTCTTATAGAGTTCTCTTTAAACTTAAAAACTCTAATACACGAAAGAAAATTTTAATTATACATTTAAAACGCAGTGAAATTCATAAATTACGTTACTGGTTACAGTAAAAAGTGTACTTAGGTTAAGATTGACATACTTGTTATCAAGAAGTGGCTTTCGGATACATCTTCTACTGTTTATGGCCGCATATTTGATTTAGATAATAGGTATAGATCAAGAAATTTTAGAGTTCGCCATAATTATTCCATTAAAATACAAATACTCTTATTTATTCCTTTATTTAGACAACGGTTATTAAGTGTAAAAAACGAGCTTTAAGTTTCCTCTTGTAATAAAGCATTGAAAAATGGCCGCATTTGAAACCTGAATAGGGTTACACTGCATAATACAATTTAGCAGGAATGAATGAATCAGTCTCACATGACTGTCCCGAATTATTTGCTACTTAAGAAGGTAGTAAAATCTTTCTTTTTTGCGCATCTTCAAAGAGAATATTTTCATTTGTAAATAAATATTACATATTTATTATCTAATCAATGTCTCATGAAAATAACAAAAGTGTGGAATTTGGCAGATTAAGAATTGTAATAAAACAGCTAATTCATGAATTATATACATATTCTTATATATGGACTTACACGTAATGCATTATTATGTGATCAGAATGAAGTATTTAATTTATACTTATTTACTGGACTTAAATTTTACGTTTATTGATAAAAATAAATAGGATAAAAAAAATAATCGCATATTAGAAGTAAAATATGACACTTTTTGTACTTTGATATGCACCTGTTTTTTAAACAGGTACATAATTAATTTTGCAGCATATCATCTGATAATTATCAAAGGCAGTTTTCTTCTTCATGGAATGTTAAGCATAAACAGATATCGAGTTTACGATTAAGTTACCAAGTTTTCAGTGCCAGCCGATATGTCATCTAGCATTAGCTGAGAGGTTAGGATCTTTTGTTTATGATTCGGTGTTATTTTTGTATGTATTTAATGCTTGCATTGGATTTTTCTTTAATTTAGGTAATAAATATATTTACCTTTAAAGTGTTATTATCCATCATGACGAATGAAAATTCCACAGATTCAAATGACAAAAATGTTAATGTTGTTAATAAACGATTGAATAAAATATTAGAGACTCGGCTCGATAACGATAAAGTAAGTAATATATTTTAAATTATTTTTTATAATATAATAATTTGTTTGTAAAAATCTGATGCAAAAGTAAGTTATAAAAGGTAAACATTTTTTTATGGAAATCAAATTTAATTAGTTGCAAATGAACAATGGTTTTCTCCTTACCTATCGTTTATTTTTACACATTTCTGTATTTTTTAACAATTTGATGCGTTCATTTATTGTGGTTTTTCTAGTGAATTATGTTTGTTGTTTTACTGTTCACATACTTTCGAATTTATAGTAAGTAATTTTTTTTGAAATAAAACATTTTTAAATCAAAAATTAAAAAATCCTAGATATTTCAATGGATCAAATTAGATCCATAGAAGAAAATTTAACCTGGAATCATAAATGGTTTTGAAATTGTATAGGGAAGAGATATGACACCAAGATATGTTTTATTGTAGAAGTACTTTGGCTGTCTATTATTTCATCGTGTTGTACCATCACTTTTGTGTGAGTGTTTTTGTGTGAATTTCGGTAATTCTGAACAATTACTTGATCAACTTGAATTGTTTCATACATAAATTGCCTGGTGTCCTACAAGATGGTGTTAAGTATTGCCATATCTTGGTAACTTATCCCTAACCTCTCCCCACAAAAGGCTAATCTTTTAGAGGACCACATGTTCTGTGCTATTAGTTATGTGTATGATAGATAATCATCGTACAAAGAGCTCCATTAGGGATCTTCAACGGCTTACTCTGATGACTATTAAGTTTATTTCTCTTCTCACAAAATCTGTAACTTAACCCTAACCTCTTCCCACAGAACAGATTAGCATCTGAACTGCTAGCTATAGCTCAAAAGAGATTGTTAATTAGAGTGCTGATGATATGGCATGATCTTTGACTTTGGACAGGTAACCTGCTTTCCAAAATTTAAATCTTTGTTTTCCTGAGCCAAAGTATATCTACTATGATGTATTAAGTGCCTGTATTAAGTTGATCAAATAATTGCCCAAAATTACCAATTTTTCATTTTCAAAAAGTATTTATTTGTAGTTGTGATCTTTTATATTTTTAGTTTTTGTGTATTTTCTTTTAAATTAAGTGCCTGCAATTATATAGAAGATCAACAGAATTTTGCTCAGAGCAGGAGCTATACACTGAAAAGTTTCGGAAGCATGGCTATGCTATCTATCAAAGTAGAGTTATTGTTTAATTTTTATAATTGTTACAGTTTGCCATTGTGACGAACTTTGCCATTATTACATTTTCAGGATACATTGGAAGCTCTGAAAGAATTATCTGTATTTTTTACTGAAAACACATTGCAATCTCGTCGAAGTCTCAGAAGTAAAATTGAAAAAAGAAGTCTTGCCATAAATGAGGTTAGTTCTGATCAGATATATAACTTGCATAATTCTTTGTTTAATGTCTCTTTTTTAAATTATCATTCAAATAAATTTAAACTGGTCTGATTTGTTGAGTTTAAACAAAAGTAAAATTATATATAATAACAATTATATTTAAAGTATGGTAGTTTAATAATTTTCAAATTATTTTTTAATTTGTTATAATGTGATTTTATTTTGTAATATAAAATAAAGTCAACATGAGTGACAACACTTTTAATCTGAAAATGAGTAGTAAACATGCAGTGTATAGTTATGTTATTTACCAAAATTATGACATCTTAAAAATTGTTAATTTTTACTTTTTTATTATACTATACAAATTTAACAGTCAGACATTTTTAAGCCTAAATTTAGCTAAGTTGACATTTGTTTCCCTCTTAGTGATTTTATTATAAATGATGTTATTTTAATGTTAAATGGATTTGGCTTTTTGAATAGAAACAGAAAGATTTTTATTAGTGTTCTTGGATATTCTACACACTTTTTAACAGGAAGATGAGATGAATGATTTGATACGTGAAGTAATGGCAGGAATTGAATTCAGGACTAGCTGAATTTAGAGCCAGTATGCTAACTATTACTCTGACTAGTTATATCATACATTAATATTAAATGATATGAACATATTAATTATACGGAACTTTTTCTGTTATTTCATTGTCACCCTGTTAGTTTTACTTTGTTCATGCATCTCCTGTGATTTCATCGAAGGGGTTGGCATTATTTTTCTACACTTGCTGCCTCCATAGAAATTCACATGGATAACTAACATGCTCCAATTAGTGTCCAAGTTCTCTTCTTTTTCAGTTTGGCCGTAGCCTGCAAATTCTCTCTTGCCTTGGTGTTTGCATCAGTTGAAGAGCTAACAAATTTAATCGAGTAATTAACTAGTAGATGTATATAATTGGAATCCAGTTGTAATTGTTCTCTCTGTTTTTCCTGTTTAGCCTCTGGGAATTACCATTCAGGTATTACTCAGAGGATGAGTGAAGATGATATGTATGACTGCAAATGAAGTGTAGTCTTGTACAGTCTCAGTTTGATCATTCCTGATATGTGTAGTTAATTAACCCAACCACCAAAAAACACTGCTATCCATGATTTAGTATTCAAATCCGTATAAAAGTAACTGTCTTTACTAGGACTTGAATGCTGGAACTCTTGACTTCCAAATCAGCTGATTTGGGAAGATGCATTCACCACCAGACCAACCCGATGTGTTGTAGTTGTTCCCTTCCATTCATCACTTACGGTAATGTGTAGAGCTATTCGTTTGTGAATTACATTAATTAATGTTGCTGCGCTGTGATCAGGAATTGTAACTAGGAAACATTGAACTATGACAATCTAGAACCAATTATATAATTGTCTGTTTGTTATGATTTTGCTCTATGATGTATACAATGATTACACCCAAACTCATGTTGCAAGCCAAGTTCCAGAGTAATTTTATGACTGAGACTGCTTTTATATGTAGATGGAAGTATGTGTTTTCTTGAAAAAATGCACAGCAAGAAGTTAAATCTGCAAGAAGTCATGTTACTACAGAAAGTTCATATTGAACAGCATACAGTCCTGAAGGATGACTGCAACTGATTTAAGAACTCTATTCAACAATTATAGTGGTCACATAGATAACTGTCCAACATGCTGCGATTGCTATAGAATAACAAAGTGGACGGATTAAGATAGGAGCAATGTGCAACAAGTAAACAGGTGAGATGGCAATGAATTAACAGGACATATTCATTATATGTTTATTTACTGAAGCTTTTATTAATTTTATCAAATTAGCTGAACCTTTGGTGGCCAAGCAAAGGGAAATTCAATCTCAGGATTTTATAATATGGTTTTTAACAACCATCTGGTTGTAATATGAATCCCATGTTTAACCCTTTACCCTACAATTATGAAATCAAGTAGTGCCATTGAGTCTGCAATTTTTTTATCACTTAGTTCCCTGTCAGCTATTAATTAAATTTATGGTTGGTTACCTTATGTATATGGTAAAATTGCTTATATAAAAAACCTTCATTTAATCAAAAAACCTGGAGGACTTGCATGTCAATTATGATCGTTTCCTCAGTGTGAAATTTCTTGAAACAATTTTCTGGGTGTAAACCTGGGATTTTGGAACATTTCACATCAAAGTACAGTCTCTGTTCTACCATCTTTGGCCGTACGATTGGAGCACACAGTACAATCCTTGTGTTTGTTATCAGGCATTTTATTTATAATATGAAACTTGCCATTCAACCATTGTTTGTCATCTTTTGATGAAGGTTGATCTCGCTAACGGTTTGTGTTCCTGACATTGCCAACCAGACCAGTAATCAATATTCTTCGATAGCTTTTATTTGTTATTAATTTTTGCCCCTGACTAGTGAGATACTAATTATACAAAATAAAACTTTTGCAAAACAGTTACTTGAAATATGGTGGTTGGCTCGGTCAACTCCACCCAATGTGATACATAGTCTAAAATTACCTTTGGTTTTTCAGTAGCTTTATTAGTTTTTTCCTTTACAATGGTAGTACTCTTTTTTTTTCTGTTTAGCCTCCAGAACCACTGTAAGGTATTACTTCTAAGGATGAATGAGGATGACATGCATGAATATAAATGAAGTGTAGTTTCGCACAGTCTCAGGTTGACCATTTCTGAAGAGTTTGGTTAATTGAAACCCAACTACCAACGAACACCTGCATCCACAATGTAGTATTCAAATTCATATAAAAGTAGGCCTTTACTAAGTAGCCTTTATTAGGATTTGAACCTTAGTACAATCGACTTTGAAATCAGCTGATTTGCAATGACGAGTTCACCACTAGACCAACCTGGTTGATACAATGGTAGTACTGGCAGTATGAAAAGTCCTTAATATATTAAATACTTCTGAATAATTGGTAAACAGATTTTTTAGTGACATTAATCACATTCAGGATCAGTTGATTTCAAAGTCAAGAGTTCTAAGGTTCAAAAACTACTAAAGGCAGTTACTTTTATACAGATTTGAATACTAGATCATGGATACTGGTGTTCTTTGGTGGTTGGGTTTCAATTAACCACACATCTCAGGAACAGTCAGTCAACCTGAGACTGTACAAGATTACACCTCATTTACATTCATACATATCATCCTCATTCATCCTCAGAAGTGATACCTTATGGTGCTTCCGGAGGTTAAACAGAAAAAGAGAAAGGGTTCAACTGGAGAACAATCTGTTCAGTGAAAGAAAGTTTAGGCCTCATTAATAAATCTGTTGTTACAGAGCTATAATACAGAATAAATGTAACCATTTTATGTATCACATTTGACAGATTCTAAGTCCACACTTAATAAGGGTTTATCTTTAATTATATATTTTAAAAAGAACACATCCCTTGAAACTTATAGTAGAGTCATCTGCGGATAAACATTGACTTGGTGAATAATAATCTAAAAATCTGGTTTCTAAGTAATCTAAATCATCTTTTAATTTACTTAATCTTCTAACTTGCTTACTTAATCCCAAATTTGCTGTTTAAGTAGGAGGTGACACATGAAGAGCCCAAAAAAGTTTGAAAGATCTCATACAAAAAAATACATTGAAAAAATTCAGCCGAGTGAAACTATTGAGATGAAAAAACTCTTGCAAATCTTTTTTTTTTAGAGGCATATTCAATAAAACACCATGCATAGCAATAATTTATTTACTGGTAATATCAGTGAATTTAGACCAAATTGAATGCTGTCTAAGTGAAGTGGCACAAAGCTTTCAAAGAGGGCTGAGAAAATGTTGAAGAAGACCCTCACTCTGGAAGGTGAAAACAATGATTACTGTTTTTTCAACAGCTGAGGCATTGTGCATAAAGAACTTCTATCACCAGGACAGACAGTTAATAACACCTTTTACAAAGATGTCTTGGAAAGAGTCCTTAAAATGGGTCCAGCACAAATCTGAACAGACATTGCACATGATTGGTTGCTGCACCACGATAATATGCCAGCTCACACTTCTCTTTCAATACGAGAATTTCTGGCAAAGAAAAACATTCCCCTACTTCCACAGCCTCCTTACAGCCCAGATGTAGCTTCGTGTGATTTATACTTCTTCCCTAAGTTAAAATTGAAAATGAAGGATCATCATTTCGGGGCAATGGAAAACATAAAAAGAACTGTAACCGATGAGCTATACACACTTAAGGAAAATGACTTCTGGTACTGCTATGAACAGTGGAAGAAACATTGGAACTGCTGTATGACTTGCCGTAAATCATAATTCAAAAGAGATAACTTGTAATTTCAGGTAAGACCAATAGATAATTAAATAAAAAATCAGGACACTTCCTTTTTGGACAAACCTCTTGTGTATATATATATATATTTTTTTTTGTAAAAATACCGGTATAACGGACCTGAGTAATGGATTCCTGGCAATTAAGAAGAAAGTAGTAGAAAATATAGTAATGGGAGGAATCCAGAAAGGTGCCAAAAGGAATCCTTTTTCTAAGGCTAACAGGTCTGTTTAACAATTGTTCTTTGTAATATTGCTCGCTGACACACCTACGACAGATGTTTTTTGAGAAGAATTAGGACAGGTAGGAATGTATGGGAAATTGTCTCTGAAGATCATTCTCACACTTCAGCTTGGGTCTGGTTCTGTAGTGGAAGCAGGATAGGAGTATTATTAATACTGTAGAGAATATTTGAGTTCAGCTTTATATGAAGCGAGGATTATTATATGAGTAAGTGAAGGAGTAAATGTGATATGACATCACAAGCATTCCAGTGTGGATAGTGGATGACTACAGGAGGTTGTTTGGTGAATTACTATAGACAATTAGTGAAAAGAGTAAAGTATTGAATTCATTCATAAACTGCTAAGGTAGTTTTATTTGTGAAAAGGAAAGTTATTTGCAGTAAAAGAACTTTAGACTAATCTTATCTTCGTATTAATACAGTAACAGTTGTTATAGGTGTAAATATTAGCAATCACGATGTCTTTTGTCAATGAGACTGAATTCTGGTTTTTAATATTTAACTACCTGTAAATAAATCCTTACTTTAAATACTATTTTGTATGTAATCATTGTTTATTATTATTATTGACATTTATATTATTGTTGTGGATGTGATTACTATTGTTATTATGTGTTTATTATTATGACAGTTGTTGTCATTATTATTATTGATTTGTTGTATTTTACTTATGTTCTGAAATTAATAAATTATAATTACATAAACATTTTCAATTGTCAATCTCCCAATGTCCTGATCAAGTCACAAACACATGAAAATATATATATATATGTGTGTGTGTGTGTGTGTGTGTGTGTTTGTTTTTTTCTAGAAATAAAGTATACTTCATTATTTTTAAATTTGGTTTTTCAGGTTATGAATGATGGTAATAATAGTATGTATTTTCAGTTTTTGATTTCTGTTTGGCACTCTTAGAATATTTAATTTTATTTTCCTTTTGCTGAACTTTTTGAATGGTTTACTATTTTTCTCTTGATGTCTAAACATTAGTTATGTCTTTTCACGTTCATTCTTAGAATTAAAAAAAAAATTCATGCTCTTTTTCATATGTCTGAAGTGCCTATTTGGCAAGGCATGGACTTACTTCACACAAAAAAACAATACAAATATGGGGCTGCAGTACTATGTATACAATTCTTGTGGTTCCTTTTCCTTATTGTTCTAGTTTTACTTTGTTTTGTAGGAATTTTTATCAGCATTCCGAAAAGTAAAAGAAGCCTTAGATTCTGTATACAGTGATGTATTAAAAATGAACACTGCTGTTCAAAATATGACTGGTCAATTACAGGCAACAAAATCACAAACACATCAACTTATTGAACAGACAACAAAACTGCAAGCTGAAAGGTATTTGTCTATTGTTATTATTAAAACTTATCTGATTCATTGTTCATGAATAGATATATATCTTTTTCTTGCAATTGGAATAAGTTTATTTATAATTTAAAAATGTGTAACTTTTATTTTAAAAATAAGTGTTCATTTATCAAGTAATATTTTCAGTCTTGCTTTTAATCTTTTTTCATATTATGACTTTTAAGTTCTACTGTCATGACTCGTTGGTGGTTGTAATAAATATAAGAGAATTAATTAATTATGAATTCTAAAGAATGCTTAAAGCTGTTTATAAAAAAAAATTAAATCTGAAACTAAACATTTCAATTTTTTAACATTTAGGTACTGAGAAAAAATTAACATGTAAAAAATTTAAAATGCTTAAGAAAAAATAAATAAAAATGATATTGAGTAATAAAATAAATACTTACAGAGCACTATATAATAAATATTTATATTGTATTTATTAAAAAAAAATTAGAAATAATTGCTGAGCAAAAATATTAAATTATAATTTTAGACAATCCCAGTTGAAAGTGTAAGGTTTACTTAAAAACAATCTAAACCACTGCATCTTTCAGCTCTGATTGCCAATTTTATGCATTCTATTGAAATTAATTTATAGTTTTTTAACTTTGTTATTTATTTATGAACATAGAAATATACAATTTGTTGTATTTTGTGAGTAATCTTTACTTATTCGCTTTTATTAATGTTGTTTTTATTTTTACACGACTGCCCAAAAAGAAGTGTAATGTATTTAGAGTGTATATATATATATATATATATATATATATAAAAAATGTTTGTTTTTTCCACTGTAGCAGCTCAATGGCTTAACTGATTTAGATGTATGACCCCACTTGGAATCCTTACTTTATTGGGAGTGTCATAGGCTATACATGTTTATATATAGTAGTGAAAATTTGCTGGTTGAACCACAAACTTTAATTAATTGAATTAATGAACTGTGAGCCTCTGTCACTGTGTAAGCTGGATTTGAACTGAATGATTTGAATCAAACGAATGAATAATATTACAAAAGTAATAGAATTAAATTTAAATAAAATAAAATAAATAATATTAAACAAATTTAAAAGATTTCTGTTTAAGAATAATGGGCTTCCCATGAGGACTACGTGTGAGGCTATAGTGGTGAGGTGATGCGAGCACCTTGTGCATGGGTAAACCAGTTCATCACCATCAACTGGTAAGAAATGGGGTGCCCCTGAGGCTCTGTTTTGGGAAGTGCAATGGGGTGCTCTTATAATTCTGTGCAAACAATCATCCGATTTTCAAAATTCAAACAGGGTATTTGTTAGCAGGTCAAAGATTATCTTTTACGTGCATAGGTACACTCTTGATTTAACAGATCATGGTTATTCGAAAATGTTGTTATACCTTCGCAACCAATTTTCCGATTTTTGAAATTTTAATGGGGTACTTAAAAGTATAATACAAAATAATGATGGAACCGAACCAGAACAAAAATTAACTGATATACTCAGAAATGGACCTTATTACATGACTGCCCACAGTAAGGAGTGTAATGTATTTAGGGTGTATGAAATTAATAAATTGTAATTATATAAACATTTTCAATTGTCAATCTCTCAATGTCCTGATCGAGTCGCAAACACGTGACAATATATATATATACATATATACCATACACTTGTATATATTATTGTTATATATATTTATATTTTATTATATATTATTATTATATATATTGAATTACTGTTTACTACTAATACTGTATAAAAAAATGTCACCTGCATGCTCTTTAATTATTCTATATTAGTAATTATCCTATATTAAAGAGCAAGGATTGTCATCAATGGTTTTTTTTTTGGTAGTTGTGTTTTTTATAATTTTTAATATTTATCTCTTGTTTATTATTTTTTTTATTTTAATGTCTTCTGTAAATAGTATTTTTAAATAAAAATTCTTTAAAATCTAGTAGTGGTAATGTTTGTGTAACTATAAAAATTACCTTCTACTTTTAGATTTTAAGTAAATTTTATTTTAAATGGTTTTTGAACATTTTATGATATCCTTATAATAAGAATAATTTTTCTGTAATTGTGTAACATTAAAGTTAATTAACACTTTTATTTTTACTAAATCTAGTGAGAAGTTGAGTATGGAGCAAGAAATTGCTAAATCTTTTCTTGAAAGTTTCCAACTGTCATCTGAAGAAATATCGGCATTAAGAGAATCTAATATAACTGAAGCATTCTTTTCAGCTCTTGATCGTGTAAAAACAATTCATAGCAATTGTCGTATATTACTGAAATCAGGTCATCAAACATCAGCTTTGGATATAATGGATCAGATGGCATTATATCAGGTAAATAAATTACTAAAATTACAATAAATTATTTTGCTTAGTTTTAGCTATTTAATAATTCATTTGTTGCTTGATTGAATGATGGTGATGGTGTGTGTGCACATACATACACACAGACACACACACACAAGTATAAATATACATACAGCAGTATAAATATATGTGTGCGTGCGCACATAATTTATACTAAAATTCTGATAAAACTACTGGTATTACTTGTATGAAAAAGTAGATTGGGTCTGGAGATGTGGATCTCTATTTAACTCTGTCCCTCCCCCATTCCTTCTTATAACCATTCTCCACTGTTGTTCATTTTTTGAAATCTAGTTATCCCTTTCTTGCCCTAATTCAAGATCTTATTATTTAATTGTGTTTATTTATAATTTCTTTACAAACTCTTCCATTACTTAGCATTCTCTGTAAGTGCCTAAATCATCTCTGTCCTGTTCAATTTTCTCCTTTACTGTTTTGGATTCTCAGTTTTTACTTGTTGCAGCATTTATTACCTTGTCTCTTTATCTTTCGTACTATATTTCATAAAAGTTTATTTTAGTCACTTGTGTTTTACTTTTCAACTCTTCTTTTATCTCATCAGATTTTCTGAATGGTTTGGCAGAATATAACAACACATAGTAAATGATGAAATTTGTGTGTTAAAATTTCATTGATACTTCATTAACCCATATTAAATTTCTTACACTTTGATTAATTTCTCAGTTGATCTTCCCATCATCAAATATTTTGCAATCTAAATACCTAAAACTTTTAACAATTTTTAACTCATGTTTTTAGATTATCGTTTTCATTTTTATCTTTCCTTGTACACTATTATTGTTTTGATTTCCTTTAAGCACATCCTCTATTTTTCTGCTTCTTCCACTTAAACAAAAGGTGATTTTGGACTTTATTCTTCCTTTCTCCCGACATCAATAAATAGCTTTTGAACAAAAATTTTAAGAACCCTTGAGATTATACAAAAATAAAAGACAGTTGTATTCAATTGTTGCTCTTCACCACATTACAGATAAGCATCATTATACATTTTAGAAAAATAACCAAATTTATCTACATGGTTAAATATAATAAAAAATATAGTAGATTTAAAATTCCATAAAAATATGTAAATGTAGGAAAAAACTTGAAAATTATAAAAGATTAATTAATGAAATGAAAAAAAAATATTCAGCTACATATGAGGCATGTTTTTTAAGGGCAATTTTGATGTAAAAGGAAAAGTAAGGGACAAAGAAAGAGCTTTATTATGTTCAAATAAAATTACATATATGTGTTATTTTTCTTCATAGTTGACATTCATTGCAATACATTTTTTACATTGTTCTACTGGCTTTATTATTCAATCTCTGAAAAGTTTTAGTGCCTGTGATTTAAAAATATTAACCACTTTTTCTTTCATTTCATCATTTTCAAACCTCTGTGATGTAAGCTGTTGTTTTAAATAGAGAAAACGTAATTGCTTGGTGCAAGATTAGAATTATTTAGTGGATGTTTGAAGATTTTACAGTAAAGTCGTTTTAATTCTTGAACCATTTTTGTTGCATTGTTTGATCAAGTAATAACATGCAGATACAAAATCCTGTTGAATAGCTTCTATTGTTTTGTTCTGCATAACATTTCATAGTTTTTTAAATTTTCACGATACATTTCAGCATTTAAAATACTCTAAATGTTCTGTTTTTGTGAATGTTTTCACCCACTCTTCTCGAAAATCATTTGTGATCATATATGGGTGACTACTACATATAATCTTTATTGTGAACAGTTGTCTTGCCTTCTTTAAACAAATATGATTTTCAAACATTAATTCATACATTCATACCATGTAGTTCATAAAATTGTAAATTTTTTCTGGTATTCAGCAGCAGATTAATTTTTTCCATTAATATACTAAATACTGCTTGACCATAAATTTTACTAACTATGTATTTTAACACTCATTTCAGTTATGTTGTGCACAACTGATGCGAGCGTGACTGTACCGTTGTTACCAACAGTTGACTTCTGATACAAATAAATGTATTTTGCAAGTATATCTGTTTCAAAGTACTTGTAACTGGTAGCAAAGTTGTAATGACCCTTCTCTAAAAACCTGCATCATATTTTATTAATGTCAACATACATAAAAACCCTTTTTGGCATGCCGGAAGGCGGAGGTAGATTTTACCGGTGCTAAGTAGGGGATAAAAAAGATTACCACCTTAAAGTTAAGAAAAACTTCAAATTTACTCAATACGACAATGGTTGCACGTGAAAAAAAGTTTCATATATTTAGCTTACAACAAGCCCCAACCCTTGCCATAAGGGTTGGTCATATCAAAAATTGTTTCAGATAGAAGTTTTAAGTAATGTTTAGAGGACTAACGACCACTTTAAACAGATTCGATACTGTGCCTATTGAGGGAAGTATGATTTTTTTTTTTACTTCGAAACCCCATTTTTTTCACCCCCTGGACTAGTGGTTGGTGATATCAAAAAACTTTACTTATATAGGTTTTAGGCCCTTATCCAAAGAGTACTAGGAACTTAAATAAATTCAATATTTTGCTTAATAAGAAAGTTATAGCAATATTTTTTTTTTTAAAGCCTCCCATTTTCCAATTTTGCCCATTATTGAACTCGACCATGATTTTGGGTCGATATATTTTATGTATAAATTTGAAAGTGATTGGCGCAAAATTACAGCTGTTATGGTGTCTACAAGAAAGTGAATATAAGTTTATATATATATATAAACTTTTGAACTGACAGTGGTTTTTGGGTCTGGAGAATGTGAAATGCGAAGATATGTCAAAATTTTCTGGAAGTCGAATCATGGTACCCATTACAATAAATAGCTTCCTTATGAAATCTGCCTAAAAAGTTCATTAATCAACAAGTATAAAATTTGATTAAGTTTAACAAATGGATTAGACTACTTCATAAATTAACATAATAAAATCTGGAACATTTTATTTACTGTAAATTTAAATAAATTTTACACATTTTATGGTAAAACCTGTTAGTAGGTTTTAAAGTATTAAAGTTATTTTAAAGGGATTTTTTTTATAGTTATAAAAACATTTGTTTCTTCTAAAGATTTCATGAAAGAGGCAAAATTTTCTCTTAGATTTTATACCAAATTCATTAATATTTTTAATAATAAACCTTTTTTTAAATATTTTTAATTAAGTAATAAATTAAGCAAGGTGTTAAAGAGAAGCTTCCATTCTGTGTACAGAAAGATGTAGGAATTTGCAGGAAATGTTTATTTGAATCTGTTTTCCTTATTGTACATTTCCAGTCAAAATCCATATTCCAAGAATGGAATGAGGCAATTTAATAAAATTCAATGTACAAGTAAATGAAATGTCTATAGAAAACAATAAATATGGACATTTTTCACTTTCAGACTTAAAATTAAGGCCTTGTTTATTTTTAATCAATATTACATTAAGTTTTATAAGTTTTTAATTTATTTATTAGTTGAAATCTTACTGTTGTGCATAGAATAGCCATTAATTTTTTTTCTAAATAGAATTACAAATAACTAAAATCAGTGCAAATCATTACAACTAAAAATGCTAGTTTCAAAAATAATTTGTCTAAAAAAATAAAAACAATATTTTCTCGATTTCTATTACTTTACAAAGAACAAATAGAACATTATTTTCAAACATGAACATTAAGTTGTTTTTCTTGAAGTTAAAGATTCAATAATATCATTCATAATATGGTCTATTTTTATTATTAAATAAGTTTATTGTTCACTTTATTTGGGAAGTTATCTAAAGAATATATTCTTTCTTATTAAATGGTAATGTTAAATTTTAGCTTTTTAAATTTAACTAATACTTGATATTTCTATTTATTGAGATTCATTGTTAATAAGTCATCAAAAGGGTGAACTGGTTTTTTTTAATAGATTAAAATTGTTTATTATTCTCTGGTTGTAGTAAAGTTGAGGGAATTGACTACTCAGTGGGACTGGTTATCATAGCAATGCCCAGTGCGATTATCAATCTATAATCTCATCTGATTCCTTGTGTCATAATATTCTGATTGCGTTTGGTAAATCAGCAGTTGATGAAATGTGGAAATTGTTATTGATACTTCCACCAATTATGATATCTGTAGTACAGTTCGTTTTTCTCTAATAATAGTGCATACTGTTACTATTGTCTTTAATACTAATAATAATGATTAATAATGTCACAAAAATTAAACAGGCACTATCATCTTAAAAAATGATGTCAGAGTTTCAGGACTACAGGAGGATTTTGCTGATAGAACTAATAGTACTTAAAACCATAAAACTACAATTTTTGACTCACAACAGGTTATGTTATATATTCCTACAGCTTGGGACTTATTCCTATAGCGTGGTTACTCCTCTTCCATGCAGTGAATTGAAGGGTGGATACCCAGCTCTTTGAAACCAGGGAGGAACCAACAGGTAGAATTAACAACTTGCTTGGTATCCTGGTGGTGGGTTCTTCAGTATGAATCTGCAAAATCTGGTATTGTAGTATAAGTGTCTATAAATGTGCGTGACCACTATTTGGTAAAGTAATGTAGATTTATGTTTGTAATTAATAAAATTTTAAAAATCTATAGCAAAATAAATATATATTAACATATTGACCACTGTGTAAATAAAATATAATATTATATGAGATATTAACCACCAAAACAGTAATTACAAGGGTTATTTTTTTTTCAAGCCCCGATTGGTCGCAAAATAAAAACCCGCGCAAAAATCGGATGAACCTTTGCACATATGTGTTGCACAGCATCTCTAGTATGGCCTTCAATCACGCCGTGTCACTTCGTTTAGTTCTGAACATGTAGCTAGCACGTAAACATGTCTACAACAATAGTATCTCCCGCCAAGTGTGAAGTGCGTGCGGTAATTCGATTTCTTCAGGCTGAGGGGTGTAATGCAGCTTAAATTCATTGAAGAATAAGCAATGTGTACGGTGAAACTTCAATGAGTGACAGCAAAGTGCAACAATGGTGCAGGAACTTTAAAGCAGGACGCACAGATGTTCATGATGCAGGCAGTCAGGGAAGGAAGCGAGTGTCAACTGATGATCTCGTCGAGCGACTGGATGAGGCAATTCGAGAAAATCATCAATTCACAATTTCTGTATTGAGTGATTCGTTTCCTGAAATTTCAAGATCAGCTCTCTACACCATAGTGAGTGAGAGACTTCAGTACCACAAACTGTGTGTGAGATATGTCCCAAGATGCTGTCCAACCATCACAAAACAATGAGAATGGACACCTCCCTAACGTATCTCCAGCGCTACCACAATGAAGGAGAAGATTTTTTGAACAAAATTGTCACAGGGGACGAGACATGGGTCCATTTTGAAACTGAAGAAACAAAAGAACAATCCAAACAGTGGGTGCATTCTCATTCTCCTAGTAAACCAAAGAAGTTCAAGCAAACCTTCTCCAACAGAAAGTGTATGGCTACTGTGTTCTGGGACCGGAATGGAGTTCTCTTGGTGGAATTCATGGAACGTGGAACGACCATCACTGCAGCCTCATACTGCGTGACTCTTCAACGTCTACGAAGGGCAATTCAGAATAAGCAGAGAGGAATGTTGTCATCAGGCATTGTCTTTCTCCATGACAATGCTCGGCCACACACTGCAGCTGTAACAAAGAAGCTCCTGCAGAGTTTTTGTTGGAAAGTGTTTGATCACCCACCATGCAGCCCGGACTTGGCTCCATTCGATTTTCACCTCTTTGCTCACATGAAATGCTGGCTAGGAGGACAACATTTTGGCACAGACATCAAGCTGCAGACCAGCGTAGAAACATGGCTGAAAATACAGTTCTATGACGAGTGTATTGGAAAGTTGGTACCACGCTACGACAAATGTCTAAATCGGAGTGGCGACGATGTAGAGAAATAGCGTAACTATTTAAGTACCTGTTACAAATAAAAAATTTCTTATTTTCACTGTGGTTTTAATTTTGTGACTGATCGGACCTTGAATAAAAATAACCCTTGTAGATAAGTTATATTTACCATATTAATTTACAGTAATTGATTTTCAGGGGATCCTGCTTCTTCAGTTGGTGTTGAATTTTGTAACTACATTAAAACATATTCATTTTATAATTAGTCAATTTATAAAGATTGTTTTCTGTTTTAAAAATTTTGGAATTTATTATGAATGTGTATGCAAATTCTGTGTTCACCACTGGAATGATTTAATCTTTTAAACGTAATGTTACTTCATTTTTTTCTGTCCATCATTTAGTATTGGATAGTAAAATTTGTATACGCATTCAAAGTACAGTTTCAAAATTTCAAAACTGAGAACAATCTAAAATCAAATAACAGATTTTTAACAAATAATGAAAAGATTATAATGTAATAGTAAAATTCAGTAACAACTGAAGATGCAAGATGTTAAGAAAATCAATTCTTGGAGATTAAAGTGGTAATTTTAACTTAACTAATTACTGTGTTTTGGTGGTTTATATTTTACAAAATATTAAATATATTTGTTTGTCAGTTTGGAATAATCCTTCTGTTATTTACATAAATAATAAACATTTTATTATTTTTCCTTAACTTTTAATTTATTTTACTCCAAATTTTTTTAAGGTAAATTCACATAATAGTTTTTTTTTTTAGGAAGCTGCATTGGAGAGGATTTATCGGTGGTCACAAACACATTGCCGAAACATCGAGTCTCCATCTGTTAGTCATCTTTTAACACAATCAATGTCTAGATTACAACATAGACCAGTTTTATTCAAGTAAGATCACATGTTTTATTTAAAACTTTGTGTTGTTTTTGTTTTTTTTTTTGTTTAAACTTACTATGTGAATTATATTTTTTAAGTCTTGTTGAAAAATATTGTAGAAATTTTCTATTTTATTATTTTTACTCTGGTATGTTTGTATATTTTGATTTCTATGTTTTGATTTTGGAGTAGTGCTTAAACAAGACAGAATATGGATGAGAAACTAAACTGTTAGTGTCTCTTAAGTAGGCTCAGTAGATGAATTTTGATAAATCGAGTTTGGGAATTGTAACAGTTCAGTTATTATATCTCTTGTGGTTGCAAACAATATAATTTGAATAGTTGGCTATGTAGTTAATTTAAGGAAGATCAAGATGATATTAGTGAACTAAAAATATGTTAGTGACAAAAGATGTTAGTGGACAAAATATTTTCTGATAATTTGTTTTTACAAATAAAATTATCTATGCATAATATTTTCTTCAAGATATATATGAAGTAATTTATTTATTTATTGACAGTATATGTTTTTTTTTTCAAGTATGTTAAACTAAGGTTTTGCTATGAATAAACAGTTACAATGACGTAATGCGAAAGTATATGAAATGAGTTGTGTTTATTTATTATAGGTTATGATTTTCTTTGATGTGGTGTAGTTATTTATGAAAATTATTTTTAATTAGTATGTATGCATTACTTTTGTGACAACCAATAGCACATTTTCTGCATGCCACGTTGTAGGAGTGGGGTGGAGGATACAAGCAGTCAGCTTATACCGAGGACCTGCCTTTTGATTTTATGTATACTATAAGGAAAAATGCCAAGCTTATTTATTTAGTTAGATTCGACACTATTGTATATAACTTAATGGGTTTTGCAGCCTTATAAAAGACAATGTTTATTACTCTTTTTGAAAATAAAGAACATGAATGTAAAGATATAATAATTGGTGATTTAAAGTGCAGGAATTTAAAATAAGTTAAAAATGACTCATTTTTTTAATTTTAATAAATTCATAAAACAGTTAGCACTCAAAAGTATTAAAATAAGTGACATTAAAGTTATTCAGTAACTAATTATTTAGGTCTGTAGATTTAATTAACTGTATGAAATCACAAAACACAGAAATAATTAAAAGTTAAAACAATTTTTTTTTCTTTAATTTTTGTTTTATTTGGACGTCAGTAATTATGTTTATATATTTTTAGGTATGTTATGGCAGAATATTGTACAAGCCGCAGAGCTGTATTGGTAAGATTTTTCTTAGATGCTTTAACAAAAGGTGGTCCTGGAGGCTCTCCAAGTCCAATTGAAATGCATGCTCATGATGTTAAACGTTATGTTGGTGATATGCTTGCATGGCTTCATCAAGCCATACCATTAGAAAGAGAAAATCTTAATATTCTTTTAAAATCTGTTGATAAAATAGGTAATGCATAACTTTTATTCAAACAGTCGTTTTAGATACAGGTTTTGGTATAAATAATTATAAGACTGCCAGTACAATTAAGTATTGGTTAGCAGTGTAGTGCTACTTTAATTATTACTATTATTTTCATTTTTTACTAGTAACTTGCTCTTTGTAATGAAGTTCAAACTGTGTTTTCCTTTCACATACTGTTCACAAATATAATGTTCAAGTGACGATCTAAGAATATTCATATCCCATATATCTTTAAAAAAATTTGTTCAAAATATTGTGCTATACACAAATCATTAACGTTGTTGTAATCATTAATAAGCATTGTAATCAGAACGCTTGACTTTTTCCCTATTTGTCTGTTATATTGTACTGCTTGTTTATTTACATAATCTTCTCACATATTCATTTTTTGTATAAAATAAATAATTTTAAATAATGACTGTAACTGCTTGAAAAATATAAAATATAATTATAGAATAATTATTTTGTTTGACACATTATAATAGGATTATTGTTGTTACACATTATTATAACTTCTATGCACTAATTTTTAAGCAGCATTTTTATTTTGGTATACATTACTTAAAGTAATTATACAGTACAATATAATAATGTTAAAAATTTGTAGGTAAAACTATACAAAATTAAAACTTTCTTCTGTGTGTTGTTCATTCAAACATATTTACTTCCAATTACTGAGTGTATGGATATTTGAATGTAATTGTCTCATGGAGCAATCATGGAACCCATGATTGCATTGAGTGCAATCATGGAATCGTGAAATCTTGCAATCATGAAAATTTTGACAATACTTTTTTAAGGTTGGTTAGTAATATTTATTAATGAGGAGATAATGAAAAAACAAATTCTTGGAATGCTAATTATAAAAAAAAATAACTGTAATCAAACTAAAGTTGTGGGACTAAGTGAAAATATTGACATCTTTTTAAATAATTTGATAGGAGTAGATGAACTACACTGAAAGTCACAGATTTTATAAGCATTGAAATGTTTAGGAATATAGGTCTTAAGTGATTGATAAGTAGTTTATCTTGATAGTGTATGACTTATTGCAAGTACAGTTGACAGATCTTACACATATTGGCTATTTTCCAGGTGCTTTCAGTAAGCACTAGGCCTTTTCATTGTTATTTTTTTTTAAGTTCAATCAAAATGATTCAAGAATAGCTGTAATAGGGTCAGCTATCTTATTAATAATTGAAGCAGTTTTATTTGGACTACTGATGATATGTTCCAGTACCTTATGAAACCGTACATTTCAAGATAAGAGCTAAAAATCCTTGTAGCTCTTATCTGGTTGAGCTTAAATATTTTTTGGCAAAGTAGAACAAATAGTACAAATCAGATTCCAGATTAGGATCTTCCTTTTTCTGTTTTAGCCTCTGGACCCACCATAAGGTATTTCTTCAGAGGATGAATGAGGATGATATTTATGAATGTAAATGAACTATAATCTTGTACAGTCGGAGGTCAACCATTCGTGAGATGTGTGGTTAATTGAGACCCAACCACCAAAGAACATGATATCCACGAGCTAGTATTCAAATCCACTGCCTTTACTAAGATTTGAACCTTGGAACTCTCAACTTCAAAATCAGCTGATTTGCAATGACAAGTTCACCACTAGATCAACTCGGTGGATTAGGATGTGGAATTTTTTTTATATAACATTTGATCTGTCCCGTACATTTCCTTATTAAAATACTTTTATGAAAACACATCAATCATAGTAAAAAAAAAAATAAATAAAATAAAATAAAAAAGATTATTAATTTTTTTAATATAACTTTTAATGATATAAAAATATTTAATGTTACTATTTTCTTTTTTCATTAGATGTGAATGAAGAAATTCAAGAAGCATTATCTGTTATATCTGAGGGTGTTTGCCATCCATTACAAGTTCGTATTGAACAGATTTTTGCTTCAAACACAGTTCTTACATCTCTTTATAGTGCTATTAATTTTTTACGCTTTTATCACCAGACATTTTCTCAGGTTAGTATTTGTTAAATTAATTAGGAGTTTAATGTTTAATTTATATAGTATTCAAAAAAATATATGCATTGTAGAGTTATATATATATATTTATTATATATATATATATGTATAGTACAGTATTATATATTATATATCCCAAAGAATTTGAATGTTGTCTGTGTTCTGTGTTTTTATTTTTTTTTATTTTAAGAAATGATTCCAGCAATGCAAATCAGATTGCTTGAGATAAAATTCCAGTATTTATATAGAAAATTACAGAATATAAATAAAGAAGAAAGATTTAGGTTATGTTTATCTTTCAATACTCTCCTGCCCAAAGTGCCTTGTATTTAACTTTTTCCTTGTATAAATAATTTAGAACTCAAAACTGTTTATTTCTGTGTTTGGTTAAATCTATGTTATGAGAAAATTAAAAGTTTTATAATTCTTTATGTAAAAAATTTCTTTAGTTACATTAAAGCCTTATTAAATTTTAGATTTTCTTTTTCATTAGGGTATTCTGATGTACTTATATAACAATAAAATAAGATGCACATATAAATAAGTGTTCTATTGTATTGTGAGGGACTAGAAAGCTTAGGTTTATCTCTGAACTGCAGCTAGAGTTAAGTTCAATCTATCCTCTGGCCACAAAAAATTTTCTGAACAGGTCTACAGGCATTTTGCCAGGCTATATTGTGTTGTAGTGGCTGGCCTAGACTTGTGGACTTAAATTAGGAAACAAGGAATCAAAGATAAAGAAAAGTGTGAATTTTATGATAGATGATTACTTAAAGGAGGAACCTTACACAAAGTAAACAACCACACTCAGTAGTTACAGATTTTATTTTGCTTCCATTTAACAGCTATTATATCCCACTAAAAGCCCTAATTGATTCAGAGAATTTTACTCTACGTATTGTGCTTATTGTCTTGAAGATGAAAATGAAATCATCAGAAAATACTGATTTGAAATAACTAAAATGTCAAGCATAAGATATTTCTCAACAATAAGAGGAAGATGGTGTAACATATTCATAAAAATTCAGTTGTTTAGATGGAAAACATGTAGTTTATGTTTAGGAAGATTCTGTAATGGTAGTCTGTGTTATCACCAAAAATCTAATTTAAGAAATTGGAAATTGTAATCACTTAAATTATAGAATTCACATTTTAGCATATTTACCTTCAAGGAGTAGTAGGCCTTCAAGGATTATCTGTTCAGAATCTCTGATATTACTATGTTTTGTGTACAAATTTCAGATTGGATACAAGTCTGCTGACAGTCAATCCAGCAAGTAGAGTTGTCACCCCATTAAATCCAAATAAAAACCTAGCATCACATCCGTACATGAAGGTACCAAATACAGAAAGAGTCAGGATGGTTGTTATTACAAATTTTGTGTTACTTACTCAGGAGATGAAGAGCAAGGAAAAAGGGCGGGTAGAAGATGGGGATGATCAATTTAAAAAGGATTATTTCTGGTTGGGGTTGTAACATGTTAGTACCATCTTCCTTATGAGGTTAAAAAACTTTTTATTTCCATTAGTATTTTTTTACTCATCTTCATTTTTTCTTTAAGCAAGTATGTTTTTAAGAATAGGGAAAACTTAAGATATTTGTAAAGTAGTGAAGATACAGATGTACATAGGTTCATTCAATGAACGATTACAGATGTTTGTAGGTTTATTATTAAGACTCGTTAGACTTATTACTACTTACAGATTTTAATATGGACTTTTTTTGTTGTATAATATCCTTTCATTATCCATTTATCCCATTTCTCTTGGAATATTTGCATTAAATTGTAAATAATTCTATAGGTTAATCTTAAAAACATGTTGTAATGCTGTTTTCACTTCTTCATTATTTTTAAAAATCATCTTCCACATAAATTAAATATTAATGAACTAAAAAAGATGGTCTGACAGGCCAGATTAGGACTAAAGATTGCATTTGGTGAGAGTTCTCAGTCACTTCTTTAGTCAACAATACTTTAGTCAAGCAATGTTACTGCTGTTTATTGTGAATCTAGTTTCGAATTGTTTTTAAGGAGCTTCAAATAAATGATGTTTATAGTGGTTGTCTTTCCTTTAAGTAACAAAGAAAAGGATCCCTCATATTTCAAAAGAGTAAAAATTACTTTGTTTGTTAAAGTTTACATTTTGAATGTCTTCATTACTAAAGATCAAGTAAGTTTTTACTTTTTATTCTGTTTACTTAATTCTGATTTTATGGTGTATCCATATCTATTATTGGATGAAATAATGCCGTCATGGTGAAAACAAATTTTCACTTCTGTAGAAGTCTGTAATCTTGTTGTTTTGTGTACTACTGTAAGCATTTTTGGTACCCAACAAATATCTTAAAAAGTTACACTTTATTGTAATCTTATCGCTGTACCAACACTAACTATATTTTTTCACTGTTTCTTTTTCATTAACAACAATCATGTAAAGTGATTTGTTCATTGTTTTTCAAAATTTCTGTTCAAAAAATTATTGGTGGGCCATAATATGCTTCATTATTACTTTATTAATAGTTTTTAAATTTGTCTACCTATCATAAAATCTACTTGTTCATACAATTCACACTGATGTAGAGCATTAGAAAAATTCATTAGAGCAGGTGAGTCAAATTCATTTCTGCCACGGGCCATTTTGTGTGATGGTATGATTTTTGCGGTCCGCATAAAAGTTTCATAAATATTAATATTGATTCAGGAATCAGTAACGTAACCAGGATAATTAAAACTCATATGTAATTAACGTTTAAATTTTTATTCAGATCTACAGAATACAAGTAAGTAGACCTTAGTATGTTTAATTGTTATATTATTAGTTTATTTGAGAATAAAATACTCGATGTATTTATGAAAATAATTCATTTGTTTTCCCAGAAACCTGCCAGCGTTTATTCCCTATTACTTTTTCAGTATCATGATTCAAAGACTGGGAACATATAATTTTCAATATGTTGAAAAAATATTTATCTGTCAGTCTCGATTTACACACCGTTTTGTTAACTTCATACATGATAATAATTGTTCACATAACTATGCACTCCCAAAGTAATGCATTATTTGTGCAGAAAAGTTTTTAATCTAAGTATTTTTCACCGAAGTAAGAACATATTTTTGAATTCTTCTTATTTCTCAACATTTATCTTTCAAAACTGAGTAATTTTGGAAATCAATTCCAGTTGATTAAAAGTGGGGGCTTTTTCGATTTAAAATGAAGGTTCAGAAAAAAGAGAAAACATATCATTAACTCTTTAAAATCATTAAAATTCCTATCAAATTCGTTTTGTCAATTTTTGTTTCCACAATTTTGTCTTAATATTGTGAAAAGAACAATTTTGATTTGTTTTTAACAGCTCATATGTGAGGAGTTCAAAGTTACTTGTTGTCTGATTGGCCGAGTTCAACATTAATTTGTATCATTACAGTCTTCAAAATTCTTTGCAATTATTCAATTAATTGGTAAAGCAATACAATTGAACAGCTCACATGTAAGAAAACTGGTAAAAATGTCAGTTTTTAAATGAGTTTTAAACAAGGTTAGGTTCTGCTTAAAACTTGCTATTCCATCGTAGATATTCGTTATCTTATTTTTGCAATTTATCTTAACATTATTGAGGTGACCTGTAACATGAAGGGCAGTTCAAAAGTAAGTGACGATCAGTAAAAAAATTAGTACAGTTGAAAGTATGAAAAATTTATTAATGGTTTCAAATACTTAGATACTTAGTTTATTTTTCTACATAATGACCATTTTGTTCCATACACTTTTCCCTGCAACAACTACCTGCTATTTCTCTTGTAAAGTATTGTTTAACATTTTATTTCTGGTTATCGTGGACTACCAGTTTGACACCTAGCTAAAAAGCAGTCATTTGGTAAAAAATATTGGTGATATTTTTGTGTCTAAAGATAACAAAAAATGAATAATTGCACCTTTCTCTCTAAGTTATAGTGTATTTTAATAGTTTTATTTAAAAATAAAGAAAATATATGCAGGTTCCAATCAACAGTTAACTGTATATTATGGACTTTTACTAATTTTATTAAATTCCTTGCACTTGACCAGTCAAACATGTTCCCCTTTCACATGTCTACTTATTATATGATCTTTATATAATGTTGAATAAATTAATTTATTTGAATAGTGATAATAAAACAGTGTTTATTAAATAAATTTTTCTTCTGCTAGAAAAAATACCTGTAGTCCTTATTATCTTGGATTATTGTTTTAGGAAAGATATACTTATCTTGTAGTACAATATTAAAATTTTATTTTGAAAAAAAATTTGAATTTAATTTGATAATTTAATTTTCTTTTACAGGCAGTACCAGGAAGTGCCTTAGTTCGTACATTAAATGAATTAGTATCAGCTGGTGAACAAGTTCTTTTAAATTCAATACAGGCTCAAGTTAAACATCATTTAATGGACCGTGGAGATGTTCCTCCGGCTGATCTATCACCCTCACCTGTGGTATCACATTTATTAAATTTACTTAAAGATATTTTATCTGCTGTCAGTGTTGCTGAAGGATCTCAAGGTGAAATAAACAAGGTATGTTGTTATTCTGTACATAGTTTTTATTTAATGAGGGAATGTTGAGCCCATACCAAGAATTGAGTACTGGACTTAGGTAAATAAGTTGGCTTTTCTACCTCCTGATCTGTTGATAAATAATAGTAGTTATTTGTATTTTATTTTGTATAAAGTGACCCTTTGTTTAACCCAGTCTGGATTTTCATAGTTAATTTTTTTTTAAATATTCTTTGACTTACAGCAGGTCCAGTTTGAATTTATTTGATTTTAAGGTACCTGAAGTATTTTGTGTCCGTATTATATATCATTTACGGAATGCTTATAAAAAAATTATTCTTCGTCAGCCAAAGGATTACTAGCTGACAGTTAAAGCAGCAGCATTTAACTTCATGCAGTCTTGACAATTATACTATTCAAAGAAACTGGAATCAAAAGTAAAATCTTCTTTTTTTATTTGCTTGACTGAGTGTCTCGATCAAATTGCTAGCCAAAGAAATCACTGAATAATCTTTGCAGATGGTGTCAGAGCGATTACAGGTCAAAGTGAAGCTATTGAGTCCTGTGAAACTAAATAAACAATTCATTTAACAGTTAAAGGATTGCAAAAGAATTAATCAAAAAGTTTTGTGATTAGTTGCCAAAAAAATTCTGATCGTTTGAAAGAAATCTGAAATTGGCAGATTCATATTGATATTAAACTATAAAAAAAATTAACAAATTATACTTGATGGACTGAGAAAATTATCCTTTTTGGTAAAGCAAGAAAAGAAAACTTTACTTTAAGGATCTGAAACTACCATAAATTTCTTTATTTTCATATATTAAAAAGAAAAAATTATACAATCAATTATATTAAAGTGAAAATTTGTAACGTGGTAATATTTAGTTTGATATAGAGTGTTTAAAAAAATATAGCCAAATCTAGAAAATGATAATTTATCTAAAGATAAAGAAAAATTTTCCTCCAGACATGTACAAAAAAACTTTACTTTTCATCAGTCGGTTTTTTCATAGAGATTTGTCTAAAAGTGGATTGAAATTTATTACACAAGTTTAAACTGTCTTATTTTATGAAATAAATAAATTTAGCGGACGTTTTCTTAAAATTTGAAAATAGTGGCTTTGTCTAATTTTGTTATTATAGAATATTTACACAGAATTATTAATTCTTTTAAATGTTAATTGTTAGTTACTCGTATATTTTTTTGTAAGGTGAAATAATAAGTATTTTATTAAGAACAAGATGAAATTGTGTTTATTTAAATACAACTTCAAGCAACAAAGCTATGGCGGAAACGGGAAGAAATAATTTTGTGCCAGCTTTTACTTTTCTCTAATAAGAAAAATATTATTATTTTCTTAATATGAATAATACTTGATAGTATTGATTGAAAAATACATTCTTTATAGAATTAGAAAGCTATAAACCGATTAACCTCTGTGTTAGATAAATATATAGATAGTTATAATGCATGGCTACCTATCTGAAAGTAATGTATTTCTTAATAACTACAGTCATTTTTGTTTCAAGTGTTTTTAAATATTTATTATTTATTAATTGTATGGCACAACACATTTATGGAAAGTATTGCTCTTAGTGTAGGTTTGGTATATTGAAATAGTATTCAGCAATTGATTCTGCTCTCCAAAAGAGCCTCAGATAAATTAATTGTTTCAAATTTTTCCCATTATATTTTAATTAAATTTTATCTAATATCCTGAAATATTTTTAAACGTAATCAATTCAAGTTTATTTTCTTTTGTTATTAGTTTTGCAGTCCTAGTTTTCTATCAGTCTCTGTTAGGAAAACTCAACTAGTTTTCCTTCATTTCCACTTTGCAGCCATTCCCCTCCCAGAATCTTATTTTTATATCCCATCTTTGAATGTCCTCTAATAATTGTCTTCCTTGACTCTTTTCATTCGATTTTTTAGTCTCTTCCATATTTACATAGAACAGATCTTAATCTTTCACGTTAGCTGCCCTATGTATTTTCAGCATATTTTGGTAGCCCCATTTTGAATTTAATGACTTTTTTAATGTTTTAATTATTATATATCACTTTATTTTTTTGCTTTTAAAATTCTTAAAAAAGTTCAGCCTTTTACATTCTGTTACTCCTGTAATGTATATTTTGGAGCTATTATTAGATAGATATGAGACCTAAAAAATTAAATTGAATTTTAAGATGCGTGTTTGATGTATTCTGAAGTATAAAATAAAATTGAAAAAATAAATTAAATTGAATTGAAAGATAAAATTTTTGTTGGAAGTACTAAAATGTTGAAAATAGTGATCAGTTATTTCCTGTAAATGTAGGTACGATTTTGGAAAAGTTTTGGATTTACTGATCTAGATCTTTATTGATACTGTTGTGTTGGAATATTTTTGTAAGCTATTTATAAAATTAAATTATTGTATTTTATTCCACAGATTGTTTCAAGTGTGTTGGATCCATTACTACAATCTGTAAATCTTTCAGCATCTCGATTGTCTACTACTGATATGGCTGTGTACTTATTAAATTGTTTACATCAGATGCAGACAATGCTTGCGTTGTACCAATTTATGGATGAACGTCTTGAACGTTTGCAGGTAGTTTTTTTTCACCATTATCAGTTTATTTTAAATAATTTACTCTTTCAACTACAGTTTTCCAAACATCTTTTTTTTAAGTAGCATTCTTAAAAAATACTGCTAATTCAGTTCTAAAATAATACTTAAGTATATCTGAATAAAAAATTGTTTTGTGTTCATTTTAAATCAGAATTCTAATCTCTGTATAATGCTCTGTCTGCTTCAGAAATCATAGTATTTGAATTAATATATCTTTTTAATGTATCTTGCAACTTATATTCACTATATTAATTAAATAAAATAAAAAAGAAACTATAAAATTGCTAAAAATAGAATATACTACATTAATGCAGTTTTGTTATATTTGTGAGGCATAGTCATAAATAATATTTATGACTATGTGAGGGCCGTCAGCTTATATTTAAATATTAACAGGTCTGAACACAGTTTTTCACATGCAGGGCCATCTATTGACTATTTACGAAGCCGCTATAGTTGTTTTGATTCAGTAATCGTTTGCCTGCTGGTGAATGCAGATCGCAATGTCCGTGACAATCATTTCTCCCACCAGTTGTGAAGTGCGCACTGTGATTAGATTTTTGTGTGCAAAAGGATCTTCATCTGCTAAAGTTTGGGATTCATTGTGCCTGGTGTATGGACCTACAGTAATGAGTGAAGGAAAGACAATGGTATTGAGACTTTAAAAATGACCACTCAAATGTGCATGACAAAGAGCGGAGTGGCAGGTTCGGTATTCAGACTGACGAACTTGTTGATCAAGTGAACTGAAAACTCTGATGTGATTAGTGCTGTGGCTGATAAATTTCCACATGTTGGACGCACCTCTATCTACACAATTGTCACAGAAAAGCTCAGATATCGCAAATTGTATGCAAGGTGGGTACCAAAAATGTTCACTGACCAACACAAAGAGCAAAGAATGTGCAGTGGACAAATGTTTTTGGACCACTATCGACAAGATGGAGATAATTTGTTTTCCCAATTTGTTATGAGTGACTAGATGCGGATATCCTACACCAACACTGGATCAAAACAACAGTCAATGCAGTGGCGTCATTCAAATTCCCTAAAAACGAAAAAGTTTAAGTATTCTCCGTACTAGTCAAAAACTATTGGCTACTATTTTTTGGGACAAAAAGGGCATCATTTTGGTTGATTTCATGGAATGTGGATCAGCAATTACAGCTGACGTGTACTGTGAAACGCTCACCAAACTGAGAGGTGTGATCCAAAATTGACGATGTGAGAAACTGTCTTCCAGCATAATCCTCCTTCACAACACATGTCATCACACCACTGCTCTAACTAAGAAGAAGATTCAAGATTTTCATTGGGAACTTTTTGACCACCCTCCAATAGTCCCGACCTTGCACCTAGTGACTACTTCCTCTTCTTGCACTTGAAAAAGTGGCTTGGTGGACAATGGTTTGAAAACTACAAGGAACTCAAGACTGTTGTTGTCAACTGGCTCAATTCCCAGGTGGAATATCTCTATGCAGAGGGATTAAAGAAACTGATGCAGTGTTACGAAAAGTGCTTAGAACTGACTGGCGATTATGTGGAAAAATGAAGTAGATATGTAGTAAACTAAGACTGTAAGTAAAACCCTTTTCCCACGAGTTAATTTCTTTTAATGACCAAATGGCCTTTACTCTATGAATATGCCTCGTACCTTCAGTTATAATTTCAAAAATATATTAGAGAATATGTTTCTGTTTAATCAGATGAATTGAGACTGAATACTGCTGATCAATGTAAATTATTATCTTTATTACTATAGATAGTAGCAGAATTCCTAACTAAAGTAATCATTTTTAAATTGATTTTATTCATTTATAATATTTTAATATTTGTTAACTTTGTATAAACCAGATTTTCTGTATGTAAGCATTTTGTGTATTTGAGATTATGTTTCCTTAAAACTCAAAAATCATCGATCTGAATGATTCTTTTATAATTTATTTTTATTGAATGTTTATAATAATTTTAGATAATCCAGAAAATGCCATTATTCTGTGAACAGAATGTTTAAAATAGTGTTTTTATTTTATTGCATAATTTTTTATGTAGTAATATTTTGAGTCGCTGCCTAAATTGTGTTAAAATAAACTTTCTAGTGTCTGTGACAGAAATTGTGAAAGAAAAGACTATTCTGTTTTGATATTTTATTGAATAAACTGACTGTCCTTGAGTTATATTGGTTATTTAATTGAAAATTATATTGTATAATGATTTTCAAAGGTAGGTGGTGGACCTAATTTGTCATAGCGAGCACTATTTATCGTACTGAATGTATAGATGTATGTAAATAATTTTACAAAATAAGATGCATTTTATTCCATCCTTTTTTACTGTTTCATATAAAATTAAAACAGTTCCTTTTTTCTTCTATGGCTTTTGTTTATTTCAATTTGTGTTCATTATGTCAATTTTTATCTACTGTTTGTGTGTGGTTATACATAAATGATGAAAATTAAAGTAAATAGAATTGTATAAAACTTTCACAGAAACCTTTTTGAAATTTAAAACAGGGATTCCTTACCCTTTCTTATACAGAAAGTTTTTTAAATTAATATTGTGAGTGAACTTTTAGTAAAAGATATCAGGGAAGAAAGAATTTTTAAAGCAAATAAAATTTGAAACAATTTTTGTATGAAAGTTTTTTGGAATTTTGACCAAGGATACTTATTCATCTGGGTAATGAATGAGATCTGATTCCTGGATATTGGCGATTCAGCTTGTAACTGTATTATTTTAAAAAAATATACTACAATTAAAGATAATAATTTACTTTGAGCTGCAATAGTTAAGTTTTAATGTGTCTAATTGAAGAGAAATGTTTTTCTCTGAGAGAGAAATATATGTATCTATTTTTTTTTTTTAATTATGCCTCATGAAGTTATATCCATCAAATTAACTCTACTTTAAACAACTTTGTTAAGGTACTTTCTTTTCAATGTAATTAATGTTTTAATTAAACTTCGTAAAAATGTGGAAAGAGTGTTATGAAAAACTGTGAACCTAGAAAAAGATTATCTCCATATGTTTTGATTTTGCCAAAACATATAAAAATAAATTTTTCATCTAATTACAGTGAATTATTTGGGTGAAAATAAAATTGAAACTAGTGAAAGTGATATACTTATAACAGTGCACAGTTACAAATGTATTAAAATATGTGTTACTTTGATAACTAATGTACGCTAAAATAAATCTAAGTAACAAAGAAAACATCAAAAACTAATAAATAATTTAGCTAATAAGTTACAAATATAATTAAATCCTAAATAATTTATTTTGTCTACACAAGTTTTTAACTATCCAAATTGAAATTTTTTATTGACAAGGCATTTGATAGTTTATGGTTTTGGTTGCAGAGATAAAAAAAAGAAAGTTCACAGTGCATTCTTAATAACTCATATAATCAGTATGAGATTAGAAAAATACTTATTTTAGAAATTGAATTACTGAAAACTCAAAACATTTATTTAACCTTTTTATAAATAACTTTTACCTTAAATTATAAAAGTGGATATTCAGTTTGTTTTAAAAACAATGTCTTTAATTTTCTACCTTTTTTCCATATACAGTTATTGTAATAATCAAAGTATAGTGAATAAATTTAAGGTGTATATTCATGGTAATTGTGTTACATTTTGAAGAAAACGTGGGGTCTACTCACTCATTGTTCTTAAGAAAAAAAAATATTTTCATTGGCCCAGCTCTCTTCTCATCACACCAAACTTATATCAATCCATGTTTTTACTCATGACTGGACAGAGGAGTTTTTGTTGTTGGAACCCTTTCTTATCAGTGAAGTGTTTTCAAGATGGATTGTCAAACTTATACTACGCACTCACTTTTTATAAAAATCTTTACTACAAACACACCATATTAAATATACCACTCGTCTTTTCATTTATTAAATCTGAAGTATATACAAACCTAACTCAATTCCTCTTAACCAGTTTTGCAAAAAATTTGCAATTTCTTGCATCTCACTTTGAATATTGGTTTTTATGACAATCATATTTAATGTAAGTAGAGCAAAAATATAATTTACATTTACGGTTTACATTTGCTTAAAGATATTATTTTCACTAGAAGGATTCAAAATTGTTTGGGTTTTATTTTTCGTCATTGATATTTTATTAAAGTCTTCATAAAAAATGTTTTTGAGCAAATCTACTTTCAGTAAATGGAATTTCTTGTAGCTATTTCAACACAGTTTATCAAGGTATTGTCAGATTATTAATTGTAAGTAATGTTGTGATATATAATTTTCTATACACTGTTACCACTGATGCTTTACTTTCTTGTGTGCTTTTAGGCTCAGTCTGAAGCTCAGCTGGATACATTGACATCAGAGCAAGCTAGTTCATTGGTAGCCCATCTTAATTTAGGTCCAATTTATACTATCTTACAGGATCAGAGTAAAGGTCCATTGTCTCAGATACCTGGTATGGAGCCAACAAGCTTATCTGGCTTTTTGGTATGTATCTATGAAAAAATGTTAAATTATTAATAATATCAGTAATCATAATATTTTTTTAATATATTTTAAAACGTTGTTGTGTTATCACATGTTTACTTTATTATTATGTTAACCCATTGATGCTTTATATATTAATATTTTTTTTTTTTTTGGCATATGCACTTAATTTTTTTTTTAGTATTGTCTTTTATCCGATTTTCTCTTAATTTTTTGGCTGGGAAAAGTAACAGTAACAGGTTTTTCTTGATATCTTATTTGTCAGCAATTGTACACATGGTTTTCCATAACCCTTTTTTTAGATTATAAATGTATTTTTGAGAAAGAGAGAGGAGGAAATGCTGATATTACTATCAAAGTTGCTAGTTCTTAATATTAAATTTGATCAAAATTAAAGGCTTTTAATTATGGAAAGTGCAATTATTAATTTTTAGACTGATTTGACGCAGTTCAAAGTAAAACTATCAAAAGATAAGTATTTGTTAATTTATATATTTCTTTTACAAAAAGGTCTGAAGAACATTGCTAGATGTCATATTCTTTGTTACTTTCAATCCCAAATGAATGTTCTATTATCTGCAGTTCAATGTATTTACTTTTGGTTTGAATATATAAATATAATGTCTAATGATTGTTCAAAGTATCCTCCATTTTATTACAAGGTTGTATTCATGTCGTGTTAAATTATATTTTATTTTGGTTTTTATTTAAAAAAAGAAATTGAATAAGTCTTAATAGAAAAATAACATAGCATTTATTTAAATTTAAAATTTTGACTTTTCCAGATATTAGTAATAATTACAACACCTCTAAACATACTTCGGGTAGTTTACAACATAAGAATAAGAATTTATGTGCTGATAATAACAGTAAATATTCCAAAAAACTTACATTTAGGACAAGGTAATCCCTCAAAAATAAAATAAATTTAGATTTTTTTTCACAAGGGAGTTTTTATTCTACATTACCACAAAAATCTCCTACTGTTATGATTTGCTTTTAGAATATTATTATTGAATACAAATATAATACTTAAATATTTTCCATGCTTTTCCTTATAAGACTGAGTCGGTAAACATATAATCAATTCCAAACAGAATAGAAATTAAATATAAAGGTAAAAATAAATTAAAGTGAACCTCGCTAAGAAATAAAATAATCTGATCAATCATCCATCTATTATTATATCTTTAAAGATGGTAATGATAAATTTTCTTCTTTTTCAATATTCTGGGTAGGATATAAAGATATATATAATATATATATATATAATATAATAATTTTGAATATCTATTATAGAGATATTAAAGGTAATTTGAATATTGTTGTATATGTATTTTATTAACATTAAATAATTTTGTAATAAATTCATGTCGTCAAATAAAGGGTTCCTTTTTTAAACACCCATTATTTCTTTGATGTATATGTATGTTATAATAAATATGAATAGTAGGAATTATGTATTTTATGATTTGTATGGGTTTTTTAATAAAATTACATTAAGTTTGGTTTTTAAGTAATATAAATGGGATTTGGTTATTCAGTAATGTTATTATTTTACCCAAAAATATTGTTCTGTGATGAATGTTTTGATAATTAAAAATGATTTCATTTTTCAGACTAAGTTGGAAAAGTTTTTACAGATTCCTGAATTATTACTACTACCACAAGTGTCTTGTTTATTAAGTGGTAGCCATCGTGCTATTGTACAGAGACGTGCAACTCAAGTAATTACTGCTATTTATGGTCAGCTGTATCAATGTGTCCATGATCCAACTAATCTTTATGATAATCCAGAAGTACTTATGCCACGTACACCAGAACAAGTTACTCACGTGTTACTTGGAACATCATAGTATAAATTTAACTAAAATGTATATATTGTATTTAACAGTATTTGTATATAAAATTTGAAAATAAATAAATGATTATTTAAAAAAAGTTAAATTAAAAATTTGTCTGTTGATATTGGTTGTAGACAATATTGCATGAGATACAAATTATTCCAAAAAGTGGTAAGAAAAATTAGTAATTAAAAATAGTACTCACAGTTAGAGTTCTCTGAAGAATAACAAGTTCTGAAATTGTTAGGACAAACATGAAAGTTGTTAGAGCTATGTAGTAACGCATTATATTACTCGGGAATATAAGAAGGGAAGTGATTTCTTATTCATCAGCATTCTAAGATCTAAAATACAGTTGATGTTTAGCTCCAAGACATCTTCACACTGTTTAAACTCAGTCCTAGAGGAATTGATTGTATAAAAGTGTCATTACTCTCAGGGAAAGTCTAGCGTTTGCTGCTTGTATACAATATGACTCTTGATATACATGTTTCTTAGCCATAAGGAAGAAGGGGACAGATGGTGTACAGTAGGAGCAAATTTATTCCTTTCTGTTGAATAAAATGTTTTATACCAATAAACTATCTGTTAGCTTCACACTCACAAGAAAAAATTCACATCACAAACATTTTCAACACTAGAAAGGGAACAAAATCAGATCATATGAAAAAGTGCTGGAAGACCGCAAGGCCCAAACAGTTCCATCAAAAAGACTTAAATAATGGACTGACTAATGTGATCCTATGAAGTCATAAAAGATAATAGTAATAATAATTAATATTACCTGTTACAGCACAACAGGTGAAAAAGAAGAAAAACTATATCTGATTTTTTCTAAGTTAAATGTTTTTAAAAATTTCAGTTTTTGAATATGTTTTTTATTGATATTTAATATATTTATTAATTGGAATCGCAAATGATGGAGGCACAGCTCTGATAATGCATTCCTCTAATATATATAAAAAAAAAAGTATATATGTATATAATTTTGTAAAATTCAAATAATTTAACATACTGCTCACTGTGCCAAATAATCTCAAATAACAACAAAATAACCACCAAACACAGTAGGTATATAACCTAAAAAACTAATACCAAAAGTCAACTTTCACAGGATCCCATATCATCACTATTAAATTCCAAAATTACGTAAAACAAAAACAAAAAAATAAATAGATACTAAAAAACATCAAACAAAATTTAAAAAAAAATACTAAAAATATGCAGTTTTTTAGGTTCTTTTACTGTGGTTTTTGTTTCGTTATTTTATATATATCTTAAGTTGTTACTTTTTTAATCATATGTATTGACCAGTGATAAAAATAGCATAAAATGTTTGAAGATTTTGTATAATCATTTTTATCACACCACAATAGATGTTGTTTGGATGGGGGTAATAAAAAATATACAGTTTATTATTTTATTATAAAAATCTAAACTCTTATCATGTTCATTTAATTGTAACTAATTTTTACCCAATAAAATTTCAAGAGATAGGAAAATCAACTTTATGAATTAAAAATTTTGGATCCATCCTTTCAGTTGTGTTTGAAAAACAGAAATATTGCTATGAAAAGCCAGAAATGTTCAGTTGTGGGGAAAAATAAATGTCACTTTCAATATTTAAATCAAGTATGGAAAACATTGATTGTCAGAGGATCTATGCAGAAAAAAACATTTTGAGGTATCTAAGGAAATAAAAATCATTTTGAAATAATTTATAGATTTGTTCATGGAAAACCTCAAATGCATTGGTAAGTTATCTCTTATTATGTAACAATACATATATTTCTTGTTTATCCCAAGTGAGGTCCAATGGAATAGTTTTATTTCTTCATTTTTAATTAGCTAATTTTTACTGCCTAAAAAATATTTTATCAGAACTATATGGGGGTATGACAATAATGTTTGCACACTCATTTTATTGTGAAAATTATGGTAACACTGGGAGGTTGGCAGCAATGGTACAGCGATTGTTTACATTTCACACAGTCATGCAATGGTTTTCAGTTCTCAACATCATTTTGAGTGTAGCTCTCTGTTTTTGTGTACGTATGTTTTGCTGTTGTGATGGATGGAAGTCATTTGTGATGTTAAAGAGTACTGAGTTGTGATGAAATTCCTTGTGAAAGCAAAGAAAATGAACTTGGAAATTCTTGAAGTGATTATGAACCCTGTTTACAGAAACTTGTGAAAAGCAGTAAAATTCATACAGCACTTGAGTTCTGATATTTCTTTTTAATTATACTGAAGTGCATTTATTTTTTTTATTAGGCTCTTTATAAGGCTTTTGTATTTTTAATTGGATCTTTATTAGCTGAAAAGCAATTTCTTCCTGCAATGCAACTAGTCAATGAATATAAACCAAAGAAATAAACCAAGCAAATCAAATTTCCTGGAAAAGTTTCTCAAAGACATCCATGGAAACTCTCACCATATGGGGGTGATGACACCATCTTGTTTGAACCAAATACCTTCACCAAGCTTGTTCAGTTTCAGTAGCAAAAAGTTATGCAACATGGATATACTGATGAGCCGTTATTGTTTCTGTGTAATTTGATTCCTCAAAAAAATATGAGTATTATGCCAAATTTTGAAACTGCACACTTCACTGTAACATATTAACTGTGAAATGGTCACTGGTGAAGTTCTCATGGGTTATTTTCTGTTCAGTAATGGTAATTTTGTTTATTAATACATCTAGATAGGTGAAAATGTGCCTTGTCACTTGAAAGAATAGTGGCACTGAGATGGACATTTTCGAGGATGAACTCGCATGTTTCTTTATGAGATGCCCAGTCATTTACACTGAGTTTCTGCATTATCCTTGTCTTGTAGGTGTGGAAGTAAGATCATCATGAAGAATTCTTTCATTTCAGTCAGAAATACCTTAGTGCAGCAGTATGCTGCACTAATTGTTAAAAATAACGATGTGAATAGTTATTTTTAAAATAGGCTCAGTCACAAACGTACAATGTTCATCTGACCAACTCATGATGGCAACTAAAATGTTATGACTAGTGGTAGGCGGGACAGTGGTCCTGCCTTCTCACTGACTTATACCAACATAATGATGACCATAAAATCGTCAGATCATTCTGCTGAATTCTGTATGTTTGTCATGTCAACCTTTCCAATTTTAGGTCTGAATTTTAGTATTTTTTATGAATAGGACAGAGTTCTAAATGTGCACTGAAATTCACATCTAGAACTCTAAATGTGTTGGATTTGGTGGGTACTGTATTATTATGGATAAAAAATTGAAGACATTCATGTTAGAGAATCAACTTATATAAAATGTCAATGAACATGTTTTAACAATGAATCATACATTTCATATACAAGCTTGAAGCTTGTACATGGAAATATGAAAAGGAAATTTTGAAGCATATGAAAAACGCTATGCCTGACCAGGATTCAAACCCAGAACCTCTGTATGAAAGGCTGAGATGCTACCATCTGCCACAGAGATTAATCATGCAAAGTTTGAGGAAATGTTAATTAATTTTTTTTTTACTATTTATAATTGCTAAGGCTATGAATGTTTGTCTTTTTATTTATCATATAAATTTTACTACTTATCTTTTGTGTAAACAAAATGAACAAATTTTGAAACTTGGTCAGCGCTTTTCCAAACAGTGCCTTTCATGATATATTTATTGTAATTTGAACTTCTGTTTAGATTTAAGAAATATTTACCCAATTTATGTATTTTTTTTAAATATCAAGTTAATAATGTCTCCATTATTATAATTATCTTTGTAGAGATTTATACAAATTTTATTACTTGAATAATTTATATTTATTTTCCATGGCTCTGTTTGTCTTGGGCAGATCCAGGACTTGATGAAAAAGCCATGAACTAGGTCAATTAAACCTATTTTACAGCCTTACTCAAAAAAACTCTTAAACATTTTGTATAATATTTTTAAAACGTGTGGTTATTAAAATCCAAAATGTAAAAAAATTACTGTTTAATTGGGTTCCCAGGCCCTTGTTATGCTGTGTAATCTAAAGTAAATTATGTTTCCTAATGATAGAACGATTGTTGATGGGAAACCATGACACATAATATTTTTAAATTATGAGCTCATTCTGATGTAAAAGTATTTATTTTTGAAAACTGCAGTTGTATATGATGAAATAGCAAAAAAAAAAAAGAAATATAATTTGTTGGAAGTTACTGATTTAAATCAAAATACAAAAATAATATAAAACTGTTACTTGTTTTCATTACCATTAAAATATAATGTTGCTGAAATCAAGGCTGATTAATTAGTGTATAAAGAAAGATTTATGTAAAAATTGTTTCAATATTTTGTTTCTATAAAAACAATAGTATTATATTTCTTTTTTTATTTTGATGTAAAGTTTATCATAGAATGTACCTCATGAAATTGATTTTTCATGGGTAAGTAATTAAGCTTGAGAGGAGTGGACGGTAGGCAATTATGTAATTATTACTCATTATCTTCATTAATAAGAACACAAAAAATGTACTCAAATTTTGTATTTCTACTTACCTATTTCTCTCTTTTAATTTCTGCCCAATTAACAATTGTATTCATATGAATTGACAACTGATTGAAAAAAAATGTGTAATTTAATTTTAGGGTTTAATGAGTGTGAAAAACTGGTTGGTAATTGTAAATACATAATTAACAAAAACTGATCATGTGGAAGCATGAGTTGGATAAATTTTCCTTACAGCATTACAAAACTTTATGTAGGGTTAACTGAGTAAATCAAAACTGCACTGCTTGTAGAGTATACAAAATTTGGTAATCTGTTTAAAAAGGTTTCTGCAGGATGTTAACAGAACATTTAATTTTTCAAAATGCTGAGTAAATTATAATCTTGCTATTTATTGGATTCATTTATTGCATATAATATATCTGGGTATGAATTGGTATTTATTATTCATTACACGGATTTAAAATAATTTAAACTGGACAGTCCCATTACAAAATAATTAATAAAAAACATAAAACAATCCCTATTATTAATAAGCATTGTACTGCATTTAACATCATAAAAGAATTTCTATTTATTCATTTTAAGAAGTCATGTGTCGCTATCTCTTTACTTTTTGAAGAACTACTGTAGTTAATATTGTAAAAAACCTGTTATTCATGCTTAAGTCTAAATACAATATGTGATTTATTAATTAACTTTAAATTTATTAAATATAATTTTAATAAAACATTAGTTTTTGTGTATTCAATTCAATTGGTGTTCAATTAAAGATATAATGTTGGATGCACTGGTGTTGTTTTGTTGTTGATGTGTAGCGCATGCGTATTGAAGCTCATAATTTAACTGCTGGCCTGCTGGATATTCAAACTTACTTCGTCGGCGTGCGTTTACCGGTTCGTAAGGTGAGTTTAAGTGCGTTTGTAAGCAAGTGTAGTGTCGTTATTCTGTTTAGTGCGGGATGTGAATTTTTATACACGTTAACATTTAATTTTGTTTTATTCTTTAATTATATTTATCAAAAGATATTTTAAAAGTGCAGTATCCGTGCAAGTTGTGCCGAGATAAACAAACTAACCCCTATGATAAGGTTATTTTTTGAATATTTTTACGTTATGTCAATTATTTAAAAAAAAGAGAGCAGTGTTTTAAATAATAAATAAATTTATTTATAGATATGGAAAGTAACGGTTCCGTATCTAATTTTGACTTTAATTGCGAAGTCACTAATAATTATTTTAAAAGTTCATTTGCAAGATCTATGGCGTTTAGCAATACAAATCAAAGTAAATCGTTGGATTACGTTTATTTTGATCGTGGCACGATTAACGAGGAATGTGAGACAGATCAAAAAGTAGTTACAGATGACAGTGCTGTTGGGGTTACGGGAAATAAAGGTTATTCTCCCTTTTCTCGTAGAAGTTTTGGTGCAACCGTTAATAACCAGTTTTATAATAGTGACTTCGGTAAAATCAACAAAGGCCTTAATAAAACTAACGATGCACTTAAATTGTGGAATATGAAAAAGGTAAAAAAAATTTTTTACTCTTTTTTATTTGTTTATTTATGATTATTACAATTTTATGTAAATAAATTAATTTGAATTTTGAATTATTTAGTAACTAATATTTCCTTTATGTTTAGAAACAACTTATAGAAAAATGAATTTCTTTTAAATTATTACTGAATGAATGTTTGTTGCATGCTAATACAAACCAAAGTTTCTAAAGAGTAGAGTTTTTCAAGAGCTTCAGAGATCAGTATGAAAAAATTTCATTAAAAAACGGTAAAAAATCCTATTATGTTAACATTATTTTCAGAAATAGTGTTAACGATGTCTTTATTATACTTTGATTCTTCTCTAGAATCGTATCGTTAACCCTCTCTTAATTATGAAACAAATTATCATTACTCATTGTTTGTGTTTAGTAATGTACGTCTATTTCTTCCCTTTCATAAATGAAATATAAATATTCTCGTTGATGCAATACTACGAATTGACATATATATATTTATTTTTATGACTAAAAAACTATGAAGGTTAAGTAAAACCCCAGGGTATTTGTTTGGTTGAAAGATATCGCGCGTACCTTTTTTGCTTTTATATTATAAATACAAATCTTTAATTATTAAAGTGTACTAGGGTGTATAGTACAATCAATTTACATTGTTTATTTGTAATTAACGATGTATAGTGTTTTCTGTTTACATCAAATCTTTACGTAGCCCGAGGCAGGTTTCTTGAACTATTTAGTATGTATTTGTCTCCATTTTTTTCAACTAAACTTTTAAGTTCCAGATAACTTCTATTATTTTTTTTTTTAGATTATCAATTGCTGTTACTGTCGTCTCTCTTGTTTATACATTCTACGATCCTTCCAGAATGTTTAATCATTCTCTAATCATACGTCCTGACCAGTTACCCTTAGAATTCTAAATCGTTACCGTATTAATTCTAGTTTTTTTTCTTAGCGTTTGCACATACAGAAGTACATTAAAAAAATAATTTCACAAGACCTCTCTTCAATTCTTCTTTTGTGTAAATATTAATTTTTGTTTATTTTCTCCTATCCTCAACTTGTTTATTAACTTTAATTTTTATCGGTCATAATATTTTTTAATTTTGAAATCTATGTTGAATATGCTGTCAAATATTAACATTACAAAATATCTTTTCCTTTCTCCTAATATAATTCATCTTATTCTGAAGCATTTTAAACCATATCTTCAGCATACGTATTAAAAAAAAAAATTTATGGCAGCATTTCACCTTAATCTTCTTAGTAGTTAAAATTATTCATTTTTGCGACCTTTACTTCCACAGGGTTTTTTTTTTACCAATTTTTTCACTCTCTTTGTAAGTGTTATTTGGGACCATGTGTTTCCTCTACTGACCTTGATTTACTTATTTTTTTCTGTTTTATGTTCACCGTATATTAAAAACATATTCGATGGTAAATTTGTTGTCTTTTTCAAAAACATAAATATTATACTAGAGTTAACCATGCTATGCTACTTTTTTTAATTTAATATATTATGTATTTATTTGTTACTTTGTTTTTTTATGACGGTGTTACACGTAATTCTATTAAAATTATACGGTGCAAATTTTTTCGTTACAATTACATAGGCGCGCGCTACTTGAAAATCTTTCTACTTAAAAGTAATGAAACGATTTACGCATTTGTTTTGTGCTTATATAATCTTAACTTTCTTATATTTTAATAAATCGTTAATACTAGATGAGAAGTTAATATAATAATACATTTAACATAGGCGAGAAGGAAATGTTCGTTAGCTTGATTTATCGAAGTGATCGAAGAATTTTTCAAAATAGCGATCTGTTTGAAATTACTTTTTGTAATATATTAATAATTGCTTAGACATTTTTTAAATATGGGAAATACACCAAGACCGGTTTTTAAACTTTTAAATATTGATATAAAGATATTTAATAATATTCATTAAGGTGCCGAAATTCGACGAATTTGCTTCATATTAACGTAAAACGTATCATTTAATTTTCTGTTGATATAAACTTCTAATAAAACGTAAAGATAAAAAAAAAATATTTTAAGCAATGAACAAATAGACTTTCAGTTATCTATACAACAGAACCTCTATTATCCATCAGGAGCCTGAAGTATGGCCAAGAATAGACCTGTAGACGGTTAACATGATAAGTTAAACAAAATACAGTAGGCCTATTCAGATAGTAAAGGTATATTTTCTTTATTGACAGATTAAAGCCGTACTAACATAATACAATAGAGCACACCGTAGTAAATTGGTAACAGAAATTTAAAAGAAATTAAGTGCCGAGTGATTGCACATTTCGAACAGTCAAAAAGTTGTTATAAATAAACAAGTTATATATTTCAAGATATTGATATTTCCATTTAATTTTTTTTTAACCGGTTGTAAAATTCAAAATTTTTGTGAAGAAAATTAGAAAATATTAGTTATTTAACAAACAGTTAATAGGGCATCTTTTAGAATTTTTGCACGTTTCACAAGAGTGTAAAATCTTGTTTGATTTAAAAATAAAAAAAGCGTTTTTTTTTCTTATTTTAAGTCTTATTTAGGATTGCTTATTTATTAAGCTAAGTAAGTAAGCGAGTAAAATAAGCCATATTTTTAGATATTAAATGCGCATTTCACATGGACATAAATTCAAGTAAGGTCAAAATAAAATAGTTGTCAAAAAGTAATTATGAAGCGTGTTATTAAGTTTCAAACTTGTCAGCAAAGATATAGAGTGAGTAGTAAAATGAGTAATGTTCCTGCATTCAGTACCTCGAATATAATGGGCAGGCGATCTCAGGTATAATGTGCATTTCTTAAGCCCTGACGGTCAAATGGGTGACCAACGAATGAGATGAACAATTCTCTCTCTCTCTCTCTCTCTCTCTCTCTCTCTCTGTGTGTGTGTGTGTGTGTGTGTGTTTGCGTGTTTGCGTCCGCGTTATTTAATTTTGTAGAATGTAGGTTGAAACATTTATTTACAGATTGTTAATTGTATAAGTAAATTGTAAATATTTTTGTAAATTCTCGGAAGGAATACTAAGGCAATATTTTTAGATTACGGTTTTTATATTTTTATTGGAACATTGACGATCGGTTGAAACTTTTAAACCTTACATTAGATCGTACGATATACAAAACACAATAGTTTATCGACCTACAGTGCTTATATGATTCGTTTCAGTTGCACTACTAACCTGCCCTGTCAGAAATTAAATGTAATTATTAATGCTTGTCTGTGTAAACGTTTACTTACTTGTGAAAGAAGTTCGTAATAAAAATGTGCCGATGTTTGTACTTTGTTATGCTGTATATTTTATTATACTATTAAACACTAATGATTTTTTTTAGTGAAAAAAAAGTTAAGAAACCGGTTTTTAGGTAACGGGATTTATTATTAATTTTTTATTTTGTATGCCCATTTTCATTATGACTTATTATTTACGCTATTGTCTTAATACATGTTTCTTCCTTTTATGGTGTGTATAAAAATTTACGATCTCATTTTACAGCATGCATTACATTTATGTAATGTAAATTATACTGGAATTCTTATCTAGATTTTATGATAAAAATTGGTTTTGAAAAATATCATTTTAAGTTTTTTGAAATTAGAATATAATGTTTTTTATTTGTTGGATTTTTATGAACCTAACTCGCTCTTGTGTAGTTACATACGATTAGCAATTTAACCGGTCATTTAATGATGTTGTCCGTTGCTTTCTGTTATTTGGTAATCTTTTAACTACACAGCATAATTAGGCTGTTCTTATCATCTACGGTTATCTGTTTTATTGAGCGAGGGAAGCGAAGTTTTCTTTCATCTCAACCGTTTCAGCTTCATATGTTTATTTTTTAATTTTTTTGACGTGGTTACGATGAAAATGTTTTCTTTATTTTAAAAATTTTGTAGCTAGATACTTTGATATTAGGCGCGACAATTTTTCATGAAATTTTCTGTTTTGATAAGATAGTTGCTATCTTTCGAAGAGAGGGCAGTAGAAGGACATTGGGTTGTCAGTGTCATGGATTGATCACGTGGTCTTCCCTCCACTCCTGACATTACAACCATTTCTAGTTTGTCTTTCATCGGTTACGAGTAAGATACTTCGCGTATTACTCCTCCACCTTTTTATAGCATGATCATATAGTAGAAGTACATTAACGATGAGTCTGACAATCATCGATCAGTGATGTCCAGTGTCCCTGTGAGTTGTGGGAACACTTCTTTCAAAATTACTAATACAATAAGATAGTTTCGTTTATTGCTTTATTTTAATTTTTACTTTATTAATTTAGTTTCAATTAATAGCTCAGTTTGTTTTTTTTTAAATTCGATATAAATTGAACAATGTTTGCTGTTCACAGAATTATTACTATTTTCTATTCTTTGTCTTAATCTATAGTTTTTACCTTCTGGATATTTTTATTGACTTAATAACTGCAATATCTGATGCCGTATTTTAAAAATCTTGTAACGAAAAGTTATCTGTGACGGTTAGTCTCCGTACACTACCACCGGATTTTTAAAAAACGTATATGTATTTAAAAAAAAATATTTTGGACGATATTGCTGCTAGGTTAGTTAGCCGGTAATAAAAACAAATAACATACAGTAATAAATTCCAATAACATGAAGTGAAAAAAACTAGCGGTTTTTAATTTCGGTGATCTGCGGAAACCGGTTTATTAAACAATGTCGATCAGATTTCAAACGGATCACGTTACAATTTTACCCAGAATCCATTTAACTAATAAAGAACTATTCAACTTAATTAAGTACGATCCATAGAAAGAAGTACATTAATTTATTTCTTTACATTATCTGTTCCAGTGTTATGAAGTGACTTGCACACTGCTCTACAGTTCAGTAGTTAGTCTAAAATGAAATTTCATCTTTACTTATTACATGCCTTATTTTATTCTAGACAGGGCTATGTTTTTTCAAGATTTTTTTAAAGTACTTTTGGTAGTTGTGCTTTTTTACTTTGCATATGTTTACAGTCATTTACGTAAGGCAGTGTTGTTTTAAAATTCATGTGAGGTGATAAAAAATGTCTTGGCGGGTAATAAAACGTTGCCCTCGGTCAATATTTATGGGAAATGAAACTCTTATGTTGGAAGAAACAGTTCTGCCGCCTTAGAGAATAAATTATTAGGTAATTAATGATTACTGAATTTTTCAGATAAAAATCTATACTGCAAAATCAAAATACTTTAATTTATTTCAATAATTCATCACAAGAAGCCTGTAGTTTTATTCGACACTAGAAGAAGTTAGTAACCGACTGTTGCAAAATATATTTGAACCATTTCTCCATTTAATTAATAATAATTTAGATATTAAATATTCCTACTGATATGTTCCTAAGAGTGTTCTTGTAAGACCAAAAAAGTCAATGGTATCTACATTGTTCTTTCGCGGTTTTCATTCTAGGCTAGGGATGAAACGGAAGATAATTTAGCAAAAATTGAAATAGTACCATTATTTTTTAAATCGCGTCGTTCGTTTAACATAAATCGCGATTCGAGATCCTTGTCCTCTTCACATTCCTTATCTACCTTTCAGTCAGAAAAAAATCGAAAATTGCGAAAATCGAACCAATTATTTAAAAAAAAAATTCTTTTAGAAGCTAGTTCAAGCCAGCAGTTCTGAAGATACAAGCGTTTGTAACTTTTACAACTGAACGTATTTTAATTAATAAATGTTAAATATATTATTACTCGAACTTATTTTTCTAAAGCATTCTGATTATGGGAACAGGTAAAAAACCTCACCGATTCATAGAATCGGGGCTCTTTAGCTGTGACTTTAGTCTTGTTAAATTAAAGAAAAGATTTTTTTTTAAATCCTGTTGTAACAAAACCATTATTTTTGGAAAAGAATTCTGCTTTCGAGGGTGAATTAGAAACTAAATAGTGTTAAAGGTGTCTGGGTCTTACTTGTTCTATGGTCGCTTAAATTAGTGAAGATCTGGAAAGCTTTCCAATTAAGAAATAATTAAATTTATGGGTAAAAAATCAGAATTTATGGAAATATATACATATTTAATAGACCATTGTAATTATTTGAATTTTGTTGTAGCTCATAAATATCGTCTTACCACTTCTTAGACATTCTAAACACATTGGGGTTGATTTTTTCTCAATCTACAACAGTAGCTGAATCGATATTAAAAAACAAGCAGAGAATTACGATTGAAGCATTCAAAACTAATATAAATTTATATATATATATATATATATATATATATATATAGAGAGAGAGAGAGAGAGAGAGAGAGAGTGAATCAAAAAGTTGCATATGTATTTGCGGGAGAGAGTATAGATTCACTCTGGATTATTTACACAAAACAATTAAAAGAGTACATCGATTCGGAATAACATTTGTTCAGAAGTATTACTGAAATTCCTAAAGGAATTCTGCTTCTCTTTTAGGAATATAATATTTTCGAGATTTTCTTGTTTTAGGAATCATTTCGTTAAAAAATGAAGGTGCGAATAACTTTTACAGAAATAAATATATAAAAATATATATATTTTTTTAATTGTGCGTATTGGATCCTCTCCCCTTGGACGAAGAAAGTTATTCGAAGCTGTTTTTTGGATTTATTTGCAAAATAACCGCACCAGAGCAGGTGATGTACAGTTTTAACTTTATAGTAGAAGGATTAGTCGGTTCCTTGTTTAATCGAGCAGTAGCCTTTTACAACAGTTGCTAAAATTTTATTGTAACGTGCGTGTTTCGTCCCGGTTATATTAATGATCTATTTAAATTTATACACATATTTTCGTATTCAGGTAATCAAAATAAATGCATCATTTACTATAAAAAATTCAATCTTAACCGAAGTAGCTACTTCCTGAAGTAAAATTTAAGAAAATGGCCAATAACTGGGAAACCGTTGATCCAAATGCGGCAAGGACAAAGAAATAAGATTAGTTATGTTATTTATTTAATAATTATACTCTTAGAATTTGTTTGCGCCTTTCACTCGGGCCTAAACTCGAGGTTGGTTTAAAAAGAATCAAAAGGGTAGTTTTTTAATTTTTCTTCTGTTTCTAGAAAAAAAATTAATAATGAAATTAAATTACATAGGTTAACAAAAAAGTAATTAAGAGTAAGTAAATTTACGATCATCAAAGGTTTTTTTATCGTTATGAAACAAGTTATTAAGCTTTAAGCTCATCGGCAAAAGTAGAGCCCGCTTTATATAGTTTTATTTTCTTAAGAAACGAAAACGTCTGTTAGGATAAATAAACATTGTCTGGATTTTTCCCGTGCGTGTATTTTCTTTTTTGTAACCGATTACGATATAAGTAACCGATAAATTCATTACTGTCATTTTTGTATTAATTAAATTTATTTTGGTTGCTGTGAAATGTCCTCCGTCTTTGATTTAAAACCCAATACAGGTTAACTTGTCTGTAAAATGTGTGGTATCGTACTGAAATATTACTGACTTGTAATAATACGTATTGTAAAATGCTTATATGATTTTTTTTCTATCAGTTGAAAAGAAATTTGAGAGCAAATTTATCATTAAAGAAGAGAAAATAAAACATGTTAACTTTCGCTGATAATGGTTTTTTAGTAGGGATTACAAATGAGTCAGAAGAAGATGATTATATTAAGCTATATAAATTTATTCTTAGGAGAGAAATTCTGTTTAAAAATTAAGTCCAAATATCACCCAAGTAATCAAACGTTACTGAAAGGAGAATTTAAATTAATTAAGTATTAGGAATAATATACTAGAAATTAAAAAAAAAATTTTTTTTTTTTTTGCTGCTGAATTATAAAAGATGACGAAGTATTAAAAGTTTGTTATTAATAGAAGAAAAAATCAAGCAGAATATGAATCTGCTTATATTTTTAATATAGCGATAGAAAATATAAATTTTCAGAGATACTTGTATAAAGCATAGCTTATGGGTTTTCACTACCATGATTCTTACTGAAATGTCAAGAAGTTAAAGAAATAAAGTTTCTAAAAAAATATATTACATGAGATTATACTTCATTTCCTCAGAAGAAAACGCTTAGGGGAAAACAAAGATTAGAATATAAGACAGATATTTTGTTATACTATTTTACAGTACATCGTATTCTGTAATTATTTTATAATAAAAAATTAAAATGATAATAATAACTTGCTCGAGTTGTTTTTTTGTTTTTTTTTAATAGAGAATAACACGAAAAAATGCATTAAACTGGAAAAGTTTTACTGGACAGCTTTTCAACCGTCAAACTTCTTATGCAGCTACCGGGCAGAAAGCGTTGTTTCGAGATCGCGCATCGCCTTTATCGAAGTTCTACGGATCCTATCATTTGCTGTACGGATCTAACAGTTTGCGATCTATACCGGTAAAATCTAAAATAGGGAAAGAAGGAATCAGGGTTAAGGTTAACGGTTCGGCGATAAGAAAGAACGATTTATTCGTCGAGAACTCAACCCGAATCCGAAAAAATTCAAGCCCATTTCATATAGCGAGGTACCGCATTTTTCTTTCAGGGGCTGAATCATATCATACAACAAAAATAAATTTTCTTCTCTAAATTAAAAAGAAAAAATCAGATAACTGTTACAGTATTCCTGAAGGAGTAACTGCTCGCTCGTTATAGAATTAAGTAGATATATAAGCATCCAAATGAATTATAAATTCTTCAGTCATACCGTCACTGTAACTAAAATCTGTCCGGTAATTGATGAAGAAAAATTGTACGATTTTGTAAATTAGAAACTGAATTGGTTTCACGACTGAGAAATTAACAAACAAGGTTTTGTTCGACAAATTCTCATGTAAATTAGATCAGTTAATTCTGCCTTTCCGTAGATCTCCTTGTTAAGGCACTCAGGGTCAGTTTATTTTGGAGTTAGAGGAAAGTGTAGAGGGTAAAACCTGTAAATGATGGGAAATAATTAAATAAAATATTTTAGAATGGAGTAAATGCTTTGCTATTAAAATAGAGTATAACTGATAGAATTGGATAATGCATCAAACCAGTCAGGTGAATGATGATAAATAGGAATCTTTATTATAGTCGTTTTCATTACGCTTATTAAAGCTTATATTATATTTATTTTACGTTCTCAAGTACTATCGTTAAGATTCTTTCAGTTATTAACTTTCAAAGAATTTCATCGAACGTTTTTGTTCATCGAATGATCACTCCATCTTCAAATAAAAGTAGGTTATATTTTTATTAAAAAAAAAAATTATTCATTTGTTTTCTTTATTAAAATTTTGCATATATTCAAAAGGAATATCCATTCATAATTAGTTTGATTACTCTAAATTTTGGTTTGTAACCGGGGATAAAAGTTATCGGAATTTTTCCCCACAGAACGCTTTTAGCTTCTTAAATTTTTGACATAGATCTAAGTAATCTCAAACTCTTCTTTCCCTAGGACAATGGTTCTCAAACTTTTCCGAGTCTCGGCGCCCTTTTTCAATTAAAATTTTTCCATGGGGCCCTACCCCAAGTAAAAGTATGACTACTCGTAAGTAAGAGATAAAAATAAATAAAACTCGTGTATCTTCATTATTTTTTTTACTTTATTAACATTATTAGTAATTATAAATGTCTTAGTTCAATTAATTATGAAGCTTTTACAATATTTCGCGGCGTCCCTGTGAAGAGGTCGGGGTTCCCCGAGGCGTCGCGGCGCACAGTTTGGGAATCACTGTCATAGGACATTCTGAGCATCTAATATGAATGAAATGTTTACAGTAGATGTAAAAAGTAATATACGAATGATAAATGAAACAAAGCATTTTTAATTACGGTTACGATTGACCGGACTGGTCGGTTAATTCGGAAAAGTGTGTATAATTTTTGGGAAAAAATAAGCAACGTTCGTAATGTTCTTATGTATTTAAGATTATCTCAAATTAATTTATGTTGAGAAAATCAAATTATAAAATATTAATGTATGTAAAATATTTATATATATAAATAAATAAAAGTAATCCTCTGCTGTGGTTATTTAGTGCTTGTGAGAATAATACTGATTACTAGTAAAGCCTGTTTAATTTATAGGGAAAAACTATGAATGTATTGTAATTTCTTCACGGCAACAGTTTGGCAGCACAGGGCTCGAAACTTTCTGCTCATTTCAGAGTAGTCAGCTCCCTCTTTAAAAATAGTAATAGTTTTTACCCGTCTTAATAGCAGCTGGTTTTAATTATTAAATTACGATTAATAATTATTAATGGTAACTAGCGGTATATTGGTGGTAATAAATCACTAGATTTTAATATGTACTCGTGTAATAGATAGTAAAGTTAAAATTTCGCATACTGTAACTAAAAATTTCGAGTATTAAACGTAAATTTAGATTAATCCGAATCACGTGCGTTCCTGTCGAGTCCAGAATATGTAATGTACCTTATATATTTAAAAGTAATACGGTAGCTAAATAAAAATTGTTTTAGGAACTATACCAGGTAACCTGTCATATATTTCAGGAGTTCTGACTGTCGACCAGTGAGAACTCTCGCGGTACAGCCGGATTGCGGCCGTTACATAAAGCAATGTTTAAATTTCGCGTGTTTAATGTTTTACTCTCCGTTTGTATTACCTCTTTCTTCAACACGCTCGCATAACAACCCGTAATAAATAAATTTGTGTTTATAAAATGTGGACTTTTTGAAAAATGTTTACACCGTAAAAACACAAACAAAAAAAAACTCTACGACCATTTATTACAACGTTATTAAAATCCCCAGCGTTTTTTTTATAATCCCCCTATTTTTATATGATTTTTAAAATTTGAAGTAAAATTAAGTTGTAACCTTTTTCATTATTTAACCTATTACTACTAATCCGTAATGTAACCTTTTAAATTTTAAAACTAATTTTTATTGTTTAGTATACATTTTTAATTTCTGTTCTACCGATATTAATAAAAAAAACTTGTTCGTTTTTAAATAAGTTTTAATTGTTTTTCAAATAAGTGTTGAACATTTATTTTATCTTAGATATATCTTTAAAGTTACTTGAAAAGCTTATTTTCTAATAAGAAAAGCTTATTTAAATTGTAGTTCCAAAAAATAATATAAAAAAACTGTAAATTTATGTTTTCTATTATTTTATACGTGTATTTTAGGTTGACTAAAATGAATTATCATTTTAATATTGAAACAGCAGTTGAAATCGCTGGAGAATGCATGACCTTTTGGTTCATATCGTTTGACATGTTATTGAGAATTGGAAATGTATATCCCTTTCCCTTGGGAGTATGTTACATTACACGACGCTTCCTCTTTAAGTACATAGGGAGGGATCGATTCTGTACTCTGTATGTTCGGATAACACTCATTTTTGCGATTATTGTATGGTGTTTTGTTGCGACCAACTTTTTGTGGTTTTATTTATTTGTTAGCATTTTATTTTATTTTATTGCAATTCATTAAACGTAAAGTATTATGATTAATACTTTTGTTAAAGGCATTTTTCAGTTTGCATGTAGCTGATCCGGTTTTGTAATTTAGATGAATAATTCCATACTTCGTGCAATTATAGAGATTGTCAAGTGCTTTCCATAGGAAGTATGAGCCTTTTCTCCTTCGGTTAGAAAAGAGCAATTTACGTAAAATATGGTGTGTCGTAGACGTCAGCTTCCATAATTATTCGATCCCAAATTAAAATTTTAAAAAGTTATTATTTAAATGTTTAATACACATTACGCAATGTGTTTAGTGTTGTCCTTTCAATATACACATTCTTTTTCAAATGTTACGTGCTGTTGTTATTTCCGAGCTACTAAACGACTGGTATGTTTGAAATCGGCCGTTTCTGTGGTTCACACCAAGATCCTAACTATGCTCTTCAAATTGCACTATCTGTCTTAAATATAAAACTCTTCTCGAATAGATACGAACCGAGCAACAACTAAGTAGCCAACGCATTGATAGGATTTGATTTTTTGCGATATGTTTTTGTTCTCGGATATCTTTAAAGATATTGCATCTCTTAATATCCAAATGATCCGAACCTTCTCCAACTCTCAATTGAAAACTCGGTTGATTTTATAAGTTGGTACAAATCGTTATAGTCAATCAAGAGCTTGAGGCGGTTCGAATAATTTGAATTTGAAGAAAATACCGTGACTTTAGATTCTCCAGTACGAAAACTCGCAAAATATAAAATTCTATCGATTTGTTTGCCATCAGATTGTTGCATGGAGTTCTATCTATTCAGAATGAGTTTTATAGAGATAATCTTGAAGATCTTGAAAACTTGAAGATCATAATGAGGAGGTGCCCCATACTTTGTCAAACATAGGGACGATTGATTTCAAACTCTCTTTTTATTGTGATTCCGCATCGGACATGAATTCCAGGTACATTGAGTTCCTCTTTAGTAATTGCGCGAAGATTTTCATCGGACCATTAAACAATTATGACTGTTTATTTGAACTTTCAGTTTGAAGCGTACTTCATCAGACCTTTGAGCTAGATGGAGAAATCTGGTTCATAGCGAATTTCTGAAAACTCTTCTAAAAGCTTTAGCCAATTACAATCGAACTTTAGTTAATTTCGAAAAAACTTCTGTCAAAATCATCTTCATGAAGTAATATTGGGCCAACTCTTTAACTTCAATTCCTTTAAAATACTACCCAAACTTGTTTTTGGTATTTCCAGCCTAACTGAAGCGTATACGGTTGACGTGGCTGTTTACTAATATTTCCTCAGTAAGTTGTTTCTCGTAAGTGCAACTAGTTCAAGGCCTATCTGATTGTGTGAAAACTCCAACGCCTCCAGATTTTTTCAAATTTTATGTTCAGCTTAAGCAAATGATCGCTAGAGCAGAAGTAAGAGATTTCACATAGAATTCTTTATAGATGCTGTGTCTTTATTACATCAGCACGCATAAATACGTTTTTGTTTTTTTTTAATTAAACGATACTACTCTCAATTTAGATGAAAGTAATTAACGACGCAATAGTTGAACAGTAATTGTCTCAGATGAATATTTCTAACCGAAAAACCAAAATTTCGCATGTTTCATAATTTAGAAATGCATGGAGAGAAATTGACCTTTAGCCCACTACATGTACTGAACACAATTTTTTTAGAATTTGTTTTTTGATTATATTTTTCTGAAGCCTACTTTTCTCAGCTTTTTGAAGATTCTGTAAGAAATGTAACTCAACTTTCGGTACATAGTAGCAGGTTTAAAATGCTAATTTAGATGGATTTGTTTGTTTCATTTCCCAATCCATTGGGCATTTAACTGAAACTTGATGAACCCTGAGTGAAAAAGGATCAGAAATAAGGAGACGCGGTAGATGTTGAGAAAGGGATAATACCCGGGGTCGCAAGACAAGAAAATATCATATAAAGGAGTTTAAGACCCCTCCTGGGATTGGCTTATTTCATCCTGTGCCCGTAATTTCTAGGTAGATCGAGGTATCTTTATCTTTCAAGTCCTTGTAAAGGCAGTTACTTTTTTACGGATTTGAATAATAGATCGTGGATACCCTTGTTCTTTGGTGGTTGGGTTTCAATTAACCACACATTTCAGAAATGTTCGACCTGAGACTGTACAAGACTATATTTCATTTACACTCAGTCATATCATTCTCATTCATCCTCTGAAGTAATACCTGACTGTGATTCCCGGAGGCTAAACAGGAAAAAAGTAGGGTATTCAAACCTACTAAGTGTATGATAACTGTTAACAAGATGCATGTTTTGTAGTATGAAATCAAAGTTTATTAAAAAAATTCGCACAGTACTAGTTTCTATGCTTTTGGTGTTTCATACGTATCGATTCGTTTATTTGCGTGAACCCATTAATTGTATTAATTTGAATATTCATTAAAAAAAATTACTTAAAATCGTTATCAAGGTTCATTCTTACTTTTATCGTTCCTGTTAATTATTTTCTATAGCCTGTAGAATTTAATTGTCCAATTATTAATGATATTAGCTCGATCTGTGTAATTAAAAAATAATTTTCTCGATTTATTAAACCTCAAAATTAAATAATTTAGTGAGATATTTAATTTTTTGATTTTATTGTTTTTAAATTAGTAAATTAATTGATCGGTGTGCATTTTTAAGTGTATTAGACACGTATGTAGATCATTTTTATGTAAAATAATTTTTCGTACATCATTTTATAATATTCTATTATCTCTGAAAATTCTATTAATATAATTTTTTTAACGAGTCTTGAACAAGTTTTTTTTCTAAATACCTAATTTGATTCTAAAAAAAATTGCGGCGACAAATCTTATTTTATATCTAATGCATAATATGAGTTTCGTAATTTGTTAGGCTATAATCGTGTAATTCGTTAAGCTTAACGGTTATTTCTAGTTCTTCTGTCTTCTTTTTTCAATATTTTTATGATGAAAAAAAGAAATAAACGTTTTGTTTTTACAGTTATACTTGTAATCTCTGCGTGAAGAAGCCATTATTGTAGATATTATGTAATAAAAAAATATGTATTAAGTTATAAGTCGGTGTAAAAAGGGAACTTTTTCTGTTTTCTTATTTATTACTGTTATTTTTTTATATTTCCATCTTTCTCTCTTTCATTTCATTTTTATCCCTTTTTTTAAATCACCCCCTCTGTCGACTTTTCGACATTTCCATTTAATACAATTCGACATTATTTAATATTTGAACTGTTTAGAAAATAGAATTTTTTCGAATTAATATACTATATAATTCGAATTTGAAAAGCTAAAGTAATAAATACAATTTTTTTTTTTTTGTCTTCAGTCATTTGACTGGTTTGATGCAGCTCTCCAAGATTCCCTATCTAGTGCTAGTCGTTTCATTTCAGTATACCCTCTACATCCTACATCCCCAACAATTTGTTTTACATACTCCAAACGTGGCCTGCCTACACAATTTTTCCCTTCTACCTGTCCTTCCAATATTAAAGCGACTATTCCAGGATGCCTTAGTATGTGGCCTATAAGTCTGTCTCTTCTTTTAACTATATTCTTCCAAATGCTTCTTTCTTCATCTATTTGCCGCAATACCTCTTCATTTGTCACTTTATCCACCCATCTGATTTTTAACATTCTCCTATAGCACCACATTTCAAAAGCTTCTAATCTTTTCTTCTCAGATACTCCAATTGTCCAAGTTTCACTTCCATATAAAGCGACACTCCAAACATACACTTTCAAAAATCTTTTCCTGACATTTAAATTAATTTTTGATGTAAACAAATTATATTTCATACTGAAGGCTCGTTTAGCTTGTGCTATTCGGCATTTTATATCGCTCCTGCTTCGTCCATCTTTAGTAATTTTACTTCCCAAATAACAAAATTCTTCTACCTCCATAATCTTTTCTCCTCCTATTTTCACATTCAGTGGTCCATCTTTGTTATTTCTACTACATTTCATTACTTTTGTTTTGTTCTTGTTTATTTTCATGCGATAGTTCTTGCGTAGGACTTCATCTATGCCGTTCATTGTTTCTTCTAAATCCTTTTTACTCTCGGCTAGAATTACTATATCATCAGCAAATCGTAGCATCTTTATCTTTTCACCTTGTACTGTTACTCCGAATCTAAATTGTTCTTTAACATCATTAACTGCTAGTTCCATGTAAAGATTAAAAAGTAACGGAGATAGGGAACATCCTTGTCGGACTCCCTTTCTTATTAGGGCTTCTTTCTTATGTTCTTCAATTGTTATTGTTGCTGTTTGGTTCCTGTACATGTTAGCAATTGTTCTTCTATCTCTGTATTTGAACCCTAATTTTTTTAAAATGCTGAACATTTTATTCCAATCTACGTTATCGAAAGCCTTTTCTAGGTCTATAAACGCCAAGTATGTTGGTTTGTTTTTCTTTAATCTTCCTTCTACTATTAATCTGAGGCCTAAAATTGCTTCCCTTGTCCCTATACTTTTCCTGAAACCAAACTGGTCTTCTCCTAACACTTCTTCCACTCTCCTCTCAATTCTTCTGTATAAAATTCTAGTTAAGATTTTTGATGCATGACTAGTTAAACTAATTGTTCTGTATTCTTCACATTTATCTGCCCCTGCTTTCTTTGGTATCATAACTATAACACTTTTTTTGAAGTCTGACGGAAATTCCCCTTTTTCATAAATATTACACACCAGTTTGTATAATCTATCAATCGCTTCCTCACCTGCACTGCGCAGTAATTCTACAGGTATTCCGTCTATTCCAGGAGCCTTTCTGCCATTTAAATCTTTTAATGCTCTCTTAAATTCAGATCTCAGTATTGTTTCTCCCATTTCATCCTCCTCAACTTCCTCTTCTTCCTCTATAACACCATTTTCTAATTCATTTCCTCCGTATAACTCTTCAATATATTCCACCCATCTATCGACTTTACCTTTCGTATTATATATTGGTGTACCATCTTTGTTTAACACATTATTAGATTTTAATTTATGTACCCCAAAATTTTCCTTAACTTTCCTGTATGCTCCGTCAATTTTACCAATGTTCATTTCTCTTTCCACTTCTGAACACTTTTCTTTAATCCACTCTTCTTTCGCCAGTTTGCATTTCCTATTTATATCATTTCTTAATTGCCGATAGTTCCTTTTACTTTCTTCATCATTAGCATTCTTATATTTTCTACGTTCATCCATCAGCTGCAATATATCGTCTGAAAACCAAGGTTTTCTACCAGTTCTCTTTATTCCGCCTAAGTTTGCTTCAGCTGATTTAAGAATTTCCTTTTTAACATTCTCCCATTCTTCTTCTACATTTTCTACCATATCTTTTTTACTCAGACCTCTTGCGATGTCCTCCTCAAAAATCTTCTTTACCTCCTCTTCCTCAAGCTTCTCTAAATTCCACCGATTCATCTGACAACTTTTCTTCAGGTTTTTAAACCCCAATCTACATTTCATTATCACCAAATTATGGTCGCTATCAATGTCTGCTCCAGGGTAAGTTTTGCAGTCAACGAGTTGATTTCTAAATCTTTGCTTAACCATGATATAATCTATCTGATACCTTCCAGTATCGCCTGGCTTTTTCCAAGTGTATATTCTTCTATTATGATTTTTAAATTGGGTGTTGGCAATTACTAAATTATACTTCGTGCAAAACTCTATAAGTCGGTCCCCTCTTTCATTCCTTTTGCCCAGCCCGTATTCACCCACTATATTTCCTTCCTTGCCTTTTCCAATGCTTGCATTCCAATCTCCAACTATTATTAAATTTTCATCTCCCTTTACGTGTTTAATTGCTTCATCAATCTCTTCGTATACACACTCTACCTCATCATCATCATGGGCGCTTGTAGGCATATAAACGTTAACAATCGTTGTCGGTTTAGGTTTTGATTTTATCCTTATTACAATGATTCTATCGCTATGCGTTTTGAAATACTCCACTCTCCTCCCTATCTTCTTGTTCATCACGAAACCTACTCCTGCCTGCCCATTATTTGACGCTGAGTTAATTACTCTAAAATCACCTGACCAAAAGTCGCCTTCCTCTTCCCACCGAACCTCACTAATTCCTACTATATCCACATTCACCCTATCCATTTCCCTTTTTAAATTTTCTAGCCTACCAACCTTTTTTAAGCTTCTAACATTCCACGCTCCGACTCGTAGAATGTTATTTTTTAATTTTCTGGTGACCCCTTCCTTAGTAGTCCCCACCCGGAGATCCGAACGGGGGACTATTTTACCTCCGGAATATTTTACCAAGGAAGGCGCCTCCATTGTTGCTATGTGAAAATGCAGAGAGCCACATTTTCTTGGAAAAAAAGCAGCTGTAGTTTTCCATTGCTTTCAGCTGCGCAGTACTCAGAGGACTGAGTGATGTTGATACGGCCGTTTAAGTCATTGTGACTCACGCCCCTAACAACTACTGAAAGAGCTGCTGCCCTCTTTCAGGAATCATTCCTTAGTCTGGCTCTCAACAGATACCTCTCCGATATGGTTGCACCTTCGGTCCAGCTACTCTGTATCCCTGAGCACTCAAGCCCCCTCACCAACGGCAAGGTCTCATGATTCATAGAGGAGGAATAAATACAAAACCCTGAAAAATATTATATCAAAACTGTCGAGTACAGGGATTTAGAATTGAATTACATTTTCAGATAATAAGTCAAATTTTATAAAATATATATATATATATTTTTTTTTCTAAAATCAATCCTTTCAGGAATCATATTCCATTGCACTATACAAATTATATTAATCTAATCAACCCAAGTACAGAATTAACAGAATAAAATAAAATAGGATGACACCTACCTTATTCCATAATCAAAGCAAGAGCGTTTTCGCGAGTACCTCGCATCATCAGTTGTTCTATAATTTTTTAAATCTTTCGTTGCAAATTGCACATTATTATTATTATTTTTTTATTTTTTATTATTACTCTACTTTTACCTGCGGGCCACCGTTTAGGTATTGCTTCAGAGTTGTAACGTGTGAAAAATGCTATGCCTGACCGGGATTCGAACTCGGGACCTCCGGATGAAAGGCCGAGACGCTACCACTCGCACCTCGGAGGCCGGCTATTAATTCTGTTCTTGGTTTAATTGGATTAATATAATAATATATATACGCGCGCACACAAAACACAGTATATGGGGAGTTCCGGAATGCATTCATGTAGTGATTCAGCACACCAAAATGTGTATACAAATTTTGATCAATTTATTTTCAGTAGTTTTTGCTGAGAGTTGATGAATCAGTCAGTCATAACAACAAGTTGCCTTAGATACAGATTACTTTAAAAAACACTCGTAATTATTAATTTTTTTCGATTACATAAATAAAACTATAAAATTTTAAGTATTCATTACCCAAAATACATTTTTCATTACTCATTGCATTAAACAAATTTTTCCATTATTTTGTTTTGTTTTTTATTTTTAATATTTTGGCGATATAATAATTACATTTTATTTTGTAATTACTATCAGTAAATTGAAAGTTTAAAACCAGTCTTATCGGAAATTAAAAAAAAATTAGTTGAGTTTCATTCACTTAGTATTTAAATTAAGTCCTGTGCAATAATTGCTAGTATAACTATTATGACGAAGACGAAGCAGTGTCTGAAAAAAGAATCTTTAATAATAATTTCTAGATTAATTCTTTCCGAGAGGAAAGTTTACTAATCGCTTTATGAATAGCCAACATAGCTTTTATTGTGGACTGCTGCTCATAAAACCACGTTTATTGTTTTTATTTTTTAAATTACTGTATATACTCAAATTGTCAAATTGAACTTTTTTAATTTTAATAAAAAACAGCCCGTGGTTAACTCATCGTCGCAAATCAGTTGTTTAACATCTGATTTTCGAAGTCGAAGGGTTTGAGGTTTGAATCCTAGTAAAAAATACATGCTTTTTTATAAATTTGAATACCAGATGGTGGATACCAGTGGTTTTTTTAACCTCCAGGATCACAGTTAGGTATTATTTCAGAATATGAGATAGATTACAATTTTTGTAGCGTGTGAATATGCCATGCTTGACCGTGATCCGATCCCGAGACCTACTGATGAAAGGCCCGAGGACGCTACCACTCGCGCCACGGAGGACGGCCTATTTTTGTGGTTGGGGGTTCAATTAACTACACGTCTCAGGAATGGTCGGTCTGAGTCTGTACAAGACTACGCCTCATTTACAGGTCGTACATACCATCCAAATCTCATTGGACCGCGGGTGGAGATGGGTTTCTTATTGCTTCACTAGTTGAACAGATCGCAACGTACAAATATGTTGGGGGTGGGAGGAGGGAAATAAAAATACTTTCTTTACTGAAGGTACTGTTTTGATATAATAGGGCTTATATTAGAATTTTTTTCCGGTTTCACACTAAGATTAATCTTTTTACGTTTTTTTTTTTCTATTGTTTGAAGATAAATTTTAGTAACAAATTGAAATTGCATAGGTAAACGGAAAAAAGGGATGATGAAGTATAATCATTGTATCGTTATTATGAAGTAAATTGTTAAAACATTTAACTCATAGGTAAAGATGATATCTACGAATTAATATTTGAGGAATTGTTCCATAATGGGAATTATTAGAAATATTTATTTATTTTCAGTAAGATTTTATATTTCTCCATTCCTTGTTTAATTTAAATTACTAATTCGAACTTTAATAGATAATACTGTCATTAGTAGGGTTAAAGATAATTTACTCATTCATAATTGTACATAGTCATATCATATACCTGGATATTCTATCAATATTCTATATATTTTTAGATCATTTATCGTTTATTTATTCTAGCCGTTTATTTATTCTTGCCTACCCTTATTTACACATTAATGTATTTTTATTTATTCAGTTTAAATATCATGCCAATTAAATTTCGCAAATACTAGTAAATGTTGGCCGATTTGATTTTATTCCCTTTTTGGTTTTGACATGATTCACCACTAAGTAATTTCCCATGAGTCATGCAATATTCGACTAAAACCGTTATTAATATAATTAAGTTTTTCTCTATACTCTTTATTTATTACATGCGTTTGCACACGTTTGTTGTTTTGAAAAAGTAGGGGGTTAGAGATTATACTCGCGCCGGCGTCAGTGTTGCGAGTGGTAGCGTCTTGGCCTTTCATCCAGAGGTCCCGGGTTCGATTCCCGGTCAGGCATGGCATTTTCACACACGCTACAAGTAATTCATCTCATCTTCTGAAGTAATACCTTACGGTGATCCCGGAGGTTAAATATAAAAAAAAAGTGCTAAAATATCCTCGAAATCGAAATTTTAATAATCGAAAAATTTTAATAATCGAAATTTTGTTATATTTCTTACGTACATATCAGTAGCCCTATTTTTGTATTTATTCTTATTATAAACGTACTTTCTTTTAAATATTCAATTTTATGAATTTTCAGTTTCATTTTTTTTCGTTTTGGATTGTTGTGATGTTTATTTCATTACAGTACATTTTCCTCGGGAACTTAATTTTGTCCCATTTTTACCTCGTTTTTTGTGGTTTTAATATTGTAAGGTTTATCGTTAGAATATTTAAATTACATTAATAAATAATTTATGGTTATGTTATTTTTTTGTCAGTTTTTAAAAAAAAAATAATATTTTTTTCTCTTGAAATGTTTTGTAGTAAAATAAATAGATAAAAATGACTTTAAAAGGATGTATCTAATAGCTTTACATTTTTTCGTTTATTTTTAAAGCTCAACTTTTTGAAGTTGAGTTTTTAAATTAAAACCTTAACAACTTTCTTAACTGTTAATTTGGTTTTGACGTCAAAATGTTGAAAATTAAAAAAAAAACTGACAACACAGTTGTAGACCTTTCTCGTCACGAGGCTTTTTTTCTGATGCACGGCTTACACACACATACACGCACAGCTTAATTTAAAATACGTCAGTGTTACACTAGCGCTCCTTATGATGACAGGGGATACTACTGACTGCAGTATACCGACTTTACTACTAATTTAGAGCATTTTTTTTTGGGTGGAGGTGCGATTTTTGAAAAACAAATTTTTGGCAAATATTTTTTTAAAATTGTTAACAAATGTGCCTAAGAAAAATAAGACCTTTATTAGGCAAAATCTCGAGATACTGAGGGGTGACCTGACTCGACAGCCTCACCTCCTTAACCTTTTAAGTTGAAAATTTAATGGCACCAATGCCCTATATAAAGAAGTAATCTGATGTTTGGTCAAAATCGGTCCAGTAGTTCTGGAGATAAAAGGTGATTTAGAGTGCAACACCGAACACACACACACACACACACACACACACACATATGTACATATAAACATCCGGAAAATTTCCATCCAGTTTTTAGGGTTCCTTAGGTGTCAAAACGTCAAGATCCGGTGAAAACTGCATATGCCCGAATTGGATCGATTATAATACTTTCCCTTCTGCAGCTAGACGAGAAAGTAAAAGGAATTTGATCATATTTTACTTCTTAATTTGGTTATTTTTTTTTGTATTAAGATTATTTTGTTTTTAAATTTGTTTAAAATACGGGAAGAGTTAAAACGCTTTTCGAATCAAATTTAGTCAGTCTCTTTATGTTGATGAGCTAAGTGTCTCTTTAACGGGTGAATATGTATTATTTTTACCTTTAGTTGACGTATTGAAAAATTTCAAATAAATTTTTTTTAAGATTCCAGAGAATGTATTTTTAATATCGAAATTTTATCAGACTGTATCATTATTACATCATTGCAATCCGATTCTAATTATTGATGACAACAAAAAAAATATTTTGTGTAAAAATTGGTAACCCTGATCACCTAAATTTCAATTTAAAAATCTTTGACTTTTATCTTAGACTGTCTATGATACTAACAAAAAAACAAGTTCTTTACAAGATTAAAAAAAATGGATTAAAAACCGTCTACCATCAGCAGATTTCAGTTACTAAAATAGCCCCGAATATCGAATACTTTTTTATATAAGTTTTTTCAAATATTTTCAGGACTTAATTCTATGTTAATTAAAAATAAATAAAATTAGAATGACTTTCAAAGGAAAAAATTGCAAATACCGCTTCTGATAAAACAGAATTCTGACATTCTTTTCTGGAAATAAGATTTGTTAATCAGATTAAGACCATATCTACCACTTTTATTAAATAACTGTTCAAGAGTAATGCCAATGCAAGAGATATTCTTTTATTATTTTTATTTTTTTATGAAAAAGTGGGAATCAACAGCTATGGTCATTAGCCTGGTAGTAATTGGTAGTGTATGAAAAGATTCCATGCCTTTTCGATTCGAAACCGGGACCTCCGCACGAAGTGCGAGGAGCTACGGCATTTCAGCCATGGAAGTCGGCTATTATTTTATTTTATGATAACCTAATTAAAAAAAAAAATTCTATTGCTTTTATTTGTATTTTGTAACTATTATGCGGATATTTTCATCGGCTTTTATAGTATTTAATTAAGAAGATGGACACTATCAATTACTGATAGGAGAAATGTTATATAGATATAATAATATACGTCTATTTATTTACGTAACTTAATAAAATTTAGGCTTTTTAAATTTAAATTGATTGATAGGTAGTTAATAATTTTATTTATGTTTATATTGAATGAATGTCCTAGAAGTAATTTTTAATTTGTTAACTGGTGTACAATAACATACGAGTTAAAAGAAATACTACAGTACATTTAAATGAATTTGAATGTGAATTTTTACTTATCACAGAACACATTACGTATTTGTAAAAGAATTACATAATTGTAATTGAAAAAGAAAGAAAGAAATTGTAAAAGATTAAATTACATTTTCTGGAAATAATGACGATCTGAGAAAAATACAGTCGATACGCAGTACTCCACAGCAAAACTACTGCTGTTCAGATGTACTAGATATATGCTATGTTTACGTGATTCGTGAAAATTGTATGAGGAAATTAAAATTACCTATGCTATTTATAATTAGTAGAATTTATACTACAGTTGTACTTCTCGTGAACGTTCATGTTTAAAATACGTTATTCAAAATATCCAATATACGGTTTTTGTGGCTGTTGCCCAAACTATTAATTTTTCTTGTGCATAATCATGATGATGGATGTGATAAAAACGTTTAAAAAAATTGTTTTAAAATATTTTTTAAATTGTGTTATTTTTCTGAAAATCATCGTTAAAAAAACGAAATTGAACTGTGTTGAAGTGTAAATAGTAACAACATAAAACAAAAAAAATAAAATTTTAAGATATTTATAATTTGAAATAACATTACTTGATATTTCAATTAATTAAGATAATTTATTACTCTACCAAGCCTAAATTTATAATTTAGAATAAACCTTTCTCTGTTTATCTTGATCTTCCATTTTTGTATATATTTTATATAGATGTTCATTGCAAAGGTTGTTATAGATTGTATGGAACACAAATATATACTTTTTCCATCTACAAAGTATTGTTTTATTAAAGAGTAATCGGCAGATTATAGAAAAAAGTATTGATCTGGTTTATTTTATTATAATTTGTGATTATTATTACGTGAAAGTTTTTTTTTTGTGGTTGTGAATTTCTACATTATTGGAGGAATTTAACGAAGTTGTATGAAATCGTGAAAGTGATTTAAGTTTTGTAAGAGATTGCTAAATGTTATATTTACGTTCATTTTACACAGTTGAAATACGGTTTGTCTGGAAATAGCACAACATTTATATTAGTTTGCTCTGTATTATAAGAAGTGTTTACCTTATGTATTTCTCTGATGCATGCGGAACGTAATTATTTATTTAATTTTACTCCTATCAAAATTTACTACTCTTAACGTATTCCTTTATTTCTAAGACCGTACATTAGAACCCAGTATACAGATTCGGTACAATACTTAATGTATTTATGTCGTTCTTAATTTACGACACTTTTTTTAACTTCGCTTTTACTGTATCGAAATAGATTATTAGCCTTATAAATTGCGTGAACACGCGTCTAAACTGATCATTATTCTTGTTAATGTCGTAGAGTTATATTGAAAAAAAATAATTTCTAAATGTTATAGTAGACAAAAGAAACAGAATATTTCTACGTTCGATGAAGTATTTCGGCTCATCAAATTTCTTTATTTTTCAATATTTTTTTGCACAATGTTTGTACAAAAAAAGGAAACATTTGAAAAATATTTTGTATGTAAAACGAAACGTACGATTTGTTCTATTACTTAAAACCGTTTAACGTAAAATTACGATCATGTGAATTTTAGATAGATTGATTGAGTAAAAAAAAAACCTGGGATCAGCTTAATTAATAAATATTTTACTAACGAATTTTGTGGTTCATGTTTTTAAAATCCCGTTTAAATTATGTAACAAATGTACTTAAAAACAGTTCCCCATTATTAAAAATAAAATTTTAATTTATTAATTTTTCTGTTTCAATTTGTAGATTCTGAATGAATTAATTTTTTTTTTTTTTTTAATTTAAATTACTGAAATAAAAACTCAAGAAAAAATTATCCAATTGCTTCGATGTATCAATTTCCATTCAAAGTGATGTTTTCATGCGTATTTGTTGTGGAATAAAAAAGTAACTGTTGCAAATTTAAATGTAGATATCCATTTGATTTATCTTTTTATGGAACACGTTATCTAATAATCGCTATCTGAATGCTATTTAGTATTAAAAATATTTTTAGGTTTGCTGAATTTTATCAAACATTATTATCATTTTTATAGATCTTTTGAAATGGATGATATTTTTTATTTTATTTTTTATTCTTTATTCTATCATGATGAAAACATAGTGACGTCATGAAAACGTTTTCTAATTTACTTGTCAAATGGGAGGAGTATGCCTAATGCGTGTTGTACACTCACTTTCCGGGAATAAGTCAAACTTTTGAATAAAATGTCTGTAGCATATCAGTGTGCGTATGATCACGTGTTAGTGAGAATGGGTAATTTTTAATATGACTAGACTGTATCGCCATGGATTCAGTTTGTTTGCACGAGGAAAGAATTATGAAAAAATAAAATATAAAATGGAAACGCCTATATATGTAGTTTGACGGTACCAATTTCGTCCATCGTTGAACTATTAATATAATTTTTCATTTTAATTAGAGAAAAACTTGAGGAAAATTTTTCTAATCTGTTCTTTCTAGCAATTTCTGTACTAAATGTTATTGTACATACATATGTAAATTAAACAAATAAATAAATAAAAAATTGTTAGAAACTTTAGTATAGATATGCTAAAATTGATCAAAAACCATGCGAAATCTAATTCTACGTCAAAATATAGAATATTATTTTCTTAAAATTGTACCTATTTATTAATTTGTATCTTAGTCTGTCATTAAATACTCTTAAGAAAGACAAATATTAAAAATATATTGAAAATTAAAATTATAGAATAGAAACAAATATCGAACTGCCATATCAAACTAATCAAATACGATTACTTAAAAAAATTAATTAATTATTCATAACGTGTGGATTATTATTGATTTTATTAATTCATATGTTTTTAAAACAGGGTTAAAACACAATGATTTGCTTCGTCGACTGGTTCTCCGTTCGTATATATTTATTAATTTAATTTTCTCCTTAAATTATTGGAAAAAAGAGTAAAAGTTTTGTTTATTTGTTGCATTCAATATCATTTTACACCATTGTAATATTGTAAACATTTTATATTAAAATAAAAGATAATATTTGGAAATCTAAATCCAAATTTAACTTTCATCTAAATCCAAATTTAACTCTCTGTAAGAGTATCACCATGTCTAAAGTAGAGTATAGTGAGTGCGATTGTCAGTGAAAAAAAAATAAATTCCTTGTATTTGGTGTCTGTCTCAATATTGTTGTATTATTTGAATCCGAAAATATTAATATTAAACTGTTAAAATATTAACATTCAAATTCTGTTTGTGTGTATTTAGCCTAGCATGTGTATTTAAAGCGTATTTACTAGTAGTTGAATATATATATATATATATATATATATATATATATATATAGAATACTTATATCACTGAGTTGTAATGTATGTAATTTTACAACAGTTGAACTTACAAAACTGAAATTTAACAAATGCTTCTACCTCGAAACGATAATTTTTGGTATAAGACCATTACCGCAAGCACTCGAAGGGTTCCATGGGGGAAGCAACTTACAAATGTTAAATGGAAAAGGTAGGATTGTAAAAAATAATTTTAAAAGTCAATGAAAATCTTTTCACATAAAAACCTTCTTGCTGCAATAATCTTTACCAAAATTGCGACCATTTAATATTTTTACTTCCTTGTACGAATTAAAGGAAGTATTGTGATCGCGAGAAATTTCGGTTTTCAGATTTCAACGGAAATGTCCATTTTGACTATCCCTGAATCTATTTTGACTAGTTCGGCGTGATGTCTGTACGTACGTATGTATATGTATGTACGAATGTATTTTGCATAACTCAAAAACGATTAGCCGCGTAGGATGTTGAGATTTTGGATTTAGGACTGTTATAACATCTAGTTGTGCACTCCCCCCCCTCCGTTTGATTGCAATCGACTGAACCAAACGTGACCAGAAAAACCCAAAATAAAAAAAAATTGGATTTTGGACTTTTCTTAACTGAAGTAATAAGCCCTCGTTTGAGAGCTTTTCAACGATGTATCATAAGATGTACTTATTTTCATTGGTTCCAGGGTTATAGCCAAATAAAATTTTAATTAATGAAATATTTGGATGGGGAAGGCATGTCGGTTCGAATCAGACTTAATCTCCTTTGTTTTTAACTACTTTTTTTTTTATCTAAATGTATTGATTTATGAATAATTATTATTATTAACCTCTCATTGCAAAAAAAAATTATGATAACAAAAAAATTCAGTAACAAAAAAAAAAGAAAAAAATATCAGAACTTTTTGATGAAATAAAACTTTATGTACTTTTCATTAAAAAAAAAAAAAAAATGTGTATATATAATTTAATAGGCGTACAAGGAAGTTCGGTGTTGTCCACATCGATTTTTCACAGCTAGTTTCAAAAATGGTATACATTACACCTCAAGCAAAGGTCTCATAACTAAAAATATTTCGTTTCGAGAGAGAAGAGTTTATGAAATTTGTTTTTTTAGTATTTCATTGTTGAGAAATTTGTTAAAAGTTACTGTAGACCACTTGGAAAGGATAGAGTTGTATTCTAACCTACCCTTTCCGTTTTTCTTTTCTTTAATTTTCTGGTAACCTCCGGGATCACCGTTAATTTGCTTCAGAGAATTATATGAATGATTTGTAGCGTGTGTGAAATTACTATGCCTGCCCGGGATTCGAATCAGGGACCTCCGGATGAAAGGCCGAGGCTACCACTCGCGCCGCGGAGGCCGGACCTTTCCGTTTAACATTTTAAGTGCCTCTCTCAGGTGTCCCTTGACTAGTTGGGGTATGAAGATTTCATAACGAAAAATAGGACCTTTCAAAATCGGAACATTCGCTAAATTCCATTTTTCTTCGTTCATATGTTGAAAAGTTGTTTTAAATTTTGTCATACTTTGTAACACAATTTTTTTTTCTCGTATATAAATTGTGTGGTGGATGTTCTATCTTTTTGGGGCCTGACTTAACAAAAAAAAAAAAATCACATCTTATCAGCAGAATTGATAATGATTTTTCTCAACATCTGTTTTATTAAAAAAGAGAGTTTGAAGTCGAATCTTGTAAAAAGAAATGTGTTAGTGGGGTATATTTGTAAAGAAGTTCAAGTTCATTTAATTTCATATTAAAGAATTGTGTGCGGAGTGTAAAATAAACTCATAAGAAAGACAAATATTAAAATTAAAAGATTTGTATACAACAAAAACAAACGTGGAACTGCCATATTAAACCAGTCAGATACGACTGTTAAAAAAATTAATTAATTGTTCATAAGGTTTGGATTATCAATTCAGATTTTTTAGAAATATAAACACAATTATAAGTATTGAAAAATGAAAGCACGTGATTTATGAAATTTGTTAATCTGAATAAAATATAATGGTAAATTTATTAAAAGTTATAAATGATATAATATGACGATAATTATGTAAATTCATCTTCTAATTTAAATAATTTATGTTCGCTGAAGTTTATATTAATTAAAATGATTTACTAAGTTATAGTTCTAGTTTACTTTATTACACTTACGGTGGTTTTTTTTAAACTATAAATTAAAATTTCTTCATAACCAAGTCTGTAATCGGTTAGAATAAAAATATACTGCACTGCAGATTTTTCGAGTTTGACTTTATGAAGTTGTATTTTCACAAAGAGAAAATAAAATGAGGATTCCTTTGGGGGTTTCATCATCTTCTGTTTAATGTTTGTTCCACTTTTATTTTAATAACTTTTTTCATTTACATATAATTTTATACCTTCCTTTATATATTTCTTATTTATATTAATTACGGTCTAATTATTTTAATATTAGCCTAATTAAATGAAACTTAATTGTAGAAATTTAAATTATTTCGCTTCAGCTATTTTACTTTTAATTTGAAGTATTTTCTGTATAAATTTATTCTTATTGAAAAAATCTGATGTGGACACCACATGACTTCCTTGTACGCCTATTAAATTACATATACATATTTTTTGCTGCACTTCATTTAAACTTATTTCATTTGATAGTGAAATACGATCCTCCAGTTCTTTAATTAAGTGGACAGTTACACAATTGCTAAAATATTAGTTTTTTTAACACCAAATATTTATACAATTATTAATTCAACCAACTTATCTGAAATATTAGGTTAGAGTAAAAGTCCCTTTACTACTCTTTAAATAAATGTAAGTCTTATTTCTGTTTAATATTATGTTTTTTAAATTATTATGATGTAACCATCAACAAAATGAAAACAAAAACGAAACAGGAGAAGGTTACTAAATTTTATAGCTATATTTATAATCAAGTAGACTGAAACAAATGCATAAATAAAAATAATACGATTCTAAATTGTAATTTTCAATTAATATTAAATAATCAGACGTTTCACCAGATTTGATGTGGAGAGCACATGACTTCATTGTATGCCTATTAAGTTACATATACACATTTTTAAAAGTACATAAAATTTTATTTCACTAATAACGTCTGATTTAAATTTTTTTTTTAAATTGCTTTTATTGTATTATTATTTATTGTAAAAAAAAACGTCTTTTACAATCAGAGTTTAATAATTATTAATAAATCAATATATGCTGCCGGTGATTGGACAGGGACTCCCTTAGTGTTCCGAGCGAACTTCGATGATGAGGGGGGTAAAGAAAGACCGTTATCCCGGTGGGGGGATCTCTACGAGGTCTATCTTAGAAACATGGCGATTATTTAAAGACCGAGTCCCGGGTGTTTGGGGAGGGGGGAATGTCAGTTCTCGACTAGGCCGTTTGAGGCGATGGCACCCCCTGGAGCCCATCATGCTTGGTTTCGGGTCTGGCTCCAGGGGGGATAAAAACTGATGAACTCAACAAAAAAAAATCAATATATTTAAATTAAAAAAAAGTTAAAAAGAGAAGAACAAGAATAGATGTAAAGATCAGTAAAACATCAAACCAATTTACCATTTACCAATTTGCAATTGTAAAACATCAGCAATTTTAATTTTATTGCCGTCAAATTAAATAGTAAACTTTTATCCCTGAGATAATCTAAATATTTTAAAACGAGTACTTTTATAATATTTAGAAGAATGGTTTTTTTTTACAAAAACCATATTAAGATAAATAAAATTTATAAAATTGAGTTTATTTATTAAAATAATGTTAGTATCTCAACCGGTGGAATTTTCGACCATTCTTATTGTGAACACAATTAACTTCCATCTACTAACCCGATTCTTAAATATAAGTAATTTGTGCTTATTTTTTATATTAGAGATTTCCTTATACACTTTACTAAAAATTAATTCCTTTTGAAAAAAAAATATACTCGTGTATGAAGTGATTACCCGTAATAGATGGGCTCTGTTTTGATATTTTTGGAAGGTGTCCAACAAATCAGTTTAAAATGAAAAATGTTTTATTACTGCCAAAATGAATTCTATAGTTAGGTGTAATTAAAATCTCACATACATTCTTGACATCAGGTAAACTGATGAAAGTCAATTAATTTAAGGCATCTAACCGTTTCTGTGGAACAGTTATGATTGCTATTTTGAGTGTTTGGTTCAGGATTTAGATTGTTTTGGAATTCTTCCAGCCTATTTTTACCCCCTATAATCTTAAAAAGTTTGTTGACTCATTTATATTTTGTTGCATCTTTATGTTGACAAATTTTTACTCTTTATTTTTTATTTATTTGTTCGAAATAAGGTTCATTTTTAATGAATTTTATTAAAAAAATAAGTTTCCGTAGCAGAAATCTTTTCTTATCAATATAATTTTAAAATTATTCATTATGCATTCAGTTTTTTATCGACTTTTTGAAAGAAAAAAAAATACGGTATTACTTTCGGTCTCATGAAGAGACCGAAAATGGGGGGGGGGGAGATTGAAATTAATTATTTTTATGTTTTGAGGTATGAGGAGTACAAAAATACCATTCATGTATAAAGTTTTGTGGCTATAAATCTCATTGAAATTTAGGTATGCTTCAGTAGTGTATCTGAAGTCTACATGTGAGAATTTGATGAAGATAGGTTGAGTCGTTCTTCAGTTACGCTAGGTCAACAACAGACAATATAACCTCAATTAGAGGTTATGTTGACTATGTAGTGTGCATTTTTCCTGCGCGCTTATACAGTCAGTCATATTGATAAGTGAGTTGAAACTTGATGCTTGTGTGTAAGGTTTACTGATTAATCCAACCGGTAACATCAAGTTGTGCATCTCCTTTTTTGATTGAATCGACTGAAACAAAAGTAACCAAAAAAGCCCAAAATCAAAAAAAAATTGGATTTTGGACTTTTTCTTGACTACAGTAATTAGCTCTCATTGAGAGCTTTTTATCATAAGTGGTACTTATTTTCATTGGTTCCAGAGTTATAGCCAAATAAAAGTTGAATTAATGAAATATTTGGATTTTACAGGAGGGAGGGACATCGGTTCGAATCAGACATCTCATTTTTTTTTTAACTTTTTTTTTAATTTAAATTTATTGATTTATTAATAATTATTAACCTTTGATCGTAAAATATTTTTACGATAAATAACAATAAAAATAAAAAAAATAGAAAAAATATCAGAAGTTATTAATGAAATAAAATTTTATGTACTTTTCATTTTTTTTTTCAAAATGTGTATATGTAATTTATGAGGCATACAAGGAAGTCATGAGGTATCCACATGAAATTTTTATAAACTTATTTAAGTTTGTAAAAAAATGCTATTTATATCTATTTAATAATATTAATATTAATAATAATAAATATATAAATACAGGGTGTCCCATATAAAACGCAACCCATCAATCACTCATCCATGAAATTTCAAAAGTCAAGCTTACTCCCTTACTCGTTACTTAAATGGACCCTTCCAACATCTGAACATCGCGGCGACGCAGTAGAACACTACCGATAGTAACAACAATGCAATCATAACGTTTAGTGTATTGCTAGAGATAAGATGGTGTTTTCGCTAGATGAACGTGTTTTCATTGTTGAGTCGTACTTCAGTACGAAATCAGTGGTTGCAGTGCAAGATTTGTTTCGCCATAAGTACCCAAATAAACTAGCTCCTAACAAAATATCAGTATTAAGTTTAGTTGCAAAATTTAGAGAGACTGATTCTGTTAATTACAAGGAACACAAAAGATCTGCGTCAGTGTTGAATACAGATACAGTCACTGAAATCAAAGACCGATTACTCGCCTCGCCAAATAAATCGATCAGACGTTTGTCTGCTGAAATTAATTTGTCTAAATCAACCGTTCATCGGGCGACCAAACAATTACAATTACGACCTTATCGCATTCAAACGGTTCATCAACGTCTTGAGCCCGACAAAGAAAAACGGCTACAATATTGTCAACGGTTCCGTCGATTTCTGCGTGAGGGAAATAATGTTATGGATTCGTTATTTTTCACAGATGAAGCACGGTTTCATTTGGATGGCTACGTAAACAGCCAAAATAGTAGAATTTGGAGTGCTGAAAATCCCCACGTTTATCACGAAAAACAATTACACCCGCAGAAGTTGGGCGTGTGGTGCGCGATATCGCGGAAGAAAATAATCGGTTCTATTTTTTTCGAGTACACCAACGATATCAGGATATTTTATTTCAGTTCATCGCACTCTTGGAAGAGGAAGACAGATACTGCTGGCTGCGGGATACAACGTGACGGTGCGACATCGCACTACGCAAGTTCAACTTCTGATTTCGTTGAGGAATTCTTTGGTAATCGTGTTATCGAGGCTTGTGGCCACCAAGAACTCCAGATTTGACTGCGGCGGATTTTTTTCTACGGGGTTATCTCAAAGAAAAAGCCTACAGCAACAAACCACGAACACTTGAACGATTGAAAGTCAATATTGAACAAGCTGTATTAAATATCCAGTCACAAACTTTGAAAAAAGTTACAAGAAACGCTGTAAAAAGAATTGAAGCTTGTATTCAAGAAGATGGCGGCCACTTCCAACATTTACTCTAAATGTAAGGTAATGGATGGTAATAATAAAAATTACATTTACATTTACACATGCCTTTTTATTACTTCAATACCTACCAATATAAGGTGGTTGGGTTGCGTTTTATATGGGACACCCTTTTATATATATATATATATATATATATATATATATATATATATATATATATATATATATATATATATATATAATATAAATATTTAATTTAATTATTAAATAGAAATATTCCTTGATTTTTAAAAAAAAGTTATTTTTAATTTTAAGAAAAATAATTAAAATTAATTTTAAGATGATTTGCAAAGCTATTAATTATAAAAATTGTGAAGAGGTAATTTAAAATAAATTTAGTCACTGAAAATTTTAGTAATGAATTTATTTAGTTCGCTGTTGTTTTTTTGAACAGTATGTTGGGAGTGATTTGTGTCTCATGACTCCTGAGGTACTTAGTTTCCAGCATTCAACAGGTAATACTAATAATTTGTTAGTTTCGATAGAGAACACACACATCCACACCCAATATACCTGCGCTGGATATCCGGAGGCTTTTATTTGTAATCAGAATCTAACCATTCTGATATTCAAATTAATTTTTGCATAAGAATTGAAGAAAATCTTTAAATAAATTGTAGATAAGAAAAATATGTTACCGCTTCCAGAGATCCTTGGTTTACGATCAGTAGTACTCTTTTTTTCGTATCTCTTAATTCTTTTTCGTTTTTTGTAAAAACACCGTAGTTTCTCGTTTTAAAGTTGGAATTGAAAAATAATAAGAAGAAAATAAAAATTTAAAGATAATAAAATGTGGTTAAAAACAGTAGTTTAAAAACATATTTAAATTTTGTTTTTTCAAGTGTGTGCCAAATTATAGGTGGGTAAATTGTTTTCTAATATGATTTTGGTATTAAAGTAGATAGTTTTAGAACTGAAAAAAAAAAAATTTAAAGTTTTAGTCGTTTTTTTTTATTACATTTTTCAAGTTTATTTCAAATAATTAATTTGTGAAATGTTTTGAGACATTTAAGTGATAAAGCTTTGTAAAAAATTAAAATATGACATCATAATGATCATTCGTTTATCTGGATTTTTGTTTAGTTATATTTCAGTTTTAAGTATCTGGTTAAATTTTTATTTTATATAAAACTTCTTGCTCTTAAATTATTATACAGTCGCTTTGAATTTGGTGTAAGGAAAGACTCGCAAGAACTTCTTTTCCCATTTAAAAAAAAAATTGATACATTCTTTATGTCTGTCTATCTCATTCTACATCTTCATCTCATTTTGTTTTATAAGTTTACTACAGTTGTAGAGGTGACCTGCTGTTAGTATTCCTTACATCTGTCCTAAGTAAAAACTATAATCAGTTACTCTTCCTGTTTCTATTTATGCTTATCTGTCTGGCTATCGGACAGACAAGATAAAGAGGAAGTTATTCGTATCTGTCTGTTGGATAAAACGTACATGCAGCTTCCTCTTTTTCTCCTATTGCTGTACCTACCAATCAGAATTACTTATGAAAATACCATAGGCTGGTGTTCATGATCCTCAGGCGTTAAATTTGATATTGTGTGTTCGTGTGCGCGCGCTTCCGCATGTGTGATAAAAATTATTTTTGAATAATCTCGATTTTCATATACTTTGCATAGTACAAACTGCTCTATAATTATTAAATTTAACGTTCTTTACTTGCATAACTCGTCAGAAGCATTCCTCCAAATATTTTATGTAGAAGTATATTTCAAAGTCCTTCTTAATTGTTAATTGGTTACTAACCTATATGAAAAAAAGTTAATAGTGTAAAATAAATTACAAGTCGTATAAAACCGATTTAAAACTATCGACTTCAGAACGTAAAAAGTAATACTTTTTAAAATATTATCTTAATTCTTTATCTTAGTCATCTTATTTAATAAATTAATGCTGTTAATTAATTTTTTTTTCATTTTAATTTATGAACTTTGTTTTGCTTGATGAATTAATTTACCACAGATGCTTAAAGAAGCTTATACGTGGGAATATGGAAATGAATTTTTGTAAAGTAAATAAAATGCTATTCCTGAACGGGATTCGAACCGTAATGGTACCACTTCGCTATGGAGATATGCGGAGAGGTGGAGTGGTGGTAGCTAAATTAAATTACTTTTAGTATTGAATCCTTTTTTTTATATTTTTACTTCATTTATCTATTTATCAAATGGTTATTTAAATATTTATTTATTGGTTTATTTTTACGTAAAATAAGTAATACCCGAACTAATATTTCTGAAGTATTGAAAGAAAGCAACTAAGTTTTTATTTTAGCTCGTCTAACTAGCGTTCTGCTGTTCTATGTTTTTCTGGAAAAATGAGATTTAAATGATTGATTGAATACGGATTAGAATTCTCCTACAAAACCTTTCTTCTTTTTAAAACAGACCCATATTTAGGGATATCAACACAGGTTATTATTATAAACTATCCGTTGCTGTCTATCAATCTTTATTTTCTTTAAAATTTAAAAATATTACCGTGTTATCCTATAAAATAACAAAACATAAATTGGTTTTTACTGTTATTATGTAATTTATTCGTCTTATGTTTGTTTATATAATTTTTGTGATGTAAAGCGAAAGTGAACAGTGGACAACATATTGAAGTAAACGTTAGATTAAAGTAATTATTTTAATTTTAGGAGGCCTAATGACCAGATAGGTACTTAAGATGTTATGTAACCATACGACTCTCGACATGACCTATACCCTCAGCGTGGATGAAGGATCAAAGGCTAACGTCAATCCGGCATTCCGCCGACCTTCGTAGGGAAACTGTAGGATCTTAGCCTTTTATTTAATAAGTCCCGAGGTCGAATCCCAGTTAGTTCTCTTTGTATTTTTCGTTATATACAAAATCCTCATATATAAACCAACTGTTGAGCTTACATAGTGAACTATTTTTTTAATAGTCATTTTAAAAAAGGTAGATGATAATTTAGGATTATTTCTCCCAGAGAACTGCAATAAAAGAAGGTTGATCTCACCCAGAAGTAATTCAAGTCTCATGTAATTATCCGGCACCTGTACCGTTGCCCATCGGAAAAAACCTCCGTCTCCGACAAGATCAGGGGTTTTTTTTATCCGGGATAGGAGCGAAATTAACTGATTAACGAATTTGCTTTTGATCGACTGAAATAAATTATACAATAAAACTCCTTCGCTTCCAGAAATTAGAAGTCGCTCTAGAATATCCTGGAGCCTTCCCCGTAGGAATTCCTTTCCGTAGGACCGGAATCCGCTTTGTGCTGATTCCGGTCGCCACACCAACTCCTTCGTTTCAAGTTCTGAAGAATTTTACCGGCGGGTCACTGTACAATAAGTACAATTACCTAAAAGAATAAATAAGTTTATTTGCCTTCAGAATTGTATGTTTGTGCCAGTATCCAAATGTACTCTAAACTATTCAGCCAAACCTTCACCGAAGTAATCTCGTTACTTTAAATATACAGTATTTAAAAATTATCCTCTGATATTTTCATTGATTTTATTTGTAATTTTTTAATGTCAATTTATATTCTTTTTCGTTATTGTATATTAAAATCACGTAAGTAAAAATGCATAAGATTGTATTTAATAATTTAGGTTCAATTTTCTTAACATCTGGCACCTACCAGCAATTGTGAGTATTGATTATCCAAGCGCTTTCGGATTTTTCCTCCATCATCAGAGATTACTGATTAATTATGAATTTTATAGTTGTGCATATAGATTTTTATAAATGGGAATAAAATGATAAAAAAAATAAAATTATTATGTTCATAACAGTTGATTGTCAATAGTTAAAATAAGTCAACGTTAAGAGAGAAACGTCTTGTCAGTAAGATGTTTACAACTGTTATCATTATTTGATAACATTGTTTAACATGGTTGATAAGTTGTAAACATCTTACTGATCAGACGTTTCTCTTTTAACGTTGACTTATTTTAACTATTGACTGACAGCCAACTGTTATGATCATAATAATTTTAAATTTTATTTTCATTTTAATTCCCATTTATATGCACAACTATAAAATTCATAATTAATCAGTTGTCCCTGATGATAGAGGAATAATCCGAAAGCGTTTGGATAGTCAATACTCACAATTATTGGAGAGTGATTTTTATATAAATTATATTTAATAAGATTGCTTGGCCAAATATCTTTCTATTGACACTTTCTACATAGATTAAAAAAACGTATAAAATCTTTTTAAATAAATTTTTTTTCTGAAAAACACGATACGTCAAAGTGCCAAATTTTCAGTAATAATATTTCATTCATTCTTTCTTTATTAACGCATTTTAACTATTTATTTATTTGTGCAAAAACTCTGAAATACATATTTATGTTTTACAATTTTTTTTAGTTATGCCATTATTAAAGTTACAATTTAGATAATATACAATAAATATGTTATTATTAAATTACTATGTAACGTTACGAGTACGTTGTATGGAAAAAAAATTAATTGACATTAAATATTGGGTGTTGACTGAACGTATTTGATTATCTGTGAAAAATATTCCGGTCTAGTCGTCTTGTCTAGCATAATATATCATGTTGCTAACATTCTGTACACGAGATGAATTTGTAATGTGTGATTAAAACTTATAATAATCGTTACTTTATTTCTTTATCTGTATATGTGTGTGTGTGTGTGTGTGTGTGTGTGTGTGTGTGTGTGTGTGTGTGTGTGTGTGTGTGTGTGTGTCTGCGTTTGCATATTTTATATTTTTAACTGTGTAAAGAAGTAATTATAATGTAACCTACCATCATTTTTGTATGTAAAAGAAATATTAAATAGGTTTCATAATTTTTGCATATAAAAATATAATATTAAAAAATAAATAATTTTGGCTTGTGGTGTGGTAATTATTAGTTAAGATGAAACGAAATTTGTTATGCAAAACTTATTTTTATAATCTTTGTACTATTGATTATTAATGACCATACAATTATTTGTTTGTGGACTATGTGTGTGTGTATATATATATATATATATAATATGTTAATCCTTTTAGTGGTACAGTCATTATTTAGTTACAAGACCCTAGATTACATCCATGTAATCCCAAGGTATTTGAACGATGTGGTTTGCTAATTAATTTATTATATTTCTGTTTAGTGTGTTTTACTGATACATCAACCTTCTGGTATTATCCAATTTTGATTCTTTGATAATAAAACTTGAAAAATGGATGAATGTACAAAAGACCCTACCACTCCGTCGACCTCTAGGCCTTTCATCCGTCCCGGGTTCGAATCCCGGTTAGGCACGGCATTTTTCATACGCTAAAAATTTCCACTTCATACTCATATCGCAAAAGCTTTTAAACTTACGTGGTAAATTAATTATACAGAAAAATTACCTTTATGATTAACAATGTAATAGACCGTTCAAGCACAAGGTCGGGACATAAAAACGACATAGCCGATGCGATTTTATATATCGGTCGCTTCTTTGTATGTCTCTGGGCATAGACATTGTATTGCGCCCAGGCTGCTCAAAGTAGATATGGTTTATTAATAATTATTTATTAAAATTTGTTTTTGTGTCCAGTATTTTTTTCTTTTTTAATTAAATAAATCATACATATTTCATTCATATATTTTAATAAATGATACTATATTTGTTTGTTACAAAGTAGTACCGTGACTTCTTATTTATCTGGCTGGCGTGGTTTGATGATAATTTATTTTTAAAATGTGTTAATAAAATATTAAAATACTTACTACTTAAAAAACAAAAAATTCTTGCTTGTATATAATTACTTTTGCTTAATGTATATTTCATCACAAAAGCTTGTACAAGGAAATACGGAAATGGAATTTTTAACGTATGAAAAATGTCTTGCCTGACCGGAATTCGAACCCGAAATCCCCGGAGGAAAAGCCGAGACGCTACCACTCCGTTACGGAAATCGGCGTGGATCATTTAATATATAACATTTTTTGTAACATATATCATTTGTTTCGATATTATTTTGGATTAAATCAAACGAATTATAAATTCGTTATTTGTAAGAAATAGAATTATTACATTCTACCATGTCGTCCCATGAAAGGGTGCTGGGTCGATAATTTTTTTCTTTTTCGTTTCAATCGATGGGGTACGTTAGATCAATAACTTTTTTGTGTTCTGTGCCTTTCTTTTAGCCCAGTATTGTTCATTCTTTCCGATCTTACTTCCCTTTCTTCGGAAAATTGTATCTTACGTTTGGTTTTGATTTTGACTTGAATCCTCACTTTTTTTGTTCTTGGTTATTGTTTTGTCCAGGAGCAAATGTTTTTCCTTGATTTAGAGTGCTATTCGATCTTTTTATATTTGGTTGAACCAATCTGGTTTGGTTGTTTTAGTTATGGAAATAAACAAAGATTTGTTTGGTTTGCTTGTACGTGCTAATTCTGAAGATGTGTCCGTAGAAGTCGATTCTTCTTTTTATCATTGTGTCTGACAATGTTTTTGTATTTTTGGTGTAGGGTTTCGTTTTTGATGCGGATTAATTCATTGTTTTGGAATTTGGAGTTTAGGATTTTTCTTTAAAATATCCTTTTTTGATCTCCGGTCTTTCGATTGGGTCATAGTTGGTGATGGATGATGTTTCGGCTGCATACAGGGCTTCCGGTTTTATTATCATGTTGTAGTGTTGTACTTTTGCATTTCAGGATAGAAATTCTTGTTTTAGGTTTTTTTTGGTGAGTTGAATGGCTAGTTTGAGTCTTGTTTCTTCTGGTTTCCATTACCTTTTTCTCAAGGCATTCCAGCTGATGATCCATTCTCCAGTTATTTAAATTCTTTGAATATTTCTATCTTTTTTTCTCCAATTTTAAGGTGCCTTGGTAGATTTTTGATGTTTGTTATTAATTTGGTCTTTTCGAAGAAGATTTTGAGACCTATTTTCGTTGCTTGTGTTTCAAGTTCTAGAGTCTGTTCTTTGGCTTCATCCCATGTCACAGCTAATAGTAGAACCATGTCACCTGCGAATGCTAAGCAGTTGTATTTGATACTTTTATTTTTTGTTCCTAGTCGGATTCAATTGCGAATCTTTTGGTTCCATTCTCTTGAGTATACAATTATCGATAATTTTATTTACATGGTTTTCTTTTTTTAATGAAATATATCATTAATTCTGATTCAAAAAAGTAATAATGACACGTACCTTACTTTTAAATTTTAATAAATAAAACAATTTATTTATTCTGATTAATTAGGTGACATCCACCAAATACACGGTAGGCGTGGTTTGTTAATCGATTTATAACTATTCTAAAGATTTTTACAGAAATACATCACGTCTAATTACGGTTTATCTCTCTTTACATATTTATTTCAATGCATATATTAGTTTTTAACTTTCATAAGTAAGATTAATGTATTTTAAACTAATTAATATATTTTGTAATTACCCTAATGAATTGTGTATTTAAAATGAGTTAATAATGTGTAAATATTTTAGATGTGTCAGTAATTAAAAAGTATTGTTGTTATGTATTTACTTTTTATTATTCTTTGGAAGACATTTATAATATTTGGTTTAGTTTTTGATTAACTGTATGGATTACAGGTTTCAATTATTTTCATTATCAATATAGTAAAATCGTACTTACTTTTTTGCCATAAAAACCTCCTTTTTTCATCATATTAAAAAAAATCTCCTTTTGTAAACGGCGTAACTTGAGTACGAAGTTTATACAGCTAGTCAGTACAATAAGATTCCACTTTTCCTCCACTTTTACTTTTATGTTGTCCATTTATTTTCTCCCCTCATAATGTTGCTCTTATAGTTATTTGTTTCTTACCTGGGCTTATTTTTCATTGTGTCTTCTTTATATATATATAGACCACGTTCGTCTCTTACGGTATTCTTACATAGTTTTTTCTATATCAGTCTCAAAATTTTGAGTATCAGTTTTAATAATGTTTGTGTTTTATTATCTAATCATTAGATGTAATTCTTAAATATATAATTTTTAATAAAGAGTAGTGTGTAAAATAATATAAAAACTTTTCCAAAATCGAATTTACCAAGATAAAAATTTCAAAACGTATTTCCTACGAAAGAGATTGCTAAACAAACGTGAATTGCGTATCAACCAACCTTGTAACGTGCATTTAAAATTAAAAATGAGGATTTCCTAACAAAGAAATTAGATTTTCTCAGAAAAAAGAGCGTGAGAAGAAAAAAGTATTTTTCTTTCCTGGCAATAACTATAAGGGAAAGATAAAAAAATAAAAAACCTATTGAATATTTTGTAAGGATATATGTATATTGGCTTGTATTTTAATAAATTAAATATTCTTATGAAAAAATGTATTAAATAAATGTATTTATAACATTTTATCAGAAAAAACTATGCCATTTATGAATGCAGCCACAAAAATCTTTTTTTGAAGATCACATGTTTCAGGTGAATTTTATCTCTGCGTAGACTTTCTCAGTGAAACTCTACACGGTTCGACGCCACATTTCAACAGAAATTTCAGCAATTGTTCGTATCTTGGCTTTTAGTTTCTCTGTCGTAGCAGGTCGAGTAATATATACTTTGCTTTTAAGGTAACCCCACTAGAAGAAATCGAACACCGACAAATCACGAGAGATCTGGGATGCCGTGGAATGTCATAATTTCTCGAAATTATACTGTCATCAAACGATTGGCGTACAGCAGCCATCGATATTCTATATGGTGTTGATCCATCGTGTGAAATCTAACGTCTTCAATAATTTGTGGATATGTCTGCAATCTTTGCTCAACAAAGACTTTCAGCACGGTGATGTGTATAGATCTGATATGGATGTAGTCGTGAACAATCTTCGTTTTAAAAAAAATAAGGGCCTATTGTGTCATACGATGATATAGCATACCACACGGTGACCTTATTGCTGTGTAGTGGGCGCTGGTATTGCTGTATAAGAAGGATTCTTTAGTGCTCAAAAAAAGAAAAAAAAATTGAAAATTTCGTTTATTAACAAATCTGTTAAGGTGGAAATGGGATTTTTGTTTTGTTTTAAGAGGTGGAGTAACCTCTTTACGGGCGCCTGGGCAGTGTCGGGCTTGCTAACAGGTTCCGCAAGATGTTATTAAATGCGTAAGTGTTCCTGCGCACTACCGACTAAACCTCCACCCCTGGCTACCCACCCTTCCTGGTACAGCTGTTGTGCATTACTTCTGGAAGGGGGGAATACGCTCTCACACATATTCAGACACCACAGTCAACAGACACCGACCCTCACACCCACAAAATTCCAAACATCAGACTAAAATCTCACCACACTCACGAGATCCAATAATTACTCAGAATACATACCTCACGCCGCACACTCCACACATCACATCAAAGGTGATTGGATAGAATATCCAATCACATAAACAAACATCATACAGACAATCAAATACTACAGCATACTTACCTTACGGGTCACCATCGGTCGCGGTAGCGGAGTGCCCACGACCTCATCGCACCCAGGCGACCCGCACACGTACAAGGAACACCTAGGCTCTCATCCTCGTGTCTGACCGACCCCGCACTCTCTGACGACCCCTTCTACCTGGAAATGGAAATCTGGAAATGGGCTTACCCGACGTCTATAGTTTGTTAATAAAAATATTGTTCTCGTTTATCTTTACAACCATTCGTTCACAGAATTGATGGTACATTATGCGATCATTTGTTTCAGTTTCTGGACGATGTGCAACTTGTACTGATGATAAAGTAAACCCTGCAACAGTATCTTCGAACACTTTAACTGCTGTAAAGACCTTGCATGACGACGAATTGAACGGTGTGGGCTCCTTATGACAGCAGCTTCAACAACTCGATTTTGTTTGACACACGAACGGTTACGGTTCGCACAGGGTTTCGTTTTCATTGCTGAACCTGTTTTCTCAAAAATACATATCCATCAGTTAATTGCATGTGCTGAAGACACTTACACGATGGTAGTGTCCTAAATTAAACTGGCGGCGAAATTTTCTACGCGCAGTCTCCACACACTGTTATAATTTAAAAAAATAATACTTTGATGGCAAAAGCACGTTCCAAGTATCCATGATAACAAAATGGCAAGATGGCGTGAGCTGCAAGTTATGTCGTGAACTGCAATTACTTTGTATCGCCGATTGCCAGAGCATTAAAACTTGAAATTTAGCTCAGATATTTCTTCTATATTTGGACAAGTGATGCCATTAAAGTTTGAATTTAATTAGACATGGGAGGGGAGTTTACAATTGGAATTTACATTTATTACTAAAATTTATAAACGATGAACATTTTACTCAAATTTGATCTATATTCTTAAATTATTGATTAATAGATAGGAATATATAAAATATTTTAAGACCGAGATCATGCGTACAAGTTAAGTCTGTAAAAAGGTAACTTTAACATTTTCAAAAATGTCAATGTGCAGACAGACATTTTGGTTTCTAATTTTCCAACTGTTGGAAGTTTAATATATTAATATACTATTATAATAGACCAAATTTATGGGTACCCGTTATCTTTTGTTTTTATTTCTCGACATAACAAAAACCAGGACGTATGTATATTTTGTGTTTTCAAAATTGATTAATGTCTCTGATACGGATGATATATAATAATAAAATTTTCTATATTGAGTTGTATGCAAAGCCCTGATGCTATTACATTTTTATAAAATCGGACCGGTGGCTGGGATGATTCCCTTTTAGTACATGACAGGATTAAATACACCGAGGAAAATTTTGTAACCATGTTAATAACTTTTTGTTAAATCAATTATTGTGGTTAAACGTACATATACGCCGTACATACCAGTTGTTTGTCCAATTCAAAGGGACACGTGATGTGGGAAATTTTTTCTGGTTGATATTGACCCTGGAGTTTGGCGGATATTCGGTGGGGTGTTGTAGTATTACGGAGGAGATAGGTAGCGAGTGAGTTGAGGGCTACAGGGAAGAATGTGATTTGCGAAAACACCGATCGTAAACTTTATTGCATCCTTGTCTATCTTTCCCCTCCAAGAATTTTTTTCTTAAAATACTACCCGGTTAGATTATCTTGCACCTAAACAAAACTCATAAATTTAATTAAAAAATATTGTAATGATTAATATACAAAATAAATTTTCTTTTAAATAACGAATTATTAAAAATATGTGATGAGTACATCTCAAAAAATAGAACTTTTATGGATACTTTTAGGTTTTATGCGTTTTTTTTACGCCCATTTTATTTTTAAATAAAACTGTTAAGAGAGGTCGTAAAGTATACAACGTAAAACATCGATAAGTGTTTAGAATCGTTTAAAGTTTTAACACATGGCTTTAATATATTTCATTTATTGTATTTTCCACTTTCTGAAGGATAATTTTATTTCATATTTCAGCTTTACATAACAAAACTCATTTTTTAGAGGAAGTGATATCACCTTATTATTTCATATTATTCATATCCGTTTTTACTTCCTTGTACGATGTAAAGGAAGTATTGTGATCGCCAAAAATTTTAGTTTCCAGATTTCAACGGAAATATCTATTTTGACCATCTCTGAATCCATTTTGACTAGTTCTAGCGTGACATCTGTACGTACGTACGAATGTATCTCGCATAACTCAAAAACGATTAGCCGTAGGATGTTGAAATTTGGATTTAGGACTGTTGTAACATGTAGCTGTGTACCTCCCCTTTTGATTGCAATCGACTGGACCAAAAAGTGTCAAAAAAGCCCAAATTCCAAAAAAAAATTGGATTTTAAACGTTTTCTTAACTGTAATAATAAGCCCTTATTGAGAGCTTTTTAACGATATATCATAAGTGGTACTTATTTTCATTGGTTATAGAGTTATAGCCAAATAAACGTTTAATTAATGAAGTATTTGGATCTTATAAGGGGAAGGCACATCGGTTCGAATCAGACATCATCTTTGTTTTTTTTTTTACCTTTCTTTTAATTAATTATATTGATTTATTAATAATTAATTATTAACCTCTCAATGTAAAAAAATGGTTACGATAAATAATAATTCAATAATAACAATAAAAAAAAAAAAAATTATGAAAAAATATCACACGTTATTTATGAAATAAAATTTCACGCATTTTTAAAAATGTGTAAATGTAATTTAATAGGCGTACAAGAAAGTCATTCGTTATCCATATAAGATTTTTATATGACAGAATTTTTAATGAACTTTTAGTACCATCTCTGTCTCTTCTTCCTATATTTTTTTTTAAAGATACATTTGCTTATTTGAATATTAAATATGATTAATTGATTAATATAGTAGAAGCATAATTAAGGAATATTATAATAAAAGTATTAATAAAATATCGGGGATGTCAAAATATCTCCTCATATTTTTAAGATTTCAAAATAAACTCAAAGCTTTGAAATAAATTTGAAAACAAGATTACACACTAAAACGTTGATAATTATTTAAATAAGGGATTTCAAATAGTTGTTCAGCAATCGGAATTATTTAAATTTATTTTAATTTTATTGTCGTTGATTAGAAAACCGCCGCCAGTAAGAAACTAAAACTCAAGGAATTTACTTTTGATAAAAAGAAAAAAAAACAAAATGAAGTCAGATGAATTTAAAGGAAATGTTACTGAATGTGAGCTCTTTGAAATGTGGGAATTTGTGTTATTTTTCAATTCTGTTTTCCAACTGATTTATAATATATATTTATGAATTGAGTGAGAGTTCAATTAATAAAAATATATAAAAACTACCCATGATCACACCCATATCTCTGTGTGTGTGTGTGTGTGCGCGCGCGCTGTTTATATTTATTAATTTAATATTTCTGATATTTTTTACAAAAGTTGATTTGATTTATTATTCCATAAATGTATAGGGTTATCTAATGGTCATTCCTATGGAATTGTAATTAGGGATGTGTACACCAATACATATATGATTTAGTATGGACAGTTTTAGTATAAGAACGCGCTTGCGTGTTTGAATATTCGTGTGTTTACGCGTGCGCCACGGTATACACATAAACGTACACAGACCTAACGTCCGATTAATGTAATTGCATTACTGCCGCTTTGGTAGCTTTGTTTATTTATATAGAAACAGTAACAATGAAAGTGGAATCTCGGTCAAAATACCCGCATGTTAATAGAACAATTTCGAAGGACAAATAACATGATTACACGTAAAAAAAAGGCTTTATTCAGTATATCAATCCAATCTATCGTAACAAAATAATAGAATGAAATTTCCTGTGTTCGCAATTTCAGTAAATTAATTTATTTTAATACAAATCACAGTGCATATTTTAATACTGTTTGTATTATATATTTTTTTAAAGATATAAATATAATTACACTTATTAATTTACTAATAAATTATATTATGATTATATATTAGGTTATACATTTTGTTTTTTTAATGATATTTATAACCTAATTTTCTCATATAAAGCTTATCTATTGATGACACGGAGAACGCTTTCTGATTCAGTAGTAGCCTAACAAATCACTATTATTATACACTTTCAAATATGATATAAATCAGGTTAAATATGATGAAACGGTTCAATTAACCGTACGTACTAGAGATATTAAAAAAAAGGCTACATCAATAAATTTTCACATTTCTACTTTTCCCGGCTTTAATCTGGAATAACAGAAAGTGGAAAGTAGAAGTTAAAGACTCTCGGTCAAAAAACTAAGTGAATTTTAGCACTTTTCGATATTTCAAGTTAATGTTTGTTCAAAAATACTAAAAGCGTAGTTACAGAAATGTCAGTGTATACTGATATTTGGTTTTATATCTCGTAAACGCTTTGAATTAAAAAAAAAAATGTATAGTTGTAATGTATATTAAAAAAATCTGATGTGGAAACCACATGATTTCCTTGTACGCCTATTAAATTGCATATACACTTTTTTTTAAAGTGGAAAGTGTATAAAAGTTTATTTCATTAATAACTTCAGATATTTTTTCATATTTTATATTTATTGTTATTGAATTATTATTATTGTAAATTTTTTTTACAGTCAGATTAATAATTATTAATAAATAATAATTTAGTAATAAATAATAATAATAAAAAAAATTATTATCAAAACTTAAAGAGAATTCAATTGTGAGAAAATTGATGTAATAAAGTCTATGAAAAACAAAGAAAAACTTTTATTATTAAAAACTAAACAGAAGAAAACTTAACAGAAAAAATTTTATGAATTTATAAAAATTAAAAACATTTTTTTTTCAGTACAATAGATTTAGTCCTTTGAAAACTAAATTGATAAATAAATGGTTGGAAATTCAAATGTTGACATCGTTGCACTTTTTCAGCTCGTTTCCTTACATTTTCTGTCGCCAACTTAATGATATCGACGCGTTCCTTGATGGGGGCAATAGCATTGAGAATGCGAATGATCAGTTCATCGTGTGTCTACATTTTGCTTGTATACCTCGCATTTCTTACATCCCCATACAGTAATCTAAGGGAGTAAGGTCTGGTGATATAAGTGGCCAATTCACCGGGCCTCTACGTCCAATCCATTTACCAGTAAATCTTTCATCTAAGAATCGTCTTACTTCATTCGTGAAATGTGTTGGTGTTCCATCAAGTTGACAGTACATTTCAATTCGTTTCACCAAATAAAAATTTTCAAGTACTGTAAGAAATTCATTGTTCAAAGAATTCTAGATAATTTTTCTCCGTGACATGTTTTTTAGTACGAAATAGTACATTTATTGTTAATTAATAATATAAACCGCTAAGAAAACATCTATTTTTACAAATTCATTCTATTTTTCTTTTAAGTTTTCTTCTCTTGTGTTTTTAATAATAAAAATTAAGCTTTTACTATAGACTTTATTACATTTATTATAGAATTAAATTCTCTACAAGTTTTGATAATAAAATTTACACATTTATTATTAGTTGTTTAACCCTTAAATACTACATATTTTTTTTACCCAGTTGGGTATTACACCGAGTGAAAATTTAACCATCGGTTAATTAAAAGAAAAAAATCTGATGTGGACAACACATGACTTCCTTGTACGCAAATTAAATTACATATACACATTTTAAAAGTACATGAAATTTTATTTCTTTAATAACTTTGATATTTTACCTTTTTTTATAGTTATTGATTATTATTTATCGTAAATTTTTTTACAATTAGAGGTTAATAATTATTAATAAATCAATATATTTAAATTAAAAAAAAAGTTAAAAGAAGGAAATGAAATCTGATTCGAACCGATGTGCCTTCCTCTTATAAGATTCAAATATTTCATTAATTAAATTCCATTTGGCTATAATTCTGGAACAAATGAAAATTAGTACCACTTATGATATCACTGAAAAGCTCTCAATGAGGGCTTATTACTGCAGTTAAAAAAATTCAATTTTTTTTTTAATTTTAGGCTTTTTTGGACACTTTTTGGTTCATCGATTGTAATCAAAAGGGCAGGTGCACAGCTAGATGTTATAACAGTCCTAAATCCCAAATTTCAACATCCTACGGCTAATCCTTTTTGAGTTATGCGAGATCATACGTACATACAGACGTCACGCCGAATCTAGTAAAAATGGATATTTCCGTTGAAATCTGAAAACCAGAAATTTTTCGCGATCCCATTACTTGCTTTACTTTGTACAAGGAAGTAAAAAACATTACATTTTACACAAATGCTTATATTCAGTTATCACTTACAGAAACATTGGGAAACATGTTTAAAAAATCAAAGTAGAAGTATTATTCTAAAAAAAAAGTTAAGATTTTTATCACCAATAAAAATGGAACCAGTAAAATATATGAAGTATCACAGTGATCTTTCCGATTTTTTATCAAGGAAAGAAATTATAAATTATGTAAGTGTGGTTTATTGACAATTTTTTACATTTATTACAAATTACATCTCTAAGTCACTACAAACAAAATGATGGCAATTTGAGCTCTTAACTGAAAACATCGTCACTTTGTTGGCATTGTGACATGTTCCATGTTTGGTTCCTCTTTTTTCGCCGTTTTTTCTTCAGATTTTGGAAGGTTTCCGCTTTCCATTAACACCATTTCAATTTTTTTTCTCGAAGTGTTAAGTCCTAAAGTTTTGGTAATCAATTTTTTTTCATAAAAAGTATGGCTGTTTGCTTTCTAAGTTCGTGCAAAAAACGAAATCTTTTTTGTTTTACATTCTTTCGAGGTGCTCTACAAAATGATCGTATAAATTACCGTGTAAATTCATTATTCCATGCAGCATTTATTATCCAATAAATGCTGCTAACGGCATCCTCTAGAGGGTCTACTAGAATTATAATTCTTAACGTCTGATCAAAAACTTTACATTGAAACTCTTTAGTTTAATGTAATTTTCAACTATATCAGATTTCCTATAAGGTGATGAAATAATTTGTGCATCATATATCGATGAAACTAATAACCATTTACCCCTTTTTTGGAGAATAAGAAACAAGTTATTGTTTGTTGTGAGATTCGTGAAGAAAACTAGTAATACTGGGTGGACGTCCATTGGTGGCGATAATTTCTTTGGGAATTTCTGGTTTATTTTTTCGTAGCGTGCCAACCTGGTTTTCATTATTGACAAAAATGGAATCGAATTAAACCAGTTGTCGGTTTTAATATTTGAATTGATTCCATGGATCGGTTTTCACGTTTCTTTCACACCATATTGTGACAGAGGTTCCTCGGTTAGATTTTTTCCCTGGGAATGCTTGATCCCAAATATTTAGAGTGTAATTCACCCGTGTACACCAGTTTTATTCCATATCTTTTTTTTTGTATTCAGTCATTTGACTGGTTTGATGCAGCTCTCCAAGATTCTCTATCTAGTGCTAGTCGTTTCATTTCAGTATACCCTCTACATCCTACATCCCTAACAATTTGTTTTACATATTCCAAACGTGGCCTGCCTACACAATTTTTTTCTTTTACCTGTCCTTCCAATATTAAAGCGACTTTCCAGGATGCCTTAGTATGTGGCCTATAAGTCTGTCTCTTCTTTTAACTATATTTTTCCAAATGCTTCTTTCTTCATCTATTTGCCGCAATACCTCTTCATTTGTCACCTTATCCACCCATCTAATTTTTAACATTCTCCTATAGCACCACATTTGAAAAGCTTCTAATCTTTTCTTCTCAGATACTCCGATTGTCCAAGTTTCACTTCCATATAAAGCGACACTCCAAACATACACTTTTAAAAATCTTTTCCTGACATTTAAATTAATTTTTGATGTAAACAAATTATATTTCTTACTGAAGGCTCGTTTCGCTTGTGCTATTCGGCATTTTATATCGCTCCTGCTTCGTCCATCTTTAGTAATTCTACTTCCCAAATAATAAAATTGTTCTACCTCCATAATCTTTTCTCCTCCTATTTTCACATTCAGTGGTCCATCTTTGTTATTTCTACTACCTTTCATTACTTTTGTTTTGTTCTTGTTTATTTTCATGCGATAGTTCTTGCGTAGGACTTCATCTGTGCAGTTCATTGTTTCTTCTAAATCCTTTTTACTCTCGGCTAGAATTACTATATCATCAGCAAATCGTAGCATCTTTATCTTTTCACCTTGTACTGTTACTCCGAATCTAAATTGTTCTTTAACATCAATAACTGCTAGTTCCATGTAAAGATTAAAAAGTAACGGAGATAGGGAACATCCTTGTCGGACTCCCTTTCTTATTACGGCTTCTTTCTTATGTTCTTCAATTATTACTGTTGTTGTTTGGTTCCTGTACATGTTAGCAATTGTTCTTCTATCTCTGTATTTGAACCCTAATTTTTTTAAAATGTTGAACATTTTATTCCAGTCTACATTATCGAATGCCTTTTCTAGGTCTATAAACGCCAAGTATGCTGGTTTGTTTTTCTTTAATCTTCCTTCTACTATTAATCTGAGGCCTAAAATTGCTTCCCTTGTCCCTATACTTTTCCTGAAACCAAATTGGTCTTCTCCTAACACTTCTTCCACTCTCCTCTCAATTCTTCTGTATAAAATTCTAGTTAAGATTTTTGATGCATGACTAGTTAAACTAATTGTTCTGTATTCTTCACATTTATCTGCCCCTGCTTTCTTTGGTATCATAACTATAACACTTTTTTTGAAGTCTGATGGAAATTCCCCATTTTCATAAATATTACACACCAGTTTGTATAATCTATCAATCGCTTCCTCACCTGCACTGCGCAGTAATTCTACAGGTATTCCGTCTATTCCAGGAGCCTTTCTGCCATTTAAATCTTTTAATGCTCTCTTAAATTCAGATCTCAGTATTGTTTCTCCCATTTCATCCTCCTCAACTTCCTCTTCTTCCTCTATAACACCATTTTCTAATTCATTTCCTACGTATAACTCTTCAATTCCATATCTATCAAGTTTATTAAAGGATGCACATTCTGAACTAACAATGCCCCGGAATCGCAGTAGTTGTTTATCAATTGTGCATTCAATAGAGGGGGTGTAGTATTCTGCACAATGTGTAAAAAATTCATCCCAAAAATCTCATATGTGGGTGAATGGATCATTCTGTTCATGTTACTCCCGCGTAATTTTATCGTCAAACCTAAAACAGCCGGTGATAAACCTTAATCTTTCAAGGGGCGTAATAGATAAATCCAAAGATACTCTCCATACATGTGGTTGTCTTTCCTCGCCCCGCTGATATAAAGTAAGTCTAGGTTTCTAATTAGGTAACAGTCAAATCGTGAGTCTAGCTTTGTTCAACAGTGTAATTTCTTCGTTGTTTTTCAGTTTCAAAGTCTGTATACATAACAATTTTCTGAAGCACTTAATTGTCAATAAACAATTTAAATGAATCAAGTTCAGTGCTTACTTACCTTGTTGCATCTTTCCGACCATGAAGTGATCTGAAAAAATTGGATGCAGCAGTTTTTTTTCACCCAGGATATGTACTTGATCGAATGTAATTATTTTTCCCTTTGAGACCTTTTTGGGTATCAAAACATTTCTTTCAACAATATCGCACCAGCTATTTGACATTGTCTCGGGTTTTTAGAAGGGCTAATATCATATACCTCTTTTACAATTGAATCTTCCGAAGATGAAGAATCGTCAGGTTCATAACTAATATCAATCTCATTTTCCACATAATCAGTTTCAATAATGTCCTCATGTTTAGATCCTTCATTGTCTGAAGACAACTCATGTTCAGTCGTAATTAATTCGGCTAATTCCCCAGCAGTAATTTCTTTACTTTCCATAAAAAAATTAGGCATATTAATATAAAATGTTTAAAAAAACACAATGATTAAAAAAGTTGATACATTTTCAACAGGTTTCAATTACGTGATGCCCCTTAGATATTATCAAAAACAAAACTTCACCGGTGTATTTTCACCTACACTAGTATTTAAGGATTAACAAATTTATTGTACTTCAAACCTAAAAAAACGTAATTTTCGTCACCGAATTTTTCTGTTTTACATTGGATATCATGAAAACTACGGATTCAGTTATGGTACTTGTTTTATTCGTTTTCAGGCCAATAAAATAAGAAACGATCAAGCCTCTTATATAATAACTTAAAAATTTCAGTTTGACCTCATTTCACCGGGGAAACTGAAATCCGGGCGAATTTTTTCCCCTAGCTGTAACGAGATAATAAAGCGTTTTCGAACATATGTATGAACTCTTTTTCCTTATTTCAAGCTCTAGAATCAGTTCCCTTTTCTCCCCTTCCTTATTTCTTTATATTTATTCAGAATAACTGAATAAGTTTAAGTACGGTTCTTCCGTAAAGTATTTTTACTTTAAAATGTTATGTTAAATATGAAAAAGATATAATTTACAAACCACTATTTATAATTTGTATTATTTACTATAATGATCTGTAGCAGTATAGAAAAATGAATTATATGTGAAAAATGTTTTCATAAATGACGTATCAATGGAAATCGATTAACGGTAAAAGTGAATTAGAAATAGAGATATAAACATGCTTTATTATTATTTTTACTTCCTTGTATTTATCACCTTTTATTGCAAATAACAAAAAAAAGATTATCTTAATTTGTTATTTCTCAGCTTTCTAAAACGCAAACTTAATAATGTATATTAATGTATTTGTTGCAGAAAGCGTTTTTATTTATTTATTTATTTTAAAAAAAAACTTCATTGAAATCCGTTGATCCAGCCACGAGTTGTAAAGCTTTGTGTATCCGGACAAATATACCGATTAAACTGTTAAAGCTGCTTCGTTACTTCTGGGTATAAAAAATATATATATATATATAGATAGATAGATACTGGATATTTCCGTTGAAATCTGAAAACCGAAATTTTTCGCGATCACAATAATTTCTTTACTTCATACAAGGAAGTAAAAATAAGATAAATATCGAATCTTATCTCAATTTTATTAAAGAAAACTACAGTTATTTGTTGTAAATGGCAAATTAATCACAACTCAAAAGTGGATAATATAAAAATATTCTTATGTTTAAGAAGTTAAAACAAAGGTGATAAAAACTTGGTAAATTGTTTAAGAATTTACTTATCTAATTTCTAAAAAATCAAACGAATGTTTAATGAGATAATGCGGTGTAATATTTCTTAACGATCGGTTAACGTTTTTATCGGGTATTCAAAAATTAATTTCCTATTGAAAATATTTTTAGGGTTAAATGAAAATCTCTGAAAAAAAATTAACAGTAAATTCATATCGACTTTTCAAAATTTTCCTAGTTGTTAATGAGATGCATCGAATTTTGTAACGATATATAGATAATTTGGTTAAATATAAAAAAAAATTGATTTTACACTGAAAAAATTCTTCGGTTTTAATTAAAATTTCGAAAATAAATGTAACTAATTAAAATCTTAAAGAATATGGTTATTTTTCAAATGTAAAAAAAATAATTTTATAGGCTTATAGGTGAAGTTAAGACATTTCTTTAATAACGACAATTTTTTCCTTATTAAGATAGTTGCATTACGTTTATTTTCTCATGTTTATCAAGTTTTCTTTATAATCAAGAGTATTAAATTATGCAGAATAATATCAAGTATTACGTATGTTTTCTATGAAATTTTTTTTATTATGTATTTATATTACAACATGCAGTTACGAGGTCGTGATTTAATGGCACCTCGTTATCTGCGTTTTTAAAATATGGTAGAATATGAAAGTGTACTTTTATTTATAACTTTTTCTTTATAACAGAATGGTTAAAGGTTTAATTCGTTTTTTACGAGATTTAAGATTTAATGAACAAGATATCTGATTAAAATTATCTATTTGTTTGCTAAATACATATTAAGGAACTCGAATCCTTTGTTCAGTTTTGCTGATGGTGTTACGCGTAATTAAGAAATTTCTTATTTTAATGTTTCTTATCCTGTATGTTTAAAGTATATTTTTATTTATTGTTTTTTTTTTTTTTTTTTGACGTATTTCATCACGTATTTAGTTTGCGGTGCATTGTTTTCATACTATGGATTGAATGATGCGTGTGTTTGATAAATCCGTAATTTTAATTAAGTATACTCCCATTTTTTATACCATTGTTTGTATACTTTTTTGTTTCTTCATTAAAATTGTTTTTTTAAACATTCTTGTACTGAATTATCCAACTATCAATTTCTTTTTTCTCATATTAAGTTTCTTTGGAAGCTACATGTAATTTTTTCATTGCGATAGTTAGATGTTATGCGTGCTGCAAAATTAGATTCTTACTATAGCTGAAGTTACGCTTTCTTATTTACGTTATACTACCGACTACTCAGATGGGATTATATAGTTGTCATTATTATATTACGAATCATTAGTCGAATATCTAAATGTATATAACTTTTATTTTTTCAATAATTATTTTTTTCGTAATCATTCAATTTAATTGCTTGTATACCATAGTCAAGAAAACGTTATTCAGGATGTTAACTATTGTATATTATAGAATAATATTACTGGTTAATCTCTTTTTAGACGACTGACGTATATTCATAAATTCTGTTCGAACTCGTCCTGCAGGATGCCCGGTCAAGGCACTTGTAATAAATTTTATTATTGTTGTGTACCGATGTTACCGAAGTACTCTGGCGATCGAGTTTCATTTAAATGCAGTCTTTTAGATATGGCATGTCCTTTCCTTTTTCCTGTTTAGCCTCCGGGAATTACCGTTCAGGTATTACTTCAGAGGATGATATGTATGAGTCTAAATGAAGTGTTGTTCTTGTGCAGTCTCAGTTCGACCATTCCTGAAATGTGTGGTTAATTGAAACCCAACCACCAAAGAACACCGGTATCCACGATCTATTATTCAAATCCGTATAAAAGTAATTGCCTTTACTAGGACTTGAACGCTAGCAAATCTCGAATTCCAAATCAGCTGATTTGGGAACACGCGTTCACCGTTAGACTAACCCCCGGTGGGTTAAGGTTGGCATGTTTAAGATTAAACAAAAAAACTTGGTAAACTGTTATTATTACGCTTACTACTTGCGTTTCTTGTGAAGGTCTTGGTGAATATTTAATAGTTATGTTGAGTACTTCCATCAACTATTTTATAATTCTGGAGATCTTTAGATTTATTCTTATAGGAATCCTCTATCTTTCGGAATGATTTGTTAATTTCTGGTGAGAAATAAGTTTTTTAGTTGCTTTTTGCGTGTTTACGAGTTCAATTTTAAATTATTGATCGATAATGCCCTTTGATTAACGATTTTGTCTGGGATATGATACCAAAGATTTTGTGGTAGAAGCGGACGCCTTAAATCTTCCTCCAGTTGAGGTTGCATTATCTGATGTTGCAGTTCCTCCTCGTTTAGACCATTCTTTCTTATTATTCATCTCCTTTCTTTATCCTTGATCATTTTTTTCTTCTCCATTTTGGAATCCTGCGGATGGGTCGGTCAAATATTTGTTAATTTTTCGCTGAGAATTCTAGGACTTGTAGATCATGCGTATCCCAGGTATGATTTTTTCAAGAAAGTCCTTGTGGGCCGATCTGGAAGACTTTTTTCATGTTCGATGGCTGCACAAAAAGTCTATTAGGTCAAGCCAAGTTTTTTCCGTTTCCCTAAATTTAAATACACATACAGCGTATTGCGGCACATTGTGTATTATGGAACAACAATTTTAACGAAGATCTATGTTGTAGTCATTTCCTGTTCAACGCTTAACCTAATCAGGAGTTTTTTAGCTGGATATGGAAGTAATATACTTGTAAAAATACATATATGTATAAAAGTAGAAATAATATATTTCTAAAAAATGTATGTTTTATTATAAAATTTACAGTCAGCGGTAAAATCTTTATGTTTTTAAAAATTAAAGCAGATATAAACTATTAAAGGACTATATTTTATATTTTGCAAGCTTTAAATAACACAGCTCCTATCTAACTATTTTTTATAAATAAAAAATCACCACTATTTTTTTTAATTTAAAAACATAAAACTGTAAAAATTTAATGTACGAGAATAAACGAATTAGAAGTTTATATAACGTTGCTAAATTATTTGGAGAAAAAAAAAGAAGAGAACTTAGAAACTTTTGTTTCCGTTTTAATAATTCTTTCTTTGTTTAAAAGTGTGCAGTTTCGTATTTTTAAAAAAATAATGAAATATTTACAAAAAGCGTATATGTAAAACGATTAAATACTGAAAGTTTTTACTATTATAACATTTGCTGCCCTGAGAACAACCCTTGGACAGCATCTTGCCTATCTCATGCTCGCCCTCGCGGAGCAGCTGTGGTTTCAGCATCGAGGAAGAATGAGGAACAGAATAATTCTGAAATTATATCATATTTTCTTTTTTTGAATTGGAAATTGGTGATTTTTCTAAAATGATATTGTAATAGGGTGAATTGTCAGAAATTGCCTCAGAATTATCGGGAAAGTTTGGAATTAACATCTCTTCTGTCCATTTTAAGAAATATTCCACTTTCATTTGATTTCTCTAATCGCAACTTATAACGAAACAAGAATTTTGTCTGTTGACGTAATTATAATACTTGTTGAGAATAGACATACATTTTTATAACATTGAAGAATATACCATAACTTTTCTGTTTTTGGTAAAATACTTAATTTTATTCATAAAATATAACACCATAATTAAAAAATATTCAAAATATCATCCAGTAACGTAAAATAATAACTTGTATTGACATGAAAGCAGTTTGCTTCTGCGCACGAAAACTAAACTGAATGCTTTTAGTTTGGATAACAGACACCGTATTAGCCGTCGTAGTCCAAGATTCATGATTTTTTGCGGCACCTATACATATAAATGTGTTATGTATATTGTATAGTACAATGATTGATTGCAGTTGTGTATATATGTATAAATTATATATTTTTTTTTTTCAGGAAAGTTTAAAGAGAGAGGAAGTTAAAGGAAATAATCAGACTGAAGACGTGGGTGAAGAGCTCTTAAGACTAAGAAAGGTTAGATTTTTAGTGGAATATTGTTAAAAAAAATATTAATGCAACATTTTTGAATGTTACATTGCCTAAATATCTCACTTAAATTTTTAAAAAAATCTTGCTTTAAATGTATTTTTTGTATAGGGTAATAATTTGTAAGTTGGGATACGTTTTTAAGTATCCGGTGAGAAATTGTTGTTCTGTGTATACATTTTTATTTCCCCCCTCTCAATGATATGGTAGAACGTATTGGTAATTTTTATAAAAAAAAGTCTATCTTAATATCTGTAATTTACGTATTACCAAATTATTTGATAAGGGTTATAACAATACTAATTTACGTATTGAGAGTGCGAACCGCACCCATCTGTAAATAGCTTTTGTGTTACTTTAATCTCCTTATTGTAGTCTTATTGTTTATTTAATTGTTAATGTAGGCTACGTTATTTTAATTACTATGAAACTTTTCCCAATTCTTAGAGTTTTATGTAAACCATTATTAGAGTTACGAATGATTAATAAATTTAAATGGCTGCTACATTGGAATTTTTAAAGGTAAAGTTTTTAATTTATTTATATTTTAGAAGATGCGTTATTGGGTGCATGCACATCAAATTTCATTAAAATATCTCTATCCTGTAAGGTATAAATTAGACAAATTTCATAAGAGAGCTACCTATTGTAATGGGTAACATGATTCGACTTCTGGAAAATTTCGACATATCTTCTAGTTTCACATCCCCCAGATTCCAAAACCACCGTCAGCTCAAAAGTTTATATATATATATCAGTTTCTTGTGGATGCGATAACTGCCGTAATTTTGTGCCAATCACTTTCAAATTGATACATAAAATTTAGCGATCCAAAATCTCGGTCTAGTTCGTTAATGAGCAAAATCGGACCATGGGGATGGAAATGGGAGGCTTTTTTGAAAAAACAAAATATCACTATAACTTTCTTATTAAATAAAATATCAAATTCGTTTAAAGTTCCTACTATTCTTTGGATAAGGGCCTAAAACTTATCTAAGTAAAGTTTTTTGATTCACCAACCACTGGCCTAGGGGGTGGACAAAATGGGGTTTCAAAGACAAAAAAATCATCCCTTCCTTAATAGGCAATGTATCGAATCGGTTTAAAGTGGTCGTTGGGTCTTGTGCTAAACTTGTGAAACTTTTTTTCACACGCAACCATTGTCGTATTGAGTAAATTTGAAGTTTTTCTTAACTTAAAGATGGAAATTTTTTTCCCCTACTTAGCACCGGTGAATTCTACCTCCGTCTTCCAGTTTGCGGAAAGGGATTTTTTTTTTTTAATTGAAAAACAAAGTGGTGGATGGGGAAAAATGAAGCGAGAAAGGGAATTTGTCCACACTTTTTTATTTATTTTGATGTTCCAAATCAGTGTCATAAGTTGGTGCAACAACTCCCAGGACACTCTGTATAGATAGGTCTTACTATGAAATTTGCCCATTCATGCATAACCTTTAAAAAATGTTCAACAATCATTGAATCGCTGTTATCTACAAAATGAATTGTCAAATTCTTCAAAGAAGTGCGATTTGATTTCGTCGCAAAAAAAAATCGATTTGATAATTCTATGAGAATATGTCATCAAACAAAAATGTCAGAAATTTCTCAGTATAGACAGTAAAATTACTATCGTTATCATTTATGGAATTTTATCCACGCGATTAACAATATGTGTATATGGATACATCTGTTCTGTCACCTGAGAAGCCGTTATGGTTTCATTTACCCAATCGTTTTCGGTAAGTAATTTCCTTTTTGAGGTATAAATACATTACCAGTATATTTTACAATTTTTGAAATATATTTTAAATATGTTGCAAGTGGTTTCCTTAATAGTTTTCATAAAACGTTCGAGTAAAGAAATAATAATTGATCAAACACATAATGTAATGTTATTAATTAACATATGTGAGTATTGTGCTGCAAGGTGTTGTTAAATAATTTATTTGTTAATCATTCATTAATTTGTTAATTATTTATATTATTAATTTTCTCGTAAGCTGTTGTAATTATAATATTTTATGCATCTTATTTTATTGTAATTAATATGATAATTTTCTATAATTAGTTACCTCATAAATAATTTCTTTAATAAATAATAATTATTACTACCGTTAATAATAATCATATGTAGGCGATGTCTTTATGATAATGTTGTGAGGGATACCTCATGTCTTCTAGATCCCTCAACGCCCACCTCGTATCCTGCCTTTTTGAATAAAGCCGATAGCCTACTCCCGTATGTCCCTGATGTACAGGACATTCATTCCTCGTTACGCCTGTTTGATTACTACTATTTAAATATGTTAGCTATAATATATTCCTGTTTGTCCACATGACCTCTAAATACGTTTTTATTTATTTAACACAGATACTTTTTTATGACTGATTTTTACTCTTTTATTTATTTCTACCATAAATCTTAATGTTGAAACATAAATTTCTACGTTAAAAATTTTTTCATTAGTTAATATCATACGATTTACGTTCAGTATTTTGTAATATCCTGCCTTCTAATCTAAACGTAATCTGGCATGACGTAAAATATTATATCTCGTTACTGTATAAATAATGATTGACAGTATGATGTGCCAAGTTAAAAGATAAATCCAAAACAAAAATGACAAGGTTATAATTTTCTTATTAGTTATGTTCCTTTTATCAGTTCTCTACGTTACCGTGTTTTTACGTGGACCTGTTCGCACAAAGAAAACGAAATCACTTATTTCTACATTTCATCTTATTTCTATTTTAAACACATACACTGCAGGTTTATAAAATAGAATGTATGTATATTTTTTCTTTGGGATTCCAATTCAAAGGAAATGGCATCCCCGTTGCGGCTTCGTCTGCGCTATATGGTTACTTGCGTTTCCCGTCGCAGTCAGAAAATGTTTAGCTGGTCAGGGGTCGATTCGCTGAAAATAATATTGATAAGTAAAAATTAAAATCTGTTCAATTTAGAAAAATTTTCAGTGCGTTATAATTTCTTCAGACAATAGTTTGGTCAGTACAGGACCTGAAACTTTGAGTGATCTGAAGAATGCGGGTTTCAAAAAGTAGTCGACCTCATATTAAAAATAGTAGTTACACCTGGTTACCCGTTCTTCGTACTGGTAAAAATGTATTTCGCCCGGTTTTTCGCTATATCTGATAATAGCACTAGGAGGTGACCGTACTTCGTTTGTCATTTTATTATTTTTTTAAATTTTTTTATTTAAAAAAAAAAGTTTAAATAAGTTAAAAAAAGTTTTATAGTGTTTTATCCGGTTTATTAACGGGAGACAGGTACACCCAGTCACTTTGTACATACATTAACAATATCAGTGGCTGTTTTGGTTGAGTCGCCGCGCGGTACACCGTCATACCCTTTAAAAAAACGAAAATCATAAAACACCCAAAATGGTTATTAGATATTTATCTGAAGAGTACTTGCAAGCCCCAATCTAGTTTAGATATAGTCGGAAAAGGAAAAATTTGCAATCATTGTTCGAAGTTTGTTTTTTACTTTCTTCATCCTTTTCATAGTCGAATTTCGAAAATCTATAAATTAGTTTTTAGATATTCACACGAAGATTACACACAACAAAAATCAAGTTGATACCTTCATTTCTTACCGAGAAATTAAAAAAATAAAAATAAAATAAATTTAATTGTTACTCCATTCAATCCTTTAAACTCGAAATTTCAATAAATCCCTTTTAGTTGCACTAAGAAGAACGTGAAAACAAATTTTCATCAGTTTATCTTAAGTAGTTTTGCTGGAAGTCGAATATGAATCAGTCACATTGTATATGTACCAGCACACCCGTCGCGGCTTCGTCCGCGCTGTTCGGTTACTTGCGTTTCCCGTCGCGGCCAGGAGATAATTAGCCGGTCATGGCCTGCTTCGCTCACTCTTCCCGTCTAGCCAGAGAGCTCTGCCCCTTGGATTTTGCCGTGTCCATTAATTTCATGCTTGTGAGATTAATAATGATAAATAAAATTTAAAGCCTGTTTAATTAATAAAAAAATTTCAGTGTATTGTAATTTCTTCAGAGCAACAGTTTGATCAATATAGGACACGAAACTATAAGTGACAAATTTTCATCAATTTATCTCCAGTAGTCTTTGATGGGTTGATGAGTCAGTCAGGAAATGTTCTTTAATAAATTTTATTTTATTTATATATACGTTTAATGTCTGACTAGTTGGATGGACTTAAAGGTGAACGTATTCTTTGAGAATCCATAACTAAGACTTGCCCCACCCTCGAACATAATTGGTCTGCTTGGTATTTCTCCCGCCACCACCTCATTTGGTCGCTCTAAAGCATAAGACCAAATGTCTGTGCCACAAACGGCTACTGAGCCTCGAAACAGTTTAGCGACCAGTGTCCTAACTAGCTCCTAGAGCTAACCTAAAAGCGTGGTACCATCCACCACTCGCTTGCGTGTCCCACCGTCCACTTGTCATATATCACTAAAATGGGTAGGCGCACCCCGTCAACTATTAAAACATGTATGACTATCAATAATTAAATTTATTTTGTCAAAGACAGCAATTCGCTGCCACCCCTCGGCCGCTGATGCCAGCAAGTGCCTGTCCACCATTACAGCGCTTGGAGCCTTAATCTGGCTGGTAGCCAGCCATATCTCTCGGCTAGCTTCTTACAGCAGCGCGTTAGGAGTCTTTTCCGTTAGGCAAACTACTGATATCAGTTGAACAAAGCAACCACATCAAGGAACTCTCACACGGTCAGACAGTGCGGCTCTCGCCGCTTGTGAATGGCCGTCGAACATAAATCGTTCTTTGATTATTAAATTGGCATTTGTTACTTTGTTTTCGTATAATAATCCCCGATTTTATTTGACTATAACCAGTTACGGCATTCTCCTTTTAACTTATTATTTTCATTTAAATTTTAGTTTTACGATAGTTTTAGCTTAACAGTAAATACAATTGATATTAATATTTGATGACCGTTTGATCCATAATTGAGATGTCTGTAAACAGAATACATACAGTACCTTACAAATTTAAAAATTTTCGAATTATAAAATGTGATTCGAATTATTGTGGAATGAGGAAGACAATGGCTTCTTGTGAAGAGAGTTAATTTTAAAATTATCACAGCATTATTGTGATTCACCCTTACGTAATTGTAATTTTGGTTTTTATCGATTCAATTTCTTCGTGATAGTTTTACGAAAATTTCTGACTTGATAATGTGTAATAGCAATGACAGTTATATTCTTATATTTTCAAGTGAAAGGAACATAGAAAATATGTTTTCGGTACGGAAAAGGAAATAATATAGCGGTGTTTTAGTTGCCAGTATCGTTACGAAACAGGCTAGCCGCACGTTTCAGTTCGTTGGCAATCAATTATATGGAAGACAATAGGGGTATACAGTGAGGTGTTATTAGTAGCTTGAAGTGTCACCATCCAGTGGAGTTGTCTTGTAGACTAACGTTGAGATAAACGTAATATTTAATCGGATTATCAGAGATTTGCTTCTTTCTTTTTGTTAATAGTTCTGCTGTTATTAATTTGATTTACTGCATTTTATCTTTAAGACTCTTTCTACCTCTCTTCCACTGTGTGTGTGAGTGAGCGGTGAGGGGATGTGGTTGCAAGTAAGGAGGTTTTATGTATCTATAACGTACATAAATTGTTTACTGCTTCGTATTTAAGCTATCTTTTTCTAAGTAGATAATGTGTTCAACATCCTCGTCGTATGACCAATTCCTTTAATATTTTACATGCATCTATTTTTACGGTTAACACGGTAAATTGATAGATTTCTTGAAAAAAATTTAATTGTAATTTTTTTGGGCACTTATAATGTTGTTTATTTATCTTTCATTAAAATGTCGCATGTTTCAATTACTATTTTTATTTGTAATTAGCGTAAAAAGATTCTATCTGCCAGTTCTTCTGTTCCTAATTCACAAAAAAGATCATCATTTTCCGCCAAGGATTAGGTTCTAGACCTGTTCCGCCCATCGTAACCTCGGTCTTCCAATCTTTCGTTTTCCTCTTAATGTAATCCAATACATTAGACCAATTTGTGAAATTTATGACCTAGACCTTTTTATTAGACCTTATTTGTGAACTTTTGTGTATTTTTTTGTGAACTTTAATTCATTATGTTTAGGTAATATACTATATTTGACCCACCGTCTTCCCAAATCAGCTGATTTGGAATTCGAGAGTTCCAGCGTTTAGTCCTAGTAAAGACGGTTATTTTTACACGGATTTGAATACTAGATCGTGAACACCGGTGTTCTTTGGTGGTTGGGTTTCAATTAACCATATATCTCAGGAATGGTCGAACTGAGACTGTACAAGACTACACTTCACTTACACTCATACACATCATCCTCATTCATCCTCTGAAGTATTATCTGAAAGGTAATTACCGGAGGCTAAACAGGAAAAAGTAGAAGTAAAAGGTAATATATTATCTTTCATTCTCTGGACATGAACCAGCCAGTCTCTGTGCTATTTAATTGTTCCATTGGCAACCATCAGTTGGAGTTGGTCCCTAATTCTTTCATTCCTATATCTGTGCAACCTAGTCACTCCATCCACTCTCCTTAAAAATCTTGTTCCAGCTATCTGAACATGTTTTTTTTTTTTGACATTGTCCAGGTTTCACACTCCCATTAAGAAGAGTGGACAATGTTAATGTATTATAAAACTTCATAATGGTATCAATGCGAGCTTTAGTTTTTTAATTTCTTATACCTGTTCCAAAAACTTATAGAAATCTACGAATCTTATATCATTATTTTTAAATAAGAAAGAAGACTTTAAATAAGAAATGCCACATCCTAATTAATTAAAATGTGTTACTTGTTACAAAATCTGATCTTTTATGACTAATTTAGATCGAACAGGTTCGTCGCCAAAAAAAGCTATGACTTTAGTTTTTGTGGCGGAATCCTTACAGTTGTATTTTCCAGCTATCTTCGTAAATTTGTTCACAAACAACTGGAGTTCGTCTTCTGATTGACTTAACTCAGCCAAATCATCAGCAAACAAAAGGGAATTTGTAAAGCAATTATTTCTAACTTGCATAACCCAAAAGTTGTTTGTCTTTTTCATCCTACAGTTAAAGAATTGAATATACAAATTAAAGAGTATCGGTGACAAACTGAAGCCTTGTCTAACCCCTCTATTCACATTAATATATCTTCTTTCATCAATAATCACTTCCCTACACAAAATCTGAATAACGAGGATAAGATGTTGTGATATACCTTTCTCCTTCATAACTTCCCATAATTTTGTTCTGTCGACACGGTAAAAGGCCTTGCAAAAATCCACGAATGCGAAGTGGGTTTGTAGAAACTCGTCTTTTTTCAGTTAACTGCTGTAGTATAAAAATATTATCAGTACAGGAGCGACCTTTGGAGAATTCACATTGTTCTTCTATAATTAATGAATCCACTAATATTTTTTTCATTCTTATGCTTTTAACATATATTTTATACCCCTCAGAGAGCAGTCTACTTATTGGCAAATTCAAGAGATGCCTCGGATTGGATGAAAAAGATACTTTCCCAGTTAATTTTTATAATCAGTTGTAGAAATGGTTAGATGATATTCTCCATCCGTTCTGTTATGTGTCTTTATCTTTTAAACTCAACGTAATTTCTACATCTTACATCTTCAGTTATCTGTTTTATGTATGCCACTCTGTTTTCCCTCTGGAGTTTTTACTTTCTATGTGCTTCTCCATTACGAAATTAACTAAATCTGAATGTCTTAATTTTCGGCGTACAAACCTAGTTTCTTACGATTAATATTCTGCCATAAATTCCTCAGTTAAATTCGATATATCTTTTATTTCGTCCTTTGTCAACCCTCTATTTTTAAAAAAACTACTACTGTAATATCCTGAACCTCGTAGGGGACGTTACCCTCCACCACCCTCTCCATTCTTAGCCCTTATGGGCTCTACCGGAAGTCATCTTCGAAACATCGGCTTTTGATATATTTCAGTCCGTCTCGGCCAGGATGCCACCGATGTGAATGCCACGAGCGACATTCCCATCGGTGTATTACTATTTAATGAACTCAAAAATAAAACACATCTTACCGAGTCTTAAGTAAAACTGAAAGGACTGATCTAAACCACCTACCCGTAGAAGGTAAAAGTGAGTTTAACATACAACACGAAACATAAAAATATTACAAGGAACAATAACAAAACTAACAATGAAACAAAACAAAGAGTAAAAACAACAACAAAAGCATAATTTATAAAACAAAACATTAACAAAAACATAATACAAGAGAAATCCAAGCTGGGTTCTAGATCTCCTCAGCGATCCTTTCTTTTGCTAAGTACACTATAAAACTCTCTGCTATTGGTGTTTCACTACCATAAAGAATATTTTTGTAATTGCTAGAACCACATTTGATGTGTGCTTCTTTTTCAGTAAAATTCTGGAATATGCGTAATGATGACAGATTGTACCCAGAACCTCTCTGATCTGATTCATGCTCATTTAGTAACGTAAAATATTAAAATCGCTAGTCGACTAACGATTATTAATTACAAAATTAAACCGATTTAATAATTCTGTAGCGTAAATTTTGTGTATGATTATTGACTAACTACCATTTGGGAGCCCAATTACATTTTACAATAATATTGTTCATAACTAGTCTTGTTCTAATTATTAGTAATAAATTTTCGTTAATTGGGTCTCAAAGTTTAACTAACTGCAGTTTATCATGTTATCTTGTGAATTTTAATCCTGTAACTAAAATTATGAACTAAATTATTTATAACTATCGAAAATTATTCTATAATTAATTTTCTTATATTCTAGTATGAATAATTTAATTTTTATAAATAATTATTTTAAATTTAAATTCTTTAAAACCAATTTTCCGGCCTGTTGCGCGAGTGGTAGCGTCTCGGCCTTTCATACGGAGGTCCCGGGTTCGAATTCCAGTCAGGCATGGCATTTTTCATACGCTACAAAATTCCATTTCCATATACCACGCACAAGCTTCAAGCTTGTGTGACAATATCATCAAGCAAAAAAAAATATATATATATTAAGAGTTTCTTTTCTACTCAAAATAAATTTATTGTTTTAGGATACTTTCAGTCGTAAACATAAATAGAATAAAATGACAGTTATCTTGCATAGTAAAAGAGGTTGTATTATCTAGGGTTGTGTAAATAAACCTGCTTGTTATAGCAAATGACTAAAAGATAAACGTAGAATATCTCTTTTAGTAGCCTAAATTATCGTCCTCCATTGTTTTAGTTGCATTTCACTATTCTTTTGTTATCAAGAGTTTATGGTTTTCAGTTATTTTATCTAGATGTAGGCGTTGATTTGGATGTATATTATTGTTATTATTATTATTGGTTTAAATTCTATTATACTGGTTTTATTTTCATATTTAAAAATAAAAGGTCGTAAAGAGTTACTTTTTTTGTTATTTAGATATTTCATCACTCATTTTCTCTTTACTGATTTTTGTCTTATTGTTGAATTATCATTAGTTTTATTTATAAATTAGGCTGTCAGGGGGCGGAGCCCTCTGGATCCCTAACACGTTCTTTTTCATATTTGTATGAATGTTAAATACCACGGTGACACAAAAAAAAATTTTTTGAAAAACGCAGCAAAAAATCTATTGACAGAAACGTTACTGTAAAAAATATAATCAAATTACCAAAAAATACATTATCATTTTTTGAAAATTACGTCAGGTAGATGGCGTCCTCCTCTACGTATGAACTTTGCCAATCTACCGTTGAGGTTTCCCATTGCTCGCTGTTACATCTCAGGTGGGATGTAGCATTGTCGTCCACTTTCTGACATCAAAATTGGACTACAATACCTCAAGATTATGGAAGGAAAAGTTGTCAAATCAAAGGTTTCCTACATTTAAAGACTTTATCGAATTTCTTAATTCCAGACAACTTTTAGAAAATATTAATGCATTCATTTCAAACACGCAAATGAAAACAGAAAACGAAACAAAAGGACAGCGTTATAACAATTCAGTTGAAGCTTTTAACGAACGCTTTACCTTAAATCATAACAAGCAATTTTAAGGAAATAATAGAAAGCTTACGCCGAAATCTTGTTTGTGTGTTATTTATTGTGTTTTATTTGTCTCTTAAGTAAGTTGAATTGATTCAAAAACGTAATTAATTAAATTGGAGTATAAGTAAACTTGCTTATTGAAGTGATAATTTGTAATATCATGATTCAAAATACCACACTACAGTTGTGTAGAAAGCTAAAATGAAGTTTCATTAAATGGTTTTAAAAGTTTTTATGGTTCGTTAATATTGATGGATCTTTCAACGACTGAAGAAGAAGACTTTCCTGGAGAATTACTGCATCAGGCAGCTTTATGGGACAATGCCGAATTACTAGAAGATTTATTGAGAGGTGATCATTTGGCTCATATTAATAGCCAGTTTTCATGGGATTGTATACTTCATGCTGCTGCAACCACCGAAAATTCACGATCTCTTCGTGCACTGTTACAAGCTGGAGGGTATTCAAATGTTCCCTGTGGTCCGAGAGGAGATAATCGTACTCCATAGTATGTATATTTTGAACATGGGTTTGTTGGATTTATTATTGCTTCATTATTTTCTTCTGAGTCTACTTTATCATCTATCCTCTTATCTTAAGTTTGATTATGTTTAACAGTACCATATAAGTAGCCATAATTGGACCGCCGTAGTCTACTGCGCAAGTAGCGAATGGTCGGTTTGTTTTCTGATAACAGAAATACTACGATTGTTGTCATTATTAATGTTGTAAATATTATAAGTATAATATTATACTATTAAATATTACAAGTATTATAATATTATAAGTCCAACAAACCCATGTACTCTTATAGACCACATTCTTAAGGTATTCCTACAAGAAAAATCACAAACTGACATCTCCGGTGATCTTGCGAACCAGGGAATGTCACCGAATCTTCAAATACGGTTACCAAATAATTATCGCACAACTGCCATTGATTGCCTTGCAGTGTGCGACGTCGCATCATCCTGTTGAAACCAGGCTTCGTGCTGGTGTGGAATATTGTTCAATGCAGGTGTAACAAAAATTACAGTATGTGAACATACCGGATCTCAAGTGACAGTCGTCGTGATCCGCTTTTCATGTTCGAAAAACTATGGTCCGATGACCCACGTGACGAATCTGCACATCTTACTCTTACGTGCTGAAGGGCGTTAATAAATTTCATCGGGGTTGCTGTCTATCAAGTAACGATAGTTCTGATTGTTCACGTAACCTGTGACATGAAAATATGCCTCATTTGACTTCCACAGCTTGTCCAGAAATTCGTTGTCCTCGTTAATGTTTGCTATAATTTTTTGACAGAAATTAAAGCGAAATGAAGATTTCGGCGAACACTCTCTTCTGAGAATTCGACCACAGCTACTATTTTACGAATTGAACGCCGTGGTCTTTGAACGACTGAAACGCGTACAGCCTCATTATTGTCTGGTATACGAGGACTTGCTTCTTGGTCGTCCGTTTCTTTTCTAGATCCGACCTGGTCTCTCCAAAGTTTTTAATCCACGTTTTTATCGCGTGTTTTGATGGAACACGCTCCAAATTGTACTGCCGTTGGAACTGCCAATGTGCATCTTTCAAACTATCATTGGTTTTGTAAAACATTTTTTTGCTGAAAGCACGCTGTTGACCCTTCCACTGCTCCATGATGACTGAGTGGCAAGGTTGCCTTTGCATAAAGTAGTGCTGTCACTTCTCACTTTAAAAGTTTCAGTTTTTTGTATCCCTTTTATTTCATAGATACTCATTAAAGAAAAAAAATGATCGTTTTACTTCATTATATCTCTGTTCCCTTGGTGACAGAAATATAATGAATTAAAAAGATTAATTTTTGTTTATTTAATGAATACCTGTAATATCTTAACCCCTAAGGGGGCTAGGGCCTCAAACTGTGGTTGAAAACCTCTGGGGTAACATGAATGTATCCTGAATATTTGAAAGCAGTCGGTCGGTTGGTTCTCGCGTGATGCTGTTGCAAGCAAAAGACAGATCCATAAACTTTCTTATTTTATATATAAAATTATTTTACGTTTCATTTATTTAAAGTGTAATTCAAATGTTTTTTTTTCTTTTTTGTAACAGTTTTTGTGTGTTAGTTGAAGGCAAGTTAGTTTAAACTTTCCTCTTTCGCTCTTTCCATATACTGGTTGTAATTAAGGTATCAATTTTTAATATTTTATCTATATTGTTTTAAGTAAAAATAAAATTAGGATTGAATAAACGACAGTGTTTCGCAGTTGTTGGCCTGAATCTTAGACCAACTATTATACTTTAATTGGAATTAGTGTTTCGTACCAATAATAATTTATTATGTATAATATAAACTGGTTATCAATATATTATTCGTTTCCTTCAAGCGCTTTTGGCTATTCTGCCATCTTCAGGAGGGATTATAATTTATTGTTGAAATATATAATAGTATAAAACTCACATATTGAAATACGTAACAGTCGATCGTCATTTTGTAAAAGTTAAATCTTAAGTCAAAGTAACTACATCCGTATTTTAATAGTATTATATTTTATTTAAAACATAACAATTGTCATACTATTACAATACGGACCTAGTTACTTTGACTTAAAACTTTAACTTTTACAAAATGACAATCAATTGTTACATTTATAATTTAAATATGTGAGTTTTATACTACTATATATTTCAATCATAAATTAAAATCCCACCTAAAGATGGCAGAATAGCCGAAAGCGCTTGAGAGAAACGAATAATATATTGATAACCAGTTTATATTATACATAATAATTTATTTTACCAACGGTGCCATGTTAGAAAAACTTAACAATAATTTAATATGAATATTTGATAATATTTTATTAACGGTATATTTCTTGCACCGTAACTATGATCCAGCTTCAAAAAGGAGATGGATAAATATAATCAGGAATTTGGGACGTCGTGAGTGTCAGTATTGCAAAACATTCTGTAAAAAGGCAAGGACGAGATCAAAGAAGTAGATCGCTGAATAATATATTTTTAAATAAAAACTTTCAATAACAGTTCATTGTTATCTGTACGAGTTCATTCATTATTAATGTACAACCATTATTAATGTAAAATTGCTTGACCTTTTATTAATCGCTTAGTCTCTCGTAGTTGTATTGAAATTTAAATCTGATCGTATTGGATTATGGATGTGTTTCCATGGCAAAGCATCAAAATGATAAGCTCTTACCTGAAATCATCAGATTTTTTCAAACGTTTTTAATTTTTATGGTCCACTGAGTCCAGAAAAAAAAAGAAAAATTGGGGTTAGAAAACTTGTTTTTATATATTTTAATGTAGTTCTTTTCTGTATTTCTGGAACAGTTAAACTACAATTATAGGATTTTCTTCAATAGTTTGTTTCTTATGGAAAAATTAAAAAGATTATACATCTGTAATGTGGTTAGATTTAAAAAAAAATTAAGTGATTTTGAAAATGTTGCTTAATTTAATTGCAGTAGCAATGATGCGTTGCTACGTATTATGGAATTTTCTTTTGAAAATATTGCAATTTAAAATGTTTTTCAAAAAATAAATTCAAAATAGCACTCGCCCTAAAAAATAAAGATTTTTTAATTTTTAAAAAATAAATTTTGGTAGGTTTAACTTACTGGGTATAATTTTTCTTTAAAAATAAGGCGAATTTTTTTTTCAAAGTGAGGCGTCAGTGTGGGAATATTTTAAAAGTTGTATAACGGCGAGAAGTGATAATACATTAAAGATAGTTTAAAAGTGATAAAGATTAAAGTTTTTTCTTAATAATTGGAAATATTGTAATTCAAGATATTCGAATTACATTTTAAGATGTACAGGGTCTCTCATTTTCAGCGCAAAAAGTAAAATTGCAATAAAACAAAACTTATGTGTAATATCAACCTAAATTTGTTTGTTTTGAGGCTTATAACATTACATTATATTCGAAAAACAGTATCATTCAGTGATCTCCACGGCTGGCTTAACCTAGCCAAGTCTATTAACAAAATTTCGCGTTACTCATTCGCACAAATCAGCTTAAGTTACACCAATAATTCGTAAAATATTTGCTTTAAAGTCATCAGTCGTTAATGGTTTGTTGCTATAGATTTGCCATTTAACATAACCCGATAGTAAAAAGTCTAAGGGAGTCAAATCACACGATCTTACTAATATATCTTACTAACGTTTTCACGAACATTACTATTTCGTGAAATTATCGAATCACCACTTTTGACTCGGTAACTGAGTTATTCGAGTAGCTGTGTGGCATGTGCCACCATCCTGTTGAAACCATGTCTCATTCAAATTAAAATTTTCCAAATTTGGAAACAAAAAAATACAAATGATATCTCGGTAGCGTTCACCATTTATTGTAACAACATAGCTTTGCTTATTTTCGAAAAAAAAAATTGCCTAAATGTTGTGCCACCAAACACACCACTTAATCCACACCAAACAGTGATTTTTTTCGGATGTAAGATCGCTGTTGAATCATTTTTGGATTGGGATCATCCCAAGTACCACAGTCATGCTTGGTTACCAAGCCAAAAATGGACCTCATCTAAAAAGGTGATTTTATTATTTTTTTTATAAAAATTTGGATCCATTTCGAGCTGCTCTTAGAATCAATCAGCAAATCGTCTACGGTAAGAACGTTTCCGTAGCTTTAATTCTTGAGTTAGTTGAATTTGCTATTGGTTCAGATCAAGATCTTCATGCAAAATTCGGTATGTTCTTGTTGAAGAAAGGACCCAATTCTTGTGAACGATGTGAAACCGATAAATTTCGATTTTCACGATCACTTGTACAGAAGAAATATTCTCTTCGCATTTCTTTTGTGAATTGGTGTTTAAACAATAAGCAGAGAAAAATTCTCTTCGAATTTTTTACCCAAACGATGAACTGTGATTTTATTTGGCCAACTATGCGCACCATAAATATCTTGAAGTGAACGAAACGTGATTGTAATTGATTCCATATTTCGATTATAAAAGTTTATGATTTGTTAACGTTGTTGAGGCGTGTAGCGTCCCATGTCGATTTGTCATAAACTGTTGAAAACAAATGATGCTTGAAAAATTAAAAAAAAAAAAATCAACTTCGCCAACATACTCTGTCAGATTTTTCGTTCAGTTTGAAAGAACTCTTATTACTTAACTTTTTTTTTATATATATATACTTATTAAACATCCCCAAGGCAACCGGTACTTGCTGTTAAGCAAAACACAGTCACCTCGGAGTTTCATGGCAGCAGTCTCTACCCGCCCTAGCTTGCCCCGTTGGGAAAGCCCCAGAAGGGGCTTTCCCAACGGGGTTTTCTCAACTTCAACGAGACACACCGACTCCCTCTTCCGGGTAGCCGATATGCCCCTCCGCTGAGGAGTTACACTACCAGCTCCAGATGTACATTTCGCACATCCTTCGCTTCGCGTCCCACTCATACCTTGAGAATTCCATCATCGGAGAGTCTCGACCCTCCCCACTCTTGAAAGTGGGCTGGTCAAAACACCCTACGCGTAGAGACTGCCTCCCTGGCGCCACGTTTCGTCCCCCATCTTCTTATTACTTAACTACTACCAAATTACAATACATCAGTTGTATAAATTCAACAGGAGTAAATGGTGCAAGTTAATAAAAAGTCGTTAAGGATTTGATTTTTAGGATATTTTTAGTTTTTAAAAATTGTAGGTTAGGTTTCTGTACAGAACGAAGGTACTGAAACAAACGAGAAACATTGTTTTAATCGTTTATTGTTTAATTACTTACATGCTAAACTTTTAAAAGTTGTACATTTTAAGAATTTGTAGCGGTGCACAGTTACAACAGTTCATATAAGTTTTTTTGACTTAGAACAAAGGTTTTTATTGAAGAAATAAGATATAAATCGGCCAATATTTTGTTACATTATATTAATAGATCGTACTTGAAAGGTCGGTGAGGCAAGGAAAGCAGTAAACTTTACAGCGTTCAATAAATAATTCAATAACAGTTGATCAATGGAAAAAATTGTCGACATCATCTTCTCATCTATTGAATCTTTTCTTGTACCCTCTTCTTTTAAGTTCTCATCGCTACCTTCCTTCACGTCATCAGTTACTTGATCTTTCTTTTTCCTTTTAAATTATGTCCTGTCCAGTTCTTTTTCCTTAAATTTATTTCGTGTAACAACGTCCTGTTTACTACTTTTTTTTAGCACGTCTTCATTCCTACACTTCTTGCACTAAACCTTTATCATTGCTTTTCGCTACCACATTTTTAAACTTTTCAACCGCTCTCAATTTTTCTTTAAAAAATTTATTTTACTATTCGTGTAATATACCTTACATACACTATACCTAATTTGGTTCTTAGATGTTTATTTAAATTTTATCTTTTTCTAAGCGGAGATTTCGGTCAAAAGAATGTAGAATTCGTTATTTAAATTCAGTGAATGATTTTTAGCCTGATATTAGTGAATATTAATTTTATTTATAAATCTTTCGAAACGTAAATTTTTAACGGAATTGTTTTACTTATCTCATATATTTTCTACAATTAATATTATTCATTAATAATTAATCACTAATACATAAGCATACGCTACATATGTAAAAAAAGAAAACTTATAATGAAATTTAAACAATTTCTGTTTTCAAATTGTTGTTAATTAATTTAGTATCTTATTTAAAATTGAGGAAAAGAATATAAGAAAGCTTTCTTTTCATTTATTAGAGTTATTACATCTATTATTTATTCATCCCTCTTAATCTGTGTTGATTATCGGTTAATATATTTTATTTACTCTCTTTATAGTCTTCCTTACATCTATTTTAACCTAATTTTTTCTAATTTAAAATATGTTTAAAATACATGCATTCCATTACATATATTTAAATACATTTAATTTTTCAATTTTTGTTTTATTACTTATTTTATATTTTCTGCTATTCTTTATAAATTATTTTGGTAAATTAAAAGAAAAATATTTTAGTTGTATTAAGAATAAAACACAGATCGGCTGAGGATGACAAATATTAAATCTATAGTTTTGGAAGAATGTTCACACAGCTATGTAAATTTCATACTGAAAGTAACAAATAAAGAATGATATCAAAAAAGAATGTATGCTGAAAAGATGATTGAGATACGACATATCCTTTAACACGATCTGATGTTTCATTTTGCTTTACAACAGAGTTTTTGATGGAGTTACATTTGGCCAGTAATTACGATCGCCCAACCTATATTATTTCAGCTATAGCTGATTAGATATCTGCCGTATTAATAAAGCTGAATTCCACTTATTTAAAAATTTATTGTTAACTATTATGTACAATATATATAATTTTTTTATCATATAAGAATTTTATTGATAGAATATAATAGCGTCATTGTTAAATTTTTATTTATTTTGTGGTTTCTTTTTCTAAGTGGTTGAGTTCAAGTAGTCAACGATTATTTCTTTGAATTCTAATTGCTTTATGCGCATTGCCGCACGTATATATTCTCTTGTAACTGTTACTTGCAAATATATGAATATTATTTCCTACTTTCTTCTGTATTTTTTTTTTTAAGTGTAGATGTGTTTTATGCAATTCTCGTATTTATTTTTTAGTAGTAATTTATTATATGTATTTATGTAATGAACGAGACTGATTATTTTTTTAAATTTCTTTAATTTAATCTGTTTTATTAGTATTACTATTTTTACATCATATAACAATGAATTGAATGAAAATATAATTTTTATATATAGTTGATAATTTAATTTTTTTTTAATAAAAAAAAATCTATTATTGTTATTATCTCAAAAATGATTCTACATGTATTTTAACTTAAAAAAAATATATATATATATATGTGTGTGTGTGAAAATTTCAGATCCTTGCTAAGAATCGAATCCAAGATCAGGTGATCCAAAAGCCAGAATGCTGACCACTATACCAATTCCTTTCTTTCTTTTTCTGTTTAGTCTCCGGAACCACCGTTAGGTGTATTACTTCAGAGGATGAGTGAGGATGATATGTATGAATGTAAGTGAAATGTAGTCTTTTACAGTCTCAGGTCAATCATTCCTGAGATGTGTAGTTAATTGAAACCCAACAGTCAAAGAACACCGATATCCACGATCTAGTATTCAAATCTCAATAAAAGTAACTGCCTTTACTAGGATTTGAACCTTAGAACTTTCGACTTCGAAATCAGCTGATTTGCGATGTCCAGTTGTAACCACTAGACGAACTCGGTGGGTTAGCGTTTCTCAACCTCTCTTTTTCTGTTAAGCCTCCGGAATTACTGTGAGGTATTACTTCAGAAAATTAATGAGGATGATATGTATGAATGTAAATGAAGTGTAGTCTTGTACGGTCTCAGGTCGACCATTCTTGAGATGTGTGATTAATTGAAACCCAACCACCAAAGAACGCCGGTATCCGCGTTTCTCAACCTGGGAGTCGCGAAATTAGACTTTACACATAAATAATTATAGAATATTTTTATGAGAAAAAAATGTGTTATAAACATTTCACTTACATTTGTTAATACACAGTAAAGAAAATAAATTAATGAGATGGTTGTGTTTGTTTTTTATTTAAAAGTTTCTACATACTTGAATCTATCTTAGAAACACACAAAACCAAATTGTTTTCGAGTGATTCCTATATTTAGTTTTTAGCGCAACCGTAGATAAAAAGCCCCTTTCACAGAAATAGGATGTGGCGAAATGGATTAATATTTTCTGTGCTTCTGTAATTAAATTTTCATGTTCACTTCGACGACCAAGCCAAAACGTATCGAAATCTTTAGATGTGAATTGTAGTTGTAACATTTTATCGACAGACATTTCGATAAGCTGGTCGTGAATCTTATCTGGTAATTTAGCAGCGGTAATAATATTTTCACTACATGGATTCAGTACGCATCTCTTCGAGAAATCAGTTTTATCTTCCGGGAAATACTCTGCCAACTGAATTTTTAGCTCACGTAAATCCATTTTCATGGTATTCGCATTGTGGTGAATAATAGTGTATTCATCTAACTTTTTTCTCTATATAATCGAAAATGAGTGGAAACATATCAAACATTTTGCTTCGAAGGCGAATAATCTAAATATCAAGTTTCTTAATGAAAACATGAACTTTGTTTTTAATTAAATGTTTTTATCACGTCCTTGTAAATTTAAATTCAAGTCCTTTAAATCCGAAAGTACATCAGCTAAGTGAGCCAACAGCAACATATATTCATTATTCTGTAAAAACAATGAGAATGGTCTTTGCTTATCCTGGAAAAATATTATTAATTCATCCCGTAATTCCAATAACCGGGTTAACACTTTCCCCTGCGATAACTATCTGACTTCTGCATGGAAAGGAAAATATGTTTTCTTTTCACACATTTCATCTTATAGTTTAGAAAACAGCCTATTCTGTATTGGTCGACCTTAAATAAAATTAACCATTTTTACAACTTTACCAAGAATTTGTTTGAGATTTTTCGGCATATTTTTTGTGGCAGGAGCATATATCGGTGAAGGAACGCCATTCTTTCACAGTGTGTCCATTCTGCTCTTTGTATAAAACGATCTTTTAATTTTTATAGAAATCCACTATTCTTTCCTGTTATCGCCTTTGCACCATCACTACAAAGTTCAGTACATTTTGTCCAGTGTATGGTGTAGTTTCTTCGTAAAAAACATCAAAAAGATATTATCCTGTTTCATGACCAGGCATTGCTCTGCAAAACAACATATTTTTTTTTATTGATCTGTTCCTATCGCATTCATATCTTAAAAAACTTAAGAACTGAGAAATGTTTACATCTGTTGATTCATCAAATTGAATATTAATAAATTCACTTGCTGAATCTGATCGCGAACATCGGCCATGTCATCGATTCGCCTTGATACTTTGTCGTTAATGTGTGAAAGTTTTTTTAAATTATTTTGCTTCTTCCACGCTTATTAAAACACTGATTATATCAATTGCAGCAGACACTAGGATGTTTTCTGCGATTGTTTGGGGTTTAGACATCTTAGCTACTAATAATGCTACGAAATAAGATGTTTTAATTGTATGGCTTTTATCTGTGTGGCTTGATTTACAAATAGATGCTTGTTGATTTCTCAAAGTAAGTAATTTTCTTTCGAAAAATTCCTAAGGTTTGTTTTTATAATTCAGATGTTTATTTTCCAAATGTGAATTAATTTTGACTTCTTGTTTTCATCGGAGAGGAATTAACAGCAGATAACGTAATGTGGCTTTCCATCTAATGAGGTAAAATCATAGTTTAAGTAACTTAAAAGTTACTTAAAAAAAAATTGTACAAAAAAACACAAAATTGTACAATTTTGTATTTTTTTTGTATTTTTTGTATTTTATTTTAAACACAAAATTGTACAATTTTGTATTTTTACAATCGATTCATTGGATGGCTCACTTAGTTTTTTTAAAATTTATCCATTCTGCATAATAATCTAATTAAAAAAGAAAAACAGCTACACTGTTTGACCGCACACTAAAAAACCGAAACCTCATTCATTATTATTTTCAATGAAAATGCGCTTTTAAAATCTTAAATAAAAGCACCAGACACTCGTTTTGCAATCACTTATGCCTCTTTTATACTGTTGAGAGCACGACGTTTTCAAACATATCATACGCGTGTTCTCACAGCGAATATTATGCAAGCAGATCAAATTTTAAGGACCACATACACATCACGTTGGAATCTGTAAATTGCTCATGTTTGTTTGTACACTTCATACATGCATGTTCATAACCGTAGCTTTCAACGCGGCTACTTTGAATTAAGTTTCATCGGGTTGTGGTTGAGAGGTGGTCTCGAAATATTCATTACATATATTTTTTTTTTATTTTTTGGCGGTCGTGGAGCTAAAATGGTTGAAAATCACTCGTCTAGAGATTTCTCGGGTAGGGCTGTTTGTTTTGTATTACAGAAGTACAACTCTGATGGAAGATTGTCCTTTCTGATCGTTCATTCTTTTTACGTAATCTTATTTTTGGGTTTTCGTTCTGTAGTGTTTCATAGAAAAAAAACCATTTTGAATCTATGGTGTAGGTCAGATCCTGTAAGAATGCAATGACCTGTAGGTAGTATACTATACGTTGATCTTAAGAGATCGGCTGCTATCCGCCTTAGGGAGATCCTGTTCCTTTGTCGATGGTTTATCAATAAGACGCCTGCAATGCATTTTGATTAAATCCGGTGTGCTATTGATATTGGCGGATAAAAATCACTGATTTTAAATGAAAATGAAGGTTAAAAAAGTTCGTTCTAGATTCGTAGTACATTTTCATTGTTAAATTAAATAATTTTGCGTAATTTATTTGTCATTACATCTTACCTTATTATTACACTGAACATTGGTTTTGAGTGGTTATTATTTTTTTTTATGAGAACAAGAGGTTTTTTTTATCTTTTGTTGATAAGTTAACAAATAAATGAATTGCTAGTAAAATATAAATTGTAAAATTATAAAAGTACATATAAATGAAAATAGTATTTACTTTAAAAAGGATATTTTTTTTGTTAAAATTATGTGGTGAATTTTTTTTTTACGGGTGGGGGGGGGGGTAAAAATTATGATATCACAAAAAAAATATTTTTTTGTGATATCATAAGTTTTTCAAACTTATGATATCACATAAGTTTGAAGCTTGTGTGTGAGATATGGAATTAGAATTTTGTAGTGTGTGAAAAATTCCATGCCTGAGCGGGATTCGAATCCGAGATCTCGAAAGGCCGAGACTATCACTCCGCCATGGAGATCTGCTAATTTTTTATTAGATATAAAAAATATTTTTTACGTGTGCGAGGATTAATTGAAGGTTAAATTTTTTGGTGATAAAAAGTAGAGTATATTCAACTGATGATTTCACAACTAAAAAGACCATTAAAGTATTAAAGTGTTTCTTTTACTGAATCAATATTATTCATTAATAATATTTAAAAATAACAATAAAAATTAATTATCAATTTTCTGCATCTCTGATTAACGTATTCATAAATTTGTGCTCAAAAATTTTCGGTAACGTCTTCCAATTTGTTTATCTATTTTGTGATTACTTCATTCATATAACTAGCTGCTCATCCTGGCTTCGCCGGGCTTCACAGCCAGGCCCTCCTGGTGGGCGGCGTCTTGGAATAGGATTATTTAATATCCAAAATTGATTACCTCTTGTGTAAAATTGTTTTTTCTTTTTTGAATGATGAAAATTGATATAACGAAAGTTAAATTAGAAATTTAACTCTAGAAATTGATACCAACGAATCGTGATTTTCTGCTAGTGATCGGTACATTACGATGCTTTTTTTTTCTTTTTTTTTACCTCTAGGACACCATCGTTAGATATTGATTTAGAGGATGAGATGAGTTATTTGTAGCTTATGTGAAAATGCCATGCCTGACATGGATTCGAACCCGGGACCTCCGGATGAAAGGCCGAGACACTACCACTTGCGCCACGGAGGCCGGCACATTACCGATGTCTACTTTTTGGTTATAGTTTATTATTTTATGAAAAAAACAATCACATAAACAAAAAATGTATTATTAATATATATCTCGGATATATATGCGATATATCGATATATAATAATATAACAAGTATACACCTGACCACCACGAGACAACTACTAACGAATCGGGATTTTCCGCTAGTGATCAGTACATTCCGGTGCTAAGCTAAGTGACACACACAAACACACACAGAGAGAACACATACAAAAGCTCTTTAGTAGGGTAGGATTCTTTACATATTTAATTTATTTTCACATATTTTATAATGCGTTTATGTTTTAAATTATTAATGTGGACTCTAATCACGTATATTTTTTAATCCTGTGGAAGTTCCTTTTTTTATCCTGACCATTCCTAGAGCGATATTTTTTTACTGTATTTATTATTATGAACGAATAAAGTATTTATTTATTTACTATGATTGAATATGATATGAATAAATATCAGGGGTATGCGGATAGGATAAAGTCTATGAATGTCCACGTAAAAAGAAGAAAGAATTTATAAAGAAGTAAAACAATGTAGAGTTCTGATTATCAATTTTTTTTATTTTTCTATATATAAGTGATTGATTAGACAAATATTAAAATTTTCTTAATTTTTTCCAAGTTAACGTAATCTTTCAGGTTTTATTCTACGCAGTTCATTTTTTTTTTGTTGTGGATGTATTAGTATTTGATGTTTATTTTTTAAATAATTATTGTACAGTTAAGTCAAGAAAATTAGAATAAATAAATTAAAAATTAAATCACAGTTGGCTGATGAACATTTTTTTAGTACATTAAAAAAATAATAATTTTTTCGTAATACTAAAAAAAATGTTATATAATACTGAAAGCGTCGGAATTATATCAGTAACAATTAAATTAATTGTTTTACTGCCCACTGCTTAGGTATTAGTAATAATTTTTTATACCGATATGTTTTCATTAATTTTTAAATTATAGTTTTTCATGATAAAATTTACATATATTTTCTATTAAGTTATGTGTATTTAATTATTTGTTGATTAATACATATTTTCATGTCATGATTTTTTTAATGAAATATATTCATTGGTTTTTCCTGTGATTCTTTTATTTCTTTGAAACTGATAATTCATTGGGACAATTAATTATTTATTCAGTTCATATTTTGTTATGCTAAACTTAGTTCTTTTTTAAGTCATTCTTAAGGAAAGAGTGCTAGTTTTTAGAAAATTATTACAATTTTAGCAATTAATATTAATCTGATTTTTTTCTTTGATCTTTTTAAAACAATCTTCATAATTAGATCTTTTTTATTTTCATATTAGATAGTAATCGGCTTTGCCAGGTTAGTGGTCACTGTACTATCTTAACTGCTCTTATAAAAGCGCGTAGTAAATAAAAACGCATCCTTTACTTTCAGCAGATTCATTCAAATTTTTTTTACTTGTTTTTTTACTTCCTTGTACGAAGTAAAGGAAGTATTGTGATCGCGACAGATTTTGATTTCCAGATTTTAACGGAAATATCCATCTTTATCATCCCTGAATCCATTTTGATTAGTTTCGGCGTGACGTCTGTACGTACGTATGTATCTCGCATAACTCAAAAATGATTAGTCGTAGGATGTAGAAATTTTGGATTTAGGACTGTTGTAACATCTAGTTGTGCACCTTCCCCTTTGATTGCAATTGACTGAACTAAAAGTATCCAAAAAACAAATTTGGATTTTGGACTTTTTATTAACTGCAGTAATAAGCCCTCATTTGAGAGCTTTTCAACGATACATCATAAGTGGTACGTATTTTCATTGGTTTCAGAGTTGTAGCCAAATAAAACTTTAATTAATGAAATATTTGGATTGTACAAAGAGGCTCATCGGTTTGAATCCGACTTCATTTCCTTTCTTTTTTTATCTTTTTTCTAAATTTAAATATATTGTAAAAAATGTGTATATGTAATTTAATACGCGTAAAAGGAAGTTATGTGGTTTCCACATCAAATCTTTTATTTAAAAGTATCTAAGTGATTTAATTAAAAAGAAAGTAAAAAAGTGGTTTGCTTCCCTCTCCCCTGGTGAATATTTTATTCTAAAAAGTAATAAAAGATTTTAACTGCTTTTTTAGTGTTGAACAAAAACTAAACTGAAAAAATGGATGATCAGGAATCGATTTCATTAGCTTTATTTGAAACCCTACGACATGAAAGATATCATATTGTATCCATTAAATATTTAAAGTTCATTATATTATTAAAGTATTTATTTAAGCATTAATGGCATTTTATTAAGTATTCAGTAAATATTTATTTATGTTAATGGAAGATGGTTAGAGGCCTATGATAATAAGAAGGGTGCAAATAGTATAATATCATTACAATCAGATTTTTTACTAATCCCAGAATATTTAAAAAAAAAAATAATTCGGGTATCTGAATATTTATTTATTTATTTATTAAAATAAGGACTTAACAGAAATGATTATAAAAATTCTCAAAACATTGAGTGTTTTACTGACTCCCGAAGGTGAATGTTTCGAATAGTATTTCAAATATATGAAAATATTTATAATTTTGTTAATTTAGGTAGCTAGAAGTTTTAAGAAGCACAGAGTTACCAAACTTCTTAGTTTTTAACTTGTCCGTTAAGTTGCAGAATATTTTGAAAATGAAACATTTCGTTATTGTAATATTTTTAAGTAATTTGGGAAAACAGGAAAGAAGCGTTCCAATTCAGAATGTACTCGTATAATCTTCGAAAATTGTTTCTAATTAGTATTAGAAACAAAAATTAAAAATCACAAATACTGTTCCGTTCAAAATATTAGCTTATTACTTTAAAGAGTTGAAGTATAAGTGCGCAAGCGTAACTTATTTTTACAGATCTCTGAATTCCTTCGCTTAGTTTTACGAACAGTTTTTTTCACATAAGTAATCTTTGTTTGCGTACCCTTAGTTGAGGATAGAATAATATTTTTTAACAAAAATAAGACTAAAAGAAAATTAGCAGTAAAAAGTAAAAAAACGAAAGGTTTTTTCCGATATGATTGAAAAGTCAGCACCAATTTAGAAATGACAAGTTGTTGGCAGTTCATAGTAATAATCAGATAAATTTATAAATAATAGTAACATGTTACGCTAATATTACATCCGGAAATCTTATAATAACAAACAAATAAACTAACACATAATAATATACAGTATTTCAGTACATCCATCCGTTGAAAATAATTGTAATGAAAAAAATAGGCCCACTTTCTCTTCAATTGAAGGAAATCCTGTTGTTATAATATTCCGCGAAAAATCAGTGTTTCATTTTAACATAGATAGAAAAAGAGGGGAGAAAGACCTGGACTGGAGGTAGCTATGTAGTAAGGCGTATGAGGGAGTAATAATAATAATAATAAAATAGTTGTCAGAGTTCAGGCTGTAAAATTGTGGGTTACCGTTTCTATATTTATCTTACAACATTTTTTTTATAACTTGTGTAACCAGTTAAAAATTAATATAAACGACCTTGCTTTAAGGCAAAATATTAAAAATAATTTTACAAGGTAACTAATTTAATTTTGTGCAATCTGATATGTGATTTTACTTGTCAGTTAAATATAAATTCTGTTTTAAAGTAATAAAAATAAAAGGCTTAATAATATAATAGAAATTGGATTTAGTCATACTGTTAACCAAGTATGTTATTAAAGTAATTTTAATTTCGTAATTTTTTATTTTAATAATTCTATTAAATTTCATATAAATGGTTTTATTATTTATAAACATTTAGTTGGCAATCTGTATTAAATTATTTTTTGAACGTTTCAATTATTAAGAATTTTAAAATAAAATAATAAAAAGGAACATTATTGAAGCGATCCTTTATAAAAAATCAAAATCTGTAATTATTTAAGAGCGCATTTCAGTTATTAAACAATCATCATCATTAGTGGATGTATTGAGATGATTAAAAATTAATACAGTGTTTAAAAAGTAATGCAACCTTATGGAAGAATGTTCCCTTCTTTTTTCGCATATTTAATTGAGGAAAAATGGGTTACACAATGCAGCAGAGAGTATTCATTGTCTCTCAATGCATTAGATGTACCAGAATGCCTTCACAGAAAAGTATGATGTGGATGCACCAAACAAATCATCAAGCGGCTGTACAAGTTCCAAGAGACAGGGAATGTGGCAGATGCAGCCGAAAGTGTTGACGCTAGAAAAGATGATCGACGTGCAAGTTGCATATTCTGTTAGTCCCAAGAAGTCTGTGCGACACCTGTTAGCCAGTCTGGTTTCTCCGTTGGTAGTATCCACACGGCATCGTGCACGTGTTTAAAGATGCATCCGTACAAAAATTATGTTGTTCATCAGTTGTTACTTTTGTCTTTTTTTTATAGAGGTAGAGGAACCCCATTTACGGGCGTCGAAGCAGCGTCGGACTCGCTAACAGGTTCCGCAAGTTGTTATTAAGTGCGTATATGTTCCTGCGCACTACCGACTAAACCTCCACCCTTGAGTTTCCGCCCCTCCGGGAACCGCTTTACAGCATTACTTCAGAAACGGGGGAAACGCCCTCGCACACAATCAGTCACCGCAATTACAACTCAAACATCCAAACATACACTCACGCAACACAACTCATGCAACACTTGGATAACACCAAAACAAGGAGTAACAAATCACTCGCACATCACAACAAGGAATAAACACACGTAACACAGAATTTTAATTTTTTCCCATACTGTGAGCACTCATCGTAACACTCATTCATGCAACCACAATAACCAAAACCAAGAGTAAAAAGTCGCACACAAACAGACTCACAACACAGAATTTACCAGACCCGTACTTACCAAGTGGCAACTGTCTTCTGTAGTAACGAGAACGCCATCGGGCACCAAAAACAGAGTGCCCACGGCTTCACCGCACCAAGGCAACCCCCAGACGCTCAGGAGACCTCCGAAGCGCTCGACCACCCCGGGCTTGTCCGCCCCGGCATCCTCCTCTCTTTCGGGCTTCTTCTGCAGCTCGTAGCTCTTCCATTATGAACTTAATGAAACTTGCAATTGCCGTCCACTGCTGTTCCCCCATTAGGATGATGCGCTGGAGTTCCTCCGATGTAAACAAATCCTCACGGTCCGGCACAACCAACATACGCTGTCGAGCAGCCTCACACAAGAAAAGAAAACATGGTGTGCCGTTTACTCCTCGTCATCACAGGCTAGACGATGGTCCGAGTGCTACACGGCAAACATGTGTTTAAGAGCATGCAGCGTCGTATTCAATTATGGAATCGTATAGTGGAGGCCGCTTTCAACTACTATTGAAAGTTATTCATTTTCCATAAGATTTATTTTTGAATACTCTGAATAAGAGAGCAAAGGAAGAAAAAAATTATACCGAGATTTAAACATAGACTGCCCATAAGTAAATTATTTTATTTTTGATTTGCCGGTTTTTGTTTTATTTTATTGAACGGAAGCAAAAAGCCGTATCAATGTTTTAATTTGCTTTTACTTTCTTTATCAATTTATTATTGTCTTTTCTTCTGTGTTTATTTACTTTTTATTTATCCTTTACGATGATTTAATTAACACTCAAAATGAATATCACAAGATTTTCATTTTTTGAAAATATTTTTTGAGCTTCTCACTGTCTCTTAAAAAAAATTAAAAGCATATATAAATTAGAGTTATTAAATTACCCAGTATTTTTCCCAGTTTTTTATCTGTTTCTTGAAAGGGATCTCTTGATAAAAATTCGCTATAAAATTTTCTACGTTAGTTACGCCAATTATATGATATCAATATTGTCAGTGAAATCTTCTTGTAAAATACAACCCATCATTCAACTTCAAGAAACTTTGTGAGATATAAGAGGATGGACCCCCAGATTAAAAATTGAAGTAATATATTTTTGTTGAATCATATCCTTTGAAATATTTTCCAAAAATTCATTTTCTGTTATACTTATAAAATAATTTGCTCAGAGAACGTATACGTTATCTTTTGAATGTTAATATCTTTTCGAAATATTTAATCTTCTTTCTTTGATAAATTTTATTTTTGAAGTTCTAATTTTTGTATAAATTGCACCCTAAACACACACATACATATATATATATATATATATATACATACACCAAAGAGCAGACCGCAGTTCATTTTAAATATAAAAAAAAAGAATTACTCTTTTTTCAAGACTTTCTTGAACGATTTTAACCATTTTGTTTCAATGGATCTCACAAAATAATTCACTAAAAAGAGATTTTCACTTCAAAAGGATTAATGTGTTCACGATTTCCAAATAACATTTCCGTGTAAAATCGTGAAAATATTCTATCTATTTTAATTATTGTGGGTATTTTATTTAATTGATTACTCTATGCCATTAATAAATTCCAAAAAAAAAGTTGATGTGGATGGAATCGATCTCGATAATATTGTAAGTTTAAATATAACTAAATATAATTATGATTATATTATGACTTTGCCGATAAAAATAGATCAATGAACACAAAATAAGTCGGGACAACTGACTGTTTTATTGTTATTTTATGATATGCTCAGAATCTCAAAAAAAATTAATTTTGTGCAATGTTTATTCAATCTAAATTGTTAAGTCAGCATATCTGAGCTGGAAGATCCGACGTCCGCTCCGCCTGTTAAATCACATTTACTTTGCAGTTAATTGATAATTCTGGTTGAAGACTATAATTATAAAAGTTAAACATTTACTATTTAAGTATAAGTAAAATATATCTTCATAATATAGCAGTAAATTACATGAGTAATAGATGTAAATCATTTGTTAAAGATAATTTCAATCCTTCAGTAATTATTTATAATTTGTTTGTATATAAAATTTTTCTTTTTTCATCTAGTATAGGTGTACGAGTATTACCTCAGTCTGGCTTGTCAAGACCTAAAAAAAAACCTTTTTCTATATAGAATATCGCAGGAAGTGTTGACCAAATTTAAGGAACTGATTCAGGTCATTAAAATAAAGAAAAAAAATCATGCGGACATGTTTTCACTTCCTTTACTAACTGAATTAAAAATAATTTCTATATCTATATTAGTAGAACAGGCACAAAATTATCGGACTGCTTAATTTTTGCAATCCACTTCATCAATTACAGTCTGTCTCCGCTATTTATAAACCATATCTCAGTTATTTATCAATCGATTTCAATAAATGAGATGTTTTTCCCCTATTTATGTTTCCGGAACTGCCGTAAGATATTAATTCAGAGAATGAATAGGGATGATATGTATAAATTTAAATGAAGTGTAACCTTATACAGCCTGAGGACGACGTCTCAGGACGACATTCCTGAGATATGTGGTTAATTGAAACTCGACCACCAAAGAACACCGGTATCCACGATCTAGTATTCAAATCCGTATAAAAGTCTTTGACTTTTAGAACTCTAGACTTCGAAATCAGCTGATTAGCGATGACGAATTCACTATTAGACCAACTCGGTTGATATTGTCATTTTGTTGGAAATAAAAAACTTAATATTTTATATAATGTATAATGATTTTCAATAAAATTAATATTTACTATAATGATTAAAAATGTTAATGGCTGCCATTTTGGAATTTTTTCTTTCAAAAAGAATTAGAAAAGATTTTTTTTTTCAAAGGTAAAATTAATTTTACCTTTAATAAATTTTTATTAATTTTTTTTTCAAAGATAAAATTTGCAAACTTATTTATTTTCTGAGAAACGTTGGATAAATGTACGTTAAAGTTCATTAAAATATCTCTTATCTGTTCTTAAATTATACATTTTTATGGAAAAAAGGATAAAATGGCAGTCAAAGGGAAAATGTGCAAGATAAATAGGCCATTTGTTCACACGAACATTTTTGTTTATTTTTGATGTCCTGAATAAGTCCATTCAGTTTGACTAACACCTACCGGAACACTCTGTATACGTAAAATGTCTGTATATTGCTCGTCTTTCTTTTATAACAAATATTTAATATGGAAAGAAACCAAATTCAACGATTTGGGAAGGGTAGCTCTCCAGCTGAGGGATTGGCCTTGGCTATCTAGGAGAGGAAGTCGGCGTGTCCTGATGACGCTAGGGAGACCCTGGTGGGATGTCCGTACAGGGGGAGGCCACATAGGGAGGGCAGGCTGCTGCCTCGACACCTGAGGTGACGTTAATAGTAGGTCAGGTGTCGTTTTAGGTGCCACGACACCTGCGTGATGCTTAATTATCTTGCCTTGGGGGTGTTTCCAACCGAAAAAAAAACGATTCCTGTTACATATATATATATGCTTGTATAAGTGCAAAACTTATTCAAAGAAGAAATTTCATCTGCGAAATGACGTTGCAAATTATAAGTTAAGTACTACTTTTTAGGCTATATTGTAGAAGTAACAAGTCTGAGGTTATAGAAAAGGTTGTTTGAAGTTTTTTAATCCGCTTAATGTAACGGATCATAAATATTATGCAGCTAATAATAGTTATAAAATAACGATCAACAGTCGTCATTTATCTATATTTTTTATTTTTATTTACTTCTTAGCCGTTTATCTATGAATTATAGTAAAAAAAAAGTTAAATTGAACAACTCTAGTTATTCACTATAACATTGTCATTTTCTATCATTGAACTGAATTTAGTATAAACTTGTTATAAAATAGTACTTATAGAATACAGTAACCGTTACTTTTAAATCTTATAAAATTTAAAAATCATTCAACCTCAAATAGGTCTATAACAACAAACCGTAAAGTCATTTCGTCTTTATTATATATTATACTATCATCAACATCATTATTATTGTTGACATCGGTTTTTTTTCCAATTATATAGGTATTTTAATCCTCTTTTTTTCTTCCAATAATGTGAATTAATTAAAAAAAAGAAGAATAGAAAGGCGTTAAACTGTAATAATTTTCAGTTTGAATGATTTTATTGATTATTTGTTATCGGCTTATAATATAAAATATGTGTTACGTAAAGGAAATCTTAATTTCATCAATTTGTTGTTTACTTTTCCCCTTTTTTCGGTTATATTTTTTTAATTTTTCAAAAAAATTATATTTAAAATGAGATTTAAATACTAATTTCATGATCTTTATGAAATTCAATAACTGTTATTTTAAAAAATAGGATAAATAGATAAAAATAATAAAATATTCTAAGACTTAGTAAGGATTCTTTAATTCACTTGAAAAAATTGGATCCTTTCATAAAAAAAAAATCCTGTTTTAATGCGTGGGCAAGTGATTATGTTACCCCTTGTATAACATATAATATGTAAGTTTCAATAAAATTCAGAAAATAATATTTTTATATTTTATATTATTTAAATGACCTTGTCCTTGTAAATAAATATTTTTTTTAGAAACAGATTTATACGTTATATAAAATAATTGGTATAATAGATATGTATTGGTAGATTAGAAATAAAATAAAATATTAAACTACCCACACCAACCTCATTTAAAGAATTATATTTTCAAGCGCTTTCGTTATTACGTCATCAGGAGAACAGCAAACCAGTGGCGGCTTGTAGCTAAAATTAGTGGGGGTGCTGCTACGGAAAAATTTTTTTGGGCCTTTTCAAGACTACGGTTAAAGTTTTCTGTAAAACAAAAGAATAGAAAAAATGAATCAAATAGCTGGAAGCAAGATAATAATCTAATTCTATACCTTATTGCATTCAAGAATATGATACACGGTTTTTAAGCACAATGTGCTTAAAAACCATATTCGGTTTAACCGATTAAATAATGAAATGCCAATACAGATAAATTTTTGTATTATTAGATAATAATTTAATAAAATGTCAGCTTAAAAACGGTGTAGTCCATCGGTGCTTAACTTAAATTTTATGTACACAGAAACAAATACATTATTAGTTTTTACTAATTACCTCTCTTTCACCCTTCCAGCGTGTTTTTGGACAGATTTGGCAATCAAATAGCCCTTGCTTTCCTCCATCTTGTGATCCCTACTGAAAAAAACTACTAAACCGCTTTCATATTCCTTCCACCGACTAAACTAGAAAAGGGAACGAACAAGGAACGTTCCGTACACATGCGGAGTAAAAAAACTACCTTCACCAGCACGCCAGGGCCGGCACTGCGAAAGCGACAGTGCTCTCTCTTCCTCGCAGCCTCGCGTGCAGCTTCTTATGTGCAAACGTACAAACAAATAAACATATAACAAACAAATAACAAATAAGAAGCAACAGCCAAACACTACGCCGCTGGAAGTGTGAAGCGCACAATTCCACAAAAATATTTTTGTATCTTTTTCATAAAATGGGGGATGGCTACTGATATTAAGCTTAAGGATTATATATTGTACAAGCATAAAGAAAGAATCAAAGAAAAAAGTCGATAATATCAAGTGGAATTATGGAGTGCTGCAGTTCACAGTGCTTATACGCGAGCCGCCATCCCAGTAAACGTCTTCTAAAGATTTTTTTTTTTTTTTAATTATTCTGTTATTAATTAAAAATTTATTCAATTATATAGTTATGCATGTATATCAACATATAATCATAGAGGTTTTTGTTACTGGTTTTGTATTAAAAGAAATTTAAATTTTTTTTAATTTAAATACTGGTGTGCGTGTGTTCATTAGAATATGGTTGAGACGATTACCGCTTCGGAGCTACCTGGTCCTCTGTCGATGCAGTGGATTCTAAATTCGAGTGGCAGATGGCACGGCTGTAGAACACTATGCGAAAACTGATCAGTTTCTAGTATCACGGACGGTTATTAATCCTTATTGACTTAAAAGTGACGACAAAATGTTTATTGCTTCGGCCCATTTCGGTTAGTGGTGACCCATAACACTTAGAAGAGACCACGATGGTTGTATATTAAAACATTGTTCGGCTCTGTTTGACTTTGTAGATCCTGGTGTTTAATTTGTCGCTTCCACAGGGTACATCTTTGATTCTATGTCGTGTTACAGTTTGTACCCAAACGGTCTATAGTCGATTGTTCATGGACTAACGATTCCGCGTTGCATGGTGTTGATTGGAGTTGGTTAATTATAGTAATATAGGGTTTTGGTGTCAACCAATAGTCTCGAACCCTGTTTGAAGAAGCGAGAGCTGATTCACACGTTCCTCGTGAGTGTGCTGGATTTTAGTTTGTAAATAGGATGGCGATGGGTGAATGCAGCTGATGCTGTATTTTGTACTTCCGAATATCACGAGCGATTGCACGGTATGTGAATGTATAGACCGCCATATAATTTGATGCGTTCTTTCTGTCGTTCATATGCGGCATTGTCCGCACAAAGAAACCTGCAAGGATGCTCATTCTGCGCTAATTGTTATGAATATTTATATCGGGAAAGGAACTGATCATATATAAGAATGATCAAGTATACTTCTCTATTACTTGATGGACTTTATACAACTATTGACTCAAAAACGAACCGAAATAGATTTAATTCCTGTGTTTTTAGGACAAAAGAAATTAATTGCTACCCCGGGCGTGGCCAACAGGTTTTGTCTCCGGGCCGAATTAGAAAGAAATCTTTTTTCATGGACCGAACGAAATATTAAAATTAAAAAATAATAAATACAAAAACGATTCATTTACGTAAACAACATTTTACTATGAAATTTTGGTTGTATTTTTATTTAGAATCATTAAAAAAAAATTTGTTCACTAATATAAGTTGAGTTGAAGATTACAAAATATTTCTTTGTAAGTTTTTTAAATTTCCGTATTTTCCATTACTCAATTGCTTATAAAAAAAGCTAATATTTAAAAATTTTTCGCGGGCCGCATAAATTCATTACGCGGACCGGATCTGGCCTGCGGGCCGTATGTTGGCCATACTTGCGCTACCCTGTAATATTTGAACAAAGGTAATAAGTTACTTTTTAAGTAGTGAATAAACGGTACCCTATAATGAAAGAATAAATTTTACTAAGTGAAAAAAAAATTGTTACGGTTACAAAATAATTTTTGCACCACTTTGTTCTGATTTTAATTCTGATGATAATAGAGTAAGAAGTACTTAATAACACATAAGTCTTTTATTGCGAATAGGATTAATATCTCGTTTTTTTTTCATAAATCCTTTTGCATTTGGTCGTATACGTAATGATAATGGAATTAACGGTAAAATTTAGTCAGTTTGGGTTTACTTGTTATTTTTTTATGTACTGTGTCACATTATCACTGTATATATCAAATCTAGTTCAAATTGTATTAGTGAAAGTGTTACTGTTACTTCAGCTTACAAATCATCTGTTAAATTGTATCTTGCCTCTTGATCTATTATCTACTATTTTTTTTTCTTTTTCTACTACCTATGTTTGTTGCCTAACACCAGTTTATGTATCTAGACTTATATATAAACTCATTCACGCTCGCTTTCCCACAATGTTTATTTTATCTTTATGTTATTCATTCGTTGTGTACAAAATATAAGTATTCTTTCTTCCGGTTTTATACTTAATGACTTTTAAAGTGTATGTTTTTATATTCTATTATTATTTTTGTTGTTATACATATGTACTACAGTTCATCTTAAAATCTCATTATGTTACGTGAGAATGATCTCCATTAGTTGTAAACCGTAAATCCGTGTCTGTTTTGATATCTTGAAAAATAAAAAAAATATTCTGTTTTTAATGATAAATGCCGTAATTAATGACTTTGCTTAACTATTTTTACTTTCCCGGAAGATTTAGTAAATAACAAAGGGAAAGTTTTATTTTTGGTAAAAAAAAATTATCTCCTCTCATTTTTATTTTTTCAAGTTTTCGCTTGAAAATATAATAATAAAATAAATCGTAATTTTAGTAATACTACGTTCTTGTTGTCTTTATAACGCAACAGAAGTTAGGTGGCCCAGTTTTCCGGATAGGCACTTCAATCATTAGTTTGCAGCAACCAATCAGTAAACAGAGTTTATAAGTCGGTCTACAGGTAATCCATCTACAACAGAAAACCAATGGTAATGTTCTTTGTTTACATTTCCCGACATTATCTGAATGGTCAGCGTCTCAGAACAGAAAATTAGGTAAATTGATCCCATATTTTGATACTATAGAGCCAAACAGACTTAAATTTCCTTAATAAAATTTCATATACAGAATTTACTAGTCGAGCCATATATCCTTCAGACAAATCATCATTTAAGGATATAGTGATTAAAGGTCCTTGTATTAATTTAATCCCCCATAGACCTATTTACTACGTAAAGTGTACGTAGGAAGGGATTAGAAGATTTAGTTTTACCATACGACTAAAGCCTGTAAGGTAGTTAGCCTCTAAGTTAGTTACTACCTTAGTTATCTACGTACACTCCCGAATCGGCCTTCAGGCAGCACTTACCAGCTAACATAAGTGATGATCAATCAGATCCCAATATCATCAGAAAGAAGAATCTAGGAGGAATCAGACCTACATCCGTAGGACTGAGCAAGAGGATGAAGAAATTAAGTATAAGTAAAAGAATCGAGGTGATGAGAATTACAGTCTATCCTGGAGAAACTCTAAGGAAGATCTCTATCCGCAGGAAAACTTAAGATCTCCTCCAGGGGTAATGGGATTCATCCACCGTCGAAATAATATCCGCCTTGGTGTAGTACCTTGGTTATGGTAATTATTGTATGTATTTACGGCTGGTTCAAATCTTATATATATATATATATATATATAAATGAATGTTTGTTCGTTTGTCCCGTATGTGTTCCTATACCATTCATCCAATTGCGATGAAACTTTCGTGAGTTGTTATGCGCATCTTACGCACAAGCTTCAAGCTTATGTGGCGAAAAAAAATAATTAACCAACATATTAAATTTATTTATTGCATCGCTTATCTATTGGGATGCTTTCAAAGTATTTTTGATGAACCGTCAGCCTCAAAAATATAACATTATTAACTTAATGGTGTGATAAGCGCCATAATTAAAGTGATTTTAGTTGACCTTACATGCTTGCAACCGCAGCAACCCTCTCCTGAAACTGGCGTTGCCTGTATCAAGAACAATCCCCATGCGAAGCAAAAGCTACCTGAGAAAAAATGAAAACCGAAATTGTTTCTGATTGCCTTTTTCAGTAAGTTAAACATATTATCGGACTTTAGCATTCCAGGCCTGCCGAAATGTAGATCTTTGGTTTTACAAGTTATACGTTTATTGTTTACTATAGGGATTGGTTGTGTAATGAACATCAATATTTTCAGGGAAGTCAAACCCGATTAGTGCTTATTGAACCTCGAGTGGGTTACAATGGATTCAACTATAAGAAAGGTCGGAGTTGGACAGTGTAACGCAACAAAATAATGTACCCGTTCTTCTTAAAACCAGTGCTTTATGCTGTATTTTACAGATGATAACTAAATTAAATTAACATAATGGCAACATTGCCATAAATTAATTTAGCAGATTTAAGCGGTAATTTTAATTTGTGAAATTTTATAAACCATGGAATTTTAACAATTTCATGGTTTTTGAGACTGACTATACTGCAAAAATACAGGGAAGTATTATAATCTCTCATAAACGTGATTCAATTAGCTGAATAAAATCAAATAAATAAACTTTAATTAAAAAATAAAATTTATATAATTATTTACTTAGTGAAATTTTCTTTGACAGTATTTTCTTTAATGCATTTCATCAATATTGTAAATTTAATAAACATACTGGGTGTTCAAAAAATGACTCAACCTTATGGAAAAAAGTAAGTTACAATAGTTGTTGAAAGTGTTCTCCATTATGCGATTCACATAATAGAATACTATGTCGCATGCTCTTAAACATATATAGTTGAGGAATTGCAACGATACATCGTTCAATTTCACTCTGCAAATGAATGATCTAAGGATGAGTTTTGTAAGCAGCATCCTTAAGGTAGCCCCACAAGAAAACGTCAGGAGGGGATCAATTAGGAGACCGAGGGAATCACAACCCCTTCGAAATTACTTATCCATGAAAACACTGATCCAAGAAAGTCATAGAGTTGCTGGCTGTATGAGATGTAGTATTATCCTCCAAAAATCACGTGTACTCTAGCCGGTCCAGGGGTATAGTATTTAACCCACCGGGTTGGTCTAGTGTTGAACGCGTCTTCCCAAATCAGCTGATTTGGAAGTCGAGAGTTCCAGCGTTCAAGTCCTAGTAAAGCCAGTTATTTTTAAACGGATTAGAATACTAGATCGTGCATACCGGTGTTCTTTGGTGGTTGGGTTTCAATTAACCACACATCTCAGGAATGATCGAACTGAGAATGTACAAGACTATAATTCATTTATACTCATACATATCATCCTCATTCATCCTCTGAAGTATATCTGAATGGTAGTTACCGAAGGCTAAACAGGAAAAAGAAAGAAAAGGGGTATAGTATTTACAAATTGTTGTACCGTCTGTATGTAGCACTTGCTGTTCACTATAGCAAGAAAAAATGTCATGAAGATTCGCCTACGTGACATTGCACACCAAATACCCACTTTTTGTCCGTGCAGAGACTCGTGCAGCTGATGTGGATTTCCCGTACACCAAATGCGTGAATTCTCTGCATTCCCGTGTCCATCACGGTGGAACCACGCCTCGTCATACCAAAACCAATCGCCGAGTTCTTCCCCTTCTGGTGTTGACAGAAAGCTACACGTTTTCCAGTGTCTGCAGGTAACAACTCGTAAACAATCCGAATTCTGTACGGTTGCATTTTTAAACACTTGAGCGATGCCGTGTAGGCACTACCAACATAGAGACCAGATTGGCTAGATAGACGTCGCACCAGTTATAATACCAATATTAATTGATTCAAACAATTTTAAAACTTTGCTTAAATTCGTCGCAAATTATTTACAAATTATTGGTTCAAGCGCTCATAGTTTATAAAAAATTTGGAAATGCATGATAGCCAATTGTACAAAAAATATTCCTGTTTGATTATTTTAAAAGCATTCTTTTTCCGGCTGAAATATAAAAATATTTCGTAATTTTTTAGGGTGGGGAGTAAAAATTTGGCAAACTCTTTTGCTGAAAGTTCCTGTAAAATCTATACGTTATATTTTTTCTTAGAAAATGTATTTCTTAACCACCTAAGTAAAAAGTTGAAAGTAAAAAAATCGTAAATTTCCCTCAACTCCTTAGAAAAATTTCACAAAACGCGTTAAATGCTTTACCTACTGATCAAATTTGAACAAAATTGGTTCATCTAGTCTGAAGATATTTAGCAAAAAGCATTACGACATAAATACATAAATATTTATATACATCTGAAAAATATTTTTTTTTTGGCTTTAGTAGACGCATTAGAATGTGAAACGTCGAGATTTAAAAAAAAAAAACTTGGCAGGTATTTTTTTAATTGATCAACATAGTTGATCAATTAAATAATTTAATAAATCATATGAAAATGATTTAACTCTATGTTTAACTGGGATATTAAAACATTGACATTTTCTTCCGTTTTTTATTCTACAGCATCCGGTATTGGTTTATACATTTTTGTAAGTAATATATTCGATTAGTTTTCATTAGATAAAATTCTTCACGTAAGTTTTTTATTTGAACATACTAACCCCGTAGGGAAAGACACCCACTTTGTGACGCTTCCGGTTGCCACACCCTTCCCGTTCATAGCTTTGACAGGAGTCTTTTTTCGCCCTCGAACTTTTTACATCTCACAGTAATAAGCCAGGCCTCGTTGGGATGCCACCGATGTAAATGCCTCCGTAAACATTTACATCGGTGATTTTTAAACTCGGCTTTTACCTTCGGTTGTAGGCCTCGTCCTTGAATGTCCTACATCGTTGCTCTCTGAACTAGCTAACCGAGTTCGCGGAAGCACGAAACCCGCGCTTAGTTCTACTTTTACTGAGCCACTTTCTTGTAAGTGTCGTAGATTCGAGGCAAATTTAAAAGCAACATGCCACCAAACATTTTGTTCGCAACAACGAAATTTAGTCCTAGTTCCCTTAGTGACTCAGCCTATTGATTTAGGTAAGATATCTTATGAAATTTGGTGTATTTTTCTTAACATTTTTTATTCGTTATATTGTCGGTACAACCCGCCGGGTTAGCCTAGTAGTTAAACTCGTCGTCGCAAAACCAGATGATTTTTGAAGTCGAGAGTTCTAAGGTTCGAGTCCTTGTAAAGGCAGTTGTTTTTATATGGATTTGAATACTAGACTGCGGATACCATTGTTCTTTGGTGGTTCGGTTTCAATTAACCATATTGGGAAGGCAATGGGCAAACCACCCGAAAAAACCTGCCAGAAAAATTCCATTGGTAAAAATATTGACGCCTGTGGTGTCGCCAAGGATAGGACACGACTGAATGGCTATATTTTATTTTGATACTGTCGGTAAAGGATTGAATAATGGAAAAATTAATTTTCCTTAATTTACTTAAATAATTTCATAATGTTAATAACGTAGATATATTAGTTGGACAAAACGTTTAGATCCAATTTTAAAGAAACATGTATTTTCATATATTAAAAAAATTATTGTTATACATTTAAAAACTGTATAATTTTTATTAAAAAAATATATGTAATGCATTATTTAGTATTGAATTATTTATTTGTTTCAGAATTATTGTATTAAAATTAACGGTGTCTATCCCAAACATTGAACGTATTTTTATTTTTTTTTAAATGACTAAATTTACGAGTATCTTATTTTATTTTAAAAAAATCGAAAGAAATGCAATAACTTCTTATTATATTATTTGATATACATTTTTATATGAATTTAAAAGAATAAAAATGTATTCACATTAAACACTTTGAAGTTTATGGTATAAAAAAAAAATGTTTTATTCTCTTTGGTAATATCACTGCAGTTGAGAGTATATTACTATATAATGAACATAGTGAAACAGTCGGAAGCTATCAAAACGTGGTGGTAACAGCTGCTTTAGCTGTAGTATTTTATACTTTGCTGCATTTTTTCAAAAGAATATCCTTTATTGTTTTTTTTTATTATTATTATTAATTTTTATGAAAGTACGCTTAAAATAAAACTGGGTAAAACAATTCTCTGATGGGAATTTATTACCACAACCGTGTTCAGATTTCTTTAATGGAAGATAACAAAATTCTTTTGAAAATCAAAAATAAGCTATCGTCTTTAGATTTTTCTTTAAAAAAAAAATGTAACTAAATAAAAAAAGAGGAAATGAAACCGGGTTATTTTTGTAAGATAAATTTTTCCATCAAGAAAAACACGCGGTTATAAAGTGTAATTTGTAAAGTTGACTAAAGATATTTATTACCTAAGCAAAACTGCTTAAATGTTGTTTTTTTCGTAACTTGTTTAACAACTTTATGCGTTTATTTTTTCTTCGTCTTACTTTAGCGCATAGTTTTTAGGTTAAAAAACATATAAAGTTATCATACTATCTGTATATCATGTACATTTTTGGAACAAAAAAAAAAAGAAAAGAACGAAAAAGAAAAAGAAAAATGACATTGTTAACAGTGGTTTTTTTTATTGTATCATATTTCACGTAAATAAAAAGGGTTCACGTCCAGTAAACGTAGACCGTATCTGTACCAATCTCATCCAGCGCATGAGGCGCTACGCTCGGTCAGGGTCAATATAAACTTGTCTTGCGCATTTGTCGGCTTGCGGCACAAAATGCGCTTTCATATATTTGGTATTCATTTTTAGTTATCGCATTGTTCTTTTCTTAAAAATTCTTCTGTTTTATCTATTTGTTAACTTTTAATTATTAAACAAATTTATACTTACATTAATGACGTACCATGTCACATGTTTTTTTACGTTTAAATCGTTTTATAAGATGAATGTTTTAGTGAAAAAGTTTTTACTTTGTCTTTATGAATACATTTCAGCTTTTAAACTTTTAATAACAATTATTCAATAAAACATAATTTAATATATAATAAAAAAAAAACACAAAAAAAAAGTATCGGTATTCGTAAAAGTATAAGAAAACAATTCTCTTTACTTTTTTTTTATATGGTTTAAACTTAAAAGAATGGAATGACAAAAAGTCTACTAAAGATGAATGTTATTTTAACCCTAACTCCAGTTACTTAAGGGTAGAATAAAGTTGCCCACTTTTAAGAAAGGATTTCTGTTAAAAAAAATCACAAGATTTATTATTAGCCTACTTCATTCTATATCCTTTTCTGAAAACATCACAAACAATACCTTTTTTACTTTTATTTATTAATTTTTTCCTTAATTATTATTAATAGTGATTAAAATTTATGATAAACATGTTTATGTAAATAAGCTGTTTTGATTTAATTATTAGCTTTTCTGTGTTCTAATTTATTTATTTCTTAGTAAATAAATGAATTTTTCGTTCTTGTTTTTGTGTGGTGTTTCGTTTTTTTTATTATCTCATTTGTTGCATATTGTTTACACGATTTTTTTTTCATCATTAAATTTTAATTGTGAATAAAGCTCATTTCTTTTCAACTATCGGTAAATTTTTCTGTTAATTTTAGTAAATTCGTTAAATTCTGTCTTTAATTACATTTATTTCCTGTATATTTGCCTTCATTTTGTATTAAAAATTTTTAACGTTTTTATTTCACATTATGTAATAACTAACTGTAAATTTATCTGAGTATAAAATGGATTTTTTTTCTTTAGTATCTAGAATACGATTTTTTCGTTTACGCAAAACAGAAGTTTTACGCGTAACTTTTTTGTACTTTTTACGCAAAAAAAATTATATCATTACCACTACCCATTGTGCTTTTATTTTTATGATTATAATACAAAAACAAATTTCAATTAATCAAACTTTTCGAATGAAGTTCATCCTAAATAAATACCTCATATGCACCTTATTTATTTTGCAATAAAAAAATCTGGTGTCGAAACCACGTGACTTCCTTGTACACCTATTAAATTATATTAACACATTTTTTAAAATAAAAAGTACTTAAAATTTTATTTCATTAAAAATTTCTAATATTTTTCTTCTTTTTTTTGTTATTTAATTATTATTCATCTTAAAAGTTTTTTTTGCAATGAGAGGCTAATAATTATTAATAAATCAATATATTTAAATTTTAAAAAAATGTTAAAAAAGAGATGAAGTCTGATTCGAATCAATCTGCCTTCCCCTAAGATCCAATTATTTCATTAATTAAAATTTTATTTGGCTATAACTCTGGAACCAATGAAAATAAGTACCACTTATGATATATCGTTGAAAAGCTCTCAATGAGGGCTTATTTCTGCAGAAGAAAAAGTCCAAAATCCAATTTTTGTTTTGGATTTTGGGCTTTTGAACGCTTTTAGTTCAGTAGATTGCAATAAAAAGGGGAGGTGCACAATTAGATGTTAACAGTCCTAAATCCAAAATTTCAACATCCTACGGCTGCTAGTCGTTTTTGAGTTATTCGAGATACGTACGTATGTATGTACGTACGTACATACATACGTACGTACGTTCAGACGACACGCTGAAACTAGTCAAAATGGATTCAGGGATGATCAAAATGGATATCTCCGTTGAAATCTGGAAACCGAAATTTTTCGCGATCGCAATATTTCCTTTACTTCGTTCAAGGAAGTAAAAATATGCTGAAGGCTCGTTTGCTCACTTCGTAATATTATATTTGTACATAATATACTTTAACAAAAATTAAAGCCAATATTTAAATATCTTTGTTTAAGGGCAAACTTATTTTAAATTTTGAATGGGCTTCATCTACCTTTTAGCAGAAAAGGTTTTTTTTATAATTTACTGGTATAGGATGCATTATAGCAAAAGATTTAAGGAATTAAAAAAAAAAAACCTAAAGAGAATAATATTTGGAGGAAAAGTTTTTTTGAAAATCTTTTTTTTATATTAACTGGGGTTCCACTTTCGTTTTAGCGAAATCGATTTATTTAAATACACACAGCATGTATTTTAAACAAAACATTCAACAGACAATTTAAAAAGTTACGTTGGAAACAAAATTATCAGATTTTTTTACCTTTTTAAAGCAGGGCTTCTTAAACTTTTTTATATAGCGACCCCCTTCAAGCTTAGGAAATTTTAAACGACCCCCTCCTCCATATAATGAAATATATATTAACCGTAGATGTAGATGTAATATCGCACTATTTTACAATGTAAATAAAATAAGGATTAAAGAATACGTACCCATTCATTTCACATATATATAATTGGAAACGTTGACGGGATATCGGTCGTAATAAAACACAATAAATAGAATGACATAAAACTATATATATATATATATTCAATAGAAAAAATAAACTTTTATAACAATTTTTTTAATAAAAACATATTATTAACATCAAACAATATTAATGTGACGGATGTGATTGTTTATTTTTACACAAATAATTAAATCAAGGCTCAATTTGAGTTAGTGCAGATCGTAATAAATTTTCAACGTTTATTAAAATTGAACGGTATTTTGATTTTATGTAAGTTAATGTGGAAAAGGCTGATTTACATAAATATGTTGTACAAAATGGCAGTAATTTGTTCATTGCCATTTCCGATAGTAGGGGATATTCTGATTTGATTTCTATCCAAAATTCATGCACAGGCACTTGAGAAAATCTAAGTCGCAAGGTCGTATCACTTGTTAATTCGGCAAATTCTTCTTGTGCTTTTAAGTTTAAAAAATTAATTTCTTCCATTTCAATTGAAAATGGATTGCAAATCCATTGTTGTGTATCGATATCATTGGGAAAATACCTATGCATGTAAACTTCCATATCCTTCAAATGATTAACTATAATTTTTGTTATAGGAGTATCTTTTTTTGAAATATTGTTACTAATTATATACTCGTCAGTAAATGGAAACATTTCGAGCGATCCACTTTCCACTCTGTTCTTCCATATAAGAATTTTTTTAACAAAGGCCTCAAGTTTATTTTTTAACATAAACATATTAACGCAGACTCCCTGCATTGATAAATTCATATCATTGATTTTATCAAAAATATCTGCCAAATAGCATAGCTTGAGAAGCCATAAATTATCTTGAAAATAATCGGCCAAATTAGAATTTTGCTCTGTTAGAAATATAAGAACTTCATCTTTTAAAGTTAATAATCGTTTCAAACTTCGACCTTTTGATAGCCACCTAACTTCAGCATGTAACAATAAACTTGTATAATCCGAATCCATATCGATGCACAAATTTTTAAACAATCGACTATTAAGTGCTCGACTTTTAATAAAGTTAATGATTTTGACTGCATCAAAAAACACAGTGTTTAATTCTGGTGCAATTTTTTTAACAACAAGTGCCTCTCGGTGAATCATACAATGTGTAAATGTAATATGATCATTTCCAGCTTTAACAAATGCTGTAAAACCAAGATCTTGTCCGGTCATTGCTGCAGCACCGTCCGTGCACACACCAACACAATTTTTCCAATTTAATCCTTCTTTTTCAAAAAACTCATTTACTTTTTTATATATATCTTTTCCACGAGTATGACCTTCCAGAGGACGACAAAACAGTATATCTTCATGAATGCTTCCCTCATAAATATATCTTACAAAAAGTAACAACTGTGCCATTTTTGAAATGTCTGTCGACTCGTCCAGTTGTATTGCAAACTTTGAGCTGTCTTTAAGCCTCATAAGAAGCTGTTGAAATTGATCATTGCTAATGTCTGAAATTCTTTTGGACACAGTGTCATTTGATAATGGAATTTTACTAATTTCAGCAGCATACTGTTTTCCATGAACAATTTCAGACATTCTTATAGCTGCAGGTAGTAAAAGTTGCTCTCCAATAGTAAAAGGCTTTTTCGTTTTTGCTATCAAATACGAAACTTCATACGATGCCAATAGATATTTATCATTCAAAGTAACATACTTCTCCAAAGTGTTCTTTTCTTTATTTGATGTTTGCAAAAGACGCTCAAATATTCTATTGGCTTTTTTGATAACGTTGCATGTTTAGTATTCAAATGTCGTTGCAGTTTTGACGGTTTCATGCTTTCTGCAGCCAAAACTTCTTTGCAAATTAAGCACACTGGTTGTTCTTCATTGTTGTGAGAAGGCATGTGAAGCCATACTGCAAATATGATTCGTCATATTTTCTTTTTTTTGTTTTGCTAGAAGTCGGATTTGAAGCACTGCAACTTGGTTGTGACGGCGTGGCAGACTTATTAGTTGGAATTTTAATTAGCCATTTATCCATGATGGTTAAATAATAATAAATAATTAAACAAAATGTAGTTGAACTTTAACGTAATAATTAAAAACACCAACTGAAAATTACACAGTAAATACACACATGTCACTACGAAGACAAAGCTGAGTCCAAACTGAAGTACAAACAGAAAAATAACTACACTCGAATCTTTACCAGTGCAATGACAACAAATTACGATCAGATCAACCCCGACGCATGGCGTGTTCAAAGTGTGCAGCGCACAAAGACGCCGAAAAAGAAGCTTTCATTTAATTTTTTTTATTATTCTTTTATAAAAATAATATGCCGATTCGCCTAGCCTAGCTTGATTATGCTTCCGTATTGTATGTGTAAGCTGTAAGGCGACGCGGCGTCTGGGTACTTATAATCACTAAGTTATCTTGCAAACACTGACGCCGGCGGCCAGACATCAATGTCGAACGTTCAGTTGAAAATCGAGGAGCGCGTTGTATTTATTATTTTAAATGCTACTTCCATATTTTCATTTATAGGCCCTACATAACAGTTTTGCATTGCCACTTTTTTCAAAAAATAGTTATAATAAAACTACAATAGTATTTTGTATGATTTTTATTTGTATTTATATTTGTACGTAGTGTGTATACTAATTTTAAAATTTTATTTATAATGATTGAAAAGTATCAGATCTTTGCGACCCCCTTTCAGTAGTCTCGCGACCCCCCTGGGGGTCGCGACCCACAGTTTAAGAAGCCCTGTTTTAAAGGATGGTAAATGGATTTTGATTTTGAAATTTTTTTAGTAATTTTAAAAAATTTTCGTTGAAATTTACTTTTTTTTTTAATTTCATACCAAGAATATTCATCATAATATTTGATAAAAATTTGTTTCTAAAGGAACACCAAGTAATTTAGCCAGTTTAATAATATTTAAACGTTTTAGTTGTTTGTTTTTCTACCAATAAGATATTACAAAATCTTTTGTACCCGAGTTTCCAATACAAGAAGAATTTTAAAATCTATTAACTAAATTTTGTATCTGATTCAGTATCTTGTAGATGTTTATACTGACTAATAAAGAATGTATTCATTCTTTTATTACTGCTTATCAGTTCTGAATTTTATGTAAGATTAACTACTAAATTTTAGCATATGTTGTTAACTTTAATTTTTACTTGACACTTGATCAGAGAGAATTGCCTGATTATACAAAAATTTTCTGGATATCAAATCCTTTTCCTGTCCTTGTTTTGTTTTAAAACAAGCGCTACAATCAATAAATTTAAAGCGCTACAATCAATAAATACGTTTATAATTCTATATATATTTGAAATTAGTAGATTTTCGCGTGAAAGTTCTTCTTGCTTGTGCTAATACGGATTGGATCTCAATGTTACTTCTTTCATCTAATATAATTTTATTTACTAGATAACAAAATCCTGAAAATTTGATTGATACGTGTTATATCCATTTATGTTAATGTTTAGTTCCTCTATTATTTTCTTTTTTGTTATATTTCATTACCTTCATGTTATTCTTATTTATTTCAAATCGAATTTCTTTCTGTCCATGCTTTTCATTATTTCTGCTTACTTATTTTGGTTTCTGCCAAAAGAGTAATCATTAGTGATTTTTAACTTTTTTATTCTTCTTCCATGTGTATATAAATTAAAAAGCAATGGAGTAAGCCTAGTTCTCATCTTTTTTTTTCGTTTTATGTTCTTATCAATTGCTATTTCATTATGAAATCATTTGGCAATCATGGCATTATGAAATCTTTACAATTTTAAATTAATTTGTTGTAATTACAATCATTGTCATTAATTAAAAATTTATTTATTTTTTTTATATATAATAAAATTTCTATCGGTTTTAAATTATGTAGATGTGTAAAAGACCCATAGAATTATTTTATCTGATTGATAAATCGAAAATCTTATGTCCGGAAATCACAGCGGAAATTCTCTTTTTGCTGTGAGATGCTTTATACAACTATTTTTTTTATTATTCATCCCTAAACAAAATTCTTGTGTAGGAATCATATATATAAAATGATAATATTTTCGTAAATATTTTAGCCTTATTTCGAGAAATTTGTTAATTTTATGTTATAATTGATAAAATCTTTATTTCATAGTTAATTTATTATTACGTGATATTTTATTACGAAATCTGACATTTCAAAATATGTGAGGGTTTTGAAAGAATGCTGAGTATGTAAAGTCAGGCAGTTGTTCGCGGTATGGCCTGTTGTCCTCCTCTTTGGTCGTTGATATTCTATAATAACGACGTGCTTCTTTTCACCCTTATCATAACCATGTTACGTCGTTGCTTCCTGGAAAAAAATCTTACTTACTCCATCCAACAAAACTGAAATTCCTTCATATTACATCAAAATATATTACTTTCGTTATAACGGTGTAATTTTTTTATTATATAAATCTTATCTTTTTTTTTTAGTAATAAAGTAGCCTATTTATGTATATATGTGTATATATATATATATTTGCAGATATACAGATACTATCTTCGATAGAAACGCATTTTAGTCATTTTATAACCTAAAATGCATTTAAATATCGTAGTGTTGTAATATAAGTAATGTATTAGTGGCTAATGGAGAAATATTCTATTTTTATATATTTTCCCTAAACGAGAGCTAATGAAAAAGATTTATACGAGTAAATATTATCATTACTATACGTTCAAAATATTTAATGAATAGTTGTATCATCGGGGACTCATGTATATATAAAACGATATGAAATACCATTACAAAATAAATACGTAAACAGGGTTTCCTATCACCAAACCGCAGGAATCCCAGAAATATATTACAAATAAATTTCCATATCTTTAACACGAATCCTGTAGATATCTATCAAAAATCGCAGAACATACTACGAAGAACGAAATTTAAGGAGAGGCTCCACCTTCACAGGAACTTGAAAGAGACAAACATATCCACTTGAAATATTATAAGGACCCTTCAGGCACAGGATTTCTGCCCAGTATTTTGTAGGAAATCAAGGTATTAATATCTAAGGTGGGGAAGCTTATTACTGATCAACAGTTTTACATTGTCCAGTTCAAGTATTAGTTGTTATGAATTATATTTTTCTCCAGATACTAAAAATCGATCGGAGAGAAGGTTCCAGACTTTCTTAAAGAAACTTCTTTCTCAACCTGTGTTTTTTTCTTTGTTGATGAATCAGGAATGGACATTTTAAAATAATGTCTTGTCTGATCAAGATTCAAACTCGGGATCTTCCTGACAAAGATTGAAAATTAAAATTCTGTCACTTTCAGATCTACCGTTCAGTCACATTTTTCTATAATAATATTATTTTTGTACTCAAAACGAGTGAATAAGAATGTATTCTCTTATATGACTATTATTTTAGTACATACTCGTATCTCTTTTAAAAATATCCGATTAAGGTTTGAAAGAGAGTAAAAAAACATTAAATATAGTTTATCAATCGATTTTAAACATAAATAAGATAATAAAAAACTGAACTTATGTTCGTTTTAATTGTTTAATAATTTTATCTAAAATATAAAATCTGTTCATATTTATCAAGTTTGAAAACTTTCTTAATTTTTTATAATTTGTAAAACTTTTTAATACAAATTATACTTCATGCATATCAAATAAAAATTATAAATTTTATATACAACTTGCATTGGTCGATATTGCAGTGGAATTAAAAAAGAAATTTTTCATATTTCTGTTTTAACGATTCGTCTAAGTTGTTTAATAAAAAATTGTAAAAAAAAGTTTGGTTACTTTCGTGTAATTTAAAAAAGATAAACCATTTTAAAGATTAAACAATTTTTACGTATTGTGGTGTATAAGTTGATTATGAAGTTAAAAATCATTTCAACAATACGGTTTAAAACCTTAGTAACATCAAAGCGAGTGCCAAATTTCACACCTCTGGTGTTATTAAGTGCAGTATTGATTTCCGTCTTCAACTACAACCTTAGTTGCATGCGGGTTTATCGCGTTCTTTTAGATAGCTTAAAACACGTTCTAATACATCTTAGAATAAAAATTGAATTTCTTGTACGATGTTTTATTCAGTAAAGTAATCGAGTTGTTTATAATTATACATTACATGGAGGTAAAATTATTTATCGTTTTATTTAATTTAATGTTTCTACTATTATTGGCTTACTTTCTTGATAATTTATTGTTTTACCCGTAGTTTTTCTATTATAATATAATAATCACTATATAATTAACGTCTAGCTTACCTTTTTGCATTAATAAATGTTTTATTTTCATATTATAATTTTCAATGTGTTGTCGTTTTCTTTATATTGTTATACATTTTTATTTTTTTATTATATATATTTATGTTTATGTATAATGGATTTGTATGAATATTCTAACACAAAAAATGCAGATAAACAATCCTTAAAAAAAATTAATGTGTAATTGAGCTGAGAACAATTGACATCGAGATGTTATAATAATGTGATAAACCGCTTTTAAAATAACTCGCTTATCTAATTATATTCTCTTTGCGTTTTAAGTTATTTTTTAAAAATTTTGTTAGAAATTTCATTTAAGCTAAGGAGATTTTTTTCATTTATTTTCTTTAAAAAGTCAGAAAGTTATTTCTCATCAGATTTCAACAGCTGTTTTGACAATATTTTTTTTTTAAGAAAATTAATATTTTTAATACCGGTTATCGTATTAACACAAAAACTAACAGTTGTCTAAAACTTAGTAAAATAATTTAAAAAATTAACCATTTATACGCGGATTAGTCAAAAATAAACTGGACTTTTGGCATCTTGGCTTGCTGACGAACATAAGTGTGGGTTGATCCAAAGGGATATTGACAGTGGGGAGAGTTAGCACGACTAACACGCCATCCGCCTCGGCCTTCGCGTCTGTCTGTTCGGTAGAGTCATGTCAGAACAAGAGGTTCCGTTCTTGGTTTCGCAACGTATTAACGTGAAGTTTCTTTCGAATACGGGTGTCAAACCCTCTGAAATTCTGATTAGAATACGTACGAAAGTTTGGGGATATAACGTCACGTACCAAGTTTACGATTGGGCCAACAAACTTAAAGGAAGGCGAGAAGCTATAGAAAATGATTTTCAGTATAGGCAATCAAGGTTACGTGCGAACGTCAACATTCGATCGATTCATGACTTCACTGAAGAAGATCGGCGCCTTACAAATGAAATTGCTTCGGAATTGGTTATCAGACATGGAAGTGCCCATTCAAATCATCAAAAGCACTTTGGGTTCCGCAATCTGTGTGAGGTGGGTTCCAAGACTGACCCGACAGGAAATTTGTCAGATGCTATTGAATCGTTTTCGACAAGACGGAAATAAATTTTCCATCGACTAGTCAGTCACATATGATGAGACATGAATCCATCACTATTCCTGTGAGTCGAAATCTAGTATAATTATTCCGTACTCTAGTCGAGTGAGTATGGAATGGAAAGTAAAGCCCAAAACGCGTCCGTCAGCTGGAAAATACCTCGAAACCGATTTTGGGATTGGTAAGGCTCGTCGATTTTCTCCACGAACGTCGTACTGTGAATGCTGCGTACTACTGAGAACTCTTGGACAAAGTGGAAGTCACTTATAGGAACTAAAGATCCCGTCAGTCGATGAGAGATGTATTTTTCTATCATGACAACGCCAGGTTTTTCATACAACTGTTAGTACTCGGGATAAGCTGGACAAAATTTTTAAGAGATCTTAGAACATCATCCGCACAGTTCAGAATTATCTCTTGGGTTGTTGAAGGAAGCACTGGGAGGACATCATTTCCAGAGTGACAACGAAGTAGAGAAATTCGTGCGCAATTGACTCGTTACAGTGTTCAAAGTTTTTATGAAAATGAGTTACAAAAGTATGTAGAACTTCAGGGAGATTACGTAGAAAAGCAACAACTATGTCTTATATTTTTATTCTATGCTAAGAAATATTAAAATGTGCTAAAATGTTAAGTCCGGTTTTTATTTGATTTATGTAATAAATTTTTATAGCTAGTCGGAAAGAAAAAAAGGTAGAAGAAAGAAATTCTTTAAAACGTTCCCTATCATCTGCATCTTAATAGCATAACATACTCACATGCTAGGTATAGCTACAGCCAATTTTAATAGTATTAAGGATTGTTTTTAAAAATTCACTAGTCCTTTATTTAATAATCACATTATTACCGTATGTTATAGTACGTTCATATTATTCATCTACTCATAAACAGACCCCAGATTTATTCAAACTTTTTAATACCTTATTAATTTTATTGGTTATCTGAAACTGTTCATTTATGTGTTGTAACGGTTTAATATATTACCTAGGAACAGAGATTTTAATATAAATAAAAGGCCTTCATCAAAATATGGAGAAAACGATTTGAAATTTGATACTAGTAATGATTAAAATCTGTATTTTAACCCTTCATGGTTTTTTTTTTTGTGGGGAGAGGATTAATTTATCTATTTTAGACGTCGCTTAGGACTTAAAAAATGGGTATTTTTTACACTAAAGTATACACTAAAAGTTTTTTAGTGTTAATTAATATAGTTTTTTAATTTAATTTTTTATACTAAAAGTATGATTTTTTTTCACTTGTTTATTAAATTGCGAGGACTGTCCAGAAAGTAACAACTTACGTTTTGAAATTATAAAACCAACCAAATAAAAAAAAAATTAAACTATTTTTCTACATAGCCGCCATTTAAATTGAGGCACTTATCTTAACGATGCACAAACTTTTCAATTCCTTCTCTGTACAAATCTGCCGCCTTAGAATTTTGGCACCCACAAACTTGTGATAACCAAGCTTCCCCGATACAGTTTCATCCCTTGCCGGAAGGGTTGGTCATATCAAAAATTGTTTCAAACAAAAGTTTTAGGTAATGTTTAGAGGACTAACGACAACTTTAAACCGATTCGATACTGTGCCTATTAAGGGAGGTATGATTCTTTTTTGTCTTCGAAACCACATTTTTTCCCACCCTCTGGGCCAGTGGTTGGTGATATCAAAAAACTTTACTTAGATAAATTTTAGGCCTTATCCAAAGAATAATAGGAACTTTAAACGAATTCGATATTTTACTTAATAAGAAAATTATAGTGATATTTTGTTTTTTCGAAAAAGTCCATTTTCACTCCATGGTCCAAACTCTATCGAGTTCGTTAAAGGGAAGTTTATACATATATATATATATATATATATATATATAAAATTTTGATCTGACGGTGGTTTTGGTGGGTGAGGGGTGTCAAACGTGAAGATATGTCGAAATTTTTCGGAAGTCGAATCATGGTACCCATTTAAATAGGTAGCTTTCTTATGAAATTTACGTAAAAGACAGAGTAGTAGTAACTATGGTAACTAAATTACACAACACTCTTTGACAACGAAAAATTCATAACTTATTTTTGTTGTCATGGTGACAAAAATATAATAATGAAGTAAAAGGATTAATTTTTTTTCTTTAATGAACATCTTTAATTCACAAATTCACCCCCAAGGAGGCTACGACCTCGGTTTATGGCTTAACTGGGGATAACACGAATGCATTCTGCAAATTTGAAAGCGATCAATCGCTTGGTTATTGCGTGATGCCAGAACAAATAAACATACATACAGGCATGAACAAACATACATAATATGAATAAAATTTCTTTAAAATATAAACCGGTACTAATTTAAGCGTTATTTACATGTTCTTTATTCTTTATTCTTGAGTATTCTTTGTCGTTTTAATTGTATGGGTGTAAATCCATGCGGAAGATGTCGAATTATGAAAATCCTATGATGCCACCTCGGTATGTCGGTTATAAGTCTCTGTTTCCTGTATACGGTGGCTGTATATTAAGCTTAATAGCTAATATGCCCTGTTTAGTTATTCCCCACCAACTAATCATTCCTAAAATACAAAAAGGAATTCGTTATTAGAATGGGAATGGTTTTTACTGTTTTATCAATTTCTAAATTTTAATATTTTAAAAATATAAATATAATTTAAAAATATCAATTTTAAAATGGTTTTCATTTTCAGTTTTATCGCCGGTATAAGAAATGAATTAGTTCGAATTGCTCAAATTATTATAATTAGAATTCTGTTGAAGTAGATATTTCGAGTTTAGTGTTTTTTTTTTTATGTTTTTCTTAGATGGATTTCATAAGAAAGCTATTGTAGTGGGTACCATGATTCGACTTCCAGAAAATTTCGACATATCTTCGCGTTTCACATCTCCCAGGCCCCAAACCCACCGTCAGCTCAAAAGTTTATATATATATTTCATTTCTTGTGTACACGATAACTGCCGTAATTTTGCGCCAATCACTTTCAAATTGCTCCTTAAAAATAACTCGTCCCAAAATCTCAGTCCGTTAACGGCCAAAATCGGACCATGGGGGTGGAAATGGAGAGGCTTTTAAAAAAAAAAACAACATAATATCGCAATAACTTTCTTATTAAATAAAATATCGAATTCGTTTAAAGTTCCTACTATTCTTTGGATAAGGGCCTAAAACTTATTTAATTAAATTTCATTTTTATATCACCAACCATTGGCCCAAGGGGTTATAAAATGTGGTTTCGAAGACAAACAGAATCATACCTACCTTAATAGGCACAGTATCGAATTGGTTTAAAGTGGTCGTTAATCCTCTAAACATTACCTAAAACTTTTGTTCGAAACAACTTTTGATATCACCAATTCTTACGGCAAGGGATGAGCTAAATGTTGCTGGAATTGTAAGAAGATGGATGGGGCTTGTCGTATGCTAGACATGTGAAACTTTTTTCACATGCAACCATTGTCGAATTAAGTAAATTTTAAGTTTTTCTTAACTTTAAAGTGGAAATCCTTTTTATACCCTACTTAGTACCAGTGAAATCTAACTCCGCCTTCCGTGCCGGAAGAGATTTTTTTTAAAAAAACCATAATTATGTGTTTCATTTTTATTAAATTTTATTCGTAGAATAAATAGTTCAGAACATTTAAATTTAGTTTTATAAGAAACTAGCTGACCCGGCGAACTTCGTACCGCCTAAGAGTCAATGAATGTTCATACTCCTAACTTACACCATTTTTAGTTTATTTTAGGATTTATTCGGGAAATTTCGGAAAACCCCGTATTTTACTAACTCAGATACCTTCCCTGGCATGCGTCCTACCATTGCCCAAAGTTTCATCGCTATCGGATGATCTCTATTGGTCCCCGAGATATGAAGGCTCTATACTCCTAACTTACGCCATTTTTAGTTTATTTTAGGATTTATTCGGAAAAGTTCGGAAAACCCTTATTTTACTAACTCAGAAACATTCCCTGTTATGCGTCCAACCATCCAATCCCAAAGTTTCATCGCTATCGGTTGAACGGTTTAGGAAGGCATAAGAGACATACAGACAGACAAACATTCATTTTTATATATATAGATGTAGAAAACTAGGGTAAATAAATAATAGAATTACTAATATATTGGGTAAAAAATCATTTTTAATTATGAAATAGATTAGATTATCTAGGAAAAAGCAGAAAATTGATTAATATTTACCTTCCCTGGCATGCGTCCTACCATTGCCCAAAGTTTCATCGCTATCGGATGATCTCTATTGGTCCCCGAGATATGAAGGCTCTATACTCCTAACTTACGCCATTTTTAGTTTATTTTAGGATTTATTCGGAAAAGTTCGGAAAACCCTTATTTTACTAACTCAGAAACATTCCCTGTTATGCGTCCAACCATCCAATCCCAAAGTTTCATCGCTATCGGTTGAACGGTTTAGGAAGGCATAAGAGACATACAGACAGACAAACATTCATTTTTATATATATAGATGTAGAAAACTAGGGTAAATAAATAATAGAATTACTAATATATTGGGTAAAAAATCATTTTTAATTATGAAATAGATTAGATTATCTAGGAAAAAGCAGAAAATTGATTAATATTTAGGCTATATTTATTTTCATTATGTTAATTATTACTAAAGTTGTACTTATAAATTTATTATAATTAAATTAAGTTATGTTTATTAAATATTAGTTAAATTATTAATATAACTAATATTGATAATATATTATATTATTAATAATATAATTAATATTTATTAAGTTATATTTAAGTTTTTTTAATTACTGCAGTTAGTTTTTGTTACCTATTTATTTAGTATGAAAATTTAAGTTACTAAAATTATGAGATTTAATTTGATTATTATAATAGTTTTGATACATTATTAGTAATTTTGTTTTTAATTTTGCTTTAATAACTCCTATGATATGGTAGAGTATTTATTTCAGTTACGAATAATTTTATTTAATGTATTTATTTTTTTTGTTGTAGCGGATGAAGAAATTAACAATCTATTTATAAAAAAAATATTTAATATTTTTTTTAATGATGTGCTGTTATGTTTATTTTGTAATGTGTAATTAAATGCCAGTTCAATTATTATTTTATGTGCATGTGAATGTGCGCGCTTGATATTGAAATACGTCAAGTTATTACATATCGTGTAAACTTAAACTTCATATAGTCATATTTCTAACGTCTAACGTAAGATCAAGGATATTTGAATATTGCATGAGTTTTAGTATCAGCGGGGGTTGCAATTTTGTTAGCATGCTGGTTTGCTGTTAGTTTGCATGAACGTACGTACGTGTTTTATAATAATGTTCAAGTCCAGCCGATTTCAAATACCTTATTATATGACTAGAAATACATTTTCAAGGTCATCGGATCTAAAGTATATTATTATAAATAAATGCTGCATAGATATAAATGTAAAATTACATGCTGATTTATTCGTTCACATGTTTAAATTATATTTTATTTTTATATGCATATATAATTGTTTTAAATATGGAGGAGTACTGTAATATTTTGTGCACATGTTTCATGATCGACTTTGTATTAAAACGCGTTATCACCTTTTTATTTTTTTTGATATGTATGACCTTGAAATGAAATTAAATCGTAAGAACATTGCTGCATTGTACTAAAATTATTTAAATTGTTTGCAATTACTGGTAATAAAAATAATTTTTCATTTTAGCTTAGCTGTTAATTTGCATTAAAATTTCTTTACAGTTGTATAAACGGGGGCTGATCTTTAAATGTTAAATTGTTATTACATAATTGTATATCCACTAATGATCGTCTAGATGAAAGTTGTACAATTCAGTCGTATTGATTTACGTGCAGAACAATTCTAGCATTTTCCTTTGTAAAAGCTTTCTCCGATAGTTTTCTGTTATTTTGAAGATTAGAATTTTTTATATCATTTATCCGTGCCGGTTGTCGTAAAATCGTTGATGAATAATTTGCTTATCCGATTTTGGGCAAAGGAACCCGGATATTCCAGATGTTGTGGATGAAATGGTCATCATTAACTCAGAAGAACCTAAAACATTCTTTGATTGGGTTTATTTATCTCTTTTCGGGACGACTATAAGCCATATTCATTTTTCCCCTTCAGAACAACAATTATTGAGAAACATAGGTTTGTTTATTTTAATCCCTTTATTAGCGTAGGAATGAACAAACCTTCTCAAGTTATTGAACATTTTGTCATTGTTATCATTTTAGTAGATGATGTAACTGTATCTACAACCGAAGATAATTATTTAAAAGAAATAATTAGAAAATTTTATGTTAGCAGTTAAAAACCTTTCACTGACTTTACTTTCCCGTCTAGATAGCACTATAGCAGGAGCTATAGATTTAGAAGGGAAAGTATTATCGGTCTAATTTGGGCGTATGCGGTCTTCACCGGAATTAGAACTTAAGGCAAGCCAAAAAATCGAATGGAAATTTCCGGATGTTAATGTACGTGTGTGTTAGAGCAGTGTCGGGTTATAAATCACTTTATATATCCAGAACTACTGGACCTATTTTGACCAAACTTGGTCAGATTACTTATACATATGGGCATTGATGCCATTAAATTTTCAGTTTAATTTTTGGCACATTTGATAAAAATTAATAAATAACAATATCGGAAAAAACCTTTGTAAAATCGTACCCTCACCCCAAAAAATGCTAGGTAGTCATCTGCTATGTTGTGACGTTGTAGGTGAACGATAGAATTAAATAAATAAGTAATATTTAATTTATAAAAAAGTAACTGGGTCTCAAATTCGTTCGCCTGATTGACTCGGTACCTGGTGCGTTAAGACTCGCAGCTACACCAGCTGCCGACCGTACAAGCGAAATTTCTACTACGTAAGTTTATTTAGTACCCTACCGTCGCCGCTAGTACCGCCACACCCGTGCAAATTAAATACGGTTTGCGCGCGCGCTTTAGTTAGAATCATTAATTTTTTTTTGTCTTCAGTCATTTGACTGGTTTGATGCAGCTCTCCAAGATTCCCTATCTAGTGCTAGTCGTTAAATTTCAGTATACCCTCTACATCCTACATCCCCAACAATTTGTTTTACATACTCCAAACGTGGCCTGCCTACACAATTTTTCCCTTCTACCTGTCCTTCCAATATTAAAGCGATTATTCCAGGATGCCTTAGTATGTGGCCTATAAGTCTGTCTCTTCTTTTAACTATATTTTTCCAAATGCTTCTTTCTTCATCTATTTGCCGCAATACCTCTTCATTTGTCACTTTATCCACCCATCTGATTTTTAACATTCTCCTATAGCACCACATTTCAAAAGCTTCTAATCTTTTCTTCTCAGATACTCCGATTGTCCAAGTTTCACTTCCATATAAAGCGAAACTCCAAACATACACTTTCAAAAATCTTTTCCTGAGATTTAAATTAATTTTTGATGTAAACAAATTATATTTCTTACTAAAGGCTCGTTTAGCTTGTGCTATTCGGAATTTTATATCGCTCCTTCTTCGTCCATCTTTAGTAATTTTACTTCCCAAATAACAAAATTCTTCTACCTCCATAATCTTTTCTCCTCCTATTTTCACATTCAGTGGTCCATCTTTGTTATTTCTACTACATTTCATTACTTTTGTTTTGTCCTTGTTTATTTTCATGCGATAGTTCTTGCGTAGGACTTCATCTATGACGTTCATTGTTTCTTCTAAATCCTTTTTACTCTCGGCTAGAATTACTATATCATCAGCAAATCGTAGCATCTTTATCTTTTCACCTTGTACTATTACTCCGAATCTAAATTGTTCTTTAACGTCATTAACTGCTAGTTCCATGTAAAGATTAAAAAGTAACGGAGATAGGGAACATCCTTGTCGGCCTCCCTTTCTTATTACGGCTTCTTTCTTATATTCTTCAATTGTTACTGTTGCTGTTTGGTCCCTGTACATGTTAGCAATTGTTCTTCTATCTCTGTATTTGAACCCTAATTTTTTTAAAATGCTGAACATTTTATTCCAGTCTACGTTATCGAATGCCTTTTCTAGGTCTATAAACGCCAAGTATGTTGGTTTGTTTTTCTTTAATCTTCCTTCTACTATTAATCTGAGGCCTAAAATTGCTTGTCCCTATACTTTTCCTGAAACCAAATTGGTCTTCTCCTAACACTTCTTCCACTCTCCTCTCAATTGTTCTGTATAAAATTCTAGTTAAAATTTTTGATGCATGACTAGTTAAACTAATTGTTCTGTATTCTTCACATTTTTCTGCCCCTGCTTTCTTTGGTATCATGACTATAACACTTTTTTTGAAGTCTGACGGAAATTCCCCTTTTTCATAAATATTACACACCAGTTTGTATAATCTATCAATCGCTTCCTCACCTGCACTGCGCAGTAATTCTACAGGTATTCCGTCTATTCCAGGAGCCTTTCTGCCATTTAAATCTTTTAATTCTCTCTTAAATTCAGATCTCAGTATTGTTTCTCCCATTTCATCCTCCTCAACTTCCTCTTCTTCCTCTATAACACCATTTTCTAATTCATTTCCTCCGTATAACTCTTCAATATATTCCACCCATCTATCGACTTTACCTTTCGTATTATATATCGGTTTACCATCTTTGTTTAACACATTATTAGATTTTGATTTATGTACCCCAAAATTTTCCTTAACTTTCCTGTATGCTCCGTCTATTTTACCAATGTTCATTTCTCTTTCCACTTCTGAACACTTTTCTTTAATCCACTCTTCTTTCGCCAGTTTGCACTTCCTGTTTATAGCATTTCTTAATTGCCGATAGTTCCTTTTACTTTCTTCATCACTAGCATTCTTATATTTTCTACGTTCATCCATCAGCTGCAATATATCGTCTGAAACCCAAGGTTTTCTACCAGTTCTCTTTATTCCGCCTAAGTTTGCTTCTGCTGATTTAAGAATTTCCTTTTTAACATTCTCCCATTCTTCTTCTACATTTTCTACCTTATATTTCTTACTCAGACCTCTTGCGATGTCCTCCTCAAAAATCTTCTTTACCTCCTCTTCCTCAAGCTTCTCTAAATTCCACCGATTCATCTGACACCTTTTCTTTCAGGTTTTTAAAACCCAATCTACATTTCATTATCACCAAATTATTGTCGCTATCAATGTCTGCTCCAGGGTAACTTTTGCAGTCAACGAGTTGATTTCTAAATCTTTACTTAACCATGATATAATCTATCTGATACCTTGCAGTATCACCTGGCTTTTTCCAAGTGTATATTCTTCTATTATGATTTTTAAATTGGGTGTTGGCAATTACTAAATTATACTTCGTGCAAAACTCTATAAGTCGGTCCCCTCTTTCATTCCTTTTGCCCAGCCCGTATTCACCCACTATATTTCCTTCCTTGCCTTTTCCAATGCTTGCATTCCAATCTCCAACTATTATTAAATTTTCATCTCCCTTTACGTGTTTAATTGCTTCATCAATCTCTTCGTATACACACTCTACCTCATCATCATCATGGGCGCTTGTAGGCCCATTAAATTAAATTAACAAAAAAAGATTATATTTAAATAAAATTATAAATATTTTTAATTAACTTGTGTGTGTAATTTGTGCAACTGAAACAACCCACAGTTGTAAGACTTTCCCGGAACGCTCTTTAAGCCGTGTGAGGGGAAAGTCCTACAACTATGTTGTCAAGCTTTTTTTTTCTTTGTTACGGGCTGCTATGGACCATGCTAATTGTTTATTCCTTTTTCAATTCTTTACTCAGTGTATCCTCATCCTCTCGAATAGGATTGCTTTGTTCTTCTGACCAGGTGTTCGGTTCTGTTTTCATTCTGTTTGCGTAGTTTTGAAACCTGTAGATATTCTGCACCATTTCTTTGCATTCTTGTCTGTTGTTGGTCACAACATGTTCGTTGTGATCTTTCTTGATCTCAGTTACCTTGTACCAGTTTGTTTGAGTCTTTTTATTTTCTATGAATTCTAGAATTCTTTTAGCTAGCCTCTCCGTTGGCATTCTCTTGATGTGACGACAGTGAAGTTTTCTTTTTCTGAAGGTGGTTGTTAATTTTTCTATTGTCTAGTATATATCTTTTCATTTCATCTTAATCTACATTCTTTCTAATCTGTTTTGGCTTTGTGTCTTTTTGAGGATCTTCCTTTCTTTTCCAGTTCTTTTAGTAGGCTTCTAGATGTTCAGGATGTGACTGTATGAATCTGTTCACTGATTTATTATAGCTAACTTTGGCGTGGATAAAACCATTTAACTGTGCTTCTCAGGCAAATGTAATATTACTAATCGCATGATATAATTCCCTCTAATGATGATGTTAGTATTTCTGTTGCCTACAGTACGAAAGTTTTGGTATTTTATTATATGATGAATTCTTGTGGGAGGATCAAATTAATTCCATTTGTAATAAAATCTGATAGTATTGTTTTGGTTCGAGGTTTTAATAACAGATTTCAAGTTAACATTTTATTAATGTCATCATTATTAAATATTTAATAAAGGCTTATTAAATACGGCTTTAAATAACGTTTACTCGCGTTTGAAATTTATTTTATCATCTCTTGAGACTTTCTCAAAAAGTCAAAACAAGTTTTCAAGAAAGAAAATTTAGTTCATTTATTTTTTGGACTTCACACAAATATAAATCAATCTTCCGATACTTAGTACATTAAAACTTTAACTTATCCAATAAATTCATAACCTTTAATAAAATAATAATTTCTTATTTTTAAAAAAAAAAATATTATTATACATCTTTATCAAACTAGACAATAAAACTGTTTTCGTGAAACCAGCTACATTGCTTCGGCTTAGAGAAAGGATGCTTCTGTTGCCATTTTGAATAAATTCTAAAACTATTTAAAAGGTCTCTCCACTAATTTATTTAAAATAAAATTGGAGGATTTTCTATTACAGAAACTTTCTGTAAAAGTTTATTTTACAGAAATCTTCTTATTACTCTATCAATGAATTTTTAAATAATATAAGACAATTTTTTTAAAAAAATCATAAATTTTCTGTTTCATTAAAATTTTTAATATGGATTTTAACAACTTCTATTACGTTTCTTATAATAAATTATCTATGTACTGACGCTGATCTGATGAAGATTTTGGGTGGTTTCCTCTGCTCCATTCAAACTAATGCTAGACCAGTTTCTTTTTTTTCTGTGGAGCAATACACTACCATTCCTCTGACGTGATTTATTTAATATATTATTACCTCGGAATGAAATCATATTTTTACAGTAATTAATTCTGTATGATGTCAAGTAAGTGAATATGGCACTGATTCCTGCAGCCATTCGTTAGTTACTTCCTGATCTACTCTTCTCCTCTTTCAAAACCTTCATCAGTTAAGAAGAGATACATTACATTTATTTTATGATAGAGAAATTTAATGAACCAAATTTATGTGTATTTATCTGCGGTTGATATTAAATGGTTTATACCGTTAAGTTTTCTTTTAATAAATGTGTCGTTTTAATCCTTTGTGCTATGCTCTAACAAAAGAAAATGGCTCAGAAGTACCACTTAATTAGTGCTAGATCTTAAAATATTGATACGGCTTATTTTTTAAATGTTATAAATTTATTTATGTTAATAGAAGTTATAAAACGGATATGGACATTTTCTTATTAAAACAATTTAGCACGTAATATTTCCAGTGTAAAAAGTACCTAATGATCAGAAATTCACGCATTTTCTTTAAGCCCGTTTGAAATAGTTTCAGCCTACTATTGCGATGACGGGTTCAGGAGTTGTACCAATTCAACAACATTCATTATTTTCATACCAAAATGTTATCCTTATTTTGTTAATAAGGGAGTAAATTTTAATTTTTTATAACATAGTCCTTGCAGTTTACCCGTCTATTGGTGCACCGATCATAAAAAGGTCTGTGCTATATTGAAAAGTTGTTTATATTAATTCTATTCTCGTTCGGTAAAAACCACATGTGATTACTTTACACAACATGACTGAGCTATTCTGTAATTACCTAGTATATAGTAGAATAACAGCTGAGGAGATTCTACTGCCCACAAAGGTTATTGTACACCGTAGTATTTGTATATTAAATAAAATATCGTACGCTGTACCCTTAAATGTAGAGAATTGTCTTTTTTTTATCAGCAGTACAATTTATTTGCCTAACTTTCCATGTACATATGAAGATTCAATAAACCAGTAGATTAGAAAGAACAAAAAAAGAGTGACAAAAATCAGTATTCATGTAGCTATCTAACAAAAAAAAAAAAAAGTATAAAGTGTGATGACCCAAGAAATGAAACGAACTGGACTTTAGAAAAATTTAAATAATTTACTATTGTTTTAAATGTACTACTCACGCTATATTTTTGTTAAGTTTGAAGCCTAATTATTTAGTAATAGTAAAAAACCGACTTCTTTTCTGATTAGCTGGGGGAAAAATAAAATATTTCTCGCTAGTGTGAGCTATGTTCTACTGTAACACTACAAAAAAAAAAAATTATAGCTCGAACATTATCTTAATGATCAGCATTCGACTACAGCAGTTTGCAATCAGTGTTACGACATGTCGTTACTGTCCTCTCCGCAATAGATAATGTAGCAGTTATTTTACGATTGCATTTTTTTTCACACCACTTTATCCCTTTCTTTGTAACGATTATTTTTAATTGTTACATAAACTTAAATAAAACAAATGTTTCTGATTGTAACAGCCATTACTTGGTAAATGAATGATAACTGGAAAATCACGAGTTAAAAAATTCCAAATTTTACATGTTCATTCCATAAAATTATTATAGATACAAAAATTATATCTTAACAAATAGTAGAGTATATAAAAGAAAAAAATGTAAAATTTACATATATAATGATTATTTACATATTACATAAACATTTAAATAATCAGTACAAAGTTTTACTGCACAATTTTTATGGAATTAAGTACCTCAAAGGGGAAAACCTAGAGCTGAGGTTACCATAATGTTTTATATATAAATGTTACGTAACTAGAAAACATATCCAGTAGATTTGGCTTTTAATTACTAATCACAATTTATAAGGTTGTATTTTAATTCATTTAAAACCATTTTTTGAAAAAAGCGGTTAATTACTTTAGATAAATAAAAACAAAAAATTTATTCACATTTTAGTTCGAAAAAAGCTGACAACACAGTTGTAGGACTTTCCCGAAACGCGATATTAGCCGTTTGATGTGGGTTGTTTCTGATACAGAGCTTACACATATATACCTACAACTTAATTTATATTATTTATCATTTTATTAAAATATAATATTTTTACGTTTACTTAATTCAATTATTCTAACTAAAGCGCGCGCGCATAACGTATTTAATTTACGCGGGTGTGGCGGTACTAGCGGCGACGATCGATTTTAACTATATTAATGTAATTTTACAACTTACGTAGAACAAATTTCGCTTGTTCATTCGCCAAAGCCAAACGCACAAGGTATCAAGTCAACCGGACGATCGAGTTCCAGACCTAGCCAGACGAGTTACTTTTTTACACTTTAAATTATTCATTTATCTGTCACTCACCTGTGACGTCACAACATAGCAGGCGAATACAAGAGCTTTTTATGGGGTGGGGTGCGATTTTGAAAAAAAATGTTAATTTTTTATTGTTAACAAATGTGCTTAAGAAAAATATGTCTTTAATTAGGCGAAATCTCTAGATACCGAGGTTGACTTTGCTCTACAGCCTCACCCCTTGATCTTTTAAGTTAAAAATATAATGGTATCAATGCCCGATATATAGAAGTAATCGGATCAAGTTTGGTCAAAATCGGTCCAGTAGTTCTGGAAATATATGTTGATTTGGAGCCTGACACTGAACACACACACACACACACACACGTACATACGAACATTAATATCCGGAAAATTTCCATCCGGTTTTTTTGGGTTCCTTCAGTGTCAAAACGTCAAGATCCGGTGAAAACTGCGTATTCCCAAAATAGATCGATTACAATACTTTACCTTGTAGAGCTATAGCGCTATCTAGACGGGAATGTAAAAATTTCAACATTACTAAACTAAAATAACCACTCTTTTGAATAATGCAGAAATTTACTCATCGTCTTCTCTTTCTTTAATAAACTTTGGCAAATTATTACAGATTTTATGAATGAAATAAAAAATATTTTTTAAACATTTTGGGTTTGGATAATTATTTTCTGACCTTAATTTGGTCTTTTTTTTACATAGAACTCCCCGTTTTTGTTGTTTCTCGTTTTAATAGTAAAAGAAGAAGATTTAAACTTTATTAAGCAATAAATTTATTAAATAATTTTATTTAGCAATAAAATGCGTAATAGGTTATATATTAAGTTAAAATAATGAGAAAGTGTGGTACAAACACTGCTTATTTAGTATCTAAACAAATTCTCTATTTTTTTTTTGTACGGTATTAAGTAGCTTAATGTTACATTCAAACTGCAGTGTAATTAATTTCTCATGAAATTCCGTGCTGTAACTTAGAAGAAACGACGAAACAGAACAACAAAGACAATGACAGAACAGAAACTTAGAAGAAACAGTAAATCAATTTTAGAACAGAATTTAAAAAATCAGATGTGGACAACACGTGACTTCCTTGTACGCCTATTAAATTACACTTACACACTTTTTTAAACTGAAAAGTACATAAAATTTTATTTCTTTAAAACTTCTGATATTTCTCCATATTTTTTTTGTTGTTTTTACTGAATTATTATTCATCGTAAATTTTTTTTCAATGAGAGGTTAATAATTATTAATCAGTCAATACATTTAAGTTAAATAAAAAAAAAAAGGGGATGAACTCTGATTCGAACCGATGTACATTCCCCTAAATATTTCATTAATTAAAATTTTATTTGGCTGTAACTCTAGAACCAATGAAAATAACTACCACTTAATATATTTCGTTGAAAAGCTCTCAATGAGGCTTATTACTGCAGTTAAGAAGTCCAAAATCCAATTTTTTTTTATTTTGGGCTTTGTACACTTTTGGTTCAGTCACAATCAAAATGGGAGGTACACAACTAGATATTACTACAGTCCTAAATCCAAAATTTCAACATACTATGGCTAATCGTTTTTGAGTTTGCGAGTTACATACGTATAGAAGTCACGCCGAAACTAGTCAAAGTGGATTCAAGGTTGGACAAAATGGATATTCGTTGAAATCTAAAAACCGAAATTTTTCGCGATCACAATACTTCTTTTACTTTGTAGAAGGAAGTAAAAATGAGAACGTAGAAATAGAACTTTCTTTTAAGTAACTCACATAACTCAGTTTTAATTTATTATGATCTCTTAGATTTAAGTTTTGATCAACAATTAATTTTTTAAGTATTTTATTTTTTGAAACCTTCTCTTTAACAACACAGTTATTAAAAATTATTTTCAATATATATACGACGTCTATAATACTATTTAACCGTCATAAATGTGATAAAAATTATAAATTTTATAATCTTGGAGCTCAAAATCATGGAATAGAATTGAACTATCGTCTTAAACGGATAAAAATAATAATAATTGGAGACTAGTTATTAGGACATATTTTTAAAATGTTTTTTAAACATTTAATACAGACGAGTAAGTTTAAAAAGTAGTGGGATGCCTTTTTAAATATTCAAACTCATCGGAGAGATATAACGCAACGATTTTAATTCGTCGAATTCATTTCTGGGCATTTTCTTTATTGTTTGTTGTTTCTTTGTTGTTTCATTCTTTGTTGTTTCATATGTAAATGCAAAAGGTCGATAAATTATTACTGCCATTCAAATTTCGTAGGGATCCATGACGATACGCTTTGTGGACACATGCCTTTATTTACATAAACCTCGTTTTATCTCCAGTTAAGCTAATTAAAATGGAACTGTTAGTTTCAGTCATAAAATATGTACTGCTTTTGAATGATTTACATACATTACTGATTTTATGAACCGTGAAATTTACACCTTTTAATTTCATTAAAAATAGTGTTACAATATATTTTTACTTTTTCTTAATTAAATCTAAGTTTTTATTATTTTATCTTACAGGGATCGTTAAACTACTTAGGCATATGTAAAACATTAATGATATTAATATTATGAGTCATGTTAATGCACCGTGAAGTAGAATCCTACACTAAAAGAAGTTAGGAAAAGAAAACAGTTTTTGTATATGAAGGGAACAACTTCCGGAATATGATATTTTCTTTTTAAAATTTAAATACTATATAAAAATAAAAGAATAGATGTAATGCTGGGTAGAACGTACACTGCACGTGGCATTTTTAAACTAAACTAACTCATTTATACGGACCAAGATATGCATATAGAATTTTTCAAGTGGTATTAAAGGGGAATGATTATTTATAATATACTCTTTGGTTTGCTCTTAAAACACATCGTCATTTTTACATATATATATTTATTTTTTAATATATACACATACCCCCTGTGAAGACATTTTAAGCATGCACAAGTCTAGTTATTAATTATCGCTTTTCTGTTGTTTTTATTATGAAATTATGTAGCGTAAAACGTACTTTTATTTAATTTATCGTATATATTATAACTGTTTATAAATTCAGGTGATATTATAGTGTGTAATAATTAATTCGTTTTGTGTAATAACACTTATCCTCTTATTAATTATTTTAATATCTTGTTGGCTTCCCTGCAGATATTCTAATAAAATATAGTGAATAAATGATCATTAATTTAAATATCGGTTAGAACTCTGTATTATATGGTGATGAGGAATTGTAATAAAAAAATCTATTCATTAAAACCAAGAAAAACGTCATAAAAGTGGATGTGAACAATAAGTATTATTTAAAATACAATAATTATGCCTCAAATTCATCAGTTTTTAATACTACATATATCGTATTGATATTGTCGTAGACATGTGTAGTTTAGCTATTTACAAGTATTGTCATATTATTATAGGTGTGTATAATATTTATTAACTACTAGAAAAAGGCGGGTCTCAGGCCCGCCGCAATAATGTTACATTGTTTATGTTTCATTACACATGATTTTGTTAAATGTTTTTGCCGATTGTAACTAAATAACGTTCTTGAATTATAAAAATTACATTTATAGTACAATTTGGCTCATATTTAGAATGTATATTGGTCACGTGAAAAGAAATATTTTTGCGTAAAAGGGAAAAGAGAAAGAGGGAAAGGTTAAATTTTGTGAAGTTCTGTAATGTTCAGTTTTTTAACGTTTTATCAAACTTTCAATTGTGCTCATTTATATATATATTATATATACACTCAAATCTAGCGATAGCGAAGCATTGCCCCGTCAGCTAGTATTCGATAAATCGTTTGTATCAAGAAGTATAAATCGTTCGAACGAATGAATCGTTCGTGCGCTGCGCGTAGCCGCCCGGCGCACCACCTTTGGTCCGCTGCGCCAATAGCAGCTAAAATAAAAATGTGTGCACGTACAACAAACAAACTCACGCACCTTACGTTTTTATGGGAAAGAAGAATACAGTAGATATAAATTAATTTTAAAATAATTATATACATTTAATTAATTTATTAATCAGTTATAATATTTAAACTGAAGATAACAAAACTACGGATTCATCCATCTTCTTTCGGTATACTTTCCACTAAAAGAAAATTATATATGAAAAAATTTTGTGTATGCTTTCAAGGGATAAGTGACATATTGAAAATAAGTTATGTTGTATTTTAGGAAAAATTACGCTTTACCTGATTGGCTGCTTAGTCATTAGTTCATCCACCACAGACAAGATCTACGCGTAGTCTACCTCGCCCAATCGGATCGTACGAAGATGTATTGACTTTAAAGCCCCGTCAGCCTTATTACAAATCTATCAGGCTCCGAACTACACACGTTATTTCAACTCTGATAAAAGGGAGTCAAGAAAAATGGGTGGTTGGTATTCAGCACGTAATTTACAAAAAATTTCAGGACCAAACAAACAATCCTATCTAAGAATAACCCTAGGTAAAAGAGTGATCGGATAACTTGAGCAAGGCTAAGAGGAGCATATTAATGCGGTCCTCCGATTTTACCAGTCAACCGATTTTTACGTTGACTGGACATGTATATTGGCCAAAAATTATTTTCTTATAATAATAAAAGTTCAATCATGTACACGTTATCTTTGTAAGATAATTTCTTCCTTTCTCGAAATTTGTGGTAAGTAATTAACATAAATCAAGTAAAATAAGACTTCTAAATGTTGGAAGGAAACAAATATAATTTCTTTTCCTGATTTTATATGTTGTACAGTTATATAAAATTAAAGATTTTTTTGTGCATGGTTAAGAGTACGGTATTTAGTTTATATCTTTTCGTTTGATAAACTGAATTAAAGCAAATTACCCTCTCATTTCGATTTGTTAGTTCTGGCATCACGCAAGAGTGAATCGATTTTAACAAAACTTGTAGGATGAACTTTTATCTTTATCGCGTTTGAAATCTTAACTTAAAATGTGTAAACAAGGCTTGCCCTCTTCATTATGGAAAATAGTTTATAAATATTTACTTTGTTATAATAAATTTTTCCTAAAAGAAAGAAAATATGTAACATAATAATTAAAACCATAAGACTGTTTTGTATTTTTAATACAGAATATTTTTTGAAAATTTGAATGAGGTTCTGATTTTCTATTAAGGGAAAAGTTTTGTTTTTGTTATTTAATTTAGAAGAATGACGGATTTTTGAATAATATCTGTAAGAATAGTGTTTTTTCTGCCTGGTCACATTTCATATCGTAAGGAGTAGCAACAAGATGAAAAAAATCTGATGTGGACAACACATGACTTCCTTGTACACCTATTAAATTACATACGTATACACATTTTTTTTTTTTTAAATGAAAAGTACATAAACTTTTATTTCATTAATTACTTCTGATATTTTTACTTCCTTGTACGAAGTAAAGTAAGTATTATGATCACGCTAAATTTCGGTTTTCAGATTTCAACGGAAATTTCCATTTTAACTAGTTTCGACGTGACACCTGTACGTACGTACGTATGTATTTCGCATAACTCAAAAACGATTAGCCGTTCGATGTTAAAATTTTGGATTTAGGACTGTTGTAACATTGCTTTTTAGTTGTTTTTTTTAGTTGTGCACCGTCTCTTTTGATTGCAATTGCCTGAACCGAAAGTGTCAAAAAAAATCCAAAATCTAAAAAAAATTGAATTTTGGATTTTTTCATAACTGCAGTAATAAAACTTTCATAGAGAGTTTTTAACGATATATCATAAGGATATTTTTAAAATATAATATTATTTTATATATATAGTATAATTTTTTTATTATAATATAATATAATAAGTATATTTTTGAGTTTTGCGTGATGCGTACATACGTACAGACGTCACGACGAAAAAGTCAAAATGGATTCAGGGATGGTCAAAATGGATATTTCCGTTGAAATTTTTATCGATCAGAATAATTCCTTTACTTCGTACAAGGAAGTAAAAATAAAGATATGGTCACTAAATGCCATTTGATTAAATGTCTTTATTTTTGCTCTGGCTGTAGATGTGTTTCAGTATACTTTCTTACTTTTTTTAACATTACAACCAGGTTGGAAATTAAAATAATGAATATAGTTACCTACATCACTTCATATTGAAAATTGTTCTAGACATTTCTCAGTTTGCAGTCGTAATGTAAGCTGTTAAACACCGCTGAATCTTTAGATTTGAGCTGATTTCTTAGGTGAATTTTCAATTCTTTCTACTCCTTTCATTTTCACGAAAATGCACTGTGGATTGAAAGATCCATGAGAAGTTGATTTTATTTTTCGTCAAACGCAGTACTTTAAGTAACATCCTTCATTTGTGTAGAGTGAGCTAAATTTACAGAAGATGGAGTATACAGATCTTGTTACGTCAAAAACAACTGTCAATAGATAGAAGTGTCCTGCATTTTTTATGTTCACAAAATAAAAAATATTACGTAGACACCACATGACTTCCTCGTATGCCTATTAAATTACATAAACCTGTTTATGTAAATGTAAATGTATATTCCTGTTAAGTAACTTAACAGGAATATAGAGATTATTCAGCTTTTGCAGAATAAATTTGTGAGATGCATTACATACGCGCGTGGTTCGTACGGAACAACAAAATTTACGAATATTTAGAGTTAATTTGTGTTCGAAAGGAAGTCGTTCGATTTGCAACTAAGTATAAAATAAGAGTTTACTACGTAAATGATCTGGTTGTTAACCTCTTAGACGATAGGGAAGGTTTAAGGCGATTAAAGCGAGTGCATATATTGACCCCCTCTTTTTTTCTGTTTAGCCTCCGAAACCGCCGTAAGGTATTACTTCAGTGGATGAATTAGGATGATAAGTATGAATGTAAATGAAGTGTAGTTTTGTACATTTCAGGTCGACCATTCCTGAGGTATGTGGTTAATTGAATCCCAACCACCAAAGAACACCGGTATCCACGATATAGTATTCAAATCCGTATAAAAGTAACTGCCTTTACTAGTATTTGAACTTTAGAACTCTCGACTTCGAAATAAGCTGATTTGCGATTAAGAGTTCACCACTAGACCAAGCCGGTGGGTTATATGTATTGGACCTAGGAACCTAATAGTGATATTCAGAACGAGGCCTCTCTTCTTAATTTGTGCATCATCAAAGTATTTATGTTTATGATCATTTCTGTTTCTAATGTTATATTACTAATATATTTTTTACACGACTGCCCAAAAAGTAGTGTAATGTATTTAGGGTGTATGTATATTTGTTCCACGTAGCAACTTAACGGTTGAACTGATTTAGGTGTATGAGACCGTGTTGGAATCCTTGCGTTACCGGGATTATCATGTGCTGTGTGTATATATATATATATATATATATATATATATATATGTTTAAATAAATTTAAAAAAATATACTATATACAAAATTGTCACCCGCACGCTCATTAATTATCCTTTATTAATGAGCAATGTTTTTTTTTGACAGACGTGTTTTTAAATTTTTAATATATTTCTTATTATGACTTTATTCGTAGTACTGAACATTATTATGGCGTGTAGTTCATTACTGGCTGGACACTATCAATGCTTATGCTACCTTTGATTTACTGTTGGTGTCTAGAATGTAATTAAATTGTTTCAAGGAAAACATCTTTAAAACTTGATTATTGTCATGAAATTTACGTATATTCCTAATTTACAAAACCGTTTGTAAATACGTATAATTTGAGATACAAAAAAATGTTGCTTTCTTTTTACTTTTTTTTTTGAAAAAAAAATTTTAAAAGGTAATGGATGTATTATTTTATTTAAAATTATATTATTTTATTCTTTCTAATTTTTGTAATATGCTGAGCATCTAAAAAAGAAACGAAAATAATTTTAATACATAATGTACAAGTTTAAATAAAGAAAAGAAATTCAGATTATTATGCATCCAGAAATACTTCCTTTTCGAATTGTAGCTTGCGAATAATTTCGCCTGATTTAAAAAGTTAATGTAAAACACAAAAAAATTGGTGTGAAAATCAGGATTTTATTTATTTGACGAAGTCAAACAAATAAAATTTTGTTAACAAAATTTGTAGAGAATTCATTTTTCTGAATATTTATTTAAGTAATGTCTATTTTAATATACATTACTTCATTTTTCTTCTTCATGCTTACATGAAGAAGAATCTAAGAAATTTGACTTCGATTAAAAACAAAACCAACCGAAACGTGGCATAAAAATTCTGTATTATAATTTTGATTCTATGCATAGTGTCTCGGGAGTTGTTGGCCAAACTTCAGAGCCAAACACAGAATATCGTAATAAACAAAAAAACGTTCATTTGGATAAATATTATATCGCTTCATTTCCCTCTGTTCATCAGTAAATAGTAATTACGAGTATATTTTTGCAATTCACTTTTAACAATTTCAGTCGTATCTCAATCGATTTGAACAAATTAGGTGTTATTTTGTTCACAATAAAAGGCTTAATAATTTATCTAATAAATTATTTGATAAAACTAGTAATGATTAAAAAAAGTTAAATGTCCGCCATTTTGGAATTTTTAAAGGGAAAATTTTCATACATATTTATTTTATAGGTGTTGTCGGGTACATGTATACCAGATTTCATTAAAATATCTCAATTCATGCTTAACGAATAAATTTTTATTAAAAACATACAGAATGTGGAACAAAGGGAAAATGAAGCGAGATAAGACATTTGTCATCATGAACTTTTTTTTTATTTTCATATCCTGAATTAGTCCCTTAAGTTTGGTCAACACCCCCCCGGGGCACTGTATAATCATTGGCATTCAGGATTATCTTGATATTAATAGTGCGATAATTAATTTTTTTTTTTTGAACGTATACATTAACGGTATCTCATCTGATTCTTTGTTTCTTGTTGTTTTATTCTCTCTTTCATTGTATAACAAATACAGTTATTCTATAATTTTTTGTTTTTTAAGTATAAATTTCTGAATGCTTCCGCTCGTTTAGCCAATTAAAGCTAATGAGCTTCTCATCTACTCACTCGAATTTTATATTTCACACTAATCATTGACAAAGAGGTGTATATAGTATTGTATTATTATACTAGGATTTGGATGCTCTCAAAGATTCACTCTAATTAATAAAAATAAATTTTTCCTTTAATTGGTAATAAATTGATCGGTCTTAATCTACCTTTTCCGCTTTTTATGAAAATATTTAGCTTCTTAACGCAGGCTTCTGGGTGGAGAGTCAACTGAGAAAAAACGAGCGTCACGAAAAAGCATCACGCACTAGCTGATTCCCCCATTGTGTCTTCGGCGTGCTATATTTAGATACTAACACGCGTGTTCAGTGAGCGCGCTCCCTTTTTATCTCTCTCTCTCTCTCTCTCTCACTTTTATACACGACTTTTGCGTATACGCCTGAAATAAATATTTGTTATAATGCGTGTATTTCATTCATATTTCGTAATAATAAAAATTTTTATCGTTTATGTATATTACGTGTACGTTATTTTGGACCATTAATAAATTCATATAATATTGCGTAAGAAGCTTCGCTTCCGTCGAGTGTCCACGCACCGACGCATTCGTTTTTACTTGTCTTTAAATACTTATATGTTTCGTTAGGAATGGTACACGATGGGGGTGGAGATTGTTGTTGATATGGATAAAAGTAGATTTCTGACTAAAACCCCACTGGATTGGTCTAGTGGTGAACGAGTCTCCGCAAATCAGCTGATTTCGAAGTCGAGAGTTCCAGCATTCAAGTTCTAGTAAAGACAGTTAGTTTTATACGAATTTGAATACTAGATCGTGGATACCGGTGTTCTTTGGTGGTTGGGTTTCAATTAACCATACATCTCAGAAATGGTCGACCTGAGACCGTACAAAACTACACTTCACTTACACTCATACATATCATCCTCTGAAGTAATACCTCACGGTGATTCCCGGAGGCTAAACAGGAAAAAAAAGATTCTGACTAAAATTTAAACCATGATGAGGACTATAGCTGTTTACATTGAAAAACCTTTCCTTTTTTGAACCAGAATTTTTTTAGAACTCACTATTCATTTTTTCTTTTGATTCATTTTGTAGATTTAACATTTTTATTAAAATTTTAACGACTAAAAATTAATTACTTTTTTCCTATTTGACTTCTTTAATTTTATAAGATTAATCGAATGCTGCTTGTTAAAATAATAATAATAAACTTTAGTTAAATTTTATATTTGCTGTTTGAAGAAGCTTTCGTTTCTTTTATAGCTGATTATTAATTTATTCCTGCTAACCCAGATGAACTGGGTGTAAATTACCTCCTTTGCATACAGTATGATTTTTTTTATTGAAACGTTCAATGTAATTCTAATTAATAATTATGTTTATTTAAATGTGTTGAAACGGTATTTTTGATATTACTATTATTATGTAATTTGTGATAAGATGATAAGTGAGTAAAAACTTAGGAAAAATAAAGATTTATTATTATTTATGTTTGGAACTGATGTAAACAAACCGGTCAACAGAATTTACGCATGACTATCTCTCTCGATACAAACAGGCGTCTGCAGCGATAAGAAAAATCAAGTTGAACCTTATTTAATTTTAGCTCTATCCTAATGTAAACATAGTGACGTCATGAAACGTTTCCTAATTGCTTGTCGAACAGTTGAAAAGAATGAATGCGTACAGTACAGCTGGCGGCGAATTGCTCTGCACATACACTGTCGGTTGGCTTACCACGCTATTAATATCCTGAAAATATCTTATACTAACTTAATTGCTGTGTTTGCAATTTAATAATATAATTATAATTACTAACATAAATAGCATATTACCGTTATTTCAATCTAATCACCTTGCGTGTATGAGATCAGTCAGATGTCTTCAAAACCACGTAATGATTCGTCACTACTAGACGTATAAATGTCACTATCACTATCTCTAATTATAAAGGATTTTAAAGCATTGTCAAGCTCTCGCGATCGATATTCATTTTCGATGTCTATCACATGATCTCATTTCCGTATCCAGTGTTCTGGTCCCATTAAATTTATTTATTTTTCAAACAGATTTTTCACTCTCAATATTAAATTTCGATTGTGAATGTATTCTTGTACTTTTGCCCATATCATTTATTGGGTTTAAATCAGGATGATTTGGAGGTAGACGTAATACATTATCGCCTTCTTTTTTAAACATGTCATCCAAAAGGTAGTGTTCGAATCTCTATTTGTTTGGCTTTATTATTTCATATAACTGCGGTTTAAGGAGCTCTCACAAAATCCTATTTCTTTTGGTTTAAGCTATCATTTCATTTTTGGCGCTGTTAGATGTCGGTGCCTTTTCAGTTTAAACGTTGTGGTAAGGGGTATTATCAATTACGAGAATACTTTTTGGTTCTTTAGGAAAGTTAGGCAATAATTTTTCACCGATCCATTTCATATAATTACTCATGTTCATTTGGTTGTGGTAATCCTCTGAACTGTAACTAGCCTGCCGCATAGTGAGAACATTAGGAACAAATCCTCTTTCTCCTCCGGCATGGATAACGATCAAACGCTCTCCCTTAGAGATCGGTTGTCGAAGGACTTTTCCTGAGCAGTCTCTCCGGGACATGCCAGAAACATCATTACTAAGGATGTAAGTTTCGTCCGTGTAAACAATATTACGGCCGGATTCTCTGTAATATTTTATGGCCTGTAAATAATTTATCCTTCTGTCCGCTGTTCTTTTTTTCTTTTCCTGTTTGGCCTCCGGTAATTACCGTTCAGGTAATACTTCCGAGGATGATACTGTATGAGTGTAGTCTTGTACAGTCTCAGTTCAACCATTCCTGAAATGTGTGGTTAAATGAAACCCGAGCAATAAAGAACACCGGTATCCAAATCTAGTATTCAAATCCGTGTAAACATAACTGACTTTACTAGGACTTGAACGCTGGAACTCTCGACTTCCAAATCAGCTGATTCGGGAAGACGCTATCATCACTAGACCAACCCGGTGGGTATCCTTAATTTTAATTTGCAAGGCGTGACTATCACTATCAAATTTGTCAGTAAATGTAGTATTTCTAATTATAAAGGCCTTTACTGACCCTCTTTGTCTAATTAATTGTTCCTTTTCCATAATAATAGTAATAGCTTAAATTAACAACGTGAATTATTAACAAAGTAAATTAAATGTGAAATGAATCAAATGATATTACATAAATGATGAAACATGAAGATAGCGTTGTTAAACAAGATAGTTTACAAAAATCATTTAAAAGGCCAACAGTTGAACGAAAACGAAGTGCTAGTACATAACAATTAAAATTTGTTATCGATAATATAACTGTTGAAGAATCGATTGAATTACCCGTACAACAAAAACCATTTAAAAAGTTAAATTATGAAGTTATTGTTGAAGAATTGATGGAAGATGATGAGATTCATTAAAAATGAAGAACAATGAAGTACATAACAGTATTCAAAATATTAAAGATATAAAACACAATTTATTATTGAATGATAAGAAAAAGGTAGAGAATATTACTGTAAGTACAAAAGTAGATGATAGATGTTCAAATATTAAAAAAGACATAATAGACAAGTCAAATAAAAATAGTAAGGAATCTATTAGCTGTGATATTAAGATGGCAAGTGATAATATAAAAAATACTAATGATAAGGAAGACTGTACAATGAGTAATTTAGAAAATAAAGACGTTAACAAATTGATTTATAACAATATTAAAAAAATTATTTTTGATCAGCAATCATTTTTTTTTTTTTTTTTTTTTTTTTTTTTTTTTTGTCTTCAGTCATTTGACTGGTTTGATGCAGCTCTCCAAGATTCCCTATCTAGTGCTAGTCGTTTCATTTCAGTATACCCTCTACATCCTACATCCCCAACAATTTGTTTTACATACTCCAAACGTGGCCTGCCTACACAATTTTTCCCTTCTACCTGTCCTTCCAATATTAAAGCGACTATTCCAGGATGCCTTAGTATGTGGCTTATAAGTCTGTCTCTTCTTTTAACTATATTTTTCCAAATGCTTCTTTCTTCATCTATTTGCCGCAATACCTCTTCATTTGTCACTTTATCCACCCATCTGATTTTTAACATTCTCCTATAGCACCACATTTCAAAAGCTTCTATTCTTTTCTTCTCAGATATTCCGATTGTCCAAGTTTCACTTCCATATAAAGCGACACTCCAAACATACACTTTCAAAAATCTTTTCCTGACATTTAAATTAATTTTTGATGTAAACAAATTATATTTCTTACTGAAGGCTCGTTTAGCTTGTGCTATTCGGCATTTTATATCGCTCCTGCTTCGTCCATCTTTAGTAATTTTACTTCCCAAATAACAAAATTCTTCTACCTCCATAATCTTTTCTCCTCCTATTTTCACATTCAGTGGTCCATCTTTGTTATTTCTACTACATTTCATTACTTTTGTTTTGTTCTTGTTTATTTTCATGCGATAGTTCTTGCGTAGGACTTCATCTATGCCGTTCATTGTTTCTTCTAAATCCTTTTTACTCTCGGCTAGAATTACTATATCATCAGCAAATCGTAGCATCTTTATCTTTTCACCTTGTACTGTTACTCCGAATCTAAATTGTTCTTTCACATCATTAACTGCTAGTTCCATGTAAAGATTAAAAAGTAACGGAGATAGGGAACATCCTTGTCGGACTCCCTTTCTTATTAGGGCTTCTTTCTTATGTTCTTCAATTGTTATTGTTGCTGTTTGGTTCCTGTACATGTTAGCAATTGTTCTTCTATCTCTGTATTTGAACCCTAATTTTTTTAAAACGCTGAACATTATATTCCAATCTACGTTATCGAAAGCCTTTTCTAGGTCTATAAACGCCAAGTATGTTGGTTTGTTTTTCTTTAATCTTCCTTCTACTATTAATCTGAGGCCTAAAATTGCTTCCCTTGTCCCTATACTTTTTCTGAAACCAAATTGGTCTTCTCCTAACACTTCTTCCACTCTCCTCTCAATTCTTCTGTATAAAATTCTAGTTAAGATTTTTGATGCATGACTAGTTAAACTAATTGTTCTATATTCTTCACATTTATCTGCCCCTGATTTCTTTGGTATCATTACTATAACACTTTTTTTGAAGTCTGACGGAAATTCCCCTTTTTCATAAATATTACACACCAGTTTGTATAATCTATCAATCGCCTCCTCCCCTGCACTGCGCAGTAATTCTACAGGTATTCCGTCTATTCCAAGAGCCTTTCTGCCATTTAAATCTTTTAATGCTCTCTTAAATATTAAAGAAATCATTATCTACAGCAATCATTATCTAAAATTAATGATAATGAAATAGAATAAAAATATAAAATAGAAATTGATGATAAAAATAAATTTAATGATAATGCGTTAACATGTGATAAAAAAAAATCATTAGAGTTGAAAAAGATAAAGTGCGTCAACAACGTCGGAGTGTGACAAGAAGTGTTAGAATGCTAGTTGAAGACCAAGATGATAAAGTTGTAGAAATATCTGAAGCAGATGCTAAGAAAATGATGAAGATTCCAGTTATTATTATAATATCTGTTTCTATAAAATAATGAAATAAAAATACAAAGTAACAATTAAGAAAATTTCGTCATTATACCTTCCATAATTCCAGGCACAGGAACTTTTCGAACGCTCTGTATAAGAAGCCTCTTGAATTCGTTGTACATTTTCTTCTGAAGATCGTGATCACCCTGGACTCTTATCCTTACATAAACATTCCGATTCTTCAGCTTGTTTTTACATAGGCGAATGTTTATACTCGACAGTAGATCAATCCTGAAACGCTCTTGAAGTGCATGCTGAACCTTTATTACGGACTTGCTAAATTGTAGAACACAAAGCGCTTCTGTTGCGTAGATGCTATGTTGTTTACGACTTAGGTAGTAATGGGAAGAATCATGAACGAATCGTTCCTTCGATTCGATTCTTTATATTGAAGTTTCGGTTTCAATAAATAAGGTTTGGAGTCCCCATGAAGTTTCTAACGTTTACTAGAAAAGTTGTTTTAATTTTTATTCTTTATTTTTATCCCTCGAAAATCTAGTCTAAAATTCATCCTAAATATTTAAAAGGAAGTAAAGTTATTTACATCAGGAGGATAGTCGGTTTCTCTGTACAAATGTTTTAATTTTCCTCTTATTAATATTTTTTTTTTTTTAGATATCTGCTTAGAATATATTAATTTTTATAAGATTCTAAGAAACAGAAAAACTACTTTTTCGCTGTTTCGAAGTCCTGTTAATTTTTTAAAAGTTAACTTCTAAACTAGATTTTAATATTTTAGAATAAATCTTTATTTCTAAATAGTTTCGTCCGTTCATCAATAATGTTACTGTTCGTTATCAAATAAAAAAATTGATGCTAATTTTAAAATTATGTTGGTAGTTATTTGCTCTAACATTATAAGAAACTCAAAGATATGAAGCGATCATTTTGTGCAATGAACTGAAAAATTATATCAATTTTTTTTTGTATAAAGTTAAAAAAAGGATTGTTTTTGTTAATTTATGTTTATTTTAATAAAATAAATAAATTCATTTTTTTACGACCTACCACAACATCTGGTTAATCTCAGAAAGTAGAATCAAAAAGAGTAAAAGGATGCTACAGAAAAAAAGGAAACGAATATGATCCGATTGATAGAAACCATGTATGTATTCCTTTAAACCAACAATATTAACCTTTGGATATACTTCTTATTTGGTTTACTTTAAGTATATGTTGATAAACTTATTTACCATTATATGTATATAGTTACTGTCTATTTCACTATTATAATATAACAAACAAAATTTTGTACGTATAAGAAATATTTATGAAAGTTTATGACAATATAGCATGTATTTTAAGTTATTTTTGTAATAGAAAGTATGTATAATAGTTTTGACAAACGTAAATGTTTTATTAGGGCACTTAAATAAATCTGAAATGTAACTTTTACTACTCAACATAATACGAATATGTTCATTAGTAAATAATATAAAATAAATTATATTTTATATCAACAGGGTGTACCACAAAGTTCTCCCGGGACTTTCATAACCTCGTGAAAATAATAGAAAAATCATGTAAACATATGTCCTAAAATGTTTCTTTTACGGCTAGTGAAAGAAATGCTTCTGCAATTTTCTGTATAAATTATGAACCAGTAGGTTTTTTTTTGTTTTCTTCCGTTGTTCTTCTTGTAAGAACTCATATTAGCAGCAGGCAATAATTACGTTCTCTTCGTTTCGATCCATGCATGACACTACGTTTCCGTCTTCGAACGAGAGAGTATTAGCGAGCTAAAATAAAATCAAGATGGAAGGAATATGCGCACAGTGTTTCAATAACAGTAATCTGAGTTCGGTACGATTACAGTACCATATGTGTAAATTGAGACTGTGAAAGATAGTTACGACACGGTAGCGGAACATTACGCGCACAGTACTACATGTGTAAATCTACCTTATAGATTAATTTAAACACTAATACAGTATTGCGCATAGTTGGTCAGCTGTTATTATTTCATTGCCAACTTTGAAATAATAATTTTTCAAATAATTTATTGTGTTTCGTCGTTAATAAAAAAATTGCCTAAGTAATTTTTATTTATTTATTTTTATTTTGCAATTGTGTAATTTTCATTTCTTTAACAGCAGTTTTTAACAGTAACTTCTGTTTTTACAAATCTTTCATACCGCCAGAAAAGAATTTGGTTTTTGTTTTCATTAAATAAGTACTTTTTTTCTGAGAAATGTAGTAATGTACTGTTTCTAAATATTGCAATTTTTCTAACTTTTCTTATTTTATTTTTATTATCTTACACCATTTTGTTCAGAATTAAATTCTCTACAAGTTTTGTTTAAAAGTTTTATGTGTTTATTATCCATTTAACAAAATTAATTGTATGTGAAACATAAAAAACAAGGGTTTTAACCCAATTTGTTGGTTTTAACCCGAGATTTCTCAAAAACCATTGCAGATACGGTTTTGAGATCTATTTTACTAGATTTTCAGGTCAAAAACCATAACAAATCACTAATTCTATCCCTTAATTAAGTCCTAAAAATTTCAGTACGACCTCATTTCACTGGTGCAGCTGAAATCCGAACGAAATGTTTAATTAGTCGTAAAGTCCGAGGAGAACTTCGTGATGTACTCTGTGCATATATATATATATATATATATATATATTGATACATAAAAGATATTGTTATCTTTTATGACCACACAGGATCACTTTAGTCAGTCTATTATCCAACTCTCTTCGATGGGACTGTTTGGGCCTTGCGGTCTTCCCAGTACTTTTTCATGCGTTCCGATCTTTGTGCCCTTTCTAATGTTGAAAATATTCATTTTGTGAGTTTTTTCTTGAGTGTAAAGTGAGTGTTTTTGTTCTTGATTTTCTTGTTTAATTTTATTTTGTCTGTGGTGTCTTCTGGTGTAAGACCAGTTTCCTTCAGATCCTCTCTTATTTCTCTGACTCGTTTGCATCCTGTCTTGGTGTTTTTCGAATCGAGATTGTATTGTACTAGCTGTTTCAGAAGTGTGTGTGTGTAACTTCAGATCTATTTATTTATTTTTTGTGAAAATAATTTAATAACTTACGAGTATTGTATATGTACTTGTTGAAGACTGAAGTTTTAAAATTATTGTTGTTTCTAAAAAATAATAAATTTATGTCAGTAAATATAATTTCCTGTGGTGATGTTAGTAAATTAAGGTAATGAGCACAAAGCTAAAAAAAATTTATAATTCCAGTTAGATAGTATTACTGTGCTTTATTTTAAACCATAACTGGTTATCTGATTTCGGCAAATAAAAAATAAATTATGTTACTGTAATGTATATAGTCTACTATTGAGAAAGTTGTTCTATATACTTAAATATACGAGTGCAGTTCAATTATAAAAAGAAAGAACGAATTCGTTTTTTATAAAGTTTATTTGCAACATAATCAAAATTCATTATGTATTACTTAGAGTTTAGTTCCCCTCAGTCACAATGCACTTGTTCTATTAATGTGAAAGTTTCGTAATTCCAGTTTCAAAAAAATATTTTCGTTGTTTCTCAATCAGTTTCTCTTCATATTATATCAAATGTTCAACAGAGTATAACGTTTTTCCCTCCCTTTTGATGTAAGAATTCGAAAAAGCCATCACATAACAAATAATGTTTTTCCTGTAATTTAACGTGTAGGTTTTTTAAATTTAATTAACATCTATAGCCGTTTTACAGTGGTTATACGCTGATTTGCCCCGAATAATTTTATTGATTTTCGTTATATTGCCAATGATAACGAAGATATTTTCAGATATTAAATATATAACAGTTAATTTTTTATATTCGTATACTCTTTTTTATTATAATACTTTCCCAAAATGTTTTTGAATTTAATAATAATTCTAGAGAGCTTAGTCCTTATATCTAAAAAAAGTTTTTTAATAATTCGTAACGCTAGTTGGCACTTGAATAGTTATCATATCAGTGATTTGAATAACGAAGTGAGTGGCGTGGATGCTTACGTTTTGGAAAGCCGAGTCATGTACCATTCCCCACCGAGTGGGTCTACTGGTTAAACTCGTCATCGCAAATCAGCTGATTTAGAAGTCAAGAGTTCTAAGGTTAAAATCCTAGTAAAGGTAGTTACTTTTATTCGGATTTGAATTCTAGATCGTAGATACCGGTGTTCTTTGGTGGTTGGGTTTCAATTAACCAACCACATATCTCAGGAATGGTCGACCTGAGATTGAAGAAGACTACACTTCGTTTACATTCATATATATCATCCTCTGAAGTAATACCTTACAGTGGTCCGGAGGCTAAACAGAAAAAAGAGAGAGAGTCATATAACCACGGAATCAGCACAGATGTATTATAATAACAAGTTAGGTATCAGAATTTTCATTTATTTACCCTAAAAAAACAATTATAGTTTTTCCTGTTGCCATAATCAGTAAGGAAAATATTTGTAAAAAAAAGAAATAAATAAATATTTTTGTATGATTTCCCAATTATGAAATAAATCATTACTTTCTTCATAATTTATCAGTGTAAATAATGAAGAAATTGAAGGAGATTAACAGAAAGTATTAAAAGCCAGTTTATTATTTTAAATTAGATAAATAATTTTTTTATAAAAGGTTGAAATCAAAGTAAATAAGTTTTAAAATTATTAAAAATTAAAAAACTCGACTGCCAAAAAAATTAAAAAAAAGAGTTCGTCCCTAGCACTCGAAATCGGAAACTTCAGAGTACAGTTTTTTATATTCATATTTAATTTTAAAATGAGCGCGTTAGGCCAACAGGTAACCAACATTGTCTTAATTATAGGATAATTACTAATACAGGTTAATTAAAGAGCTTGCGCGTGACAATTTTGTATGTAAGTATAATTTTTTTAATTTATTTAATCATGTGTATATATATTTTTTTTTCTAAACTCGATCCTTTCGAGAATCATATTTCTCTGCACTATACAAATTATATTAATCCGTTCAACCTAAGTACAGAATAATAAAATAAAAAAGGATGACACCTACCTTATTCCATAATTCAAGCATGATCTCTTTCGCAAGGTAATTGCATCATCAGTTGCTCCATATCATTTTTTTTCAAATCATTCGTATCAAATAACGTATTAAAATTGAAATTAAAAATCCTATATTATACATAAGATTTAAAATTGTTAAAAGATCCTTTATCAAATTAAAATCAAAACAAAAATTAAAACTATTTTTTTTAAGTTTAAATTTTTTTTTAAATTTGAATTAAAATTAACAATTGAATATATATACAAAATAAATGAAGTCATTTAATAAAATTAAATTAAAAAGACAAAATAGAAGTCCTTGTAGATTAGCTAGCCAAAGTTATGTGGTTGTCTCACACACCCTAAATACGTTGCACTCCTTTTTGTTTTTTCCTTTAGTTGTGTAAAAAGAAAGGTGGCTGATATTCTATCAGATTAATTTTCTTTTAATTCACCTTTTTAGAATTCGGATACATTTTTTAAAATTAAAAAAATCTGGAAAACCGTTATTTTGTTTTTCGTTATCTTATTCTTTGTTTCTATTAGTATCAAAATCATTACGTCAGCCAAATTTCAATTTGGATGGAGTTGCAGCTGGAATAAACGAACAGGTTTTTAACTTCATTTTTTTAACCTTTTGAGAGATATTTTCTTCGATTTATAGTAAAAAAAAGAAAGAAAAATAATAATTCAGATTTTAAAACATATTTCATTTCATATCTACGGTCATATTGATTGGAGAGAGCTCTGCGGGATTCTCATTTATTTCTCGTCGTGTGGTGCTGCTGTTTAATGAATACTTTGTATGTATTTTTGTACTCCGATACGTGAAATGATTGTTAAAGTAAATATAACGGCGATGAATTGTTTTTTGTTTTTTTTAATTTAAATTAATAAGGTTTGTAAAAACTTCCAAAATTATTCTTAGAAAGGTCTGCTTGGTTTATAATTATAAAAAATTAAAAATTGTGAATATATTATTTTAATTTTTCCACAGTGTTTAGCTTTTATTATTTTTTTTTCAATATGGCTTCCTATCTCGTTATTGAAATCGTTTAAATTAATATCTAAATAGGGCAAAAAAATATATAATACGCCCGTTTTTTTAATTAACCTATTTTTGTAATGTGTGGAACTGTTCTATATATAAAACTTATTGAACTACGCTTCAAAGCTAGAATTATCCTTACTCTCTTTTTTAGATTTAATATTGATGTAAACGTTTCTAAAATATTAAAATTGCACCTTTTCTTTTAATTCGGTTAATTATACGCGTAATCCACCGTAAAACAACGTACTCATTAACATGTATACTCGTATACATAACTTTGACACTTCTTACTCGACAGTTTTATCTTTAGTTGTAGTCTGTTTATTTTTAGAAATAATTCTGTTACAGCGCAGCAAATTTAGGTAAATTGTGTCTGTTGTGTTGTCTAATTTGTTATAATATTTACTTTTATAATTACTTAATGACAATAATATGAACTGTTATATTTTTAATTGTTGCGTTCATTCATAAAAAAAAAGAAACGCATAGTAGTAAAGGAATAGCGTTTCTAATTACAGACGTAATTGTCAAACTATTTAGAAAACAGTGATAATTCGAATTATAATATTTTAAACAATTTTTTTTTTTGTTGCAGGTGGGTAAGTCATATTGGAAACAACCATGGTAATAAAAAAGTTTATGCTTTTTAAATTTAATTTAAGTTACTTGTTTTTGTTACTAAAAGTAATAAATACACTAAAATAAATAAGCTTATTTAATTTAAGAAACATTTTTTACTTATTTTTTGTGTTGTATTTAGCAAAAACAAGCGCTTAAAATATATTTTTAAAAAAATGAAATTTTGCATTTATACCGTGTGTTTCACGAAGTAGTATACACTTGTGATTTAGTATTCCTCGCCAATTCCCCCATCGATTCTATTGAAACTTTTTAGACTTTTTAACGAAGGTTCTAAAAATGTTCTTTGAAAATTTTAACATTCTAGGATATAAAGAAACAAAATGGCGACTTTCAAATATAAACATCAATTTCAGATAAACCACATTTTTTATTCATTACGAAATAGCTGGTAAAAATGATTTAAAATAGATGATGTAACAGCTAAACAGCTGTTCAAATTGAGTAAAACAAATTAATAAGTAGTTATAACCATGAATAATTATCTTACTGTTTTTAATTGTCTAGTTCTAATTAACAATCTGTTTTTAATAATTTTTTAATATAATTTAATATAATATTTTTTAATAATTTTTAACCAGCTATTTTGTAATGATTAAAAAATGAGGTTTATCTGAAATTGAGTTTTTAAGTTGCCAATTTGTTTCTTTAAATCCTAGAAGGTTAAAATTTTCAAAGAACATTTTTAGAACCTTCGTTAAAAGATCTGTAAAGTTTCAAAAAATCGGTGGGGGAGTGGACGAGAGATATTAAATCAAAAGCGTATACCTCTTCGTGGGACACCGGTATATACTCGTATATACACACGTACACACAACAGCAAGGGACACTATCCAGGCTCTGCGATTAGAGGGGAGAATTTGTGAAACTCCCGCCACTTTTGCATTCCATATATACACACACGAGTATACTATATAATATTTATAAGCAGAGTCATCGTTAACAAAATCCTTTACTTCAATTATTTTTTTTTATGAGTCTTTAAATTTCTACTGTTATATATTAAATGATCAGCCACGTTGAATACATTTTGGTTTATTGTTTTGTTTTAATCGTAAATTTTTATTAACTTATACCAAAAATGTATAGATCGTTTCTACGATAGAGCATTTGTTAAATTTCACTTTTCATAAATAGTTATTTATCTTTATCATACTTTATGAACCCCCAGTTTATATATATATATATATATATATATATATATATATATATATTTATTTATTTATTTATTGTAGCGTTTCCCCATCGCGGCTTCACCCGCGATATTTTTTTAATAGCAAACTTATTTATTTATTATTAATTTTTTATCAGATTTTCATTAAATCCTGATAAAACGGGAAATAAATATTTTTATTAAAAATATAGAAGGAATATTCGATAAACACGAATAAGAGCCGATTTAGAACGTAGCACTGAAAAGTGCTGTTTGACGTATTTTTATTCTGTGTATTTCGCTAGTCGTTTACTAGATGTTGCCTTCTTAACAAATGACGCTGTCAAATATTGGTGATCAGATAACGGTAACGGTTTGTTAGTCTGAAAATGACAAGTGGATAAATCACCAGAGAAGCGCTTCCTTAGTACTGGTTAGTAGTACCAAGCGTAGTTATCGAAAGTAGAATAAAATTCACCTTTGCGGTAAACCTGGAATACAAATGGAAATAATCTATCAGCCGCTACTAGCTCACATAATTCACCGAACCTTTGGACATCTGAACATGAAATTTACTATCTTGTTAATTTCTCGATAACAAATTAAGATATCAGCTTGATTTTTGGTTATGTTATCTTCATACGAATATCTAAAAACTAGTTGATGGATTTTTTGAAATTCCGAGTTTAAACGGTTAAATGGATTTTGAATGTTTTTTGAACCTGACTATGTTTTTTAATTTCTCGGTTACAAATGAAAATATCTACTTAATCCTTAGCGTGTTTAATCATCATGAAAATATCTGGATATCTGAACGAAATATTCATCGCAGCTCAAATAGCTGACCCCCAATTATTTTCCGTCATATTTGAGAATTCCTCCCAATTCTCCACCACATGTGACACAATTATTTCCCGCACTATGGTCGCCAATAGCTGTGTATTGTACAAGAGATGAGAAAGAGATCAAAAAAGACAATGCAATCTCCAACAACGGGTTAATTGTTTGAGATAACTACTCTCCATTAAAATCTAAATATTCTATGCGACATTTTGTGCATTAAATTAATTAATTCATTTTGATGGATTTCTAGCATCTCCGTTGCAGCTTTGCCCGCGAAATTGGTTATTTGCGTTTTCCGTCGCGATCCGGGGATATTTCGTCGGTCATGGCACACTTAGCTCGCCCTTCTCGTCTAGGCAGAGGACTCTGCTCCTTAGAGCTCGCTCTGTTCATTACACTCATGCTTGTGAGAATGATAACGATAAATAAAAATTAAATCCTGTTCAATGTATTAAAAATCTGATGTGGACACCACATGACTTCCTTGTTCGCCTGTTAAATTACATATAAACATTTAAAAAAAAATGAAAAGTACAAACATTTTATTTCTTTAATAACTTCTGACATATTTTATATCTTTTTTTATTGAATTATTATCTGTTGAATTTTATTTGCAATCAGAGGTTAATAATTATTAATAGATCAATATATTTAAATTAGAAAAAAAGGAAATGAAGTCGGATTTGAACCGATGTGCCTTCCCCCTGTAAGATCCAAATATTTCATTAAAATTTTATTTGGCTGTAACTCTGGAACCAATGAAAATAAGTACCACTTAGATATATCGTTGAAAAGCTCTCATCGAGGGCTTATTGTTGCAGTTCAGACAAGAAAAGTCCAAAATCCAATGGATTTTAGGCAATTTTGGAGACTTTTGGTTCAGTCGATTGCAATCAAAACTGAAAGTACACAACTAGATGTTACAACAGTCCTAAATTCAAACTTTCAACATGCTACGGCTAATCGTTTTTGAGTTATACGAGATACATAAGTGCGTACATACAGACGTCACACTGAAATTAGTCAAAATGAATCCAGGAACGGTAAAATAGATATTTCCGTCGAAATCTGAAAACCGAAATTTTTCGCGATCACAATACTTCCTTTACTTCGTACAAGGAAGTAAAAATAACAGTTAATTGTAGTTTCTTCAGAGCAACAGTTTGATTAATACAGAACCCGAAACTTTGAGTGATCTAAAATTGTGGGATTCAAAAGAGTCGGCCTCCATCTTAAATATATTAATTATAACTGGTTACCTGAACGGGTAAAAATGTATTTTGCCCGGTTTTTAGCGTTACCCGACAAACACCACTAGAAGGTAACCGTACTTTGTTTATCATTTTTAAAAAAAAATTTAATTACTCTTATGTTTTTTAGTCAGTAACCGGAAACAGGTGCAGCCAGTCACGTCGTACATACAGTAACAATGGCTGTGTTGGTTGAGCCACCACCCCGTATAACGTCGCACCCCTTAAAAAATCGAAATTAAAAAAAAACCGGAAATGGTTTTTACATATTTATTTGATGAGTTTTTGCAAGCCCAAGTCTAGCGAATCATTTATTACAGTCGGAAATCGGGAAAATTTGCAATCAATGTTCAAATTTTTTTACCTTTCTTCACTCCTTTCAAGGTCGAATTTCGAAAAATCTACAGATTGGTTTTAGATATTTACATGAAAATTACACACACCAAAAATCAAATTGATATTTTTAATTTGTTAGAGAAATTTAAAAGAAAACGCCGTAATTTCAAAAAAAATCAAATACCATTTTAACCTCTTAAACTTAGAATTTCAAAAGTCCTAGAAATTAGTGTTTAGATTTTTTTTGTTAACCGCCGGGACTACCGTTATGTATTGCTTCAGAGGATGAGATGATTGACAAGTAGCGTATGAAAATGTCATGCTTAACCGGGATTCAAACCCGGGATCTCCGGATGAAAGGCCGAGACGCTACCACTCGCGCCGCGGATGCTGGTGTTTAGATATTTACATGATGATTAAACAAGCTAAGGATTAAATATATATTTTCATTTGTAACCGAGAAATTAAAAAAAATATTCAGGTTCAAAAAACATTCAAAATCTATTTAACCGTTTAAATTCGCAATTTAAAAAATCCAACTAGTTTTTAGATATTCATATGATTACCTAACCAAAAATCAAGCTGATATCTTAATTTGTTATCGAGCAATTAAAACAATAGTAAATTTCATTGTTAATACATTTGAACGCTTTAAACTCGGAATTTCAAAAAAAATCCTTAGTTAGTGTGCACTTCCACCGTATGAAGAACAGGTTCACAAATTTTCATCAGTTTATGTTCAGTAATTTTTGTTGGGCGTTGATGAATCAGTCAGTCAGTCAGGTCAAGTTGCTTTACAACTGTACTATAAAGCATATATCTATTATAAATATAATATTATATATATATATATATATATATATATATATATATGAGTTTTTTATTCTTTTTACCAATATTTAAAATATTTTAAATGTATTTTATAATCTAAAATTGGCGCTACTGTTGAAAACTAGTTTGTTATTTATTTTCAAAATAATTTTTTTTTTAATTTAAAATGTATGTTGTTTCTAAGAAAAAAGAATGTTAAAAATGTTATATAAATACGTAAATATATAATATATATAGATATAAATTTATACAAAATTCATGTTGTTAAAATTAGTAATTTAAAGCTAGTGATGAAATGAGATTCCACAATTCTGAAAGTCAAGTAAATATAAAAAAATCAAACATTTTAAAAATGTTTTGGGGAATACTTATTTGATCGATCTTTAATTGATGGTATATGTATATTAGTTTTAATATATATATAAATAGATCGCGCGCGCACACACAAGTACATAACGACTTTTATTCATAACTTTTTATATAATTTTTTTTTTTTTTTTAATTCAGTGTAAGTATGTTTGTAATCGTAGCCAAATAACGTGTGCATATATACGGTTATTAATCTTTGTTTTTAATTTCAGTTATAATTAAGAATAAGTAAACCATTAACTAGCAGAAAGATTTGATAGTATAGATAAAACTTTTCTTTTTTATGTTAAACTACATAGTGGAAAATTAGTTTTTACTTAACATTAACTTAAAATAAGAAGTTCAAATTCATTGTATAACTAAGTAGAATTAGGTTAAGAAATTAAAATTATACTTTTGTTAATTTAATAATGATTTAACTTAATACTTTACTGAATTTATACTACTAACATGATTTTTATAACCTTTTTTTTATAAAAATTACATGCTTTGTTGTACATAGAAAATTGTAGGTTGACATAGTCTAGATTTTCTTAAAAGTTTCACATTTTTATTAACTTTATTATAAAAAAATACTCATTCGTTTATAACTACAGTATTAGAATGCAGGTAAATGTAGACTAAATTAATAACAAGTCTTTAGAATATACTTTCTTTTATTTTTTTCTTTGTATTCCTTCATTTCAATTTTTTTATCTGAAAGATAAAAAAATTGAAATTTCAGTCCAAAAAAGTCATTCAATACTTTTACCTTTTGACCAAGGAGAGAGGTTTTGTATAATTTTCTGTTCACCAAAAATGGAATCTTCGAAAAATTTCCAGTTAAAAGAAATATAGTTTTTAATGATTCCCTTTCTCTTTTATGAAGAGAAGTTAAGCTTATTTAATTGTTTTTAAACATTTCGATTTTTTTTGTACTTTTTTTAAGAATCAAGTATTGCTTTATTATAAATTATTATTTCCAAAATAGCTGACTACATGATAAGTAAAAGTAATTAAACGAAAATAATAATTTTATTATTTTTATAATTTTGTAGAATATCTAAGTACTTTTGAAATATGTATAAAAATTTAATACTAAATAGAACAAAAAGATATTTAATTTTTATAAAAATTAAAAATCGGTTTTGAAAAATGTAACTTTTCCAAAAAAAAAAATGTAAAGAAAATTAATTTATTTATTGGTCTGACAGCTTTTTCGCACTATATCCTTCTACGTTCTTCTCTATTACTCGCTAAACCTTTGAGTTCCTGATATCCCGTTTCTTTTTAGATTGTCTATAAAAATATTTATTCTTTTTTGTAGGCTCTCTTGTTTACACCTTCTAGTAATTTTTCAATAGATGTAGTTCTTAAGTGATATGTCCCAACAATTTAGCTTTCCTATTCCAAATTCTTCAGTTACTTCTTCTACTTTTAGGCGCCTTCTCCTTAGCCAACGTTGGCGGTCCATGTAGCCAGCTCCGTAAAAGAGCCGTGCCATGTAAATTCAAAGGAATATCCTTCAGGATCTTTAATTCAGTGATATCCCGTTGCCTTGAATCCTTATGCCGTTGACCAATTTCGGCTCTTCCGACGTTTGGGGACATTTTATGCCCCAAGGACAATAGGATGCCTTAACCTGTACCCGCTCATTCACTCTTCTGTTACTACTTAAACTTATTACTTCTTCATTTCCACTTTGCCTTTATTCATTTAATTTTTTCCAGTCTCCTCTTCTATTTCCACAATTCAAACCGTCTCCAACATAGGTTTTTTTAGAATTTATCTTCACATTCACAAATTAGTACACTTCAAACGTAATATTTCACAGTACGTTCTTCTTTTCAAAAAAACTACATCTTACTAAGTAATAGGTTTCTTTCTATTTACTGCTTTTTTGCTATTTCTGTTGTTTTTACTTTTGGAATCTTCTTGTACTATAGTATTAAAGTATCTGTTCTGGTTTACTTGTTGAGTTTTTCCTTCTTTTAAGAACACATTTTTATCAGCTTCTTCTTTCTTATCTTTATTTTAGTTATATAGTTTTTTGGCATACTGTTTCCTAATTTTGAAATGATTTGTTGAATATCCTGTTCTTCATTTCCCTAAAAAATCCCTACCCTAAAAAATATCTGGCGATTGTAATACAATTTATTTTCCTTCTTCATACGCTGATCTCATCATCCTCTTTTAGAGTATTTTTGATCATAACTTTAACAAAAAGCTTTAAAAATGGTTTGGGTAACGTAAGGCATCCTACCCTCTCTTCTTTCCTCGATTACAGGCGAGGTTTTTTTTTGTATTCTGAGAAACAAAATGAGTAATTAATTTACATTTTATTCTATACGTAATCCAGTTAATTTAAAATGTGCTTTTAGCCAGATGCTTCTTTGAAGATTATATTGAACAATAATTTTGATCTGATTAACCGATCATTTTATCGAATTATTATAGGTATTTAATTTTGTTTTAATCATCTAATTCAAAATGAATGTGATTTTAAATATATTTTTTAGTTTTCAATTACAAGTTTGTATTTTTTTAATTACATTAAATGTTTTTTCCTATTTATTAATATTTTTAAAATGTAAACTTTTTGGTAGATTGCATTGAAGTTAACTTGTTATAAAAGAAGTGGTCAATGGTTTAGTTTTGAAGTTCCATTTATCAATATTGATTTGTATTGATTTAAGAAATATTCAAGATGTTTTTATTTGTTCTTCAAATCTGTTAAATAATTTTTTTAATTAATTGTAGATCTATTTAAAGCGTTTCGAACATTTCGTTAATGTTCTTTATAGGGGAACAATTTTTTATCATTTATGGAAATAATTTTTAGTTAAGAAGTTGGATAATGATGATATTAGTTTTTGGTATTTCAGAACGATTTTTTTTATAAAATTACTAACAGACTTGCTAACCCGACGTCACTAACATAATCTGATTCCACACGTTTACTTTTTCTAACATAATATCTTTTGTGATTAGTTGCGAGAAACAAATCTTCACGACCATTTAAATTATTAACTTTTTTTTATTCCTATGTGAATTAATCGCAGCATTAATACATATTTCTTATTCCTTAGTAAAATGCAAGATTTTAAAGTAGATTTTTTCCTTTAGTTAAGGATTTGGAAACATATTTATTCATATTAGCAAATGAATCACTTCATTGTTTCAACTAACAGAATTTTCCCAGAAATTTAAAAAGGCATTTTTAATGTAAAACTAAAAAAAAAAAATAACGTAATTTTGTAGCAGTGGGAGTAGTTATTCCAAGTAAATTTTATTAATTATATTATTAATTAGAAAGTTTTTGTTTTTTTTTGTTATTGTTCGCTTTCACGGAACCATAGCATAGTTTGTTTTTATTAGCTATAATTTAAAATAGAAGTACAGAAAATTTTATAGGTTATTAAGATTTCATCTAAATCTTTTAGAAAACGGTTTACATCATTGAAGAGAATTCTATAGTTTGGGAACAGAATAACTATAATGGTCACTAAGTAATAATAATAATTTTTTTTGCTAAAACCTATAAATAAAATACTGAAGTTAAAATCGTAACTTTGACTCTAGGTGAGTTTTGTTTTTTAATGAAGCGTCGTCAAGTGAAACGATGTTGTTTACGTATAGTAATTAACGCCTACATATTTAACTTTTTACTGATTGTTAAGAGCTCTTTTTTCCAAAAGTTAATTACTTTTTATTTATTAGTAAGTTTTATGATTTTTTTAATTTTAATAGTTTATTATATACCTAAGATATATATATAAAATTCTTAATTTTTTTTTAAACGAAAATTATTTTTATCTCATCGAGTTGTATTCCATTTTGGATTTTTTTTTAATTCTCTGATTGCATATGCGTTAAAATACACTAAAAGGCGCAGTAGTAAATATAATTTATTTGGTAACTCTGGGCAAAAAAAATCAATCCACGCGTGAAAAAGATTCTACAATTTACAACTGCATTATCTTTTTAAAGAGATATACTCAGTATTTACTAAAATAAATATAAATAACTAGCAGACCCGGAAATGCTTCGCTATTGCTAGATTTGAGTATATATATAAATTAAATGAACACAATTGAATGTTTGATAAAGCATAAAAACCGAACATTACGAAATTTCACAAAATTTAACCTTTCCCTTTATAAAAGTCAGAATGTAAATGAATCCAACTGGCAAAATAATAGCACTACCTATCGGATTTAATTCAGACTACTCTCTAAACACAGTAGTCGATTCAAAATATTCCAAACTTTCTTTCTCGGTCAGATCGACGATTTCAATAACTTTAAACCTTCTCCGGACAACGCGGATCATTTTGAAAAAACCCACGCGTAAGTCAGTTCAGTAGTTTTTTAGTTTAGAGCGCACACACATACGAACATTGCCTTTTACATATATAGAAGAAGAAAATCTGTTTGTATATTTATTTGTTTTGTAAATATCTCGACACCGGCGTCACCTAGGGGGTATAGTTTCTGCAACAATGTTTCCTTTCACGTAACTAATATATAATCCGAATATGAGCTAAATTCCACTATAATACAATTTTTCGAAATATCTCGACCCCAGTGCCACCTAGCGGGTTCATTTTTCGCAAAAATTTGATTTTCACGTACCTAATGTATATACTGAATATGAACCAAATCGGGCCATGAATGAAACTTTTCCAAAATTCTCTAACCCAGCGCCACCTAACGGGTCCATTTTTTGCAGACTTATTTCTTTCCATGTAAGTAATGCATATCTTGAGCATGAGCCAAATCTGATAACAAATACAATCTTTCGAAATATCTCGACTCCAGCGCCACCTATCGGGTCCAAACTAATTCAGAAACCTTCGCGGGCTTGTGCACAACTCAGCTAAGTTTCATCGCTATCGGATGAATGGTATAGGAATGGTAACAAACATTCAAACATCTTTAACATCTTTAATCAAAAGAAAAGGTATAAACATTCATATCAATAAAAATTTTCCCTGTTCATTATTGTTTTTTACAATGAGCAAAACCTTTCATTAAAGTGAAAGAGACAGTGACCTGTGAACTGTGAATTTTAGTTATTCGTTTAATGATATTCAGATATATTATTTGCATATAATTTTGTTCATTTATTAATTTTTGTATTTATCCAGGTTTTATCCTAATAACAAATAAATGATGTTACTTTTATTTAAGTGTATTTTAATGAATCTTCGAAACAAAGTATTGAAAAACATCTAAAACTGAATATTATTTGATGAGGTAAATATAATTTTTGTTCTTAAAATTATTTTTAAAAAAATGTATATATATATTATAAAATAAATACACGTGAAAGATAAATTATAAAATTTTTAAAAAGTTACAAAAAATAATTAAAATTTTAGAAAACGTACTAGTAAATAAAGTAATTGACTTTCGGAAAAAGTGAATAAGTTAAGAGTAACCTTGCCCAACCGACTTAACGGTACTTTATAAAATTATTGGAATGAATATTGTTGCTGGTCTTCTTTCTGCAGCAGCAAGCCTGAATATTAATGACGCGGCCTATAAAAATATTCTGATCTCCCGAGATATTACTGGTGAGATCGACGTCTATTGTAGGGAAGTAGGTTTTGAAATTTTTGGAAAGGTTTGCTAACCTCATTTTCTTCTGAGGATTGATAATGCATTCGCTCAGTTTTCCTTATCGTCAATTGTTCTCCTATCTTTTTATTATTGGTCTAAATTGGATCCTGCTAATGTGTTTATGATACTAGGATCTCTCGAGCCAGTAGACGCTTAATGTCATTTGATGGGAGCTACTTGTGTACGCGTCCAAGGCCTTTCCTACCTGATAGCCACGTAATAGGCGTAATTGTTAAAAGAGTCTTGTCGAGTGTAGCCGGACTTCCTGTAATTTCTCCTAAAATATAAATTTATTTGTTGTATTTATGTGTAACTCACATGTGTATAATGAGCGTGTGTATGAAAGAAACGTTATTTTATATAACTTATTAAAATTCTGTCGATTTATTTTAATTTTCTTTTAACATATTATGCAGTTGTTAAATATAGTAAACACAATGCGCTTTAGATTAAATGTCAGTATTTTATCTAAACGCAAAGTAGAAATACTAGACACCCAGCATAAAAAAAAGAATCAGTATAATAACTAATTGCTTGGTAAACTCGAAAAATTCTCCGTAAAATACTAAATGTTCGGTATTGAAAAATTTGTAAACATTTAGTAAAAAAAAAAAAAAAAAAAAAAAAAACATTTAATAGTTATCCAACATTTGGTCATTTACATTTAATGTGTTGTAATTTACATGTGTAATTGACTAAATGTATAAAATTAGTCTATTTTTAAATTTTAAAGATAAACTTTATTTCAGAAGCCAGAAATTCTTTTGTATTAAATATTTCAGTATTTTTCTTCACTTAACTTTTTGTATAGGGATTGAGATTAGTGTTTTTCTCACCAATCCTAGCTATCTTTTGTCTTAACAACTTAATTTCATGATAACCTGTCTTGCTAATAATCACTCGATCTGGGTTGTGCGTGATAGAGTTGAAAGGTTTAATTAGCTTTGAATTATAGTGTAATACTAGTTATTGTTGTAATCTTTAGATGCACTGCAGCTTCATCCATCTCTGTATAAAATGGTACGGGGTGTAAATTGCAGTTTAATAACTGGTTTTACGTATATTAAACATCTGGTTTGTGTAAAACTAAAATCTATGATCAGTCGGTACTCGACTCGATTTGAAAAGATTCTGCGTGTTGTGCACTTTATCTTTTGTTAAGTTTAATGTACTTTCTACTTTTTATTTCGTTTACTTACATTAAAGTACATAATTACATTGCAATTTTATAAAAAAATTACGGTTTTTAAAATTTGGGTCTATAATTTAAAACTGCATTATCCATGATGATGTATTTGTTACTAATATGAATTTTTCGTTTGATTTTTTTTTTAGGTTGAATATTTATAAATGTAGCAGAATCAAGCGCGATTTTTTTATTTTATATATAATTCAAATATTTTTGTCATTTCATTACTGGATATTTTGATTAATCAAGATTTAAATTTCTCATCTGTCAGTTAAAAAAGAATTTAATAACTTTATTTATAATTGATTTAATAAGAATAAAGTTACATAAAAACTAAGAATTAGAAATTTTCATCGCAATAAGTTGTTGAAACTTAGCAACAGTTTAAAATTATATTAGTTTGCGTTGTATTTTTGACAGTAAGTTTTAAGCTTAATTTTTCATAATAACGGTTAAAGATTTGAGATGGTATTATTTTATTACTAATTAATTTCATATTGAACTTCATAATTACAGTTTATTAATAAAATTTGTCCTCAAAAAAAGAAAGATCTGGTGGAAAAAAAATCACAATTTTTGGTTCCTTTTTAACCTCAACATTTGATCTCATTGCAGTATGATACTCATAAAAACTCATTAACTGCTTAATAACTAATCTTCCTTTATTTTTCTCATTCAGTCTTGATATTTTTTAATTAACTAACGATTTTTCAGTTATATTTCAAAAAAATTTTCAATCATTTTACAATATGGAATTTTTTATTTTAAAATTAAACAAAATTTTTCTTGTATACTTCCTTGTACCAAGTAAAGGAAGTATTGCGATCGCGAAAGATTTCGGTCTTAAGATTTCAATGGAAATATTCACTTTGACCATCCCGACATCCATTTTGACTAGTTCGGCCTGGTGTCTATACGTACTATGTATCTCGCATAACACAAAAACGATTAGTCGTAGAATGGTGAAATTTTGGATTTAGGACTGTTGTAACATCTAGTTGTGCACTTCCCTTTTTTGATTGCAATCGACTGGACCAACAGTGACCAAAACAGGCCAAAATCCAAAACATTTGGATTTTGGAATTTTCCTTAAGTGTAGTAATAAGCCCTCATTTAGAGCTTTTCAACGATATATCATAAGTGGTACTTATTTTCTTTGATTTCAGAGTTACAGTCAAATAAAATTTTAATTAATCAAATATTTGGATCTTGTACGATCCAAATATTTGGATCGCACGTAGAGTTCGAATCAGACTTCATCTCTTTTTAAAAAAATTTTTTTTTTTTAAATATATTGATTTATTAATAATTATTAACCTCTTATTGTAAAATTTTTTATAATTAATAATAACAATAAAAAAATATATATATGAAAAAATATCAAAAGTTATTAATGAATATGTATATGTAATTTAATAGGCGTACAAGGAAGTCATGTGGTGTCCATATCAGATTTTTATGAATTCTAAATTAACAGTAATTAAAAGTAATCATTACAATAGGAATTTGATAATAATAATATTTATCTTCTACATTAACTGACGCGGTGGAGGGGGGAAAGCCCTCTAACAACCACTTCACTGAAGTACTGCTGTTGTACAGTGCGCTCATGTAAGATAACGTACTGGCTTCGTATCTTTTTCAAGTTACTTAATATCGTTTTTACTGGTGGAAAATATTTGATTAATGTTTATTTTTTAAATATTAATTCATCACAACGTAATAATAATTGCACGTGCGTCTAGATAAAATTAGAAATTTTCTTCGTCATCTTCCTTAAACACTTCTCACCATAAATGAAATAAGGCGATCCTCGCCAACTTCACGAACGTGAATGCTATATGAATTATAAGAAAGAACTAACAGCCTCTTCCCAATCCAAGATGAAGAGACCGCCGACGGACAGCGACGAGTGTAGAAGAAACCCGGCAGTTACCCGACGGAAGAGAGAAGAGACCTGTACTTTCCCGTGTGCTTCCCTTTTCAGGGCCATCGGACAAGGTTTACGGTTTGTATGTTATTTACATTCGGTTTTACGGAAAGGCAGGCTAAAGAAGAAAGAAGAACAAAGCCCACTGCTGTGGACTGAACCCGGCCGAGGCTTGATGGAGACAGCACGAGTGAAGAAAAGCTTTATAATTTTGTTTCACCAACCAACTAACCATCCTCCTGTACTAACTCTTACAATTTAGGTCTTTGTCAGTACATGCGACTCCCTCCTGCAAGGGGAGTGCATTGTATCCTCCAACAACTAGGGCCCCTAACAGGCGTATTCCTGCTAGGTCGAATGTTTTAGCAGCGAAAGGACTTCAGTGGACGAAGTGAAGGGGTATCAAGCCGGGAGAATAAAGCACATGGCTAGTCTCAGTCGAGGTCAGCTCCGGTAAATCTTTCCAATCTGGTCTAGAGGATCGGAACGAAATACAAAAATCCGTCCGTAAATAAATAAATAAAACTAAATTAAAAATATAACTGTCAAATAAATAATTACCCGCCCGATAAAAAGAATGACAGCAGCAAGAGACTTTTGTCCAGGTTCTGCGATTAGTAGGGAGATAATAAATCTCCCTCTATCCTTGCGTTCATAATAATAATTGTTTTAAAATTAATATACAGATTTTCTCTTACTCAATTTATAAAAACGGAATAAACAAGTTATTTTTTAATTTTTTAAAATAACCATTCACGGCTAAAAGGTGTTGTTTAAAAAACTGGGATTTGGAAAAGTTTTTTCAAAAAATGTCCTAATTGATAAAGAGAAATGGAAAAAAAATTGTTATTAGGTGGTATATTACAGCACATTTTACTTTTTTAGTGTATTTCCTCCGACTTAAAAGTTATATTAAGTTAAAGAGTAATAATAAAAGTACTTCGCTTTGTTTTTCTTCTATCAATTAAAAAAAAAAAAAAATCAGTAAAGGAATGAAATTAAACGGATTAAAAAAAAATGATGGGGAAAACCATAATACAACTACGTAAACATAAAAATGTTGAGATATTTAACGTTATTATGAAGCGATATTAATCTTTTAAAGTTATCGGTAAACATATCAAGTAAAAGGCGCCGATTTCAAATGATTGACTCGCTTGATAAAAATAAATTACATTTTTCATCGATTTTGTTTGCCTCGATTGCTTATATCAGTATTATTTACGGACCAATAATTTTTTTTTTTGAATAACAGTTAATCTGCGTTGTATTTTTAATGGTAAAGAATAATCTGTTTAACGTGCAAGCCTTGTCTGTACTTTTTTTTTTAATAATAATTCTACTTTGGAACGCTCAAAGGGTGTTTAATCGAGGTCTCTGTTGACTGAACTGCGGTTAATCGGTGTTTTTTTTTCTATACAACATCAATCCTGTTATTTAACAGTACTTAATTCTCTCCTGATTTATTTATTACATGCTAGTTAGTTACTCGACTGGTTATTTCTAATTAGGTACATTATATTATATAATAGCTTGTAGTATATATAAATTAACCTTCTATAGTGTCAGTTTTATTAGTACTTTTTTCCCGTTATTGATTTATTTTTTTTAAATATATTTTTATTATCGATTTTTAAAAAAACCGATTTGATTATATTAAAACCTCCTATTTTCTTTTCTTTTATTTTTGTAATGGAAATGGTCTGAATAGATAGTTTTGTTCTTTTAATTAGTTAATTTATTATAATACATTTTCTGTTTATATTTCATTGGCTACTGTTTACTATTTTCAAGGTCATTGGAGTTTTTTTTCAAATTGGCGAATGTTCAGTATTATTCAAAGGTAAAAAAAGACGTCTTTGATTTGATACCTTGATTTAATTTAAAAAATTTTCTTTTTCATTACCAGTTTCAGTATATTTTTTAAAACAAAAAATATGTCCTTTTTTAATTCCTTTTCCAATTCCTTTTTTAATTTAAAAAAAGGAATTTTTTTTAATTAAAAAAATAAGATTAACATTTTAAAAGAAACATTATGTTGGTCTCTCTCACCAATATTTTTTTAATTGTGCACTGTGGAAAAAGTCGTACGAGAATGGAATAGGAAAATCGGAACACAAATCTAAATCTTTAAATGTAAACATTTTAGTATAATTTTCTGAAGATCTAATTTTGGCAAAAAACATCATAGAGACGAAAACCAAAATTGGTCAATAAATTTCTTACGAAAAACCAAAATGGTTTTCCAGTAATAAAAATAGAATCCAAATAATCAAATTTTGAGAAGAGCATATCAAAAGAGTTCAAAAATGTAAATATTTAAGTGAAATAATTACCCTGAATGTTTTACAAACATACGCGAAATTGTTAACACTAAAACCATAGTTTTACCGGAAGTGTTATACAGGATCCGGCAGAAATAACTACACAATTTGAAATTTGAATAAAATAGATATTACAACTAAATTATAAAAATATTAAATATATTCTGAAAGAACAATGTTTGCCATTTATTTTCATATACCTTTTATCAATTTTTAAAAATTATGTCGTTCATATATAGATCTTTACTATCATACAGGTCTAAATTCTCCTTGAAATTCCGCATTACTTTTCTTGTCATTTCCAATGGTATTGCAGTGATTTGTTGATGGATAACAGCTTTTAAATGATCTAGGGTTATTGGTTTCGGTTTAAAGATTTCAGTCTTTAGATGTCCCTAGAGAATAAAATCACATGCTGCAAAATCGAGTGACCGTGCAGGCCATGGAATGTCTCCTCGTTATGAAATAAGATCTCCGGGAAACATTTCTCTGAGGAAATCTATTGATTGTCTTGCTGTAGGGAAGTTGTAGGGAATTATTTTCTGCCCAAGATCGAAGTTTCGTTTGTTAACACAACTCGATAAATGAAATTGGTCTTCGTCACTTGACAGCACAATCGAGTTCAGTGGAACATTTTGCTGAATAGCCTAGCCAGAAGCAGTAGGCTAATTCAGTCACATTCATTTAGCTGAATAGCCTAGCCAGAAGCAGTAGGCTAATTCAGTCACATTCATTTAGCTGCTGCACGATTGTCATTATAGAATGACACTATAAGTCGGTGTGTAAAATTTTCCTTACAGTCCGATCAGAGATTTGTGATGAAGCAGCGTGTTTAAGAGCTGAATGACGTGGAGATTGTGTAACTGCTTGTCTCACTGCTTTAATATTTTTGGGTATTCGAAAGCTTTATGACCTACTTGGTGGTTTTTTCTTCAAAGCTGAACCGGTAGCTCTAAAATTGGACACCTATAACTGTCTTTTATCGGGTATCACGGCTTGTCGATCTAATCGAAAGTGTGAACGGAATAATCGCTGCATGTTAACAGATTCACCATTTTTAAAATACATTTCGAAAACGAAAGCGCGATGCTCACCACTCCACGCCATGGTTGTAACTGAAATGCCAAGACATCAGCTACAAAATGGCGTCCTGAAAACACGCCCTGTACTATTAGCGCTCCACTAGCAGCGGTGGGAAATTGGGGAGTTATTTCTAACGGACCTGTTTAATGCGGAAGTCCTTCAAAACTTCTCAGGAAAAAACGAATAAAAGTTAAAAAAAGAATTTTCAAAAAAATTACATCTCTTTCTTATTTATAAAGACATTATCTATAAGTTAAGAGAATCAAAAGAAATTTACCAAAATTTAAAAAAATAGACAATACAATGAGAAAAGAAAACACAAATTTTATGGTTACTTATATGATTATAATCTAGTTGATCCTAGTTTAATGTGGATGAAACTAGATTTAAAAAACAAACTTTTTCCAAAAAAGGAAAACCAAAATGACTGGTTTAAAGAAATGGAAAAAGATCTAAAATTATTAAATACTAGTGGTCCCTGCTGCTCCACAGCGTTATTATTACAAAGTAATATTATATAGTTTAAAAATCCGCTAAAAGCCTATTTCTTTACAATACGTCTCACTTTAAACCCCCTTGTTTTTCTCTTTACTTTCCTGCCTCAGATGAAATACGATCTCAGAACCTACTTCAGTCGACCAGACGTTCTACTCGACGAATTGGGCTGATGTTTTTTATTCAGCTCGGAATGGTCCGCAAATATGTTATCAAGCCTTGAATGATCTTCAAATTAATTTTCCTTTGAATAATAAGCTCGGAAATTTCCTCAATTAAATAGTAAATGATTATTTTTTTGAGGAATTCTCAAAAGAGACTCAAGTTTGGTATCCGATGACGCTCTAAGACATATCTGTGGGTCATTCCGAGCAGAATAGTAGAAATAAACCCGAACCGTTCTGTAGAACGTCCACACACGGACTGGAAATAAGTTTGATTTATTTCCACTCTTACGGCCTGAAATGCATCTAATCGTCATGCCAATGATAGCACAGAGCCTCATACAAATCGGCAGAACACCGTGGCCTGCAATTCTGGACCCGGAAGTGCAATAGGTTTTAAAATAATTAACCTCCGTAGTTAATAGAACTTAATTTACTTTGGGTCCCGGCGAGCTTGGTCTATATTCTATGAGGACACGGTGGCTGAAGCTGTGGTGGTGTTGGCTGTGAGGCGGGTGGTTGGACCTGACGGCGATTTTCGCGTGTTTTCACTCCGTCCGGCGTTTGGTAGCACGCAGAACGCTACTGTCATTGCGACGTATGGGGTGGCCAAGCAGTTGATTGCCCGGCAGCTGAAGTTAGGCTGGGTGCATTGTCGGGTCCGCATGCGTGACCCTGAGGACCGATGCTTTAGGTGTTGGGGCCTGGGACATATGTCGTTTGGATGCGCGGGTCCTGCCCGTATGAAACTGTGCTTCAACTGTGGTCAGGAGGGTCTTCAGCGGGCTCAATATCCTACTTCGCGGAGGTGTGGTGTCTGTGGTTCGAAGGGCCACACGCTGGAGGATTGTACAGCCCGGTAACGGGTTTTTCCCACTTGCTTACTTGTCGGATCCTTCGGCTGAAGGATAGAGCTGCTGGAGCGACGAGAGGATTAGGGACAGCTCCCCTAATCCTCTGTGCACGCCATCCATCTGTGCACGCACAAACATTGATGAGGCACGAAACTTATATGTGGAGAATGGAATAGACCGTAGTCGCGGCTACGATGCCCTTTTGGTTGTTTCTGTTAAGAGGGAAGAAGGCATCAAGACCGAGTCCCGGCTTCTGGGATGGGGGAACAGGAACGGCATAGTCCGGCCTGGAAATCCTTGGGATTAGAGGCAGGCGATAACATACGAGCCGACCTGTCCTGCCAGAGGTACTGCCGGTAGACGAGGAGGCTCGTTAAAAGTAAATGAACATTCCCGGACTGTATCGTGCTTCGTTGTGGAATCCGGCCCGGGACAGGAGGAAAAAACCTAATTTACTTATTAATAGTTTAATTATTTTTGAACGTATCTTGTATAATAATTGCTCATAAAGTGATATAACTAAATGAAATTGGAAAGTAGGAAAAATGTTTTTAAGAAAATTGCGTGCGTAATCTTTTTCCATATTGAGAGTATCTATTTTGAATATAACGTTATTCATATTTTATAACGCTTGTTTACATATTTCAGGTTTTATATTTTATCAGTAACTATACGTGAAATAGATTTTATAAAATATTTGTGTAAGTAGACTACGCTGTGTAGCAAAAGAAGAAATAAATTATTGCCAGTACGGGTGAATATAACATTTTCAGTTTTTACTATACCGTTTATAGCTTATACGCTGCTGGCGTAGCAATAACACAAAAAAATCTTAAAAACTTTATTTTTTAATTTCTGTGTCTTAAGGAGACATTAAAAAATAGATTTAAATGAATTGTAAATTATCTTTTTTAAAAGAATTGTTATTCCATTGCCAAGTCAAAAAAATCGTGCTTTGTCTGACGGACACTTGTACCTATGTATGTTGACCTGTATTTGGATTATATCTCTGGACCCCGTCGACCGATTTTCTTCCAGCTTGGTAGAAAAGCTAAATTACCTATGTGGGAAAAAGTATTACATTTTTGAAAAAAATAGAAAAAGGGGTGGTGGTGTTTTTGCTGAAATAAACATTTTAAATCTGTACTAGAGCAATTTAACAAAAACGTTTAAGTTTTTTTATAAAAATCCCAAATTACCAAAAGGTTTTATTTAATATTCCTTCCCTTCCACCAAAAATATCTTTATATATTTTACTTTTTTTAGCTAAATCTTCCTTCAGAAAAGGATGTTTTTTCATCTATATTTTCTACAACAATAGGATTTCAAACCACTATAAAACGTTTTCCCCCATTCTACTCCAATGGTCTGTAGGTAAAAAAAAAAAAATTTTTTTTTGTTTAAATTTCCTTAAAATTTATTTAATATTAACCCATCTCGTAAGTTCCCCATTACATTTTAAATGTAAAAATCGTAATTTTTTTGATAACCATATAACCCTTAGTATTTCTTAAAAAAATAAACAAAATAGCTAAAAATGTTCATCCTTTCCTAGAAAATTACAATTTCGTTTACTTAGATTATTGCTGTATCTTAAAGAATTGCTGTATCTTGTATTTTTTAAACAATTCAAAAATCCCTTTTTTTAAATTTATTACCACCATTTGGGATTATATTTTTTTAAATATTAATTTTACTCGAATGCTTCTTCAGTGTAAAGGAGCCCCGAAAATGAAAAAAAATCTTTTTCGTTATTTCAAATTTTTAAAGCTCATAAGGTATTTTGTTAAATAATAAAGTCACTAAAATAACTTAATATCCCTTTTATGATGGTGGAGCACCCAAATTAAAAAAAATAATCAAAAATCTTTTTTTCAAAAACGAATTTCATAACTTGACCAGCGAAGCCGGGAAAGTTTTTTTTTAAAAAATAAACTGTAAGTATGTTGTTTTTTTATTATTATAATTAAATATGTAAAATGTACAATTTAATTTTAAACAACGTATGCTTCTTTTCTTCTTCTTTTTTTATGTATTTTTACGGGCATCGACTACTAAGGTCATTAGCCCTCGTCACATTCTTTAAAAGAAATTAGTATCACCATCAGGATCGTCATATGTAAGGGTGTAAAGGGCCCTTACATTTTATTTAAAAGCACAATCTACACAGAAACATTAATCATAACAACAAGACAAAAACAACACTTATGGGGTGTAAAGGGCCCCGTTATTAAAATTTTAGATAAGGTTCTCAAAAGACCATGAAATTAAAATACAACATATCAATACCATTTCTTGCTTCTAGGTTTATAGTTTGTTTAAGCACCCTCGGGGCGACCAGAACCGCCGTTGAGCAGTATATCAGTCGCGCCAGGGTGCCGTGGTAGTTGACTCCTTATAAATAGACTACAGGCATGCACCACGCCGACCCATAGCCTCGCGCCCTCAGTCCACCCTTGAGGGTCCCCCATGCCATCATCGGACACACCCCGACTCACTGCTCTTGAATGCAGACGAGCCAGGGTGGCCTAAGCAAGAGGGCTACCTCCCGTCACTATACGTCCCACGCTTCGAGACTCCCATGTATAAATCAAACTACCTCTCAGAGACTCTTTATCACAGCTTTAAATTTCTCACTTTTACAAACTTCTAAGAAGTCCACTGGCGTGTAAATAAGCAACTATCTTTCTTCATTTCCATTATCCATATGCTTATGCGTATGCTTATTATTGATATTGTTAATATTTGATCAAACGTTCATGTAAAATCTATTTATAAAATAATTTAAATATTGATTACGTTCTCGATATGAAAATATTTTGTTTGATAATTATAAAATTTATATTTTATTATATTACATATTTTTAAATATATTGTTTGATGATTATATATATTTTGTTTATTTATAATTTTATAAATAAAATTATAGTAATTTATTTAAAAATTAAAAAAAATATATTTATTAATTGTAAAAATTCACACACATTTATATGTGTGGTGTGTGAGTTTTCATGTGTATATACTATTATTTATTTACTCTTTCTTTAATGAAGTATTGCATATATTGTTGGATTCCATAGGCATGTAAGTTCTAGGCAATGTAACTTGCGTAGCCATTTCCAATAATAAAATGTATCTTATACCTGGTTTACTATGGAAAGTAAGGAAAAAATGGTCTCTCCTTACTTTTTTCGTTGAATTCACACAGCCAAATATACTCTATAATATCAGCGTGTCAAATTAAGTAAGATGAAAGTGATATTAAACCTTAACAGTTAAACTAATATATCTTCATTCTGTTCATCACAGGGACTAACTGCATTATAAAGAGCATCATAACATTCAGAGAAAGAAATTCATTAGTACCATTTGTTTGTTACGTTCGTCGCAGTGATAAGAAAAGCTGTGAAAGATAGTGTAAAGCAGTAAAATTAATCTTACTTCTTTTAATGGGAAAAAATTCGTTATACACATAAATCTATTTTCAAATATCAAAAATGATTGTCATTCCAGATGTTTTTAAAAATTGCAATACAAAAACCTGGTACCTTATCAACCAACCCACCGGGTTGGTCTAGTGGTGAACGTATCTTCTTCGCAAATCAGCTTATTTCGAAGTCGAGAGTTGTAAAGTTCAAATCCTAGTAAATACACTTTTATACGGATTTGAATACTAGATCGTGGATACCGGTGTTCTTTGGTGGTTGGGTTTCAATTAATCACCATCTCAGAAATGGTCCACCTGAGACTGTACAAGACTACGTTTCATTTACACTCATACATATCATCCTCATTCATCCTCTGAAGTAATCCTGACGGTGGTTCCGGAGACTAAACAGAAAAAAGGTGCCTTGTCAAAGGATTGAATTCTTACATTTTTTATTTTTTTACTGGTTTAAAAAATAATTCTATATTTCAATGCAAGGACATTTTGCTATAATTATATAAGAGGGAAAGCATTTAATGTAAAGTTCTATGCAGATGCGGAGAAATAATACTTTTATTATTATTGTTATTATTTTTAATCTTTAAATAACTGAACTAAATTTAACTAATCGTTGATAATAACTCATTTGTCGTATTTTATTTGTATTAAAAACGTCTGGAATTTAGAATATTTTGTGTCCTATAAAAGTAATTATTCTCTTTATAAGTAATTTGGTAAATGATCTCGTAAAATACCGCTATAAAACATTAAGAAAATCTTGTAGAGTATATTTTAAGAGGATGAGAATACATCTGGAATGCATTCAGGGAATGAAAATAGATTCTTTCCTACATTGCAAGACTACGGACTATGACTGCAGTTCCTGTTTCAAAGTGTAAAATATAAAATAAGTTAAAATTTTTGTTTTATATATTTTTTTTTAATTTTAGTCTTTATTTTAATATAATTGTAGATTTTAAAATGTTGTTTTCTTAAGAAAAAAATTATTTTTTCTTTTAACTAAATTTAAATTTCATTTATCGTTATATTTTTATAAAATATATTAGTTTTCAAAAATTATTTTGTTAAAGTAAATTCAAGATTCGTAATCTAAGTTCTTTAAAACATACCGAATATTTAACTTAATTACTGTTAATAGGATATGTTTGGATAGAATAATATTTGTTCGTCTTGTTAGTCTTGTTTCACTACTAAACTGTTACTTTAACCCATTGAATCCGATTAAACATATGACATGGCTTAACTTTTCTTTCCTTTACTTTTCTTTCATTTTTTTTTTTGATAATATATTTTATATACAGCACAATCATTAAAAATGTTAATTAATAATTACCATTAAATATTACCTGAAATCGTCAGATTTCTTAATTTAATTCTCCTTTATTTATTTATTTATTTTTTTTTAATAACATGAATGAAATTTTGTATCATATGAAAATATTCCAAGCCCGACAAAAATTCGAATCCAGAACCTTCCGTATGAAAAACAGAGCCGCTTTATTACATTGATCTTTGGTTCTATAGCCTGATAAATTACTTATAAATATTTTCAAAGTCTTGTCTAAACAAAATGGAAATATTTATTTATTTAAATTAAATTGAAATCAAAGTACTCATCCTGTAAAAACCTTCTAATTTCATGGTTGCTATTTAACCATTTCACTTCAACTGCGATGATTGTGATACAACCGCGATCCTTAAAGTAAGGACCGTACAGAAATTTTTCTCGTTAATATTGGACTCAAGGTCGCTGGTTTCTTTTTAACGTTTCTTGAATTTCAGCTCTTGCTCTGATTCCCGATTGTCATTTATGTGTGATTTATAAAGTTTTAAAATAAAAAAGGTAATAGACGTTATTGCTTAATATAAAATTTTGATATTTGCACGTTTTCTAGAATTAAACATGACATTAGTTGAAATTCGTAGGTAGTTGGATTGCTTTGAACGATGTTAATACAATTCATGAAAATAGTGTATGAAATTGTACAAATTATTCGGAGTGATTGAACGTATGTATATACCACATGCGTTCGATCATTGACCTACTAAATCATTGATTACTACTAAAGGTTTCAACAAGGGCGTTGATATGATCTAAAACAAATTGTTGTATCACTATCTTTTCGATTCTTGAAGGATTTTTTCGTATGTTTCTTAATTTTTTTTTTTTTAAATAGTATAAACGAATGAGATTCGTGTTGGAATTTTGACGTGTTAACAGCAAATTGTTAACAATTAAAAAAACAATTTTTGCAAAATCACCCCTATCCCAAAAAATATATTTAAATTAGTGGCTAAGTAGGCATACTGCGTCAACAGTACCCATGTCACCACAAGGAGCGCTATTGTCGCATTCAGCCATCTTGGAATTCCCCTTTTTTCTTGTGGGAATTCCCTTTTTTCTCATCCTCTTGGACTGGATATTTGAAATTCCACAGGGTTGCCAACAAAACTATTTTTTAAACGTTAAATATTATTTATTTTATTTTATTTAGTTAATATTTCAAAGATTGGTGGCACTGACGTACAGCTGCCGTAGTCGTCTATGTTGTGAGCGGTAGAATTAAATAAATGAACAGTATTTAAAGTGTAAAAAAGGCTGGGTCTCGAACTCGATCGCCCGATTGACTCTGCACCTGGTGCGTTAAGTCACGCGGCTACACCAGTCTGCCGACCGTACAAGCAAATTTGCTCTATGTTAATTGTGAAATTACGTTAGTTTAGTTAGTGCCGGCCGTCGCTGCTAGTACCCCCACATCCGCCCGAATTAAATACGATGTGCGCGCGGATTTGTATTTACAACCATTGAATTAAATAAACGAAAAAAATATTATGATAAAATTCATAATTTAAATAAAATTATAAATATTTTAAATTAAGTTGTATGTGTATGTGTGTGTAAGCCGTGCGTCAGAAACAATTGTGTTATCAGCATTTTGTTTTTTATCAGTTATACAATTCTAATATTAAACATTCTTATAATCAAATGATCTTTATTTTCAAGATTGTTTTCGTACATATTTTTTTGTCTAATTCTATACTTGATCTTGGAAAGTTGGTTGCAGCAGGGTTGCGTATTTACATATTAATCATTATAAATTTTATAAGTTTGACAAGATAACTTCATCTTCTGGTTTTCTTGTTTGGATCATTATTCTATTGAAGGGAACATCTACTATTTAACCTTCGGTTTATTAGATGCTCTATTTCACCATTACATGATAAAGATTATCATTGTTATAATTTAATAGGAGTTATTACATTAATAGCTCTTAATGTTTTCCGGTTTCACTTAACAAAAAAAAAATAAAGTAAAAAAGTAATCAAACCAATTGAAATACGGTTCCTAAATAACTTAATTCTGTGGTTTTTTCCTCCCGTAAATTATGGTTCTTTTATTTATGAAGTTATATATAATCCGTAACATATTTTTAATATCGTTTATTAAACAGTTGATTATTTTCAAGGCGAATTAGAATAGCATCGTAATATTGTTGTATAAAAATATTTAAATAGGTCTACATATTTTCTGTATTTTAGTCACGAATTCATATAACGGAAAAGTTCTTTTTTTAGTTTTATTCATCAGCTCATATCCATTTTATGCGAAACGAATAAATTTATGCTTGCTAAATGGTCAATTTTCTGCATAATTTATTACGGTTATATTAACTTAGTATATTATTATAATTTTTTGTATTAATGGAATATCTTAATTTTTTTTATAATAATTTGTTAAATTCTAATTTATAATTACATGCTCTTAGGGGAATTATGCATTATTTATCCATAAAATTTGTTATTTCTTTTAAATTTTAACATTTGAAACTGACGAGATTATTGTTTTTAATGGTATTGTTTTTTATTTAATAATATAATGGTTTACTGAGATATGTCGGTCAATTTTTTTTTAATTTTAAAAAAAATATAATTATTTATGTACTATTTCAGATAATTAAAATTAATCAATTATTATTCAATGTTAGCTGCCTCTGATTTTTGTAGATTTTTACTTCCTTGTACGAAGTAAAGGAAGTAGTATTGTGATCGCGAAGAATTTCGGTTTTCAGATTTCAACGGAAAAATTCATTTTCACTAGTTTCAGCGTGACATCTGTACGTACGTATGTATCTCGCATAAGTCAAAAACGATTAGCCGTAACTTGTTGAAATTCTGTATTTAGGACTGTCGTAACATCTAGATGTACACCTCCCCTTTTGATCTCAATCGAGTGAACCAAAAGTATAAAAAAAGTCCAAAATCAAAAAAAAGAAAAAATTGGATTTTTCACTTTTTCTTAACTGCAATAATAAGCCCTCATTGAGAGAGTTTCAACGATATATGTCATAAGTGATACTTATTCTCATGGGTTCCAGATTTAGAGCCAAAACAAATTTTAATTAATGAAATATTTGGATCTTATAAGGGGAAGGCACATCAGTTCGATCAGATTTCATCTCCTTTTTTTTAACTTTTTCTTTTTTAATTTAAATTTTTTGATTTATTAATAATTATTAACCCCTGATTGTAAAAAATGTGTATATGTAATTTAATAGGGGTTCAAGGAAGTCATATGGTGTCCACATCATATTTTTTAATTACGTAATTACTGGATACATAGATGTAGTAAAAGGCAAGCTGGCGTGTAGTAGTATACCATCACTTTTAAATTTTTGTAAAGAAAGAAAAAATAGTTAAAAATAGTAAATAAACGATAAAAAATAAACATTTTAGATAAAATTGTAATGAGATTGTATGAATTTAATATGTAAGAAATATAAACAAAACAAATTGGAAAAACTGATTAAATGAGGATTTTCCTTATTGGTTGGTACACTCTAGCATGGTATTGTTAGCTGGAGAGGGTTACATTATTCTAAATCTCCAAATCATTTTTATAGTTGGGAAGAATGTAAATAATTTGTGTACTAATAAATAATTTCTCTGAGAGTAATGATGTCAATTATACAGTTCGTACCTGTGGTGAAGAGAATAAAGACGTCGCTTTTTGAACTGAATGTCTATTGAGTATAGGTGATTTATATGTAACTTTAATTGACTTTATGAAGGAGGAAACGGGAAACCAATTCACACCTCACTTTTTCTTATAACCGTGAAAGGAGGTATATGTTATTCTTGGGAATGATAATGTCATTTTTGCCTATGATTTGCGTAGGAAGCCTATTTTGTTTATGACGGTGAACAGTGAAATTTGACAAAATGAAAGGATAGAAGGAGTTAAATAGTGGCGTGAGTGGTAGCGTCTCGACTCTTCATCCGGCGGTCCTGGGTTTGAATCCCGGTCGGACATGGCATTTTTCTTACGCTAAAAATTTTCATATCCCACGCACAAGCTTCAGCCTTATTTAGCGATATCATCAACCAAAAAAATATTATAATAGAAGAATAAGTTTTAAAAATGTTATTTAATTGGCACATTTACAAACGATAAACAAAGTAAGGAATACTTGTATATGCAAAGTAAGTATTTAAAAGCAGTTTAGCTGAAGCTAATAGGCAAGATTATGCAAAAAATAGTTATTTTTATACCAGCCGTATGGTTAAGAATTAAAAAAAAAGTTAAACAAAAAGTATTTATGGAATGTAGCGCATCATTATAGTGAATAATGGTCATTAAGAAGATAAAAATTAGAGTCTGATGAAATGTGGTGTAAAGTGGGAGATGTTAAAAATTTAGATATCTTTGAAAAAAGTATGAAATGAAGATTTAAGACGAAAAGTAAGGAATCTTTAAAAAGAAATACATGGTTTATTTGTATTATACATATAACTATGTTTTTTTGAATCCGGTTAAAGAAAGAAGTGTTGAAGATAAAGATGAAAATTAAATTACATTTAATGTATTATTGTGGATGTAGGATGTATGTTTAAGTTAAGAACAAAACAGAAAAAGAAATAAAAGTCACTTAGATGAATGATGAGGTGATAAAAACTTAAATTAGTTACGTACTCATGTATTTTTTAATATTTCATATTATTGATGTTTTTTTGTTAAATTTAGATAACATAAGATTTATTTATGAAGTTAAATTTAAAAAAAGGGTTAAATTCTTTCTATATATAAAACAGTTACATTGACTTATATTTATTATCCTTAGTCTATTATTACTGCTAATGTTATTATACTAGTACTTAATGTATCTTGCGTTATCATTTTTTCTCGTACGATTAAATTTTTTTGTCTGATTTTACAATCTCATAAATGACGATCATACTTAAATTCTTTAAACTTTTTCCTTTGATGAATTAATTCACCACAGAGGTTTACAGAAAGCTTGCTTGTACTTGGGAATATGTAAATGGAATTTTATAGCGTATGAAAAATGCCGTGCCTGACCGGAATTCGAACCCGAGACCCCTGGATGAAAGGATGAGATCGGCAATATGATTTGTATATATGTATATATATATAATTAGAAGTATATAATTTAATTATATTAATTTTTAACTACAGTTTCAGTTGCAACTCTAAACAAATCACGACAAACATTTGGTGACAGTTTTTCATTTTACTATGCGGCATTCATTGGTTAAACTTATTGTTTAGTGTAGTATATATTTTATTTTATAATAAATTTATATATGTTTTTCTCATTAATGATGTAGTATTAAAAATTGTTTATTTATAAGTCTGTATTAATTATCAAATGAATGGCTTACTTGAGTGATTTTAAATATAACAAGCTTTTTTGTCTTCAGTCATCTGACTGGTTTGATGCAGCTCTCCAAGATTCCCTATCTAGTTCCAGTCGTTTCATTTCAGTATATCCCCTACATCCTACGTCCCTAACAGTTTGTTTTACATATTCCAAACGTTGCCTGTTTGCAACCATTTTTCCCATCCACCTGTCCCTCCAATATCAAAACGACTATTCCAGGATGCCGTAAGATGTAACCTATAAGTCTGTCTATTCTTTTAGCTTCATTTCTCCAAATGCTTCTTTCTTCGTCAATTTGCGGCAATACTTCTTCATTTGTCACTATCCACCCACCTTATTTTTAAAATTCTCATATAGCACCGCATAAAAGCTTCTGATCTTTTCTTCTTCGGTACTCCGATCATTCAAGTTTCACTTTCATATAAAAGCTACGCTCCAAACATATACTTTCAAAAATGCTTTCCTAATGTTTACATTAATTTTTGATGTAAGCATAAAAAATTAAGACCGTGTACGTAAAATTCTGTAAAATATTAATCAAAATATAAAAAGAATTATATATTTTGATTAATATTTTATTTATTTTTTTAAGAATCTAAGTTTAATATTTCGGTTTTAGTTGAGTACCAAGATTCCGTTTAATTATTTTATAAATTTAAAATAAAATTCATGTTATAAAACTAATTTTGCCGTATATCGACATTTCTCACTTAAAAAATGCAATTCTAAGAACTTAATTACGTACAGACGCAGTGGTTCTATACTTTTGACGTTATTATCTATTACTTAACCAGTTTTTTTAGTGATTTATTATTATTATATTTATTTTTTTATGAGTTATTTATCAACGAAACAGATCAGTAGGACTAGGCCATGAATTTTTTTTTCATGGTGTTTTAGAACTATTTTGATTAAATTAATATCTTATTAAAACCTGTACATTGTAACTTCCCATCTGAATTAGTTGTGTTAATACCCTTGTCAAAAATGTAATTATAAAAAATACCTAATCCTATATCTTTTTGACTTAAAACGCATACGTTTTGTTCATATTGGCGTAAAACGTATTGTCTACCTATTTTTGTTCAGTTATTTTTTGTACTGGTGCGGAAAAACATTTTGTATGAATTTTCAAAAAGTTAAGTTGAAATCACAATAAAACTATAACATGTTAATTTTTTTTAAAAAATCTAAACGTTTGTGGAGTATTATATCCAATTCTGTTAATTACGAGAACATAAGTAAATCCCTTCATTTTTATTTTTAAAAGAAGAAAATTGTTCAGGTTGAAAGCCATTTATTGAATCAATTAATTTTAAAATATATATGCCAGAGTTTCACTTCTAATTATGTCATTAATTTTAGGAAAAAAGTCAAAATTTGTTATAATGGAAGCCCATTAGAATATATTTATTTTTGAAAATATAGCCCGTAGTGGTTGGTCATACATACTACGCAGTTTCCGTTAATTTGAAAACAGTAGGTTGTTTTTCAAAAATAAAATCTAAAAAATTATCATTTTTCATATATTATTAACATTGTCAATTATTTTTCTGTAAATTAATATATACTCATGAGTATATATTACACTACTAGTGCCTACATATTACACTGCTACATATTATATTTATATTTTTATATTATATATTATATTACACTACTTCTAATGCCTACATTCACATTAATCCGTCTATTATTTAAAAAAATAAATAAAATACGATTTCTTAAAAACTCGATTTTGGAGAGTTTCTACGTGTTCTTTTTTTTAGCAATCATTACATTTAAAAGCAGGAGCAAGGGTTGCTTTTTCTTTTTGATCTCGCCCTTTCTTCACAAAACTTTTAAAATTGCATATCATGCTTACAACGCGCGGAAATTGTAGCTGTCGAAACCATTCTTACGATAGAAGACAACGTGCAGTTTTTATTTCTATTCTCCATTTAACTTCACAATACAAAAATATGTTGTACAATATTATTCATGGTTTCTTTTTTATTGAATATTTTGAAGAATGAACTTTAGTAATGAAATGTGTTTGTTCTTTTTGTTGCAGGTAAATTATCTTGGAACAGTTCAAAATGATTTTAATATAACCCAAATAAAGTAAGTTAATATAATTAAGTTTCTTAAATAATACTCGTAATTGAAAACAAACATTGCTTTTTTGAAAAATAATTATGTTTGTGCGGATGGAAGAAAGTAGGTAGTACTTTTAAACCCATCTGGTTGATCTATCGGTAAACGCGTCTTCGTAAATCAGCTGGTTTCGAAGTCGGATATTCCAACGTTCAAATCCTAGTAAAAACAGTTACTTTTATTCGGATTTGAATAATAGATCGTGGATACCGGTGTTCTTTGGTGGTTGGGTTTCAATTAAACATACATCTCAGAAATTCATACATATCATTCTCTGAAATAATACCTTACGGTGGTTCTGGATACTAAACAGAAAAAAAAAGAGAGGCCTACCTCCTAAACCGATGTCTAAGCCATACCGAACATTTTATCTCGACAGCTGCGATAATGGAGATTTATGAATGTAATCGAAGTCTTAGATAAGAAAGAGAATCTTCAAGATTAAAAGACATCATTATTGAAATAGAGAAAAGCGTATGTATATAAAAACTACTGAATAATTAAATAAAATAATATTGTCTTTTATGGAATGTTATATTAATTTAAATAACAATTATTTGTTATCTAATTCAATTTATCTTTTCAAGTAATAAATTAGAATGTAAATAAATCTTGTCTCAAATGGTTATGCTAAAGCGATCGTGTTATGTTTAAGGCTGGTTATCTATACGCGTGTATATAACTACCATACTTAAAACGTAAAGTAAGATTTAATTATTAAAATATTTTATCTAAATGTTTTGTGAGAAATTAGTTTATAATTTTTAAAAATTATGAAAATGAATAATTCTTTAGTATCTTTCCAATTTATCTGTTTTCTTATGTGTGCTTTTTTTAAAGTTAGTAGAATTGTTACGTCTAACGTATGTGAGTCCTACACAGTATTCTACATACACATTATATATTTCCATTATAAATTACTTCGAAAAAAAAATGTCATAATTTTATTCATTGAATTCACTTCTTATTATTGTGTAATTTATGTATTTATTGGTTATAGATTTTGATTTATTCACGCGCTTACATCTATTTGATGAGTGTTATTATTATGAGATATTTTCTTTACAACTCCTGCAATAGTTAAATTATATCCTTTCCGATGAGTTTAAAGCTTAATAATTTCTGTCATTATTGCATTAAAAAATCGATTACATTAAAATTAAGCTGTGGAAATTAATAAAAAAAAAGACAACAGTTGTAGGTCTTTCCGTCACACGGCTAGGTCGCGTTCCGGGAAAGTCCTATCTATGACTGTGGGTTGTTTCTCATGCACGGCTTTTACACACAACTTAATATAAAATATTTATTATTTTATTTAAATATAATATTTTTTCGTTTATTTAATTCAGTGATTTTAACTAAAGCGCGCGCGCGCATACCATATTTAATTCACGCGGGTGTGGCGGTACTAGTGGGGATAGTACTAGCGACAACTTACATAGAACAGATTTCACTTTTACGTTCGGCAGACTGGTGTAGCCGCGAGACTTAACGCACCAGGTATCGAGTGAACCGGGCGATCGAGTTCGAGACCCAGGCAGACCCAGTTACTTTTTTTACATTATTATTCATTTATTTAATTCTACCGTTTACCTATGACGTCACAACATAGCAGACGACTGCAACAAAAATTTTTGGGGTGCGGGTGCAAAAGTTTTTTCCGATATTGTTATTTATTAATTTTAACAAATGTATCTAAGAAAAATATGACCTTAATTGGGTTAAATCTAGAGATTCTGAGGGTGACCTTGCTGTACAACCTCACCGTCTTGACCTTTAAGGTTGAAAATTTAAAGGCATCACTGTCCAATATATAGAAGTAATCTGACCAAGTTTGGTCAAAATCGGTCCAGTAGTTCTGCAGATGTAAAGCGATTTAGAGGCCGACACCGAACACACACACGTACATACGAACAAGATTTCCATTTCCGGAAAATTTCCATTCGGTTTTTTAAGTTCTAGATCCGGTGAAGACCGCATACGCCCAAATTAGACCGATAACAATACTTTCCCTTCTAAATCTATAGCTCCTGCTATAGTGCTATCTAGACGGGAAAGTAAAGTAAGTGAAAAGTCTTTCTACTGCCAACATAAAAGTTTCTAATTATTTCTTTTAAATAATTACCTTTGGTTGTAGATACAGTTGTATCATCTACAAAAAGGATAACAATGTCAAAATGTTCAATAACTTAAGAAGGTTTGTTCGTTCCTACGCTAGTAAAGGGTTAAAATAAACAAACATATGTTTCTCAATAATTGTTATTCTAATGAAGGGAAAAATGAATAAGGCTTATAGTCGTCTCGAAAAGAGACAAATAAACCCAATCAATGTATGTTTTAGGTTTTTTCTGAGTAAATGAACGCAACACCTGGAATATCCGCGTTCGTTTACCTAAAATAGGATAAGCAAATTATTCATCAACGATTTTACGATAACCAGCACGGATAAATGATACAAAATAAAAAATGTGGCAGTCACGGGACTGGCCGACACAAGTGAAAATTTTAAATATTGAATAATAAGTTTTCTTGCAAATTTAAATAATGTTAGTGTAAGCAGCAATATTCTTACGATTGAATTGCATTTCAAGGTCATACATACCAATAATAAATAAAAAGGTGATAACGCGTTTTAATACAAAGTCGATCATGAACCGTGCACAAAAAATTGCATATTTAAAACACTTATATACGCCTATAAATATAAAATAGAATTTAAACATACGAACGAATAATCAGGATGCACTTTACATATACGATACATGCACTCGTATATCTAAGCAACATTTATTTATAACAATATATTCTAGATCTGTTGACCTTTGAAAATGTATTATTTCTAGTCATACAAATATAATAAGGTATTTGAAATCAACTGAACTTCGACATTATTCCATCCAGTTTTTAAGTTTCTTAGGTTCCTCCTTAGGGTTTTTGGGTGACCCAAAAAAACCGGGATTTCACCGGATTTTAAAGTCTAAATCCGGTTTTTTTCTTAGATGAACTGATATTTGCATTAAAAAATATGATGGTGTTTTTCTATATACAGTTCAGTCGGTATCAGTTCATAATTCTAACATAATATAGAAATAATTATCATTGTATTAATCGCGGTTCACAATAACAGTTGTGTTATCTATGTTATTACATAATTAAATTAATTGCTGTTAGTTTTTTTTCAAATACAAACTCATCGCAACTTATTACTAATTATGTTGACATATTCATTTTGTTTTGTTAGATCTTATTTTTTAAACTAAAATTTTTTTGAAGCAGTGGCAAATTAAACTAATAGATTTTCGCTAGTTGTTTTTAATTTAATCCGGACTTCTAAAAGTAGGTACATTTAAAATGTATATAAGTTTATTTTTTGAAAGTAATTTTAAGTTTTTATTGCTGTTGCCTTGTAAATTATACAACGCACTCGTCAGAAAATGTATTGCTGCATAAAACTTATGCACCTTTTTTCTCTTAAAGAAACTTATTTATTATTATTATTATTTTTTTAATAATATAAATGTATAAAGAAATTATAGAGTGAATTTCATCTGAGTCCCATACTGCATAGTAGATGGGAAACAACGTTTATTGCATAAAAAAAAAAAAACAAAAAAAACATTAAATTACGAAAATGTTTTTTAATATGGTTTCTCAAGTCCGTAATACATTGTGATAACATAAAAATACTAAAGTGGTTTATTACTAAATAGACTATTTGCACGCAAATCGGCGTCCTCCGTGGCAGAGTGGTAATGAAATCTTTTTAATGTGGAAGGTTTTCAATTTAAACCCGACCAGGCTTACCATTTTTCACTCGCTAGTATATTAATTTTGAATGAAAAAAAAGAACACTGTGATGACTGTAATTTCTCATCAGTCTAAGTATTTATAGATAAATAAGTAGTAGCCTAAAGTAGTACATAAAACATATTTTCAAAGATTACAGGACTACTCGGCCATAGGCTTTACCTTTTACTCGGCCTATTATCTATTTTATAATTCTCTGAAAATTTCTGTTGAGAATACATCTCTGTTTACGGAGAACCTCTTCAAAGTCTCTTTATAAGACTGTGCTTATCAGCAGTAGCATAATAATCCCAGGTAGTATTGGTGTAATATAGATAATACAATGGTGAAACCTAGGGAGCGTTATATGCATAATGCAATTTTGTAATTCCAAACTAATTGTTGGATTTATATAATGATGATAGTTTACATTTTTAAAGTGTTAGGTTATGGTAATTTTTATACTGATTTCGTTTTTATACAATGTGGACTATGTTAATTAGATTAATCTTTGTTGAATATAAGGAGAAACAAAGTTTTTATAATCAAAACTTCCTCTTCTAAATTTAAAATTCAGAGTCTGTTACGTAGTTATTACTTCTTTTTATTTATTACTGCTATTTATTTTGTTTTGCATTCTATTAGATATTGAAATTTAGGTTCTGTGTTTAAAAAAAATATAAAATGCTATTATTTTGCAGATTTTTTTTTAATGTAAAATCTGTTCTTAAAAACTCAAAATTAATCTATAGTATGGTTTTTTAACTATCTTCTTCGTGTTGTTTTATTTTGTTTCTATCTAAATTTATGTATTTTTGACTTGCTGGGACCCGGGTATTCCTTGATTACTTTTCTGTTACTTTAGTGAGGAATTCCTTTTATAATAAAAAAATTTCTACAGTAGTTATTGAAAATTTTTTTTCTGTTCTATTTTAGGTAGATTTCATAAGAAAGATACCTATTGTAGTAATGGGTACCACGATTCGACTTCCGGAAAATTTCGACATATCTTCGCGTTTCACATTCCCCAGACCTCAAAACCACCGTCAGTTCAATGTTTCTATATAAATTTATATATATATATTTCACTTTCTTGTGGACACGATAACCGCCAAAATTTTGCGCCAATCACTTTCAAATTGTTCCTTAAAATAACGACCAAAATCGAACCGTGGAGTTTGAAAAGCCCCGTGGGGGGCTTTTTCGAAAAAAAAACAAAATATTGCTATAACTTTCTTATTAAGTAAAATATCGAGTTCGTTCTAATGTTCCTACTATTTCTTTAGATAAGGGCCTAAAACTTATTTAAGTAAAGTTTTTTGATATCACCAACCATTGGCCCAGGGAATTAAAAAATGGGGGTTCAAAGACAAAATAGAATCATACCTCCCTTATTAGGCACAGCATCGAATCGGTTTAAAGTGGTCGTTAGTCCTTTAAACTTTACCTAAAACCTTTGTCTGTAATAATTTTTGATACGACCAACCCTTACGGCAAGGGATGACCAAAATATTGCTAGAATTGTTAGAAGATGGGGCTTGTCGTATGCTAAACATGAGAAACCTTTTTCACATGCAACCATTGACGTATTGAGTAAATTTGAAGTTTTTCTGAACTTTAAGGTGGAAATATTTTTTATCCCCTACTTAGCACCGGTTAAATCTAGTTCCACCTTCCGGCCGGCCGAATGGGATTTTTTTTTCTACCCGACCGTTGTCTAAAGGAGGTGAAGCCCTTTTCACAATTTTTTGTTGTTTTTAATACTTTGTTGAATTTAAACTCGGGTCTCTGTAATGACTTCTAAGTGTAAATCATCAATATCATCTGAAAAAAATATTGTTGTTCAGACCATCTACGACATACTCAATTTTTTACAAATTTTCACGAATCTAATTTTTTTTTTACTATTTTTAAAAAACGGGAGTGAGTTCTTTTGACGAAAAACGGTTGCTTTAAGTGGAAAATCTCTCTTTAATCTCAATGATGTTTTAAGATTAATTCATACCGCATTTATTCCTAAAACAGGGAAATAATGAACATAATAAAAGGGTATTGCAATCATTATACAGAGATAATTTTTGCATTCAGTACCATTTTAAATTCGTCTGCCACCGAGGTCTACGTTCTGGAAAATTGATAACCAGTCAACAATAACGTAGTCGCTAATGATTTCAGTTGTTGATATTTAAAAAAATAAATAGCGGTTATAAAAAAAAAATCTTTTCTTGGTATTATAAATCTTCGTTTCCTTTTTTTTTATTTATCTTTCTTCTTCTATCTTTTGTTGCTTCATTCTTTGATTTGTAGCCTGCGAAGACTGTATTCTCTCGCTATATAATGTTTATTTTATGGTTTATTTGATTTCTATTACTTTTTATTAGTTTTTCTTCGCTCTTTTAAATTGAATTTATTTTCTAGAGTAATTTTATTTCATTCAATTTATATATATACCAAATTAATGATTTTTTAATTTCATGAAAAGGAACAGAAGAGTCAGTATCTCCCTCTGTATTTTTCCTTCAAAGGATCCTTTAAATATTTCTTCTGTTTATCCTTATTATTTGTACAAATAAATTAAAAAGAAAAAGTTATTAAACTGAAGTTCTTTATTATTCGTTTCATTTTCTGCCTTATTAGTAAAAGAATAAGAATGCTTCTTTAAACAATAATGAAGAATATAAATTAAGGACCTTTATATATTTCTTAATTCATCAGTCTCCATTTCGTATTTGTCTTTCTAAATGTGTTTTTCTCTCTCCCTGTCGCCCCTTTCTTTATTTTAATTTCAGTAAATCGAGAATAGTTTCATTTTTTGATTAAAACAAAAAATAGGTATTTTAAAAATTCTTAATACACTAGCTTTATAGAAATGTAAAACTTTTGAAAATTCTATTAGATTATTTATTGCTTATTTTATTGAATTAATAACGGGTTTACGAAAAAAATTGAAGTTTTAAAGCTCTTCAAAATCTCTTAAATTTGATTTACAGTAACAAACCTCAAATAAATGAAAGCGTAACTCTTAAATCTTTTCTCTAGTTTTCAATGAGATCTCTTTTCGTCATGCATACACATTTATCCGATCGGAAAGTTGTCCTGTTCTTTAACCTGCATGTTGGAATAATAGAAGCCACTGCTTCTTCTATCCTGTCTCAAATCGGGTAGATAAGTAGGTAACGGAGGTACAGACATAATATTCCGTATAAAACCCTTAAGAAAAAAAATCACATGGGGTCAGATCAGGTGACCTTGGATACAACTGTAAACAAACTCTGTCATCGGGTCCGTATCGATCGATCTAGCGATATTTGCATAAACGACATTCAACCGATCCCATACAAAGTTATAAAATTTAAAAATATATCATCTTGTTGGCAAATAAGATACTTCGGTCCACCTTGTAGTAGAGGAAAGAGCCATATTTGTAGCATACTCAAATAAGCAACTCCTGTTATGCTTTCTTCAGCATAAAATATCAGCCTGTACACTTGCCATTAGGATGATATCGCATTAAAAAATTTAATTTTGGGGAGTATGTTTCGCATTGTAAGAGTTCATGGGAACACTAACCTTCCCAGATATATTAATTTTATAATTTTCATTCAGGTGAAATGTTGATTCGTCAATAAACATAATAATATCAAGAAAGTCATCTTCATGCTGCACCATTTCCATTTTGAAATCGGCACGCACAGCGTAGTTGGTAAGCTTTGAAGCTTGTAACAGCTGTAAACGTTACGGACTCATTATAATCGTTTTCTTAAAGCATTTCATTTTGTCATCACCGGCAATGCTAGTTCGTAGCTGGCCTTTGTAATTTATTTTTTAGGACTTCGCAGGAAAGACCGCCGATATGTTAACATTTTCTTCAGATATGCTTGGTTGTCCATACTCTTTCATTTACACAGACATTAAGTCTTTCAAACAGATTATTTCATCGACGAATATTACTGTCGCTTAGATGATCATGATTAAACTTTCTACGGAACGCACGTTGAACTGTAATTACAGTTTTACATTCATTAAACTGAAAAACAAAGAAGGCTTTTTGTTCAGTTGTCGCCATCTTTGCTAGTAGCGCTGTCAACCGGATAAATAGGGAATCAATTTACGGTCATGTGCCTGTATAAAACTGTCCCTAAAGGGATAGTTTTCCCAGAATCTTTCCCAAAAATCGAAATCTATTTATTGCGCATTTTTTAACCGAATTTTTTTATACGTTCCTTAGCATAATAGTAATGCAAGTGACCCAAAAAATACTGTGGAGTAATATTTATGTGGTGGGGGAGGGATCCAATCAAAGTTTAAAAATATCGATTACTATTTAATTCATTAAACTTTCATTATTTTTTCACTATATTAGAAAAATCAATGGCAAGAAATCATATCAACTTTGTAGTCAGATTTTTATATTTAATTTCTATTTGTAACTACGCTACACGTAATTGTAAATAGGTTATTGAGTACAGTGTCCAATTTTTTTATTGTTACTTTTTTATATTTTAATACGTAAAAACAAAAAAATGGTAATTTTGTTTGTTCTGATTTAGTAACTGCAAGCTAACCTCCCAGTTATTTATGAAAGATGAACTTTGTAATGTATGGAAAATATCAAACCGGGAATAAAACTTAGAATCTTTCTTTCTTCATTTCTATTTCAAACCGTAGAAATTGCCGGAAACAATGTACGAGGCTCGGTTGATAAATTTTGCACACTAGCGTGCTACACGGAGACAAAAGGTACTATCGAATTGGGCGTGGCAGCACATGATAGTTAAAATCCCTCTCTACAAACCTGCAATAATGCGTTGAAATCTGTTTACAGGTTTGTTTTCAGTAGCAGTTAGAATGGAGTTCGAGTACGGCCAGTATGTCAACACGGTTAAAACAGCGCTCATGATCAAATTTTTAACAGCGGAAAACGTGAATCCTACGAATATTTATCATCGATTAAAAGCAGTTTACGGTAGTGAAACTGTTGTCAGGAGTACTGTGAATAGGTGGACGTCGAAATTTCGCGAATATGAAGCGACAATTGAGGACGCTGTAGACAAGTATGGACAAGTAGGCCATATTATCGAGCAATTGGATTACCGTAAAATCTGTCCACGATGGGTATCGTGCAAACTCTCTGATGGCTTTCCGCAATTGAAGTTTGAGTCTATCCCGCAACCGCCATACTGGCTAGATTTGCCTCCTGATCCCGTATGGGAATACAACCTCTGTCACCCTCTCCGTTCCGAGCTCTTTACCGGAGGTCATCTTCGAAACCTCGGCTTTTGATTGCGACTTCCACTTCTTCCCTCATCACAAGAGGGATCTCAAAGGTAATCATTACACCACCGACGTTGAGGTGAAGGAAACTGTTGCCACTGGGATCCGAGAAAGACCGTTCGAATTTTTCAGTGACGGAATGCTAAAACTTGTCACAGGTTGTGAAAAGTGTATCGGTGTAAATGGGGGTTATATTGAAAAATAAATACTGCATTTTGTAAATAAGGAATTGAACTTTTATTCATTTTTTAATTTCATTCCAATATCTGTTTTCATTCCCTGCGCATATATGTGCAAAATTTATCAGCCGAGCCGCGTATTTACTGGAAATAAATATTTAGATTATTTATTTCTAGTCGATGTAACATTTATTATATTATGTCTTTTTTAATAGAACGTTTTTAGTTTATTTTATATTTTTAAAGTGAAGATGAAACTATGCGGAATGAAATGCGATTTCGTTTTTACAATTATTAAAATTTTTTCACGGTTTACGTTTTTTTTTTGTGTTATTGGAAAGTAATAATCGTATTTTTCACGGATTTTTTTTTACTTTCTATTATTAAAAATCATCGAATGAAATCACTGAAACGAAATATTGTAAATACTTAACAGATATTTTAGGTTATAACGTATTGAAATTTTGTATTTTTTAATAAAATAATACACTATTTCATGGTTTATTGTATTACTGTTTGAAATGTTTATGGTGTTATTGATTATATATATCAATTTATATATATAAATTGTATGAAATTACCATAGTATAAAAAAATATAAAAGCGTGTCTTTGATATATAAAATATTAAATCTAATAATCAGGAAAAATATGCTTCATTTTATAATTATATTATCCAACTGAACTCAGTTGCATTCGTACTTAATTTCTTACTTTGTTCATTGATACGCCGGTCCTGTTTACAAGAAAATTGTCTATCGTAATTGCACCGTAGAGTAAGATTATCCGGATTGGAGAAAGTGATCTCTACTGATCATGTAATAATGACTACTGTAGCACCTGAAATCCCTTCTATTAAAGTGAGAAAATATTTGCGTTGCCCATAAATTTACTATATTAACAAAAAAATTGAAGTACAGTTATAAACGATGTTATTTTTCAAAAAGTACAAACAAATGATAGCTATTGATGTATAATTTATTTTTCAAAATGCAAAGTCATTTAAATTTATTAGTCTTTTCGTTTTATTGTAATAAATTGATCTAAAACAAAATATTAAAATTTTTCTTTATCTTTATGTTTTGATTTTTCGATAGCCTTACCCCCCCCCCCCCGCAATATATCTGTCATTAAACAGATTGTATTCTTGTTAATTGTAGATGTGAAACGATTATTAAAGCAGAATCTATTAAATAGCTTGATAAAAGACTGGAATAAAATGTTCAGCATTTTAAAAAATTTAGGGTTCAAGTATAGAAATAGAACAATTGCTAACATTTACAGGAACCAAACTGCAACAGTAATGATGGAAGAACTTAAGAAAGAAGCCGTAATAAAAAAGGGAGTCCGACGATGCTATTCTCTATCACCGTTAATTTCTACTCTTTGCATAGAACTAGCAGTTAATGATGTTATAGAACTATTTAGATTCGGAGTAACAGTGCAAGGTGAAAAAATAAAGATGCTACGGTTTTCTGATGATATAATAATTCTATTGACACTAAAAAAGATTTAGAAGAAGCAATGAATGACATGGATGAAGTCCTGCGCATGAAGTATTGCATAAAAATAAACAATACAAAACGAAAGTAATGAAATGTAGTAGAAATAACGCAGGTGGACCACTGAATATAAAAATAGGAAGAGAAAGATTACGGAGATAGAAGAATTTTGTTATTTGGGAAGTAGATTTACTAAAGGTGGACGAAGCGGGACGCTATAACACCAAATAGCACAGGCGAAACGAGCTTTCAGTCAGAAATATAATTTGCTTACATCAAAAATTATTTTAAAAGTCAGGAAAAGAAAGTATATGTTTGGAGCGTAGCTTTAAATGGAAATGAAACTTGGACGATCGGAGTACCTGAGAAGAAAAGATTAGAAGCTTTTGAAATGTTGTGCTACAGGAGAATGTTAAAAATTAGATGGGTGGATAAAGTGACAAATGAAGAGGTGTTGCAGCAAATAGATGAAGAAAGAAGCATTTGGAAAAATATAGTTAAAAGAAGAGACAGACTTTTATAGGCCACATATTAAGGCATCCTGAAATAGTTGCTTTAATATTGGAGGGACATGTAGATGGGAAAAAGTTTGCAGGCAGACAACGTTTGGAAAATATAAAACAAATTGTTTGGGATTATACCGAAATGAAACTGGGACTAGGTAGGGAAACTTGGAGAGTTGCATTAAACCAGTCAAATGACAGAAGATAAAAAAAAATTAAATAGCTAGTTATTATATGATAAACTAACTTACAGCATGTAATATAAAGTGTCAAGAAACGTGCATTAATACTATGTTTTATCATTTTAAAACAACAGTTTACTGTGTTGTCTTATGACAGCTATTTTGCAATTTTTAATTTCATTACAAAAATCTGTGGTTCATATAATGTGTGGGTTAAGATAAGAACGGATTCCTTTAAATTTCTTATCAGTATGCGTATACTTGCTCTTACTGTTTTTATAAAGTCTTTGTGCTATTTTGTTTGTGTGATTGATAAAAATGATGTAGTATGCAGTAGACAGACAACCGATAATTAATTAAATTAAAAGAGACCTTAACACTATTTTCCAGAAGACATTTATATTTTTTGTAATTGTACAATATATTTTCATTGAAAACAAAACAATGGAATTCGCTAAATATCATCCTAAGTAATCTAAAAAATGTTTTTTTTTAGGTAGATTTCATAAGAAAGCTACCTATTGTAATGGGTACCACGATTCGACTTCCGGAAAATTTCGATATATCTTCGCGTTTCACATCCCTCAGATCCCAAAACCACCGTCAGCTCAAAATTTTATATATACTGAAACGGGAGGGTTTTCTCGAAAAAACAAAATATCACTATAACTTTCCTATTAAGTAAAATATCGAATTCGTTTAAAGTTCTTACTATTCTTTGGATATGGGTCCAAAACTTTAAGTAAAGTTTTTTGATGTCACCAACCATTGGCTCATGCGGTGGAAAAAATGGGGTTTTGAAGACAAAATAAAATCATACCTACCTTAATAGGTACAGTATCGAATCGGTTAACGTGGTCGTTAGTTCTCTCAACATGACCTAAATCTTTTGTCTGAAACAAGTTTTGATATAACCAACCCTTACGGCAAGAGATGACCAAAATATTGCTGGAATTGTAAGAAGATGGGGGCTTGTCGTATGCGAAACATGTGAAACATTTTTTCACATGCAACTGTTGTATTAAGTTTTTCTTAATTTTTAGTTGGAAATCTCTTTATCCCCTACCCCTTAGCACCGGTGAAATCTACCTCCGCCTACCGGCATACCGAAAGGGATTTTGTTATCACCTGTTTAATATTGTTACTTGAGAGCGGTTGAATTGCTGCTTATGTTTCTCAGAGTTAGTACAGAATTTTTAAGTTATTATTCGTATGCCGGCCTCCGTGGCGCGAGTGGTAGCGTCCCGGGATCCGGGGTCCCGGGTTCGAATCCCGGTCAGACATGCCATTTTCCACACACGCTACAAAATCATTCATTTCATCCTCTGAACCAGTACCTAATGGTTATCCCGGAGGTTACAGAAGAAAAAAAAAAGTTATTCGTAAGGATGTGTATTACGAGTGCGTGCTGGCGCGCGCGTCTGCCTTCATTCTGTCTTCATTCTCTTTCAGGTTTGTTTTTTCATTGTATATTTCTTTATCAAACTTTTTTTCAAAATTAAAATTAACTTTTTAATATTTCGTTCAAAAAGTATTTACCTCGTAAATGGTAATTATTTCATTCACCTAGATGTGATGAATATTTTCAATCTGTATATTAAAAAGCTGACATTATACGTGAAATAATTTATCTTAGATTTCTTTCTTAAGATGCTGGTAATTTATGATGAAGTTATTATTTCAAAAATTATCATTATATGTTTAAATAAAGCAAAAAGAATTTAAAAAATTTTTTAAATCTATATTTCTTCATTTCCACCACCAAAATCACTTCCAAGAACATTTTTTTTTATTTCTACGTTTACTATGTTAAATAGAAGAAAATTAAAAAAAAAACATCCGCTAAAACAATGTACAACCAATAAAAAGTAACCCGGAGATTTCCTTTTTGGGGATAGTGGTGAATTATGATAAAATTCTATTGTAATATTATTATTAAAATTTTATTGAAAAATCATTTTCTCACAAAAAGGTTTTTAAAAAATTCAAAAAGTCGATATTTTTAAACTTTGATCGGTTCCCCCACCCACAAATATTGCCCTAAAGTACAATTTTGTGTGTCGCTTTTACTACTATTATGCCTAGGAAGACAAAAAAAAATCGGTTAAAAAATATTCAATAAATAAAAAAACAAGTTTTTTCAATTTTTTGAAAAGGGGGTTTTTTGGGGAAAATTTAAAAAAGTAAGATAAGCAAGCACGCATATACTGAACATAATATAAAGTTGGGTTATCTTTGCAAAAGGTTGAGAAAATTGATCCCAAAAAACTATCTATTCCACCCCCAATATTTAGGAGAAATTTGACCCTAAACGTTTACCAACAAATTGTCCCCTACACATGAAACTGTAAAAATCTCATGATAATCGTTTTGTCCAGTCATATGTTATTAAGCTTCAGACACGCTAACACATTAATTAATATTTCTACGTTCGTACAAATGTTACCCCCATTTTTTTGTTTTTTGGGGTTCCTGGGTCATGAAACGTCGAGAAATTAAAAAAAACCCACATCCCATTTTTTGACTGATTACCATACTTTCCTTGTTCCAGCATAGCTCTAGAACTGTGATGTCAACAAAGTAAAAATGTATGTGGTGTTAATAATTAAATAAATAATTATAAACCACTGCGTTTTGATAGTGCTTGATTGTTATGATAGTTCTATAATTATCGCTTTAGTACTATTTACTGCTACATCATAATGTTTATACTTTGTTCTAATCGATTCAGATTTCAAAATGTGAATTTAAATCTGGGTAAATTTTAACGATTAATTTATTAAAATAATGAATATAACTCGAAAATATTATGAGAGTTGGGAAATGTTTAGGGTAAGGCCGATTATTTATGTCTACCAATAAGATTACACCTCATTCTTATTATTTATACGTAGAGTGAATATTCATCAAAATTGGAATCAGGGTTAAAATAAGTTTATGAAATAAATTTAAAAAATGAAAAATAAGGTAGAACCCTTTTTTGTGTGATGTCAGTGAAACAGTTGTAAATTCAATGGACCAGTCCTTTTTTAATTTACCATAGTGTATTGATTATTCTTTATCGATTTTTAAATCCATTTTTATTTTTGTGTAATCATAAACATTTTGTTCTGTTATGCATTTCTTTTTATAGCAGTGTATAGTTGAAATAATATAGGTTGGCCAGTTGTGACCGTTAAAAATTGCCAACTGACTCCGTCACAACTCTGGTGACGTTTGAAAAACGAAACAATGAACACCTAACTGAGTGTAATGACATCACGATGCATTTCACTCGTTCGTTCAGTTTTTTTTTTTTTTTTTTTTTTTTTTTTGTTAGCTGATATTTATTGTATGCAGTTTATACACGATTATGGAAAAATAAATCTTCTAAAATTATAACATTTAATTCTTGTATGTTACTTAACAAACTAAACGGTTCATATTAAATCTTTCATCGACCTGTCTAAATAATTACTCCTATTATACGTAAATGTGAACGTAATGTAGTATTCCTTTTTTTATCCACTAATTTTTCGTAGAGTATAAAAAATATTCATGTTTTGTTGATTAGTTGTGATCTCTATGGGGAGTGTTAACGTTTCCTTGTTTCATCTGGAAGTAAAAATTTTGAATACCAATCAGGCAAGCTTCTATTATATTTACATCAAAAATGCACTGGCTGTAAATATTCCATCAATTTTCACTCCCTTAACCCCAGGAAAACTGGGAAAGAAGATTTTCTTAAAAATTACTTAAGTTGAGAGTGTTCAAACAATTTATTGTTTGAACACTTTATTTATTGTTTTTATTCTTCTTCTTTTTCTTATCCATCACTCTTATTTTTGATATTCCTTTTCTCCTCAAAAACAGGACATCCATTTTCTATTTTATTTACAGTATATATCTGAATAATATATTCATTTTTCTTCTCTATAAACTTAAATGGGTTTGTTTATTTTATTTTGTTCTTTATCGTAATTTTTTACTGTAATATTTAATAGAACTTTGATTCTATTTAAACGGCGTTTAATACAAGTAAAAGATTTTAGTTATTTTACTTACTTTATTCTCTTGATATCAATTAAAAGGGAAATTAATGTTATTAGAGCTTATTTAAGTGAAACGTTTTTCTTAATTTTCTAATTAGCGTAATAACGTTTAATATTATATCAAATATAGTTTACAGAAAAATAATTAATACAAATGTCACTGGAGAAAGCAGAACTAGTAATTTGTTCTAAGTAAAATACGTATCTTCATGTTATGTATATCAATTTTGTTGTATTGAAATGTTATTATACATAAAACAAATAATTTAGATATATATATATATATATATATATATATATATATAGTAAGTAAGTAAGTAGAAAGTTTTATTACAATTATGTTAATTAATTTTTTTTTAAATAGTTTTCATTACATCTATTTTTTTTTAATCGTGTTATATCTTATCAAAATGAGTCTTGAAAGTTAATAATTCACTTAATAATGACAGTCACGAAATAAAAACGATTTTTTATTATTTTCTCATCTCATTTTTTGTAATCTTCATAATCTACCTTTGTGACTGAAATTTGTCTTTAAGAACTTGAAAGAAAGCCCAGAATTTTTTTTTGGAGTAGTTGTTATTATGTACATATAGTACATGACATAGTAACATAACATATAGTTATGTTATTATGTACATATACTTACATATTATGTAAACATATGTAGTATGTTATTATGTTAATAATTTTTTTTCAATTTTTTGCCAATTTTCGCCAAAAACGTGATACTTGAATAAAATTTAAAAAAAATGTTATATGTTGTTTTAATTGCTTAATAATAATTATTTATTTTTTGTCGTTATACGCGTGTATTAAAATGGTTTTTATTTTTATCATTTCAATGATAAAAATTTTATTTGGAAATGAAATAGAAGTAATGCTACTCTAGATTTTTTATTATTATAAAACGCGTTATTAAATTCAAAATCATCGGTAAAGTTACAGCTTTACTGTAGGCATAGTTCCAGAGTCATGCTGCAAAAAGGAAAGTATGGTAATCAGTCAAAAATATATATGGGTTTTTATCATTTCTCGACGTTTCATGACCCCCAGAGACCCTCCCAAAAAAAAGGAGAATAGTACGTACGTGTGGTGGCTTTGAAGTTTAATAACTTTTGACTAGATAATTCGATTGTACCGGGTTGGGCTGGTCTAGTGGTGAACGCGTCTTCCCAAATCTGCTGATTTGGAAATCGAAAGTCCTAGTAAAGTCAGTTATTTTTACATGGATTTGAATACTACATCGTGGATACCGGTGTTCTTTGGTGTTCGGTTTCAATTAACCACACATCTCAGGAATCATCGAACTGAGAATGTACAAGACTACACTTCATTTACACTCATACATATCATCTTGATTAATCCTCTGAAATATTATCTGAAAGGTAATTACCGGAGGCTAAACAGGAAAAAGGAAGAAAAGAAAGATAATTCGATTTTGATAAAATTTGGTACAGAAACTCTTGCACATGGGGAAAGTTTTGGTAAAAGTTTGGGGTCAGTATCTTCAAGGAGTGGGGTAGGTAGTTTCTTTGGGGTTCAATTTTCTCAAAATTTTGCTAATATTGCCCCACTTTATATTAAACTCATTGCATGCTTATTTTAACATTTTTAAAACCATTTTGCCCTCCAAATTCTCCCAGTTTGCCCAAAATAAAAAAAAATTATTTATTGCATATTTTAAATTATTTTTAATTATGTCTAAATCTTCCTAGTCATAGTAGTACTGCAAATTAGAAAAAAAAGAAGACTTTGAGAGCAATATTGGGGATAGGTGAGCCGATCAAAAATATCGATTTTTGAATTTAAAAAAAAAAAATTGGTTTATTTAAACTTTTAATAATAAAATATGGATTTAGGACTGTTGTAACAATTAGTTGTGTACTTTCCCTTTTGATTTCAATCTACTGAACCAAAAGTGTCCAACAAGCTCAAAATCCTAAAAATTTGGATTTTGGACTTTTTGTTAACTGCAGTAGTAAGTTCTTATGAGCTTTTCAACAATATATCATAAGTGGTAATTATTTTCATTGGTTCTAGAGTTATAGCTACATTAAATTTTAATTAATGAAATATTTAATTTTACAAGGAGAAGGCACATCGGTTCAAGTCAGACTTCATCTCCTTTTTTTAAACTTTTTTTTAATTAATTATATTTATTTATTAATGATTATTAACCTTTCATTGTAAAAAAAATGTTTACGATAAATAATAATTCAATAATAACAATAACAAAAAATATCAGAAGTTATTTATGAAATAAAGTTTCATGTACTTTCAAAAATATGTATATTAATTTAATAGGCGTACAAGAAAGTCATGTAATGTCTACATCAAATTTTTTTAAGTAGATTTCAATTGGGTTACAGTAAAGAAAATTAATTTTGGAAGTTTTTTGTATGATAGATCAAAAAAGAAGTCAAGTTAATGGATTAATTTTAATTTTTTATGAAGACCAAAGGATAATAATCATCAATTTTTCATAATCTGTATAAGCTATTTACATAATGTATTGTGTTGTATAACAAATAATAATAATATTAAACAAGCTGTGTATTAATAATGAATTGTTTAACAAGTTGTTTCGAAGGCGACTAGTTTTATAAAAGGTTAAAGTACGCTCATGTTTAGTGTACAGAATAAACTTGATGTGTAACGAGTTAGATTATCTTCTATAGTTTTATTAAATAATAACACGTAACACTTCGGGACTACTTTTTTCATTATGAGGTTATTTATTTATTTTGCATTTATCAATTTATTCTAGTAGACAAGTGCAAAATATCTGGGGTAAAACTCTTATGGTAGACTATCAATTTTTCCAGAAATAAAATACTGTTATGTTCCCAGTATCTTATTTTTATTATTTCATTTCTTCTTGTTATTGTTATTTTTTTAAAGTTTTTGCAGTTACTTATAATTATTGAAATACGAGGCTCGGCTGATGTATTTTGCACACTAGCGTGCTACACGGAGACGAAAGGTACTATCGAGTTGGGGGTGGCAGCACATGATAGCTGCTAAAATCCCTCTCTACAAACCTGCGATAATGCTTTGAAATCCGTTTACCGGTTTGTTTTCAGTAGCAGTTAAAATGGAGTCGAGTACGGCCAATATTTCAACACGGTTGAAACAGCGCGCAGTGTTCGAATTTTTAACAGCAGAAAATGTGAATCTTATGAATATTTTTCATCGTTTAAAAGCGGTTTACGGTAATAAAACTGTTGATAGGAGTACTGTGAATAGGTGGGTATTGAAATTTCGCGAATGTGAATCTGGTAAAGCGACAACTGAGAACGCACCTCGCAGTGGACGACCAGTTTGTGTGACTGACGATCGAAAGAAAGTGGACGATTTATTTGGGTGTTGACCGGCGAATCACCCAACATCGCATCGCTATTCAGTTAGGTATATTTAAAGAACAAGTAGTTTATATTATCGAGCAATTGGATTACCGTAAAATCGGTACACGATGGGTACCGGGCAAACTCTCTGATGGTTCCCCGCAACCTGAAATTTGAGCTTATTCCGCATTCGCCATACTCGCCGGATTTGGCTCCGTGCGACTTCCACTTCTTCCCTCATCCAAATAGGGATCTTAAAAGTAATAATTACACCACCCACGATGAGGTGAAGGAAGCTGTGGCCGCTGGAATCCAAGAAAGATTACCAGAAGTTTTCAGTGACGGATTGCAAAAACTCGTACACGTTGGGAAAAGTGTATCAGTGTAAACGGGTGTTATATTTAAAAATAAATACTGAATTTTATAGCCAAGGTATTGTACTTTTATTTCATTCCAATATACCTTTTCATTCCTATACTACGCATATATGTGCAAAATTTATCAGCCGAGCCTCGTATTACAGTATAAACATTCCAACGTTTGCATATAGACAAAACAATTATTTTTATTTTTTAATTCCTGGAAAGAATATGTAATCTCTGAATAAATCGCTCAGACATTACTATAGTAATAATTCCAAGAAAAATGGATAAGTATTAGAAAAAAAGATGGGAAGTGCTAGATGAAGATTGATTAACCCTCATTCCGTTAGTAATACAAGACAAACCTACCTGCATAAATCAAGTGTTTCTTATTTACTCCAGTATATATTAATTAAAATAATTAAATCTGTGTATATGATAATTCTATAAAGCTGAATGTTAAACTTGTTCATTTTTATCAGTGAATGAAACTGAAATCAGCTGGATATGATGTTTGAGCTCTGTTGTTTGATGTTTATTTTCTTTTCTACTATGGGATATGAAGTTAGTTTGTTTTTTACGAGTAACATATAAAATACCTCGTTCCTCGATCAAGTACTCCGACACTTCCAGGTGAGTTCGGCATGTCAGGAGGCTTTCTTGGAAAGAACTGAACAAACCGTATAGCGGTCATGGGAATCTGTAACGAACAACCAGCAAAAGTATCCAAAAGGAGAACAAGACAGTATATAATACTGCCGGTGTTGCCTCCATCTTAAGTTTTACGTTTTCTTAGGGCCGTCCATTTGCATTCAAGTATTTGAATTACTGTAGTGAGGTTCAGCGATTCATGCCAATTACCTTAAAGCAGATGATTTTTTTTTATAATAATTGAGACATATAATGTTATATATCTTTGTTTATTATAAAAAGAATATCTTATCCGGGCGATGTAAAGCGGAAGCGTTTTACGCCCAGAACCCCCCCCCCCCCACCATATAAAAATCGAACTTCATTATCCTCCGATATCCAACTTTAGAAATGGTAAATCATCTCTTTGTCATCATCGATTCATTAGGTCGTATGTTATCAATTTAAACATCTAAACGGACGGATACAGGGGACAGAAACGTATTCTGCAGCAGCTAATCCGGCCGCGTAAAAGTAATGTTTCTGTTTAAATGAATATAATATGCTGTCTTAATTTAATTTTTGAAAACTATTTTTAAATTACTTTGTTATTGACTAACACTACTAAAAATAGAAAAATAATTCGAAGAATAAGCAGACAAAATATAAGTACACAAGACTTATAAAACTCTAACTTACACCAAAGAAACTCTGTAGGTCTTGATTTTTTTTTAATAAATAAATAAATATTAAAACTAAACTCCTTAAAATTATAATCATTAAACAATTAACAGAATGTAATAATTTTAGTTATGCATAATGTAGTTACAATGTACCTTGAATTATTTTCCTAAAGCGAGCTCCAATATTCTTTCTGTTTTTGACCTCACTTTAGTCGAATATAATTTTATTTTTAATTTTAAAAAAATGTAACGAAAAACACTTTTATTCAATAAAATCACTTTTGAATAAATGTTTGACAAATATCGCTTCAACCTAATAAACATTAATTTGGCGCCAGCTTGAAACCAGCTGATAATTATACCAATTTCTTAATGACGTTTGGGCAAAAGTGTGTGACCCAACGAGTTGGTCTAGTGGTGAACTCGTCATCGCAAATCAGATGATTTCGAAGATCGAGAGTTCTGGTCCTGGTAAAGGCAGTTAACTTTTGTACGGATTTGAATGCTGGATCGTGGATGCCAGTGTTCTCTAGGGATTGGTTTTCGGTTGATTACACATCTCGGGAATGGGTCGGCCTGGGATTGTGCAGGACTGTACTTCATTTGCATTCATATGTATCATCCTCTGAAGTGGTGGCTTACGGTGGTTCCTGAGGCTGAACAGAAAGAGAGAGAGAGAGAGAGAGAGAGAGAGAGAGAGAGAGAGAGAGAGATATCAAAAACCATAAGAAACAACTAAATTAGCCCTTTAATTTACCTTTCTAGAATTTCAGCAATCCGAGTGAAATCGTTCGATATCCGTAACTCGCTAACGAAGCGTTTTTGGAGCTACGACGTCCGTAAATAAAGTAATGAGACTAAATTTTTTGGTAGCCTAAGTCGCAAGTGACTTTTTTTCAAAATTTGATTGATCCGGTTACCGGCGTACATACCAATACAGTGATGTGGGGTGCAGCTAAATCGAGGTTTAGGCGCCGTTTTGGTAATCATTCACAGATGCTAGTTATCTGTATGAATTTTTGTGGCGTAAACGACTTCCAGCAGGATTGTCGTTTGAGACAATACTTCAGGTTGTAGCTGGTCATTGGCCACCTGAGTAATTTGTACTTGGTAAGTTTTAAGTATTTGTTTTGTTGTAATTGCGTGCTGAACTCACTCTTTTGCCTTCGGGTAGGTAGTGGATTTCAGTTCCTTTCCGATTTTGGTTTTCAGTCTTGTTTGTGACTAACGTGAGATGTGTTTTGTTCTAGTATTGTTTTTTGTTTTTAGGGATAGCAGTACACCGATGGGAATGTCGCATCGATGGCATCCTGACTGAGGCAAGAACAAGGCTGAGAGATGCCTTTTGCCAAGGTTCTGAAGGTGACCTTGGTAAAGTCCTTAAAGGCTAGGTACGGAGGGGGGTGGCGTGGCGACCGCAACTGTCACATAGTGGGTGTCTTCCCCTAACGGGTCAGGATGTATATATTTCCTATGGTACAATTTTTATTATGTACAAATACAAAAACTAACCAAAATTGTTCTAGTCATTTATTCCTTAACAGTAAAAGTCTGTAGAAAAATGTTTGTGTGAGGGCATATAACGGATTTTAAACGAAACACTACAAATAAATTTAGATTTGGGGAATTTTATAAAAAAAATATTATATTAAAAAACAAAAAAATTCTTGAATTTTTGGTAAAATGTTTTATTAAACTGAAAACTTTATATTAAAATTAAAAGCATGTTAAAACAATTTACTTATAACAGTTGGCCGGCCTTTTATACCTCTTTGACTATGCGGCGTGCGGCTCAATTCACATTCCTCGTATTTTATTGGTCCGGTAACAATTTTGGGTTAGACAAAGCTGGACTAAAGCTTATTATATTATATATTTCCTTTAATCTTCATCACTTTCTTCAGAGAAATCATATACTTCACATCAGTTACGTATATTTTGATAAAACAGATGACACACTCTGATGATAAATACTTAAGTAGAGTTAACAGGTCTTTGTATTTTAATAGTGATATCCGTTTTGGATCGACTCTAATGACAAAGTACATCCGGAAATTTGACGTCATTCTTTCTCAAATTAACTAAATTAATGTGAGAAATTAACTAAAAGAAATTCTTCACCAATATCAGTTTCATATTTATAAAATATTGTTTTGCTAAAATTTAATGTGAACAAATCGAGCTGCTTATTAAAAACTTTACAATAAATTAAAGAGTGATGTCTTTTCGTACAGTAATTCTTGCACTCATATAATTCCATATTGTAAAAACATGATACTCTTTTGAACATTGGCAAACCAGCTGTTCTTTAGGTATCAATATCTTTAAGTAATTGATTATTTTGTTCTTGTTTTGTTCTATTAGCGCATTTGACATTGTCCGCTTCCACGCGTACTGCCTTTTATCAAGAATTTATAAATAATACGTTTATCTGTGAATATCAGCGTAAAATATAAAAAAAACCCAAACTTCTTATTTCTTTAATTTCTGAATTGTGAATGTTTTCTTTTTTTGAGTTATTAATTAATAATTTTGGAGTTTGGGGTAGCTTCATCTATTCACTCAGGCAGGAAATCTTAATTTTGTGGTTGTTGTTTGTTTTAGAGTTATTTTATTCTGTTCATTTGGGCCTTTCCTTTTTTTATATTATTTAAAATTTCATATTTTGTTTTTTTATTTTATTTTAAGTTTATAAATATCAGCTATTTAATTACTTAAAAACAAATTCTGAAATTTTCTACAACTATCCGTAAATTTCTGCTTGTATTGCGAAAATGACCGTTATTTTGAGTTTTTTTCCTGTTTAGCCTCCGGGAATCACCATCAGATATTAATTCAGAGGATGAATAAGGATGATATGTATGAGTGTAAATGAAGTGTAGTCTTGTACAGTCTCAGGTCGTCCATTCCTGAGTTGTGTGGTTAATTGAAACCCAACCACTAAAGAACACCGTTATCCACGATATAGTATTCAAATCCGTATAAAAGTAACTGCTTTTACTTTACTTTTTGAATCTTAGAACTCTCGACTTCGAAATAAACCGATTTGCGAAGACGCGTTCACCACTAGACCAACCCGGTGGTTTTTTTTTTTTGGTTATCTGACTTGAGGAAAATAAACATCCCTATCATCATCATTATTATAGTCGCTCAAGCCTACAATGATTTAATTTAGTTCCCAGCAGCTCATTCTGCGGCGCTGGAATATGCTTCAATATTGGACACGTAATTGTATTTTAGGCCATAAGGATCCCTTATCAAATTATATAGAGATCAATGTATTACGTTAAGAGTTGAAAGATGAAGGGATTTACCCAAAACTTACAGTTCCCGGCTTTTCTCTTGCACTATTGAAGACTCTGATCGTCCTCTCTACCGTGTACCATAATTATAAGCGAAGTTTAAGTTAAGTAATATCTTAAGGATTCTATTTAGATGAAATAATTTTTTCCCCCGAATAACTGTAAAATAAATATATTCATCATAAAATAATGATTTTTTAGGAGTAGATTCTTGAATTCATGTTTTTCTTAATTTCATATCTAATATATTTTTGTAGAATGATGAAATGGATCTAATTAACATAAAATAGAAAATTTATCATCGTTTTGCGACATTAATCAATTGTAAAGTACAATTTTTTTTTTTGTAACTAAAGTAAGTTTTTGGTTCAAAAATTTATTTCGCTTTTTATTTATTATTTATAAGCTATCTTTTTTTGTAATTATATTTCTGGTGTAACTTAATTAACAATACGTCGAATTGAAAATGAAATATATTCGTTAGTGAAGTGAATACATGTCAGGTTGAAATAATTAATTAAGTTATGTTGAATTAGAATGCATAATTTAAAAATTAAAAAAAAAACCTTTTTATTGTTTGTTCGATTGCTTGTAAGTTATATTCTACATTCAATAATTTCTTTTTTAAGAACGGACTGAAAAATAATTTTCTGTCTTGGGTTTTCTATTAAAATAAAATATTCAAAATTTTTTCATTTATTATAATTTTTTTTTAGATATTTATTACGATTTATGTACGGGATGTCGTTTGGATTGTATAAAAGCAATATCTCATGTTAAAACTGTAAAAAAAAGTGGAGCATTGCCAGCTAGTTGGATGGAGTAATACACTGTTCTATCTCTAAGATCTAGATATTAAAAAAAAAAATGGAGATGCTTTGGTATTCCAGAACCGATGAAACATAAAACTTTTCTATTATTTTCTCTTTTATTTTTCATGTTTCGTTAATTTTTTTTGAAATTTTTAATTTAAGCGGTTTTTTATTTTAATAATTAACTAACGTTTATTATATACCTTTCTTAAATGCTAAACGATTTTGATTGTTTAATAAAATATTATTTAAAGTATACCATTCAGTAAACGTTCTTTGCTACTTACTGGTAAATATTTTTTTTTTTTGGCGCAGTTTTTATTTCTGTTTTTTAAAGAGGTTTATTCTCCTATAAGGATGACAAAAAGTTACAGGCAGTGATTTTTTTTTAAATAACTAAAATTTGAAGTTATTTTTTAAAAATGAAAATTTCAGTTTGCCATTTTTATTTTTTTACAGTTAGTAAGTTATCAAATTTTATATGCGAAATTATAAGCTTATTTACCCCTAAAAAGTTGGTTAAACTTATACGATTTTCTACAACTTCTGCATTTTTTGTGTAGCATTAAAAAAAAAATCATTGGTCAAGTAACTCAAACGACTAGCTTTTTATAATATAAAGGTTCGGTTCGAATCTGCATCAAACGGATTGAAATTCTGCTGTAATGGAATATAATTTTTATTGATAGTTTTTTCAATAAAATTAAACCCTTACTGTTTCCCTTTGAATAAAATACCATACTGTTTGGTCGTAATAAATTGTTAAGCTTATCATCATTATTAGATATTTATTATCCCCTTGGACGTATATTCCTTTCTAAAGTATTATATTGTATTTTGTATTGGAGCTCTTCCAAAATGCCAGAACGAGTTTTCAGTGAAATAAATAGATAGGATGTCGTATCATTGTAAATATGAATCATGCATGTTGACCGATATTTAGTAAATTAGAATTTCTAAAATTTACTTTGCTCTAATATTTATAAATATGATGCAAACTTTCTATACAAAAAACATCATTTTTAAAAATATTCACCCCCTATCATACCAAACTATATCTACTTTTTTTTTCTTTAAAATATTATTCGAGAAAGAGTATTAAAATATGATATTTCTTTTCCTATTTTTAAGTTATTTAAAGACCTTTAAGAGTTAAAGAAGATCTTCCGTTCAGTGTATTTAAAGTTTCAAAAATTAAATTTCAAAATATTTAAAAAAAAAAATATTAATGTTTTAGTGATATATTAAGTTTTTTAATTAAATAAAACTAAATTTTCTACATCCTCCGGTATAAGCAATTTGTACTTAAGTTCTTTCTAATTAATTCAGAATTGTTTTTATTTTTTTGTGTACTGATTTTATTATATGTGACATTCAAATTATCGGTTTAACTTTTATTTCATACAATATATATATATATATATATATATATGTGTGTGTGTATGGAGTGTTTCGGGAGGTATTAGTCGAACATCAGGAACCAAAATGAGAAAAAAAATTCATATCGACATAAGTTCTATTTTCCTTTGTTTTCCTTCTGGCCGCCATTTTGCGATTTTCAACAAAAAATTTATTTCTCAGGAACAAAGTGACACATCATTTGCAAAAATCCATTGACTAACGATCCAGTTATTGAAGACAATTAAACCGGCTGTACGCTTGTGCACTGTAATGCAAGCTGTTAATTTTTTCCCTGTTTTTATTTCCGCCATTAACTGTAATAAAAATTATTAGTAATAGTAAAATAATAAAAATTATCACCTTGCATTATGGTGCGCAAGCGCACTACCGGGCTAATTGTCTGCAATAACTCGATTGTTTGTCAACCGATTTTTACAAATAAGGTGTCATTTTGTTCAAAATAAAATGCTTAATAAATTTTGTAATAAGTAAAAATTTTATCAAACAAATAATTACAAAGATATTGAAGATTAAAAAATTAAGATGGCCGCCATTTTGAAATATTTTACGATAACCTTTTCCAAAATTATTTAATTAAAATTGGTTTACCCGTTCCTTAGAAATAATTGTTTTGTTGAAAATCACAAAACGGCGTCCAGAAGGAAAACAGAGCAAAATAGGACTTATGTCGATATGAACCTTTTTGCTCATTTTGTCTGAAGTTCGGCTAATACTAATACGCCCCGAAACATTCGATAAATACAGAGTGATTCAAAGAAACGGGAAATTTTGAAAGTTGTGTTGGTAGCCGTGGGCGATTGGTACCACTTGATAAGTGGCGCCAACCTCTCTAACCTAACCTGCCATTTAGTTGTCTTGGATCCTTGGAGTGGTGCGCAACGTGCATTTGCTATCAAAGCGTTTTATAAAAACAATGACAGTGTGGAGGGAGCGCGTAGAGAATTTCGCCGTCATTTTAATCTGGGACGGCACGACCGTCTTCCATCCCAATTGCACATGCAATTAAAACATGGATATCTAATTTTGAGGAAACTGGTTCGGCAATGAAAAAGAAACCTCCAGGCCGTGAGCGAACCGTCCGTACACCACAGAATGTTCAAGCTTTACAAGATTTTGTCACACGAAGTCCACATCGGTCAATCCGTCGTCTCTCAGCATCTTTACAATTGCATAGTTCAAGTGTTCGAAGAATGTTAGTGAAGAACTTGCAATACCATCCATACAAGTTGCAGATCGTCCAGGAACTGAACCCGAACGATGCAGTTGTGCGAGCACAATTCTGTAATGTAATGCTTCAGAAGATAAATGATAACGAAGAGTTTGTTCACGAACTGTGGATGTCCGACGAAGCGCATTTCCACCTCAGTGGATTTGTTAACGAGCAAAATTTCAGATACTGGGCACAAGAAAATCCTACGCAGCTACACCAGCGTCCGTTGCACAGCCAGAAAGTGACCGTGTGGTGTGCTATGTCATCTTACGGTGTTCTAGGCCCTTATTTTTTTGAGGATGACAACGGTCTTGCGATTACAGTGACGTCGGCTCGCTACGTAGCCGTGCTTGAAACCTTTGTTGTGGAACAACAAAAGAGTTTTCCACCGATTCTTAACACAGCCTGGTTTCAACAAGACGGAGCAACGTCACATACTGCACGAATATCGATGGCACCTGTACGCCGATTGTTTGGACAACGTGTCATTTCACGAAATGGTGACATTAGATAGCCTCCCAGGTCGCCTGATCTCTCAGCTCGCGATTACTTTTTGTGGGGTCACCTTAAAAGAAAAATGTTCCACAGTAGACCTGTTACAACGGAAGAACTGAAAGCAAAGATCCGAGAAGCAATTGCGGAAATTCCAGATGAGATGTTACGTCAAACCATGAACAATTTAACGAAGAGACTTCGTGAGTGTTTACGTAGAAAAGGTCACCTGGAAGATGTCATCTTTAAAAAATAAACTAAAATGTATGTATCCTAAAATGGCAACATTTGTACAATTACATGAAATAAAATTCATTTTCTAAAAAAAGTTTTTCATTAACGTTATTTAATTTTTTAAATTTCCCGTTTCTTTGAATCACTCTGTATATATAATTTTTTTTTCTTTTTCAGTTATAATGTAGATTTTAATAAACATTAAAATCATGTAAACCTTATCCTCAGATATAAGGGCTTAAGTCAAGATATTTTTCGGTAAATTACGGAATAGTTGCCGTTTACTAATTGTTGAATAGCTGAACAATCGTGAGATTTGCTTCAGGAATTAAATTCATAATTGTTTTATAAATTTATAATTTTATTATAAATGGGAGTTAAATAACTCTTCTGCCTTTCGTTGTAATTTATAAAATAAAATCAGTTAAGGTTTTCAATTAATCAGTTCCTAAATTTTTTTGATGTACATGAGGTTTCATTAAAATCGGTGTATATTCATAATACATGTTTTTTTTTAAGGATCAAGAAAAAAAGGATAGAATTACAGCCTTTCTTGTAACCTCTAACGATTTTATTTAAATATGTATATATTTAGTAAATTCACCTCTGCATAAATCGATAAGAATTAATTGAAATTTATTGATAATGAATTCTTTAATTCGTAACTTATTAAACTTAATTTATATTTTTTTTTCTGTAAATGTAAATTTTTTAAAAATATTTCTGTTTCTTTCCTTTTTTAAGTATATAGTAAGTTTATAAGTGGGTGGAATTTTAAGTGTTTTTTTTTCAGTGTATTTTAACTAATAAAACAAAGTGTGTGAACCACAATGTTAAGAATATTGTGCAACTCCTGTTGTAAGGATTCTTTATACTATATAACAGCTTTATGTTTTCTTTTCATTTTATGTTAAATGTTCATAAAATTAGAAATATTTTGTCTAAATATCTTCTCAGAGAATTTCGTTATTTTTTTTTTTTTAGTTATTAGTTAATTTTTAAGAAATTTTGTAATGGTTGGATCAAAATTTTATTAATGTAATTATGTATTTTATTTTTATATTACGCAGCTTTAAAACAAGTCGTGAAAACAATTTTGTATAGAAAGGAGTCTTGTCAAATGTCATACCCCATTTATGAGAATATCTGTAATTGAAACACCTAGTGATCACTGGTTTTTTGGCTGTAGAATTTTTATATCGATGTAATAATGAAAAGATTTACTTATTTTATTTACTTATTTAAGTAATTTTGTTTGTTTTCTTTAAACTTTTACGTTCCAGTCTAGGTAGCGCTATAGCTCTACAAGGGAAAAAAGTATTATAATCGGTTCATTTTGGACATATGCGGTTTTGACCGGATCTTGACACTTTGACACCTAAGGAACTCAAAAAACCGGATGGAAATTTTCCGGATATTAATATTCGTATGTACAAGTGTTTGGTGTTGGCCTCTAAATCACCTTATATTTCCAGTACTATTGGACCGATTTTAACCAAACATGGTCAGATTACTTCTATATATCGGACATTGATCTTATTAAATTTTCAACTTAAAAAGTTGAAGGGGGTGAAACTGTAGAGCAAGGTCACCCTCAGTATTTCCAGATTTTGCCAAATTAAGGTCATATTTTTATTAGGCACATTTGTTAACAATTAAAAACTAACAATAGTTTCAAAAAAACTTTTTTTCCAAAATCGCACCCCCACACCAAAAAATACTGTAAACTTTGAAGATTTTGTTGTGATCGCTATGATAGTTGTGTTTCATTGTGCTTTCTCCTATTGCCGTCTGATTGCGCATATAAATTAATCTTTACTAAATTGGGAGTCCCAAATCCCACCTAGTGGCCGGACCCGACCACCAAGTGGTCGAAGCTATAAGCCATGCTTTTCTTAAAATTTGTCTTCTATCCCTTTATTATTGTAATCAAGACTGCTTTAAAAAAATTATAAAATTGAACTTTGACTCCCACTTTGGGGTTCGCGCAAAAAGTAAAAAATATGGTCGTGTAAGATATCAATTTCTACATTTTGAAGGGCGCTGAAAAAGATTTTAATATTTAAAGTTGTTGAAATAAAGCTTTTTTTTAATACCAAATATGAAATTTGCGCTTTTTACCTCAAACTAATATTATTAACTTTTAATTATATTTTATTTATAAATAACCGCGTGACGGGAAAGACCTATAACTCTCTTGTCAGCTTTTTTAAATGAAGAACAAGTTTTCTTTTTTGTAACAGGTTCGAGTAAAGTAAATATAAAATAATGTCGATTTCAAATTCTATTATTATTCCAGAGTTAATCCTTTATGATTTTATTTCTATAAAAAATTACTTTTTAAATGTATTTAGGTAAAATTTTCATTAAAAATTGAAGAATTTTTGTGGGGTAAGAGAATCTGTACCTCTTGAACCCGCTGGTCGGTCAGATTCTTCCAATTATTTAATAGTATCAATATTTAGTATGTATGTGTAAGTACAAATTTTCGCAAAAAGACGAATCCGTTCTGGAGAGAGAATAAAAAATTTCCTTTCTCACTCTCGCTCTCGCTCTCTCTCTCTCTCTCTCTCTCTCTCTCTCTCTCTCAACACACACAGAAAACGCTTACACAGACTTTTTGTGCAATTTGGTCGTTTTATTGTCTCCTGATTTTAAAAACATAATTAAATTTGGGATCAAGTAACTGACGATCACTACGCTTTCATTGTATTATATTACTTTAATAACCGAAAAAATAAAAATTATCATATATAAAATGAATCTGAAGAGTTTATAATTTTTATCTTTTAACTGGATTTTTTAGAAGATGTATATTTGAAAACCGAATAGTCATTTACTAATTTTGAATGCTTTTTCTGTTTTTACAAAAAATTAATTAGTGTTGTTTTTATTTACTTAGTAGATTTTTGCAGTTTTAAAAAATCATTAAGCAATTTAGTCACTCTTAATTTGGTACAGACTTCAAAAAGTTGGAATCTTTATAACAGAAAAAGTATTAATTACTTTTTACTTCCTTGTACGAAGTAAAGGGGGAAGCATTGTGAATAATTTCGGTTTTCAGATTTCAACGGAAATATCCATTTTGACTAGTTTTGGCGTGACGTATTTATCTCGTATAACTAAAAAACGATTAGCTGTAGGATGTTGAAATTTTGGATTTAGGACTGTTGTAACATCTAGTTGTGCACCTCCCTTTTTGAATGTGATCGACTGGACCAAATGTGTACAAAAAAGTCCAAAATAAAAAAATAAAAATAGATTTTGGAGCCAAATAAAATTTTAATTAATGAAATATTTGGATCTTACAAGGTTCGAATCCGACTTCATATAGGTATATTTTTTTACCTTTCTTTTTTTTAAATTTTAAATATATTGATTTATTAAGCTCTGATTGTAAAAAAAATTTACAGTGAATAACAATTCAATAAATCACTATAAAAAAAAAAATAAAATATGAAAAAAATCAGAAGTTATTAGTGAAATAAAATTTTATGTACTTTTCATTTTAATTCAACATTTTTTACAAAGGTTAGTAGTAATTATTAATAAATCAATATATTTAAATTAAAAAAAATATACGTAATATTTGAAGTTTGATTTGAACCGATGTTTCCATGGTTACGGATCTGTCACGTTCTCAATTACACCACATAACCACTTGAGCGACGTGAAACAAAATTAATATATAAAGTAATATAAAATTGTGATACGGACACCACAAAAAAATGTGATGCAATGGTAGTATTCACCTCAATGCAATTGTATAACTGTCCACATTATTAAAGAAATGGAGGATCGAATCTAACTTTCAAATGAAATAAGTTTAAATGAAGTGCAGCAAAATATGTGTATATGTAATTTAATAGGCGTACAAGGAAGTCATGCGGTGACTTCCTTGTATGCCACATCAATTTTTTTGTTCGTATTATGGATTCGGTCTTATATTTAAATTTATATGTACGAGTATATACGATTTTTTTATTTTCTTAGTTTTATTTTTATTTAAAATTATTGGTAACCAACAAAAAAGCTATCCGTATGAAGTAAAGGTAATTCAAAAAGATTGAAAAAGGGAAGAAATTTTCTCTTAATGAAGTAATGAAATGCCAGCATTAAACCTAAACATATGTAGTACCACCGAGTGTGCATTAGGTATCTCAAATGCAGTAATTTTCATTTGGAAAGCATTTATGTAAATTTTTTAACCTTCTTGACGTTTCGTGTGAAAATACGTTTAATATGAAGCACGGTATGATTGCGTCTATCTAATACTATGTACTCGATTGTGATACTAGATCGTGTATAGCGGTGTTCTTTGGTGGTTGGGTTACAATTTACCACACATCTTAGGAATGGTCGACTTGAGACTAGAAAACTGCACTTCATTTACATTCATACATATCATTCTCATTCATCGAGGAACCACCTTACGGTGGTAAACAGAAAAAGAAGAAAATAGTTTGTATTGACGTTATCTAAAAAAGAATGTAAAATGAAAACAACTTCAAATGATTAAATATAATTTCACTGCATGTCATTTTAATTAAAAAAATTTTTTTATTGCTTCCGCTTAAGTTAACTACAAGAAATTTTAAACTACGGCAACATCCCCTACCTCTACTAAATAATTTTTTTAAATTGGTAGAATAATCAAAAGTGGTACATTCTGTAAAAAGTAAGGCTGGAATATTTATAATTTTTTATTTATTTTCTTTTTTCATAAATTATTTATTTTTTCAAAATAAATATTTTTGATTTTTCTTAATAATCATGACATTTAGAAGTGTACTCCATGTAATTCCAATTACCGACAATATACTAACCATTAATTTGATGCTTAGTCAAAAAGGTTAAAGAAGCATTGAAAATATGAAACTTACTTTTTTATAACTTTACTGACTTTTTTATAAGAATTTTACTCTTTTATAAACGTGTTTTATTTTAAAATTTTCCATTTTTTTAAACTATTTTAAAAATTAATTGATAAGGATACAAAATTATTACCCACATGCAAAAAGCCTTTTGAAAAAACCACAAAGTCAAGAATTTTATTATTATGTTGTATACATACTCGTATATATATTTATATTTGTTTTTTTATGATTTTTCTTTTTTAATGGTGTTATTTATAGTCGCATCAACAATTAAACTCATTAGCGATTGCTTATCAGTGTAATGTAACTGTACCGGTAAATTTGTAGCCTTGAACAAACTCAGGCAGACCATTCCTGAGACTTGTGGTTAATTGAAACCCAACCACCAAAGAACACCGGTATCAACGTTCTAGTATTCAAATCCAAATAGGAGTAACCTTTATTAGGATTTCAACCTGAGAATTTCGTCTTCGAAATCAGCTGATTTACGACGAGGAGTTTATTACTAGGGTCTTTTTAGTTTTTCCGTTAATTTTCTTCAATTTTTGTACGGAAATACTTTATAAATATCAGATTGACGTTAAATTTTTTTTTTGTAATGATGACAATAGAAGAAAAGAAAATAATATATTCAAATAATCTTTATTTATTAATTTTTTAAGAAATAATTGTATTTATCTGAAAAATTTCAGAGGAACTTAAATTAAAATTCAAAGGTATTTAACTCTAAATCCTTACTTTTACCCTTCAAAAGTCTTACTCCTCAAAATGAAGAGTAAGGTTTTTGAACATGCTTAAAAAAATACATAAATTTCGCATTCAAGTAGCAAGAGAATAAATCCATTAAAATAGTGCTTTTATTGGAACCTAGAATGATATGTATGGTGGTTATGAATTATTATGCTATTTTACGCGTAATATTTTATTATTAAATTTGAAAAAATATATAATAAAATTAATTTTTACGTAATAAAAATCGGTTTTTTCTTTTTTTTGTCTTTTCCATCTGTTCGTAAAGAGATATATTATGGATAATATCACTTTAATATCTTTTCTTTTTTATTAATAGAGGATTTAGTATCTTACTTCTGTAATTTATTTTTAGGTCATCTCTTTCTTTTTTAATTAACAAATTCTTTTTTTTGTGAGTAAAGAGTTTAGTTTATTTATACAATAAAATACGCACGCAATATTTCGTGATAAATTTACATTTTTTCATTATTATTATTTTTTTTTTAATGTAATCTGTAAAGTTGTATAGATTAAAAGAATATGTTGTTATTCTACAATTATTTGTTACTAACAAATAATTTTTTCTTTTCTTTAATAAATAAAGATTATTTAGTAAAGTTACATTAAAAAATAAGTTTTTTTTAAACAACGGTTTTTTTAAAAATTTATTAGAATTTTGCTAAAAATTATTAAAAGGAAGCGGTTTTTTATCACTCCAGTTATAGTAATCAAAATGAAAATGGTTAGAAAAAATTGTTATATGTTTATATAAAATAATTCATAATAAAAGATTCACAAACTGAATTGTACCTTTTGTGATGAAGCAAAACATAATAATATACTTTTTGTTATCAGATAGCATGAGTCTTATAATGCATTGATGTCGAGGACGGTGATGAGTAGGAAATATATGTTCGACGAGAGGAAGGGGTGCCGGAGGCATCTGGTTTGCCAGGAATTCATACACCTGAGCACAAAATACAATCTCCCTGTAGTTTATTTACCATAAACATTTCCCAGGCACACCACTTATACTTTTTACTTAACTTATTCGCTCTTCCATTTACTTGTTCTTCTGTTTGTTACCTCTTATACTATAGTATAGTTACTAGTATTACTTGTTTATTTAACTCCTCCCACTTCCCGGATCTGAGAACGCTGACTGCGTTTAAAATTATATTACTATACATACAGTGTTTTAAAAACAACATAAGTCAATGTACTCGTGGAAAATTTTGACGTGACTTAGTGTACGTATCATAATTGACTTATGATAACTTAATACTTTTTTTTCTATTAAAAATAACGTTATTCAATCTTATTTCACAAGAAAAATATACAAGGGCACACACACACACACACACACACACACACACACACACACAGACGCAGAATTTATTTACTCGTATGTTGAAGTTAAATTATTCGAATTTATCTTCATTGATTTTCAGATTTTATGTCATATAACAGTTATCGTTATTATTTTGAGATTGAGCAAGAGGCCTAGCGTTAACCAATAAGCACTAAAACCAATAAGCTTGATGAACCCTACTACCCTTACTGCGGCGACCCGTATACCCCAGAACACGTGTTGTTATGGTGCCCTCAGTGGGATCATTACCGCCTAGTTTGCTCGGCGATTACCGGGCAAGGTTCAGCGTGGAGAACATCATCGCCATTCTTGTTGCGGAGCCCCAAGAGTTTTGATACCATTGTAGGGTTGGTGGCGAGGGGTCTTCAGGAGAAGGATCGGGCGGGCTCGGGATGAGGAAGAGTCCTTTGTGGAGCTGCCGTTCGCACGTGCTTGCAAGAGTGGGCGGTAGCGATGAGGCACAGGAATTCTCGCACCCCCGAGCGAAAAAGACCGAGCTCGGCGGTGATACCCCACTCGGAGTGTCCTCGTTAGAGGCATTGGCATAAAGACCGAGTTCCGGCTCCCGGAGTGAGGACCCAGGGACGGCATACCCGGGCCTGGTGGATCCTTCTCTGGGGGTTTAAGGCCGGCGCAAAGTGAGATCCGACCGGTGGGCCGCGATGTGGAGGCACGTTAGAGTAAAGGACACTCCCCTGGGCTGTGTAATACTTAACTGCAGGCTCCGGCCCGGGGGAGAAGGAAAAAAAGCATTAGGCTTAAACCCACCGGGTTGGTCTAGTGGTGAACGCGTCTTTGCAAATCAGCTGATTCGAAGTCGAGAGTTCCATCTTTCAAATCCTAGTAAAGGCAGTTACTTTTATACGGATTTGAATACTAGATCTTGAATAACGGTGTTCTTTGGTAGTTGGGTTTCAATTAACCACCCATCTCAGAAATGGTCGACCTGAGGCTGTACAAGACTACACTTCATTTACACTCATACATATCATCTTCATTTATCCTCTGAAGTAATACCTGACGGTGATTCCCGGAGGCTAAACAGGAAAAAACCATTAGGCTTATTGTGTTCACCTCTGCTATGTCACAAAATAGCAAACGACATCAGCATTTTTTGGTGGTAGGGGTGCAATTTTGCAGAAAATGTTTTTTGCAAATATTGTTATTTTTTTAATTGTTAACAAATGAGTCTAAGAAAAATATAGGCGATATGTCGAGAGACTGAGGGTATCTTGCTCGACAGCTTCAACCCCTTCACCTTCCAAGTTTGGTCAAAATCAGTCCATTAGTTCTGAATATATAAGGTGATTTAGCGCTTAACATCAAACACACACATACGAACATTAACATCCGGAAAATTTCCAACTGGTGTTTTGTTTTTTTGGCTTTCTTAGGTGTCAAATAAGATTGATGTAAACCGCGTATGCCCAAATTGAGCTGATTACTGTACTTTACCTTCTAGAGATGTAGCTTTGCTATAGCGCTACCTGGACGGAAAAGTAAAAAATAAAATTTTTGGGCGGTGAGAGAGGATGATATAGCCTCATAGAAATCTTGCAGTACTATCAAACAATTCTATTAAAAGGAAAGATCAAAAGCAAAGGAAGGATCATATTAAAAGGAAAGTGGGCATTCAACTCGATTCCAATCTCACGAGATATCTAGTTATTTTTACCCAAATGGGAGCAGTATATTATCGATTTATAATTTTGTGTTGATCAATTTAAATATATGCTGTAGTAAAATTGCTTTTCCTTTCGAAAAATAAAGTTACGTGAAAACGGGTTTAGAATCTCTAAAGAAACAATCTCTCTTCTTCGGAATTTAATGACATTTGGAACTGTCTAACTGATTTGTAAACTGTTCAATCAGAAGTTCAGAGAAGGTAAAAAGAGAGAAATACATATAATTTATATTCAAAATATTCATGCATTTCAATTTTTTTTTTTAATATTTGCATCAAAAATAATTATTTAGTGATTCTGGAACGAAAGATCATAAGAACAGTTTTTTAGACAAGATTGGAGTCTCCCGGACGTAATTTAAAAAAAAATTTCGTATAAAAATTGTTTAAAATATTTTTCTTTAATTTTAACTCTGTAATTTTATTTGCAATGATCCATTCTGAAAATAAACCAAAAAATTGTGTTTTGTTCTGACATTTAGTTTAATGTACTAATTCAATATTTAAGAATGTAACCGCATATTATGAATAAGCTAAAAATCATATCTCTTGCTTATTTGTATTACTTGTCAATAGTATTCTGTTCTAGGAAAGCAATCAGTATATTTTTGAATTAATTAATTAATGAAAAAAATTTTAATTTTCCGAAGATTAATACAATAATAATGACGGGTTTTTACGGCTATACTATCGTATAGCCGTAAATTGTTGAATGATTGACACCTGAATAAAATTTAATAAAAAATGAACATAATGCGCAAATTATATTTATATATATATATTTATTTATTATAAAATTGGAAAACAAAATGTTAAAATAAATGAGTTGGAAATACATCAGAAGGCTTTAGGGGCACGTAAACCCATCCCATAAACTAGAAAGTATGTACTTACTCCCTGAATACTCGATGAAGTGCGACCTGCCGGCCACTTCGCTAAGTGCTATTTGTAGTAATGGATAAAGGGTCGAACTGGAAACTAAAAATACTTCACCAGCCCTAATTATGTCACCCTTCGTAAAAGAAAACCAAAAAAGGGCTTTTTGGATTTTCCCCTTTTTAATATCATTTAAAATTATTATAAATTCCGATAAACATTTGGTTTATTTATTTATTTTAATAATTAAAAATGGAATATAATTTTTTATCCATAATTAATAGGATTATTAATCCTTCCTCCCCGATAATCTTACATTATAATATGTTTTTCATTCAAAAAATAATGGATAAAAAAATAATTTATAAACATGTAAAGGACTTGAAGGACTTCATATTTTATTTTTATCAGACGTAAGTATGTTGCATGCCAAGCCAGAATAACTTTTCATTAATTAAATTTACGAAGATTGTAAACCCTTCTGTACTAATTTTAACTTTTTTAGCATTATTAAAATGATTTTCTTCCTTAAAAACGTGAAAGTGAAACAAAAGTTACTACAGACAGGCTGACTTAATTTTTTTTATTTTAATTTAATATTTTTTACGTTCGTATGAATATTTAGACGAATGTGATTAAAGATTTCTGTAGAAAAAACTGGAAGGTTAAATTAGTCGACACGTCAGATATAATATTAAAGTACAACCAACTGTTATTACAGTTACAGGCCGCAATTAAAACAACAGCGAACGAGACGTTAACGTCATTGACCGAAACACCACATCTTGATTCCGGAAGATTTATGTATATACTGAAATATGTTGGCCTGTATTTTGATTAATATTTCAGGATTGGCTCAACATAAATTTTTAAAAAATTACCCAAAAAATTTTTATATTTGCGGCATTGGTGGTATTAAATTTTAGGCAAAATTAAAAAAGTGGAGGGTTTTTTCGCCTTTTTTAATTTTTTACTTTTTGTTTAGTGGTCGTAGAAAATTGAGCCTTAGTATAAAAAAAATATTTAATAGTTAATTTAAAATTACAAGGTTTACAAGAAATTACAAGGAAGTCAATCGGATTTAGGAGTGAATATATTCAATCAACAGTATTTTAAACAGTTTTTGATTCATACCTAGAAAACCCTATCCAAAAAACAATCTGTTCTATATCCGAAAAATTAAAATTTGGCACAAATGTTTGTACACGTATATTTTAGCTTTGGCTTGATTTTTTATTCCACTGGACAAAAAAAGCATTACGGTAATATACATACAAATATATATGTGTGCGCGCGCCCGCCCACACACACATACTCAGAGTGTCCCACCAAGAAACTAAGAAACTTTCAGGACGTGTTCTACTGGTGAAAATAATGAAAAAAGTTTATATAAACATCCGTCTGCAAACGCTTTGTTTTCGAGTTAGCTAGCGAAAGATTTGGCTCAGATTTCAGCTCTTCTAATTAAAAGAAGGTCTACTATAATTTTTGGGACCCAAATTAAGAAGTAAAAATGGTGGTTTATTTTGTAATTTGAGCTGGGAAATAGGGTAAAACAGGCCTCAGAACTGTGCACTTCAATGGTTTTAAAGATAACTGACGTAAAACACAAAATTCGGTCGAAAAACAATTTTTTTTAGGTTTGTAGTACAATAGCTTTATAATATGATTAATAAATGAGAAAGATTTAGTAACGAAAAATTTGTAGAGAATTTAATTTTGAGAAAATAAATGTAAATACAGCCAATAAAAAGTACATAAAAACTTTTAAAAATCACTTTTTTATTGAAGTAAAACAGAAAATCGTATTATTCTGTACTTAATAAACATGATGCAAAACATATTGCAAAACAAAAACATGAAATTGATGAAATGATAAATGGTCACAGAATAACAAACATCTCTTTTTTCATTATTTTCACCAGTAGAACATGTCCTGAAAGTTTCTTCTTGGAGAACTCTGTGTATATTTTGGTCTCGTTGAATAAAATTGCACCAAATTGAGCCATCTTATTGTAGTAAATAAATTATACCAATAAATAAACTTTTAAGCTCCAAAAAAACAAAGGATCTGATGGTATCTGTACTTAAAATATCATTTTTTAACTTTTTTTAAATGTATTTATTTCTGATACTTTATTTTTCAATTTTTGGGTGTGATTAAAAATGTTATGAAATAGCCCTCTAGCAACGAGGAGAGAATTTTTACTTTTTTTTTGTTTTTAGGAATTATACTCAAAATTCAGTTTCATTTAGTCAACTGAATGTCTTACTAAGAATTTTAATTTTTTTTATCAGTTATTATAATTGAAAAAATAATACTACGTCATTCGTTCAAGGGAATCAATTTTTTTATTTGTAGTAAAAGATTGATTTTTTCGCAGTTGTACTTTAAATATTGCATTAATTAAGTCATTAATATTTGCTATTTATGCCCGTAGCATATTTGAAATAAAAATCTGTCAAGGATAAAGCCGGGCAAATTATCTAATCTTTTTCTGGCGTCTTTTTTTTTGTTAATTTTACTTATTAAACTAACATTTTTCTTAATATTTCTTTTAAAAATTCTTAATTTTAGAATTAATCACAACATAAGAAATATTTATTCACCTTCGGTTGGAAGATCAAAATATGGATTTAGTTAAATATGTTATATCCCTGCTATTTATTCATCAGAGAAAAAAATTTGAAAAAACTTTATTTTTTTATTTATGCTCTTATAAATTTCTTCTGTAAAATCAGTAATTCTTGAGAATTTGCAAAAAAATACTTCATTTTATTTTATTTTCCCCTTCGTACTACTGCATAGACCACTACCCATTCGTTGAAACTTTCCAGAAATTATCATCCTCCGTGTCGCGAGTGGTGGCGTTTCGGCCTTTCATCTGGAGGTACCTGGTTCGAATCCCGGTCAGGCATAGAATTTTCACGCACGCTACAAATCATTCATCTCATTCTCTGAAGCAATACCTAACGGTGGTCCCAGAGGTTAAACAAAAAGGATTATCATAAAACTGAATAAAAATAAACCAACACATAAAAATTCAATTAATAGCTCGTAATTATTATTTTTTATTTTTTGGTTTAATTTTTATATAATATTAACATTTACTTGCAATGGTTATATAACGTTTTCAGTAAATTATCACTAATGTAATGAATGACAAGTAAGAGCAACAATATACTGTTAGGAAGGCAATCTGATGATACATTTATTTATAGCTAAATTACATCCCAGAAGATACACCGTAGTGAATGATGGGTTTAAACAACCACAGATATATACAGAGGGAGAGATCTATATAATGGATATTATTTTGAATCAAAAAAACAAATGAAAATAAATATTCAGATGCAGCTTTTCTAGCTGTCTCATCTCGGAAGTGATGAACAGAACTGATTTGAATCGATCTGTTTCAGTCGCTGTTGAGCTTCTAATCTAAATGATTAATTGCTATGAAGAGCGGTAGATGAATATTGACATTGACGTGTCATACTGATCCAATTATTAGTTACTCTCTGTTAAAAGAGTCAAAGAACCGAGGCAATATGTTTAGGATGGGTATACTTAGAAAATTTTAAGATTTTTCTTTACATAAAAAGAAATTAAATAAGGGTTTTTATAGTTTTTTTTGTTTTTTTTTTTTTTGCTCAGTCATGTATTGTAATTTTTTCAATTTTATTCAAATTTTTTTCGATTAGTTCTTTTTATTATTTTCTTCATAATTAAATTTGGATAAAAATAAAAGTGGGGGATTATTTTTATAATTTCTAATTAAAATTTTGTTATACTATTTTTTAATCAATTTTTATTTAATTCTATTCCAGTAAATAAAAATAGATAAAAGGTAAAATATTATACATCTACAACATGACGCAACCACCGTCCGAACTTTGAATAGTCAGTTATTTCGCTCTCTTTAAAAAATATTACATTTTTTTTTATAATTACCTTAATCTTTATAAAATTATTATTTTCCACTTTTCTACAATTCACTTCGAGATATTTCCCGTTTTCGAGAATCGTAATCCGTGTTTTTGCAGTTCTGTCCTAGTTTTAAAAGTGGTTTTATTGTTGTTAATTTTTTATAAACCTTTACGTCTATTTCTATTGTTAAAGTTATAAAACACCTGTACTTTAACAGTGCAAACCGTCGTTAATTTTTTAACGCCTGAGTAATTTATATATCATTTGTGATTTCCGCTATGTGTCACCGGAAACTGATGTTTTTATTATTTTTGTTGTCGTTGTTTGACAGTTTTTAATGATTATTTCCTTTACCAAACCCAATTATTGCATTCATTTTCTATTTTGTAATTTTTTTTTGAAGGGCTATTAACTAGATTTATTTATTTATTTAAATAGTTTCTCTGTTATTCACTAATCCAAATACGGTATGACATAAGAGTTGATAGATTTGTTAATGTAATTATTGGATTAAATGTACGCCCATTTTGTCCTTGAGTTACATTGAGCGTTAACATTTTTACTTTCCCGTTTAGATAGCGCTATAGCAGAACTATAGCTCTAGAAAGGAAAGTATTGTAATCTGTCCAGTTTGGGAATATGCGGTTTTCATCGGATATTTACGTTTTGACACCTAACAAATCCCAAAAACCGGATGGAAATTTTCCGGATGTTAATGTTTCTATGTACGCGTACGCATGTGTTCGGTGTTGACCTCTAAATCACCTTATATCTCCAGAACTATTGGACTTATCTTGACCAGATTTGGCCAGATTACTTCTATATATGAGGTAATGATGCCATTAAATTTTCAACTTAAAAGATAAGGGGTGAGGCTGTAGAGCAATGTCACTCTTAGTATCTAGAGATTTCGCCTGATTAAGGACGTATTTTTCTTAGGCATATTCGTTAACAATTAAAAAATAAAAATATGTGCAAAAAAATTTTTAAATCGCATCCCCCACCCCCAAAAATGCTCTAAACTAATCCTATATTGTGATATCACAGGTAGAATTAAATAAATTAATAATATTTAAAGTGTAAAAAAGTAACTTGGTCCGGCTGGGTTTCAATACTCGATCGCCCGGTTGAGTCGGTACTTGATGCGCTAAGCCTCGCGGCTATACCAACTATATCGGCTATACGTACAAGCAAAATTTGTTCTATGTAGGTACTAAAATCGTTACAAAAGAGTGGAAGTGAGTGTAAGAATAAAGATTCAAAGATAAAGAATTGACATATTAGGTTTTACAGATATAGATGTAATTCCAGAAAGCGAAGAGGACTTGCAACGAATTTTAATTGTTATGGATAGGGTACTAAAAGAACAATTTCACTTGTATTAGCTGTCATAAAATCAAAATACTGGTATGCAGTAAGAACAGGACGAATAGAACGACAACAAAGCTGAGAAATAAGACTATTCAGGAGTGGAAGAGTTTAAATATTTCGGAAGTAATGTAACACGCGATGATAAAAGCAGCAAAAAAATAGTGAGTGAAATACTCACTTTGTTAAAGGCAAAGAACGCCTTTAACAAAAAGTAAAACTTTTTTACAGCAAATAATATAACCCTTGAGTTGAGAAAACATGAAACTGAGAACATTTGTGTGGAGTATTGCATTGTATGGGAGTGAGTCATGGATAATTGTAGGAGAGGAAAAGAGGAGACTTTTTGCTTTTGAAGTATGTTTTACAGAAGGACGATAAAGATAAGTTGGATGGAAAAAGTGTCAAAAGAGGAGGTATATAAGAGAGTTGACGAAGAGAGAAGCTTTTTGAAACAATTAAAAAGAAGAGCCCAGCTAATAGGACACATTCTTAGGGACCAGGGTCTAATCATGAAGTTGATAGAAGGATAGGTGGAAAGAAGGGAGAAACTGCAGGGGAATATAATTACGATTAAAATTATAAAACTACCATAATTGAATTATATATGTAAAATCGATCGTCATTTTATTATTCGTTAAAAGTTAAAGTCTAAGTCTATGACAAACTATTACAATTCGGGCGTAATCATTTAGGCTTAAACTTAACTTTTGAGGAATAAGTAAATAATCATTTGTTATATATATATATATATATATATATATATATATATATATATGTATGTATATATAATTCAGTTATGGTAGTTTTATAATTTTAATCATTATTATATTCCTCTTGAAGACGGCAGAATAGTCGAAAGCGCTCGAGGAAACTAAATTGGAATTTGTTAAACTGTTTTTAAAATTATATATAATAGTTATTACACCAAACAGTGCTGTGTTCGAAAAACTATATTTATCATTATTATTATTTTTATCTTTTTTCTTATTTATTTATTTGATTTTTTTTTGTATTGTGAATCAACTGATTATTTAACAATCCCAATGGTCAAATAATTTTAAATTAAAAAAAAAAAACAAACAATAATTTACGTGTGTAACTTTGTTTTTCTGTTAATTTCAATGATCCTTTAAATATAGGTCTTTATTTGGAATTGTAGAAAAAAGTTGAAAATTTTTAGAAGATGAATTAAAAAATTATGAAATTTTTAATACTGATTAAAAAATTGAAGAAAAAATTAAATCTTTGGTGAATCTGAATTTAAAAAAAAAACATGGTTTATTAAGGCACACAAGTTTAATTGATTTAATAATTAAATTATTTTATTTTGGGTAAAAACTGTATTTCAAAACAAATAATTAAATACCAATGATTTAAAAGGATTAAAATGGAAAGATTAACACGGAACAGGAAAGAGTAGGGAAGTATATGAAATCAGACAAAAGATTGATGAATAAAAGAAATTTTAAAAAATATTTATCTTTTGATGAAGTATAAGGAATAATATTTTCCAACTACATTCTATCGAAAGGAAAATGATAAGATCATATGTTTAAAATACACGTAGTTTGATGGCTAATGAAATTTAATTTTAACGGACATGTGAATTTATCGATTTTATGCTAATATTTATTCGGGTAAGAGATATTTGTCGGTTAAAGTGGTTAGATGATTATGATTGGTCGTGGCGGCATAGTGTGATGAAGGCCAACCTTTTTATTTAACCTTATATTCACTTTTTACTCGGATCCGATTTGTTAACACTTTATTCCTTGAGCGTTAAAAAAAGTCTTTCTTTCTTTCCACCTAACTATAAGGTGTAATCTATTTGACCTATTTACTTTATTCAGGCTATTTATTTCAGAATCATTTATTTATTCTGTTGATTTGTTTAAATTAAATAATTTAAATCTTCATTTTGTTCAAATAAAAAATATTTTTTACATTTGAATAATAGTTTAATAAATTATTTCTCGTGCTCACGTGATTATTAGTATAATTATTACACGTATTTATTTTTTTATTTTTAAAAGATGTATATTTTCGATAACCCACGCAATTAATTATTATTTTTTTTTTAATCGTTTGTCATTTTAATGAAGTATATTAAATGTTTTTCCTAGGGCTATTTTATGATTAAAGGTAAGCTTGAGACTCGTGCAGTTCGTGTGCCTTTTAGTGATTGGTTGTATACAATGAGATACAGGATTAATAATAATGATAGCTTAAAGCTATTACAATTACGTGTTATACTCTTAGCTAACATACAAAGATTATTTAATCCTATCCGTTGAATATTAAAAGCTAATTTAAATTCTGTAATAAAACTGGTTACTTAATCGGTGCGTCTATCAATCTTTTATTTTATTTTATATATATTATATATATATATATATATATATATATATATGAAAGATCTTTTCTAGCGAATTTCCGGCGTGCTAGAAAATCTATTGTTCTTCTTTATACTTCCTTTGTTTTTAATTTTATATTTTTCGTAACAGTATCCTATTTATTAAAAGTAATGAAAAATATATTGACTAATATCTATTGTTTTGTTTTCGTCAATATACGTATAACTGTTTTTCGTTGTTATATCACCAAAACCGTTTTAATAGATAATACGAGGTGCGACAGTAAAGTAATGAGACTGATTTTTCATTGCAAGATGTGCAACCCTGCAGCTTGCGTAGGCACACCATCTTTGACCTTGGTCTATGAGGTACTTCTAGTCCAAGCGGCACATTGATGCAACTGGTCAGTCTGGAGTTGTGCTGTAATAAGTGAACACGTGTTTGTGTCTCTCGTCACAGAAATGAAACCGCAAAATATTGCGCAACGGTATGCCATTTTTTTTTGCGTTAAATCGGGTGAAAACGCGACGACAACTTATGGTAAGCTTCAGAAGGCTTTTGGAGAGGAGATTATGTCAAGAGCTCAAGTTTTTCGGTGGCATAAAATTTTTAGTGAATGTTGAAGATGAAGACCACAGTGGACGACCATCAACCTCACGGACAGATGTCAACTTGACCAGGGTGCGTGAAATCGTACGATCTGATCAAAGATTATCCGTGAAAATGATTGCAGAAGAACTCAACATCAATCGAGAAACGGTTCTTCTAAAATTAACTGAAGATCTTGGTATGTATGAGAAAGATTTGTGCAAAAATGGTCCCCAAAAATCTCACACAACAGCGAGAAACACGGAAAAATGTGGCAGCCGATCTGTTAGAGCAAACGGAAATCAATCCAGATTTGTTGAGCCGTGTTATCACTGTTGATGAAGGTTGGTTTATTCAATACGATCCAGAGACAAAACGCCAAAGTTCGCAATGGTGCTCAAAGGGATCACCCAGACCAAAAAAAGCTCGCATGTCAAAGTCAAAAGTGAAATGCATGCTTATGTGCTTCTTCGATTCCAAGGGAATTGTAAATAAAGAATGGGTGCCTCCTGGACAAACAGTTAACCGATATTTCTACAAAGAAATTTTAGAAAGACTTCGTAAACGAATTCTTCGTGTCCGTGCCAACATTGCTGATAATTGGATTCTGCATCACGATAATTCGCCATCCCATACTGCTCTGTCAGTACAGCAATTTTTAACCTCAAAACAAATTTCAGTACTACCACAGCCACCTTATTCACCAGATATCGCTCCGTGCGACTTTTTTCTATTTCCAAGAGTCAAAATGGCGGTCAAGGGACAGCATTTTCAAACAACACAAGATGTCCAAAAAGCTGTGACGAGGGTCTTGGAGGATATTACAGAAGATGAGTTCCAGAAATGTTACCATCAATGGCAGAAGCGCTGGAATAAGTGTGTGCAATCAGAGTGGAACTGCTTTGAAGGAGACAACACTAAACATGACTAAAACGGTAAGCAACATTTTTTTTCACATCAGTCTCATTACTTTATTGTCGCACCTCGTAAATCCCAAGTAAACTGGAAAACAAAAAAAAAAAAACGCTTAAATACTTTTACAAAAGTTTACTTAAAATCTAAAACTATATTGTTAAATCTTGATGTTTAACAACTATCAATTGATAGTGAAGAAATATAACTAAATAAATTAATATAAATCGTATTACAAAGAAAGAGAAATGGTATCAGACAAATAGTGTAATATTCCGAACTTTATGAATATTATTTATGGTTCCAAGCAATAATGGTGTAATCATTTACCTACCAATGCTGCAAATCACATTCCTGACGGAATGTTAATCGGCCTTGGAAACGCTGGGTTTCTCAAGTTATGAATCGTAATAAATAATAAATGTGAAGTGACTTATGTATAATCGAATTTTTATTATAATGAATGCGTTTTTTAAATTATTTTTCAATATAATTAATATTTCTATTAAGATTATTTACGAGCAGCTATGATCTTATCTGCATGGAACTCTATTAGCCTGATCGAAATAACTTATTTAGAGGGGAAAAATTGTTATCTGGACCTTTATAAGTGAAAGTGGTAAAGGGGTTTATAATAAATGTAAAAAAAAAAAATGCGTTAGGGGTGTGGTGGAGGGTTGAAAAGGGTGATTATTGCGATTTCCGGCCAAAGTTGACGTCAAAAAAAAATTTGTGGTTATTTAATACACAGAAAAGTGTACTTCACCAAGTTTCGTCAAAATTAAATTATTTTTGCGGAAATTAAAAATAAAAAACGAAAAAAAGAAGATTTTTCTCTGAAATTTTGAGGTTATATTAAAAAGTTAGCTATAAAAAAGTTGTAGTTTTTTGCATTATCTACATCTTTTTTATTGGAAATTTTTTTTCAACTCCCAAATCACCCGTCCACCACTTTCGCTCACGCATTTATTTTTTTTTACGTTTATTATAAGCCCATTTACCATTTCGACTTATAAAAGTCTAGGTAACAATTTTTTTTTCTGTTAAGTGTAATTTGGAGTATATGGACAAATCCTTCTTCAACTCTATGCAGAAAATTAGATCAATACACATTTTGTCTATTCTTTTTCCTGTTTATCCACCGGTAATTACCGTTCAGATAATACTTCAGAGGATGAATGAGGATGATATGTATAAGTGTAAATGAAGTGTAGTCTTATAGTCTCAGTTCAACCGTTTCTGATTTTTGTGGTTAATTGAAACCCAACTACCAAAGAACACCGGTATCCACGATCTAGTATTCAAATCCGTGTAAAAATAACTGACTACTAAGATTTGAACGCTGGAACTTTCGACTTCCAAATCAGCTGATTTGGAAAGACGCGTTCACCACTAAACCGACCCGGTGGGTTAAAGCACATTTTATCTAGCTTTAACTTTCATTCCACCATTTTCCTACTACATGAAGTTTCTTTTATATTTCAATATGACATTTTTTGCTATATAAAACTCTTTGTCTAAACGTATTTATATTGAGCTAATGTTTTTTACAAACCATTTATATACTAGATCTCAACGAAAGGGAGATGTATTGAACAAAATATATCGCAAATTATGTTTAAATAGTATTCTTAATAGTGTTTCGTGTTTTACTGAATTCATTGTAGGATAAAAACAATATGTCTCGTATTAAAACGGGATCCCTGTAGAAATAATGGAATCGACCAAGTAACGAACATCGTTACTCGATTTATTTTCGATCGAAAACACACAGGACTTTAACCATACTTGGCCGGTCCGCCGAAAGAGATTTCAATATTATACTCTTGTTTGGAAATATACATTTATCATAAGAGTGTATTTCGATCATTACACCTCATTCGTTAAGATCTAGTGTATAAATGGTTTGCAAAAAACATTAGCTGAACATAAATATGTTTAGGCATAGAGTTGTATATAGAAAAATGTACTTATATTGAAATATAAAAGAAACTTCATGTAGTAAGAAAATGATCGACTGAAAGTTTAAGCTTGACAGAGTGTTTTGATTTGCACATAGAGTTGAAGATGGTATTGTTTATAGAATTCCATGTAGATAGAGTCATACTTGTTCTTAAATAATTTTTTTTTTTTAAAGAGAATGTTCAATAGTTTTGAAATTAATTCGGAGACAGATTGCTGTTTTGAAAAAGCGTGATTGTTTTCGTGAACAATATAAATAATAAAGAAATCGTGTAAAATACTTGACGGGATGTGTTTTATATATTTATATTCTTATGCATAACATTTTGAGGCTCAAAAATCACCAAAATACTATATCAGTTTCATTGAAATTTAGATATGCGTGTTAAAATTTGATGTAAATTGGTTGAATAGTTCCTGATTCGTTCTTGACCGATCAGGATCAGCTGGTCTCGGTCGAACCACTTCTGAAGTTTGAATATTTTTAGAGTAGTTACTGTCCTCATATTCCTCTGCACTATACAAATTATATAAATCCGATCAACCTGAGTACAGAATTAATAAATAAAATTAAATAGGATGATACCTATCTTATGCCGTAATTTATGCAAGAGCGCTTTCGCGAGATACTCGCATCATCAGTTGCTCCACATAATTTTATTTTCTTCAAATCATTCGTATCAAATTACTTATTAAAATTGAAATTAAAAATCATCCTATACTATACTTAAGATTTAAAATTGTTAGATCCTTTTCCAAATTAAAATCAAAACAGAAATAAAACTAAAAATTTTTAAATTCAAAATTTTTTTAAATTTAAATTAAAATATGCAATTTTTAATTTTAATTTAAAAAAAAATTGAATTTAAACATTTTTAGTTTTATTTCCGTTTTGATTTTAATTTGGAAAAGGATCTTTTAACAATTTTAAATCTTAAGTATAGGATGATTTTTAATTTCAGTTATAATATGTTATTTGATACGAATGATTCGAAAAAAAATTATATGGAGCAACTGATGATGCAAATACCTTGCGAAAGCGCACTTGCATGAAGTATGAAATAAGGTAGTATCATCCTATTTTATTTTACTTTATTTATTAATTCTGTACTTAGTTTGATCGGATTAATATAATATAATGTAATATATATATATATATATATACTGTTTATCCGCTCTCTGCTGCTGCTATGTGTTTAAAAATCAAAATCTTGTTTAAGATTTTACATAAAATTTTTGTAAACTGTTATTGCATGTTTTCCAGTTTATTTCAGAAGTCATTAAGATATATTTTTTATTTGTTTTTAATAAATCTAAATAATTCTATTATCAATCTAATGCATCCGTCATAAAAGTTTTCCTATTTTAATTTATTCTAATTCCTTTTTTGAATAAAATTTTCGTTTCGATATTCTTGAAAAAAAAATACAGGAAAAAATTCTTAAGAAATTTTTTTCATTTATTTTCAGTTTAATATTTAAACTCAGAAATACCCTCCAGTGATTTTTTTGGAAAAACTGTGTACGGATTATAAAAAAAAACTAAAAACTAAAAAAAAAAACAATATTTGTACACATTAAACGATTTTCACTTTTTTACGGTTGTCTTTTAGATTTTTACGTGTTTCTAAAATAATGTATTATATTAAAAATTATTTTTATTATATATTTGTGTTATTCCTTCATTATTATTATTATTTGTATAAATAATAAAATAGCATTCATTCTTTGGCCGATGAAAGTTAATTAAACTGTTATAAAATGAGTGTTTGGTACTAGGTAGTACCAGGTATTACTTTGTTCGTATTATGGTTGATTAAACAAGCAAGTGTCTTTCTGTTTGAATCATTTCTGCTGTGAACCTTAACTACTTTGTTCTATGGTTATTAATTTTTGTTTCCTTTTACTTTACAATTATTATTTATGTGTAACCATTAGTTATACTTGTTAAACAGTATCAAGAACAAAAATTAATCGATTAATTTATTTTTTTATTCATGCATATTGAAAACTTGAAATCACGTGGATTTAAATTTAAAATGAAATATTATTGTATTGTTATTTAATCTGATGTAAAAAAGTAATGTCATTTTGCTTTATAGAATAAGTGAGTGATGTAACGAAAAAATTGATTTCGCGTGCGAGTTTCGTTTGGTTTGTACATTTTAGGATCGTAAATATAAAAAGATCTATTATTATTTGGTAGATTGTCCCTTTTGTGTTTTTATCTTATCAAATTCTTAATAAAATAAAAAATGTACGTCTTAGGGGTTTCAGATATTGAAGACGTGTGTATATAAACCCAATAGACTTCAGTTTATATTGTACTATTGTGTTACAGGAAGCAATGCTATTTATTTATATCCGACTGTATTTCAACCAGAACGGTAGTATTTTTTCCATTGTATTGGCATTTGTTTGAATGTCACTGTAACTCGAACCGCTAGGCCGATTTTTATGAACAAATTATCTTATAATTTGTTTCAGTTCACTATTTGTATACATATTTTTTCATAAAATTGTCGATACGGGTGGCAATTGTTGGTTGTTCTAAGTTAAGTTGTTATACATGCAAAAGTTTGTCACTCAACTGTCATTTTATGATTTTTGAAAAACGTTTTCGATTTTAATATTAATTTTATTATTTCGAAGGACCTTTGATTTTAGTTTTTTTCAATTCGGTCGGACTTTTTTGAATCAGCATGATACAAACATTATTTCGTTTATACAATTAAATGTTTTTTATTCTGTAAGAATAACTGAACCATTTTTTACTTCCTTGTACGAAGTAAAAGAAATATTGAGATCACGAAAAATTTTGGTTTTCAGGTTTCATCGGAAGTATCCATTATGACCATCCCTGAATCCATTTTGACTAGTTTCGGCGTCACGTCTGTACGTATACGTATGTATCTCGCATAACTGAAAAACGATTAGCTGCAGGATGTTGAAATTTTGGACTTAGGACTGTTGTAACATCTAGTTGTGCTCCTTCCCTTTTGATGGCAATCGATTGGACCAAATGTGTCTAAAAAAGCCCAAGTACAAACCATTTGGATTTTCGACTTTTTCTTAACTGCAGTAGTAAGCCCTCATTGAGAGCTTTTCAACGATATATGGTACTTATTTTCAATGATTCCAGAGTTATAGCCAAATGAAATTCTAATTAATGAAATATTTTGATCTTATTAGAGGAAGGCACATCGGTTGGAATCCGACTTCATTTCCGACTTTTTTTTAAAATTTAAATATATTGATTTATTAATCATTATTAACCTCCAATTGTAAAAAAAAAAAAAAAACAATAAATAATAATTCAATAATAAATATATATATATAAATCAAAAGTTATTAGTGAAATAAAATTATATGTATTTTTCATTCTAATTCAAAAATTTTTACAGAGGTTAATAATTATTAATAAATCAATATATTTAAATTAAAAAAAAAGGTTAAAAAAGTATACGTATATGAAGTCGGATTCGAACCGATGTGTCCACGGTTACGGATCCGATACGTTCTCACTTACACCACATAATTACTTGATTTACGTAAATTAAAATTAATATATAAACTAAAATAGAATACTGATACGGACACCACAGAAAAATGTTTTACAATGTGGTGTCCACCACAGTGCAGTTGTGTAACTGTCCACATGATTAAAGAGTTAGAGAATCGTAAATAACTTTCAAATGAAATAACTTTAAATGAAGTGCAGCAAAAAATGTGTATATGCAATTTTTAATAGGCGTAGTGGTGTCGACATTAGATTTTTCACTAAAACAAACGCTAATTTAGTAATATTATACTTCCATAGGCGTGATTAGATTCCTATGAGACAGTTTAACCTGACACATAATTACGATCTCATCTAACGAGGTTGTTATTTTAAAAACCTTGTTCCTATTGTAGGTGATTCTTTAATTTTTGGAGGAAAACGCTTTTTCTACCAAAAATATTTTACTTTTTTCCACAAAAAAATTGACGAAGATTTTAGTCAGGAATGTGCTGCTTCCATCTGGATAAAACTGCCTGGATCTCCCTAACAGGTATGGACGAGACGGGAAGTCCATCGTTCGGTGTAGGTTTTAGCTTTCCTTTGAATGTTTTATTCCGTGTTGCGATTCCTTTGAGTTAAGATTTTCCTTCCTCGCTGATCATTTATTTTTCTTAATCTTCTTATTTTCGGTTTCATGGATGTTTTTTTCTTTTTCCTGTTAATCCTCCGGTAACTACCGTTTAGATAATGCTTTAGAGGATGATATGTATGAGTGTAAATGAAGTGTAGTCTTGTACAGTCTCAGTTCGACCATTCCTGAGATGTGTGGTTAATTGAAACCCTGTCACCAAAGAACAACCGTATCCACGATCTAGTATTCAAATCCCTGTAAAAATAACTGACTTTACTTGGACTTGAACGATGGAACTCTCGACTTCCAAATCGGCTGATTTGGGAAGACGCGTTCACCACTAGACCAACCATTCATGTAGGAATGTAGATCGTTTATATCTGGAGATCTTGAGCATTCTTAGGATTATTTGACGAGGAAAGGCTGACTGTGGACTAAGGTGAGACTCCTTTTCTTATAACTTAGACTAACAAGCCTAATGACATAGAAATAAACCGGGCTTATTAAACCGTCGTAAAATAAAATTAAGAAATAATTTTATTTATTTCAATAATAAGAAAATGTAGTTTTTTCTTGATCTTCGGAGACTTTCTTGCTTCCACTTAGTCCTTTCTGTACAATATAATAAACTATTCATCTATATCGTGATGAAGCATATATTTTTGGGGTTTTAATAATGAAGTGTTAACATAATTTAGTAATGATTAACTAACATCCTGTTTATTATATCAGTTATTGACATGTTTTACAATCAAGATACTATAAGTTTTTTTTTCTATTAGCATTTTTTCACGTACAGTACGTATGCAGAGAAACTTTCTACCACTATTAATCTGTTTATAAGATTCTATGTAAGGAGTCATCAAACGATCTATTCATAGAATTAATAATACTTACGTATTTTATCTTCAATAATAGTGTTTAGACTCGGTTTCGTCCGGTTGATTATAAAGACGGTTGCAATTTATTGTGTATAATAATTAATATTTCATTATTTCCGGGAATCCTCTGAGTTTTGTAGGCTTAGCATAGAGTTTTTTTCCTAATTTGAGTATTCAATATTTACGGAAAAAACCCTTCGTAAATCTAACAACATACATAGATGCTTCTGTACATTATTTATGTGTGGAAATAACTTAAGTAATCGTCTTTTCTTCTCCATAAAAATCGTGTAACTTATCTTCTACAATCTTATTTTACCTTCTGACATTATTAGCTTAACTATATTTTTATTTGTTCTGCTTTAAGTTCTTTTTTAACGATATTTTGCCTTTTTATTTATCGTCATGACACAACTTAGCGGATCCACACTTTGCATGTAACCTAACTAATAGAATTGATCTAACTAAAGGTTTATTACTAACTTGGTAATATTTACCATATACCTATATTTACCATATAGATTATTACGTATTTCTTTCGATCGATTGAGTTGGATGTTGTTTTTCAGTTACGGTAAAATTATCTTAAGAACAATGACTGTATGTGCATTATCTACTTGGTAAGCTATGATAGAGAGAATGTCAGGTTATTACTGAGAATAGAAAGCCTGGTAGTATCGACGTGCAGTAGTTTAACTAGAAGTTTCGCCATCCAATATCAACAACTATTCGCAATCGCGTTTCTTCCCTCTGTATAATAATAATAATAACTATAAAAATAATTTTTTGAAGTTGTGTATTCGAGTAGGTAACTGGAAGAAGATGAAAAATTGAAGATAAGAAAATGACATCTTAGTATAATGCTTTTATATATATATTTATTTATTTTATTTTTGCTTGATTATATCGCCACATAAGCTTGAAGCTTGTGTGCGTGGGATATGGAAATGGAATTTTGTAACGTATGAAAAATTCCATACCTGACCGGGATTCGAATCGGTTACTTCCGGATTATTTAAAAAAAAAAAATTATTAAATTTTTTTTTTAAATTATGAGTTAAAATAAATGAAATAAAAGTAATAAAATAAAACAGATAAAAAATTTTAAATATAAAAAATTGTTTAAATTATAAAGATTATCAATTAAGTTAAAATTAAAATATAAAAACAATTAAAACAAAGATAAAAATTAAATAATTAAAAATTTTAAAATAAAACTAAACTTTTGATTGGAGTAAATTCAGTTAAATGGCTGGCACGTGATTTTGCTTTGCTGAAGTTTTATTTTAAATGTTTTAATTTTTATCTTTGTTTTTAATTATTTTTTTACATTTTAATTTTAACGTACTTGATTTTAATCGATTAATCTTTATAATTTTAAACAGTTTTTTTATATTTTATGTTTTTTTATCTCTTGTTTTGTTGATTTAAAAAAAAATTAATTGAAATAAAAGTTTGTTATATAAGATTTTAAAGTATGATTAGTTAAATTTTATTTAGAGGTTTTTAATAGAATTAAATTGGTTTAAAAATATTTTTAACATAAAATTATAAGTGAATAAGTGGTATGTTATCATGGTTTGCAAGTTTATGATGTTGTTTGTAATATATATATATACATATAAATGTATGAAGCTGATGATGCGAATCAAGTTTGCGAAAGCGCTTTTGTTTGTTGTTATAATGAAATAAGGTAACTCATCCTATTTCAATTATTCTGCACTTAAGAGTTGATCTATTAATTTGTAGTGGTAAAGAGGAGTATGATTATTAAAAGAATTGCTTTTAAAAAGAAACTTAGAAGTGAGAAGTTACTATTGCCGATCAGTTATTCTATTACGCTGCAGAATCCTATTTTAATTCTGGTTAAAGACTGTGCACATTATCCGATTGGTTGAATTAAGCGAACAAGTCTGTCAGATTGGAGACGAATCTACATTCCACAATAATTTTGAATCAGTTTCTGCATACCTTTTGTTGCAATTTCTCAGTTGTTGTTATGGAGTCTCGTGAGTCAACTTTCCCATTGCCTAGAGAATAAACGTTAAGTTTTGTAAGTTGGAAAATAAGTTCTTTCATCGTATTTATTTCATCACTCTCCACACCATTCATAATTTCAAAATTATAAAATATCTCTAAACTAACGGATTAAACTGGAGACTTTTAAACTAAAAATTCAAAAATAAAATTTCACGAATAACTTGAACACATTGTCGTTTCAGCATTGTGTAAAGTCGACGGGTCGGTCCGATAATGTTATTATCACCCAACAATAAAGAGAAATGGTGAAGGAATTTTAAAGTTGAATAAATTGGATGGTTTGTTCCTACCTTTCTTTATTTTTCCTGTTTAGCCTCCGGGAATTACAGTTCAGGTATTACTATAGAGGATGAATGAGGATGATATGTATGAGTGTAAATGAAGTGTAATCTTGTACAGTCTCAGTTCGACCGTTCCTGAAATGTGTGGTTAATCGAAACCCAACCACCAAAGAACACCGGTATCCACGTTCTAGTACTCATATCTGTATAAAAGTAACTGCTTTTACAAAGATTTGAACGCTGGAACTCTCGACTTCCAGATCAGCTGATTTGGGAAGACCCGTTCACTAGGGCGACCAACCCGGTAGGTTAAGGTTTGTTCCTACCTATCTAGGGACAACTAATCGGTTATACAACAGACCTCTATATACAGTATAATTTGCTTGGAGCAGTTGATTGGTCAGTTGGCCCGACCGTCTATATTATCGGTTTTTTGATTTGAATACATTTTCTTTTACTAATGTTTTTTAAGGTTAAATTAAAGGTATTGTTCAAGATTATATTCCGTTGGAACTGGATAAAACCAAATACAGAACTATTATGTTGTCTTGATTAAAGGTAATAGAATATATTTTTTATAAGAAGATTTTGTATTTTGAAAATTAATATCGGTTGGATGTAAATAAATTAAAATCCTTAAGTTAAATCCGCGTTAACTGTAATAATAATGATATAAAATATGTTAGTCGGGAAATATGTCACAAAGTGCATAGAAAGTAAAGAGTCTAATCAATAAGTTTTACATTGTTTATTGACAAATAAAAATAAATTAGTTTGTTAATGTAAATTTATAGAAAAAAATAAAACAAGTGAACATATATCAGTAAATAAATTATAGTCTATTGGATGTAGAATCCCAATTAAAAGAAAGTGAAATAGATTTAACTGAACATTAAAATATAATACACGTTAAACCTACTGACCAACTTAAGTATTAAGTAAATAATAAAAGCTTTAATGTAAACCAAGATCTAGATACATATTGGTATCTAGAGAATCTGTCTCGTTGCTACTATTATTGCTTTTTATCATTATTTTAAATTGGTACGTGTTTATAATTTGTACTTATTTTTTATAATGATTTTATTGTTATAGAACGTTAAAATAAGAATAAAACTGGTAACCAATGTTGTTGAACTATCCAGGCATTTGCACAAAGATTATTTCCTCAGCGATTGATATAATACATATAATTATTTTACTCTTAGTAATCGGCCGTGATTCTAGCCATATTTTTTTTATTTTTCTTGATGAAATTCACTACAGAAACTCAAAGCTTGTGCGTAGAAACATGAAATATAATTTTTGTAGCGTATGAAAAATGCTATGCCTGACCCGGATTCGAACCCGGGACCTCCGGATGAAAGGACTAGACGTTACCACTTGCGACACGATATATTACTTCTTAATAAATCCTTGGCTGTAAAATGAGATGGTTTTATCACTTTCAGTCTCGTAAAATTTTATGGGGTACATCTTTGATTCATGGGGTAACCTTGACCAAATTAATTTTAAAATTAAAGAAAAATAAGAAAAGTTTTCAAAGCGGCTTAGATAGTAGGATTAGCCTTTGAGTGGCATGTTACAAAATAATATACTGTCGTTTCGTATGTCGCAGGATTACGTCGTATTGTTGTCTTACTTTGTTTCTACATCAAAGTTAATTATAAATTGCAATGACGAGTATACACTGATATAATTAAACAACTTTCTTAATTATTAAAGTCGAAGAATATAGTCTTTGTGTGTGTACTAAATTATATTAATATAGTAGTGATGCCGGCCTCCGTGGTGCGAGTGGTAGCGTCTCGGCCTTTCATCCGGAGGTCCCGTGTTCAAATCCCGGTCAGGCATTTTCACACTCTACAAAAATGTTCATTCATCTCATCCTCTGAAGTAATACCTAACGGTGGTCACGGAGGTTAAAAAAAACGAAAAAAAAACATATGTGTGTGTATATATAGTAGTGATAATTATAAACTTTGCTTAAGCCGTAATAAATAAATATATAAAATTCGTATCATTATAATTTCAAAACTGTGAAGTTATAATACATAAAAAAAACTATCGGTTAAAAATATTCTTGAGAATTAAATTTTATATACATATATATATTTTTTTCAAATTTAAAAAAACAAATGGAAAAGGGATTATTGAAGGAAAAAAATTGAAGGGCATTTTGACTTCTCTTCCTAAATACATTTAACTTATTCTTAAAAGTGTGATCACCCGAAATGGGAGTTGCAGAAAGGAGATTAGAAGAAGTAGAATTAAAATTTAAAAGAAAAATCCACATAGTATAAAGAACTGTTTTCTTTCAACAGCGATCAGTTAATACCTATAGTCTTAAGAAAGTGGTATTTAAAGTTTTTTATCTGAAATTAATTTTTGTATGGGGTTGAGATTAGAACCTTTAAAAAATCTACGTTAATTAAATTGTTCGTTCGTTAGCAAGAAAATATCGGAAATAAATAAGTATTCTAAAAGTTAAAAATATTCTTTTGAAAAATCAATGTAGACAATATTTATTCTTATTGTTATCGATGCAAAGTCGTGTTACTTTGTTTGAAGCAGTATTGAGCGGAGAAATATATAGGCTAAGGTCGGTCCCAGTCGCACTGCGATAAATTGGCGACGCCAGAGATACTACTTTACGTAAACATATTGGCTACAGTAGCTTTAAAATTCTCGGCAAATCGAATGGTACAGGTAATCCATACTGCCAAAACCGTTGCGCTTAACTCTTATGTGCCGAGAGAATAGAATGTTATGTCCATATAATCTATTAATAATAGAAAGCGCTAGTAGAGAGTGATCTCCGAGGAAGTCTCTCTCCGTCTTTTTCGATTGGTCCGTTCTGTAGATACTACTCCTCTCCCACGGAAGGAGAAAAGATTGATGGGTTGATTTATTAAAACTAGAAGTAGTAAATTATTTTTAATATTAATTTAATTTATTAAATATGAGTGATTAAATTTTGAATAACATAGGTTTTTCCTTGGAGAGTGTATAAGTGAGATAATGAAAATTATACTCGATGACACGTTTAGTATTATATATGTGTATGTATTAGGTAGATTTCATAAGAAAGCTACCTATTGTAATGGGTACTATGATTCGACTTCCGGAAAATTTCGACATACCCTCGCGTTTCACATTTCCCAGACCCCAACACTAACCGTCAGTTCAAAAGTTTATATATATTCACTTTCTTGTGGACACGATACCTGCCGTAATTTTGCGCCAATCACTTTCCAATTTATTCATAAAATATAACGACTCAAAATCTCGGTGGAGTTCGTTAACGGGTAAAATCGGACCATGAGGGTGAAAATGGGCGGATTTTTTTGAAAAAACAAAATATCGTTATAACTTTCATATTAAGTAAAATATCGAATTTGTTTAAAATTCATACTATTCTTTGGATAAGGGCGTAAAACTTATCTAAGTAAAGTTTTTTGATATCGTCAACCATTGGCCCAGGGAGTGGAAAAAATGGGTTTCGAAGACAAAAAAACATCATACCTCCCTTAATAGGTACAGTATCGAATCGATTTAAAGTGGTCGTTAGTTTGTGTGAAACAATTTTTGATATGATCAACCCTTACGGCAAGGGATGATCAAAATATTGCTGGAGTTCTAAGAAGATTGGGCTTGTCGTATGCTAAATATTTGAAACTTTTTTCACATACAATTGTGTCGTATTGAGTAAATCTGAAGTTTATATGTTTTTCTTAACTTTAAGTTGGAAATCTGTTTATCCCCCATTTAGCACCGGTGAAATCTACCTCCACCTTCCGGCGTGCCGAAAGGGATTTTTTTGTAGTAATTTTAGCTGGATCTTATTTCAAATTTTATGTAGGTTATTTCACTTTTATGATACCAATTATAGAGGTGAGGTTTTATTTGTAATAAAAAAAAAGCAGAAATCGATTTGTTTTTACTTTTTGCCATAATTTTCACGTACAAGAAATGTAAACACGATCAAAAATAAAGAAATCTAAATGGATTGAAATGTAATAAATGATTATTACTGTACATCATTCAATATTTCCGTTAGTATTGATCGCTTATAATTTCGTACGGTCTCATTTTTTTTCCTTACGTTGTGTAGTTAAAATAATATTTTGTCAGTATTTTTTTTTTATTCTTGAGAAAAATAATTGTGAAAAGTATAGGAAAATACGATAAACTGTGTAAAATAAGGCAGTTTTTGTTGTTATTTATTCTTAAAATTTGCAATGACATATTCGTTTGAGTATTTATTTCAAAGAGGTCTATTTTTCTCTGTTCTCAATTCACAAAAATTGAAGAACAATCAATATTTAATGACTTTTTGTAGTGATCTCGATATCAAAAATACAGCATAGAAAGTGAAAATCTACTCAATTTTCATAGTTATGTTATGCTGTCGCCGTTTATGCAGAAAGAAAAACAGCAGTTTTCCCTCTAAATTCTTTTTGGTAAAAATTAATTTCTTAAAATATACTTTAACATTTATCCAAAAATGCAATCATATTTTATTTCATTACTTCAGAGAATCATGAAAATATTTCAAGTACATAAGAGTACAAATATATTGGTGTTTTTTTGTTTTTTTTGGAGGGCGAGATAGAATAACTATAAATACAAAGAAACTTAACCTAAAGTAGCTATTAGAAAAATACTTTTATTATACGTTGATATTTGAAAAATCATTTTTTAGAAGACAACTCCGCTAACCTCCGTGACCTAGTAGTAGCGTCTCAAAGTTTCATCTGGAAAGTTTTAAGTTTGAATCCCAGGCAAGCTGGCCGTTTTTCAAACGCTTCAGAATTAAAAAAACAGAAGGTAATTGGATGTAAAATTGTAGTAGCCATCCTGGTGGAATAATTAAATAGACTTTTACGATTCTCATCATAATAGAAACTTTTTCATAACCTGAGACGATTACCTAAGAAAGAGTACCTTGTAATTCGAGATTACGCGAAAATGTTCTCAATTTAAAAAAGTTAAATAAATAATAATTTTGGGTGATCCGGAACTTCCTTTCGATAGACTATTTCATGAAGAGCCTGTGGTAATGTATGTATATATATACCCAAGTGCCTCTGCCCCCTGGAATCCTCTTTGTTCGTTAAACTCATACATAAACTCTACTTGTGAGAATAGTAATGATAGATAAAAATTAACGCATGTTCAATTTATAAAAACTATCAGTGTATTGTAATCTCTTCAGAGTAACATTTTGGTCATTGCAGCACATCCTGACCCCGAAGGGGAAGACATCCACCATGTGACATTACGGTCACCACGCCATCCTCTCCGTACTTAGACCATCATGGCTAGGTACGGAGATGACCCTGATGGGTCATCTACAAAAACCTCAGCGATAGACATACTGCAGTCTCGCAATAGCTTGCGAATGCCGCAAGCGACATTCCCATCGGTGTACTTCTAACAAAGATGGACACGTAGAAATAAAACACATTTCAGTTAGTCTTAAAAAATACTGAATCCGCAATCGTTGAGTGAAGGAACTGAAATCACGTACACCTACCCGAGGGGGTAAAAGTGAGTCCAACATATAACTTGAACTAAAACACACAAAACATAAACCATAATATAACTAGTAAATAATTAACAACAACAAAGAAACAAGAACAATAAAAACAAAAGAGACAAAGGAAGCCCAGCCGGGACTAAACCCGCTCCGTTATCTTTTCTTTTGCTAGATAAACCATGAATTCCTCAACTATAGATTATTCGGCTTGGTTACCTCAGTTTTGGTGTAAATTCAGCACTGACCCAAGAATTTCCAGTCAAAAAATGATCTCGTGCAGCATTTCAGAAAAGCGTCATCTAACACCCCGCATTGCGGGCATAAACTCGTATCAACCAGGTCGAATCTTACCAGCTTGCCCCGAAAAGCAACTTGACACGAAAGAAACTGTATGACATACTTGTTTGAGGAAATCCAAGAGGCGCGCCGCAAGCACCTAATATCTGGGAAGAGATCATGTGTATACTGCCCGTCTTCTGTCTCATCCCTTCTAGCTAGTCATAAATCAAATCTCATGCTGCTCGATTTCTTTTCGGAAGTCAACTCACCCAACTTCCTAGCAGTATAACGTTCCTGCCTTTCTACTGCAAGGATATCGATTGGTTTCATTTCCGCAATCACCAATACCGCCTCTCGTGAAATAGTTCAGCAACCGCCCATTACCTTCAGCAATGTAAGTTCTTTGGGCCCTCAGTAAAATATACCAGTAACTTTGAAATTTTAGCCTCCCCACTCAAACAGGTGCTGCATATAGCATTATAGTCTCGCATACGCCTTAGTGCAGGATGCTCATGGTCTTAAAATTAAGACCCCAAACGTCGAATTCCGAAGAAGGCACTACAAGCCTTCTCCACGACGTATTGAAGGTGCTTCTTGAACTGCAATTTTTCCTTCAGAAACACCGCGAGGTACTTCTGAGCCTGAATGTATTTAATATGTTGGCCTGCTTCGAAACGCGGGCTTGCCGATTCATAGTCAAACTGCCCTTGAGGAGCATCATAGTGGTCTTAACCGGGCTGAAAGACATCTTGAGTTGATGATCCCCTCAGCTCTAATAATATCCTGCAAGCTCGTGTGGCCCTGAGCTCAACCTCTCTCTGCGAGCATTCTTCGACCAGCAGGAGCCCGCCGTCATCAGTGGAACCCCGGGTTCCACTTTTAGATCTGTTTAAAAATTGTATGAGCCTATTATACCGTTCATTAAATTCAAGCAGAAGTAGAGCAGAACTCCTTTCACACCCAAGAACCATACATAATTCAACAAGTTTAACCGCTCGAGTCAAAACACCAGACACCCAGCCGTCTTTTCTTTATCTCCTGAACGAATCATCAATTCGCACCTCAGTTAATACCTCACCGACAGGAATGGGTTGTTTATCGTGCTTCTCTTTTCTTTACATAACACCCACTAATTACATTGAAAATAAATTATTAACATTAAATAACCAACTAAATAACGTAGTAGTTGTTTATTAAGAATAACCAAACGCCCAATCAAGAGTAAATGTAAATAATAAAACAAGCCAATTAGGAAAAGGCAATAGGTCGGCGCGAAAACACAGCGACCAATCACAGTGCAACAAGATCGCGACCGTTACTACGGTAAAGAAACTGTGCTCTAAATTAACAAAACTATTAGAAATTGTAATAATTATTGATATAATCATTGGTTACCGAAAAATTCAAAAAATAAACGTAACTGTTACTCCACTTTAGCCCTTTAAATGTGAATTTCAAAAAATCCTTTCTTAGTGTGCACTTACTGCGAAAGAAGTGTGTAAATGTTCATCAATTTAAATGACTCCCCTCGGCCTCCGTGGCGCGAGTGGTAGCGTCTCGACCTTTCATCTGTAGGTCCCGGGGTCGAATCCCGATCAGGTATATGGGCATTTTCACACGCTACAAATCATTCATCTGATCCTCTCAAGCAATACGTAACGGTAGTCCCAGAAGTCAAAAAAAAAGGAAAAAAAAAGACTACTAACTATTTACTATATTCGGTATATATATTAAACCCTCCACTGGTTTCAGCATATCAAATACCTTAAATATAATATTATATTTGTGGTTTTTACATTGTTGTTGGTCTGTGTGTAAGTCTGCTGTTTACAAGTGAGTGCATATAATAATTATATCACGTATTGCTTGCGATAGATCGCTACATAATAATTTAATTAATAAGATAAACAACTTTTTCTTAATATTCCTTAATAAAGCCGTTCCAATTTTTTAAAAATCCCTTTTGAAACAGTAATCTAAAAATTATATTTTCTTTTTTCCTTCCATTCCGATTTTGAATGAATGGAAATTTGTTTGAGAAATATACTTCTGCGATACTTTGAAGTGTTCTTTCTGGAACGGACAGTGGATAATTCTGAAATATTGAATTACTCTTCTGTTATATATTTTTCTTTTCATTTTTAAAAATATTATTTTATTTTAAAGAATATCTAAGATTATATTTTGTTTTAAATTATTTTCGTCCGTGATACAGTACGTTTGGATTTTTTTTATATTCTGTGTATTTGTTCTTTCAAAAGCGTATTATAATGAAATTCGAATTGCATTGCTAAATATATTAGAATAATTGAGGGCAGAGGATGTGTTTCTGGCCATCCTTTATATTATGTTAGTTCGTGTGAGAGAAAGCATGTCGACTCTTGTTTCTATTTTCATTGCGTTCATCAGAGTGTATCTTGATCAGCATTGAATATCGTTATTATATGTGTATTATGCATTTTAAACCTTCAGTCATATAAATTAACTTAACGTAGTCCTATTTTTTCAATCTGGTTTTACGCGAACGTTTTTTTTATATATTATTAATTGAATAAAATTGGAAATAATTATGGAAAAATCAAATTTATTGCAATCCCTGTCTTCTTAAATCCAAAATCCACCCTCCCTCCATTAAGGGTCTAAGTAAAAGGATTACAGTTTAGTCAGATGTTTATATATTACACAATTCCAGGGCGAGGGAATACTATTTAAAAAGTAATAAGCCTGTCCTCAAGGTTTTTTTTATATGGAGAAAAGTTAATTTCTTGTAGTGAGGTGAGTGATGCTAAAGAAGTTTACTATTTGTGCCCACTTTTGGAGGGGCTTTAGAACTTTAAATAATTCTATTTTGGGGGTTGTTTGTTTCGTTTCACGATCCATTTATGGTTGATCGGTTCTTTTCTATTGTCCATTACTATCCCTAAATCTTGATTTACTCTTCTCCGGGCTGTTCAGTAATTTCTAACAAGATGCCCACTAGATTAGTATTATGAATACGGAGACTTGTAGAGTGAATGCGATTTTGATATTTGTGGGGATTTTAATAATGGTCAATATAGAGATATTCGAGTATTCTATTAATTCTATTAACGTTGTATATGGTTGCGTCCAAAAATCTTAACCGGCGTTTGAAGAGCTTATTTTGTAAGACCAGACCTTCTTATCCATTTTAATAGTACTTGCGCACGAGAATACCGACTCAATTATGTTAACTTTCTGGTCGACTGAACAGAAAGTTGTTTTGTGGGGTTTCAGTTGTTTTAAACATTCAAAATTAGATTTACTATAATATCAATAATCTTTTTAAGGCCTGTGAAAAGCTACAATTTTAATCCGTTAATCTGTGCGAAGAGTTTACGTTGCGGTAAAACAAATAACCATATAGGTATTGATGTAACGTAATACCTTTATTTATAAAGATTATTTTAGTAATAAAAAAATATTTCTAGAGACATTTAGTGGACAGGACAGTTCCTTTCCTATCACAACAACTAATAGAAAAAAATTAATTGTTGGATTCTACCATTTTCTATATAAAAATATTTTTTGAAATTAAAATATTTTGGTAAAAAATTTATTTACATTATTTTCACCGCGTTCCGATGAACAAATATTAATCGATCAAGTTTATGGAATGACACTTCGATAGCTCAACTACCGATTAGTTTAACGATAGGGTCTCAGGTTTGATTCCGCTCTCAAGTTGGTGCTTAATATTTTTTCATCAGTTACTATACAATTCATTACTCACAAGAAGTGACACAAAAATCACCAAAAAGTTACACAAAAGAAAATTCATGTAGCATTAAAAAAAAAGTGATTATCAGTATGAATTGGCTTTATTTTCGTGAATGTAATAAGTCACTGTACACAAATCCAAGAATACGTAATAAGAAAAAAATGTTGCTGTTAGAATGGAATATTCAATAAAAGAGAGAGAGAGCTTTACGAACGACTTGATGTAACAAGTGACTCGAGTCGTAATTCTTATAGTTTCCGGTCATTCAAAAATATTTTAAAGTTTCAAAGTCAGCTAATGTGTTTCGATTTCTTTGTTAAAACTTTATCGTGATCATTATACTAGTATATTCACCCAGCTTTTCTTAGAAAGCTTACCGAATTTTAAATTCTTTTTTTGTATTTACTGAGTTTTTTTATTAACATTTTTACATAGTTTACATTTACATTTTAATGCATTCTTAAGGTAAAACCTATGTATTAGAATTATTTAGCAAGGTCAAACCTGTCTCCTACATGTATGGTCATATGTGATTTGTGCATAATTTTCACAAAAGTAAACTTATATAATGTCTATAATAATATCGTAACGTAACTTTACCTTAGTTGCTTTACAACTTGTTCAAGAAGTAATATTGAAATTAAAGTAATAATTTTATAAGGACCAAGAAAAGATAATTATATTTACAGGATTACGGAAGTTTATACATTTAATCTAATATCTCTTATAAGGAAATATTTTTATAAGATACGATGGGGAAATTGGGAAGAAATTCATTGTGATGAGTGGTGTGGAGTGATAGATGGAATCCACCGGGTTGGTCTAGTGGTGAACGCGTTTTCGCAAATCAGCTGATTTCGAAGTCGAAAATTCTAAGGTTCAAATTCTAGTGAAGGCAGTTACTTTTATACGGATTTGAAAATTAGATCATGAATACCGGTTTTCTTTGGTGGTTGGGTTTTAATTAACCACACATCTCAGAAATGGTCGATCTGAGACTCTACAAGACTGCATTTCATTCATACTCATACATGTCATCTTCATTCATCCTTTGAAGTAATACCTGACGGTGGTTTTCAGGAGGATAAACTGAAAATGAAAAGAAAAAAGTTTATAGATCGAGTGTGGCGGAAGGTCCAACCAAAAAATAATTGAAACTGGAAATCTGATGACGTTACAGCGTGTTTTTTAAAGGTTATATAATTTTCTGCGAGAATTTGGTGCTTTTAATTTAGAATATAGAATTAGGTTTACATATTTTAACATCGTTATTTGGATTAATATTTATATTTGATAATTCTTATTCTTCTTTAACCTACGTCGAATTAAAAAATGAAATATCATAACGTACGAGGCTTGGCTGATAAACTTTGCACATACATGAGTAGCATGGGAATGAAAAGAAATATTGAAACGAAATAAAAAAATGAATAAAAATACAATATCTTAGCTACAAAATTCAGTATTTATTTTTCAATATAATTGAAAATTATATTGAATGTATACGTTTACAATGATATACACTTTTGACGATAAGCGTCATTGGTGTAATGATTATTTTTAAGATGAGGGAGGAAGTGTAACTCGCACGGAGTCAAATCCGGCTAGTATGGCGGATGAGGAATAGGCTCAAACTTCTGCTTGCAGAGAACCATCTGAGAGTTTGCGCGATAACCATCGTGCACAGATTTTATGGTAACCCAATTGCTCGATAATATGGATAGTTGCTCTGAGTAAAAAACTGTTTTTTTTTCTCCGTGAATCATTGTTTTGTTTTCACACAAAAAAATATTAATTAATAAAATTAAAATAATTTTTTTTTAGATTCCGAGTAATTTCACGTGGAAAGGTAAAAAGTTACCGTTTTTAGCATTTTTTTAAATTTGTTGTAAATCTTAAATCTTACTTTGTTTCAAGGACTTCGAAAATATTTCATGTAATTTCTTTCATTTTATTTTAAAAGTTCTTCGTTCTTTTGGACTGTTTAGTTTTTCTTTCTTCAGTCCGTTCTCCTCTATTGAGCGTTTCTTTTCACTAATTCATAAATTTTCGTTCTGTATTCTTTTCGATCTAGATAGTAATTTTCTGTAATATTAAATTTTTTGAGCTCCTCTTTCGTATATTTAACATAGCCACTTTGTAGTTCCAGAGTTATTGAAAATCTGTTTGTTTAGTTATGATTGGTTCATTCGGACCTTGGGTCCATAAAATTTTAGTCATCGTTTTTTTATTGTTACAAATAAGCAAGAAAACAACCTTTCTTATTGTCACTTTTCTTTCAAATAAACGTCTTTATTTGAAATTGAAATAAAAAAAAAGTTAGCTTAGTTAAAATTTAACAAAAATATAAAAAATAAGTGAATATATATCCTATAAAATTTGTAATAGCTTATATCTGAAATTGTGATTTTATTTTATTTTTAGAATAAATCTATCTTGTTGTAACAGGTTGTTACAAATTAATTAGTATTTTCCAGAAGCATCAAGATGATTACACATGAAAATTGTCGATAATTGAGCCCTAAAGAAGTAAGTAAATCACCGGTTGTAAAAGTTTATAGATCATGTTAAAATTAACTTCAACTTCAAATTTAAACTACTGGCTCTTATTAATAACATCATAAAATATTTGTGTGTTTTTTATCATATAACAAACTCTACTCTTTTTATCGTAATATTTTTATAGAGAAATCTGATTCCATCCCATTGAGGTGATGTAAATTGAACTGCAACCATTTTAGTACACCAGTTACCATGAACATATAAATCTAATTATTTAACGTTAAAATACTACAGATAACATTATGTTAAAAGCATTGTACAATTTTCACACAAAAAAAGAAAATTAAACATAAAAATAATTAATTTTTATTTTAGATTTGGCAGTAATTTCTATGAAAAATATAAAGAGATTATTGTCATTATCTATTTAATTATTACTTATGTGGAAAAGTAAAAAATTGTTGCATTTTTTACTTCCTTGTACGAAGTAAAGGAAGTATTGTGATCGCGAAACATTTCGGTCCCAGATTTCAACAGAATATCCATTTTGACCTTCCCTGAATCCATTTTGACTAGTTTCGGCGTGACGTCTGTACGTACGAGTATGTATGTGGCATATTTCAAAAACGATCAGCCGTAGAACGTTGAAATTTTGGATTTAGAACTTTTGTAATATCTAGTTGTGCCACCTCCCCTTTTGATTGCAATCGACTGGACCAAAAGTGTCCAAAAAAGCCCAGAATAAAAAAAATTGATTTTGTAATTTTTCTTAACTGCAGTAATAAGACCTGATTAAGAGCTTTTCAACGATGTTCATAAGTGGTTCTTATTTCCGATTGGTTCCAGAGTTATTGCCAAATAAAATTAATAACGGAATGTATGGATCTTAAAAGGGGAAGCCACAACGGTTCGAATCAGACTTCATCTCCTTTCTTTTTTTAAATTTAAATGTATTGATTTATTAATAATTATTAACTTCTGATTGTAAGCAATTGTTACGATAAATAATAATTCAGTTATAACAATTAAAAATTAAAAAAAAAAAATATGAAAAATATCAGAAGTTATTAATGAAATAAAATTTGATGTACTTTTCATTTTTTTTAAATGTGTAAATGTAATTTAATAGGCATACAAGGAAGTCATGTGGTATCCACATCAGATTTTTTATTTGTTGTAAATCTGAGATTTATTAAAAATCTACAAAAAAACGGGTACAATAAATATTTTAAATAGTATTTAATTAATAAAAAGCATCCTTTACGACCTTAAAAATGTTGAAATTCTTTAAAAATCGGATTATTTTAATTATCAAGCTTGTATAAATTATTTATATATTTAGCAATGAAACGTTTATTTTACGTTAAAAGTGATACAGATCGGATTTTTAAACAATACGGATTTTAAAAATTGATGACGGATAACGTCATGATAACGGATTATTATACTTAAAAAAAATATGTCTATCAAATTTTGCCGGTAGATATTTTAAAATTGACTTAATGCATCGTTTTCCTTTCCAGTATTTCAGTATTAAGTAATTCTGTTTTATGTAGAAATAACTGCAGATACCAAGGATATCTTTAACTCTTCCGTATAATTTTTTTTTGTGAGAGAAATACATTACAGTAGTTTAAAAATAAGTATTACTAAAAGAAATGACGGTAGTTTTACAGGAAAAAAAATGTTATGTATGTTACAAAGAATTTTATGAAAAAATAATAGCGGATTACGAATTCTCTCGTTCTCAATTCGACCACTTATGAATTTTTTATATACATGTTCAAATCTTAGGATTTAGCAGATGCATATTTTGCGGATATTTTTTAAACAAAATTCTTCTAAAGAAAGTTCCTGTAATATTAAGTCTCTTCTAGATAACTTAAGTAGAATATTTGTTAACCAAGAAAGTATATATGGGCTAAATAGATGATTATAAAATAGTTTAAAAAAAATATTTAATGTTTTGTAACTTAATGATTATTTTACGTGAATAATTATATTTTCACGTGAAATTTTAAGAAACTTAAAAGTAAACCAAAAAAAAAAAACTAATAATACTTATTTCTGTATTCTAATGAATTTCAGTTGCATTCGCATTTCATTTTCATATTTTTATCTAGGTTTTTAGTCTTTTATGTTTCTTGGGAAAGACTAGCGAATTTTTTTTATGAAAAGAGGATTAAAAAACCCGATACTAGAGTCCGCCAGGACGAATTTCTGAAGTCTTTCTCGAAAAGCGTCATGCCCAGAAAGAAATTGTATCACATACTTGTTTGGGTGTACCCAAGAGGCGTCCCGCATAAAAGATCATGCGTATAACGCCCACACTCTGTCTCTTCCCATCTGGCCTCCCACTGGCCGACACCATGCTGTTGTTCCCTCTTCTTCATTTTCTCCGAAGTCAATTCACCTAACTTCTTAGCAACATAAGTTAATAGGTTTGCAACGTTCAATTTACTTAATTAAAACAGTCGCTTTTAAGTGCTATTATTATATATATAACTATTAGAGAAAATTCTGGTGTTGCCTCATCCTGCTGGAAAATCATCTTCCTTCTTGTTACCAGAACAACATACTAATTTTAAAATTTATAAAGCATGACATACACAAACTATTTCATTCGCTTATTTAAATGTACTTTACTGTTTTAAGTGTAATGCAAAAAAAGTTAACAACTTAGTTGTAGGACTTTCCCGCCACGCGGCTAAAGCCTCATTTCTGGAAAGTCCTACAATTGTCGGTTGTTCCTAATGCACGACTTACACACACATACACATAAATTAATTAAAAATATTTATCATTTTATTTAAATATAATATTTTTTCGTTTATTTAATTCAATGATTCTAACTAAAGCGCGCGCGCATATAGTATTTAATTCGCGCTGGTGTGGCGGTACTAGGGGCAACGGTCGGCATTAACTAAACTTATGTAATTTCAGTACATACATAGAACAAATTTCGCTTGTACGGTCTTAAGACTGGTGTAGCCGCGAGGCTTAACGTAAAAGGTACCGTGTCAACCGGGCGATCGAGTTTAAGACCCAGACAGACCGAGTTACTTTTTTAAACTTTTATTATTCATTTATTTAATTCTAACGCTCACCGGTGACGTGACAATATATCAATAGTGTAGAACATTTTTGGTGGCGGGGGTGCTGCGATTTTGCTAAATCTTTTTTTGCAATTTTGTTATTTTTTAATCGTTAACAAATGTGCTTAAGAATAATATGACCTTAATTAGGCGAAATCTCGAGATACTGAAGGTGACCTTGCTCTACAGCCTCAAGCCCTTGACCTTTTAAGTTGAAAACTTAATGGCATCAATGCCTCATGTATAGAAGTTATCTCATAAAGGTTGGTCAAACTCGGTCCAGTAGTTATGGAAATATAAGGTGATTTAGAGGCCAACACCGAACACACACGTAGATATGAACGTAAACATCCGGAAAGAATTTCTATCCGGTTTTTTATTTTTTGAGTTCCTTAAGTGTCAAAACGTCAAGATCTGGTGAAAACCGCTTAATTCCATTTTGACTTCCAGGACGTTTAGTCCACACTGTGAGGTCCGCTTACGGTTCGGTCCATCTGAAGTTCCATGCCTATTAATTATTTAGTTCATATTCCAGTTTCGTTCATCGCAATTATGTCCACTCCAGGTAATTTCAATTTACCATATTGTCTATTAGAAGACCTTTAAATAAAGTCCATCGCATATTTGTCTAGTCCATTTACCGAGATAAATAAAAGAAAGAGAAATATAATTTTTATTTATTTATTGTGAATGTATCCCAGAAGTAATTATGACATATACCTTAATTATTTAGTCCATATTTCAATTTCGTTCACCGCTTTAATGTCCACTCCAGGTAATGTCCATCTACCATATTGTCCACTAGAAGACCTTTAAATAAAGTCCATCGCGTTTTTGTCTAGCCCATTTACCGAGATAAATAAATAAAGAGAAACATAATTTTTTAATTATTGTGTATGTATCCCAGACGTACAAGCTATCCAAATTTTTGGTTAAAATATTACAACAAATAATCGGAAAAATAAATACAACATCAAAGATTCATGGGAATTCCACACATTTATTAATTAGCAAATAATACACACACACACACACACACACACACACACACACCACAAATTAATTTCGTTGGATGTAATTTAATTATATACCAGCAATACGAAGAATGTAATAATTGAAGCAGTAGAAAGCAATTGGAGTGAAATTTAAAAAGTAACTAAAATAAAATAAAAACATAATGTTTAGTATTTATAAATATTTGCATAGATAATACGTATTTTAAATTTAAAAATAAATTATATGAACAATGCCATGGCTTATCGATAGCGTCACCAATCTCAGCTTGCTTAGCAAATCTAACTAATGTAATATTTAGAAAATAAAGTATTTTTTTTTTTTGTCTTCAGTCATTTGACTGGTTTGATGCAGCTCTCCAAGATCCCCTATCTAGTGCTAGTCGTTTCATTTCAGTATACCCTCTACATCCTACATCCTTAACAATTTGTTTTACATATTCCAAACGTGGCCTGCCTACACAATTTTTTCCTTCTACCTGTCCTTCCAATATTAAAGCGACTATTCCAGGATGCCTTAGTATGTGGCCTGTAAGTCTGTTTCTTCTTTTAACTATATTTTTCATCTATTTGCCGCAATACCTCTTCATTTGTCACTTTATCCACCCATCTGATTTTTTACATTCTCCTATAGCACCACATTTCAAAAGCTTCTAATCTTTTCTTCTCAGATACTCCGATCGTCCAAGTTTCACTTCCATATAAAGCGACACTCCAAACATACACTCTCAAAAATCTTTTCCTGACATTTATATTAATTTTTGATGTAAACAAATTATATTTCTTACTGAAGGCTCGTTTAGCTTGTGCTATTCGGCATTTTAATATCGCTCCTGCTTCGTCCATCTTTAGTAATTCTACTTCCCAAATAACAAAATTCTTCTACCTCCATAATCTTTTCTCCTCCTATTTTCACATTCAGTGGTCCATCTTTGTTATTTATACTACATTTCATTACTTTTGTTTTGTTCTTGTTTATTTTCATGCGATAGTTCTTGCGTAGGACTTCATCTATGCCGTTCATTGTTTCTTCTAAATCCTTTTTACTCTCGGCTAGAATTACTATATCATCAGCAAATCGTAGCATCTTTATCTTTTCACCTTGTACTGTTACTCCGAATCTAAATTGTTCGTTAACATCATCAACCGCCAGTTTCATGTAATGATTAAAAAGTAACGGAGATAGGGAACATCCTTGTCGGCCTCCCTTTCTTATTACGGCTTCTTTCTTATGTTCTTCGATTATTACTGTTGCTGTTTGGTTCCTGTACATGTTAGCAATTGTTCTTCTATCTCTGTATTTGAACCCTAATTTTTTTAAAATGCTGAACATTTTATTCCAGTCTACGTTATCGAATGCCTTTTCTAGGTCTATAAACGCCAAGTATGTTGGTTTGTTTTTCTTTAATCTTCCTTCTACTATTAATCTGAGGCCTAAAATTGCTTTCCTTGTCCCTATACTTTTCCTGAAACCAAATTAGTCTTCTCCTAACACTTCTTCCACTCTCCTCTCAATTCTTCTGTATAGAATTCTAGTTAACATAATTCTATGTTAACTAGAATTCATTTAATTTCTCTAATAAAGTATTAGAGAAATTAAATGAAAATTAACTCGATGAATTATTCCAAGGTGTGATATCGCCTAGCAAAATGGGGAAGCAATTTTTAATTTCCAATAATAGTAACAATGTCTCCCTTGATATTATAACTCACAGTGGACTGAAAACAGACCTAAATCTGTGTTGACTAAAAGAAAGTGGACCAAAAATAATGGTGGACAAAAATACCAGTGAACGTAAAATAAAATGGACAAACAAAATAGTGGGCATGGGACTTTTTGTGGACTTCAACGTAAGTGGGCATTACCGTGTGGATCAAACTTCCGCTAATCCCATTCTAGACCGATTGCAATGCTTTCCTTCTAGAGCTATAGCTCTGTTATAGCACTATCTTGACGGGAAAGTAAAACTTAATTGTTGGATCTGCTAACTTATGAAATAAATTATTTCAAACAATATCTTTAATTGCTTTAAAGATGACTAATAATATTTTTATTGATATGTTGTTTATTTTTCATATTCTTTTTTAAAGTTTATTATTTATTTTTTTAAGATATTTAATTCTTTTTTCTTTTGTACTATTAAAAATTTTGTTTCACCTAATACACAGTTAAATCTGCTACAATAAATATATTTTGTTTTAATTAAACTTCGAAATTTTTACATTTGTATTTAGTTTCTATCGATTTTATTCATACCACCTTACTCAGAATCAAATTCTCTAAATCTCATATTTCTTGACAATACCAAAAAAGAAATTTCGAGAAATTTTTTTTTAATCTTTAATATCAGATTTCAGATAAACTATACTAAATTTTCCCTAAATCTATGTCCCAAGAATTACAGTCTGGCTTCGTTTTACCTAAGGCTCAGAAATCTGGGTGAAATATTTTGCCAGCCGACGAAACACGCTAACGAAGCGTTTCTGAAGTTATATTTCTGTTAACTTCTTTATTTTCACCAGTAGAACATGTTCTGAAAGTTTGTTACATTTTTCGTGGATCACTTTGTATTAACATTGTTATTCTCTTAAATGGTTGGTATACTTAAATGGCTTTAAAAGACGAACTTAATTCTTTTATTATTAGAATTATAGTTTTATCTAAAATCTTTCAACTTTTACGTTTTAGAAAATTTCTCGGTGCGTAATGAATGTTTACTTAAATATTATAAAAGAACAATAAATCTATTCGGTATTCTAGTACAATATTTTGTCGGTTTTCGTGAAATTAAATTAAATTATACAATACTTGTGTGTTTTTGGCTACAACAAAAAAAAAACAATATCGTTTTTTCTTCTTCAAAGAAAAAACATTTGTATATATTCTATGGCTTATCTGAGCATTTACTTCTGTTTTTCGTTTAAAAAAGGAGTTACTTTCGTGACCTGTTCACTTTATTCCCTTGGTTGCAATACGTAGGTTGTATCGATCAGTTGCTGATTGTACAATCGGTTTGTAACAATCATAATAAATTATATGGTAAACCTTTCCCTGTCAAAATTAAATTGTAAGATATATTTCGCTTAAATAAAGTAATAAATTAGATTCCTTGATATACTGAACATTACAGGTTTAAAATATTTGTTTATTTCATAATTGTAATTTAATATACCATTTTATCATTTATGGAACCGAGTTTCGTGCTGAGAAGTTTGTTTCAAAATATTTTTTTGGAAGTTTATTAATTCTATATTCTGGAATAAATGAACTTATTTTAATCGGTAGGGTATAGACGGGTGATTTAAGGAAGTAAGCATCTTCCTGTAATCATATGAAATTATTAATAAAATATGACAAACTGGATGATTTAGTGTTAATAAATTGAAAAAATAATGTACATAACTAACAGAATTTGAATAAAAAAAGTTGTTCATTGTTTAACAGATTTAAATATCACATCGCGTGTTATTTATTAGAGCAAATGATAAATTATTATTATCAAATGTTTTGGCCTTAATTATTTCAAATCATTTTTTAACATATTTTAAATGCGTTATTTTAAAACTTTTTAGGTAATTATAATAAATAATATAGATTAAAATAACTATGTAAATTTGAAATTTGTTTGCATGAAATTGATATGCAATTTTTTGAGCTGTAAAATAAAATCAAGGTATTTGAACTCAGAATTTTCCAGTTGAAAAATGGGAACGGCACATGAGCGCCAGAGTTATTATATAATATACAAAGTAAAAAAAGAAGACAAAATCTCATTAGATTATTAGAAGAAATACTGTACTCAGTTCATCGTCTCATGTTATTGAAACGCATACAGGAAGTTAATCGCTTCTGAAAATAATATTTAACGTCGATTCCAGCAGTTTGGTCTTTCGAGATAGTCGATGCATAGACATATTCCAAAGTTATGTTTCTATTTACTTCTTTATTTTCACCAGAACATATTCTTACTTTCAGAACATGCTCTGAAAATAATTATGGTTGTCCTGAATAATTGGACGTAGCGTTTGTGAATTTAGAATTCATAATTGTATTGTTTTGTTATCTCTCAATAAAAAAAAAATTATAAATGACTAGCAGACCCGGCAATACTTCGCTATTGCCAAATTTGGTGTATATATATATATGTAGATTAAATGAATACTATTAAAAGTTTGATAAAACATTAAAAAACTGAACGTAATGTTCAGTTTTTTAATGTTTCAAGTGGAACTTAAAACATGTTCAGTTTTTTGTGGAACTTCAAAAAATTTAACCTTTCACTTTATAAAAGTCAGAATATAAATAAATCCAATTGTCAAAACAGCACTTCCTATCGGATTTAATTCAAACTACTCTTTATACACAGTAGTCGGTTCAAAATATCCCTACTTTCTTTCTACTGGTCAGATCGAGGATTTCAATAGCTTTAAACCTTCTCCGTACAACGCGGACTATTTTGCAAAAACCCGCGCGTAAATCGATTTTGTAGTTTTTTAGTTAGACACACATACGAATTGCTTTTTATATATATAAAAGGCATTATATATATATAGGTATTCTACCTATATATATAGGTAGAATATAGGTATTATTCCTATATATATATATATATATATATATATATATATATATATATATATATATATATACACACTATATATATATATATATAGGTAGAAGAAGAAAGTGTGTTTGTATATTTGTTTCGTAAATATCTCACATCGTCGCAATCTAGCGGGTATAGTTTTTGCGAAAAATTTTCTTTTCACGTAACTAATATATATCCTGAATATGAGTCAAATCGGTCCATAAGTACAATTTTTCTAAATATCTCAATCCCGGCGCCACCTGACGGGTCCATTTTTCACAAAAATATTTCTTTTCACATACCATATTATATATAGTATGAATATATGGTTTTTCATATTATATATTCTGAATATGAGCCAAATCGGACCATAAATACAATTTTTCGAAATATCTCGACCCCCAGTGCCACCTAGCGGGTTCAAACTAATTCAGAAACCTTCGCGGGGGTGCGCCCAACAACTCACCAAAGTTTCATCACAATCAAATTAATGGTGCAGGAATGTATACGGGATAAACAAACAATCATTTAGTTTTGTATATATAAATTGTGATTGTTATAAAAAGATAATTAATTCTTTTCCCTTTGATTTTCTAATATTTTTTACTTTTGTCTGTTTTTGCTTTAAAAAAAATACTAAATGGAAAATGGTATAAAAGAAAAATAAGGATTTTCTATCTCCATTTCTTTCGAAAATATCTGTAACTTCGTTTTTTTTCACTTCTGAATAGTTATTTTAACTTTTTTATCTTTTAATTATAAGTATAGTTAAATTTATTGAAACACAGTTTTTGTTGTGTGTTTCTTCTTGTGCTAATGAATTTGATATCTCCCTACCGGGTTAAATAAATATATACTTAACTTAGGTAAAGGTTATACAGCAAACCAGTAGAAACTAGAATTCACGTGGCATGCGACCTGTTTTCTGATATAACTTCCCTGCGGTTTCCCAGTTTCGTTAAAGCCAAGTTCTAGCGTATCTTTAGACCACAGTGTTATTTGTCACGGAAGACAGTTCACTGGATTATATTTCTTTGTGTAAATGGCTATTCGCCATAAAACTAAGGTACAAATCATCTGTTTTCATGGTAATAGTTCCTTAGAATTTTACTTAAGAAATTTAATATATATTTTGTAGTATTTATGTAATAATTTTATTACTATAAAAATTTCCTGTTACTATTTTTACGTAATAAAATGAATATTTCATTGTGCTTATTGTTTTTTTTAAATTATTGATAAAGAATATATATCCTTATAAATAAATTAATAAATAAGTTTTTTTTTTGATCGGAACATAATAATACTCATACATTGTATACATCACGTCAGTATAACATAATTTTATTAAATTTATAATAAATGAAACAAACACATTCTCAGTAATGAAATTTCTAAGCGAAATCAGCGATCCTTTCGAGATTAAATCAGGGTTGAGACAGAGTGATGGCCTTTCCCCTATACTCTAAAACCTTATTTACTTTCTCCTGTTTAGCCTCCGGGAATCACCATTCAGGTGTTCAGAGGATAAATGAGGATGATATGTATGAATATAAATGAAATATTTTTTCAACCCCCAAATCACCCGTCCACCACTTTCGCTCACGCATTTATTTTTTTTTACGTTTATTATAAGCCCATTTACCATTTCGACTTATAAAAGTCTAGGTAACAATTTTTTTTTCTGTTAAGTGTAATTTTGAGTATATGGACAATTCCTTCTTCAACTCTATGCAGAAAATTAGATCAATACACATTTTGTCTATTCTTTTTCCTGTATCCACCGGTAATTACCGTTCAGATAATACTTCAGAGGATGAATGAGGATGATATGTATGAGTGTAAATGAAGTGTAGTCTTATAGTCTCAGTTCAACCGTTTCTGATTTGTGTGGTTAATTGAAACCCAACCACCAAAGAACACCGATATCCACGATCTAGAATTCAAATCCTTATAAAAATAACTGACTTTACTAGAAGTTGAACGCTGGAACTCTCGACTTCGAAATCAACTGATTTCGGAAGACGCGTTCACCACTACACCGACCCGGTGGGTTACTCTATCTGAATCCATTCGAATCATATATCCAACAAAATTTAGTCTTCTTTTTCGGATTGTGGTTTCTAAATCTTCAAACGTTTTCTTTTTATTTTCTTGTATGATTTATTACATACGAGGTGTGGCTATTAAATATCGAGACTAATGCTGTAAAATATTTTATTTTAAATTTATACATATTTAGTTATTATCCCCTTCAATATACACCACTCCTCTATCCCTACAACACCATGCGAATTTTCCGTTGTTCGAAACAGTGCTGGAAGTCTTCTGTGAGCTCTTTCATGACGCGTGCCGTTTTTTCTTTCACAGCTTCAACTGTCTGAAATCTTGTTCCTTTTAATGCAGATTTGACCTTGGGAAACAGATAAAAGTTATATGGTGCCAGGTCAGGCGAATAAGGCGGATGGTCTAACACTGGGATATTGTTCTTGGCTAGAATCGTCTTGACAGACAATGCAGTATGAGCCGGTGCGTTTTCCTGATGAAGAACCCGTGACTTCTTCCACAATTCGGATCGTTTTTTTCTTAATTTTTTCACGAAGTTAAGCAAGAATCTCAAGGTAGTAATGTTTATTAATAGTTTGACCTTCAGGAACCCAGTGAAGCTACACAATCCCATGAATATCGAAAAAACAATCATTATCGCTTTTAATTTTGATCATCATCTTCAACGTTTTCTCGGCCATCTTGGAAACGCTTAAACCACTCAAAACTCCGCGCACGTGATAAACATTCATTGCCATATACTTTTTTTAATAAAATATAAGTTCCAGTAGCGGTTTTTCAAGTTTCATATGAAATTTGTTTCAATGAAATGAAAAAGTGTTTTTAGAGCAAAGACTGTTCTTTGCTCTAAAAACACTTTTTCATTTTTTCGGCAAAATAAAAAAAACAGATGTTATCCCAACGAAGGACACGACTAGACTAATATGTTTAAAGAAACTGGAGTGGCAACAATCGAAAGAGAATGCTTTACTCTACACAGCTGTCGGTCATACGAATTTGGCGCATGCGCAGTTCTTCTGTAGCAGCATTAGTCTCGTTATTTAATAACCACACTTTGTATGTGAAAATTAAAAAAAAATTCTGAAACCATCTGAAAGATCGTAAATTTTACGAATTTAAAAGTTTATTTAAGGAATTTGATTTTTGAGAATTATTTATTTTATTTAACATCTTTCGTTTGTATAATATTGTTTGATTTGTTTTTTACACAAGGTTTTCACAGATGTCAAGGCAGTTTATGCAATAAGAAATACCTTTTTCCTTAAAGAACCCACATCCAATTTGAGAACCACTGCATTTTTTCTTTGTTAAAGACAAAGAATTTTTTTTGTGTATCTTATTAAACCAGTCCAAATAAAATATTTGATAATTTTCTCGTTTCAGATTTTCTATAAGTATTTTTGACAAATATAAATCACGTAAAATTAGTATGTCTGCGAAAATAATCATCTTATGTTCGCAAATTAAATTTACAACTCAAAAAAAATTGCAAGTTTGTTGTATTTATATATATCAAAAAATTAAATCTTTGTTCTGAAGATATCGGTTATATTTGATGAAAATTATTGTAGGCGATATGTTAATCAGGATTATAAGTTAACCTACTGCGGCATCAGTAGCTTTATTATACAATAGAGACCTCCTCCGGCTATACCTTGTTGAACCTCAACAAACCTTGTTCAACCTTGTGAACAAAACTTTTCGACCTATAATTTTGAGAAGTTTGCATTTATGAAATAACATCTTAGCGGTTATTGAATAAATCAATTATGATTTACCATCCAATTTCATTAAAAGTTATATTCAGGTTAATTTGTTCGAACAAAACTTATTGATAAGATTCTGTTGTTCACAACTCTTATATTCAGTTCAATTAGTAAATTTTCCCAAGAACATTATTAAACCTTATTTATAAAATTAAAATTTAAAGTACAACTACTTTTTATACGACTGCCTAAAAAGCAGTGTAATTTATTCAGGATGTATGTATGAGTGTTCCACCGTAGCACCTCACCGGCCGAACTGATTTATGACCCCGAGTTGGAAACTTTACGTTACCGGGAGTGTCATTGATTGTATACTTTAAATTAAATTAAATAAATAAGAGATATTTCTGTTTTATAACAATGAGACTCCAGTGGGAACTGCGTGTGAGGCTATAATGGTGAGGTGATGCGAACATCTCGTGCGAGGCTAGATCAATCGTCACCATCAACTGGTAACAAACGGGGTACCCCTGGGGCGTTGTTATGGGAAGTGCAATGGGGTGCTCTTAAAATATCTCGGCAAACAATCGTCCGATTTTCAAAATTCAAACGGGGTGTTTCAGTGGGTTGAAATCTAACTTTTGCAAGCATCAGGAACACTCTCGTTCTAACAGATTACGGTTATTTGGATATTAACTTTTTATTATTATTTGGAACCCATTATTTGAAGACACCCATTACTATACCCATTATTTGAAAATGTTATATTTTTTCAACCAATCTCCCCATTTTCAAAATTCAAAAGGGGCATTTGCTAGTATAATACAAAATCACGATGGAACCAAACCAAACAAAAATTAACTGAAAATACTCAGAAACGGACCTTATTTAACACGCTGCATAGCATAAGAATGTTCTGTTTACAAAGCTACATCAGTTACTATAAATTAATGTGAAGACAGTATTTAATTAAATAATGTAATGAGTGAGCAATCAACTTTCAGACAGTTTTAATTTGCTTAAATATATTTTCCATGTTGTAGAAATAGCAGGCATTTAAGGGTGTCTAATGGTTCAATTTTCATATGCACTTACTACTATAAGAAAATTTTGGCCTTCGATGAAAATTTTTAAATGCAATTGGAGTGCTCTGAATAGTAATTATCCTATATTAAAGAGCGCGGGAGTGTCATAGGTTATATATATATATTTATATGTTTAAATAAATTTAAAAAAATTGTACTATAATATTCAAAATTGTCACTCGCACGCTGTTTAATTATCCTGTACTAAAGAGCAGTTTTTTTTTATAGTCTTGGTTTTTTATTTTTTAATATTTATCTTTAGTTGTCAGAAAATACAAAATTTGCGGTAAGGACAGCAACATTTTTTTTTAATTTTCTTGTACAGAAACCATGTACACAGAAAAACTATGTTCAGAAAATTTTTTAGCGTACAATTATTCGTCTGTATCATTTATGCAAGATGAAAAACGTGAAAATATAATATTAATATTAAATATTAAGTATTTAACCCACCGGGTTGGTCTAGTGGTGAATGCGTCTTCCCAAATCAGCTGATTTCGAAGTCGAGAGTTCTAGCGTTCAAGTTCTAGTAAAGCCAGTTATTTTTACACGGATTTGAATGCTAGATCGAGGATACCGGTGTTCTTTGGGTGGTTGTTGGGTTTCAATTAACCACTCATCTCAATAATGGTCGCACTGAGAATGTACAAGACTACACTTCATTTACAACTCATACATATCATCCTCTGAAGAATTATCTAAGCGGTAGTTACCGGAGGCTAAACAGGAAAGAGAAAAAGAAAAAGTATTTAAATTTTGTTTGCAATTTTACCTCCTTTATATATTAAGTCATAATTGAATTTATATTTTTATAAGCACGTAATGAAATATCAGACTTTTAGCTATTTTATGTATTAAATACAAGGATATTATTATTATTATTATTATTATTATTATTATTATTGTGTGTGTGTGTGTGTGTGTGTGTGTGTGTGTGTGTGTGTGTGTGTGTGTGTGTGTGTGTGTGTGTGTGTGTGTGTGTGTGTGTGTGTGTGTGTGTGTGTGTGTGTGTGTGTGTGTGTGTGTGTGTGTGTGTGTGTGTGTGTGTACATGCTCATGCTCAAGCTCAAATTGGCTTTGTTGTTTTTATTGTTTGAGGACAGATAAAGCTTCTTCACATATCTAGACTGATTTTATTTTTTGCGAAATATCTTAACAAAGTTATAGAGTGTTTATACATATACAATGATAAATTTAAAATGTCATCGGTTAACAACTGCTTATGTTTTATAAAGTAGCGTCGCGTTAATCGAACCGAGATTCCTCCCTCCATCATTAGAAAACACGTAAATTTAATAAATTAATTTTTAATTTCATTGTAGATTATTTTATTGTATGATTAAAAAAAAATTGTTTAGTGAAGCACGTACTTCTTGAGTTTTAGATTTGTCATAGTTTAAAAAGGTTATGTTTGAATATTTTTATCTAATGAACGAACCACTTCAGAAACAAAAAATTGGTTTTTATCTTGTTAAAATTGTATTTTTTTGCGTTATTTTTATGAGTCAATTCAATTGAAGAAAATCATCTAGATGGAATAGCCTTTTTCTCTTTATTATTTGTGAAAGATAAAGCTCTGTTCTTATAATATTTAGACTAACCTTTTTTTTTTATTTAATATTTTTAACGTAATTATGGAAAGTTAAGATTTCTCTATCGCAAAAGCAGAGTACTTTGTCTGTAATTTTCCGTAATTATAAAAGAGCGACTTCAAAAAAAAATTATCTTGCAACAGTAATAAAGTAATCCACAGCCTTTTAATAAATATATAATTTTTTCCTTTCGTAAAGTGTATAGTATTCTCAAAGGTAAACTTTTCTATTGTGTACTTACTATAGTTATATTTTCATTGTTTTAAAGGGCCAACTAAAAAAAACCTGACAACCTGACAAGTATAAGTTGTTATACTTTTCTAGCATTTTATACACTGGAAAAATAATGATACACGAAAAAGTATTGTTATGAAACCTGCTCATTCATCATTTGTTACTTCGAAAGTGTGGGAAAAATTATAAACTTTTCATGTAAATTGTATAAATAGAATCATTCTTTTGAATAAATCAGCAATTTTGAAAAGGTTACTTTAATAATGATTATTTATATCTTTAAAGAATTACATTTATTATTTTGAATGGAAGAAATTTTTAAAAATTCGACTAAAAAATAGAGAACCAATAAAAAGTTACCTAAGATTTTTTTGGGGGCGGGGATGAATTATTATAAAGTTTTATTGTAATATTATAATTATTAGTTTTGATAAACTAAACAGAATTTTATGTCTTTATTTAAAAAAAAAAATAAAGAGACGAATAAAAAAATTGGTTTTTTCATTTTTTCGGGTAGGGAATTTTAGGATAATTTTTTTTTTTAAGTGGTAAGATATGCAACATTTACACATGTACTGAGCTTAATATAAAGTGGGGTTGTGTTTGTAAAATTTTTAAAAATTGACCCCAAAAAACTATGTACTCCATTCTCTGAAGATATTGAACGCAAACTTTTACCAACAAATTTCCTCATGTCCACAAGTCTGAATCAAAATTTCATTAAATCTGTGTTTCCAGTCAAATATTATTAACCTTCAAACACACTAACATATTTGTAGGTATGTACGAACGAACATCAGCCCCTACGTTTTTGTTTTTGGGGTTCCTAGGTCATAAAACGTTGAGAAATAAAAAAAAAAAAATCCAGATACCATTTATTGGCTGATTACAGTACTTTTCTTCTTTGATCGTAGCTCTAGAACTATGATGCCGGGATAATACAAAGGTATTCAGTTTTAAAAATAAGTCTATAGTAGAGTATTTGATAATTTTCGTAAATATTTGTTTTTAATTTTATGGTTTAATTTTTATTAAGTCCTCTATAATAAAATTCCTATTTTATAATTCCATTCTCGATTAAGATCATATTTTTATAGATCCGTATTGTTGTCTAACTAGGGAGACTCTTACTTTCTGTTTCATGTTTAGCCTCTGGGAATTACCGTTCAGGTATTACTTCAGAGGATGATATGTACGAGTCTAAGTGAAGTGTAGTCTTGTACAGTTTCAGTTGTGTGGTTAATTGAAACCCAACCACCAAAGAACACCGGTATCCACTATTTAGTATTCAAATCCGTATAAAAGTAACTACTTTTATTAGGACTTCAACGCTGGAACTCTGGACTTCCAAAACAGATGGTTTGGGAAGACGTGTTTACCACTAGACCAACCCGGTGGGTTAACTAGGGAAAGCTTTACGTTAGCATTCTTTTTTCTAGCTTTTCGGTATACTTTTTTTATTTTTATTTACAAGCCGGTTTTGTGTCTTTAAATTAATTGCTAATGTATTATTTTTCATAGGGGCAAATTATTTTTATAGGTCAATTCACATATTAGTTAAACAAAATTAAAACAATAGTAAAATTAACTTCAAAAAATCCCTAAAGGTAAAAAAAAATATTTTTTAGTTTTCGCCTTAAATTTTTATTTTTAGATATTGGTAGTTGTTTTTAACATATACCGATTTCAGAAATTGACATTTAGAGTTTTCTAGTCTGTATTATTATTAGTATTACATTTTTACTTCCTTGTACGAAGTGAAAGAAGTATTGTGATCGCGAAAAATTTCGGTTTTCAGCTTTCAATGAAATATCCATTTTGACCATCTCTGAATCCATTTTGTAATCTTTTTTTTAAATTTAAATATATTGATTTATTAATAATTGTTTACCTCTGATTGTAAAAAAAAATTACGATAAATAATATATCAATAATAACAATAAAAAAATATCAGAAGTAAAAAGTTTATGTACTTTTCATTTTTTAAAAAATATGTGTATATAGTTTAATAGGAGTTTGGGTCAAGTGGTGTCCACATCAGATATTTTTATGTAATTTTAAATTTGTAGGAATTTGGATATCTTTTATTTGTATATGTAACATTCGTCTGGGCCATTATAATACAAGTAATAGTATAGTTTTATAGCGGTGACTGATTAATATTTAGAATGATGTCATCTAATAGAGCTAATTTTGTAATCTTTGTCTTAATTTTGTTTGGTCGTTTGTAAAATATTATGATTACTCATCAAAATGACAAATTATATTATTAAATGTACTGTTAGTTTTATACGAAATAACTTGGTGACCTAATGAAAAAAACGTTATCTTTCAAAATTGGTGGGATTAAATTTTACACTATTACATAGCGAAATTATTATTTTTTAATATCACAAAAAATTATACCAGTATATTTATTTTTAATTACACTTTGTATGAGTAAAAAATATTTATTAATTAAATTTCTTTTTTGTACTGGTTTTATATTAGATTATCTTCCGTTATATATATATATATATATATATATATATATATATATATATATATATATATGTCAGTTTTATTATGCGGTTAAAAGATTTCTTAATGTATTTTTAATTACACTGTGATTTTTAAAATGCTATAAATTTTTTATCTTATCACTATCAGAATTTTTAGACAATTTTATAACCATTTATTATGATGTATTTTTTATGTTTTATTTCTCAATATTTGTTTAATTCCATTATTTATATCCATCAATTTACTGATTAAAATGTCTTGAAATAAGTAACAATTATATTAAATGTATAATTAAAATTTTAGTTACATAGATTTTTATTACTAACCAGCTAGGTAACGCGTTTTAGTCTTTCGCTAATGTTTGTGCAAGTTTTATTTCCTTCTTCCTCCGTTTAATTTTCCGCATTCAGAAGGAAAGAGAAATAATAATAATTATATTGAGAAAGAATAAAATACCGTTAAAACAATTATTTTCATAATCTATCCCACAAAACGTGGAAAAAATTGATTTTTCAGTCCGATGTATTTGTTCATAAATTCATGTGTTGTCTTTCTTTTTGTTTAGATACATTTACTTATTAATCGATTTGATTTATTTTTCTATTTTCTTCTGTTTTGACTTGATTTTTTTTTTTTTCATGTATTATATTCTTTATTTTCTTATATTTCAGACAAAAGTAAAATGGAACTAGAGAAAAGCAAATAATAATACATTTTTAAATTAAAAAAATATTAACGAAACGGATGTTGAAATAAGATAACAATAAATTTAAAGCTAGTCTTGAATTTTTTCTATCCTTTTTAAGCAGTTGTTTCACTTTTGCCTGTTCAACATTATCTTCATAAGTTTTTATTCCATTCCATAATGCATTTGCCTTTCATGGTGGAGAGGGGAACAACTAAACCATCTCGTTATATCTGCAAATATCAAAACGTCAAACCTTTTTTGATTTTAATTAAAATGATAGTTATTTCTTAACATAAAATATTTACAGGGTGCCCACCCCTCTTTAATATAATTTAATAAAAATATTAAAATTTAAAAAGAATTCAATCCTTTGACAAGGTTCCTTTTTTCTGTTTAGCCTCCGGAACCACCGTCAGGATTACTTCAGAGGATGATATGTATGAGTGTAAATGAAGCGTAGTCTTGTACAGTCTCCGGTCGACCATTTCTGAGATGGTGGTTAATTGAAACCCAACCACCAAAGAACACCGGTATCCGCAATCTAGATTTCAAATCCATATAGAAGCCTTTACTAGCTCTTGTCAATTTCTAAGTCGAGAGTTCTAAGGTTAAAATCCTTTTTAACCGTAGAACTCTTGACTTCGAAGATGGCAAGAGCCTGTTTTTGAGCTTCTGTCAAGTTATGCGGAATCTATCGGGAACAGATCTTTTCACAGCTAAATTTTCGTGGAAAATCGAATATACTGTAGTCTTCAAAATACCTTCTTTTTTTTTTACCTCCGGGTTGTTCAATATACCTTGTCTCTGTCTCACGGTAAGTCACATTCTGATCCTTTTTAATCATATTGCGCACAGAATCAATGTGTTTTGGAACAACATCCGATTTTGGTCGACCTTCACGAAGTTCATCGCTGACGGAAGCACGACTACGATGAAATCCTACAAACCAATTGTAAATAGTTTTGTCTGGTGGTTATTCAGTACCAAAACTTGAACGAAGCGGTTCGAGGCAATATTATTGAGTTAGGTCCTTACTAAAATTGTAAACAGTCATCCAATGAAAACCATCACATGAAATTTCCATTTTTTCTCGAAACTGCTTCTTTTAAACGCTCGCTGTAAACAAACTACTCGGCTAATTTTTGAGCTGCCACTGTTGTAAAAATAAAATAAGTCAAATTTTACAATATTGGTGTTACATCTCAATAGCGCTATCTAGTGTTTGTTTGTAAAAACTTGAAGGGCGATCTCCGTATGCAACATAGTTTGTGTATTTATCGGCTGGCGAAAGATTTCTCCCTGATTTCTGCGTCTTCAGGTAAAATTAAGCCTGACTGTATTTCTTGGGACCAAGAATAAAAGCTAAAATTTAGTCGTTTTATATGAAATATGACTTGAAAGATTGAAAAAAAAAATAGTTCCAGAACTGTATTTTTAGTAGTTTTCTAGAAAACTGGGATAAAACACAAACGCTTGGGATCAAAAAACACAACTTTATATTTGGTGTAAAATAACTTTGTTAAATGGATAAAAAATAAATATATGAAAAAGTTTTAACAAAACTTGTAGATAATTTCCTGAAGTGTCCGATCGATAAAAGAAAACTAGCTGAATTATTCGAGATTCGTCCAGATAAAAGTTCTCATTTAATAATTTATAAATGAGAACTTTTAAAAAATAGAAATATGATATGAGTAGAGCAATTAAATTTCTTTGTACATTCTATTTGATTGTTAAGATTGAGTAATTGTTTATTAAGCGATTTAATAAAAAATACATGTTTTATTTAGTTTATTGTATTATGAGAAATGTTTTATACTTAACATTATTCCCTCCAGTTCTTTATCGAAAGTATGTACAGCTGTTCAAAATATGCAGCATATCATCTACTTCGCTTTTGCTTTTCTTTGTGTATATATATATATATATATATATAAATTTACATATCAAAATTTAATAAAACGTATATCGGTTTTCTTAAACCCGAGTAATTGATATTTCTTTTAATATATTAAACTTAAATTTAGTTTTATCATATCTGTAACGAAAAAAAATAATTATAAGCGTAAATTTGATTAAAGATATCATGTTTCTTATTTTTACATTGAGGAATTAAAGAACAAATATTAGAATAAATAAAAAAATTCTGGTTTTAAAAGGAAAGAAAACAGATAATAAAATATATTAAGGTTTAGGCTAAAGCTATTTTAATATCTGATTAGATAACGGGATATGCATGATAATTTTTAATTATTTTGATTTTTTCTGTCTTTTGATCGAGTTTGAATATTTAAACGTCATGCATGTTTGAAGACACTACAGTATTTTCCTTTGGTTCTTAGAAAACAGAAATATCATTACGAAGAAAAGAAATCGTTTGAAGTTGGTGATGGTGTATTTATTTTTTTATGAGTTTAAATTATAACCACACTTCTTCATCGGTTCTGGATTTTTCAAATACCTATTATACTACGCCAATATGTACTGACATATCTGGCGTGGCTCGAATAATTAACTAATCTGTGAAACGTGAAAGTTATTTTTGTGTGTTTTTTACATACGTGATATATTGTCAAGAGTTATTAAGTGTGGTTTGAGATACAAACTGTCTTAATTCCATTTTTTTTTTGCCTCAGTGTTAATTTATAATTGTTTCCAATTTACCGGAACGATAAGTAGATTTGAATAAAAAAATGACATGCAAAGAGGAATTTCAATTGAAATTCCTCAAAGAGCTTTATATGTACATACATATCTTGTATGGCATTCATAAATATAAAATAAACGTTAATAAGTACGCACAACGATGAGTTCAAGGAACATTAAGCTCAAATCATTAAAAGGAAAAAACACCAAAAAATATTCTTATCAAAAGCAAAGAAGCAGTGAAACAAACCAAAGCACTAATAAAAGTAAATGGTGAAATGAAATGAAGGATTTTAACAATGCACAACACCCTAGGGTAGCTCATTCACCTCAAATCTCGGGGAATTTACAGTTCTTATATATACAGTTGTTTTATGGCGCCTAACGACTTCGATGTTTATCCAGGAGTTTAACCGCGAGCCAGTTCACTATCATTTTATATCTTGTACTGAATCACCGAATCACTTCTCGAACGGTTGGCAATCCCAGATAATCATGTATTTCAGGGTTTTTCGCAAACAAGGCGCTTCTGTTATGTTTCTAAATAGTTATTTTGGAATCGCTGACCGCTGTAGTAATTTTTGTTTTTATCAAACGCTAATAAAAAGTAATTTTAACTAATTAACACAATTCTTATTATGGTATATACCATTGCTATTAACATATATCTAGAGAACAAATTTAAAATAAAATTGATTATAAAAATTAATAAATAATCGTATTACATTTATGTTACACGAACACAAGATGTCTTACCCCTGTCTTTCTACATCTGTCATCACACAAGGAAGAATTAGTTGTGGGAATCTACATAAGCTTCACATACTATCATCACCTTTCTTCTTTACCGCCAACCATTACTTGACTACTGCTCGACATACCTAAATTTATCGTAATTCTTGAATGCTTGTTACTCAAAAATTCCTTTTATTATGTATTCCTCTAAAAACATTCAGAAAAATCAATTCCATATCCCAGAAGGTGACTCGACCGCTTTTTTTTCCATCATAACGCGCTTCGTTGATGATTATCATAAACAACTGTTGTTCGTAATGTTCATCATCGTCTTGCACGTTTGCGAAAAATTTCATATCATTTTCGTTCATCTAAAATGAATCACCTGGATGTCTTTATCAAAAAATATATATGAGTTGTTATCAAAGGGATAATAATTTATTTTTTAAATTTCATAATTAGTTATTATTTTAAATTTATACATATTTAGTTATTATCCCCTTCAATATACACCACTCCTCTATCCCTACAACACCATGCGAATTTTCCGTTGTTCGAGACAGTGCTGGAAGTGTTCTTCTATGAGCTCTTTCATGACGCGTGCCGTTTTTTCTTTCACAGTTTCAACTGTTTGAAATCTTGTTCCTTTTAATGCAGATTTGGACCAGGTCAGGCGAATAAGGCGGATGGTCTAACACTGGGATGTTGTACTTGGCTAGAATCGTCTTGACAGACAATGCAGTGTGAGCCGGTGCGTTTTCCTGATGAAGAACCCGTGACCTCTTCCACAATTCGGATCGTTTTTTCTTAATTTTTTCACGAAGTTAAGCAAGAATCTCAAGGTAGTAATGTTTATTAATAGTTTGACCTTCAGGAACCCAGTGAAGCTACACAATCCCATGAATATCGAAAAACAATCATTATCGCTTTGAATTTTGATCATCATCTTCAACGTTTTCTCGGCCATCTTGGAAACGCTTAAACCTCTCAAAACTCCGCGCTCGTGATGAACGTTCATTGTCATATACTTTTTTTAATAAAATATAAGTTCCAGTAGCGGTTTTTCAAGTTTCATATGAAATTTGTTTCAATGAAATGAAAAAGTGTTTTTAGAGCAAAGAACTTTACTCTAAAGTAAAGTTTTAGAGTCTTTGCTCTAAAAACACTTTTTCATTTTTTCGGCAAAATAAAAAAACAGATGTTATCCCAACGAATTTCATAATTAGTTATTATTCACCTATTTAATTCTTATACATGAACCAAACGGATAGCGTATATATTAAAAATAATTAATAATATTTCGTATTTTAAAGTAAACTTATTCATTTCAGTCCATTTTTTTCAGTATGACTGTACTTTACTAACGAAATATTAGTAATAATAATAAAATAAAATTATGTGTATGTTTTTATAAATACATTACAATTAAAAACAATAAATGATTGATGGATGATTTATGAGTAATTTATCATCATAACAAAGGCGTTAATTGAATTAAAAGTCAGGTAGGAAACATTACTGTGCTGTTTTTATTACTTTATATCCTTTTACTCTTATGGCTGTTGACCCTCTACTCTGACATGAGGTTAAACAATTCTCACGGAATGTAAAGAAAGAAAGAAAGAGAGAGAAAAAAAACAACACTTAACAAGACAATTAAGATGTCTTTCTGGCTAGATATTTGCTTCTATTATTAAATTAAGAAGACCACACAACATCGTTGTGTATATATTACTAAGCAATTTATTTTCATTTCTGAAGTGAATCTAATGTTTCATGTCGAGTTAGATTCACAATTAATCAGAATTAAAATTAAATATTTAGCATTAAATATTCCCGAAAATTTTCACGCAAGTCTTCAAAAGAATCCTTTTTGAATATATTTAAAATTTATCTTTTGTTTATATTCCAAAAATTAAGCAATTTCTTGATATCACGAAAAACACGGGGTAATTGAGAACCATATTGTGATAGTCAAATTTTATTGGAGATTAGTTGTAAAATGAGAAATTACATTAAAAACATGTTATATATATATGAATATTAACTTAAATGTAATTTATTTAAGTTTATTTTCCTCATGATTGGATAGAATTAAATACAATAACTAGACATATTTTACTTAGAAATATTATCTTTATTAATCTTTTGGTGTAACCAATCTACTATACAAACTTATAAATTAAATTCACTACGTTTCACTTGTAGTGAATTTAATTTATAATTTTGTATAGTTGATTGGTTAATCCAAGAGATTAATAAAGATAATATTTTAAAGTAAAAACGTCTTGTTTTATATCACTCTATATATATATATATATATATATAGAGTGAGAGAGAGAGAGATATGTCGAGAAAAGTTGTTCCAAAAATAAGTTGTAATTTTTCTTCCGTTTAAATACAAGACTAATCCACAGTTCATGAGAAAAAAAACAAAAGGTTTTTTATCATGAAAATGGTGGAGTTGCGGGTCGAGATTTTAAAATAATTTTTAGACAAAATTTGTACACTATAACTTTAATTTCCTGGTCTAAGTTGTTTTATTTCTAACATTTTTTAAATACTTTTTCAAATGCATACCAGGCCTATTTTATAAGTAACAACCATACAGTAATTTTTTTTTCTCGTTTAGATAGCGCTATAGTTCTAGACGGAAAATTATTATAATCGTCCAGTTTGGACATATGCGGTTTTCATAGGATCTTAACGTTTTAACACCTAAGCATCCCCAAAAACCGGATGAAAATTTTCCGGATGTTCATGTTCGTATGTACGTGTGTTTGCCTTTATATCTTCAGAACTACTGGACCGATTTTGACCAAACTTGGTCAGATTACTTCTACGTGTGGGGGATTGATGCTATTAAATTCAACTTAAAAGTTCAAAGAGGTGAGGCTGTAGGGAAAGGTCACCCTCAGTATCTCGATATTTCGCCTAATTAAGATCATATTTTTCTTAGGCACATTTGTTAACAATTAAAAAATTACAATATTTGCATAAAACCTTTTTTTTCAAATTCGTATTCCCATCCCAAAAAATTGCTCTAAACTAGTGGCTAAGTGAGCATACTAGTGTCATCACAAGGAGCGCTACTGTCGCTGTCCGTCATCTTGGAATTTCCCTTTTTCCCTGTGGGAAATAACCTTTTCTCTCGTCCTCTTAAATCGGGAAATTTGAAATTCCACAGGGTTGCCAACCATATTACTTTTACTCTTTAAATATTAATTATTCATTTTATTTAATTTAGTTAATATCTCAAAGGTTGGTAACACTGGCGTAAAGCTGTTGCAGTCGTCTGCTATGTTGTGGCGTCACAGGTGAGCGGTAGAATTAAATAAATGAATAATATTTAAAGTGTAAAAAATTACTCGGTCTTCCTGGGTCTCGAACTCGATCGCTCGGTTGACCCGGTACCTAGTGGGTTAAGCCTCGCGGCTACACCAGTCTGCCGACCGTACAAGCGAAATTTGTATGTAAGTTATGAAATTACATTAGTTAGTGCCGACCGCCACTCCTACGCGAATTAAATATGCTGTGCGCGCGCGCTTATAGTTAAAATCATTGAATTATATAAATGAAAAAATGGTTTATTTAAATAAAATTATAAATATTTTGTAATATAAAATGCATGTGTGTAAGCCATACATCAAAATCAACTGTGTTGTCAGCTTTTCCTTATTGATGTTGACACATCTGCAGGAGGGATGGTCGACCGGTTTATCGACATAGTTTGCTTTTGTATATACCAGTTGTTATGCCTCCCTATTACCATTTACATGTAAACTGCAATGTTTTAAAGAGGATTAAAAAATCAACTTGCCACCGACTGTAATGTTCAAACAAAATAGGTTTTTGATATTTTCAAATTATAATACTGTTGATAATGGTAGAAAATTGTTGCTATGTACGGTCTTAATGAGATGTAATGTTTGATAGAAATTCAATGAAAACGATGAGAAATGTTTCGCAAACGTGAATGCAAGACGACGAAGAGCGATCCAAACGATAGTTGGTTATGATGATTCATTCTAATGTAAATATAGATAAAATATACATTTGCCGGGTATCGAAATTATAATTTTGTTAGTAATAATTTACTATTAATCTAATTTGTCAATCAATCAGTTTTTGCCACTAGATCTCTGCAGATTGATATATTATACACATATATATAACTTGTACGTACGATTGGTGAGATAGAAGATTACCGTCTTGAAATTTAAAATATTATTTACATTAAGTAAGATATTGCTTATGACAAACAACGTAAGAAAACATTAGTTACAGATTACACATTACACATTATTACATTTGTGCCACATACAATCGAATAATTTAGTTTTAATTTATATCTTTAATTTAACATTTTTAGAATCTTTTGTACAACCAAACTGCAGATGAGACAATTTTTGTCCCTGACTCGCACAAATCCCCAAATTTGGGAAGTACTTCCTACTAAACGACGAGCACTTAGGTGTAATCCGGTCAGAATATCTGGTGCAAAGGACCACTGTTGGATTGAATAGCTTAGAAAATATCTAAACTTTCAGTGTGCACCAAGTTTGAGGTTTCAACTCGTAGAGGTACTTTATCTTTAATAGCGGTCAGTAAGTTTAAAGTTATGGTCTAAACCTGGTTTGGATGTGTATTGTGTTCTGCTCCGGTTGTCTGGTATTTAAACTTGAGCTCTTGGAGGTATCCTCTCCAACACCTCTGCATTACACCAATCCTGAACTCTCACGCCAGAAAGCAGCAGGCCAAACAGGATCAGATCAATAGCGTTAGTTATTCTCAGTAGAATACCATACGTGGAGTTTGTTTGACCACAAAGGGGATCCCCCACCGGGGTTCCCCATTAGAGGCAGGATATTAAGACTGGGGTCACGGTAAGGGACTCCTTTGGAGTCTTCTGATTAGAGGTGTGGCATGTACTGCAAGACCAAGTCCCGGCAACCTAGGAGGGACCTTGTGTTCTGTCGAAGTAGTTTGAGGCGAAAGCACCCCCCGGAGCTGAGTTATGATTAGATGCTTGTTCCGGCTCCGGGGGGGGGGGGGGGTTAAATAAAGGTGAAAAAAAATAATTCAATAATAGCAATGAAAAAAAAAAATTGAAAAATATCAGTTGATTATTTTTTTTTTACAATCAGTGGTTGATAATTATTAATAAATTAATATATTTAAATTAAAGTAAAAAGTTAAAAAAAAAGGAGATGAAGTTCGATTCGAACCGATGTGCCTTCCCCTTGTAAGATAAAATATTTCATCAATTAGAATTTTATTTAACCATAACTACAGAACCAATTAAAATAAGTACCACTTTTGATATATCGTTGAAAAGCTCTCAATGAGGGCTTATTACTGCAGTTAAAAAGTTTAAAATCCAAATTTGTTTGGATTTTGGGCTTTTTTGGACACTTTTAGTTCCGTTGATTGCAACCAAAAAGAGATGTTCACAATTAGATGTTACAACAGTCCTAAATTCAAAATTTTAACATTCTGCGGCTAATTCCTTTTGAGATATGCGAGATACGTACGTACAGACATCACGCCGAAACTAGTCAAAATGAATTCAGGGATGGTCAAGATGAATATAACCGTTGAAATCTGAAAACCGAAATTTTTCGCGATCACAGTACTTCCTTTACTTCGTACAAAGAAGTAAAAAATTAAACATTTGACGTGAAAAGATAAGTTTGCTTCTTATTAATCGAAATGAATGTACATTTTTTATAACACTGTCTTGTAGCCAGCCGCCCCTGGTTGTGGACTATATTTTAACGATCTCCTATAATAAAAAAATCAGAAGTTACGGTTCTGGAAAATTTACGAATGCACCCCTGAATTAAATCAAAGTAAACCAAGAGCATCAAACTCAATAATAATAATTTTTTTACTTTTTTATTAGATTATGATTTTGTTTATTTTTTTAACAGAACGATGTTGTGACCCATTATTGGCATTAATATTGAAATAAATAAACCACCAGTGGATTTTACGTACGAAACTCAATCCGAATGCTTTCTTTAATAGCATTTCTAGGATTTCTCATCTATAACGACATACGAGTATAACCTACTGTCGTAACCTATCTGGCTAAATGTATGTTCATTCATATTTATCTTGCGTTAATAATTGTGAAAATAAATACTTTAGTTGTAATCTTTTTGTAATTTAATATTAGATCTAGTAAAGTAACTTAAATCGATCTACTTATAGATTAAATATATACTTTTTTACTTTCTAGCCTTATTTTTTTTATATTTAACTGCTGGTAAAACGATTATTGTACGTTTTCGTGATAATAATAATAATAAATAGGTTATATAATTACGTTGTGTAAATCATAGTGTGCTAAAATATTATTATCTCTTGAAACCGGTTGAGTAATAATAATCCGTATAAAATTACTTTAGGTCAGCCCATCTAATTTGATTTTATTTTATTTACCTTGTAGCAAATTTATTTTGTGTATTCTTATTGTTTTATATATCGAGTACGGTGATGTAAGTGATATTAGTTTAGTTGTGCTATTTTAAAATTAATTCCAGTTAAATAAACTATTGTTTGAATATGAAATTTTTAAAGTACTTTTAATACGAAAAAATAATAATTTTATTAAAATATGCCATGTACTTTTATTTTTAATTAACATTATCAACACTTCAAATTTTAAAAATATAATCAAATTCGGATTTGATTACTCGTTTAATGTCATTTTTTCTTTAAATTGTACATTAACAAAACACAAAAAAAAAGCGTAAATTCTTTTCACGTATTATGCACAACTAGAACGCTTAAAAGTGTAAAATAAAATGAAATAAATTTTTCCTTATTTTAATAATGTTACGATATTTATAAACCTACTACAGTTATAATTTTAATGTATTCTCTTAATGATTAACTTACTTTTTAAGTCCGAAAAAAAGATACCATAATGGTAAATAAATCTTACAATTATTGCAACTTACAGACGCAGTCAAATCTATCAAGATGCAACAAATTTACTTCCGGAAATTTTTTTATCTTATCGGTTTCTCATAATTATATCCTTTATTTCCAAGTAATAGAGCATAAATACTCCGAGGTGTGGACCTCCAAATTCCATGCTTTATCTTCCGTATCAAAATAAATCCATTTCACTTTGATACTTTTAACACTTAGGTACATCTGCTTTAACCCACCGTGTTGGTCTAGCGGTGAACTCGTCATCGCCATCGCAAATCAACTGATTTCAAAGCTGAGAGTTCTAAGGATAAAATCCTAATAAAGGCAGTTACTTTTATACGGATTTGAATATTAGAACGTGGATACCGGTGTTCTTTGGTGGTTAGGTTTCAATTAAGCAAATACCTCAGGAATGTTCTACCTGAGACTGTACAAGACAACATTCATATATATCATCCTCATTCATCTTCTGAAATAATACTTTACGGTGGTTCCGGAAACTAAACAGAAATAAAAAAAACGAAGTACATCTGTTTTGGTTTCAAGGTTCTCCCAACATTATGGTCGCTAATCAGTGAGATCCTAAAAGTCGCGTACATTAAAATTAAAGTGTCTATAAATAGTAGAATACTTATAAAAGTTCTGTCGGCTACCGCACGATGGATATTAACAACAAACCGTGTTTATTGTTAAACATTGTTTGGTAAACATGTCGTTTTCTCAAGAATAACGAGTTTTCATTATTGAACATTATTTTTCCTGTCGTTCTTATGCACATATTGTAAACGAATTTCGTGGGAAATATCCGGACGTGGTAGTGCCTAAAAATTCGACCATAACGAGATAAATCGTCCATTTTAGAGAATGCGGATCAGTTTCAGACAAGAAGAGAACCGGGAGACCGGTCATTTTGATTGATAATGAACTGACTGAGGTTAAGAATGTGATGCAGGGTTAGCCTTCAAAAAGCTTGAGGAGACAAACAGCGCACTCTCAGATTTAATATGGAAATGCTCAGGAAGCGATGAAGCGGTTACAATTTCATTCATATCATGTTCGTAGTGTTCAGGAATTGAAGGAGCCGGATAAAGAAAAGGGCGTAATGAAAAATTTGGTAAAATGAGTTAGTACATGCATTCCTGAACATATGTTGTGAAAATAAATAAATCTTTATTATCTATTTTTTTTATTACTGTAACGTCCGTGACCTTTGGATGTCTCTGTGTTATAAGTTCCTTTTGTGATTCACAGTCTACATTCTGTAGAACTATTTGTTTCATTAGTAACATGAGGGCGGTCCAGAAAGAAACTTACGTTTGTGCCTAGCGTGGATATGGGTAGGGATAGAGCCGCCATTTTGGCGTCAATACGTTTCTACACTCAGTACGTTCAAGTGTCACGCACGCCACGTTCAAATGTCGTAGCGTGTGGACTGTAATCTTTCTACTTTGTTCGTTGTGAATTATTGAAATGTGCGCTTCAATAGAAAATCCCGCGAGTTATGAGATGCATTCAGTGATTAGGTTTTAACTGGCAAAAAACCTCAAACCAATTGAAATTCATCGGCAGATTTGTGAGGTGTACGGAGATGGAATAATGAGTGAACGTAGAGTGAGACAGTGGTGCATTCAGTTTAAAAATGGCCGCACCAATGTTCATGGTGAGGACGGCAGTGGTCGGCCTACCCTTGTGACTGATGAAAATCAACGATAAAATTCGTGAAAATCGCCGCATTACGATTACGGAATTCTCGCTTCATTTCCTCCAAATTTCACGAAGTTTACTGCATGAAATTGTGTCGGGGAAGCTTGGTTATCACAAGTTTTGTGCCATAAATCTAAGGCGGTAGATTTCTACAGAGAAGGAATTAAAAAGCTTGTGCATCGTTATGATAAGTTCCTCAATTTAAATGTGGAAAGTTATTTCTATGTAGAAAAATAGTTTTGATTGTCCCTTTCAAATATACATAATAAAATTTCTTATTTTATTTGGTTGGTTTTTTATTTCATAACGTAATTTACTTTCTGGACAGCCGTACATGACCAGTGGATTTCCAGTAGTGTTATTCAATGAACATCAAAATATTCCTGTTTCAGTTAGGAATTTTCATATCTATAAATAATTAAATAACCAAAATTAACAAAATATTCAATCATCCTTTACGGTAATAGGATTATTATATATAATTTACATTTGGTTCTTCCTATTTTTTTTAAGCACATCCATGGAAATTGCAGCGATTTCTTCTCGAATCCTTGTTTTCAACCTGGTGTTCGTTGGACGAGCGGGATACACTTTACATTTCACTTTTCATTTCATGGCCCTACAAGAAAAAAATCGCACATCGATAAATCTGATGATATTGGGGGCCAATTAATGTCACCAAACCGTGAAATTACATGGTTACCAAAGAGCTGTCGAACAGCTGCCAGTGACGCTCTGACAGTATGGGGCGTGACTCCATCTTGCTGAAACCAAGGATTATGAAGATCAGAAAAGTATTGAAGTTGTTCTGCTACAAAAGTTCAACGGTTCAATGCAGCTGCGTGTTTCCTTGTCGATCGTCGTGGGTTCCTTCCAATTGAGGCCCGAACTGCTTCAGTGTTTTCTGGGGTTCGTTGAGTTCATTGACCTCCTGGTGGTTTCTTTTTTAGAGCTGAACCCGTCTCCTCGAAATTATCAACCCATGTCTTGATGGCGTGGTAAGATGGAACACTACTATGACATCCTAAATTGTAATGACATCGGAATTCCGTTTGAGCAGCAGTCACACTACCACCGTTCTTGTAAAGTGCCTTCACGGCAATTGCCCGTTGTGTATCGACCCACTGGTCCATGATTACCAAATGGTTGTGCGCAGAAGGATACCACTCCTATCTTTCTAACAGTTCCTCAGGGCTGTCACTACTACTTCCAAATTTCCCGTTTTCCTGTGCCAGCCTGTACAACACGCCATACTGGGTCCGAGCCTTTTCTCTGGTGGCTGTTTTGCATGTAGAGCATAAGTAATCCTTGCAATGAGATTATAGGGATGATCAACGGAAAATGTTTAATCGGTTTGCTCCTAAAATTCTAGATAAAGCTTCTCAATCTCGTCGTCTGAAAGCGGGTTGGGTGGCCACTAGCTGGAAGTGGCCTTGAAGAATTCATTTAGGTGGTGGGATTTGCCTTGTTTTGTGGTCTCTCTCTGAGTGGGTAAGCCCTCTCTTTTTATTTATCCTTGTCAACTGTTTATTTTTTTAACTATCCATGCTAATGATGATGGTATTTGTGTTATGTTAGGGGGGGGGGGGTCTATGGATTTGTTTGGGAATTGTTTTCTATCGTGGCTATTAAATAAGTTTAACATGAGATTTAGTTGTTTCTTGGATCCTTTTTACATAGCGTAAAACCGTACGTGAAATGTTCAGTTGTGCTTATAGGAACTGGTTATTATCTCATAACTTTTCATTGACTCCAGTTTCATAGACTTTGAAAATAGCAAATACATAATTGATGAGAACAGTCATGTATGATGTAATCTTTTAAATTGTAACTTATAGTAATATTTGTGTGCTCTATTATTTTGATAATACTAATTACTGAAATATTTTGTTTTAGGTAAGATGCTGAAAAATCTATTTTGAATTAAGTTGCTGCCGTTATATCGTAAGTTTCTAGAATTATTAATTGTTTAATATTTTATTTAAGCGTAATTAATTATTTGTGTATATTTAATAATTAAAATTAAGCAGCAAAAATATAATTTAATTACAATTATTGCTTTACTAATGGTTATTGATTTTTAATTACATTATATTGCCGGCCTCCATGGCGCGAGTGGTAGCGTCTCGGCCTTTCATTCAGAGGTCCCGGGTTCGAATCCCGGTCAGGCATGGCATTTTCACACACGCTGCAAATCATTCATCTCATCATCTGAAGCAATACCTAACGGTGGTTCCGGAGGTTAAAAAAAAGACTTTATATTGTGATAAAGATTCATTAATGATATACATCATTAAACATCATTATACATCTTTGAACTCTAAATTGTATACCTAATAATACATTCAAACAAATTTTGAAACTTTATATGTAAACGTAATAAAATCTCATAACCATCTTTACTGTTTCTTTAACGCTTTAATGCAAAGTAGAGAATCCTCGGAAATTCCAGTTGTTTCCCCTTTTATTGACTATAAAGAAAACTTTTCTAATTTGTACTTCACTAACAACGTGCAGGATGTTACTGAAAACATTTGATGATATAGACCTTTTCTGTAAATTCCTTCGCTGAACTTTATATCTTTATAAATATATATGTTGCAATTCTTATTTATTTCCGTTTCGTTTAAATGAATTTTGCCCTAGAATTAATTACTCTTTATAATCGTTTTCTTATTTTTGAACTGAGTTTACGATTAAATTATAATTTTTCTTTCTTAGAAAACTTTGTCTATTGTAATCTTTAATTAACATCTTTAATGAATATATTATATTGTTATTTTAAGCTATGTTGGAATTATGAGAATAATCGAGATTATTTTTCTTAGTATTTACATAAGCCAGACAGGTAGGACACGGCATTTTATTTCGGATATATTATTATATAATAAAAAATATATATATTAGTTATATTAAGTTGAATAACATGAAATGTGTTAATACATCCTTCGGTATCCTTAGAAATGGTTTTTTTTTTGGTGGTTAATTCTGTTTATAAAAGAAAAGATTTTTTTCCTATTCACTCACTAAGAAGATTGTAGGCAAGAGCATCCATATATTTTTTCCTATGTTATTTTATTAGTATTTTAATGATTATACAGAGTGATCCACGAAGAATGTAATAAACTGTAAGGACATGTTCTACTGGTTAAAATAAAGAAGTAAGCCCATGTAAACATAGGTCCGGAAATGTTTCGTTAGCGAGTATCGGCTGGCGAAAGATTTCGTCCTGATTTCTGCGCCTTCGGTAAAATTAAGCCAGACTATAAGTACGATTCTGAACAATCAAACTCTGAAAAAGATTTTAAAAAATAGTGAAAATTTTTCAATCGGATTTTAAAATTAAAAATAAAGAAAAAAATGAATTCGTAGTTCTTGGGCTCAGAAACTGTCTACTATGAATATCCTTTAAAAATTTAACGTTATTTATATGATTTTTTAAAATTTGTTTTTCAGAATCCGTCTGAAACCCTTTTTTTTGCCAATTTTTTCGTGATGTTTTTTGCGGTTTTGTTAGGATTCGATTATATTGTGATATGATCGTTAATCTTACCGGAGCATTTATTTTTAATTCTAAACATAAAAAATCGGTAATGATTATTGTTATTATATCATAGCCGATTAGTTTTAAGTTTCATAACAACAGAAATAGATTAAGAATAGTAATATAAGGAGGGAAGAATAAAGTACAACAATGTGATTTATTATCCAATAACAAAACCAATAATTATTAAATAATTAGAGAATTTCACAGTAAACAAATTAAATAATATTTAAAAGACAGTATGAATAAAACAAAAAAATATATATAAAATAAAATATATATATATAATTTAATAAAAATAGAATTAAAACAAACAGGAAATTATAATCAATAAGTTGAATTTATTTAAAAATGAATGAGGTAAATTAAAAAAGCAAGTGGTAAATTAGTAAAAATATAAATAAAGAAACAAATATTAAACTTACCGCACTTCCGAAAGTGATATTGATTCTGAAAGTGCCTGATTTTTTTTTATTAAAGTTTTTCCCAAGATCGATATTAATGTGTTAACTTACACGGTAGTTTCTATCGGAGAGCAATCTTAGCTAACGTTCAAAGTTTCAAAGATTTGTCCTATCGTTTATTTGTAAATATTTTATGGATATTAATTTTTTATTTTCATCAATAAATAATCATTAAAATCGGGTTGCTTGTTTGTATGTAAAATGGGATAAATTAGCTACAGATGGAAGATATCTGAAAAAAAATGTCATAAAAAAGGTTTTTTTAAAAACAATTTGACAAAATTTCAATTTAATACCGATCACAGTTGATTTTATTAGAATGACACAACGTGTTTCAATACTTTAAAACAAAAATTAATCTAAAAATACTTTAATTAATTTAATTGCCGATCTCCAAGACATTAGGAGACTTTAAAGAGACAGATATAGCGTATCTTTCTTTTATGTTTTGAGTGTCTTGGTTTGGCTTATGCATTTTATTACATGGTACAAAATTTATTATCATTAATCGATAGTTGATATAGGGTTCCGCCAGTTTTGTATTAAATAAATAAATAATTAATTACACTTATTTTATTTTTGTTGAAGGGGATTCTAAAAGGCTAACAACTAACAGATGATTATAGCTTAAAAAAAATTCGAAAAACAATGAACATTTTCGGTTTTTTTTTTTTTAAAATAAGAATGCAATTTTTCTAAAAATTTTCAAAAAAATTTATATAAAAAAATTGTTTCCCTAATATTTATTTATTATGATATAAAAAATCTGACATGGACACCACAATTCCTTGTACGCCTATTAAATTATAAATACACATTTTTTTTTTTTTAAATGAAAAGTACATAAAATTTTATTTCATTAATATTTTCATTTTCTTTTTTTTATTGTTATTATTAAATTATTATTTATCGTAATTCTTTTTTACAGTCAGAGGTTAATAATTATGAACAAATCAATATATTTAAATTAAAAGAAAAGATGTTAAGTTTGATTCGGATCGATGTCCCTTCCCTTTGTAAGATCCAAATATTTCATTAATTAAAATTTTATTTGGCTATAACTCTGGAACCAATGAAAATAAGTACCACTTATATAGTTGAAAAGCACTCAGTCAGAGATTATTATTGCAGTTAAGAAAAAGTTCAAAATCCAAATTGTTTTGCAATTTGGGCTTTTTTGGTCCAGTCGATTACAATCAAAAGGGACTGTGCACAACTAGATGTTACAACAGTCCTAAATAAAAAATTTCAACATCCTACGGCTAATCGTTTTTCAGTTACGCTACTTACAGACGTCACGCCGAAACTAATCAAAATTGATTCAGGGATGGGGTAAATGGATTTCCGTTGAAATCTGAAAACCTAAATTTTTCGCGAGTAGACATCACATGACTTTCTTGTAAGCCTATTAAATTACATATACCATTTTTAAAAGTACATAACATTTTAGTTGATTATTAACTTCTGATTATTTTTATTTTTTTTTATTGTTATTATTGAATTATTATTTATTGTAAAACTTTTTTATTACAAACAGAGGTTAATAATAATTAATAAATTATTAATATATTAAAATTAAAAGAAAGGGAAATGAAGTCGGATTTGAACCGATGTGCCTTTCCCTTGTAAGATCCTAATATTTCATAAATTAGAATTTTGTTTGGCTATAACTCTGGAACCAATCAAAATAAGTACCACTCATGTTATATCGTTAAAAAGCTCTCATTGAAAGAGCTTATTACTGCAGTTAAGAAAAAGTACAAAATCCAAATGTTTTTGAATTTTGGGCTTTTTTGGACATTTTTGGTGAAATCGATTGTAATTAAAAGGGGAGGTGCACAACTAGATGTTCAATAGTCCTAAATCCAAAATTTCAACATCCTGCAGCTAATCGTTTTTGAGTTTACAACTTTATTGAGTTTGTAACATTTTAACTAGTAAAAATGGGTATTTCCGTTGAAATCTGAAAATTTTTCGCAATTGCATTACTTCCTTTAATTCGTACAAGGAAGTAAAAATCGTAATTTAGAAAATGTTATTTAAAAAAACTAAAATTAATGCGTATCTACTAGATACGTAGTGTAGTAATAGTGTGTAAAAAATTTCGTCACTGAAATGAAAATGGAAATAGATTTCATATAACATGGTATATTGTAATTTAGTTTTGTTATTCAAAATCAATCCTTTATTCAGAAAACGATTAATTTCCGTAATATTCATAGACTAGGGGGTGGACCAATGCATAGAATATACATACTGTGTGAATATTACGTGTAAGTGGAATGTTTGAATCCAAAAATTAATAGTGCATATCTTATACCGTTCTCTCGAATATTAATTAATATTAATTCATTTTTAAATTAGCATTGTTTTATATGTGAGAAAATATTCGCGTATAATTCACGGTTTACACCTTATTTAATAAATACTCATCTATATACACCTATGTTAAATATTTATACTAAATTATATCTTTTGTTAGACCCGCTGTAGAAACTTAGTATACTCTGGTGAGAAAACAATGTAAATTCGTACTGTATTGAAATTCATATTTTAATACTTAATGTACTTTAGTAACTTATTGTTGTAATTTTGTGCTATTATTATTTCATAAACTAGTTGATTATTTTGTTGGCAAAACTTGTTTCATTAAATAATAGTTGTATGCATAAACAGAAGATTTCGCTCATTTTATTATGAAATTTATAAACTCTTAATATAATGGATTAATATTAAAATAAAATAAAATAAAATAAAAAATGAAATTTTCAGTTGTAATCGATTGTAGAAGGTTTTTCAAATGTTAAAAACAATCTCATAACTGTATTAACAATATTTACAGGGCAGAGGACATTATATTCTTGGTACTGTAGAGGACAGCGTGGAGATAAGACATTATCATGGTAATCTACTGTGCCATTCCAAGTTTATTTTTGAATTTTCTAAATTTTTTAATTATATTAAACATAACAAAGTTTTTATTTATTAAGTTTTATGTACAAAGAGAAGCCTTCTCTTGGGGTTAAACAGTGTGTGCTCTTCCCATTAGTTATACTGGTCATCATTTTGTGAAACTGAAAATTTGGTGAAAAGCGGTATATACAGGTGATTTTCGAAGAATGTAACAAACTTACAGAACATTTTCTACTGTTGAAAATAAAGAAGAAAATTCATATAAATATATGTTCGGAAACATTTCGTTAGCGAGTGTTGGCTGGCGAAAGATTTCGTCCTGACTTCTGCGCCTTCGGTAAAACTAAGCCAGAAGCTTACCAGAAAAGTATAATTCTTAGGACCGAAATTAAGAAGTAAAGTTTGTGGTTTTATATGAAATCTAATCTGAAAAATAATGTTGGTTGTATCTACTATGGCGGTAGGACATTTTCAGCTATTTATTTAATTGCTTGTAAATGGGTTTTATTTTGTGTCTTTGAATTTTTACTTCCTTGTACGAAGTAAAGGAAAATATTGAGATCGCGAAAAATTTCGGTTTTCAGATTTCAATGGAAATATCCATTTTGACCATTTTTGAATCCATTTCGACTAGTTTCGGCATGACGTGTGTACTTATGTGGTTGTGTATCTCGCATAACTCAAAAACGATTAGCCGTAGGATGTTGAAATTTTGGATTTAGGACTACTGTAATAGTCTAGTTGTTCACCTTCCTTTTTGATTGCAATCGACTGGTCCAAAAAACTCCAAAAATCCAAAAAGTATGAATTTTGGACTTTTCGTTAACTGGAGTAATAAGCCCTCATTGAGAGCTTTTCGATGGTATCATAAATGATACTTATTTTTATTGGTTCCAGAGTTATAGCCAATTAAAACTTTAATTAATGAAATATTTGGATCTTTCAATGGGAAGGGAGATCGGTTCGAATCAGAGTTCATCTCCTTTTTTTAATTTTTTAATTTAAATGTATTGATTTATTAATAATTATTAACCTCTCATTGTAATTACGATGAATAATAAATCAATAATAATAAAAAAAAGTATGAAAAAATATTAGACGTTATTACTGAAATAAAAGTTTATATACTTTTAATTTAAAAAAAAAAATTGTATGTGTAATTTAATTGACATACAAGGAAGTCATTTGGTGTCCACATCAGATTTTTTTTTTTTTAATATTTAATTAATTTGTTTTGTAATAGTGAAAATCTTGTTTCGTTTAATACTTAGTTATCTGCCATATTTTGGTACGTTTTATTTTTAATAAACTTTGAAATTCTTCCGTTTGTATTTAGTTTCAATAGACTTTATTCATAACATTTTATTCAGAATCAAATTCTTTACAAGGTTTTTGAAACGAATAAATGTTTATTACCCATTTAACAAAATTATTTTACGTAAAACATAAAAAAATGTTTTTTCGAACCCAATTTTTTGTCTTATACCTCCGATTTCAAAACTACTGAACTACCAAAACTACAGTAAAAATACAATTTTTTACAAAAATATAATTCTGGGAGCTATTTTTTTTATTTTCAGGTCAGATTTCCTATGAAACCACTTAATTTACCCCTTAACTCGCGTGTTAATAATTACAGTCTTGCTTAATTTTACCGAAGACGCTGAAATGTGGACGAAAGCCGACACTCGTTAACGAAGGGTTTATACAAACTTTCTTCTTCATTTTCACGAGTAGTACATGTCCTGAAAGTTTGTAATGTATTCTTGAATCACTCTGTATATGTCATTTCTCCTAATAACGGGAACTTTATTTAAAAAGTTTATAAAAAGAGATAAAAATATTTGCACTACAAGTACCTAACTCATTTTGATTGGAATTTTTGCTTATAATTTATGTTATTCTAGATTAAACTGTTTTAAAAGTCCACTTTTATTTTTAAAATATAAAAAAAATAATAAATAAATATTTTATTTTCGAAACAAAAAGATTGTGTGTAGGTAATTACCGGTGTAATTTATTAAAATTTATTCCTTATAAATTATGTAAGTTTAGTTTCTGTCGGTGATATCTCGTTAAATCCCTTTAGTCTATCGATCGAATGTCTTCCTTTTTTTTTACAGTTCTTTGTCTGATAACATCTTAAAAAAAAGTTTTTCTCAGAAGGGGAAGGATATTTTGGAACAGAGCCGACCAATTACAAAACTTCAGATTCTACTTGGTCCTTGAAACAGACGTTATTGTCTGTTCCCAATAGGCGTACGAGACGTTGCAAATATAAATGATTTGCTATTGGATTTTATGGTTACCATTAATAGAAATAGTCTTGTTTGTACTTTTTCTTTGTATAGTCATACATAAATTTATAAGCGTAATATTTATTTTCACTTTTTTTTAATGCATATGTAGCATATATATATATAGTACATATAGCTTTTATATATAAGCTATAAATATTTTACACTAATATAAAAACTAGTTATTTTGTAATTATCTGTAGATGGATTAAGTAATCATTCTTTGTCAAAAAGTTGAATATTTAAAAAAAATCGTATTGTTTAGTTGCATTTTCCTACATTCTATAATTTCTTGAAGATTTTTTGAACTATGTTCACATATTTACAATTATTTTACGATGAGAATCACTACTTATCCTTAAATAGTCTGGCAATCTCAATTTGCATATCACTGTTTTTTTATATTATTTTATTAGCGATAAAAATTTTTGAAAACTTGTCTGTTATAAGTATATATTGTTATGCTTATCAATAATTTTATCAAACATGGCCCGTTGATATGATTATATAAAAATTATTAAAATATAAAACCCTCTTACCAACAATCTTTTAATGCGTCCTAGCGCTTTCGGAAACGAATTCCATCTTCATGAATTTAATTTTTTTTTTATATTAACTAAAACTTTGTCATGATTAAAATTGTTATATAAAGTGTGAACGGTGGAGACATTCATTACGAGAGGACGTTAAGTCGACGCAATTTTAACACACGACAACCACCTTTTTATATTTTACACACTTTACTTAACAATTCTACTCATGGCGACAAAGTTTTAGTTAATATAAAAAAAATTGAAGTTCCTGATGATGGAATTCGTTTCCGAAAGCGCTAGGACGCATTAAAACATTGTTGGTAAGAGGGTTTTATAGTTTAATTATTTATTATTATATTTTATAGTTTAATTATTTATTATTATATTTAGGCATCATCTATTTTTTATAAGATTTTAAATCAAATTTTATGTTTGAATAAAAAATTACCGGATGAAATCAGGCTGTCGATATTTATCGTCTCGATAGTGACACCAGATCGTTGGCTTGGGCTATTACTTAATCTGTTGGGTAATATTTTCCTAACATTTTATTGGACAGTTACTATTCGTCAGTTTCTAACACTTCCAATAAAATATCATTTCCCTAGGGAGTCGATCGATAGCTGATTTTTATCTCATCGATTATTTTTTATTTTTTTATATGTATTATACCAGGTTACAGAGTAACAAGATCATCTGCGCATAGATGCCAAGGCATCTGCGCGCAGTCTGTATAAATGTACCGGTAAATGTGTAGTCTTGAACGGACTTGGGCCGACCATTCCTGAGACGTGTGGTTAATTAAAACCCAAACCACCAAAGAACACCGGTATTCAGAATCTAGCATTCAAATCCATATAAAAGTCTTTACAAAGACTCGAACCTTAGAACTCTCGACTTCGAAAATCAGCGATGTCGAGTTTTAACCACTAGAGTAACCCGGCCGGTTAATTACACTTTTCTCTTATATTAAAGAAACAGATTTGCACAAAAAAATTGTCTTAAGTATTACATTTAACAGAGATCATACCAAAATAACAATATAATTAATTAGTGGATTTCCAAATTCTTTGGCAATCGCTCTGCCTCCGGTCATAGATTATATACATATCTATGTATATTTCGTCCGCTTTATCGGAAGCAAATCTTAACCGATTTTGACGAAACTTGGTGAGGTGTTTTATACCTATCGGAAATAAATCCCTATTGATTTTCAAGCGAATCGATTCGTACGAACCGGAGTTAGAGGCAAAAAACTAGGTTTTTGGGTACGTTTTCAAGGTTAATTAAAACCAAATCCGCTCTTCTGATGTACTTACTGTGACAGAGTTTTTTATATTTAGGTTGGAGAAAGCTAGAATGTTATAGGAAAGAAAACTATGTATATAATATAGATTTCTTGATTCTGATCGACGGTTGGTTGGATCTATCACTTTTTCTTAAAAGTGATTAATTTTACTGATTAAAATCACTGATAAAATTGGTGTGCAATGTTTCGTCCTATTTTAACTTTTCCTATAAAATAAAATTTACTAAAAATAATTTTTATAATTATTTAATTGTTATGCATAACAATTGATTGATTGATTAATAATTGTTATGCATAACAACTGAGACCTTCATACTAACGTAACGGATAACTTTACCTTTTGACGATCAATTGTTATATATATATTTTTATAACATTCAATTTCGTATAATTAATGATATGCGAGGTAAATAATTATATTGTATAATACATCATTGTTCCTGAGGATGGATTAATAATCCGAAACCGCTTGAACATTACTATTAAAAATTGTTGGTAAGTGTAAACTATTATATAAATATTTTATTTATTAATACCAACGGGCCATGCTTAATAAAATTAATTTTTATAAGTTGACTAAGATTGAAATTTCGTCCTGGATAATCATTTTATTTATCATTACTTTTTATTTTCTCTTACATTCGAAAAAAATAACGGAAATAAGACTATTCTCTTGTTCCTGAACGCCATTTGCTTAGCTTGTGAAGTTTAATCCATCATTATTTAAACCATTCTTTATTTTTTACCTTCATTTCGTCATAACTTAACTTCCTCCATAAAATAGATGAAAATAAGCTTCATTTTTACAATTACATTAAATCAAAAAAGCTTTCTAATTAATCGAACGGTTGCCATTTTATTTATCAAATTTTTTGGTTATAATAGGAATAAAATTTATAAAATGAATTCCGTGATGTATAGAATTTTATTTATTCTAAACTTATGTTAAAATTAACATTTTTGTTGGAATAAAGATTTACTGGGAGGAATTTATGTATCAATATTAACTCTTGACCCTTCTGCCGCGGCGCCGTTGCCTGGTTTGTGTTGTCTTTCTACACCAGACACTGAATATTTAAAAAATTTTAGTTATCTGACAATATTTTAAAATTGGTGGTTTGGGTTTTAATTAACCACACGTCTCAGGAGTGGTCGGCCCAAGTCTGTTCAAGACTACACATTTACCGGTACATTTATACAGACTGCGCGCAGATGCCTTGGCATCTGTGCGCAGATGATCTTGTTACTCTGTAACCTGGTATAATACATATAAAAAAATAAAAAATAATCGATGAGATAAAAATCAGCTATCGATCGACTCCCTAGGGAAATGATATTTTATTGGAAGTGTTAGAAACTGACGAATAGTAACTGTCCAATAAAATGTTAGGAAAATATTACCCAACAGATTAAGTAATAGCCCAAGCCAACGATCTGGTGTCACTATCCAGACGATAAATATCGACAGCCTGATTTCATCCGGTAATTTTTTTAGATGGATATATATATATATATATATATATATAATTTTATAGTTCTGTTAATGTAAAAAGATTTCCTAGGTAGTACGGTGTTTGCTAATTTGTAACATTTAAAGGTATATTATTAGCGAAAAGAGCGAAAGAAGATAGATAAAATGAAAACAGTTATATTCTCTGTAGATTTCTTCCTGTTAAAACTTTCCTATAATATCACATCAGCAATAAATCACAAAAAAAAAATGGTCACCATATAAATTAAAATAAGAATTTCTGCAGAAGTTGGAAATTTTTATAGTATTTAATTTTTGTTCAATAATTTGTTTAAATTAATATTTTTATTTAAATGAATAAATGTGCATATATATTTAATATACATTAAGCTCTCACGTCATGGTTTTTCCCACACTATATGCGTGTAGAACTTCAATAATTGGAAATAGTTTTTTAGGAATTATGTGTGGGTTGTTCTCAAAGTTGTCCCTGTTTACAAATTAACGGATAAAATAGATTAATTTGGTCGTATAATGCAGTAAGCATTTCCGGGGTCATAAGAAAGGAACATACAGTTGAAATTTCATAATGATTAAGTCAGCAGTTTTCGCGATTATCGGGAACAAATGAAAAAGACGTTCACTCTTTATGTAGTAGTGAGATAATGTTTTTTTTTTCAAAACATAGCGTGGCGTCTTGTAAATTTTTATGTTAAGACTAAGATCCTTTTAGGATTAGATTTAGGGATCAAAGTTCTTGTTCGTCGTCGTATAAACAGACCAAATTAAATCTGCGAATTTACTATGGTTTCAAGCAAAACTGTAGCATATTAACTTAAAATGGGACATGGTATGTGGGTGAAAAACGTACTGCGAACACCTATATCCATACCCAAAATCTCAATTTTATTTAGTTTTCATTAATAGATCATTTTAAATAGATTAATATCTCGTATCCTTTTGTATGCATGAAAATGGCGGCTACAAGCTTTACTTTTGTTTGGTCCATGGCTCAGAAAATTCTGAAACATATATGGCAGCTTTAAACTACAAGCAATTTTGAAGTATCAGTTGCAAATATTGTTTCTTCGGTGGTTGTGGTTGGAAGAGGCTATACGAAGGCGATATTAGGTTGTGTAAATACACTGACGGAAATGTCTGCCTAGGCATTTGCATAGGTGGCATCCTGAGAGAGGCCAAATTTATGACTGTGTTGTTATCAAGTTTAGAGAGTCTAAAAGACGACCTTCGGTGAAGGCTATCAGGGCTAGGAACAGAGGGGGTGTTGTGGCGACCGGGATCGTCACAAGACGGGTGTATTCCCCAACGGGGGCGGTTAGGATGTCGCTTCGTCTTAAAATTAATCTATATGAACCTAATCTTTGGGTATATGATTGTTACATCGCATCGGTTTTGTATCCAAAATGTTACATCATCATGAACCATAGATTTTAAATATTAGTATTACATTCGTTCTCTGTGATCGGTGATTATCCGTCGGTGCCTATCTGGCTGATTGGTTTGTAATTAAGTCGGTTACTTCTGTATATCAAAAGATTCTGAGGATGAAAGATGGTTTTCCTTAGAGAAATTTATCCGATGACTTTCTGAGAATATACGCTACAAAAATCGCTATTCCCAAGATTCTAAAAATCCATTCGGAATTTTTTCATCAAGGATTTCATTGATGAAATTTTTCAGTTGACCTGCTCAAATATATAAGAACGTTTAATCTTAAAATCGTTATTCTCATTCTTAGTGAAGATGCTCGATTTCTGTAGGAACTACATAAGGAATGGACATTTTATATGTTGTAATGGCTTTTAGAAAACTTTTTTCCTAACTTTTTAGATGGGTTGTTTATATATTTTCCTCTATGAATAAATCATCATCCCTTTTTCTTACATATATTTAAACAACAAAACTAAAGAATCTATTGGACGAGGTCCGTTAGATCTTTGTAAGATATCTTGAATCTGTAAAGTTTTTTCGTTCTTGGCGAAAATATGGTTTATTTAGATCGGTTGTATCACGGATTTATTTATGGGTCTATACTCTATTTTTACTTTACTTTATTATACTTTATTTTTAGTGAGGTTCGGTGGGAAGAGGAAGGCGACTTTTGGACAGGGGACTTTAGAGTAATTAACTCAGCGTCAAATAATGGGCAGGCAGGAGTAGGTTTCGTGATGAACAAGAAGATAGGGAGGAGAGTGGAGTATTTCAAGACGCATAGCGATAGAGTCATTGTGATAAGGATAAAATCAAAACCTAAACCGACAACGATTGTTAACGTCTATATGCCTACAAGCGCCCATGATGATGATGAGGTAGAGTGTGTATACGAAGAGATTGATGAAGCAATTAAACACGTAAAAGGAGATGAAAATTTAATAATAGTTGGAGATTGGAATGCAAGCATTGGAAAAGGGAAGGAAGGAAATATAGTGGGTGAATACGGGCTGGGCAAAAGGAATGAAAGAGGGGACCGACTTATAGAGTTTTGCACGAAGTATAATTTAGTAATTCCCAACACCCAATTTAAAAATCATAATAGAAGAATATACAATTGGAAAAAACCAGGCGATACTGCAAGGTATCAGATAGATTATATCATGGTTAAGCAAAGATTTAGAAATCAACTCGTTGACTGCAAAACTTACCCTGGAGCAGACATTGATAGCGACCATAATTTGGTGATAATGAAATGTAGATTCGGGTTTAAAAACCTGAAGAAAAGGTGTCAGATGAATCGGTGGAATTTAGAGAAGCTTGAGGAAGAGGAGGTAAAGAAGATGTTTGAGGAGGACATCGCAAGAGGTCTGAGTAAAAAATATAAGGTAGAAAATGTAGAAGAAGAATGGGAGAATGTTAAAAAGGAAATTCTTAAATCAGTACAACAGTACAAGGTGAAAAGATAAAGATGCTACGATTTGCTGATGATATAGTAATTCTAGCCGAGAGTAAAAAGGATTTAGAAGAAACAATGAACGGCATAGATGAAGTCCTACGCAAGAACTATCGCATGAAAATAAACAAGAACAAAACAAAAGTAATGAAATGTAGTAGAAATAACAAAGATGGACCACTGAATGTGAAAATACGAGGAGAAAAGATTATGGAGGTAGAAGAATTTAGTTATTTGGGAAGTAGAATTACTAAAGATGGACGAAGCAGGAGCGATATAAAATGCCGAATAGCACAAGCGAAACGAGCCTTCAGTAAAAAATATAATTTGTTTACATCAAAAATTAATTTAAATGTCAGGAAAAGATTTTTGAAAGTGTATGTTTGGAGTGTCGCTTTATATGGAAGTGAAACTTGGACAATCGGAGTATCTGAGAAGAAAAGGTTAGAAGCTTTTGAAATGTGGTGCTATAGGAGAATGTTAAAAATCAGATGGGTGGATAAAGTGACAATGAAGAGGTATTGCGGCAAATAGATGAAGAAAGAAGCATTTGGAAGAATATAATTAAAAGAAGAGACAGACTTATAAGCCACATACTAAGGCATCCTGGAATAGTCGCTTTAATATTGGAAGGACAGGTAGAAGGGAAAAGTGTGTAGGCAGGCCACGTTTGGAATATGTAAAACAAATTGTTAGGGATGTAGGATGTAGAGGGTATACTGAAATGAAACGACTAGCACTAGATAGGGAATCTTGGAGAGCTGCATCAAACCAGTCAAATGACTGAAGACAAAAAAAAACTTTATTTTTAGTGGCTGTAAAAAGAAAAAGCTTAATCTGTTGTCTGGGATTAAATGGGTTCTAATCCTTTATCATGTATATACATAATTTTTTTTTTACTGTACGTTCTTTTTTTTTTCTTCCGTTTAGACAAGATATGTACGAGTATTAAGACTATTGGCTATTAAGATCGAATGCTGATGTAAATATACAGCACAAAGGATCGTTTCTAGCTATACCGTCGTTGATGCACTTAATGCATACATAGATTTTCATTTTGTCGATAAAAAAACTCGCTGTTCTTTCTTTTATATATTATAAAATCCCTTTTATATAACCTTTATACACCTTATATAATCATAATAAATGTGAAAAAAATTCTATAATTTCAGTAAGAAATTGATCATATTTATCTATGTAGGCAGACTTTAAGGTGGAGTTTAGTTTTAAGTCCGTCTGCGACGGGAAGTAACGGCTTATAGTTTATTATTCTTGATAAGAATAGCTTATCTTTCATGTATTTACATTGCAAATATATGATGACATTCAGTAAAACTGATTAAAGTCTGACAATTTTCTTAGAAGTCAATTTTATATATTTGCATAATTAAGTATTAAAAAAATATTTTAATTCTGTGTAAAAATTTATCTTCCAATCATAAATGTTAAAAATAAAACGTATACAATTAATATTTACTCCTTTGTTCATGTCCTTAATCAGTAGAATTCTACATGAATTGACATACATACAATTTATCAGAAAAAACAAGACAAACAATTCATTCTGAGCATTGTTTAAAACGTAGAAACACGTGTCATCGTCCCACATGTGTAGTTGTATCGGTATTTCTTAATCGTGATAACATAATAAATGTTTACTGACAAAGCTGAACTAGCAGAATTTTTAGATATTACGAAAAATAGGAATAAAAATATTACCTTGACGTTAAAAATAAATAAATAAATGATTCGTAAAAAAAACTCATTCATCAGATCTTTATCTTTTAATAGCTAAGTATTGAATAAACTTTTAAACAGATTTATATTCCGTTGAAAACATCATTGATATATTACAATTCTTTTATGTTTAGCTTGAATCTAGTTGACAGTGTTATTAAGGAAATATTGGGAGAAATCATGTATGTTATCTACATAAAATTTCAGTGTGAATTTATAGGTGTGCGTAATTAGTAGGTTAAGATTATGGTGTGTAATAAGTTTTAATAAGGTTTTTTGTACAAAACTTTATAAAATCGGCCAACCAGTTTCTCTAGAAGCAGTCTATAGAAATTTATATTCAGTTTGTTACTGGGTTCGAATCATGGTATTCGAATTACTATTATTCGATTACTTATTTACAAGTTTTCTGCTTTGTAAAATTAATAAAAAATTGGATTGTACGAGCTCGTATCAAACATTATTTTCCATGTTTTACGGACAGTACGTTTTCTTATTAGACTGCAAGCTACTGCTAAAATTATCAAGACTTCCTTATGATATCTATGCCTATTAAGGGAGCTGTGATTTTTTTTTTTATCCTTGAAACCCCATTTTTTCTACCATTTTGCTTTTATCCAAAGAATAGTACGAAATTTAAACGATTTCGATATTTTACGTAATAAGAAAATTATAGCGATGTTTTGTTTTTTCTGTTTTTTTATTTGTTTTGGTCATCCCTTGCCGAAAGGGTTGGTCATATCAAAATTTGTTTCAGACATAATTTTAGGTAATGTTAGAGGACTAACGACCACTTTAAACCGATTCGATACTGTGCCTATTAAGGGAAGTGTGATTTTTTTTGTCTTCGAAAACCCATTTTTTTTCATCCCTGGGCCAATGGTTGGTGATATCAATGAACTTTACTTACGTAAGTTTTAAGCCTTTATCCAAAGAATGGTAGGAACTTTAGACGAATTCGATATTTTACTTATAAGAAAGCTATAGCGATATTGTTTTTTCGAAACATTTTCAACCTCATGGTCCGATTTTTCCCATTAACAAACTCGACCGAGATTTTTGGTCGGTATGTTTTATGTATCAATTTGAAAGTGATTGGCACAAAATTACGGGAGTTGTCGTGTCTACAAGAAAGTGAAATATATATATAAAAAAGTATATATAAAAATTTCGACTGACGGTGGTTTTGGGGTCTGGGGAAGTGAAATGCGAAGATATTTTCCGGAAATCGATCATGGGACCCATTACAATTAGTTATCTCTTATGAAATCTACCTAATTCTTTAAAAACTAAAAAAAAAAGTAGCTTAAAAATTGCAATCTATTGCCCATTTTTAAATCTCTTGTTATAGACATGATAATATTAATTTTTAAATTTAGAAGATGTATTGATTTATCTTTTCTTGTTATGGTTAAATTTGAACTACAGTAAGGTTAAATACGTTGAATTGATAGACAATTTCATACAAGTTTTAAATCAGTGCATGAGGAAATCAGTGCATGAGTTTATATATTGTCTGTGCCATCAGTGCCTTGTTACAGACGTTACTTTATTCCTATTTTATAGAACATTAATCCATACTAGACTAGACACATTCACGTTCGTTTTTGTATATATATGTTTTGTAAGTCTTTGTGTCTTTGTATGGTCTTTGTTTACCATTGCTTTCACCTGTTCAATCCGATGCAGTACGACACAATATCGTTGCATTTTTCTATAACATTCCGCATTCACTTTACATAATTCATATTGCTATTTCTTTCTTGCACGAAGTATTTTAAGTAAAATAAATAAATAAACAAAGAGTATTTCAGATTCAATCAGAATATTATAATATGTTACGTTTTTTCTTCTTACTAATCCATAAATTAGGTTTTTTGTATCCTCAATTGTGCTACACAGTCATTGGGTACGTTTATATACCACGTAATACTTAAGGTACTGGGCAGGTTTATCTTTTAGAACCTCGAATATATTATCTTGTGCCCGTTTTAAGTTTAAAAAAAAAAATTATGTAGAGTTTATTTAAGTTGGTCAACGCATCAACGTAGAATCGATGGATCAGTAATATTTCCCCCCCGTCCTGTATAAAAGAAAGTTCTATGTCAAAAAATTTTGGGAAAGGTGGGTTGATTTCTGCCTGGAGAGACTGATTATCTTCTGTGTTGGGTTGGGGTGTTTGTATCGTACTTTCTTTCCTTTGTAAATAGATGATCTTTTTCTCATCTACTCTTCTTTTATTTTTCGTTCATTTTTCTCAATTATATATTATTTGTATGTAGGAGTTCAGACCTTATTTAGTTCATGTTGAAGATACTGTGATATAGAGCTGATGAATCCTTGGTTGTGAATTATAGTGGGTGAGCTGCTATCTAGTGACCGTCCCGGAGACATTCCGGTCGTTTCATATGACGGTTGAATTGCTCAATTAGTAATTTATATGAACTAGTTATTTATCTATATTTCACACACACGCTCGTGTGATTTCTGTGGGGGATTAACGACACAACTTGGTACACTGTGGTGTAACGCCCTGATTTTAGGATTTCCTGAACTATTAGGATTTCCTTTTGTTTTAGGATTTCCTGTAATATTATTTCCAATAATATTACAAAAATGTTTAATAACTTGCTTTATACTTTTAAGTCATCATTTTAATCAAATTATTACCATACATTCATGAGTTTAATTAGTAGGTTAATTAGGATTTCAAAAGTACCAAGTTTTTGTCATTTTTTTATGTCAAACGGCTATTGGATTTGTCATCTCCGACTCCCAAAAACCCCGCATAGCCGTTTTGCAGATTTTTCAATTTTTTTACACCTGCACCCTTAATTTATTCCCCCACGGGGTGATTTTTACAAAAGTAATGGTTGAATATTTTATTGTCACCCGATCTTAGTAACTGCAAAATTTCATCAATCGGAAATGTCAGGAAATGTTAAATTAAGGATGCAAGATTTGAGTACAAACATGAAAAAAAAACGTTGTGAGTTAAAGAAAAGCAAGTAAAAATAGTCAACCCACCGGGTTGGTCTAGTGGTGAACGCGTCTTCCCAAATCAGCTGATTTGGAAGTCGAGAGTTCTAGTGTTCAAGTCCTAGTAAAGTTAGTTATTTTTACACGGATTTGAATACTAGATCGTGGATACCGGTGTTCTTTGGTGGTTGGGTTTCAATTAACCTCACATCTCAGGAATGGTCGACTGAGACTGTACAAGACTACACTCATACATATCATCCTCATTCATCCACTGAAGTATTATCTGAAAGGTAGTTACCGGAGGCTAAACAGGAAAAAGGAAGGAAGTAAAAATAGTCGACTGATACACAGTGAAACCAAGATATACAATATTTATGTAACATTTCAAATGCAATATCATTTTTTATCAAGCTTGTCTCATCGATCACGTATCATTAAAGTATCAGATTGTAAAAAGGGGTCGTAATATTATATTTTAGCTTAAATCAGAACACAAACCTGGTAGTTAACGTAATTTTAATCCGCTAGCACCAGCTTCGCCTCTCCTACCTTTTCCTTTCTTTTTCCTGTTTAGCCTACGGGAATTACCGTTCAGGTATTACTTCAGAGGATGAATGAGGATGATATGTATGAATATAAATGAAATGTGGTCTTGCACAGACCGTTCCTGAGATGTGTAGTATCCACGATCCAGTATTCCAATCTGTATAAAAGTAACTGCCTTTACTAGGAGTTGAACGATGGAACTCGATTTACAAATCAGCTGATTTGGATGACCTCTCCTACCTTTTTTTTTAACTCATCCCTACTCCCTGCTGGATAAATTTCATTCAAATTTCGGTATGCTGTAATGGTGTATTTGTTGTGAGTGTGAAAATTTGATAAAGATTGGTGCAATAATTCTTGAGTTACGCTCAATTTAAGGACGAAATAATATGAGCGGGGCTAACAGAATAAAAGAAAGAAAAATTGATCTTCTTGCCCAGAGTTGCATAAGAATTTTTTTATTTTTAAAAGAATTTCTTATTTATTGAAACTTTGTTCGAATAAATGCTAATAAAAAAATAATTTATTTTTCTTCGTATTTTAAATTTATAAGGTTACGTCACAAGTTGATTTTCCGTACTTCCTTTTGTTCTTTAACAAACATTACTCAATGTTACTTTTGCCTTATTACATAGTAATAATAATTTTTAAACGACCTGTTTCCATTTTAAAATAGATTCTATTAATACTTTCGGATAATAAATTGTTTTATTATAAAATAAATACAGTATTTTTTATTGAAAAAATCGTGGCTCATAAATGTTAATCTATACAGTATTTGAAAACCTGTTTTGATTCTTAGAGGTGACATATTTTATGCACTTTGCCCTTGTATATATATATATATATATATATATATATATATATATATATATATATAATGAATTTATGTATTTACAAAGGGATAGGAATAAATTTTTCATTGTTTTATGTATTAAAATTGTACAATTTTAATGCGTCTTCCCTTTATTATTATTATTATTATATATATTATGAAATAATTCTGAGTAAATTATTTTTATTGCATTATAAATTCTTATTTATTTAGTGGAATTTTTATAAAATAACGTCTATTTATTTTATTTGCTGACGGAAATCATTTGATGTATGAAAAAAAAAAAAAAAAAAAATTTTCTCATGAAGAAATAAAACTTCAACACTGGATTTTTATGTTACAAATTTATCTGATGCTATATCTTTTGAGTGTTATTAAATATTTGTTTATTAAGAAAGACATTCATCCATTATTCGGGATAGAGAAATAACTTTGCGAAGTAACATTATACTATTCTTTAAAAACAAAAATTAACAGTATTTTATTGTTTGCGTATTTTACTGCTTATTCTTACTTTTGTAAGTAGAATTATATCCCAAAAAAGGTTATCGCAGTTGAAAAACTCGATTATAAAAAAATTCTATAGATTTATTATACATTTGGTAGTAAACCCTATCCCTTTTTGTCGTCTATGCATCTTCGACAATGAAAATAATACAAACTTTGTGAAACGTCAGTTGAAGATAGTGTACCTGAGTGAGGGGTTGACCGTTGTTAACAATAAGCTGTAATACGTTGATAATATACTGGCGGGAAAATCGTCAATGAGGAAACAGTTGCCGTGAAGTTATTCTTTGTTGTTGACACTTGGGGCGCACCAGATTTAACGCATGAATTTCTTTTATCTTTAGAGAAGGTGAAATATTTTATCTTTATTTCAGCTTTTTTTTTTAAACTTTCGTTTGAGTCACATCGCATATTTTTGTTCTGAATATATGTAAATATACATTTAGTTTAATTTTTTCTGGCGGGGAGAGGCGAAGAGGTTCAAAAGACTGTGAGTAATAGACTTTCTCTTTTATTGTGTTAATATTTCAGTTTCGTGACTTAATTGTTTTTCTTTATTAAATTATCCGATTGATGCATTTTTATACTCATTTTTATTCATTGTTTTAAATTCATTCTGTTCCCTTTATAAGGGACAAATATCAAAACTAAGATAATATATTTAACTTATCGTCTTTTTTACTTCTGGTTTTATATATGGTAAAACATTTTTTACTTAATTTAAAAAAAAAATAAGTAGTTATATTATGAGAAAAAGACAAGGAAAGACAAAATATTAAACAAGATAGTTAATAATAACAAACATATGAAATTTTATTTAAAACTTAAACATAGATATCCATTTCGTTTGTTAAACAATCAGTAGACTGCGGAGAAAATATACAAAAAATAGTAAAAATAAATCCTACCCTACTAAACGGCATTTGTATTTGTATGTATCTGTCTATGTGTGCGTTCCTTGTAGCTTAGCACCGAAATGAATTAGTGGAAAATCCTGATTTATTAGTACATGTCTCGTGGTGGTCAGGTGTATACTTATTATATTATTATATATGGGAAATATATATTAATAATATATTATTTTATGATTTTATGAAGAAATTTTTTCTTCATAAAATCAATTATCTATGTTGAGACTCAGTTTCATTTGCTCCTTTTTTTTGTAAAAATAAAAATTTTTACTTTTTTTCTTACTCTATAAATTTTCACTCTTTCTTTTACTCTTTATAAATTTTTAGATTTTTTTTACTATTAAATGAATTTCTCTAATTCTGTATTGTTAATCAGTTTTGCAATAATTATAAAATAAATTAATAAATTTTACTACTGTAATTAATTCATTCAGTATCGTAGCAGATCGTAAAACAAATTATTTTCGATACAAATAAATCAATACTGAAAATACTATCGATTACCATTTAGAATCGTATATATAATTTTCTTTTGGTCTTGTATTTGCAATTATACATACATATACACAAAACACGTGGGTCAAATCAATTGGTAAACAATAAAAGTCAAAATTAGAAGAATTTTGAACCCTATATATCCTTGCTTAGCGATTTATTAATCTTGAAGCCAACATCTCTTTTATTATTCTATCAAGGAAGGTTAGTTTCGTATTACGATAATTTGTTTCGTAAATTGAATGTAATATATAAATAATAAATTAAGCTCACGTATTGAGTGAATTTGCTTATGGATATTATGGATCTTGATGAAAATTTTGAGAGTCTGCAATCTTTAAAAGATGCCTAAACCGATTTAAACCATATCTAATTGGGAAGATTTGCTGATATTTTTTCGCTTTTCCTTGATCAATTTTCATCATTAAAAAAAAAAAAAAAAAACATTTTTTCACAAGAGGTAATCAATTTTGGACACCTAATAATAGCATTCCGACACGACACCTGCCAGGCAACCAGCCCGGGAGTCTAGCTGCGGAGGCGTGCCGTAGGCACGCCCTGCAGCTAGTATATAACTAAAATAATAATAATAAATATTAATTAATAAATAATCACATGGACGCGCATTTATGTGTAAATTTTACAAAATGAGAAACTTTTTTTAATAAGTTATTAAAATAAGTTTATTAAATTTTTTTACAATCTTTTTCTACTATACGGTTTGGTAATATAGGGTGAACCATTTGATTCATTTACTGGATTTATTTTTTGATAATAAAAAATTAATATTATAGCTATATTAACTAATATTAATATTAAATAGAATTAAATAAACCAACAATTAGTTGCTTGATAGTTGAGGACTTCAATTTCATAACTGTAACACTATTGTTTTCTGGATACAATTAAGTATTTTTAGAATTGCAGTAAGGAGTTTGAATTATCACATGATTGTATTTATAATTATTTATTTGCGGGCTCCTCATGAGATGAGGTTATCAGCTGAAGAAGGTCTTAGGGGTGTCAATGCATTATTGGACGAACATCATCTACTAACGTTAAATATTAAAAAAAGCATGTTTATGACGTTATTTTTTTACAAATCACGGTAGTCGGCCTTCAACCTAAATAATTTAACCACGTTTTCAATAAATTCCAAAAGGTCAACTTTTACTCCGTATCTGTGTTCCAAACTAGAAAAGGTAAATAAAATCAAATATCTTGGTGTCTGGATTGACCCTCGCCTTAAATGGGACGCGCACATTAACAATATGTGCAAAAGAATTAAACACTTAATCTTTAAATTCCACTAAATTAGTAAATTAAAAGATAACAGTATCGCTAGTCTTGTATATTCTGCGTACGCCCAATCAATATTGCTATATAGTTCATGGTGTGGGTCAAGAATCGTGCACTTTAATAAAGCGTATTTGCTTCAAAAATACTTAATAAAAGCAGCATTAATAGGCCCAGACTTTACCCTACACCTGACTTATTCCGGGAATTTAACGTGTTAACAATGAGACAGAGCTTTACATGAAGAGCATGTTTTATATATATTAAAAAAAATATAAACCTCTTTAATACCATTGATACATCATATAATTCGAGGCTATTTAGACTGAAATAACCTATCAGTCTGCTGCAGAAGACATTTCACGCATATTTCTTGCTAAACCAGTAAATCTTATTTCTGAAAAATTTAATATAGCAGAGTAAACAAAAAACCCCGGAAAGAAATAGATAATGACAAACAATATGTATGAATCACGTTATTCTAAACTATGTATAATCTACTGTAATAATCTATATAAATCGAATCCTAATAAATTCCATCCCGTTTAACTTAAACGCGTATAATAAAAATAATTTTAAACCCATTATCATTATTTGGATTAAGGAAACATTTTTTTATGAACTTTGTTAAATCAGAACTTCTCTTATTTAACTTTTGTATTCTATAATTATTTTATTTAGTTTGATGTTGTAATTAATATTAACATAATCTTAAGATAGACAAATTTTAAAAGATGATTTTTAAAAGGCAACAAACAAGTTTTTCTTTTACTGGTTGTTATTATCGTTTATTGGTTGGCTTTGCTATTCTTTTTGTTTGTTTTCTCCAACCGGTTTTCCAGTTACTGCCGGTTCTAGGTGTGTGTATAAGCGATTAAAATTACCGCTACCAGCTTCCCAGGCCTGTTGTATTGCAGTGTAAGTGTAAATTTACCGGTAAATATGTTTGGAACAGACTCGGGTTGATTACTCCTGAGACGTGTGGTTAATTGAAACACAACCGCCAAAGAACATTGGTATTCACTGTCTAGCTTTCAAATCAACATAAAAGCAACTGCCTTTACAAAGACTCGAACCTTAGATCTCTCGACTTTGAAAGTCAGCTGATTTTGTAATGATGAGTTTAACAATTAGATGTAACCTTTAGTAATGCAATGATCTTTTGATTTATAATTATATAATGATTCTCTTTATTAATCACTTATTATGGAAAAAAAAATTCAAAATTGAATGCGTTAGTAGTTTCTATATAAAATGTAAGTAATAATAATTATGATTCACTGATTTTGTTACTTTAGGTGAAACTAGAATTGAATAATTATCTCAAATCAGCTGATTTAGAAGGAAGTCGAGAGTTCCAGCGTTCAAGTCCTAGTAAAGACAGTTACTTTTCTACGGATTTGAATACTAAATCGTGGATACCGGTGTTCTTTGGTAGTTGGGTTTCAATTAACCACACATCTCAGGAATGGTCGAACCGAGACTGTACCAAGACTGCACTTCATTTACACTCAAACATATCATTCTCATTCATCTTCTGCAGTAATACCTGAATGGTAATTCCCGGAGGATAAACAGAAAAATAAAGAAGTTTTGAATAATTAATTAATTAATTAATTGAGAAAGTGCATGGAAAAGAAAATAAGATTAAAAGAAAGATTATGAATATAATGTAGAGGAAGATACGGGATTAAATAATAAAGTTGAATACAATATAACACTCGAAATTTAAAAATTTTGCTTTTTAGGAATAAAGTTATAAAAGAATTGAAGAATGGGAGAAGAATACTTTTTCACTTCAAAAATCTGATAGCATAGATTTAGTAATTAAGAAAGTCGTGGATGTATCTATGAAGTGTAACGATTTATGTCAGCATAAAATTTTAAAAAAGAAACTCAGATATCCGAATAATAAAGATTTTTTAGAAATTGGTGGTACAAGAAAACGATACGATAGGAAAGCACTACAATTTTTTTTTAGATAAGAAATGTTTGCGGCAGAATCTTGTTAAAATAATAAATAACGTAAGTTTACATATTGTATAATGAATTATATATACCATTTGTATTATAAATACAAAATATATTTTCTCAACTTAGCTTTAAAAAATAGTTTAGTAGGTAAAACTTATAAAGGAAATCGAGAATATAAAAAAAAAATGTTTAAGAATCTAAGTTGTGGGTATTACCTGAGTTTTTAAAGTTACAGTGGAAAAAGGAACTGGTGAAGTGCATCAAACCAGTCAATTAATTGATGAAAAAAATATTATTTCAAAGTAATCTTTCAATAATAAAAATAATATCTGGTAATTCATAACATTTAAATTTAGTTACAGAATAACTTTATGGCGTTAATTATAGAATATATAATCAGGATAAATATATTATTAAAAGTTTATATATATATATATATATATATACATTTTTTTTTTTACTAAATATTTAAATGATCGTTTAAGTCTTAACCGAACCGAGTTTTTCCTTTTGAACTGGTTTACCTTCAGATATTTTAAAGAAGAAAAAAATTAAAAAGCTGATACCGAACGTATTTTCCCACACTTAAATCGGTTGTTTTATTTAAGAATCCGGTTTTTTTGTTGTTTTCTTGTTCGATTTTCTAAACGGTGATCTTAATTGCTTAAAGATTTATCGGTTCCTTGATTAATTTTTTCGTTGATTTTTTATACTGGTTCTGGCTCCTGATTCTTATGACATGCAATTTTTATCAAATTTACTATTGTGTAGCGAATATTCTATTAGTTGGCGCTTATTTTTATATTATAAATTTTTTATTATATTTTAATACCTACGTAACATTTTTGTAGTCGGTTAGTTATATATTATTTTGCCTACGTAATATTTTATGAATTTTTAAAATATTTTTGGCATTTTGCCTTTGTTTTAATTTATTTTTCTATTGTTTAATAAATAAAATTAACGAGTTCATGTCACTGAATGTCTTAAAGTATTCAAAAATGTACATACTACTATGTTTATTCGATTAATTCTTATACGTTTTTTCCCAAACTGACATTCTTAATATTTTGATATGGATGTAAAGGTTATTCATTTTTATTGCAGTCATTAAAACTTCTGTTTTTTTTAAATGTCTTCATCCACCTTTGATAGATACGGATACAAATACAGTAAAAATCATACAATGGGTTATATAAAATAAACGTGTTTCTTTTTGTGGTGACAGTTTTGGGGCTTAAAATAAAAGATGTTGAATGTTGTATTTAGAAAAAAAGACGAATGCTTCATTCAAGGATGAACCTATTCTATGTGAAGTTATATTCCAAAAAAAGGAAAAGGGTTGCATGAATAACAGTTGGCTCAGAATTAGTGAAAATTTATTTTGGAAAGGAGAACTGGAGCATTATTGCTGAAATCAAGTATGGTAATAATAAAATACGTTAACAATGGACAGGTTACAGGTTTATTATGCTGTAAAATGATTATGAATCGAAGCGTTAAATCAAAGTTAATGTTTCTTTAGACTGTTGTTACCGTTTTACTCAGAATCAAATTTTCTACATTATTTAAATTTTTGTATGTTTATTACCCATTTAAAAAGTTAGTTATTTTACGCCAAATGTAAGTAGCGTATTTTTCGACCCCCAATCTTTTGTCTTTTACTCCTGATTCTGGAAAACTATTAAAATAACAATTCTGGGACCTATTTTTCTATAATTTTTCAGGTCAGATTTTATATAAAACCACTGAATTTACCCCTTAATTTGCATCCCGAGAATTACAGTTTGGTTTAATTTTACCGAAGGCGCAGAAATCGGAGCGAAATCTTTCGATTGTTGTATTATATTATATAATAATATAATTATTATTATACTTTATGCTAAGAACACTATGATTATCATTTGAGTATCGTTTACCTTTCTTAGCTTTATTCTTTTATATTGACGCATAAAAAATGTTGACGCGTTTCGGAATAACTCCGTTGTCAAAAACTTATTGTACTACAATTTTGAAAGATTTTGCCAGCCAACACTCGCTAAGAAAGCGTTTCCGAACGTATGTTTATATGAAATTTTTTCTTTATTTTCACCAGTAGAACATGTCCTGAAATTTTGTTACATTCTTCGTGAATCACCCTTTTTGTGTGTGTCCGCGAAAGACAGAAATTAGAAAATATCAGTATTTTCGGGGGAATGTCGACACAAATCAAATATGTTGGTGAAAGACCGAAATATTTCCGTATATTATTATAAATTCGGATCTTCGCCGATATATATCGACAAACACTGATAAGCTGTGGTGGGGGTTGAAATGATAAATAGAAATAAAAAAAAAACCACCGAATACCATCTCTAAGGTAAATATATTACGAGAAACCCTCGTAAAAAAAAGAAACTTTAAATTTATGCCAAACATAACCTTCGCTCGCTAACTTATTCTAATTAACGTTTATTATAAAAATTGTATGTTATTCTCCAACATTGGAAGCGATTAATCAAATTCACCGCGCATTCAGCATGCACTGATGGTGAAAGTACAATAAAAATATTTTTATAAAAAAATTGAACAAAGGGCAAACCATCTGACCATGTATCGTTATCGTTCATCCATGCAGTTAACATAGTCTGTATATTCAGATTGGCCACTTCAATTTATAAAATGCTGAAAATTTGATTAAATTCTTTTATAAATGCGGTAAATATTCGCCTCCAGTGTTGGAGAATATATATAATTTGTATATTTGACGATTAGACGAGGTTAGCGAGCGTAAGTTACATTTGGCTTAAATTCAAACTTTATTTTTCTTTACGAGTGTTTCTCGTAATCTATTTATCTTAGAGATTGGTATTGGGTGATTTTTTTTTTAATTTCTAGTTATCATTTCGACCCCCGTTAGAACTTATCTATGTTTGTCGACCGACATTTACCGGCGAAGGTCCAATTAAGCAAATATTTCGGTCTTTCACCGACGTATTTGGTATGTGTAAACATTCACCGGAGAATATCGACATTTGCCAGATATCGCTGTTTCACGATAACATATGTTTACTCATACACGCGCACGCGCGCGTATACTATCGTATCAAATAAACGATCCGCACTTTAAAAATATACTATATATCATGTACTTATATACGATCTATTAAACTGCCAATTCCAAAGATTAACTCGCTTTGAATTGACTATATCGTGATCTCTAAAATTCTCGGGAAAAAGTCTTTTTTCTTTATAAAAATAACAACAGTATATATTTTTTCTGTTCGTAATCAAGATAAACGGTAGAAGTTTTTCATATTAGGATTTTTTATATTTTTCTATTAAAAACTTCATTGTAATTCTTTCGCTGTGTAAGAATTATCAAAGTTTTTTTTTGTATTTTCTCTATTAAGAAACATTCTCTATTTTAGGGAATAAGTTTAAATAAACTAAACTTCTTTCCGTTTATCTTATTTAAACAAGTAAAATTGGAAGAGAGAACTTAGATGGTTACAAAATGTAAGTTAACTTAATGAAACGATCAACGGATTCAGTCAGCGTTCGTTTTAAAGAAATTTTATTAAAGAAAATAAAAAATATGAAACAAATTATCTTAGAAAGATATAAACTTTATAAAACAAAAACAACGGTAAAAATTAGTTATACATGAAAAAAAAAATATTACGTTCTTATGGACGAAGAATTTATCGTATGTTATTGTTAAAACAAATGTAATACATATTTACAAGTGTGTTATTCTTCTGCTCTGAATCTCGCAGTAAATGATTTTAAGAATGTACAATTTGCGTTGTAATACTTCACCTGACAAGATATAAAGTTTAGAATAGGTAAAGTATTACAATGCAGTAAAATGTAGTAAAGTACGGTTGACCTGACCTGTTACGCTATATGGTGTAATGCGTAGGGGAGAAGAAATGTTCGCTTCTTGATATTAATGAATAATAATTTTGTTATCCCATACCTTGATTTATAATAGGAATTAAAGAACAGTAAAAATTAGTAAATTGTTGGAATAATATTTCATTATCACCAGTTGAGATTTAATATCTATAAATCAAAATGAATTATAAGAAATATTTAATCCCGTTTTATTATATGTATAAAACTCGCTGACATGGCCATAAATAATTTACGTATAATTAATTGTAAGTTGTTTTTTCTTTTATTTCTGTGTTAAATATTAATAATACCGCATTAGTTATATGTATTTATATATACACATAAAAAAGGATATGTTCTGACTGACTGATTCATCAACGCCCAGCAAAAACTACTGAAAATAAATTGATGAAAATCTGAGTACATGATCGTCTTACGTGTAAATGCACACTAAGAAAAGAATTTTTGAAATTCCAAGTTTAAAGGGTTAAAATGAAGTTTTTTTTTAATTTCTCAGTAGCAAACGAAGATATCCATTCACTTGATCCTTGGTGTGTTTAATCTTCATGCGAATATCTAAAAACGAATTTTTTGATTTTTTGTTGAAAGTTGTTGAGTTGAAAGGGTTAAAATTGATTTTGAATTTTTTTTAAATCTGGCAATTTTTTTAAATTTCTCGGTAAAAAAATGAAGATATCAACTTGATTTTGGATGTGTGTAATTTTTAAGTTAATATCTAAAAAAAAAATTTAGACTTTACGAAATTCGATTTTGAAAGGGATAAAGAAAGGTAAAAAAATCTATTTTCATGTAAATATCTAAAATCCATTTTCTAGATTTTTCGAAAAGGTAAAAAAAAAAACAATAATTGCAGATCTTTTCCATTTTTGAGTATACTAATATTCACTAGATTGGGGCTTGAAAATATTCTTTCATAAATATCTAAAAATCATTTTCGGGATTTTTGTCGTCGGGGTTTTACATACTTTTCTTTAACTTAATGGTTCGACCGTGTCTTCAAATCTTATAACCTTAATTAAACTCATTTCCCAATGCCAAATAATAGTAAAATTTTACGCAGCGGCATAAGTCTGGTGACAATATAATATTTCATTGTTAAAATCATATGTTTCTATATTTATATGAATATGTCTATGTGCAATACAAGGGAAACGTGTTCAGGAAGCTGAATGGGTAAGATGTAGCTATCGATCCGCTTGATTTTGACCGTCGATTCAGTATGAGCAGATCAGTGGCTGTTGAAGCGGATTTTAATATAACTAGGTCTTTTTCTGTTTAGCTACTGGAACCACCGTAAGGTACTACTTCAGAGGATGATATGTATGAATATAAATGAAGTATAGTCTTGTGCAGTTTCAGGTCGACTATTCCTGAGATGTGTATTTAAATTTAACTAATTTAAATTTAAGTTCTAAAATGTATGTACCCTAATCATTTGATTAGTTTTAAATAACTGGTATTTATAACAATGAAAACTAATTATCCAGGTTATAATATAGAATAAAACTGCATATGTGAATATTTTTTGTGTTCTAAAGAATTAAAACAACTAAAAGTAAAAACTTATTTGTCAGTTTAAATACTTATAAAATTAAAAAAAAAACAAAACAAATTTGAAATACGTTTTGTTTTAAAAAAACAAAAACAAACAAAACAATTTGTATTAAAAGTAAAAAAAAATAATTTAAAGAAAACTACTTTTAAAAAAATTTCTACTTACGCGTGACAAAAGAAAAGCTTTAGGCGTGCTCTCATATACAACCGCTTTTAATTAGAATTTTTACAATTTTTGTTTTTTGAATTTTTCTGATACACTTTTTAGTATGAATGGTTTTGTTTTGTTGTTTATTTATTATTATTTTTTTTTAATAAGCGCGTTTTAAAATTTTTTTTGTAAAAAAATCTAACATTTCGAACAAAAAAATTGTAGTTGTTTTCCTACCGTATTTTCTTTTAATTTTAAGTATATGAAAAAATAAATTTTGATAAATAAATTCATATTATTATATATTTATTATTTTTTTTATTTCATATTTATATATAAAATACAAATTTGTTGTTTACTTAACCTGTTTAAAACTTGTTATTGTTAAATTTATGTCAAAAAACATCAACATCTGGAAATTGTAAAAATTCCAGTTCAAATTTTAAATTAATTCTCATTTCCCTTTAATATTTTTTCTCTCATTTCCATTCTTGGTTCTCCGTTGCATTATTAAACTGGCTTTATTTAATCAATTATTATAAATCTGTCTTAACTTCCGGATATTTTTTACTTACTAAATTTTTTATATAATTTTTTTTTTAACTATAATTTTACTTATTTTCTTCGTATTGTATTATACCACTATATTTATTAATTTTTTTAAATTTTTTAATTGGATTTTGTTGGTATTTCCGCAAACTTATAAACTTCTACAACCTTTTCTTCTGTTCTAACTGGTTTGATCCTCTAGATTATTTATGTTGACTTTTTTAATACATTGCTTAAAAGATTACAGTTAAATGGTTAATCGAAGGTTCCTAATCTTTTTTTAATATTTCGTTTTCTATTTATCTTCGGAACCACTGTTAGGTATTACTTTAGAGGATGAATGAGGATGATATATGAATGTAAAATTTTTAATCAGATGAAATCCATCTACGAGAGAGGGGGAAAGAACATAATTATTTTGAAAAAAATATTTGGATAAATAAATTAAATGTAGATAATATTTTATTTTATAACTAGCCGATCGGGACTAGCTTCGCTTGCCATTCCCGTCCAGCTACAGGACTCTGCCTCCTGGACCCCCGCAATGTTCGTTACCCTTATGGTTTGAGAATAATACTGATAAATAGCAGTTAACGTATTTATGCTTTATACCTGAAAGTGAAACTAAATTACGAGGTAGAATAAGTAACTTTCTTTTTCCTGTTTAACCTCCGGTAATTACCTTTCACATAATTTTTCAGAGGATGAGTGAGGATGATATGTATGAGTGTAAATGAAGTGTAGTCTTGTACAATCTCAGTTCGACCATTCCTGAGAAGTCTGGTTAATTCAAACCCAACCACCAAAGAACACCGGTATCTACGATCTAGTATTCAAATCCGTGTAAAATTAACTGACTTTACTAGGACTTGAACGCTGGAACTCTCAACTTCCAAATCAGCTGATTTGGGAAGACGCGTTCACCACTAGACCGGTGGGTCTAGTAGACCCACCGGTCTAGGTGGACCCACCGGTAGACGGTGGGTTAGAATTATAGTAACTATGGTAATTAAGTTATACCACAGACCCTTAACGAGGAAAACTTCATAACTTATTTCTGTTGTCATGGTGATAGAAATATAACAATGAAGTAAAAAATTCGTTCTTTTTTCTTTAATTAATATTTTAATTGATAACATCACTCCCAATGGGGTTGGACCTCGATCTTGACTTAAAACGTTCTTTGGGATGATACGATGCAAATTTGAAAGAAGTCAGTCGGTTGGTACTCGCATGGTACTGTTGTAAACAAACAGACAAACTTTCGACTTTCTATTTAAAATTAGGAGACAAATTTTTTCTAAACGATAAAATTTATTAATTTAATTGTTTTTTAGTTGTAATTAATTAACGTTATTATTCTGAAATAGTTTATGATTTTATTTTTTATTGTTTGATGATATCGCCATATAAGCTTGAAGCTTGTGCGTGGGATATGGAAACGCAATTTTTTAGCGTATGAAAAATTCCATGCCTGACCGGAATTCGAACTCGGGACCTCTGTAAAAGCCGTAATCTTAAAAAAAAAAAATACTAATCAAGGTTTATCATTTATAATGAAGATTTAGGATTTAAAACGGTCCAGTTGAGATGTTTTTACTAAATTAAATTTATTATTTTTTTTTTTATTAACACTTTTGGAGATAATGCATTACTAATTTTTGTTTGAAGTCAGATTGACTTTTTTTATGGAGCATATAAATTGTTATATTTTTTAAATAAACATATTTAAGGATCCCAGTAATATATGGTATAAGGATTATTAAATATTTGAAAATAAAAGAGATTAATAAATAGGTTTTTTTTTATTAACAGTCAGTTTAGCAGGTTTGATGCTGTTGTCCATTCCTTTCTGTTTGTGTTAATTTTTTACCCTCATAATTCCAACACTCTAAATCATAATTTAGCTGTTTGTATAATTCAATATTGTCTTTCGCTACAATTTGTAACATTTATATTGTCCTTTGTTACATGTTTGGCTTAATACTTACTTTATCTATCTTCCTAATTCGTCTGTTTACAAAATTCTACCTTTCATCTTCGTTTAAAAATTTCTTTTCAATTAGAATTTTATCTACCCTTCTAACTTTTTACATCGTCCTGTGAAATTCAAAGACTTTTATTTTATATTTTTATTGATTTAAATTTTTTTTTATTTTACTGTTATTTTCTGTTTCACTAGCAAAATGCGCAAATATTTTCACGCAAGTATAATCAAACGTTTCTTAAATCTATGTATTAATCTAATTTTTTTAATTTTTTCATTAAAGCTCTCCTCATTTGTGTGAGACTTCTTTTGATGTCTGCCTTACTTCGTCTTACCCTCAAAAAAATTTAATTACCTAAATAACAATTTTCTGTCTCTTTTGCTTTGTCGTGTTCATCTATCTTAATATTTAATTCCTGGCTTATCCATCTTACTACCACATTCAAAAGGTTTGGTTGTACGAATTTCTCTTCTAGTAAAGAATCCGTATCTTTCCGGATTTATTTTTTTGTGCTGAAAGAACTAGGTCATCAGCGAAACTTAATATCTCTTTTTTCTGTACGAATAGTTAGATCACTCTCAAATTTTCTTTTCAATTCCCGTTCGGCATCTTTTATTTCTAATTAAAAATTAAATAGGAGACACTTCGTTCTTATTACATATCTTTTATTGAATCAGAATAATCCTTTTAATGGGAGTCAGAATTCCCATTTCTTCATTTTTTACTGTAACATTTGTTATATGATTTTTGTATAAATTGAAAATAATTTTTTTTTCTCTATTATAAGTCCAAACTGAATGTTTAAATATATAATGATTATTTATTTTTTATTAACTAATAAAACAAGTAATGGTTACAAAAGTTTGATTAAAATTGGCGAATATTTATAAGTAACAAAGCATTAGGTTTTTCATTTTTATTATTTATTCTTTTTAGAACATAACGTTTTAAAACTAAGCTATTGTCATGTTTTTTAATGATTAATTCAGTATATTTATTTTATAGGAAGTAACAGTATTTTACTTTATTGCTTTTTTTATTGTAATACTTAAGGTGTTATTTAGATTTAGTTGTAATTTTCTGACAAATAAACTGAAGAAGATTACATAGCGGTACTGTAGTTATATTAGTAGATGGTTGATTGAAGGAAGAATTTTAGGAAATAATGGCTAATAGAATTCTAACAAATTTTGTGGGTTTTTTATCCGAATGCGAAAGGAGAATAATAGGTTGAAAACATTTTCATATATATATATATATATATATATATATATATACATGTTTTTAGAATTGTAACTACTGAGCACTTTTTCGGTAATTTTGTTAAAATTCTTCGTCTCAATTGTGTATTGACTTAAAAAAAACACAAAAAACAAAATGGCTAGATGGCAGTCACCATTATTTTTTTTCAAATTAAATTTTTTATTTCCCAAATGTTGACGTTATAGTTTGTTCAACTAGTGAACAATAAGCAAACTCCCACGCCCCAAGGAGATGAGGATAATATGTGTGACATGTAAGTGAGGTGTAGCCTTGTACAGACACAGGCCAACCATTTCTGAGACTTGTGGTCAATTGAATCCCAATCACTAAAGTACACCGATATATAATGTATAGTATTCAAAGAAATATAAAAAAACTAAACTTTCTAAGATATGAACCTAAGAACCTTCGACTTTACGACGACGAGTTAACCATTAGACCAGCCCGGTAGACTAAATTGACAGCAAAGCATATAAAGATGAATATTTTAGTAAAAGACAACTAAGAAATATGGTTTATCTTTTGCTACTTAATTTATAAAGAATATTATTATAATATATATTTTATAATTATACAGAATAAGCTTTGAAGTATAAAATGAATTAAAAACCACTATTGTCATTAAGAGGGCACTATGCTAAACATGTGAACCTTTTTTCACACGCAAACATTGTCGTATTGAGTAAATTTTATACTTTTCTTAACTTTAAGGTGGACATTTTTTTTATCCCCTACTTTTTTTTTCTCTTCCTGTTTAACCTTCGGGAATTACCGTCAGGTATTACTTCAAAGGATGAATGAGGATGATGACATGTATGAGTGTAAATGAAGTGTAGTCTTGTACAGTCCTCAGGTAGACCATTTTTGAGATGTGTGGTTAATTGAAACCCAACCACCAAAGAACACCGGTATCCACGATCTAGAATTCAAATCCGTATAAAAGTAACTCTGGCTTTACTAGGATTTGAACGTTGGAACTTTCGACTTCGAAAACAGCTGATTTGCGAAGATGCGTTCACCACTAGACCAACCCGGTGGGTTTTTTATCCCCTTCTTAGCAGCGGTGAAATCTACCTCCGCCTACCGGGATGCAAAAAGGAATTTTTTTTTAATATTATTTAACAAGTCCTTGATCACTTTTGAAATGCTGTGAAAATATTAAATGGCCGCCATTTTGATTACAGTTGACATAGCCGGAAGTTTTTAAATCAAAATGTTTTTCAAATTATCTTTAAAATTATTTGAGACAACTAGGGTTGTCTCATATAAACCTACCCTAAGAGTAGACTCTTTCCATTTAACATTTTTGAGGGCTAGAAGTATGTTTATCTCATACCAAAAAGTAAATCATTTCGAGATTGAAGTATTTGTTAAAATTACTTTTTCAATTTTAATCTATATTTAACGGTTGAAAGATTATTTAGGAGTTTCATATTTCATTATTCCATATATTATACATTATTCCGTACTTCAGAAAATTAAAAAATAACATTCTACGAGTCGGAGCGTGGAATGTTAGAAGCTTAAAAAAGGTTGGTAGGCTAGAAAATTTAAAAAGGGAAATGGATAGGGTGAATGTGGATATAGTAGGAATTAGTGAGGTTCGGTGGGAAGAGGAAGGCGACTTTTGGTCAGGTGATTTTAGAGTAATTAACTCAGCGTCAAATAATGGGCAGGCAGGAGTAGGTTTCGTGATGAACAAGAAGATAGGGAGGAGAGTGGAGTATTTCAAAACGCATAGCGATAGAATCATTGTAATAAGGATAAAATCAAAACCTAAACCGACAACGATTGTTAACGTTTATATGCCTACAAGCGCCCATGATGATGATGAGGTAGAGTGTGTATACGAAGAGATTGATGAAGCAATTAAACACGTAAAGGGAGATGAAAATTTAATAATAGTTGGAGATTGGAATGCAAGCATTGGAAAAGGCAAGGAAGGAAATATAGTGGGTGAATATGGGCTGGGCAAAAGGAATGAAAGAGGGGACCGACTTATAGAATTTTGCACGAAGTATAATTTAGTAATTGCCAACACCCAATTTAAAAATCATAATAGAAGAATATACACTTGGAAAAAGCCAGGCGATACTGGAAGGTATCAGATAGATTATATCATGGTTAAGCAAAGATTTAGAAATCAACTCGTTGACTGCAAAACTTACCCTGGAGCAGACATTGATAGCGACCATAATTTGGTGATAATGAAATGTAGATTGGGGTTTAAAAACCTGAAGAAAAGTTGTCAGATGAATCGGTGGAATTTAGAGAAGCTTGAGGAAGAGGAGGTAAAGAAGATTTTTGAGGAGGACATCGCAAGAGGTCTGAGTAAAAAAGATATGGTAGAAAATGTAGAAGAAGAATGGGAGAATGTTAAAAAGGAAATTCTTAAATCAGCTGAAGCAAACTTAGGCGGAATAAAGAGAACTGGTAGAAAACCTTGGGTTTCAGACGATATATTGCAGCTGATGGATGAACGTAGAAAATATAAGAATGCTAATGATGAAGAAAGTAAAAGGAACTATCGGCAATTAAGAAATGCTATAAATAGGAAATGCAAACTGGCGAAAGAAGAGTGGATTAAAGAAAAGTGTTCAGAAGTGGAAAGAGAAATGAACATTGGTAAAATTGACGGAGCATACAGGAAAGTTAAGGAAAATTTTGGGGTACATAAATTAAAATCTAATAATGTGTTAAACAAAGATGGTACACCAATATATAATACGAAAGGTAAAGTCGATAGATGGGTGGAATATATTGAAGAGTTATACGGAGGAAATGAATTAGAAAATGGTGTTATAGAGGAAGAAGGGAAGTTGAGGAGTATGAAATGGGAGAAACAATACTGAGATCTGAATTTAAGAGAGCATTAAAAGATTTAAATGGCAGAAAGGCTCCTGGAATAGACGGAATACCTGTAGAATTACTGCGCAGTGCAGGTGAGGAAGCGATTGATAGATTATACAAACTGGTGTGTAATATTTATGAAAAAGGGGAATTTCCGTCAGACTTCAAAAAAAGTGTTATAGTCATGATACCAAAGAAAGCAGGGGCAGATAAATGTGAAGAATACAGAAGTATTAGTTTAACTAGTCATGCATCAAAAACTGTAACTAGAATACTATACAGAAGAATTGAGAGGAGAGTGGAAGAAGTGTTAGGAGAAGACCAATTTGGTTTCAGGAAAAGTATAGGGACAAGGGAAGCAATGTTAGGCCTCAGATTAATAGTAGAAGGAAGATTAAAGAAAAACAAACCAACATACTTGGCGTTTATAGACCTAGAAAAGGCTTTCGATAACGTAGATTGGAATAAAATGTTCAGCATTTTAAAAAAATTAGGGTTCAAATACAGAGATAGAAGAACAATTGCTAACATGTACAGGAACCAAACAGCAACAATAACAATTGAAGAACATAAGAAAGAAGCCCTAATAAGAAAGGGAGTCCGACAAGGATGTTCCCTATCTCCGTTACTTTTTAATCTTTACATGGAACTAGCAGTTAATGATATTAAAGAACAATTTAGATTCGGAGTAACAGTACAAGGTGAAAAGATAAAGATGCTACGATTTGCTGATGATATAGTAATTCTAGCCGAGAGTAAAAAGGATTTAGAAGAAACAATGAATGGCATAGATGAAGTCCTACGCAAGAACTATCGCATGAAAATAAACAAGAACAAAACAAAAGTAATGAAATGTAGTAGAAATAACAAAGATGGACCCCTGAATGTGAAAATAGGAGGAGAAAAGATTATGGAGGTAGAAGAATTTTGTTATTTGGGAAGTAAAATTACTAAAGATGGACGAAGCAGGAGCGATATAAAATGCCGAATAGCACAAGCTAAACGAGCCTTCAGTAAGAAATATAATTTGTTTACATCAAAAATGAATTTAAATGTCAGGAAAAGATTTTTGAAAGTGTATGTTTGGAGTGTCGCTTTATATGGAAGTGAAACTTGGACAATCGGAGTATCTGAGAAGAAAAGATTAGAAGCTTTTGAAATGTGGTGCTATAGGAGAATGTTAAAAATCAGATGGGTGGATAAAGTGACAAATGAAGAGGTATTGCGGCAAATAGATGAAGAAAGAAGCATTTGGAAGAATATAGTTAAAAGAAGAGACAGACTTATAGGCCACATACTAAGGCATCCTGGAATAGTCGCTTTAATATTGGAAGGACAGGTAGAAGGGAAAAATTGTGTAGGCAGGCCACGTTTGGAGTATGTAAAACAAATTGTTGGGGATGTAGGATGTAGAGGGTATACTGAAATGAAACGACTAGCACTAGATAGGGAATCTTGGAGAGCTGCATCAAACCAGTCAAATGACTGAAGACAAAAAAAAAAAAAAAAAAAAAATTCCGTACTTCATTATTCTACATATATATATATATATATATATATATATATGTGTGTGTGTGTGTGTGTGTGTGTGTGTACAGAAATAAATCAGGATTTCCGATCGCTGAATTGTTTAAAAGAACTTGGTTATAGGGCTAACACTACTTCTAAAAGAAGAAAAAACAATCATATGGTACTTCTTTTCCAATTAAAACGAAAACTGTACTATCCTAGATCAATCTGGACGTTTCAAGGTTCATAATATATCAGTTTTGTTTGATCACGGTCGACCCAGCCGATGTAGGCGGAGGTATAACATATTAAAAAAAAAAAAAATTGCTGTGTATATTATCAAAAGTATTATTACCCTTGCTATCCGTACCGGGCTCTGTTAACTGTGTTTTTCCTGCCATATGAAATTGCAAGCCATACACATGCGCACGCGCACGCACACACACACAACAAAACCACACACATTTACTATTTTTTTCATGTTTATTTGTTGTTTTTTTTTTCAGTTAGTAAAAATTAAATGTATTAATTTTGACAGGAATTAATCTTTTCGTACAGTAAATAGCCGTATCGTAAAATGTGTAATTGTATTTATTTATTAACTGTCTGCAAAATCCGACATTTGATTGGCAAATCCGGTTGCATATTATTATAGTTTAACAAATTAATCTCACTTCCATTTTAATATTTTGTAGTTTTTTTTCTTTTACGTATTATATAATAGAATTCTTTTATGTTAATATGTTTAAATGACACGTTCGGCAATGGTGATTGATTTCTTATATTAATAAGTGATATATAAAATCAAAAATAATAATAATATTAAAAAAACGAATAGTATGAAAGTTAGAATTAATTATTATTATTATTAAGTATTCGTGAAAAAAGCGATTTTGCTATGCTTTTAATATACTCCCCTGTAACGATAATAGTGGTTTTTAATTCATTTTATACTTCAAAGTTTATTCTGTATAATTATAAAATATATATTATAATAATTTTTATAAATTAAGTAGTAAACGATTTTTTCTTAGTTGTCTTTTACTAAAATACTCATCATCTTTATATGATTTGCTGTAACGATCTCTGATACTTTTCAATGGTAAATTTCGTTTGAATATTTTTTTAAGGACCTTTGTCTGAAAGAATTATTTATTTTTAAGTTGTAAAGAAACTTAAGTTTACTCGTTTTTGCTTATTACCTACATACCACCGTGGCGAAATAAAATAATGCAGTACATTCTATTATCTGCTGGAAACCCCTTTCTATGTATGAAAGAAAACTGCATTAAAAGTGTTTTTTTTTAAATTTTATTCTTACAACCGTTTTTTCTAAATCAGATGTTATCAATATGGGAACAGTTTTTAAATTTTTGTTGCTTCAGGGAATAATAAACTTTCCCCCGTATAGATAGGTGTTTTATAAATTTTGTTAAATCGATTCAAAAAAAAGTTATGTTTTTTCAAAAAGGGACGTTATCATGGTAAAAAGTTTTAACAACTTTATCGTAAAAAAAGAAAAGAAATATTTTTAAATTAACAGTCGTGTTTCATTTGTGATATTTTAAACTTCGTTTTATTACAACTTAAAACAGTTTTTTTTTTATTTTTAGGAATACTTTAAATGTTTTATCCAAATACCTTCCTCTATTGATTGGTACAGTTAATATAGTGCATTGTTTCTAAAAAAAAGGGTTATATTAATTTTTTTTCAGTTTTATACATTTAAGCAACCGAGATAAAAGTGAATAAGTGAGATACTGGTCTAAATTGCTTATTCTGAGGGTAATGATATTTGTTATACAAGGTCATTCACGGGAACCGGATGTTTTTGAAGTGGGTTGTACTCGGGCGTTCGTGGTGAGAGGGGCACGTGGCTGGTGTCTGACGTTTCCTTTGTTCATAGCATTTACATTTTAGTAGTTGAAATGGAGACGTGGACGCTAGACCAACGCCTGTACGCGTATGACAGTTTTGTGCGAAATGACGAATCCCTAACTGCTGTTCAGCGAGATTTCCGCTGTCAGTTTAATATCCATCGTAATGCAAGTGTCCCTTCTCGTAACGCAATATTTCGATGGGTAAACAACCTTCGAACAAGTGATTCAATATTGAAGAAAAAACCACCGGGTCCCCGACGAACCGCTGGCACTCCGGAGAACATCAAACGAGTAAGGGAAGCCATCGTCGTAGTAGAAGCCCACACCGCTCTATTCAGAGGCATTCAGCAGCGCTTCAAATGAGCACAAGTACGGTAAGACGAATTCTGCATACAGACCTGCATTTCCATCCTTACAAGATAGCCGTCGTGCAGCAGTTAAACGAGCAAGATTTCACGCGGCGATTACAATTTTGTCGACAAACGCTTACCGTTTTTGAAGAAAATGAAAATTTGTTATTGTTAATGAGTAACGAAGCCCGTTTTTATCCGAATGGCTTCGTCAACAAACAGAATTGCCTGTATCGGGCAGAAAGAAACCCACATCAGCTTCACGAGAGACCACTTCATAGCCCAAAGGTGACTGTCTGGTGTGCAATAGGAAAGGTCGGTGTTATTGGATCGTATTTTTTTGAAGAAAATGACGCTGCCGTAACTGTAACAGGTGATCGTTACATTGCGATGTTGAATACGTTTTTCATCCCCGAGTTACGAAACCGGGGAATCGATTTTCAAAATGCGTTATTCCAGCAGAACGGAGCTACAGCGCACACAGCGAGGGTAACGATGGCTGTTCTCCGTAACTTGTTTCCGGGACGGATGGTTTCCAGATTCGACGACATTCCTTGGCCCCCTCGGTCCCCCGACTCGAGTAGTTGTGATTTTTTCTGCGGGGTTTCTGAAATCGCGTGTGGACGGCAATAAACCGCGTACATTAGAGGATCTAAAGATCGCAGTTCGTCATCGCGTCACCCAGATTGGTGTAGACATGAGGCAAAGAATTGAGGCCGGTTACCGTGAAAGGCTACAACGATGTATTGCCATCATGAGTAAGTAACAAAATGCTTTGATTTAACAAGTGTTTCAGTACCAATAAAACTTTTTTTAAAGTAAATATTCAATTTTTTATGATTATTTTAAAAACATCCGGTTCCCGTGAATGACCCTGTACAAATAATTTTTGTGGTAAAAAGAAATCTGTTTCTTGTAGGACTGAATACTAGCTTGATACTTTAATAATAATCTATTGTCATCAAATTAATTACGATTTTTTTTGTGAAGTCATAATATAATATAAGGAAAATAATCCGCCGATTTTCGTTGCCGTTTGATAACATATCTGATTTTCATCCAAAGGTTGTGGGTTTTGTCGTTGCTCTATAAATAAATAAATAACAATATTCAATTTAAAAAAAATAGTAAAGTATTGCATGACTTTCCCAGCTATTAATAATAAAAAAGAGTTAGTACAACAATAATATATATATATATATATATATATATATATATATATATACACTAGATGCAGAGGCGTGCCCTAGGCACGCTCACCGCAAACCCACCGGGTTGGTCTAGTGGTGAACGCGTCTTCCCAAATCAGCTGATTTGGAAGTCGAGAGTTCCATCGTTCAAGTCCTAGTAAAGCCAGGTATTTTTACACGGATTTGAATACTAGATCGTGGATACCGGTGTTCTTTGGTGGTTGGGTTTCAATTAACCACACATCTCAGGAATGGTCGAACTGAGAATGTACAAGACTGCACTTCATTTACACTCATACATATCTTCCTCATTCATCCTCTGAAGTATTATCTGAACGGTAGTTACCGGAGGCTAAACAGGAAAAAGAAAGAAAAGAAAGGCTCGCTCACCGCAGCTAAGCCCTTCGAGCGGGTTACTTTGGCGGGTGGCGTCTTGGAATGGGATTATTCGGTGTCTAAAATTGATTACCTCTTGTGTAATAATATTTTTTTTTTTAATGATGAAAATTTATATAACGAAAGTTATATCAATAATATAACTTTCGATCGCTTCTCGGCCTCTGGTCCCATGCTGTAAAACCTGTGTTTACTGCTACCGGTAGCGATAATTTGCTTTCTACAAGTACAGCGTGCCTACGTTCACGTCGTCGGGGCTGACAACGATCAGTGATGTGGGTCAACCTGGGCTAATGTGGAGTTTGGGCTACGCAGCCGCATAGTGTGTTGCAATAGTGCCACTGTCGGCTAAGGAAGTACGTTTCCTTTGTTAAATCGTGTTCCCATTTCATAGGTTCGTGAGGCCAAAGAATTTTTCTAGATCCTCTGGCAGGTTCGGGAAGCGATTCGTTTCCTCAAGCGATCCTCGTTTGAGGCAAGACACTGGAACACCGGAGTCCCGGATTCCCTGTTACAGGCGTGGCATTGGATGACCATATTCTCGATGAGGGGACCCCTTATTAGAGGCGAGGCACAGAAGACCGAGTCCTGGTTGTCTGGGTGGGGCCCTTGGGAATGGCATAGCCGGGCCCCCGGTTACTACTCAGGCAGTTTGAGGTGATGACACCTCCCGGAGCTGTATTTATTCTTAGTTGTGCGGACGACTCAGGAAGGCGGGGAAAATGAAATTTAAAAAAACCAGCACATTGAAATTTATTTATTTATAAAAGCCACTCGCTTGGTAAAATGTTTATTTTATTTAACATATTTTTAAGAATTTTTTTAAGGTTCATACTTTGAATTATGTTGTATAATACTTTACGTTCTTAAAATACGAAATCAGTTTATTTTTTGTGTCTGTACTTAGAGTTTTTCTTAAAATAATTGGATTTGTTCTATAAATACGTGAACAGCTTTTATTTAAGTTATTATAGAGATATAGTCTAGTCTTTTATTATTGAAATCACGATTCTGTCTTTACGTAAATTGTTCATTAATTAATATTTTACGTGCTTCTTATAAATTTATTAAACAATAAAAATTCTATACCATGTTTTGCCCTTTGAGTATATGACTATACTCATTTCAAACTTCACGATCGAGGATTATTGCTTACTGTATTAACAAACTACACCGGTATCTCTCCAAAACTTTATTATTAGCCCTGTGGTTTTCCGATCATAAAAAACAGAACATCGATCATAAGAAATTATAACGTGTAAAGCCAAGTTAATTTAAAAGTTGTATAATATCATATTTAAAAAATTTCTAAATGATGTAAATTATTAAAGAAAATGGATGTACTTATCGTAAGATGAACTTTTTTATTCTGTCGATTTTCAGTTTTATATTACGGAATTGTAATACACAATTCCGTAATATAAATATTACGGAATATATTTATATTCCGTAATATAAATATATTACGGAATATATTTATAAAACTTTCAATATTATTATACTAATATTTAATGAATAATTTGCGGTAGTTTTAAACTTCTTTCCATTAAAAAAATAATAAACTTTTTTGTTCTGTAGAAATCTTTTCATTTAAGAAGCGTATATATAGTTTACGTTACGAAGGTGTTTTGCTTTCGCATAATAAATAATTCGACGTATTATGCACGAATCAAAAGCCGATTAAAGTTTAAAAATATCGATTTTTTTTTTTAATCTTGTTTTAGTTTATTTAAATATTTAATAATAATATTACAATAAAATCTCATCATAATTCACCCCTCGCCCTAAAAAAAATCTTAAGTAACTTTTTATTGTTGTACAATTTTTCAATGGGATTTTTTTATTTTATTCATTGAACATAGTAAACATAGAAAATAAAAATTCTTGAAATGTGATTTTAGAGGTGGGGATCATAAAAAATACCAATTTTTAAAACTGTTTTTGGTTTATTTAAATATATAATGATATAATTTTACAATAAAAGTTCATCATAAATTATCCCCACCTCAAAAAAGAAATCTTACGTAATTTTTTCATGTATAATTATTTTTCCACTGTAAAAGAATAAATAATCAATGCCAGGGAAGTATTGCAACTATGTTTTTTTTTTAGATAAATTTGCAGTTTTATTATGTTATTTGAAGATATAATAAATGCAAGCGCATTGTTATAGTTATACCAATACTTTCTTGAAGCTTGTTATTCGTTATAATGCGATATATACACTTAGGGTAAATGTATAATTTATCAAATTGTACATATCTTTACAATGAAAAGGATCTTGTAGTTAGATATTCAATGCATTCTTTCATTATTATTTTTATTATCATCATCATCACCATCATCTCTACCTTAATTCATTGTGTTTGAACTTTCACAGGTTGATCAGAAAGTGTTGTTGAATACATAATGCGGGTGTATATATTAATTTAACTTGTGTATTACACGCTGTTCTCACTATTCAAGTGCAACACAATACTCTTCTGCGCGCGCACACACATACACACACACACACACACACACACACACACACACACATATATATATATATATATATATATATATATATATATATATATATATATATACACACTTGGTTAAATGTTACTGTTGACAGTAGTCCATTATTCATTATAATTATTATATATATAATTATAATTTTACTATATAGAATTATATTTCTCTCATAATATCACACAGTTTTGTTTTTTTTTTTTTATAATTGAGGTGTTTCATTTATCATCCTGGTTGATGTAACTTTACACATGGTTGAGTATTCAATTAATGCACTTGTTCAAGTAGAGAATGTATTCCATTATTCTCTACATTATCATCTTTTTCTTATAAATATGTAATTAGTTTTTATAGTCTATAAATATATTTAATGAGTTTATATACGCTATTTTATAGTTTCTAATAATCTTTTTTCCCATAAGATATTTGCTTCATAAAAGTTAAAAGTAGTTTGATGGAAGATGGAACTTGGGTTTAGTATGAAGATAAAATGGCGTAATAAGGAATAGACATAGAAAGGCATGATCATGCGGTAAAAAAATGCTAGCCAGTTGTAGAATCTTGTTGTGTTTTTTTGATAGAAAACCAATTTATGTTGGTTTTTTAACCTTTAAGTTTCAGTTTTGCAAATACGTTATCATCAATTATAACCAGGCTACTTCGTACATACAACGACTTTTCCTTTTTTCTATTTTTAATTAATAATCTTTTAACTATTAATCTTTTTAATTGTATGCATTTCCGGACTATTTAAATCTTTATAATCTGATCTATTTATTGCTTTTTCAATCTCTTCACTGAGTTTATTAGAGATTTTTTTACTTGTAGTGTACGTATAAATGATTTCGTGTACGAATATTAAGTTAAAAACTGAAAACAAAAATTTTTATGTAAATAGATGGAGGTTTACTTATCTTTTTTATATAGATGTTTTTTCGAAAAAAATCGCTTATGTTTTTCTTTTATTTATTTTTAATCGCTTTCTGGTACTATCGTAAATTAGAATTATCTTTTTTTCTTTGGAATCGTTTTATAAACCATTGTTATAAAAGTAATACTATTCTTTTTCTTTTTAAATAATAAAAGATTTGTTAATAAACTTCCCATATTTTCTTCGATATTTAATGAATTGCAACTATAGAAAGTGGAATAAAATATTACTGTGAAAAAAGGGATAAAAAATTCTCCTATTTGTTTTATTAGAAATTTCAAGAATTCTAAATCTTCTTAATAATGTTTTTATATTTTAAATCAGTTGTTAATGCGTAATTAAAATAAATTGTCTACTTATTCACGAAAATATCTTTATAGAAATTGCACTATAGTTTTTTATATAAAACTAGCCTTTTATATATATATATATATATATATATATATATATATATATATATCAATTCTCCAATTGTAAATAGAAATACAAACCCAGGACATTTGTTCATTATCTTCATGCTTATGAGAGTAATACTTGTAAATAAAAATTAAAGCCTGTTCAGTTTATAAAAACTATCAATGTATTTTAATTTATTCGGAGCATCAGTTTGGTCAGCACAAGACTCGAAACTTTTAATTTGACTTTTAAACTTTTAATTTAAAGTATGTGGATTTCAGAATAGTCGGCCCTTTTCTAAAAGTAGTTATTATAGCCGGTTATCCGTCCTTCGCACGGATAAAAAAGTATTTTGCATGGTTCTTAGCGTTACCCGACAAAACCAGGAAAAAATGGCAATGAAACTTCGTTTCCCCTTTTTCATTTATTTGTTTATTTATTTTCTTAAAAATAGAATTTTTTTTTTAAGTTGTATGTTTTTTAATCGGAAACAGATTCAGCCAGTCGCGGTGCGTCGCGTCGTACAAACAGTAACAGTGGGAATTGCTTTGTTGTTTGAGCTGCCGCGTCGTACACCGTATTACCTTTAAAAGTACTTTTATCGATAACTGAAAGCTATATCAAGAAAGACCTTTGTTGTAGAGAATTTAATCTCAAATACTGCACCTGATCACCGAAATCGATTTGACTAGCGGTTAAGTAAAGTTGAATATCAGCAAGTCATATAATCCGGTTTTTATTGCAAGCCATTAAAACGGCCACCATCTTTAAACGGTGAAACATTTCGTAACGGTAATAATCCTGTGTTTTTCCCAGATATATATACTATGTTCATGAAAAATTTCATTTCAATCGATTGAATCGTTATTGAGTGAAAGAGTAATAAATTCATAGAAACCACTATGTATATACATACATACAAAAAATAACTCTCTAACTAATGCACATTGCGGGAAAGTATTTTTTTTTAAATTTATTTTATCTGTTCTTGAAGTGTTAAGCCTTAGATATCTCGATAAAGTAATAAAAGGGTTTTTCATCGGAGAAGCAGGAAAAAATGGAATAACTGGGAATGTAAAAGAACTCCTTAAAATTTATATCCGCCCTTTTTACTGTATATTATATCCGGACGAGGTATGATACGGATACGGGAAACGTTATTAACCCGTATCATTGCTTGTGACAGGATGTATCTTTTATAAAGGTGAAGAGAGTCTTTCTTTAACGACTGGTTTTCAGTTATTCAAAATTCTGTGCTAGAAAAAAAATTCTATTAAGAATCAATCGTAGGAAAAGATTTTTTTAATATAGCTGTCAGTGGTACTTTAAATGATCCAATATATGGTGACGCTAAAAGTAAAGAAATTCCGTTGTAATTTTACGAAAGAGGAACGTTGTTTTTTTCAATCTAAATGAATGTAAATCTTTCGTTATTAATTTTTTTTTTTATTTTGGTCTTACGTTATCAATTATTTTGCTGAAATCTTATTCTCGTAATATATGCGTATATTGTAATATTTTTGTATAATTTAAATTTGGTTGTGCTTGTATACACATTAAAACATATATATTTATGTAATATATATGTATACATACACACACCACACACACACACACACGCGCGCGCGGGCACGCACGCACACACACAAAACTTTTTGTTGTCGTTTGATAATTATGTTTATCGTAAAAATAAAATTTAAGTGTTAGTTTACAAAGAGAATCCATTCGTTTTAGCGCAGCGGTTGCATTTGATCCTAGATATTTTAAACTGAAGGACAACAGAATAAAGCAGTACCTGAACTAACAAGTGCTGCAGTTTTTATATGGATTCCTCACGCCTCAAGGTGAATACCAAGAGTATATACAGAGCTATAAAAGAAATGAAAAATTCCTGTGTTTTCTAGTAAATTTTGTTTTTATTTCGTATATTTCTGTATTTTTTTTTTGTTGTATCTACTAAATTATTTTTATATTCATGAGAATCTAGTTTTATTAGTTATTTTATTTTCAAATTATTATTGACCCCGATTGTATTTTAAAAGTAGAATTATCATGATCATAGTTTATATATATATCGGGCTTAACCCGTTGGTCCACTCCCTCCATCAACAGCTCTTTGTCAAATTTTACTGATGTATCAGCTGAGTTTTAACTAATGCCATAATAACCTCTTAGCAGGATTGATTTTTTTTTTAATATGAAAATGGAACATTAAGAAAATAATTTTATTGACAGATCATCGCGAAAATTTATTCACATATTAAGTCTAGTTATTCGTTTATGCGGTAAGACTGGCCTTCCGCAATACTTTCCCATTTGGCTAGTAAGGATCCTCTTTTACTCGATTACATTATTAGAGTGATGTGTGTTATCATAATATTTTGATTTCAATGTAACTCCTCTTGATTTTTATAAAGTAATAAACATTATTATCAATTAATTTTATAATCAGTCATATTATAAATAGTTAAAAAAACTGTTTGGGCCAGAAAACTTATTTTATTTTTAAAGATACGGTGGGTTATTAAATAAAAAAAAAAAATAATAATATATATATATATGTATGTATATTAAAACGAGTGTTTAACAATTCATATGAGTGTTTACAGTTAATTTTATATGTAGTTCTTAAAATCTGTTTGTTTGATTCTCGAATCAAGCAAAAACTACTACACCAATTTTGATGAATTTTTTTAAAATTTCTTCCTTTTTTTATTTTAATTTTATTTCTTTTTTTTATAGAAAAATATTTAAAAAACTGCGGAACGTGAAACGAAATAAAATAATGAGAATTCGGACTTCTTGACCAGGACTGCGCAAGATTTTTTTTTTAAATTGGTGCTAAAAGAGCGATTTCCACATTTATAAAATTTTAAACAAAAAAATAACTTCAGTGATCGGTAGCACATACACTTCCACATGGAATTCATACAAAAACCATAGCAGAAGTTGCCTCACAGATTTTTATGCGCTTCATCTGTTGAGACTAGAAACAACTGAGATGGAAGCTGACATTCAGTTTTTGATGAACGGCTACATTGATCTCATTAAATTTTAAATATATATATCTTTTTTGTATTTATTTAAATACATTCTTATTTTACTTCTTTAAGATATATTACTACAGAAGACTTTTATGCAGTATTTTGCTTTTTTTCGCCCAAAGTCATAATATTTTGATTCTTTCTTTTTTATCAATTTATTATCTTTAAGCAACACGAAATTGTTAACTAATTTATTACACGGCTCGCCACTGAACTTCTAATGTCGGTTGTGGCCCGCGAAGACTTAAAAATCGGCTAACCATTATTAGTAATAATGACGATAAACAAATAAATAATGTACCTAAGTCATTTATTTGATTATATAATATTTTCAAAAATCGTAACTAGAATTCTGTACTGAAGAATTGAGAGGTGAGTGGAAGAAGTGCTAGAAGACCAATTTGGTTTCAGGAAAAGTATAGGGACTAGGGAAGCAATTTTATCGCTCAAATTAATAGTAGAAGGAAAATTAAAGAAAAACATACCAATATACTTGGCATTTATAGATTTATAAAAGGCATTTGATAACGTAGATTGGAGTAAAATATTCAACATTTAAAAAAATGTAGAGTTCAAGTATAGAGATAGAAGAAGAATTGCTAACATTTACAGGAACCAAACTACAACAGTAATAATCGAAGAACATAAAAAAGAAACCGTAATAAAAAAAGGAGCAAAAAAAAGGACCAAAGAAATTGAACAAAATAAATTAAAAACTAAACACAACCACTAATACTAGTAATAAAAAACTGAGTCCGACAAGGATGTTCCCTATCTCTGTTACTTTTTAATCTTTACGTAGAACTAACAGTTAATGATATTAAAAAACAATGTAGATCCGGAGTAACAGTGCAAGGTGAAAAGATAAAGATGCTACGATTTCCTGATGTAGTAATTCTAGCCGAGAGTAATAAATATTTAGAAGAAACAATGAATGGCATGGATGAAGCCCTGCGCAAGAACTACCGCATGAAAATAAACAAGAACAAAACGAAAGTAATGAAATGTAGTAGAATTAATGTAGATGGATCACTGAATATAAAAATAGGAACAGAAAAGATTATGGAGGTAGAAGAATTTTGTTATTTTTTAAGCAGAATTACTAAAGGTGGACGAAGCAAGAACTATAACATGCCGAATAGACAGGTGAAAGGAGCTTTCAGTCAGAAATATAACTTACTTATATCAAAATTTAATTTAAACGCCAGGAAAACATTTTTGAAAGTATATGTTTGGACTGTAGCTTTATATAGAAGTTGGACAATCGGAGTACCTGAGAAGAAAAGATTAGAAGCTTTTGAAATGTGGTGCTATACTAGAATGTTAAAAATCAGATGGCTGTGAACAGTGACAAAAAAGAGGTGTTGCGGAAAACTGATAAAATATACGAGTAAAAGAAGATTTATAAGCCACATATTAAGGCATGCTGGAATAGTCGCTTTAATATTGGAGGGACATGTAAAAGGGAAAAAATTGGCAGGCAGGCAACGTTTGGAATATATACAAGTTGTTAGGGGTATATCGAAACGAAACGACTGGCAGTAGATAGGGAATCTTGGAGAGCTGCATCAAACCAGTCAAACGACTGAAGAAAAAAAAAATATTTTCATTCAAAATATCTTCCTTTTTTTGTGTTGAATTCTTTTGTGTTCTTCAAGTAATTACAGGAATTACTTGAAGAACTTCCTATATAAACTAAATCAGCGAAATAAAGCTATTTGGTGTTAGATCTAATTAATGTATTTTTATTATGAACAAAATAATAATAATACATATGGGCCAAATTGAATATCTTCTTTTGTAACCGGTTAAAAACCTAAAAACGGGAAATGCTAAAGTTGTGATTCTGTTTTTATTGGATATATCTTTTATTGATGAATTTTTGTTATTAATTAACTTCGTTAACTGTTAAAGTGATATAAAAAAACTCTAAAAATGTATTTATAATAATCTATAAAAATACTTTAATAATTTTTATATAATATATATTTTTTTCTGAATAGATTTCTTAAAAATCAATGATAATTTTATTTTTCAAATTTTTCGCATATTTTTATATTGTGACTTGTAATATCTAAATTATTGTTCCTGGTGTTATAAATTAATTATACGTTTTGAATCTGTACCTTTTATCATAGATATATATTGTACTTTGTTATAACGAATATTATTTCGAAAGCGGAATCTTTTATAAGAAGTTATTTTTTCATAGGCCTATTGTTTTTTTATAGTTTTTTTTTAATCGTACGCGTAAAAATGTTGATTGGCTTCAATTTAAGTGATAACTTCCTTCTTTCTTCGTCCTTTCGCTATTTTTATTTTTTGATTCTTGATAATGATTATGTTGGCGATGATTATATATCTATTAAATATTCAGCATATTTTTTTATTTTATCTATTACTGGACAGTATATCTATTGTTATCAGGTCAAAAGTTCGAGGCCTGTTTATACCTAAAGAATTTTATATTTTTTTAGTTTTATTACCTTTCAAATTCAGGCAGATAAATTTCATTTATTTAAATGAATAATGTTACCTTTATTTCGCTGATGTAACTAACCTTGTTTTGTAAAAAAAACAAAAAAACCGTTAAACATTTTTTTTTATTTAAAGAAGTGATTAATATAATGATGACATAAGTATTTTATTCTTATGTATTTCTTTTATTTTGTTCACAAATATAGAAAAAAATTTCTTTGATTTTACTAGTTTTTGCTTGGTTTTCGTTTTCGTGTGTATTGCGCAGTAGCTTGGGACTACGCTTTCCACTCTTTCCAGACGCCCTATAACTATTGTTTGTACAAAAGAAATTCTATAACGTAAAATTGATTCTAAATTTAATTTTCTTTGACTTTTGTTGTTTGTATTAACATTCTAAAACAACAGTTCGTTTCTAATCAATAATAGAAAACGTTTACAAACAAAGCTAGTTGAAAATGTTATGCTTTAATCTTTGTTTTTGTAATAAAGAATGCAATGAAAGCTACAAAAATACAAATAAAATAACAAATAATTCTTCAAGAAAAGAATGGAATGGGTTTTACGTTTTTTTCAAAAGCTTTAAAATATGGTTTTATAAATTTTATACGAGCTGACTATTTTTTTTTTAACTTTCAAATTTTTTCATTATATTTATACGAAATAAGCGTACTGAGAAAACTTTTTCCATATACGATAATTTTCTTTATCTACTACTACTTATCTACTTATCTACTACTTCTTTATCTTACTAGCCAGTCCGTCTAGCTAGAACTTGGATGCTCGGGCTCAGGTCAGCCCAGACGAATCCCGGAGCTAATTCAGGGGCTCCTCGGGGCCTCCCGGGGCCTATCCTATACCCTTAGAGTTTGCCATTCCAATTTGCCAGGGGTGTCGGCGCCCTGGACACACGCAGAGCTTGCTTCAGTCGCCATTCTCATTTACCCAGAAGTCTCCACCCCCTGCAGCTCCGTACTGTACATTATTCTCATTGTTGTGAGAATAATATTGATAAATAATAATTATAACATTCAGGCTTTATAGAAACCTGAAAAAGAAACTAAATTACAAAAGATAGAATAATAGTAACTATTGTAACTAAGGTACACACATCTTTGACAACGAAAAATTCATAACTTATTTCTTTGTCACTGTAGCAGAAATATAATGAAGTAAAAGGATTTATCTATTTTTTCCTTAATGAATATTTTTAATTCACAACCTCACTCTCTTTGGTGGCGAAGAAATAATGAATATTTTTAATATCTTATTCTTCAAGGGAGCTACGGGCTCGGTTGTGGCTTAAAACCTTCCTTGATATACCACGAATTTATTCTGAGAATTTGAAAGTAATCGGTCGGTTGGTTCTTGCGTGATGCGATAACAAACATATGGACAAACTTTATACATATCCGAATAAACGTGATCTGTGAGATCGTTAGTGTACCTGATTGATGCAAAAGTTAGCCTTCAACTTACTAACTAATACCCCGTTTGAATTTTGAAAATTAGACGATTGTTTGCAGAGATATAAGAGCTCCTCCGTTGCACCTCCCAAAACAGCGCCGCAGGAGCAACCCATTTGTTACCAGTTGATGGTGATGATTGGTCTAGGCACCCACGAGGTGTTCGTATACTTCATTACTCTACTGCCTCACACGCTTCATACTTCTTCTGCCTCACACGCAGTCCCCACGGGAAGCCCATTATTGTTAAACAGTATTTTTTTAAATTTATTTAATATTATGTTATTTAACGTAAATTTAATTGTATTATTTTTGTAATATTATTCATTCGAATCATACAGTTCAAACTCAGCTCACACAGTGATAGAGACTCACAATTCATTAATTCAATTCATTAAATTTGTGCTTCAACTGGCAAATCTCCACTACTACATTTATGTATATATTTTAGAGATTTTTCGAAGTGAAATATATCTAAAAAACCTTCTCAGTTATACCAAGAAACATGGGTAAAAATTTGGTTTGGGGTGATCGAGTAGGTTTTTTTTATTTCGACAAACCCTCTTCCTCTTTATATTTTATTTATTTACAGAGTCTGTCGACAGATATACTAAAGAATTATTATTACATTATTAAGTGGTTAATGTAATAACCAATTTTTATGTAACAACTAAAGATATTATTAGTTTTTTTTCTAATAGTTATACCGAAATTCAAATGGTATTTAGGGCGTTTCATAGTGTTCTTAGGAGTTACAAAAATTCAGTACAAAAAAAGTATTTCACTTGCCTAAATAAAAGTTGTACGGGGTGATGCAGGGACTCAAACAGTTTTTGTTAAAATCTATAAATGCTCAATATGTGCTCCTCTGGTGACACTAAAGTCTAGCTCTTGCCAAACTCGTTCTAACATGTAATTTTCGATAGAGTTGATTACATTGATTATGCGATTCTTTAACTCAGCGATATCGTGCGTCATTGGTGGGATAAACACCTTATCTTTCACGTATCCCCAGAGAAAGAAATCACATGGCGTGAGGTCTGGTGATCTTGGTGGCCACAGCATAATGTGTTGGTCTTCTTCAGACGCTCGTTCTATCCAGCGCCGAGGTAATGTTGTGTTAAGGTACTGTCGAACCTCTTTATGAAAACGGGCAGGACAACCATCTTGCTGGAAAATGAAGTCGTTGAGTAGCTGAGGCATAAGCCATAATTGTAACATATCCAGAAATATCATGCCGGTTACTGTCGTTTCCATAAAAAAGAACGGCCCATACTGCCTCATGAGAGATCGCACAAAAAACGTTTACTTTCGGAGAATCCCGAATGTGGTCCACGTAAGCGTGTGGGTTTTCAGTTCCCCAAACTCGCACGTTATGACTGTTTAATTTGCCGCTAATTTGGAAAGTAGCTTCATCGCTGAAAATTATCTTGTTTAGAAAACCTTCATCCAACAACATCTTTTCCTGTAACTGTAAACAAAAATCGAGCCTACGTGTTTTATCTCCATCAGAAAGACGCTGGATTAATTGAAGACGGTACGGTTTGCATAATAAACGTTTACGGAGAACTCTCTACATTGTTGTTTTCGGAATTCCTAATTCTCTGCCTGCAGCCGCAGTCGATTTTGACGGGCTGCGAATGAAACTTTCACGCACACGTTCGACATTGACTGCAGAGGTTGATGGACGACCAGTTGAATTTCGCTTGGACAAGCAACCAGTTTCACTGAATTGTATATACCATGCACGAATTGAATTGTCACTTGCTGGCTCCTTATGAAATTTCAACCGAAACGCACGTTGAACAGAAATTACTGACTTTGACAAGTGAAATTCTAACATACAAAACGACTTCTCGCTTCCCGTGGCAGCCATTTTCTCTACTGGCGACGCTTAGCGAGCAAATGGTTTATTAATTGCCTAGTATATGCGGAAAAAACTATTTGAAGTACTCTTTCGTACAGTACTTGTTTTATTGATGTGAGTGAAATAGTTTTTTGTCAATGAATTTTCGAAACTACAAAGAATATTATGAAACGCCCTGTGCTAAATACAGGAAGTAATTTATATAACGGACATCATTACTTAGATAGTAAGCAATTTGGACGGATGGCTTAAAGAAAAAAATTAATATATCTCCTTACTATGGGAAGAAATAAATTTATTTATTATAAGTTTCACATTACAGTAGTAACGATTACAATGTGCGTACTTATTTATAATTTCATTCGGTATTATAAATGTAAATAAAAATATATTAATACAGAATGAATTATTAATTAGTATAATGGAAATAATCTAATTGCAAAATAAAGAGTAGAAAGAAATGATTAAAACCATAAAAAAGTAATAAAAAAAATGGCCCGATTACAATACTGAATAACTCTAAATATCATTAGTACATAAATATATTAATAATTATTTAATATTGACAGACTTAATGACGAAATAGTTAAGCCTCATTTGAACAAATAATAATGCTATGCAATTATAATAAAACATACATTTGTATTATAAATTATGCTTAATTAAAACTTTCGTAATTATAGTATTTATTATATATTACAAAATTAATAATGATAACGTACCAATGCACCTAATACATTTAACGATAATAATAGTAATGCCAAAAAGAAAATATAATAATAGAGAGAAAGAAGGAAAAACCAAGGAAAAGTATTTGTACACGTCAGCGCTACATTATTTATTATATACTCAGATTCCACTATTTAAGAAAAACATCCCTTGTAACGCCCATAAAATTCTTTTAATAAAATATTTATTGTATAATAGCAATACGTTTATATTACATTCTGTTTTTAATACGAATTTCATTTTTATAAATTTCATCGTTTGTACGGTGTAAATGATTATTTTGAGATCAGAAAATCTGTAACCGTTGAAATTTTAAACATATTAAAAAATCTAAATATTTACTACGAAAGTTAAATATACTTAGAAAAAGTAAAATACGGCACCGAGAAGTGGTTGCCGCTTAGTTAAAAAACAAAAAGATTGTTTCCGTTGTAACTTGAGCTTTTCCTTGAAAATTTCACTAAGAGATCTCTCTTTCTTTTTCTGTTTAGCTTCCGGAGCCACCGTGAGGTACAGAGGATGAATAAAGACCTTAGAATTGTAGGGTTGGTTGATGAAAGAATAACCGACCGGGTTGATCTGGTGGTGAACTCGTCATCGCAAATCTGCTGATTTTGAAGTCGAGAGTTATAAGATTCAAATCCTAGTAAAGGCAGTTGCTTTTATACAGATTTGAATATTAGATCATGAATACCGGTGTTCATTGATGGTTGATTTTCAGTTAATCACACATCTCAGGACTGGTCGACCTGAGACTATACAAGACTACACTTCATTTACATTCATACACATCATCCTCCGAATACCTTACGGTAGTTCCAGAGGCTGAGCAAAAAAAGAAAGATGTATGTATCTATACTAATTATAATTGTTTTGAATGGTTTCTTGTTGTTTTTATTCAATAGAATTTTGTTAGAGAAAATCGACGTTGTACATACATTAGTACTCTCAGTAATACCGGTTGAACATCTTAATACCGAACCGAGCCGGCTCGAACTGCGATTATTTGAGTATCACCTTTAATGATGCTACCATTACCGCCATTGTTGGTTGTGTATGTTACTTATCTCTTAGACATTGTTGTCAGTTGTAAACTGATCGTGTTTCAATGCAGTATAATTTCGTTCATTGCAGTTGTATTTTTCTATATTGTCTTAATCGTTCACGGAAAGGATTTTTATACTGGAAGCTTTTCTTGCCTTCTGGATCTTTTAAAAAACTGGTCAAATATTTACGGAAAATTTATCGAATGCTAATATCCCAAAATATAGTAGGATACAGGATTAGGTTAAAACTTTCGTACTTCGGGGTCGGTTTCAAATGCAAAACGAAATAGGTAACTTTCCGTTAAGACTCTAGAATTCATAGCTGATATTCAAAGAAGAACTTATGCCGGTTCGAAAAAATTTGTACGTAAGTTATCACAGTGAAGCGGTGTAAAATACTACATCTTGTCATAAGATTCTTCATGATTTTAATTTGATTTCTAATGCGTAACGATTATGCAACAACTTAAGAGAATAGTCAAATAAAAACTTCTTAATAATGCGACTGACTTACCAAAACCTTTTGTCGATGGACAGGTATATCCGGTGCTGTGTTTCATATCAGATGAGGCGTGATTTATTTATACGGGCACGTTAATTCGTACAACACCAGGTGTCGAATGACTGAAAATCCTTACCAGATGTTTTAGGTTCCACTTCACTACGTGAAAATCGGTGTACGGTAATCGAATAGCGGGGCTGATATGTTTTGACCAGACTCAATACAAAAGTGTACCGTACAATTTTCGAAGAATTCCAAGATGGAGCAACACATCAAACTATTCGCTAACATGCGTTTATCCGGCTTTTATAAAAGAACGAACTGTTAGCAGAGGACGTTGGTCTCCGCGTTTCCTAGATATTTCTAGTAGTGATTTTTTTCTTTGGGGTTATTTGTAGGATAGAATTTATAAATCAAATCCCCCATATTGTCGATGAACTGAAGGCGAACATTCAACAAGAACTGGTCGGCACTGACACGTTTTGGATTGGGTGACTTAAGCACAAAAATGCATTTTTGTGCTGAGCGCTTACTTCAATATTCTTTATAAAAATGTGGTAAATATGTTTACCACCCTGCTATTATAAACACAAAATTTAATTTCATCTACGTTTTAATTTTTACATGTCACTAAAAGAGACAATATCTTTTTTGTTTGTTGCTGATAACTGCGAAAACTACTGAACCAACCATACTAAATTTTAACTATAGCTTACTTAAGACCTCATAAATGCTTACCACAGATCAAATCTCAACAATCTCTATTATGTAAATCATAAAAACCTCACGCATAGTTCTACGCAAGAAGACCCGACTTATCGTTATTTTATTTCTTTTTGTAAAAGTATCAACTCATTCTAATCTAAAATTTTACAAAGAAATCGAATTAAAAAATAAATAAGAAATAGAAATAAGTAAACAATCAAAAAGCAAATTAAAATTAAATAAAACAATACGCAGATATAAATAATAATAATTTTATTAATATATTGCAACAAGAAAATCAGTAATAAAACGTCCTCACTATTTCTTAGTAAGAAACGCTCTGATTTTCAGAGTAGCTTAGATACTTTCGATTAACCAACACAACATTAATGCGATTAGACTATACAAACGTCAAATTTCAAATCGCTCACCATTGTACTCATTGCATAAGCGCTTATGAAAAATCACCACTATACAGTCAAAATAAACCCTTAGATAAAAAACACATCTAGATAGAATCTAGCCGTAACAGAGATAGAATCTCAAAGTACGTAACATTACCGGAATACGCCGAATAATATTGCTAGCAGTAGTTACTGGAGAAAATGAAACGTCAACATGTTCCAACATGCAGCATCATAAACGAGCCACATTTCTAACTTGCCCGCTAAAATTTTTTCGACCTTAAATTGAGCCAAACTCTAGAACGACTCAACCAATCTTCATCAAATTTTCACATGCACAACTTCAGATACAACTATTACAGCATATCTAAATTTCAATGAAATTGATCCAGTAGTTTTGGAGATTTTCGAGCCACACGATTTATACCTAAGCCTATAAATAAATATACAAGGAAAACACAGTTTAAATGAATGTTATTTTCGTACTCTTCATACCTCAAAACGTAAAAAAAGAAATTCATTTTCAACTCCCATTCACATCATGCGACCGAAAGTAGTACTGTACTTTTCTGGAAAAGTCGGTAAAAATGAGTATAAATAAATAATCAATAGTTTTTTTTCTAAATTTAATGTCGTTGCGTGTATAGATTATTGTTTGTCAATTTAAACATCTTCAGATAGTTATTATGTGATTATATATAAAAACAAATTAGTTTGTCAATAAATTAAAAGGAATAACGACTATTTACTTATTTAACTAAGTTTTAATGGTTTGGGGAATGTTGAATATCGAAATCAATATCGATTTCTTCATAAAAATATTATGTAAGAATTTTCAGAACCGGAAATCCTAACAACAGATAATCTTGATTCCAACGGGTAACAAAAACAAAAAATATAATTTATGCAGAAATTTTATAATTCTCAAAACAAAACAGTTCACAAAACATTTACTTATGAATTCCATTTTACTGAAAAGTTATTATTCATCCAAATTAATCTATTTTATCCGGTAACTTGTGATAAGAGCAACGGCACAAACATAATTATTAAAAAACTATTTCCAATTTTTGAAGAGTTCTACACGCATGTAGCGTGTAAACGGGGTAATTTCATTCATAAAATTTTACATGACGCAGTTATTTTTATTATTTAACATTAGGTAATACTGATAATTTCTATACATATTACAGTTTCAAATGATTAATGCAAAACTACTTTCAGATCTTAAAAGTGTGTAGAAATTGAATATTTTTTAAGAATAAGGTGATTAAATTTTAATCTAATTAAAATAGGATATTTCTTAAATATTTACTTATAACATTTAGCATATATTATTTTTTCTAAAATTCTCTTAAATCTGCTAAAAGTAATTTTAGAAATTTATTATTATATCAGTAATAAACGTAAGAATTTTATCATAATCGTATAAAATTTGTCTTTTATTTATTTCTTTAGTAAATTATTTAGAAATTGGGCATGTCTTACATGCAAAATTAGGTAATAGGTGTAGGTTTATTTGTTTTAGTTATTTTACATTCAGGCTAATACGAATCCGTGTTCTTACACTTACGCATAGTGATTTATACGGCTATAAATATCTTTGAGAAAACGGATTTCTAGTATTTTTATTTACTTTTTTTTAACGATTTTGTCATATGTCTTCTTTAGAAACTGTATTTATCGTTTTTTAAAGCAAGATATATCTTAAAAGACATTTCTATACCGATCGATATGTTTATTTATTCTTTGTTTAATGGTTCGTGTAATTTTATTTAATTTCTTTATCGCTTACGATTGCTTAATTAGTTTTTAATTTTTTTATGTGAATGGATTCAAGAATAGAAATTAAGTTTTCCCTTCTCAGTAGGGAGTTTTATTTTATAACGAAGTAAATTACTGGTCTAGTTCAACAACTGTGAGACCTAACAGTTAAAATAATTTATGTAATTAGTATGTCGGTGGAACTGAATAATAGAGTAATTATTCGGTTTAAAACTCTATAATTACAGTTGACTGTAATGCAGTTAAAACTCTTTGTAAAATAATACAGTTTTTCTTACGTTAGAATGAAGTCAATTACTTTCAAGCGGTGTTTGATTAATAAGAATATTAAATAATGATTGAAATTCTACGTAAAATCGTTAAATTATTTTTTCTTATGATATATTTTTATTTTAAATTCTCTATAAATCTGCAGATACGTAAAAAATCGATTGACTTTTTTTCTTTTTTGATATGTATTCACGAAACTACTGTGGTCACGCAAGGAAAAGTTATATAGGAACGGGAGAAAGATAATTAATTTGTATTTACATTACAAAATATACCCGTTTTAAAAAACATTCACTTATGAGAATGTATTATGTACGTAAGCAGTTCTCGCTTGTTGCTTTTATATAGATTTTTTTAATAATTTAGGAAACCGGTCTACACATATGTACTGCCGTATCATAAACTGGTTTTCCCATAAATCGCTTGTTAGCTCATTTAACTTTTCTTAGGGCGACCACAGTATTCTAACTGTGAAGAAATGAATGGAATAATTATGTAAAATTGTAGATCTTTAGTAGGGAATAAAGTTGAGAGACCAGTATCCTGAACATTAAATGAACCGGTCGGTCAGCGCTTTTTTTTAGTTGTACGGATCTTATTATTGTATAGTCAAGTAAAGTACATAAGAACCTATAAAATTCGTTAATTTCGGGACCATAGGGGATGACTAAACGGTAGAATATGACGAGTTAAGGAATTCATGAACGTAGAACTCAACTATGGTACATTTGAATAAAGTAAAAACGTTAATAATGTTTAATAATTTTGTAGAAAATACTGTATTAGTTTCAGCCTTATACAAAGATAAGTAAATATGTTACAAGTTTTTTTTCTAATTAAAGAATACAAAAGCCTGCTATAAGCGTTTTTTTTTTTTTTTTTTTTTTTTTTTTTTTTTTTTTTTTTTTTAATATACAAAAGTAAAACCACGTTGAAGAGAGATATGAATTTATCAATAATTTTTTGTTTGTTGGCGCTATTAGCCATGTTCAACCGCATATAACTCGTACCGTAATATCACTAATTATCAAAGCACTTCTGGAGACAAAGAAAACGTATCTGAAAAGCATCTTCAAAAATCTGCTGATCTCCTTGTTAAGACTCAGGTTTCATTTGTTCCTTTTTTATTAAAAGGAGGAACTTTACATTTTATTAAAAGGAGGAATTTAAATTTTGTTAAAGAGAGAGGGCTTTCAAATTTTAAAATAAAAATTTTTCACTTTTTTTATGTTTTTTATAAATTTTTTCTTACTCTTATTACTTGAATTGGTCAAACGTCCTATTTTTAGTCAGTTTTCTTCAATTCTCCAAAGACTCAGCTTGTGTTTGTTACGAATGTTTATTTTATTAAATGATATAATAATCCTACATATATGAATTACACAAGTTCAAAGTATAATAAAAATAATTTATATTACAAATGAAATAAAAAATTTTATTTATTTGATTAAACCAGGGAATAATAGAATATTTAGAATAATTAAATCTAACCTAGGTATTGAACCAAGGCGGCATTAGTTTTTGTATATAGGTTCATTTTTAATTGTAATCGCTCATTATTGAATCAATTCATGAAAATTGGAATAAATTTTAGTATGGATTATACAGTATAAGAAAAAAATCTGATGTGGACACCACATGACTACCTTGTACGCCTATTAAATTACATATACACATTTTTAAAAGTACATAAAATTTTATTTCACTAATAAATTCTGATTATTTTTTTTATTGCTATTATTGAATTCTTATTTATACATTTTTTTACAATCGCAGGTTAATAATTATGAATAAATTAGTATATTTAAATTAAAAAAAAGTTATAAAAAAGAGGAAATGTAGTCGAATTCGAACCCATGTGCTTTCCCCTTGTAAGATCAAAATATTTCATTAAAATTTTATTTGCCTATAATTCCCGAACCAATGAAAATAAATACCATTTATTATGTATAGTTGAAAAGCTCTCAATGAGGGCTTATTACTGCAGTTAAGAAAAGGTTAAAAATCCAAATTTTTGGATTTTGGGCTTTTTTGGATATTTTTGGTCCGGTCGATTGCAATCAAAAGGGGAGCTACGCAGCTAGATGTTACAACAGTCCTAAATCAAAAATTTCAACAATCTACGGCTAATCTTTTTTGAATTAAGCGAGATACATACGTACGTACAGACGTCACGCCGAAACTAGTCAATATGGATTCAGGGATGGTCAAAATGGATATTTCCGTTGAAATCTAAAAACCGAAATTTTTCGCGATCACAATACTTCCTTTACTTCGTACAAGAAAGTAAAAAGAAGGCTGTTCTATATTGATTTATCCTAATCTTTTAAATTATTTATTAAAAACCAAATTTGTGAATCCCATAGAAAAGCTAATGTAATTTTTAGCATTGAAACTACGTTTAAACCCATATTGATTGTTTGTCCATATATTATGTATATTTTAAATAATTAAATATAATAAAATTTTCCTGTTAAATTTTGATTTCTACTTTTGTTTTCAAATGATTAGTAAAATTCTTTCAAAACAAATAAAAGCCGAAAATCCAGCGGGAATAAAGTAATCCAATAGAAGCATAATGAAGAACATTAAGTACTAATTCTTTAAATACTCTGCTTTAATTAAGAAGATGTTTAAAATTATTTTTTACTCTGTGGATTGAAATTTAGATTAATATGTAAAAATGTCTCTCGTTGTTTTAATAAAAACTCGTCGACGTAACATTTTATCACTGACCCTAGTAAATCGTTAAATTTATCGCTTGGTTACCAGCGTTAGGCTTCATTTGAGTAGAAACGATTATTATTCACCCACCGGGTTGGTCTATTGGTTAACGCGTCTTCCCAAATCAGCTGATTTGGAAGTCGAGAGTTACAGCGTTCAAGTCCTAGTAAAGCCAGTTATTTTTACATGGATTTGAATACTAGATCGTGGATACCGGTGTTCTTTGGTGGTTGGGTATCAATTAACCACACATCTCAGGAATGGTCGAACTGAGAATGAACAAGACTACACTTCATTTACACTCATACATATCATCCTCTGAAGAATTATCTAAACGGTAGTTGCCGGAGGCTAAACAGGAAAAAGAAAGAAAGAAACGATTACTATTAAATGATTATTTAATATGAAATTTAAATATATAATTTTTTTAAATATTTATTCATCAAAATCAGATATATTATAGAAAATCTTATTTTCACATTTTTGTAAATAGGGAAGTTACGTAATTTTTACTTTCGTGGTATCATAGTTCTAAAGCTACGTTGCAAGAAGGAAAATATGATAATCCGTCAAATAATGGAGTATAGATTTTTTTTGCTTTTCTCACGTCGAGAAATAGAAAATTTCATGAGCAAGAATCCCAAAAACCAAAAAAGGTGGGGAATAATGTGCGTACGTATGTATATACTTGTGTTTGCGTGTTTTAAAAATTTAATAAAGTTTGACTATAAAACGTTTTTAATGAAATTTTGTACAGACTGGTGTATATAGGGCAATTTGATGGTAAAGGTTTCTGGTCAGTATCTACAGAGAGTGAGGTAGATAGTTTTCTGGGGTCAATTTCCTTAAAGTTTTGCGAACATAACCCCACTATATATTAAGGTCAGTATAAAAAAAAGCTCGTACTTACTCAAAAATGGATGGATTAAAAAATTAATACATTAATTTTTTTTAATCCATCCCAAGCAAGGAAATAACAAAAACAGTGTTCCCGCAAAAGGGATGATTGAATCCACCATTTGTTATTTCAAAAATATTTTCGAATGTAAGTTTTTTTTAATTCTACCCATATAATTATGATCGTTTAAAATTTTTTGTTGAAATGCAGCCTAGGCAAGTAAATCTCATAAGAGTAGAGTTCCTTTTGCTCGAAATAAAAAAACAAACTCGTTACAAGAAAGTTGTTTCAAATAGATCTACCCATTAAAATATTTTAATAGAATACTTTCTTAAGTGTAGAATGTTAAACAAAAAATCTGTGTCACTTAGAGCGGTACGGAGCCCAACATTTTTTTTTTCCACAAAGAAAAGAAATTGTTTTAAACTTCCTTCTTTTTTTATTTTTGTCCCTTTGATGTATATAAATTATTATATATGAGAATAAATCATAAAAATCGTTGAAAAATTGACTCCAAAAAAGGATTTACCCCACTCCTTGGAGAAATTGAAGCCAAAATTTTACCAACTACCGTCCCCATATACACGTGTCTCGGTACAAAATTTCATCAAAATCGGTAGAAACAGCTATGATGCCAGGTAACTGTATTTTGGGTATTAGTAAGATTATTATTCTGTGTTAAGATTATATACTTGGATTACCGAGGAATTCAACTTTTGATTTTCAGCGTAAATAATTAGTTGATGTTTCATTAATTAAAATTTCCCTCACATTCTGATGCACATTCATGGTCTCCTCTTTTTTTCAGGTATAATATGTAGTGTTTTATTTTTAATTTTTATAGGTTTAATTATACCAATGTTTTTCCATGTTCAGTAGATTTGTAAAACCAGCGTAATTTTAACGCTGTTAGTTTCTCATTTAAGTCTTCCAACAATCATTTTTTAAATTATAATTAATATAAATTTGTAGTAGAGCAAATCTTGTACCTCCATTGTAACCGTCAAACCCTATTTTACCTAAGTTGCATTAATGTGCTACATTTTTTTTTTAAGATTTTTCTTATAGCTCGCGTATTTATTTTTATTTAAATTCAAAAAAAAAGAAAAGATTATTACTTTATAACTTAAATTTTACCTATATAAAACCCATTTTTAAAAAAAATTGAATCCTAATAAGTTTGATACGTGTTTGTAAAACATGCTTTTCTGTTAAATATATATCGTATTGCAATACAATAAGTAGAAGCGTTGTGATCCGATCCAATACAGTCTATAAACTCATATTACACAGATATACTCGCGTGTGTGTGTGTGTGTTTTGTATGTGTGTGTGTGTGTGTGTGTATATATATATATATATATATATATATACACACACACATATATATATATATAAGCTACTACAGTATTAAAATCAGCCAAGTGTTAAGAATTAAGCGACTTTAAACCGGATGCTAAAGAATATATTCCCAGGGGATTTTTATTGTAATCCTGGTCACCGAGTGAGACGCATCCTTGATCTTGAACTTGAACTCCATGTAACGTTATGTCACATTCAGGTCTACTCTCGTTTCAGAAGTTGATGCTACCTGCTATTCTCAGTACTTTTTATACCTTACTTCTTTCGTTTAATTTACGTTCATTTTTTGTTAGTTTACATATATTTTTATGCGAATGTGTAAGTACCCAGAGAAATAGTGATTAATAAAATGAATATTAACATCTGAGATGGGAATCAAACCTCATACATCAATATTATTTTTTTTTACTCTTTGAAATTCGAAGATATTTAAAAACCAAATTTATATTAAAAATTATGAAATTTCGTATATTGTCGGTTTAAGAGAAAAATATATATTATAAAATTATCAACGTAAGAGAAGTTGCACAGCTTTTAAATTCATTGCTTTGGTCAAAAGAGTACAAAACAGGCAAATCGGTAAGGATATAAAATATAAATATTGGCTTACTGCTCCGAAATGTGGGAGATAAGTGGAGCTTTTATGGAGTGGATGAGTGAAACTCGATGATCCGTTAGATTGTGGAAAAGAGAATTTAATGGGGAACGGAGACAGGTATTCGGGACCCCCTGAATAGCAAAGTGGAGTTTGCAAAGTAATGGGTAGATGAAAACTTATGTGTAAAATAGAAATGAAGTTACGGAAATGGCAATTATAGGTGTATAAATCCGTAAAAAAAACTGCGAATTTTTAATGAATTCAGTTTTTATTAAAAAAATAATTCTATTTTTTATTTTTTTATGAGACTTACAGCCAAATAAAATTTTAATTAATGAAATATTTGGATATTACAAGGAAGACACATCAGTTCGAATCAGACTTGATCTCCTTTTTTTTTAAATTTATTTTTTAAATATATTGATTTATTGATAATTATTATTAACCCGTGATTGTAAAAAAAAAAATACAATAAATAATTATTCAATAATAATAATAAAAAAATCAGAAGTTATTAGTGAAATAAAATTTTATGTACTTTTAAAAATTTGTATATAATTTAATAGGCATTATTACATATGTGTATATGTAATAGATTTGGTGAAACATCTGATTATTTATATTAATTGAAAAGTATAAGTTAGAATCGTATTATTTTTGGATTTTCTAGTTCAATTTCTGTTTAATTTTATTTAATTATTCTGGAATTTCTGTCTAATTTTATCTACATTAAAGTTTACTACAGAGAGACTAAAAATAGACCCTCACAAGAACAACGTATTCACCGGGGGCATACGTGCCCGATCTTTAATAAATTGCAAAAAATTCTTATCTGTAAGTTCATTTCTCCTCTGACATTGTCGGACACTATTCTCCCCAAGTCGGAGTTGATCATTATTTCGTTTATTTGTTTTTTGTTGCCAGCCATTTCATCGCTCTTTGGTTTGATATAATTCTTCTGATCTTAATTTGTGTACTCGTTCTGTAGTTTTAAAATTTTCTTTCTCTTTATATTCATCATCCTCTCTTAATCTTTTTATTCTTTCTTTGTTTGCAAAATTTTCTTCCTTTTTTTTAAACTTTGTTTTAATTTAAATTTGTTAATTTATTAATAATTATTAACCTCTGATTGTAAAAAAAAATTACAATAAATAATTCAATGATAACGATAAAAAAAATATGGAAAAAAATCAGAAGTTATTAGTGAAATAAAATTTTATTTATTTTAAAAAATGTGTATATGTAATTTAATAGGGGTGCAAGGAAGTCATGTGGTGTCCACATCAGATTTTTTTCATTAATGAATATCTGTAAAATACTTTATATTCTCACAAACATGAGGATATGAATGTGTCAAGGCTTCAGAGGGTGGAGCCCCCTGGTTAGATGGTCGGGCGAGCGAAGCGAGCCCTGACCGGCGTGTATATTTATATATATTTTAGTGAAAAATAAATTTTAAGCGGATTAAGCTTAACGGATTTGCTTAAGTAATGTTTTCTTTAAATCTAACAACCCCTTCAATAGAAGCTGGAAGTAAAATTAAGAATATTTTCAGAATAAATCTTACTGAATTTTAGGTCCGGGGTCTATAATTTGAAAAAATGATAGACTTTTCTTGATAGCTGTATATATTAAATACAAACATTCAAAAAATATTTAAACCGAAGGGAGATAGAGTAAAAGAACAAAAAACATATTTCAGTTGATTTAAAAAAAAAGAAAATTTATATATGCATTGCAGGTAACAGATCGCAGTGATAAAGTTTTCTCTAAAATGCCTCTGAAGAAAATCGTAATTGGTCTCTTTGCGATATCCCCACTCCTTTTTAAGATTTTATAACATCAAATCAAAAAAGAAATTGATGTTATTAATGTCCCATATATAGATATATTTGTGCCAAATTCGAAGAGAATCGGTTCGGTCAATACTGAGAAATAACGCCAAAAGCAGCGTGACACACGTACGTATATACCAACATTCATGTTTTCTTTTGGTAAAGGTAAACTAGTTGGACTGTGTAACGTAAAAATTACAAAAATCCCGATACCCCATTTTTGACATCATCATACTTTTACCTTTCTTGCTATATTTGGAAGGAAAGTAAAATATTGTTTGAACTATTTTTTAATTTGCTTTTATTAAACTAATATAGATCAAGGGAAATTTTTGCTGTTTTACATCTGTTCTATCTGTGAAAAAATTAAGTTTCTTACAGTAATTTTTTTATGGTTTATGATTTCTTCACATAATTTTTAATTATTTGTTTGTTTATCAATATTAAATGTATTATTTCAACCGATTAATATGCACTTTTTTTTTTTTTTTAATTATTACGTTTTTTTTACGCTGCATTAAAGAAACAAAAATTATGTTACCGAAACTCGAACAAAGGAAGTGAAAATGGGTTTGATTTTATTTTTCTCAATTTTCGATAAGTGTTAACATTCTGTATTTTGACTTGCACTATTATCGATAATACTGGCAAAAATTAAATGCAAATTGAATGAGAAATAGGATTACAAATTTTAAATAGATAAAATACGTATTTTTACACGTTTTTTCTCAGAGAAACATTAAAAAAAAATAGAATAATTATAGAAATAATTAAAATGTTATTAAACTTAAGAAAACATTGTGCTTATATATTCCAACAAAAAACACATTAAAAAAAATTCCTTAGCCCAATTTATTTATAAGGCAGAGCTTTAGTATGTTCGAACGCCATAACATATGATGCTACCTCTTCATGTAATTGTGCAATTACAGGTTATAGATCATATAGTGGTAATTTATATTATTCTAATCTGTTTTTGTGTTATAATTCCCAAATAAAATTTTAAGCGATTTACTAATGATTAAAATTACGTGATTCGTTTGTCAAAATGTGTGTCATAGTTGAATTTTTATATTATCAATGTAATAAGTTTTTTTTTGTGGACGTGACTGTACTTGATAAGAATAGTAGAGAAAAATTGTCTCTTTAAAACTACTAACTTATTTATTTACCTGTACTAGTATATTAAATGGATACCGGTGTTCTTTGGTGGTTGGGTTTCAATTAATCACACATCGTAGGAATGGCCGATCTGAGATTGTACAACACTACACTTCACTTACACTCATACATATCATGCTCATTCATCCTTACGGTGGTCCCGGACAGAAAAAAGAGATAATATTAAATACATATTTCAGTTCGGATTTGAGACTAGCGGTTTCGTTATAACTGGTAGTTCAGTACGGAAATGATATGCTTTCCATTTTTGTAGTTTTGTAAACGTTACTTCATATATTATAGGTGTACATCTTTTTCAGAGCATTCAATATCTATCCAAATCAATAATGATATTAATATTAATCTATAATGATAGATAATATAATATAATTTAAATCTATAATGATATTATAGAAGGTGTACATATTGAAAATTACTTAAACATTACGAGTTATTTCATTTAATTCTCACGTCAAGCGTAATGCTGTAGCAAACAATCTTTAAAATCAAAGGTACATTTTCTCTTTTCGTTTCATGCACATTTACTCATCTGTTGTATAAAAAAAATGAAGAACGGAAATCTATAAACAGATCGACAAAGAAAAATCCAGAAGAAACAACAACAAAAAATTTCTTTCTAGAAACAATTTCTAGATTAGTGTCGACGGTTTTATACATATTAATTTATTTAAGAGTAAATAAATTGTATTTGTAATAATTTTTACCTCTTAATATCCTTTTCGAACCGCAAACATGCGACAATATTAATGGTAGAAGTTTCTGTGGAGTGAAATCGGGTCTTTTTATCTATCCTAAGATACAAAAGGTATCCGGTTAATGATCCAGTAGAAGGATATTAATTTGCTAAAAACTGTAAATGAAGATGAAAACGCTGTACGCTAAGTCGATTTTTTAAGATGAATAATGAAGGAAGTGTATCGATATTAAGATACGACAATAGTAAAAATAAGTAAAAAAGTTGCATCAAACCAATTTCCAATATTTTCTTTAGTTTATATAACATCATGGATTAAACATTTGATTAAAGATATCAGTAATCAAATATACTGTGATAATGATGTGTAACATTCTGGTAGCCTCATCTGAAGGTAACGCTGTAAATATCATTGTTATCTCTTTTTATCCAAAATGCAGGATACCCATCTTCAAAATAGCTGAGTAACTAATTCTTCCTGTCAGTTAGATTTCCTTGTAATAATATGTTATTCATTTCAAAAATTTTAGAATATAAATCTGACAATATAATCCTTTCTTATGTTGATAAGAAATGATATTGCTGTGTACTATAGATAATTGCAGTGCAATATATAATATTGTGATAATTGCAGTGTAGAATTTACAGCTCCGTTCGAAATTATTTAAATGAAAAATTAGCTTTAATTTTTATTTTAATAAAAATGATACGATGGTAAACGAAGAAACTATTGTAAAGAATTAAAAAGAAGGAATCTAAGTAATACTTACGGTTGCTTATTTAGAAAAGTGTGAGAGAGAATACTAAGTAAAAAGCATTTTACTTACGTAATATCTCCTTATTAGAAATCGCGAAGTAAAGTTGTTGGAAATAAATTAATGACTGCAGTTTAGGATAAGCATGAAAAATTATTTAAATTATGTACACATGAGATTTTATAAAAGAAATAAAATTTATATATATATATTTAGAAATGAAGTCTCTTAAGTGCTATATATCTTACTTAATACTATGTATACATTTTTCTTGTTAGAGTAATGAAGTTGTCACGGTTTTTGTATTAATGTTCTAAAACTTTTAAGAAACTGTTGTTTCTTCTAGTGAAAGTGTATTTTATAATGAAATTTAAAATTCAGTTTGTTTATTTGAATAACGTTTTATAATTTATTCATCTTCGATTTTTATTTATTTAAAAGTGTTGAATACTTGAAAGTTTTTTTTTTAATTACACTCTTTTATTTTATATTTTTTGATTAAATTATAAAAATATTAATTTTTTGTTTATATAGTCATATAATCAATTATTCTATCATTACATTTGTACATTTGTTAAGAGTGATGCAAAGAAATTTGCATTTTTTTTTAAATTTGATTTTAAATCATTACAGGAGCAGGTCAAGCTCTGTGCATCAAGATTTTTATATAGTCTTGTATTTCTGATATTTTTTCAGACCATTCCTATATTCTGATAACTTGGCGTACCAACCTAAATTTATAACGAGAAATAATTCAAATATTATATTTTTTTGGTTTTGATTCACTTCACCTTTTATGATTACTGATACTGCAATTTAAAAAAAAATATATTTCATTAGTATCTTAGTAAAGAATGTAAGGGAAATAATAAGTTAAAATATATCCAATCCCGACTCTACTTTAAGCTATTAATTTTACTAATTAGGGATTTATTCAATAAAGACATTTCACTTTTCATAAAAAAGGATTGTGCTTGGGTTTGTTTTTTGTAATTTGTGCTCACATTTTTATTTTAGCTGCTATTGGCGCAGAGCGGACCAATAGTGGTGCACCGGACCGCTGCGCGCAGTACTCGAACAATTTATTTGTTTGAACGATTTATACTTTTTTTTATGCTTTTATTTACAGTCGCATCAACAATTACAGTCACTAGAGACTAAAGTAACACTATCATGTAGTGTTACATAAAACAACAAAAATAAACAATAAAGAAACAGGAACTGTAAAGAATAAATATAGACAAGTAACAACAACAAATACAAACTGAAATACATAAATCAATTTATATACTTCTTGATACGAGCGATTTATCTACAATTATATTTGTGTTTTGGGTATAAAAAAGAAAAGAATTAGAGTTGTGTTAAAAAATCACAACTCAAGAAACAGCTAAAAATGTTCAGGATTTTGAAGTTTTTCGTTGTAAAAGATTTTTTTGTTAGTTCGCTAACTTCATGAACGTTATCTAGTTACAACTGGCAAAAATATTTAACAAAATCATGTATAATGAAACATAAACCATGTAATATGTTTGCGGTGGGCCGTGGGCGCGCCTTTTTCCTATTTTTAGATAAAAAATTGTTTTAATCTCTCATAACTAAAAGTATTGAAGTTATTTAGTGATTTATCCATAAGCTTTGGGTCTAAATAGAATAAATTACTTTTTTTTTCTACGGGCTTACACAAACTTATTCATTCCATTTCTTGTGTTATATTATTAGTATTTAAATTTCGTTTAAAATATATCTACCTAAAATTGATTATTGCTTCATAGATAAATAATGAAGAAACTACCATTAAATGTTTGTTTTTAAAAGATCTTACACGTATTTAATATTCCTTATTCCTTCAATATATCCAAAATCTTTCTTATGAACCCATAAAACTCTTTCAAAATTTGTTGTAAGTGATGTTTTTTAAAACGATATTGAATACGGTATCTTACGTGGGATATTACCAATCCAGGATAAACTGCTATCATCGTTATATCATCATCAAAGCTAGAGAAAAAATTTTTTTTGCAGATGTCTTCGGGGTCATTCCAAGAGATGTTATGATATCAATCAATGAGCTAAATCTTGTATCGCTGATAATTTTTTTTCCAATTTAATTATCTATCATGATAACAGTATTATTTTCTTGTCTGAAGTATTTAATCTTATGGCTTTCAAAGTAGAACTTTTTTTATTTATTACTAAATTACATTGAATGAGAAGTTAAATAAATGTACATACATATTTCCAGGGATTAGGAAGCATCATCTCTTGGATGAACTGCATAATTTTACTCAGATGAAATCAAGAAATTTAAGATAAATAATTTTGCATCGATTGGGTTCAAATATATGATTCAAAAGTTTTATTTTCCTAGAAATTATTTAAAGAGATGATTTGTACAGAATGATAGTTTTATTAAGGAAAACTACTCTCCATCCAAAAAAACTTTGTGCCTGTGGAAGTGTCATCTGAACTAAAAATTGCCATTTTAGAATTCTAAATTTATAATTCTAGTGATCTGTTCGAATCTGATTCTGAATGGATAAATTAAAAGGTTTTTACAAAACGGTTTGTTTCCTGGCCAACTCGGGTATCTTATCCTCGCTAATCCGGGAAATTAAAGATGTGGGTAAACGTGGTGCTACAAAACCCCTGTTGTACCTACCATTTGTCGTAAAATTTTCTGGTTCTGCCGGATTTATTCCTATCCTTTTTGTAAGGTTATAAAATTTTATTTTAATCAGGTAACTTAAACTTAAAACAGCTTAGATATATTTGTTTTAGACATCGGATTATTAATGTCCATGCGTAGTAAAATTGGTTTGTCTAGTTAACAGTACGTTGTCTTCCATCCGTTCTGACAGCTGAAGATTTATCTTCTACATTTAAATCTTCTAAATAAAATTCAGGGTGAGCAACATAAAACGCAACGTATAATGAAACCGCTACCCAACACTATTTATGAAAGACTCTCGCACAACTAGTGCGACTAGTGGATGTATATATTACTACTGATTGTTGCTGCCGTTTGTCAGGTGGTTACTTGCCAATGCAGTATACTTTTTGTTGCAGTGCAATTGTGTTTGTGTAAAATGCCTTATTCAATCCAAGAGAGGATAGCTACAGTTGAGGCATATATTCGTTCTGGGTCGTTTGAAGAATCACGTCAAGTATTCGTAGAAAAATTTCCGAATGCCTGTATCCCAGCGAAGAGTTGAAACACGATTTAGTTGAAAAGTGGCGTACACCAGGTTCGGTTCCAAATACAAAACGAAGTAGGCAACCTTCCGTTAGGACTGCCCAGGCCATTGCCGATATTGAAAGAAGAATTACTGCCGGTCCAAAAAAATCACTACGCAAGTTATCCCTACAATTTTGTGTTAAATAAACACCTTGTCCTAAAATTCTTCATGAATTAAAATTGAAGCCATACCGAACAGTGCAACAACTGAAGGAGACAGACAAACCGAAACGACTTGATTATTGCAACTGGCTTCTCGAAAACATTGTTGATGGTCAGATAAACCCGATGTCGTACTTCATGTCAGACTAGGCATGGTTTCATTTATCCGGCCATGTTAATTCGCAGAACACCAGGTATTGGATGGCGAGGAATCCTCACGAGATATTTGAGCGTCCACTTCACGATGAGAAAATTGGTGTTTGGTGTGCCGTTTCCAGTAATCGTATAGCGAGACCAATATTTTTTGATCGGACTGTGAATACACAAGTTTACCTCACAATTTTCGAAGAATTCTATGCGCAATTAACTGATAATGAAAAAAAATTCTGCTTCTTTCAACAAGACCGAGCAACGTGTCACACATCAAACGTTTTACTGAATCGCGTTCATGCAGCTTTCACAAATGAACGAAATGTCAGCACGGTGGTCTCCACGTTCCCCAGAGTTATCTACTTAGGATTTTTTCCTTTGGGGATACTTAAAGGAGAGAGTTTATGCATTTAATCTCACAATATTGATGAACTGAAGGTGAGAACATTCAATGAGAAATCAACGCAATTGACAACAACGTTTTGCGTCAGATGACTCTCAATATGATCAGTCGAGCACAAAAGTGCATCGATACCCAGGGTGGTCATTTTGAACACTTTTGTAACAATGAGGTAAATAAATGCAACATTTAAATTACGTTTTATGTTTTTCTTATTTAATTTATCCGTATCATTAATAAAATTTCATTCCAACATAACCTACCGATTCTGCAGCGGTTATCTTATGGGTTCGGTTTTATGTTGCTCATCCTGTAGATTCAATATATCTTTCTCATCGGCCGCCAGTTCTGATCCGATGAACAATATGTAAGGGAGTAGTGGTTTATTACCCACGTTCGTATTCTCAAGACAATTGATTCATTTTTGATAGCATTTCTTTTAGTAAGATGTGATGAAGCTTTCACAACCTGTTTTCTTTTATTAACAGACTTCATGTTGTATGGTCTTTTTATAATTTGGTTGTACATGTTAGGATGTCTTGGAAAATTCTTCTGAACTAGTCAGTACATTTTAAATGTTTAATACCACAAACCGAAATTTAGCTTGATGTAGCTGAATTTTACTTCTTAGACTGAATTTTACTTGATTTGATTTTTTGTTTTACAACATTATTACATTGCAATTTTTGTTGTTTTGTTGCATTGCAATTGAAAATTTGGTTGGTATTTACTTATCCTTTAAAAAAATAGCTTCGTTTGTATTGTGAACAATTTACGAGAGTAGCCCTGACCTTGCCTGGCTGACAGAACTGCGTTTATGCGTTATCATAACAATTTGCAAACATAGAACTGCAAACTACATGCGAGAAAATGCTATATAAACTTAATAAAATATTACACTACAACAAAATTATCACGTCGTTTTGTGTTGTATTATTAATTAAAAAATTATTATGTTAAATGGTCTGTATTCATATTGTTTTATAAGCATGATCAAAAGTTTTTAATATAAGTAACTAGTGGTCCCATGCTGCTCCGCAGCGATATTATTACAAAGTAATATTACATCTTTAAAGATATCAGCTAAAAACCTATTCTATTTATAACACTTCTCTCTCTCCCAACTCCCTTGTTTTTCTTTCTCCTTTCCTACTATAGGTAAAATGCATGTTCAAAACCTATTTCCAGTCCGTCCAGACGTTCTACTGAACGGATTGGGCTGATTTCTTTTATTCTGCTCGGAATGGCCCGCAGATATGTATCAAGCATCGACCGACCTTCAAAGTAATTCTCCTGTGAGTAATAATAACCTTGGAAAGTTCCTCAATTAAGTAAAAATTGAGGATTTTTGACGAATTCTCTGAGGAGACTCAAGTTTGGGGCCCGATGACGTTTGATTTCATATTTGTGGAACATTCCGAGCAGAATAAAATGATTTGCTAGGTACAATTAAATAGGGCTTAATAATAAAGCTGAATAATATTAAATAGCCTATCTTATCCTAATTCAAAGTCTTGTATTATATTCTCTTGTTTCGTAAGTAGGTTACTAATCTATTATACAGTGAGTAACTTCAGTCAATTCCTGATTGTGTAAATATGATCAACCTTCCGTAAAGTTGCATTGCTTTGTCATCAGATACGCTTAAATACGTTTCTTCTTTTTTACTGTAATCGTTTTCGTAAATACGCATAGATTTAGTTTGAGCTCTCGGTTTTTTTTCATGAAAAACTTTTAAGTGGGAGAAAAAAAAATAGGTATAAAAGGGTGGGAAATTTCAATATAATCGATCTTTTTTTCCGTTGTCAAACCGCCGTTTGTATTTCTTTCAGCTTCCTTTTCTAATCTTTTTAATTCAATTGATTTTTTGTAATTTTTTTTTAAAATTAGTTGAATTAATCAATGCTTCTCAGAGTATCAGTTATCTTTTCTATTCTCAAAACAGAACTCGTTTGAAATTTCCAAAAATTACGAGTGTTTTCTATAAAAATTAATTCAGTTTTTATTTATTTTAACTACTTTATATAAAATTTCCTCTTAAATACATTATCCATGATCAAAGCATCTAAAATAAACTTTATAGTTGGAGGTGTTGAAGTCCTATATTTGAAATTAAAAAAAAAACATATGTCGACACCACATTACTTCCTTGTACGCCTATTCAATTATGTAACACATTTTTTGCTGCACTTCATTTAAACATATTTGATATGAAAGTGAGATACGATCCTCCAATTCTTTAATAAAGTGTACAGTTACACAATTACATTGTGGTGGACACCACATTGCATCACTTTTTTGTGCTGTCCATATCAGCATTTTGTATTAGTTTATATATTAATTTTGTTTGACGTCGCTCAAGTATGTGGTGTAAGTGAGAACGTGTCGGATCCGTAACCATGGATAAATCGGATTGAATCTTACTGCATTTACCATACATACATATAATTTTTTTAACTTTTTTTTAAATTTAAATATATTGATTTATTAATAATTATTAACCTTAGTAAAAATGTTTGAATTAAAATGAAAAGTACATAAAATTTTATTTCATTAATAACTACTGATTTTTTTTCATATATTTTTTTGTATTGTTATTATAGAATTATTATTTATTGTTAAAACTTTTTCGGTATTAATTATTAATAAATCAACATATTTAAATTAAAAAAAAAAAAAAAAAAGTTAAAAAAGAAAGGAGATGAAATCTGATTCGAACCTTGCCTTCCCCTTGTAAGATCCAAATATTTCATTAATTAAAATTTTGTTTGGCTATAACTCTGGAACCAATGAAAATAAGTACCACTTATGATATATTGTTGGAAAGCTGGCAATGAGAGCTTAGATGTTACAACAGTTCTAAATCCAAAATTTCAACATTCTACGGCTAATCGTTTTTGAGTTGTGTGAGATATATACTATGTATGTACAGACGTGACGTTGAAACTAGTGAAAGTGGATATTTCCGTTGAAATCTGAAAACCGAAATTTTTCGCGATTACAATACTTCCTTTACTTCGTACAAGGAAGTAAAAATAATTGTTATCCTGATATTTTTTTGTTAAATTACTTTCTTATTGGGTAAAGTACAGTTACAGAAAAACATTTCATTAAACACAAATTTAAAAAGAGATAAAGGTAAAGTGAATAAGTAATCTCAAATAATATAAAATAGAATACCTTAAGGTTTAGTCCTTCATGTTATACATACCACAATATTGAATTTTATATATGTAGCAGATATATCTAGTATACGTTGCATCTAAATAATCTTTTCCATATTCTTTTATTAATTACGTAATTTAAAAATAATTTTCTTCAATATTAGAATTTTTGTAGTTTCGGATTATCAGCGTTTCGGTTAATCCCTGTTCGAACAACAGGGAATATAATAAACAAGAACAATTCCCAAAATATAAAATCAACGTTTTAAAATAAAATTATATTTTTTCCCGACTTGTTTTGCTGAAATCAAAACGTGAAAAAATCATAAAGTATATTGGAAATGATAACTACTTACACCGGGTGATTCAAAAAGGTCTTAACAAGTTTAAAAGCATATAAAAATTTACTGAGATTACTTACAGATTCGGTTGAGATCTCATTTCATAAAAAACACATCAAGTTTGTCACCCAACATTCTCTTTGGTTTGATATGGGTTCCATTAGTAATGCGGCATACATTCCACCCGATTTCATTCCAGACTGTAGTCAGGAAGTCGGGCGTTACCTCTGCAGCTACAGCGTTAATTCGAAGTCTTATCTCAACAAATCAGCAAACAAAGGTGGTACATAAACTCGATCTTTAATGAAATCTCACAAGAAAAAACCTTGTTTTTTCTTTTTGCTTAGGTATTTTTTTTTTTTGCTTGCGTGATCTTCCGGACGAATTTAAAAATTGTAAAATTTTGTAATATGTATCTTGTCCGCACGGGTAATTGTCTATCTTCTAAGAAAGTCTGTTTGTATATTTGTTCGTTTGTTTCGTAAATATCTATACACCGGCTCCACCTAGCGGGTATAGTTTTTGCAAAAATTTTTATTTTCACTTAACTAATATTTATTGCGAATATGAGCCAAATCGATCTATAATACAATTTTTGCTAAATATCTCAATCCCAGCGCCTCCTAGCGGGTCCATTTTTTGCAAAATTATCTCTTTTCACGTAACTAATTTATGTTCTGAATATGAGCCATACAGGACCATAAATACAATTTTTCTAAATATCTCGACCCCAGCGCTACCTAGCGGGTTCAAACTAATTCAGAAACCTTCGCGAGCGTGCCCACAATAACTCGCCAAAGTTTCATCGCAATCGGATAAATGGTATAGGAACGCATATGGGACAAACTTTAATTTTTATATATTTGGATTTTAAATAATTATATCAAGTTATAATTATTTTTTTTATATTATCTCTTAAATAAATTATTAATGATTGTTAGAAACATTTTTTTTTAATCATTCAAGTTCGTCATCATGATGATTTAGGTTAAGGAAATGAAATATCATTGTAATTACGAAAGTTGTATTGATTATAATGTATAATTATTCCATATTTGTTTAAGTTTAATGAATGTGTATGTGCAAGAAATTTATTCTTTTATGTACTTTAACTTATATGAAGGTCAGTAGTTGTACTGCTTATATGTTTATTTATGCTATGCGGTAATTTAATGACTGATCAGTCATTCAGTCGTGAAATCATTGTCGTTTTATTTATTATGATGATTTTGCAGGATTTTTTTTTTTAGTTTAGATTTTTTTTGTGTTTAACATGTGCATATATGTGCGCGTGCGTGCTTGTTACATAACAATGCAATGGGTTTTATGCCGTGACTTTCACTAAGTTTTTATTTACGCTTAAAATATTTAGGTTGTTTAGTGTAATAAAAAGCCTGATTTTTTTTCACTACATAATTACGATACTTGCATTAATGGAAGAATTTTTAACAAAAGATTAAAATTTTTGGATACTTTATCAACTGATTGATTTTTACTTTAAACTCGTACCAGTACTCCCCAGTAGAGGTCTGGCTGGAGTGATTTATAGTGCATTTGATATTTCTCCTCGCTCCACAATTCTGAAAGAGGTTGATGGTTTTCCTCAAGGAATTCTGGTTTATTTTCAGGTGGAATATTAGCATCTAAATGAAAAAAGATTTCGTTGCAGTATGTATATGAGCTGCTTAATGCAAAATCTTTAATCAGTAATGTGATTAAAACTGAATAAAACTATCCCGATCCGACGAATAAAAATTTTGAAAAAGGAATTTTGATTGGGTTTTGAAGCCATCCTTAGGAAGGAATTGTCATCACGTTTTGCGGTCCTTTTTCACTATTTAGCTGTTTTCCTTATTTTTACTTCCTCCCTCCCAATGGTAGTATATTAGATTTTTTTGGCATGGTGCCTATTGCTAAGGATGTGGGAACCTGTTGAAGTTACTGGTTTTTAGTACTGTTTGGATTGGTGGATCGGATAGACACGTTGGAGGTTTTAGAAAATTCCCTACCTGGGACAGAGATTTATAGTTGCCAAGCAGATTCAAATCTCCTACCCCCCCCCCACCATTTTGTATAAATTACCTTTTTTGGGTTTGTATAAAAGCTATAATAAGAAATCTAATCCTGCACCTGGTAAAAATACATTTTTTAAAAAATGTATAATTCATTGTTTAAGTTGTACTATACTTTAGAAAATATACCACCTATCTTATTTTTATGAGTTTAATGAAATATAAATAATAAAACTTATGAAAATTATGTTTTCCTAGGAAAGTTCATTAATATTATTTTGTATGTTCCAAATAAGAAATGAAAATAAAAACCAAAACAGAAAAAGCAAACTTTTTAATACTTGACTTTTTCAAGTACTACTTTTTAAAAAAAGGAATGTTTTTTTGACGACGTCAAAAAAATAATTTAATTTGTAGAATTCGTGTAATAGTTATGACGATAACGTAATAAGTTTCTTCTTCATCATTTACCTGGAAGATTTTTTTTAGTTAAAAATTACCTGGCCCTCATAAACGAATTAAAGTTTTTTTTTCTTTTATTATTGCTTAGTATTGATTTTTACTTCACTGCACGAAGTAAAGGAAGTATTGCAATCGCGAAAAATTTCGGTTTTCAGATTTCAACGGAAATATCCACTTTGACCATCCCTGAAACCATTTTGACTAGTTTCGGCGTGACGTCTATACGTACGTACGTATGTACCTCGCATAACTCAAAAACGATTAGCCGTAGAATGTTGAAATTTTGGATTTAGGACTGTTGTAACATCTAATTGTGCACCTCCCATTTTTATTGCAATCGACTTGACCAGAAATGTCTAAAAAAGTACAAAATCCAAAAACTTTGGATTTTTTACGTTTTCTTAACTGCAGTAATAAGCCCTCATTGAGAGAGCTTTACAACAATGTATCATAAGTGGTACTTATTTTCATTGGTTCCAGAGTTATAGCCAAATAAAACTTTAATTAATGAAATATTTTGATCTTACAAGGGGGAGGCACATCGTTTCGAATTCTACTTCATCTCCTTTTTTTTAATTTAAGTATATTGATTTATTTATAGTTATTAAGCGCTAATTATAAAAAAATTACAATAAATAACAATTCAGTAATAAAAAAAAATCGTAAGTTATCAGTGATAAAAAACTTTATGTACTTTTAAAAATGTGTGTATGTAGTTTAATAGGCTTACAAGGTAATCATGTGGTATCCACGTCAGATTTTTTAAAGCATAACAAGATACAGTTTAAAGTTTTTAAAGTACTTTCTCGTAAAAGAATAAAATTAACTTATATATCATCATTTTCAGTTCCCTTTAATTCAAGTTTCTACAAAATTCAATTCTATCTCCACCTGCCTCGACCCGTTAACCATCTCTCTTCCATTATTTTCTCCACATCCTCTGTCTTGAGTACTTCCTCTATCACCGTATTTATTCATTTAGTTGATAAATATAAGGTAAAAAAAAAAAAAAGAAAAGTTGTATATATTCTTGTATTCCTCAAATGATCCTTAACTCAAGCTCGAAAGTAGGCTTCGTATTTTTATAATCATTATAATTTAATCCGGAAACAAGATTATTATAAACTTTGTTCTTCTTAGCAAAGGCTGACTTTTTTAAGCCTACCTATATTTTATGTAAAACTTAAAATAAAATTTAAAGTAATAAAAATGTTCTGTATATTTTAAAATTATATTTTTTTGAATTTTTTTCTATCTTTACTTTTCGGATTCAATTATAGTTAATGGTTAGTAATTTGTATTTTTTTTTTTTTAATTTGGTACTGATTTAAAAAATTTAAAATACTTTTAGAATGATTAATTTTTAATTTGTTTTTTTTTTTGTTATTTACATTTTATTTAATTTTCAGCATGGTAATATTTTAATAGCATACATATTACATCCGGATATAAAACAACAAAAAACGTGATGGACTTAATTATATATTTAAATAATTATACATTCAATTTTACGTTTTTTTTTTTTTTAATCTTTCTAAAAGTAAAAAATTTTTTGTAAAATTTTTTAATTTTTCTAGTATAATACACTAAATTACATCAATTTATTTGAAATGTATGAAAAGAATTCATTTACTTGATTCCATAATTAAATATTACGTAAGAAAACTTACTTTATATCAACATATAAATGACATATAATAACAAAAAAATACAATATATTGGGATTTAATTAACAAGACATGTGTTAAATTAATTAGATAATTTTTATAAATGGGAAAAATTATTGGACAAATAATTAAAATAGATATTTATATAAATAAGAAATTTTCGCTACCGTATTTATATTTGTATTTTTAAATATTTTCATTTCTTGATTTAAATTTATTCTTTATTTAATTTTATTTGCATAAATATTACATTAAATCCGTATAATTCTTTGGAACGGTACGTTGGTTTTAGTATTGTATGATGACTGGAACAAATTAGAAAGTAATTAATGATTATTTTATTTACAAATCTACTGTAAGAGTTCTTAGAAGACAATACATTATAGGAATAAAATTTAAAAAAAGTTAATTCTTTTATTTTCAATTTATATTACATTATTTATATCCGTTAACGTTTACCTTACTGTATGTTAATTTAAAATCACGGTATTTCTCTTTGTTGTACATACAGTACCATAATATTAATTTTATATCCATTACAGTGCGTGTTTTATCTAACTTTAATAAAACCTTTATTTTTATTTGAAAAAGAAGTTAAAAAAGCCATTAATTAGAATGACTCTCGAAAATAAGAAACTTTTGTAAGTAGAAAGTACAAAATAGTTTTCTACTTTTTATGTAATTAATTTAAATTTAAATTTTTTATCAGTTGCGTCCTGTAAACACATAAATTTTAGTTGTAGCTAGACCTTTGAAAGTACAAAATTATAGGTTATATGTGGAAACACATCTATTTGTAGAGTCGTAAAAGTTTTTGTTTACTTGCCTCTTCCTGTGCTTCTTTTTGTTACATTGAAAATCTTAGTGTTGTATATTATATTATCAAAATAACATCTCGCACCCTTTCACCAGTTCTTTTACTGGATAATTGGGTTCCATTTGACTCCCTCCTCGATGGCTAAATCATGTAACATTTTTAATAACATCTGTAACTTAATGCAAATGAAGTATCAGAAATTATAAAAAATTAAAATTCTTAAGTCGGATTCCCCCTTTTTTGTGTAGATTTCATAAGAAAGCTACTTCTTTTAATTGGTACCATGATTCGACTTCCGGAAAATTACGACATTTCTTCGCGTTTCACATCTTCCAGACCCTAAAACCACTGTCAGCTCAAAAGTTTATATATATATATATATTTTACTTTCTGTTAGACAAGATAACTGCCTTAATTTTGCGCCAATCGCTTTCAAATTGTTCCTTAAAAATATCTCGTCTCAAAATCACGCTCGAGTTCGTTAACGGCCAAAATCAACTATGGGGGACTTTTTCGATAAAAACGAAATATCGTTATAACTTTCTTATAAAGTAAAATGTCGAATTCCTTTAAAGTTCCTATTATTCTTTAGATAAGGCCTAAAATTTATCTAAGGAAAGTTTTTTAATATCACCAACCATTGGCCCAGGGGGTTGAAAAAATGGGGTTTCGAAGAAAAAAATAATCATACCTCTCTTAATAGGCACAGTATCGAATCGGTTTAAGTCCTCTAAACATTACCTAAAACCTTTGACTGAAACAATTTTTGATATGACCACCCTTACGGCAAGGGATGACCAAAATTTTGTTGGAATTGTATGAAGATGGGGGCTTGTCGTATGCTAAACATGTGAAATTTTTTTCACATGCAACCATTATCGTATTGATTAAATTTGAAGTTTTTCTTAATTTTAAGTGGGAAATATTTTTTATCCCCTACTTAGCACGGGTGAAATCTATCTCCGTCTTCCGGCGTGCCGAGAGGGATTTTTAAAAAAAAAGTATTTATTTAAGTAATTATTTAATTTAACTAGCCGCCCGATTTGATGGAATTTTATTATAATTTAAAAAAAAATTATAGTTTATTAAAAAGAAAACAAGAAAAATTTGAGTAAAGTAAACCCTTGTTCGATGGATCAAAAGTCTAACTAAAATTCAAATTTTTTGCTCGACCGGTTCTGGAGATAAAATGCAAAAATTTTAGAAATAATATTGAATATCTCTTACCCCTAAATTTAATTAGCTTAAAATTTTCCAATTTTAAATAATTTATCGTTTTAAATCTCAATTTTATACGGTCATTGTACAAAAAGTTAAACATTTTGCAAACCACTTCGCCCTGTTTGAATTTTGTCCAAAATTTAATACCCCGTATATATAATTTTTTAAAGTAATTTACATTGTTTTACTCCGGAGTTATTAACGAAAATACAGCCCAACACATACACGTACATAAATATGTCTTTCGGAGATTTCTATCAATTTTCATTTCCTAGCACTATAACAAGAGCTACGTTGCAAGAAGAAAATATGGTAATCTGTCAAAAAACTGGATACGCATTTTTTTTTGCATTTCTTGACGTTTCGTTACCCAGGGACCCCAAAAAAGCGAAGGTAATGTTCGTATGTATGTATGTGTACTGGAGTGTTTGTAGCTTAATAATGACTTTTGACTGGATTAACTGATTTTGTACAGATTCGTGTGTACGGGACAATTTTTTGGTAAAAATTTGGAGTAAATTTCCAAAAATTTTGAAAACACAACCCCACTTTATGTTTCAGTACACGTGTGCATGCGTTTTTTATCATTTTTAGAAAACTTTTCCCTCAAATTTCCCCTTCCCTAAAAATCGAAAAAAGCTATCGTTTAATTTATTCTATATTTTTTAACACAACTTTTTTAACACACACACTTCGTAGGCATACTAGTACAGCAAGTGACAATTAATATTGATTTTTTGGTTTTTTAAATTTAGTTAAACTTTTAATAAAAATATTAAAATAAAATTTCATCATATTTCACTCCCAACCAAAAAAATAAATTTTAAATAACATTTTATTGGTTTACATTTTTCAGGTGGAATTTTGTTTTAAAGATTCTTCCGTTTAACATAGTAAACGCAGAAAAATCAAAAAAATTCTTGGAAGGTGATTTTGGAGGTAGAGAAACAGAAAAAAAATTAAAATACCGATTTTTAAAAATAAATTTTTGGTTTATATAAACATATTATTTTACAATAAAACTTCATTATAAATTACCCCTCCTAAAAAAAAAATCTGTGATAACTTTTTTCATGTATCATTATTTTTTAACTGTATAAGAATAAATAACGAGTGTTATGAAAATATTACAACTTTATTGTCAGCTTTTTTTTTTTTTTTTTTTTTACAAAGAGGTCTTAAAAAGTCGACATTGCAAAAATCCAAAAAAATTTCTTGTGGTTATGTCATGCAGCAGCAGTAATAGATGTAGGCGAGAAGGTAAAAACATCGCTATTTCTGTTATACTTGATTTATCAAATATACCTATCGACACATTTAGATATAATTTTTTTTTATCGAAATTACAAAGATAAAAATTTATCAAAAGTTAGCCTAAAAACCATATTTATTTTAAAATATAAATGTGAAATTACTTGTTTTAATAATTTTTTAATAAAATAATTTTATAATAGGATTGTTTTCCTTTTGATTTTATTCATATTGTGATTATTATTATTATTATAAAGTTTTTTTTTAAAGAAGTTATAACATCTAAAATATAAGCGTTTACTTATATTAACAAAACTATAATTTGTATAAGATCCTTTTAATTTTAATTTGTCTAGTATGTAAAATAATGTTCAGTAATATAATATATATTATGTATAAATTAAATATATGTAGAATAAATTTAAAGTTTAAGGTCGTATCTTTAGTGAAAGAAAATATAAATCAAGAGTATACTGAATAGGTGACGTATTCTGTATCTGAATTCCTGAAATAAATAGTTACATTAAACTGTATTACAGATACAGTAGGTTGTTTAATGCCAGACCAACAAACCCAAGGTCGAATCGTGAGAAAGGACGATGTTAACGTTACATTAAAGTTATTAATTAATTACTTTTACTGGTTGTGTTGGTTTTTTAATATTATTATTATTATTTTTTTTTTACAAATGATAAATATTTATATTAATTGATTTAAAAATTGTGTCAAGTTAACTTTACTGCATATATAAATTTTTTTTTTTTCTCTTATTACATTCACATCTGTTTGTTTTAGTTTTTTACTTTCCGTTTGTTGTAGTGTTTAAGACAAGGAAAGTATTGCTACTGATTAAAGAATAATCCTTTCCCGGATCTCTCGACGTTTTAAATTCAAGAATGCAAAAAGGAGTCTTTGTAAACAAGAGATAAATATTAAAAATTAAAAAACACGACTGCGAAACAATAAATTCCTGACAAACATTGCTATTAAATATATAAGATTATTATTAGGATTACTATTTAGAATTACTTATATAGGATTGCTATTAAATATAGTACGGGTAACAATGTTTGCTGATAAACATTGCTTTTCAATGTAGGATAATTGCGTAAAAGAGAAATGTGGGTGACAGTTTTGTATATAGTATAATCTTATTTAATTTTTTTAAATTTATTTAAACATATATATATATTTAACCCTTGGGTTAGTCTAGTGATTAAACTCGTCATTGCAAAATCAGGTGATTTTCGGAGCCGTGAGTTGTAAGGTTCTGTTCTTGTAAACACTGTTGCTTTTATATGGATTTGAATACTAGTCTGTGGATACTGGTGTTCTTTGGTGGTTGGGTTTCAATTAACCACATTAGAAGGGCAATGGTAAACCACCCGTAAAATCTGTCACGAAAATTTTAAGGAACTGAAATCGCCAATGGTCGAACACGACTGTGGCAAAATTTATTTATTTTATACATATTTATATAGCCTATCACATTCTCGGTAACGTAAGGATTCCAACGCAACGTCATACATCTAAATCGGTTCAGCCGTTGAGCTGATACGTTGGAACAAACATACATGCATCCCAAATACATTATACTCCTTTTTGGGCAGTCGTGTAAAAGATTTATTGATATGTGTTTGTTAGCGTGCATTTTCTTTTATCTCTCGTTCGGTTTAACCTATGTGATGTGAAAGCTTGTTTATTAAGGTGGTTTGATTCTACTAAATTAAAAAAAATAAATAAAGTTAAGGGGTTGTTGATAGGTAAGGATAACAGATTCTATTATTTGAAGGTGGTTAGATTTCTCATTTCTGTGTATTTTTCTCATTTTATTCATCCTTTTTTGAACTTTAAAATATTATTAATTTCATTAATCATAATAAAACGGATAAAATTATGTAAACAAAACCACTCCACTTAAAAGTTTGGTATTTTTACCAACATATTTTTTAAAATCTTTATTACCGCAGTAGTGTGATTAAAGCACTTAAGAAAGAGAAGATATCTATATACATTAATTACTTAGGTTACTAAAGAAGGAAGGAAGGAGGTTGTCCCACGACAGCGAACTCAGCACTTTTCAGACTGTACGAAGAAGAATAATCTCCAAAACCTAAATTCCCTATCCTTCCTTCATCTCACAATTATTTGTCAGGTAACCGCTTGTAAGCACCATATGTGACTTCCCGAATGTTGTGTATTGGATCCTCCAAAACCTAGGACATCAGGCTCATTTCTACTAGAACGAAAGGCCTTCAGTGGACGAATTTAAGAAGAATCGTGTGAGGAGAAGAACGCAAATATTTTGTTAATTTTCCAAGGAATAACCTTTTTTTCCTGTTTAGCCTCCGGTAATTACCGTTCAGATAATACTTCAGAGGATGAATGAGAATGATTGTATGAGTGTAAATCAAGTGTACTCTTGTACAGTCTCAGTTCGACCAATCCTGAGATGTGTGATTAATTGAAACCAAACCACCAAAGAACACCGGTGTGCACGATCTAGTATTCAAATCCATATAAAAATATCTGACTTTTGTAGGACTCAAACGCTGAAGCTCTCGTCTTCAAAATCAGCTGATTTGGGAAGACGCATTCACCACTAGACCAACCCGGTGGGTTCTCAAGGAATAACCTAAGTATAATATTTCAAACTACGATTTATAAAAGGATCGTAACGCAATCCCAACATTCCGTCCACTTTAACTAAAAATAAATATAATATACTAGCTCTACCCGCCACGCTTCGCTGTGGCACATTGTGGTTGCATGGATGAGAAATGAGAAACAAAACAAAGCATACGTTTCATAGAAGTTTAATTTTGCAATGCTTGTGGATATACAATATTTTTTTGTTTTTCCACTGTCTGCGTAGATATAAAGGCTATCTGGTTTGCCGACTCGGGAACACGCAACATACAGTTGCCCATGTGATAAGCAATCCGCATCTAAATCTAAACCACACAATTCTAAAGATTGACCTTGAGCTTTATTGATTGTGATTGCAAATGCCAATCGAATTGGGAATTGTAATCTTTTAAATTAAAATGGTGTATCGGTCGGGATTATGGGTATTCGAGGAATGAGGACATCTTCACCTTTGTAAGGCCCCGTTAAAATCGTTGCTTCCTCTACGTTATTCATCAATTTCTTAACTGCAAGTCGCGTGCTGTTGCAGAATTTTGGCTGATTAATATTCCGCAACAGGATAATTGTCATTTTTTGATCGAACCGTTGCTAAAATCAATCTAATGAGGAATGTTTTCCCAGTTTCTCCTGGCGCATCCAAGAAGAAGGTCCTCCAACTCCGTTATTTATCATTTGCATTATGCGATCATAAATGCCTTTCTGTTCACCCGTTAATATGGGAATGTATGATTGGACATATGACTGAAGATCACCAATGTTGTAACTCTGTTCACGGCGTAAATCCACATCAAATGAAGCAATCGCAGCTCGGGTGGGTGCTGGCATTCCCAATTGACTAAGAACTTTATTTGCAATAGCTAAGCACTTGTCTTCAATATTTATCAATGCTTCGTTGTAAATGCCTTCTGTAAATTCCATGGTCATATTGGTATTTTCTAAGCGTACTCTATGCAAAATATCCTCAGCCATATGCGATCGATATGTTTCCCATAACTCTGTGGGAGATGAAGGGAAGCAAGCGGTCAATATAATTGCGAATAATGCGCAAATTTGGTTTGGATGTGCAGTGTTGCACGCGTCATTAATACATATATCCCACTGTTGGTCGTTTTCTAATAAATTCAGAGCTTGGTGAAAGGCGCAGCTCAATCACGACACGATCACAGAAAAGTACCTCGATTAAAGTGAATATTTAATTCAGATTGTATAATAATCTGAATCAGATGCAAGTGGATACGTTTTTTTTTTTTTTTTGTTAATAAACAATGTAATTGGGAACAGGTATTGTTTCACATGTGACTGCAGTTGTCTTTAGCTAGTATGGCGAGTGTTCCCCTCGCTTCCTGTAGATGGCGCGGTCACTGGTACACAGTTGACCGTTTAAAAAACTGTTTTCTCGCGGTCGCGGGTATGTGACTGATGCGAAAAATAGATAAAAACAATCTTTGATGCGGGTTATATATCGTGCTAAAATTTGAGCCCAATCGGAGCAGAACAATTTGAGTTTTTGAAGCGTACACAAACGAACTTATCATTTTTATATATAAAGATTTGTGGGCTGCGAAAAAAAGCCCTTGTCGTGCGAAAAAACACATCATTTTAAATGCTTACAAAAGCAGAGTAATGCTTACAAAAGCAGAGTAATGCTTACAAATTACAGAATAATCAAACGGCGTTGATTTCAGCTGTTTATAAACTGCTAACGTAAGTAGAAGTTGTGCTGCTTCAGTGTACAACATGATTCTCAAGTATGAATCTACTAATGAATTACGGTCTCCAAAGAAAACAAAACCCCGCAGGTCAATTGAGAAAAAGGTGAGATTTTGATAAAAATGCGATTCGTAAAAAAATTACACGAATTTGAATTATTTAGAAATAGTTGAGCGGTGTATTATGTCCTTTGGAAGAGAATTCGGTTATTGTCTTCGACAACGGTTCTTATCATTAAACGAAAAGAATTCCAGCCGTGTTATAGAAAAACAATGATATCAAAATGTGGCTTAGTTTAAAAGGAATAATTTTTGAAGAGGTTTAAGTTAATGTTCAATCATTGCAAAGGGTTTCGTGTATTAAAAGTAATTATAGTCCGTATAAAATTGGTTTGACACACAACGCCATATTGGTAAGTCGTGTTTTTATTCGGCTCCTAACGAATATGTTTGCCGGCCTCCGTGGCGCGAGTGATAACGTCTCGGACTTTAATCCGGTGGTTCCGAGTTGGAATCCCGGTCAGGCATGGCATTTCCATACGTTATAAGTCATTCATATCATCATCTGAAGCAGTGCATAGCGGTGGTTTCGGAGGTTAGAAAAAACAAAAAAAAAAACGAATACTTAGTTGTGTGGTTTCAGTGTTACTATTTGTGAATTTTGTTCTTTGCTTTTACATAACAAAGAACGCTAAATGACCAAAAAACGATTTTTTGGACATATATATGTAAAAAAATAACTTAACAAAGGATTTTTTGGTCATTATGTAGGGATATTATTTTCTGTGTATTTAGTTATTTCGACTTTTTTTGTTTGCATAGTCTTAAGTCTATCTGGGCTATAAGAACGTTGGGTGTTTTAATTTATTTACTGTAAGTCATCCTTCTTGATGGCTTTTCTTCTTCTTTTTTTTTTTTTTTTAATAAAATACAGATGTTTTAGCTGTTAAATATAATTCTAAGAAATTTGTTACTTAATCAGTTGAGATTTTGTTTACATTGGCAACGGCCATACGGGCTCTTTGTGATTGGTCGTTGTGTTTGACAGCGGCCATCTTGCATTGATCTGATTGGTTTTCCTTTGTTTACATTTCCATCTGATTTATTAGCCTCTTATTTATTATAAAACTGTACAAATTAAAAATAGATAGATAGATTTATTAAAAATAGATGAAAACAATCTTTGATGCGGGTTAATATATCGTGCTAAAATTTGAGCTTTAATCGGTGCAGAACATTTTGAGTTTTTGAAGCCGTACACAAACGAACTTTTAATCTTTTTTATATATATATATATAACCTTAATTAAAAAAATGTAATATCGGCCGGATAAATAGAAAAACCGAACAGCAAGGGACTGATGTCCAGTCTCCGCAATGAATAGGGGGATAAAATATCTCTTCCATATCCCTATGTTCCGTTCCAAGTAATTTCTATGAAAATTTTCAATTTTACTATTATAATTTCTTTTATAGAAAATGTATATTAATTTAATTCCACAGGTTCTAAATTCGAATTTCTTTCAAGTTCGGAACTTCTTCGTACGCTATAAAATTTTTCCGTCATTATATAATTATAACTAGATGTTCAAACTGTTATTACTGAAGGAAATAAATTTAAAATAATATTTTCGTAAAGGTATTAAGGTATAAAGGTCACGAATTGGATGAACAGGATTATAGCCTTTGCTGGGAATCCTTTAAGATTAATTATTATATTATAAACTTGATATGTACTGAATAGTGGTAATAATAAATGCTAACAAAGCTGAATGCTTTTATTTTTCAGTCCATCTTGCAGTATTCAGCAAAAACGTTCGAGTGCTGGATAAAACAATATTTTGAGATAAAATAGTAAACTAAAATGAAAAATTTCCCCCTTGTTTATAGTTCTAATTTTATTTTATACGAAACAGATGTAATAAATTGGAATTTTTAAAATTCAGTTTTACTAAATTTACTGTTTTCAAATTAAATTAATAAAATATATTTTACATGAAATTTTATATAAAGATATTTATTCGACTTTCGTTCAGTTAATTAATGTTTAACTTTTAAACGGTCGTCTGAATACGTACCAAAAGTTTTTCCAGTCATTTATGCATTCGCGTGTTACTTACATTTGAAATGCAATAATTTTATGAGAGCAAATGCTTTTATAAATGGAACTGTGTGCTTTAGACGTTTCTATTTTATTTCTTTTAAATAATGTAGGAATATAGAAAGAGTTTATTTTTTGTCAGGTTATAAATATTTAAAGAAAAAGAATTTTAATTTGTATCGATTCCTTTGTTTTAATTTTATATTTATTGATTCTAGACAGAGTGTTGCAAAAAAATAAATTTAAAAAACTAAAATTAAATAAACAACTGGTCTTTAACAAGTATGCAAATTATATTTGCTATTAAAAACATAAATAATATTATGATTGAATTTATTGACTACAAATTAACTTTTGATTTGACATATTGCTAAGTTACCTCTCTCATTTCCTGTTTCGTTTATTATTAATTTTATATTCTTTTCTTTGTACTTAAAGTAGATTTACTATGAAATCTACACTTGTGTCCGTAATTTCAACAGTTTCACGAAATGTTTTAATAATGATCATAAAAATTTTTATCAAGATTCCTTCATAAATATCTAAGTCGAGATCAAAGATGATTCTATTTCCTCCATAATTTATTAATTTAATGAAAAATATTTTTTGATAAACAATATTACCGTCTCAACTAAATATTTTTTTTCTGTTCCTAGTGTTTACGTTGCAATCTGTTTAAATTTGGAATAATAAGCAACTTCATTGCACAATCAGAAGAGGATTATATTTATAAAAAGTACAGTCTTGTACAGTCAGGTTGACCATTTGTATACCACCGGGTTGGTCTAGTGATGAACGCGTCTTTCCAAATCAGCTGATTTGGAAGCTGAGAGTTCCAGCGTTCAAGTCCTAGTAAAGCTAGTTATTTTTACACGGATTTGAATACTAGATCATGGATACCGGTGTTCTTTGGTGGTTGGGTTTCAATTAACCACATATCTCAGGAATAGTCGAACTGAGAATGCACAAGACTACACTTCATTTACACTCATACATATCACCCACATTCATTCTCTGAAGTATTATCTAAACGGTAGTTACCGGAGGTTAAACAGGAAAAAGAAAAAGAAAAAGAAAAAGCTTGACCATTTGTGAGATGTGTGGTTAATTGAATCCAACTATATCAAAATACATCGGTAGCCACTGTTTACTATTCAAGTCCCTATAAGCGTAACTTAAAGTTACTTGTATTTAAACCGTCGACTTCGAAAATCAGTTATTAAACAGCTGAGTTGCGACGATGATTTTATTACCATTAGATCAACCAGGTAGGTTTTAAAGGTCAGAATTGAAAAAATATCAAGGTTGATCATTTATACTCTTTCCGTTATTTTTTCTGTTTAGCCTCCGGGAATTACCGTTCACGAATTACTTCTGAGGATGATGTGTATGAGTGTAAATTAAGTGTAGTTTTGTAGTCATAGTTCGACCATTCTTGAGATGTGTGGTTAATTGAAATCCAACCACCAAAAAACACCACTATCCACGATCTAGTATTCAAATCCGTATAAAAGTAACTGCCTTTACTAGGACTTAAACGCTGGAACTCTCGACTTCCAAATCAGCTGATTTGGGAAGACGCGTTCACCACTAGACCAACTAGGTGGGTTGACCTTATACCCGTCAACAGGTTTTTCACTAAGCTAAGACATATCATCTTAGAACCGTTGGTCTTAAGGGCAGTGAGATTATTTATAGCGGCAAGTTAATAATGCTTGTTTTTTGAACTTGTTTTGCTCATTACGTACGGGTAGAGTTATGATGAAATAAATAGTCAAAAATAAGGAACCTTTTTCAGTTTTTCTTCGGTATTTTGTAGAAAAATTTCGATAACGAAATTAAATTAAATAGATTAGCGTAAAAATTATTGGGGTATAAAATATTATATACTGTTTGATCAGAATATAAGTGGGATTTTAGTTTTTCTCAGAAAATCTTTATTTAATCAATGCTACTGATTTTGTCACCTTCAAAGTCCTTTTTCAGATATAGTACATTTGATATAGTACATCTGGGCTCACCGCATGTCTTTTAGGTTGCGCGGACATTTTGCTGCGGGCCCAGCGGTCTCCTCTTGCTGGCTGTTATAGAACAGTCTCGCGGAAGGCAGCCTGTGCTATAGCCGGAGTCAAACGAATAGATATCTTGGCAGATGAGCGTAAGGAACGCTACATTTCCAAGGTAAGTAACCTATTGACGTCAGAAGGAAAGCAGGAGATTGAAGACCGGGGCCTTGAGTCTTGGCAGGTCAGGTGGGATGAATCCCCCACAGATCGCAACACGTATGGTATATTTCCTACAGTGTTTGATTTAGGTGCGATTGGATGGTCTCCCCCAATCGGTATATCACACAGTTTCTCTCCGGGCATTGTGCTTTTCGGGCGAGTATGGCTAGGTTTCGTTTGGTGGATTCAAGTCAATGCCCGGATTGTGGGACTGATGATAAATTGGACCACGATAGATTGGACCACCTCTACGTCTGTCCCCGATATGATGTCGAACGTTCACGAGCTGTTAAGAGAGAATACATTCCTTTCTGGATCTCCGTATTAACTGGATGATCCGCGAGGAGTGCCTCGCGGATCATCACTGTAGACCACTGTCTACAGTGGCTGGTTTTCTTCGCGCCCTTGCGGTGTATAGCTCTGCAGAGAGAGTTTAATCTAGGTACTTGATCGTGGAGAATCCCGGGTGGCTAAGGTTCCGGTTTAGGCATTGTATTGGTTGGCGGTAGGCGCATTGGCATCGTGCCACGGTTATATTGGTATTGTTTGTGATTCACTTTGGGGCTTCCGCTGGTGGGGGCCGCCGCGCGGCCGGGGTATTTTAACCCGTGCGACCGGGGGCGTGGCTTCCCACTGCCGGTGGCGGTCGTGATCGTAACTTGGTGATGCCACGCGAGACATCACGATGGGACCGGGTGTGGTGCGGGATTTGTCCCCGGCTCCTGCGCGGACCGGAATGAGGTTGCGTTCCCCTTGTTAGGTGACCTAAATTGGTCGACTTAATTGGGTGTAGGTCTGAATTTCTATGTTAATTTCTATGTATTATGTGCGTAAAACATAATTTTGATTGGTACGAGTAGCACTGATTTAACTTTAAATTCGTTCGTTTTCTGAGGCATTCACAGTCACGAACGGTGTTGTCAAATCTTTAGTAGGCGCGGGGTTCTGGCTTCCGCGGTTTCGGTCAGTTAGTTTGAGGAAATCATGTTAGGTTGAATGTGAAGATGTCCGTTTGAAGCGTACATGAAGACGAAATTCGATATGTATTTTACTGATGCAAATGTCTGCCGAGGCATTTATATCGGTGGCATCCCGACCGAAGCCTGGCTGATGACTGTGAGTTGTAATTGATTAGAGGGTCTAAAGACGATCTCCGGTAAAGCCGCTCAGGGCTTGGAACGGAGGTCGAGAATCATATTGTGTTAATTTGGAATATACTTGGTCGCAGTCTGAGCCCAAGGTCCAGTTTCTCCAGTTATTTTTTATTCTTAAATGTTATATATTTTCCATTGAACTTGATGATATTATTTAAGTAAGAATAGATACCATTCTGTGAATGAAAAGCGATTGATCTCATGGTCCTTCTGATATATGTTTATGAATCTAGTAGTATCTGAGAGTCTGTTATTCTTTCATGCAAAACCTATACAACCGATTGAGCTGAAATTTTGCATGAACATAATTTTTATACCTGGAAAGCATAGGACTATTGCCTTTACGAGATGTTTTATCTTTTTAAGAAGGTTTTATTCGCTTACGGTAACAACGGAATTTTATTCCTCGCTGATATTCAACTTTACTACGGCCAGTTGGTCAAATCGAATTCAAAGTCCACTTGCAATATTTGAAATTCAAATTTCTACAATAAGTCTGTTTTTGCTTTTTCTATTTCTTTCAGTTATCGAGAAAAATAGCTTTACAGGGGCAGCGGCTCAACCGGCAAAGTCTCTGTTGCTGTGTGTGCGACGCGACACATTTTTTACTCGTACAAAGGACGGATTACCAGCAATAACTAATATTTTTAAGATGGGGGCAGACTGTTCTGAAACCTGCGTACTTCAGATCACTCAGAGTTTCGAGTCCTGTGCTGACCAAACTGTTGCTATGAAGAAATTACCATAGGCTGATATATTTTATAACTTGAACAGACTTTAATTGTTGTTATTTATCAGCATTATTCTCACATGCATGAGAATATTGAACACATTGGGGGACCAGGAGCGGAATCTTGAATCTTTCTTTCTAACCTTTACTTCGTTTTTTGTTGTTATTAAGAAATATTTCTTTAAAATAATATTTAATTATCAATAATTACTTGAGTTTAATTATTATTATTTATATTTGTTTAATTTTTTTTATTTAATTGTATTTTTTTAAAATTAAATATTAATCTGCAGTCTATTATATAATCTATGTTTGATGTAATAAATAAAACAGTAATTAAAATCTAGAATGTCAGTAAATATATTTTTCTCTAAAATAAATTAATTTTGTTCGAATACCGTAATATGTATTATAAATACTTCTTGGTTTTTTCTCCTTGTAATTACACTCATATTTTAATAAGATGGACAGAACGATTTATTTCAAACTAAAAATAAGAATATTGCATAGCCAGCTTGTAGTAGAGGTAATGAAAGGCGTGCCCGATGTGGCACGCGAAGAAAATCTGAGGTTGATGAGAAAAAATTTCTATCAAAACATAGCATTGCAAAATCTAGATTGTTTGAGTTGGCTGCCTGTCTTTAGTGGATCTATTTTTATCGAAAAAAACAACAAAAACATTACAATAAAATTACGGTCATTATTGCTGTACTTTTTTACACCTATAATATTTCTTTGTTTTCTTTTTTCTTTTTTTTTTTTACTAAATATGTTATTACCGCTAATGTAATAGTTATGGATGTTTGTTATACATATATATCTTTTTATGCTTTATTATTGGTCGAGTTAACCGGTATTTTTTCGGTCTTCAATAAATTTTTATTACAAGGACGCAAATACCTGTTCAAAATTCTGAAAGAAAAAATCCTTTGAACAATTTTGTTTTTAAGTTTTATTTCTTATTATAATTTTTATTCACTGAAGTAGTTGTTAAAATGTAACTTTATGTAAAAAAAATTGAAAAACAGAATAAACCACTTTTGATAATAGGACCCCTCTTTTTAATTTTCAAAACTTAATTCTTTTAAAAGAAGTCGAAATGTTAAAGATTTATTTCATTTGTATGCATTTATGTTAAGCCGTCCTTGACTAACCGTTATTAGTGATCTGACACGAGTCGCAAATCACTCTCAAAAATGACCTATCAGTTTTTATAAGTAACAAGCATCCCATGTCAGGCTTACTAGAGAACGTTAGGATTAAATTGGTTTTCCGTAGATTCTTTACTTAGGCAAATATACGGTTGCTTATCCCACCATCCTACCAATTAAATTCCAGCTTCTAGGGCTATGCAACATTGCCTCTATCACATTATCCGGTGTAATGGCACCAATAATAGCCAGCACTTCCCTCCTAGCTCCTCCCATCTAAAACAGTTAAGCACTGTGTGTTCAACGGTATCGGATTGCCCACAATACCTACCCTCCGGCGACCTCCTCCTATAACAGAGGAACTTATTAAAGCAGCCATGGCCAGTCAGGAATTGCGTCAATCCATAGTTGACTTTTCAGTATGTTTCTTGGTCAGCCAGGGACGAGGAGCATTAGCCTCCTCGTCCAGTTACCCACCTGACTCCTGGACTACCTCTGCTGCCACTTATCCAACATTTCCCTTTTCCCATGACTCTTCGAATGCTCTTCTGCTCTTTCCACCATTTCGTACGCCACAAGATCCAACGGCGGCATCCCAGCTATCTCCAACGCTGCCTCGGTCGAAACTGTACGGTACGCCTTAACTGCCCCAATAGCCAAGGGCCTCTGAAGGCTTAACAATTGGTTCTTCTGGGCCTTTTTCTTCTTCAACGCTCGTTTCCATGCCGGAACCGCATATATGACGACGGACCGAGCCAACGATGCCAATTGCCTCCTTCTGCCAAATTCGATCCGCCAATCCTGCACACCGTAGCCATTGTTCGTTTACTTCTCTGTACAGCCTCGACCACCTGAGGCTTTGTTAGTTGGGTTTCAATTAACCACACATCTTAGAAATGGTCGACCTGGGACTGAACAAGGCCATAGTTCATTTACACTCACATATCATCCTCATTCATCCTCTGAAGTAACCTGACGGTGGTTCCGGAGGCTAAACAGAAAAAAATTGTATTTTGTCAGCTTTTTTTATACATCTTATTATTTACGTAATTTTTATTTTAATTAACGTTTTTAATTTATATGTTTTTTATTATTACATTTTTTTTTTATTCTAATAAACTCAGGTAATTTGTTAAAGATTCTTGAAGTAAACTTAATGTAACATTTCAATAATGTAAGTTTGATTTAGGCGTGAGGAAATTATATCTAGATCACAGTTGATATTATTTTAAAAATTTTATTATACTACTAATAGTTTAAAAAATAAATTGTGGAATAACAAACTATACTACTAGTGTTTAAATAGATTACTCTCGTTTTGTTTCAATTTCTTTTCTAAAATATATTTAATATTTTGTATACTTACAGATTTCTTTTAATGGAAAAATTCTTAAATTGATAAAAATTGCCCTTGAAGGTTCATTTCGAAGTTGTTTTTGCAATTATTGGAATAATATTTTCTTTTGTATGGTAGTAATTGGAGTTTTATTCGTTTTTTTTTTTTTGTAATACTTTGTCAAATTAACAAAAGTTCATTTAAAAATTAAAAAGTTGTTAAAGTTTTGTTTTTAATTTGCTTCCAGCCTGAAAAAGATAAAAATTTAAGAAACAATTAAGTAGTTTTTTATTTTTATTTTTGAATTCGGTTTATTGTTATTGTTATTATTATTATTTTTATTAATTTTGTTTGTTTATCTTCCGTAATTGACATATTTTTTTAGATCTACTACATATAACTTTTGATACTTTATCCTTCGTATATAAAGTTACATATAACTGGTTTCCTTTTGGTGCTTGACGTTATGTATGGTCATTCCCTTATAAATTTTATTTTATTTTATTTATATAAATATCTTATTACATGAACAGAAGAAGTTGACCCTGGAATTGAATGATGGTATCATTTTATAAAATAGTGAATTAAAGTTACATTACGTTAAATTAATAATAAGTTTTCTTTTAATGTTAAATATATGATTTAACATTCCTTTTAGTGAACTGTTATTGTAATATATATACGTGGTACGTTTGTTGCATTACTACAAGTCTTTTGCATAATAGTATTCTAACTACAATAATATTAATCTAATACAGTTTTGTATTACCCTTTCGTGTTGTAGTAATTGTATTAAAATATTTATCTTATTACTATATTTGTAGGCGGATCATGTCAAGTTGTGTTAAATTAACATTAATTAATGAAATTGCACGTTTACATCAGATTATCGGTTACAATATATCTCGTAGGCTAATAGTATCCGTTTAAAAAGTTATTTTTTCTTTTGTTGTTTTTTTCTTAACTATTCTTTGTTTAAAATAAAACATTGTTTTTTTTTTTTCACAGCGGTCTTTACAATTTAAGAATGAATGGCATGCTTTAAGGTGTAATTTATACACTTATTATAAAGACGATCACGTTTAAACTAATATAGGCCTACCATATCCTATAGTTTTGTTAATCTTTTGTTTATTTTATGTATTACGAGTATTTAAACTTTCAACAAAGGAAATATAAAATATCGTTTTTTTTTAATATACTTTTTTATTATACGTATGGAAACTTCATTGATCTATAGATAATAACAGGTCTATCGTAATATTTTATTTATATTTAAATTTTAACTACTTAAAATTTCTTTATTTTATCTATAATTACTTATTTTTATTTATTTATTCAGGAAAAATTAAATTTAAGATATCATATGTATTAAAAAAGTAAGGTAACCGTTCTATCTCCAGTTCTTGCAATTCTATTCTATAAAAACTCTTGCAATGATTTTTATGTTAATTTAATTTATAATTCACTTTTAATTATACTTCCCCGATTTCGAAATGGTTTGGAATCAGTCATACGAGTATTTTAATAAAGCACGATGAACGAGATTTTAGATATAAAAAAAATTCCCTTTATGAGGAATTGAAAAACAGCCTCTGAAAGTGTTTCTACTTGAAAATTGGAATTAAAAATAACCTCAAACCTAAAAATTAACCTGTTTGTTTATGATACAGAATATAGTTTTAAAATTGTATCACATTTTCTTGAATCTTATATAAAATGTTTTACTGCATTCTCTTTAGTTTAGAATTTGAAAAAATAATAATGCGTAGTAATAAATATTAATTTTTATAAATATATTATCGATTTTATGTACAGTAGATATGTATTCACAAAAAAAATTATATATGTAATTTTTTTTCGAGATGCTTATATATATTTATATAAAAGAAAGTCTTGAGTGATTCATAATCAGTGTCCAGCCAAATTTACTGAAGATAAATTTACGAAAAATTGTATATATGTTCTTCTTATGGTTAAGTGCTCACTAAAAAAGGATTTTTTTTTAAAAAGGAAAAGGATTTCACTAAAAAGGATTTCCGAGTTTAAAGAGTTAAAATGGAGTAACAATGAAATCTACTATTTTTTGAATTTATCAGTAACAAATTAAAATATCAATTTTATTTTTATTAGATGTAATCTTCATGTAAATATCTCAACACCAATTTTCTAAATTTTTGAAATTCTGAGTTTAAAGGGTTAAAATTGATTTAACATTTTTTTTTGAAACCCGCCTACTTTTTTAATTTCTCTGTAACAAATGAAGTTAACGTGATTTTTGGTGTGTTTAATCTTCATGTGAATTTAAAAAAAAAGTTTCTAGATTTTTCAAAATTCGACGTTGAAAGGGGGGAAAAAAGGTAAAAAGATTTTGAACAAAAATTGAAAATTTTCTCCATTTCAGACAATACTAAACGTGATATTCATTAGGTTGGTGCTTGCAAATATTCAGATAAAAATTTAAAAACCATTTTTGGGTTTTTTTAACTTTGATCTTTTAAGGGGTGCGACGGTGTAGGGCGCGGCGGCTCAACTCAATCAACACAGCCACTGTCACTGAGTGTGCGATGCGACTGGTTGCATTTGCCTCCGGTTATTTGATTGAGAAACATAGAATTAAAATTTTTTTTAAAAATTAGAAACGAGGTACTACCTGGTTTTATCTCCTGGTGGTATTTGTCGGATAACGCCTAGAACCGGGCAAAATACATTTTTACCTGCACTAATATTTTGCCTAATATTTTTGAGATGGAGGCTGACTATTTTGATACCCGCATTCTTTAGATTATTCAAAGTTTCGTGTCCTGTCCTGACCAAAATGTTGCAATGAAATTATAGCAATACACTGATATTTTTTTTATAAATTGAACAGGCTTTCTTTTTATCTATCATTATAATTCTCACAAGCATGAGTTTAATAAACATTGGGGGGGGGGGGTCGAGGGAACAGAGCCTCGTGGCTAAACCGGAATTGGGGCCTGACTGGCTAAACATTCCCAAACTACGACAGGAAACGCAAGTAACCATATTGCGCGGGCGAAGCCGCAACGGGGATGTTAGTCTCCGTTGCGTTATATATATATATGTAAGGGACACATATATATACACACACACATATACTTAAAAAAAAATAAAGTAAAAACATCAATGAAAATAAGGAACACATATATATATAAAGAAAATTGGTTTGAGCTATATGGGATTGAATTCTTTTTGCTGAAATTTTGTCAATTGTTTTACTGGTTCTCTTTGTTTTAAACGAACATATAAATCAGTATAAATGAAATTGCAATGTAAACTGTAATGTTGCTACAGTATTGGGAAAGAATTGTACCTCAACTACGATTATTTATACATCTCGTTCTAAATTTAAAATATAGAGTAATAAGAACATATTTTTGTGTTAAAAGGTATAGATAAACAAAGCTCTTACATATGTTTCTTTAAAATGAGAACTTTGATTATATCAGTTAGCTTAAACTTAAATTTTCGTTAAGTTTTTTTTATTTTTAAAAGAACCTTTTAATTATTGTAACAGCAACAATTAGAAGTTCCTGTTTTAACAGATTTTCACTTCTACTGTTGATAGAATGTTTTTACCAGTTTCCATATAGGAAACACTGTTCTAGTAGGTCACTATGTCCTATATAATTTACTCAAAACAGATTATCGGTTGAAAGAAAAATATTCAGGGTTAGGGAAAAGATATAGTAAGGTATAGTGAATAAGGTATGATCTACCTTTACACTGAAACGACACAATATTCACCTAAACGAATGGTCCAACCTCGCGTCTAGGAAATGAGTAATTGTCTTGTTTTTTTTTTCAGATCAGTTTTTTCTCAGCATACGGCATCATGGATCACTGATTTAACTTTGACCAACAAATATAAAAACCAGTAGTTCTCAACCTTTTATGCTTCACGTATTTCTAATTTATATAAAATCGATGAACACAAAAATGACGTGGAATGGATGCTCGCTGTTGTTAACGCTTGCACAATTCATCATTGATTAGTATTATGTAACAATTTAAGATAGAATCATGTCATTTTTAGCATCCAGGCTGTTCGTACGCTTATTTTTTACCGCAGTTAAGGATGAAAAACCAGTTAAAGGTGATAAATATTTGACTGCAATTCCTATATAAAAATCTGGAAAAGTCGACTTCGTTCTAAAACTAAATCGTTGGAATTTTGAAACATATGTCAGTGTTTAAACTGTGATCAAAATACATCTCATTAAACTGGTTTTTATCGATCGTGAAAGCTGTATTTTTTTTTCAAGTCAAATGTAAAAAGGTTTCGAATCCAACCTTTGGTTTTCATCAGCAGGTGGGAAATACTGCCTTATAAGAGTACCTTAATAGAGTGCCTTATATGTGAAGAATTTCTTGGTACTTGATTTCTATAAAAACTACAACTGTTTGCTCATTCTTTAAAGAAACTAATCACTGAAAATGTTTTTTTTTTAAACCAGTTTCACATTGGAAAATTTTGAATCACCACTGAAATGTTACTTCTTAGTTAATCATTTATTTATATTTCAAGAGATTTTATAAATATGTTAATTTAAATCACAAAAATTTAAGACTAAAAATAAATTTGGTGATATAACGTAGAGTAATAAAAAAAGTTACATTCATTTACATAGAATGGGTGGACAAAAGTGTATATATGTGAACTACAGTGTCGCGCTTCGTCATACGATTCTCAGAATTTAATCTTAAGCAATTTTGCAAATTTTGAGAATGCTCTCAAATTTTGCGAATTTTGAGAACGTTGTTAATTCTCAACAAGGGAATCAACAAGGGTGCGCAATTTTTTGCTTATCCTTGTTGAGAATTGATACCATAAACAGTTGTATTTCTTTCAAATAGTAAAGAGGCTCGCTAAGAAAAAAATCTACTCCCATACCTATATTTTTGCAGCATACAAGATTTCCGAAGAAACATGCACGAATACATTACTTCAATAATTGGTTTTTACACCACTTTCAGTTTGTTCGGAGCTCAGCCCAATGATACCCATTAATTTCGGACTCCCAGATTTTTGTAGCATGTGGAAGAAAGTATCCTATAAAACTATGAAATATTCACCTAGTTTTGTATTGGAGGGTTTATAGATTTAATTAGCTGATTATGTATGGTATAGATATTTTAATCAATTAAACTTAATTTTTTTTAAAGTCGAATTTTCTTAGTGAAAGCCGTGTATTATGCTGTATTAGTCCAAACCGGTTTTAAATTATCTTTTTTTTTCTACTAGTTTTACTTTATTATTTAAATCTAAATTAGTCTGTTTTTATGAATGATTATTATCTTCTTTTTTAACTATGATATGTTAATGTTTATTAGTAATAAATTACATATTTTTTTGCAAATAATCTATAGTTTGTTATATTCTTTATCTTTTATTACTCAAGTTCGTCGTCATTCGTTATGTATCCTAGTTAGCGTTAAGGAATGTATATTATTGTACACTTAAAGAGTCCGTTAGCAGCCTGTAGCAATATAGTAGATATAATATGATATAAAACCTTTAATATTATAGTTGTGTAGTTTATATTAAGAATAATTTTATTTTGTTCAACAACCAGTATATTTATTATCGGCTTCTTAAGTGGAACCATAAGTCGTTTGATAAGAAGCACGTGATAAGGGGTTCTTAAGGAACTCCCATAATAAGTAATTCATAATAATAGTTATCAGTAATCGTAAAGTCCATTAGAAAAAATATTTCTGCCAACACTTCATAGTCTATAAAAACAAAATATTAATAAATAAAAAACAACCAATAAACCAATAAATAATCAAAACGAAGTTTTCATAGTCAAACAAGAATAATATCACTAGATTTGGCGTTGTCATTTATCAAACTGCCACGCAGTAGCCCCCAAATCAAGCACATGGAGACGTTTCAACCTTCGGACGTCCCTGCTGTTATCAAGCAGACTGATTGCTAAGTGGTTAACGTGATTTTCAAGTCGTTGCTGGTATGTAGCGCTGCGCTGTCTCACAACCTCACGAACCGTCGGAAGCTCTAGATATTCATGAATTTCATCATTCCGTGTGAGCCGTTGTGCCTCTGCAATTGCTCTCGTTACTTTGTTGTATGATATCTACATTTGTTACTATTAATTACTGTTCCCCACAACTCCACGCCATAAGTCCTGATTGGTCGTAGGGATAACCTTGTAAATCAGTACCGTATGGACAACGTGAGGCATGAGTTTCTCCATAGCAGCCAATGCAGTTCCTTATACTTCGCCTTTAGTTGTTTTCTTTTCATCCTCATGTGACACTTCCAGGTCAAACGCCGATCCAGGTGAAGTCCTAGGTACTGCAAATTCTCTGTTTGTAGAATCAAGACACCAACCATGTACACATTGGGACAATCACCCTTTCGCATAGCGAATGTGACATGCTTTGATTTATCCTTATTAACTTTAATCTTTCACTTTTTCTACCATGCACAGACAAGGTTTTGACTCCGTTTCCTCTCTAATATTTCTTGGTACACTCTGCAACCTCGACAGATTGCCGGATGGTCGGATTGGCATAAAACAAAGTTTGCTGGAGTGTTCCTGAGTTTCCTGGAACAATCAGCTGTTCGATGGCATTTCCTACACATTATACAGTGAAAGGGCCTCATGCAATTGGTTTTTTTGTCTCCTCCGTACTGTTGGCACCTCATGCACTGCACGAGGCCTTTTGGATTCTGCGGTGTTTCGAACACACGTTGCAATTCGCAATGTATTTTAACTCAAATATTGTTTTACTGTTCTCCTGATGCTACAGGTTCACGAAAAACGTCAATGTAGACTCTTTTATTTACTCTGTGGCGTGCATTTATTAAGTCCTTAACCCGATGCCCGTAGCCTTCGATTCTTTCCTTGATCATCTCTAGTGGAATCCAGTGGTGCAGGTTCCTAATCACGACACGAAAGGCTCGTTGATCCTTTCTAGTGAAGGTATGAGCTATTAAACCGTGTTTTCTAATTATATTTATGATCTTGAACGCTTCAATATCTTTAAAGATTATTCTAAGTAGTTTACCTCCTACCAGTCAAATGTTGTTCATATGTTTGGGCGCCATATTTGATTAGATAATTTGCTCCATATAAAAATCCTTTTTTTTAAGTTATTTTATTTATATATAGTCCCTTTTGTGTTTATTTTGTTCTGTTTAACGTGTTTTATGTTTCTTATGATTATGTTTTTGGTTTGCAACATTTAATTAAGTTTTTGGAATAACGGTCTGGTTAACCTTACCTAGGCTATTTGGACAACCCACCGGGTTGGTCTAGTGGTTAACGCGTCTTCCCAAATCAGCTGATTTGGAAGTCGAGAGTTACAGGGTTCAAGTCCTAGTAAAGCCAGTTATTTTTACATGGATTTGAATACTAGATCGTGGTTAGTGGTGTTCTCTGGTGGTTGGGTTTCAATTAACCACACATCTCAGGAATGGTCGAACTGAGAATGTACAAGACTACACTTCATTTACACTCATACATATCATCCTCATTCATCCTCTGAAGAATTATCTAAACGGTAATAACCGGAGGCTAAACAGGAAAAAAAGAGAGGCTATTTGGACAAAGTTTTATTTTATTGACAGTGTTTTACCGACTTATAAACTACATATTTGTGCTGAACTAATGAATAAACGATTATTTGGGTTTAAAGTCAAGTAATTAAGTCAAAAACAAGTATTTGGAATACTTGAGGTTTTTTGCTTCGTTGTTTAAGAGTATTTGTTTACTTTTTTGTTTATGTTTGTTTATTACTTACTATGGATCAGTTACCACCAGCTGATGTGATTGAAAAAGGAGTATGTGATGTGGAGGTTAACAAATAAAATCAAGAATACATGGTCCATTAACGTCGTGGAATAAAGATCCGAGGAGTGTTGCTTAATTAGAGATGACATAGCGAACAATTTATCCGAAAATTCAAGCGATAACGACAATATAATTATGCAATCCCAACCTATTTCTAGTGGAGAACAATACCTATCCCGACAAAAACTTCTATTCATAATCCTAGCAGTTGTGGATTATCCATATCAAACAGATTTAGTGACCTTCCATTAGAAGATACGAATATTACGAACCAAGCGGAACCCGTCAAGCCCCCACCTATTGTATTTTACGGGATAAATGTGCTAAGGTTATATGAATTGTTAGAAGGTCTTGTGTAAGGGGGATTACAATAGTAATAATACTAATAAAAAAAAACTTCCCTTCAACTGAGGGTGCAAAAAATGGGGTTTCGAAGACAAAAAAGAATCATACCTACCTTAATAGGCACAGCATCGAATCGATTTAAAGTGGTCGTTAGTCCTCTAAACATTACCTAAAACGTTTGTCTGTAATAATTTTTGATATGATCAACCCTTACGGCAAGGGATGACCAAAAAGGCAAGGGTTACTGGAATTGTAAGATGGAGCTTTTTGTATGCTTAACATGTGAAACCTTTTTTCAAATACAACCATTGTGGTATTGAGTAAATTTGAAGTTTTTCTTAACTTTAAGGTGGAAATCTTTTTTATCCCCTACTTAACACCGGTGAATTCTACCTCCGTCTTCCGGTTTGCCGAAAGGGATTTTTTTTTAATTGAAAAACAAAGTGGTGGATGGGGATGGCCTTCTGACGTGTCGAAAGGGATTTTTAATAATTATTTTATTTAGCGCTTTTTTCTTGTTTCCATAACTTTATCATTCAATATACTAATCATCTAGATACGATACTGGTATAATTTGTTATTGAATGCTACTTAAATAGAAATCTGAATGTTAACAGAGATGTAATGCAACACATACCGGTAACATACAACGCGCAGCTGCGATGTATTCCTACTTCCTTTTGTTGAGCACATTTTTCGTTTTTATCTCGATGAATGTTTCGAAAAGATCAAAAGAAGCAAGATTATTATCGTTTTATGGAATATCATCGTTAAAGTTTGATGATAGCGTAATTCTAAAAACGTTTTCCCCAATGTAACGCGTCTCCCTTTTTTGGTTAAGACGGTTTAAGATTGCCTATGTTACTTCCAGACCGAAAATCTGTTGTTACCCAAAATTTGGTTGGATCTGTGAAGCTACAGAAGGAAACAAATATACATATATAACAGTTAACATACCTGGTGATATAACATATCACCAATCCTCTCCTATGTACATAGTCGTTTAATAAACAGATTTGTAACTTTTTCAATGTACCATTTTCATATATTTTTTTAAATAATGGCCTACGTATACGTTTTCCATTTCACTTTTAGTGAATGATTTTTATTTAAAATAAAACTAAATCTCGAAAAACGTTTCCTAAATTTTTGCCAAAATTTTACAAGAAGTTTGTTTTTTAATCGTAATTTAAATATTATTTTTTTTACTGAGACCTAATATTTAATCTGTACGCAGCTATTGAATTATGGTTGTAAAATACATCTCACAAGTGAATAATATAGATATTTCCTCTTGTGGTCGCTTCCTGAAACGTGAATAGCATTTTGGGTACATCATCATAAGTGAGATGGGAGCCTGTACGTATTTTGAATTTAAATTACTGTTTTTTTTTGTTTTTTTTTTTTTTTACTGTTTTGAGAATTTTATTTTTTATAATATAACACAGGAATATTTTTATTTACTTTATTCTTTTTTATGGACTTTTACTATTGGTTCGTTGAACTAACACATACACCACGAATTTATTTGCATTTATCCTTTACTTTATACATCCTGTCTGGCTACTACACAACATTTCATGTTCTAGTTTTTATAATAATTATAATATATCTGAACCCTATTATTTTTATTTACATGTGAACTAGGATACTAATAAATAGTGTTTGTGTTAAACTTAATTAATTCCGGTTAAAAACATTCACGTCATTTTTAATATACTAAATTTTTCTTTTGTAAAAGTTACTTCATTTAAGTAGATAATTAAGGTTATCAGTCCTTTCATTAATTATTTTTAATTAAATTTACATTATTTTTTCTTTCGGTTATTTACTGTTGTTATTTATTTGGTGATAAAATTTTACCTTAAATAGATTTTCTAAACTTTTTTTTTACATTGTAGTTTTAATATTTTTCGAAGTAAATTCACGTTTGTAGTTATTTAAGTAGTTATTATTATATATGAAAAATTTCTCTAATTTAATTAGACATGCTGCCCAGATATCTCAAAAAGGATATCTTATTTTCCTTGTCGATTCGGTGAAAAATATCTATTTTTTAAAGGCTTTTCGAAGTAACGTACGGTGTACTTTCGGTCGCATGGTGGGATGGAGGGTGAAAATGAATTTTCTTTACGCTTTGAGATATGAAGAGTACGAAAACATCTTTCATTTAGATTGGGGTTTCTTTATATGTGTGTATATATATATATATATATATAGGCGTATGTATCAAATTTTGTGACTCGAAAATCTCCAAAACTACTAGATCAATTGAAATTTAACTTGTTCTGGTAGTGTATTTGAAGTTGTGCTTGTGAAAATTTGACGAAGATTGGTTGAATCGTTCTTCAGTTACGTTCAAGTTAATGTTCTAATTTTGTTACTCGAAAATCTCCAAAACTACTTGATCAATTTCATTGAAATTTAGATATCCTGATTTAATCTATCTGAAGTTCTGCTTGTGAAAATTTGATGAAGATTGGTTGAGTCATTCTTGAGTTATGCTCAATTTAAGGTCGAAAAGATTTGAGCGGGGCAAGTTAGAAGCTTTTCTGCCTGGATGGATGCCGTCTATTCAACGGCAAATTGCTATTAAAATTATTGCGGTATACAGGACTGTTTCTGGTAATGCTGCTGAAGTGGTTTCGGGCATCCCTCGTGTTCTGCTGACGGCTGAAATGCTGTACAGGGTGTATAACAGAATGCCTAAAGTTGAGGCTAGACAAATCCTTTTGAGAGATTGGCAGGAAGTCTGGAATGCTTCTCCTACGGGAAAATGGACAAGACGGATTATACACAGCATTGATCTGTGGGTTCAGCGTGACTTTGGGGAGGAGAGATTCTACCTCTCCCAGCTGCTAACCGGGCATGGCGAGTTTGAGGGGTACCTCAGCCGCTTTGGTAAACGCGCTACCTCTGTTTGTAGACACAGGATATACCGGAGCACACCATATACTATTGCTGTAGGTGGGATGGTGTTCGACAGGAGCTGAGTTTGGCCTGGGGAAATGTGGAGAAGTTAGCTTCTAGAATATTGAAGACAAAATCCCGTGATGTTTGGGACCTCGATCGCATATAACTGTGCATGTGTTTACTTATGGAGGGCAGTCTCGATCTGGAGAGGACGGTTGGCCGAGGTGGGCCGTTCTTGATGAGGGATCGGGGACCCCTTGTGGTAGTCTTTGAATAATGACAACTGGAAGCTGGATAGCTTCATATAGGATCACTGCTAAAAACCTACACAGGAAGTGGGGTACTCTAATTTACTAATATAGCATAAAATAAAGATCCGAAAGGCGGCCCGACCTGCCATGCCGGACATACTGCCGGTAAGTGGAATGGCTGTTAGAGTAGAAAGGACACCCCCTACGCTGTTTTATGCTTAATTGCGGGTCTGGCGTAGGGGAGTAAGGAAAAAAAGTTAGAAGTTTAGTTCGTTATGATGTTCCATGTTGAAACATTGGCCTTTCTTTATCTGCAGTATCTATTGTTAGTAATATTAAAATAAATTTAAAAAAAAAATATTAAAATCTTAACACCAGTTTAAATTAACGATAAGTCGGTCTTCTTGCGCAGAACTACGCAAGAATTAATTTTAAATCTTAAAAAATATCTTTGAAATTAACGTCATTAAATGTCATGATATAAGTTCTACTATTCCAGTATATTAGCACAGATTAAAAAGACTTACTTTGAAATTTATTTATAAGATTCTTACCGTTGTTGGAGAACCAGATTAGCAATAAAATTATTTTAATTTTAGTTAAAAAAGTAACGATTATTTTTAGAACACTTGAATGTTACTTATTCCATAATATATCTAGTTTTAGTTACATTTGCTCGTAATGGTTAATTGCTTTTAAAATCTTCGATTTTACTTAGAATTATTTTATATCGTATTTTTATATGAAAAATAAATTATTAGTACAGTTTATTACTTTACATATATATATATATATAACATCTGTTAAGAGAAGAACTGGAAATAATTTTTATTTAAAAGTAAAAATGAAATTGTAGTATAAGTAACAGAGTAACAGAGGTAGGAGGGAAACTGAATTCATTCAACCAATAACGAACTAAGGAAAGTAAGTCACACAATAAAATTTCTCTCTCTACAGTATTAACTAAAATTTCCCTTTCATGTATTGACAGCTTGATTAATGCAAAATTTATTTTTACAATGAAAAAAAAAATTGTTTTTTATCATATTCATAATTATATTTTTGATTTTTTCCGTCATTTTTTGTATAAAAAAATGTAATTTTAAATATCTCTTACTTTAAATACATTAAGTGAATTATTTTTTAAATAATTTATCAGTTTATCTTACGTTTACAGTAATAAAAGATGTAGTGACAGTAAATTGTATGTAGAAATTACTTTTATTCAGAACTGTTATTCTTTTTATAAAAAAGTATTTACATCATTAAATAGTCATCGCAAGATGTCTATTAAAATTTGTATGATCGATTAAAGAAAATTGTATAATGAAACAAATTTACTCACAAGAAAAACAAAAAAATGCATTTTTTATATAATATAAACAGTACGTTTTATTGATGTAAAAATATAAACATTGTAAGTTCACGTTAATTTTTTTTTTAACCTCCACGACTACTGGTAGGTATTGCTGCAGAGGATGAGATGAATGATTTTGTAGCGTGTCATTCCTGACCTGGATTCGAACCCGGGACCTCCGGATAAAAGGCCGAGACGCTACCACTCGCGCCACGGAGGCTGACACGTTAATTATTTACATTATTTTTTATTCTTGTATGAAGTATTGTGATCGCAAAAAATTTCGGTTTTCAGATTTCAGCGGAAATATCCATTTGACCATCCCTGAATTCATTTTGACTATACTAGTTTCGGCGTGTCGTCTGTATCTCGCATAACACAAGAACGATTAGCCGTAGAATGTTGAAATTTTGGATTTAGGACTGTTGTAACTTCTAGTTGTGCGTCTCCCTTTTTTGATCGCAATCGACTGGACCAAATGTGTCCAAAAAGCCCAAAATCCAAAAAAAATCTTGATTTTCAACTTTTTTTAACTGCAGTAATCAGCCCTTATTGAGAGCTTTCCAACGATGTATCATGAGTGGTACTTATTTTCATTGTTTCCATTGTTATAGCCAAACAAAATTTTAAATAATAGAATATTTGGATCATACAAGGGGAAGGCACATCGGTTCGAATCCGAACTTCATTTCATTTTTTTTTTACTTTTTTTTAAAATTTAAATATATTGATTTATTAATAATTATTAACATCTGATTAAGAAGTAATATGTAATATAATGTATAGGTGTTAATATGTAATGTATAGTATATGTATAATCCACCGGGTTGGTCTAGTGGTGAACGCGTCTTCCCAAATCAGGTGATTTGGAAGTCGATAGTTCTAGCGTTCAAGTCCTAGAAAAGGCAGTTACTTTTATACAGATTTGAATAGTAGATCGTGGATACCGGTGTTCTTTGGTGGTTGGGTTTAAATTAACCACACGTCTCAGGAATGGTCGAACTGAGAATGTACAAGAATACACTTGATTTACATTCATGCATATCATCCTCATTCATCCTCTGAAGTATTATCTGAAAGGTAATTACCGGTGGCTAAACAGGAAAAAGAAAGAAGTATAATATGTATGTATAATGTATGGGTGTTGAGGTGTATATGTAATTTAATAGGCGTACAAGGAAGTCATGTGGTGTCCACATCAGATTTTTTAATCCGGTTAATGGTCCATTTATTTCTGTTTAAAATACTAGTATATGGAATAATAATAAATATATTATTATTCATAACTATTCTACTACTATGAAAGGTTTCTCTAAACAGAGGAAGCGATATATTCTATAATCCATTGTTTTCCACAGAAAAAGTATATTAACAGTGTTATCAGGTATTACTTACATACACTATCTGCTACCCTGTTTTTCTTTCTTTTACTTGTGATTCATGATACGTTTTTTAAGCCACAGAAGACGTTAATCAAAATTTCTTTCTCTGTGAGTAATGAAGTTCATTATTTAGGTAGCCTCTGTAGTGAACATATTTGTGACAATTTTTGTATATCTGCATTTTACTAGAATTAGTATGCTGAGACTCATTGAATATCCAACAAAAAACTACTTCATTCTTATTTTTCGAAGTAAAACTGATATGAAAAAGCTTGTTTATTCTTAGATTGGTTGAGAATTTCGGAGACCTACTTCATGGGATCTTATATCATGTTTTGTGGAATAACCTAATGTAAATGCAGTATGAAGGATGTACTTAATGGTAATATGTTAGCATGATACATTTTTTTTTTAACTTTCGGGACCACCGTTAGGCTTCAGTGGATGAGATGAATAATATGTAGCGTGTGAAAATTCCATGCTTAACTAGGATTCGAACCCAGGACCTCCGGATGAATCTTGGTCAGGCATGGCATTTTTACACGCTACATATCATTCATCTCATCCTCTGAAGCATGATTTAATTATGTGAAAAATTCATTACCTCTGATTTGAGATAAATGTGATTAAATTTTATTATTTTTGTACTTTATATGAGATTTAAAAATTTTATTTATTTTTTTCTGTTTGGGTTATTATTAATTGAAAATATTTCCATGTTTGATAAGATATTAAGTTAATTTATTGTGTTTTAGTTTTTTCGATACGAGGAAATATTGACCTGTCTGTTTGCCCAATATAAATTTGAAAACACTTAGGAGTATCGTCCCGAGCAAAAGATAGCGTTTCTTTTTTACAAAAATATAATTATAATACTTTTTTGTAGAAAGACACTAAAACATAAAGTAATATAGTTTGTAAAAAAAAAATTATATCTGCGTTGTTTTATTTTTATTTTTCAAAATTTTTATTTATTTTCAAATTATACTTACAAAATCCATTTTATTTTTATTAACGTTTTTCTTACGTTGTATACTGTATAATAAATCTGTATTTTCATGGTTAATTTACTTAGTTTTATTTTTTATTATTATGCATTAAAAATATTTTTATTTTTTTTTGTTATTAGCATCGTCTGCTTGTATTTCCATTGCATTTCTTTTGTGGACTGGCTCATTAGTAGTTGACAAGACAGACGTTCACTTTGTGTCTCATTATGCAAGCACTTGCACACCTTTATTCTGTGTACCGTATTCCAGATCGAGTCTAGTGAATGTAGGCAGTCAATGGTTGTGGGAAAAGCGTGTATAATTGAAATGAATAGATCAGATATCAGGCTCTACTAGCCTACTTGATTTATTATTGTTCATTTTATATATTGTATAGCCTAATATTATTTTACTAGGTGAAAAGAAATCAGATTTATTCATCCATCTATATTAAACTTTTAATAATATAATTTATGTGTGATCACTGGTTGGTCATATTATCAGAGACGTGCCTAAGGGAAAGTAAATGTGGGCCTGAACTCCTTCAGTTTGAAATTTATAAAATATTTTTTTGGGTTATTCTTATAATAAATCGAATAAAACAAGTGAACCTTGAATATTATAGGTTTTTTCTTTCTTAAAAAAAAAATAATAATGAAATAATCAGTGTAGAAGCTTATAAAATTAAATATTTTGAAAAAATGCAGTATTTGTATTTTGATAAACAGTATTAAATAAATTATATATCATTTTCCTAACTTATCCGTTGCAATCTGTTTTTGAACTAGTGAACAAAAGCAACTCCCCTCCGACGATCGAATGGGAGGATGATATGTATGACAAGTAAATGTGGTATAATCTTGTACAGGGTCAGGTCGACCATTCCTTGGTCGAACTGACACTGTACAAGACTACACATCATTTAAACTCATACATATCATCCTCAGAAGTAATACCTGAACGTTAATTTCCACGGAGCAGCAAATATGGCTGGGAAACATTGCGGAGTAACACCAAGGATTCAAGAAATTGCTTCTCCTGATGTATTATTAACACAATGCATAATACATAGTCACTACTTAGCAGCCAGAAGTATGTCACCTTAATTAAACGATGTTCGCTTGCAATCGAAAAATAATCGTTACTTTCGTAAAGAAACGCGATCTTAACTCTCGATTATTTGACATTCTTTATCAAGAGGTTCGAGCAGAACACCAACATCTCTTACTTCATGAAGAAGTAAGATGGCTCTCGCGAGGGAAAATACTTGCCAGATTTTACGCATTATGGACGGAAATGGAGATATTTTTGGTAGAAAAACAGTTTCCGATATCAAAATGTTTTCCAGTATGAATTGAATTGCGAAACTGGCATATTTAAGTGACATATTTTTTTACATAAACGACTTGAATTTAAGTTTACAGGGAAGTATAATAATTACATTTGATCTATTGAACAAAATTGATGCGTTTAAAAAGAAAAATAGATTTTGGTTACAAAAATTGAAGAAAATAATCCTGATGTATGTAATTCTTATTACGATTTTATTACTACACAAAAGGAATTAATAGATGATAATCTGAATGTAGTAATAAGTCAAAATTTACAGTCATATGATGGATTTGAAAAAGATTTCCCTACAAACTTAAACTTTGCAAGACACCGTGAAAACGTCTCTTGGAACGGAGTTCAACATACATTAAAAAACAAATTTTCAATTATGAATTTAATTAAATTTTGGATTGCAATAAAAATGAATATCCAAATTTACATAAAGCCATGAAAATGCTACTTCCCTTTGCAACCACATCTTTGTATGAAGCTGAATTCTGAGATAAGACACTTATTAAAATCAAAATACGAAATCGTTTATCAGTAAATTCATCTCTTCTATTAGATTTAAGTAATTTACAACCCGAAATTGAAAACAATTATGAAAAATGAGCGACAATAAATTTCGTATTTTTAAACGAACAACTTAGATTTATTTTTTGTTATTTGTTTTCTGATTTTCATTTCTATATTGTTTTGTTGTTTATCGAGAGAAATGATATTAATTAATATTATGTATATGTAAATTTAAAATTACTAATAAAAAAATATAAGTTTTTTGTTTTACTCATCAAAAAATCTAAGCTGAGAGTCTGCGATCCCTGTATGTTTTTCTATAATTTTACTGGTCTTCCATAAAAAAAAAGGTTGGGAGGTACTGTCCTACAGGACTGTCAACGTATTCCATTTACTGTCTCGTGGCTGTACAATAAGCTCATGCTCATCTTAAAAGCTGAATAAATAAATATGTCAACTTAAACATACGTTATCTTTTATACAAGAAAATTATAAGCTCATTCTATGACGACTTGGACCGTTAATTTAAATACAATACAATAATATTATCTGTTTTTGACAATGATACGAGTATTTATAAAAATAATAAAGTAATAAAGCTTTATGATTTCTAATGTTTTTTTTTTTTTTTTTTTTTTTTTTTTTTTTTTTTTTTTTTTTTTTTTTTTTTACTCTTATAAATAGTAAAGTAAATATTATTTTACTTTAAAATGACTTTCATTGTTTCGCTTGTATTTCATCAAACCAAAATTTCTTTTGCTACGATATAGTTGGAATGGTTATGAAAAGATTCTATTTAAGAGTATGTAAATTAATACTTTTGACTTAAAAATATTATATTTATCTTTTAAAATTTGTTTGTTATCTGTTTATGACAGGTTATTTATTATATCTTTTGGTGTCAGAATTTCTTGTTTTGAAACAGTTGCCATATTAAGTACTTTTTTCAGCATATGTTTTAGTTTAATAACTGATATAGGATATTTTTGCTTACTTACTTTGATGTACAGTAACATCATCCTTTGATTTTATTGTATGTTACTTATATATATTTTTTAATTTAAATTTTATTTTTTTGTTTCAGGTGAGGCTGAAATCCATAATTCTTTAAGCGGGTAAGATATTTTTAAAAATATTTTGTTGTTAAAAAAATTATCATTAAATTTTAAAACAGTATTAAAGTGTTCTTTGTACGAAGTAATGGAAGTATTGCGATCGTGAAAAATTTCGGTTTTCAAATTTCAACGGAAATATTCATTTTGACCTTCTCTGAATCCATTTTGACTAGTTTCGGCTTGACGTCTTTACGTATGTTTCTCGCATAACTCAAAAACGATTAGCCGTAGGATGTTGAAATTTTGAATTTAGGATTGTTATAACATCTAGTTGTGCACCTCCCCATTTGATTGCAGTCAATTGGACCAAAAGTATCCAATAAAGCCCAAAATAAAAAAAAAACTGGATTTTATATTTTTTCCTTAACTTCAGTAATAAGCTCTCATTGAAAGCTTTTCAACGATATATCGTAAGTGTTACTTATTTTCATTGGTTCCAGAGTTATTGCTAAATAAAAATTTAATTAATGAAATATTTGGTTCTTACAAGGTTAAGGCACATCAGTTCAAGTTCGATTTCATCTCCTTTTTTTAAATTAAATATATTGATTTATTAATAACTATTAACCACTGGTGGTAAAAAAAAATTAAGTAAATAATAAAAATAAAAAAAGGAATATCAGGTGTTATTAATGAAATAAAATTTTATGTACTTTTCATTTAAAAAAAAAACGTGTATGTGCAATTTAATACGCGTACAAGGAAGTCATGTGGTGTCCACATCAGATTTTTTTATTTTTTAGTGCAAAAATTGACAGTTACGGTAACAGTAACAGCTTTTTCATGTACTTGTAAATTTCCATTCATGCATGAACATAATGTGATTTCCTTATTCTGACTATGTAAAATGTTGTATGAAGTAGTTTCCAGTTACGATCTTTATCGAGTTAAGTACACTGTTGTATATCAGCAAGCCAAGCTGGAATGCGGGTAATATTCACTCTTACGAGTAACATTTTCACTCTGTTCACCATAGGGACTGGTTTGAAATGACATCGTTACTCTTAGAAAGAGAAATTCTGATTAGTGCCACTTGTATCTTAGATATATCACGTCTATTAATTGCCGTAATAAAAGACAGAGAGGCGGTGTAAAGTGACTTTTGAATGTATCTTTCTGTAGGAAAAATGCATGCTACACACTCCATTCAGAAGGGAGTTTGAAAAAAATATTCGTCACTGAATCATATTTTTACATTTCTCGGAATGTTAGAGTTAGGATGCATGTGTATACATGGTTGTTGAAACTGTCGTATTTTGGTGTTGTTTATGGTTGTTTTTGGTGTCGAGAATATTTTTAAATGTATTTTAATATTTTCACTCAAACAATTTATTATTTGTATTGACATATATTTGAATTTTAAATTAAAACAATGCTGTTTATATTAATAGAAAATAAATATTTTCTCAAATGAGTATTTGTGTATAAAAATGGATGTGCCACTGTCAAACCATCAATCCTGTACTGTGAATGATGGCTTATCCATTTTAATAATAGAGGCAGGCCGATTTGATCTTGGCCCGGGTTCAAACGTAGGCTATTAAACATTTTAAAAGTATGTCGGGGGTCACTGCTCCCTCTTGGTCACAAACCGATGTTTTTGTCTCTGGAAATCATTCAAGTAAAAAATTTATAAAAGCATATTTAATCCTCATAATTTTTTAACGTCTGTCGTTCAATGATGCCTCTGGTTATTTTTATCATATTTTAAGCCAAAAAATTTATTCTGGTTACGTTAATTTCAGCATTCGTTGATATTATGACGGTTGTTTGGGACGTTAATTTGGCCATTAGACAGTAGATGACAGTGTAAGTTAAGCAGTCGGTTTCAGAATATCTCCAAAGACTGGTCGTTGGTTATAAAGAGCTATCTTACGAAACTTCCTGTAAATTACGATTTGTTTTTGTAGGTTTGGTTTAATCTTTAGCTAAGTTTTATCAGAAAAATTTTGACTAACGCTTTTTTTCTTTTCGAGGATGAGTTGAAGAAACAACTATACATATATAGGTTTGTTAAATTATGTTTACGGATATAATTAAAAATAAGTTTGTAATTAATTTTGTGCCTATTAAAATTTATTACGTTTAAAATATCTCTGATTTTATCATTCTGGTACAGCATTGTTTTACCAGTTTGCTCACTCACTCACACTCTCTCTCTCTCTCTCTCTGTGTGTGTGTGTGTGTGTGTGTGTGTGTGTGTGTATGTGTATTGTATGTGTATGTGTGTGTGTATGTGTGTGTTAGCGCAATGTTTGAGTTGATCTGAAAGAGAATCAATAAAATTGTTTTAATAGTTTTTCCCCAATTGATAAAGTTCTGTTCAGAATTTATTATTTAAACGTTGACCGATATTTCCAAAGGAAGGTTTACTGACGTCACACACTATGCGCTCTATTGGCCCATATTTCAAGTGTTCTCGACGATAAGATGCAGTATAACTATTCCAACGTAACCCAAGCCATACTACTTATACCCCTCTACATACCGGCATATCAGCGGCAGCTACCCTTGTTGACTATCCCTCCCCCTTCTAACATTGTAGTAGCTGCTGCACTTAGCTGCTACTGCAGTTTCAAAACCTCACCCTCTTATCCCTTCCCATCAAATACCTGGTATTTTTATCCGACTATTCACCCTTCTTTTCCATTGTAGTTTTTTTATTATTTAAATTTTCTGTAACTTATCCTGCAGTTTAATGTTTACTCTTTAAAAAAATCTGTCCTTTAAAAATATTAACATTTACAAAATGAAAATCCATTTCACAGAGTTTTATATAACTTTATTTTAATGGGAAGAAAATTTATTTGAGATAATTTACTCGTTAAATCGGCATAATTGAATTTCATTACATTTTAAAATATATTTTTATTAATGTCCTTTTTTTGTTGGTTTTAATATTAAAACTTAATATTTAATTAGGAATAATAATTATTAACATTTAAATGATGAAATATATTAAATAATTTCGTCCTTATCTTCTTTTTTCATTGTTTTATAAATATTTAAAAAAAATTATTTCATGATAAAACTTTGTAAATATTGTATTGCGTGCAGTTCAACAGTTAAATAATAATAATAATACGTTTCATATATATTTATAGATTATAATCAATGTAAACTAATTTCAGAAATAGTTTATTTGATTCTTCTATCTTTATATTTATTAAATTTTTTTTTTCACTTTAAACCTGAAATTAAAATAACCTAATCCTATTAGGTAAATTTCATACGAAAGCTACCTATTGTAATGGGTACCATGATCGTCTTCCGGAAAATTTCGACATATTTTCATGTTTCACATCCCGCAAACCCCAAAACCACAGTCAGCTCAAAAGTTTTATATATATATATATATATATATATATATATATCTTGGTTGGGTTCGTTAACGGGTAAAATCGGACCATGGGAATGAAAATGGAGGGGCTTTTTTGAAAAAAAACGGGGAAAAAACAGATTATCGCTATAATTGTCTTATGTAAAATATCGAATTCATTTAAAGTTCCTACTATTTTTTGAATAAGGGCCTAAAACTTATGTAAGTGGTCGTTAGTCCTCTAAACACGACCTAATACCTTTGTCTGAAACATGTTTTGATATGACCAATCCTTACGGCAAGGAATGATCAAAACAAACAAAAAATACATTAAAAACAAAATACGTACTGCTAAAAAATTTCTTAAGTAGAATATCGAATTTGTTTAAAGTTCCTACTATTCTTTCGATAGGGGCCTAAAGCTTATTTCAGCAATGTTTTTTGATATCACCAACTGTTGGCCTAGGGGGTGGAAAAAATGGGGTTTTGAAGACAAAAAACATCATGCCTCCCGTAATAGTCACAGTATCGAATCGGTTTAAAGTGGTCGTTAGTCCTCTCAACATTACCTTTTCACTTTTCCTGTTTAGCCTCCGGTAACTACCGTTAGATAATTCTTCAGAGGATGAATGAGGATGATATGTATGAGTGTAAATGAAGAGTAGTCTTGTACATTCTCAGTTCGACCATTCCTGAGATGTGTGGTTAATTGAAACCCAACCACCAAAGAACACCGGTATCCACGATTTAGTATTCAAATCCGTGTAAAAATAACTGGCTTTACTAGGACTTGAACGCTGGAACTCTCGACTTTCCAAATCAGCTGATTTGGGAAGACGCGTTAACCACTAGACCAACCCGGTGGGTCCTCTAAACATTACTTAAAACTTTTATTTGAAACAAGTTTTGATACGATCAACCCTTACGGTAAGGCAAGACCAAAATTTTGCTGGAATTGTAAGTAGATGGTAAGATGTATGCTAAACATGTGAAACTTGTTTTCACATGCAGCCATTGTCGTATTAAGTAAATTTGAAGTTTTTCTTAATTTTAAGGTGGAAATATTCTTTATCCTCTACTTAGCACCGGCGAAATCTACCTCCGCCTTCAGGCTTGCCGAAAGGAATTTTTTTTAAATGTACGACTAGTAATTGTTACATAATTTGATCAATGTTTAATAATTATTTCATTATTTGTATATTGTATAATTGTTTATACAATTCAATCAACATTTTTCTTAAATTGATTTTTTTGTTTATGACTAATTTTTTTGCAATATAGTACTCTATTTTAAGAGTGCTTAGCATTACTGAGTTCCGAACTCGGGATCTTGTAAATAAATTTTTTTTTATTCATTATTTCATTTTCCACGATAATAAGCATCCCATTTCAAGGTTCAATAAGATATGAACTGGTTTCCTATTGGCTTTTACATTCAGAAAATAATATACTGTTTCGTATCAACATGTCAATTTCGCCGAAATGCAAGTGATTTTCAGCTCTCTGATACCGTCGTTTTATTCGCTACAGGGAGTAGCTGTTTAATTAATTTCATAACTACAAAAGAAAAATCGGGAACAGAATATTTTTACAAACTTCCGAAGAAAGTATGGTATTACTTTTGGTCGTGCGGTGGGATTGGGGGATGAAATTTGAGTTTTTCACGTTTTGAAATATGACAAGTATGAAAATACAATTCACTTAAAATGTGGTTATCTTAAGGTATATTTATTTATATGCGTATGTATAAAATTTTGTTTCTCATAAATCTGCAAACTATTAGATCAGCTTCTTTGAAATTTAAATATGTTGAAGTTGTGCATGTGAAAATTTGATGAAGATTGGTTGGGTTGTTCTTTAGTTACGCTCAATTAAAGTCGAAAAAATTTGAGCGGGGCTAGTTAGAAGCACGGTTCGTTATGATGCTACAAGTTAGAACTTGCCAGGAGGCGCCAGCCTCCGTGGCGCGTCTCGGTCTTTCATCCGAAAGTTCTGGGTTCGAATCCTGGTCAGGTATGACAGTTTTACACGCCAAAAAAATTGTTATTCACTCATCGTCTTTTTAAGTAATACTTAACGGTGGTCCCGGAGGTTAAAAAAAAACTTGGAATTTCGAAACAAAACAATGAAAAGTGGTCTTGCACAGAATTACGCAAGTTTTTTTTTTTGCTTGATCAATTACCACTGATACTTTTGAAGCTTGTGCGTGGGAATATTGAAACGGAATTTTCTAGCGTTTGTAAAATACCATGCCTGACCGCGATTCCCAGATGAATGAATGAAAATTAATTTGTTCCTTTTTTCCGGAAAACAATATATATTTTATATTGTTTTCACTTAATTAGAAAAATAAGAATTAAAAGATTTTTTAAAACACAATTTTTGTTTTTTTTTTGTTTTCAGTCATTTGACTGGTTTGATGCAGCTCTCCAAGATTCCCTATCTAGTGCTAGTCGTTTCATTTCAGTATACCCTCTACATCCTACATCCCTAAAAATTTGTTTTATATATTCCAAACGTGGCCTGTCTACACAATTTTTTCCTTCTACCTGTCCTTCCAATATTAAAGCGACTATTCCAGGATGCCTTAGTATGTGGCCTATAAATCTGTCTCTTCTTTTAACTATATTTTTCCAAATGCTTCTTTTTCATCTATTTGCCGCAATACCTCTTCATTTGTCACTTTATCCACCCATCTGATTTTTAACATTCTCCTATAGCACCACATTTCAAAAGCTTCTAATCTTTTCTTCTCAGATACTCCGATTGTCCAAGTTTCACTTCCATATAAAGCGACACTCCAAACATACACTTTCAAAAATCTTTTCCTGACATTTAAATTAATTTTTGATGTAAACAAATTATATTTCTTACTGAAGGCTCGTTTAGCTTGTGCTATTCGGCATTTTATATCGCTCCTGCTTCGTCCATCTTTAGTAATTCTACTTCCCAAATAACAAAATTCTTCTACCTCCATAATCTTTTCTCCTCCTATTTTCACATTCAGTGGTCCATTTTTGTTATTTCTACTACATTTCATTACTTTTGTTTTGATCTTTTTTATTTTCATGCGATAGTTCTTGCGTAGGACTTCATCTATGCCGTTCATTGTTTCTTCTAAATCCTTTTTACTCTCGGCTAGAATTACTATATCATCAGCAAATCGTAGCATCTTTATCTTTTCACCTTGTACTGTTACTCCGAATCTAAATTGTTCTTTAACATCATTAACTGCTAGTTCCATGTAAAGATTAAAAAGTAACGGAGATAGGGAACATCCTTGTCGGACTCCCTTTCTTATTACGGCTTCTTTCTTATGTTCTTCAATTGTTACTGTTGCTGTTTGGTTCCTGTACATCTTAGCAATTGTTCTTCTATCTCTGTATTTGAACCCTAATTTTTTTTTAAATGCTGAACATTTTATTCCAGTCTACGTTATCGAATGCCTTTTCTAGGTCTATAAACGCCAAGTATGTTGGTTTGTTTTTCTTTAATCTTCCTTCTACTATTAATCTGAGGCCTAAAATTGCTTCCCTTGTCCCTATACTTTTCCTGAAACCAAATTGGTCTTCTCCTAACACTTCTTCCACTCTCCTCTTAATTCTTCTGTATAGTATTCTAGTTAAGGTTTTTGATGCATGACTAGTTAAACTAATTGTTCTGTATTCTTCACATTTATCTGCCCCTGCTTTCTTTGGTATCATGACTATAACACTTTTTTTGAAGTCTGACGGAAATTCCCCTTTTTCATAAATTTTGCTTTTATTTTAATAAATTATTTTTTTCTTTAAATTAAATTTTAAGTATATTTAATGAGCTATCATTTTAAAAAGATTATTTGGTTATACTTTATTTTAATTAATTAAATAGTTTTTTTTAATGCTTTTATTTAAAGTCGCATCAAAAATTACAGTCATTAACGACTAAAGTAACAATTAAATGTTGATTCTGGGAAACAACAGAGATTAATTAAAATAAAAAAAATTTTCATATATGAAATGTAATTTAAAATAACATAATGTTGATTATTAGATCCGAATAATTTTTTATAAAATAATTGTTAAAATAGATTTCCTAGCTCTTTTTTAATAAAATAAATAAATAAAAGAATAATGATAATAGCCTTTGAGTAATATGTATAATATTAGAAAGAAGGTTAAAATCCAGTTATTTTTATAATTTTTACCTTTTTCTTTTTTTTATAATTTTTTTATTGAAATGACCTTTAACGTTGAATGTATTATAATAGTTTTTATTTTTAATTTATTAAAAATATTATTTTCTTTTTTCTCTCCATAAATTATTATTTTCGTGGACTTAAAATAATCATTTTTGTTTTTAAAACAATTTAATCTTTTATGCAGTTATTATATATATAGTAATTCTTTTATTGTACCGTTATAATAAACCATTTTTTACTGTATTTTTATAATCACAAAATCATTTAATAAATATGACCTATTTTTTTTCGTTAAAAATATTTTCTGTGGTAATTTAGATTTAAACTTTTTTCTTTTATTTAAATAGATGGTTGTATGATAAATTAAGTTTGCACTTTTTTTATATGACGCGAGTTTGTGTGGAGATGCAAAAAACCATGCTACTTAAATTATATATTATTTCAAATCGTGGTTTTATAAAATTAAAATTTTATTCTATTGTACAGTCATTCTATTATATAATTTTGATTATTAGCATCTAATTTATTATTCAATCTGAAATTGTTTCCTGTACGTTAATTTTATTATATTTTTACTGATTATACGATAGATATCGAATCAATCATCTCTGTTGTGTAATAGAATCATAAGTTAGTAATATAAGAAGTGAATAATTTACTTGATTGTTTTTTTTTAATTTTTAAATTTGCAATTTTTATCTAGTGGAATGAAAAAAAAATGAAAAATTTAATTAAAATGGTATTTGCATCCGTTTTGATATGTAATAGCATTATTTTATTTATCTAAATTTTGTATATATATAATTTAATATCGAAAATTTATATGTACAAGTTAAATAAGATTTAATTACTTCCTAAATTTTTACAACAAAAAAATTTTCTTTATATTATTATTCAATTTAACTTTCTTGTAATAATGTGTTTTTGAAAAATTTTCAATTTCAATTTGTCGGATTTTTCTATAGTTATTCTTTAAGTTGTATCTTTTCCGATGAGTTTTTCCTGTTTTTTTACCCTGCCTCCCGGAACCGGGCCCGCAATTAAGCATTAACACGTTTCCAGGAGTTGCCTTCGCCTCTAGTCGCCAGATGAGGGAAACGCTAGGCCCGGCTAAGCCGTTCCCGACTTCCATCATCCAGTAACCGAGACTCAGTCCTTTGCGTTTCGCCTCTAATGGTTACACTCGCGAAGGGCGGCCCTGCCGGGTTACAGTCTTTTAGCGCAAGGCCTCAAGAGTCCCCGTACTTCATCGCCACCGCCCACCCGTGCATGCACTGGCGAACGGCAGCTCCGTACGGAGCTGTATCTCACTCCTCCGCTTCCCGATCTTTCGTTTGAAGTATTCCAGACATAAAATCCGCCACAGAGTCGAGGTTCACGGGACTGTGTAACATCGTTTCAGCGATAGTCCCGATTAGTTTAAAGTCGTTTAAGTTGCTTCAAAATAACATTTAACAATTCGAGATGGTCTTATTTTATGGTCCAAAATATTTATTTTTTAATATTTATTTATTTTATACCCTCCAAAATACTTTTTCTGTTAAAATAAGTAATTTATTTTATTACTTAAATTGTAATGTTGTTAAAAATCCCTAAAATAGCCTAACTAGCCTTAAAAATCATCTTCTAGCCTAACTGAAGCTACCTTATTTGGATTACTTTTAATAATAACTCGGCTCATTTAAAATGCGAAAAAAATTACGACAATGTATCCTTATTAATTGCTGAATAACAACTAATTATTTGTTACGGACCGCACCCAATTTAGGCTTAAATACGATTTCCTGGTTACCAGTCGTATTTCATTGAATAAGTAAATCAGAACTAAGTCAGAAGTAATTATTTTTCTAAGTATTTTTCTGACATGAATGTACGTTGGAATGTTTTTGACAGCTTTCTTAGGACTGATTTATATGTAATTATTATAAAGAGAAAAATTATTCGTTTTTTTTTTTTGTAAACAAAGTCGGATTTTACCAATTTCTAAGTACCTCAATAGCTTAGATTTACGATAAAATTTTACTGGATAAATATTATAAACTTATTCGTTCGTAAATTTATTATATTTCAAGGTAATTTTAAAATAATCTTAATTAAATGGTAATATAACTCTGATTTATCACCCGTCCTGACCCCAAAGACACCCACTTTGTGACGGATCCAATTGCCATTCCATCACCTCCGTACTTAAGGGTTTTAACGGAGGTCATTTTTAAGGCCTCAGTCAAGATGCCGCCGATGCGAATGCCACATGTGAGATTCCCATCGGTGTACTACTCTTAAACGGATCCTACAGACATTATACAAGTCTTAAACAAGACCATCCGATTGAGCTGAAAGCTATCTACCGGACGACAGAATGAGTACAACACACAGCACCGAGCCCAAACAGAGGAACACTGAACCTAATACTAAAACTAGAAGCAAACGTAGATTGAAAAGAACAGAACATAGTGTGAAATAAAACAAATATAAAAACCAAAAATATCAACAACAGAACACTGAAGAAAACACAACAAAAATAACAACTTATCTTAATGTAACCAAAATCTGACCAACAAACAGGAAACTAAAATAAACTCTGTAAAAGGAAGAACACTAAAGAGAACATCAGAAATAACAACGTAAACAAATAATAAAACCTACAAGATTAAAGTAAAATGTCCACGAAATTCCATTTTTCTTTGGACAAATTGTAATATGATGTATAATAAATACTGTGCACTGCTTCTTATAGGATATGGCCGGCTGGATAAGAAAACTATTTTTTCTAAATCATTTTCCTATGAAAATTAGTTTCATCGACCGTAATGTCACCGTAATCACATCTGTTTTCAATTGTCTATTAATCCTCAACTTATTATGATTGTTTTACGTTACTATTCACTGTTATTTAATACTCATCATCGAGAAAAAAAAATCTTTTTTTTGCTCTTTTTTATACAGTTATTTCTGAGTAGAAGTGTTAAATGGTAGATTTAAATAATTATTTATTAAAAATTGTAATTTTTTTAAATTTGACGTACGTTTCGTCTACATCGTCTGGACCTGGGTTACGGAAAAGAAAAGTAGTACTAAAACTGTAGCTGATTCCAATATAAAGAATCCTGGTATCTGAAATGATTTAATTTTCATCTTCAACTTTTAGCGTAATAAAAATAATCTATGACTATTTTGTGCGACGTTTAATTAATATTTATCATCTTACTTCTTTTAATCTTTCTTTATACTGTTTTTGGCGTGTGTTTACTTATCTGGTTGTATAGTTATACCGGGTGATTCAAAAATGATTTCACAAATTTAAAAGCATATAAAAATTTATTGAGATAACTTAGAGATTCGGTTGAGGTCTCATTTCATAACAAATTACATCAAGTTTTGAATTATCTAGTTTATTAGTACAGAATTCGGCAACTAACATTGTCACCAGTGTCGTTAAAAATGAATACATTTACTGGTGCGGAACGTGCTTGCTGTGTGTTGTGGTTTCACGATTTGCAGTCAGCAGCTGCAGTTCAACGTAAATTTCGTACAGTAGAGTAGGGAGCCTCCTACTGTAGACATAAATTTACTCTTGGCACTAAACCTTCGTTGAAACAGGTTGTTTTCCAGGTAGAACGACCCGTTCTTGTTCCAGGAACCAATCGAAAATGGTATCGTTTATCTTGACATGCTTCAAAATGTTCTAATTCCTCAGTTACGCAATGATGACCAAGATGGACGCCATTAATATTAGGAAGAAGGGTCAACACCTCACTATCACCTAGAAGCGAGATTTTCTATATATTCGATTCACAGGTCGGTGGATCGGTCGTGAAATTGCACGGCCACCTCGCTCCCCAGATTTGATCCCGCTGGATTTTAAATAATGATTTATTAAAAATTGTAATTTTTTTAAATTTCACGTACGTTTCGTCTACATCGTCTGGACCTGGGTTACGGAAAAGAAAAGTAGTACTAAAACTGTAGTTGATTCCAATATAAAGAATCCTGGTATCTGAAATGATTTAATTTTCATCTTCAACTTTTAGCGTAATAAAAATAATCTATGACTATTTTGTGCGACGTTTAATTAATATTTATCATCTTACTTCTTTTAATCTTTCTTTATACTGTTTTTGGCGTGTGTTTACTTATCTGGTTGTATAGTTATACCGGGTGATTCAAAAATGATTTCACAAATTTAAAAGCATATAAAAATTTATTGAGATAACTTAGAGATTCGGTTGAGGTCTCATTTCATAACAAATTACATCAAGTTTTGAATTATCTAGTTTATTAGTACAGAATTCGGCAACTAACATTGTCACCAGTGTCGTTAAAAATGAATACATTTACTGGTGCGGAACGTGCTTGCTGTGTGTTTTGGTTTCACGATTTGCAGTCAGCAGCTGCAGTTCAACGTAAATTTCGTACAGTACAGTAGGGAGCTTCCTACTGTAGACATACAATTTATTCTTGGCACTAAACCTTCGTTGAAACAGGTTGTTTTCCAGCTAGAACGACCCGTTCTTCTTCCAGGAACCAATCGAAAATGGTATCGTTTATCTTGACATGCTTCAAAATGTTCTAATTCCTCAGTTACGCAATGATGACCAAGATGGACGCCATTAATATTAGGAAGAAGGGTCAACACCTCACTATCACCTAGAAGTCCGAGATTTTCTATATATTCGATTCACAGGTCGGTGGATCGGTCGTGAAATTGCACGGCCACCTCGCTCCCCAGATTTGATCCCGCTGGATTTTTTCTTGTAGAGTTTCATTAAAGATCGGGTTTATATACCGCCTTTTCCTGCTGGTCGTGTTGGGCTAGGACTTCGAATTAACGCCGCAGCTGCAGAGGTAACGCCCGACCTGATGTGGCTTCAGTTGGAATGAAATCGACTTCAATTGTGCATTACAAATGGAAGCCATATTGAACCAAAGTGAATGTTGGGTGTCAAACTTGATATGTGTTTCTATCAAATGACACCTCAGTCGAATGTGTAAGTTATCTAAATAGATTTTTATAAGCTTTTAAAGTTTTGAAGCCCTTTTTGAATCTTCTGCTATTTAAAGAGTTATACCATATAGGGAAATATATACAAATTGAGTCATATTTTGCATTTCGTATCGGGCTTTTCGCAGATCGTGTCATATACTCATTCGTATATTTTTTCTTGATGCCATTTAATTTTGGTCAGAATGGGTGAAGGGAGATACCGACCTGATTGGTCCCGCACCTCAAAATCTTATTGAAATAGGTAAATTTTTTTCACGTAATTGTCTCGTAGTATTTAAGATACTTTCTGATGATATTTGGTCTTATTCAAATAGTACAAAGAATAGAAGCAAAAAAACTTTTTCTTTTCTTTTAGAACTCTCATTCTTATGCAAATTATATGATTTGATTACATAAATTATTTGGTATTGTATTTGGGGAATCTTATTTTGAGATGGAGGAATAACAAGCCTATTTTCTGTTACTTTTTTCGTTGGTTTTCCTTTTTGTTTGATATCTTCTAATTGGATTAACCATTTTTGTACTGAATCTTTTATGCGGTGTTTGGGTATTTAATCCAATTCAATTTTGGTTAAAATTGATCATGGAGGTTCGGATATCTGCCATGGAACCTGTACCTTAAAATTTTGCTGTAAGAGTAGAATAATATTTTGTTCATTTTTATTTCCATATTTACATAGTTTAATGTTCCATTTCATTTTACCGGCTTCTTCGGGAAAGTTATTCAACTTTTTGCCTGCTAATTTTTATTTTATTTAGTATCTAAAGAATTACCTGTTTTTTTTTTAGATTTTTTTTTTAATGTTTTATGTTAATTGTGCACAAAATTGTTTGCAGTGTTATCCCAGTATATTTCTTTACTTTTAAGTAAATTTACTAGTAGTTTTTTTTTATTTGTAATTTTGTTATCATTATTATATAATTATATTAATTCTTAATATACACTTTCATTATTCGTGTAATTTTACATCAGCATTAATTTAATCGCAGTAATGATACAGGAAACATTTCTTTGATCTTCTTTTGCTTTTTATTCGTCTCTTCTTAATGCTAATATGATTATATTGATAATAATATAACAAAGAAATAATAACTTTCTTTAAGAACACTTATTAGTGATATAATCTTATTTATGATATACTGCAAAGAATTTTATATCAGATGAGGTCAGTGTTGTTGCCCTTCAATAACGGTTTGTGTACATATACAACACGTGTGTGTGTGTGTGTGTATTACTATATATATATATATATATATATTACTTATTTGACATTAATTAACCCGCTGCTTTAGTATGATTATAAATATCTTTCTAATCTGGTTAGTCTGTAATTAGTAATTATTAAATTTTTATTTTATTTAATTTTTTGTACAAGGTATTTTATTTTCACAAATAAATATTCTAATAAGTAGCAGCTCAAAACTTATTTGTACTAGTCTCATTATATATCTTTCGATAAGTCTTAACTCGCTTCAAAACAAAGGGAAAAAATCTAATATTTTATACCCCAATTATTTTTATGCTAATCTGTTTAATCTTATTTCATTATCGAAATTTCTCTTCAAAGAACTGAAGTAAAACCTAATATTTTTTAGAATATTTTTTATTATAACTCGATCCGTACGAAATGAGCAAAAGATATTCTAAAAATAAGCGTTAATAATTCCCCATATAAATAATCCGATTACTCTCATGACCAAAGGTTTTAAGATGAAATTGCTGTACTTAGTGAAAAGGTTGTTGTCGGATATTATAAGACCATCCTCGGTATTTTTGCCTTGTTTTGATTTTTAAAACCCACCGGGTTGATAAAATCATCGTCGAAAATCAACTGTTTAACAGCTCATTTTCAAATTTAAAGGTTCTGAGATTCAAATCTTAGTAAAAATAAGTTACTTTTATACGAATTTGAATATATTAGACCGTGGATACCGGTATACTTTGGTGGCTGGGATTAAATTAACCACACATTTCGGTCAAATCTGTACATTCTGAGTCTACAAGATTATATTTCATTTATTTCTTATACATATCATCCTCATCGCATAGGGTCTGAGGTTGCTTATTATTCCATATTTGATCAGATTGTAAGGCGTATAGTACATACAACAAATAAAATAAAAATTACCTTTAATCTCATCGACAAATATCGTACACAACTGCACTGTTTGCTAAGTTTAGAAAAAAAAAGCATTAATCTTAGGGGAAATGTATGTTCCCAAATGTTCAGTTACGCTTGCGTAAACGTGGCGGTTCATATGATGGAAGGGATCATTTTGTTAGTTCTCTATTTTAAATTATTGGTTGCTCTTCTTACTACCACAGATGCATATGTGTACGCACACGTATTTTATTATAACTATTGGTAGCAGCCAATATGTTTCATTAATACGATACTTTACTTTTTTATTTCCGAGTTGCCGAGGAAATAAGAGAATATAGGGAAAGATATTGTGGAAATGGTACATAGAAAAGTTAACTTTCGTAACAGCGGTGAGATATTCGTTGCCATATGGGTAGTGCCACTTTTAAAAATTTCAAATACTGTAGTCTAGTTCAATGACATTATACAATTTTGTTTAAGTCTCATGTGTAAATAACCCATTAAATTTCTGGTTCCTTCCTTTTTCATGTTTTACCCTGAGTGACTTCATTTTCTACATATTTTGTAGCTTAAGGTTTTGCGTAGATATCCAGTTGAATGGTAAAAATTTTAGCCAGATCACAATTGGAGATTTCCTTATGTCTTTAGCACGGATCCAATGAACGTGTAACCAGAACCCGTAGAACAACGCCGGGTGTGTGTAAAGAATAACGAAAAGAGTGGTCAGAAGGAACGTATCGGGGAAAAATTTAAAAAAGGACCGCGAAAAGATAAAAATAACCCCACACAAAAGTGATCTTCATGATCTCTCATGCGGTGGGTATCTATCCCACCAACAAACCCTCCAGAAATCTGGACAGCACTTTAATGATTAATGATTTTCAGTTATTCGCTCAATTTTTTCCTTCCAGATACGTAAGATACCTCAAACAGGTTCAAGTTTACTGAATGAGGATATATCCTGTTCTAAGAATTGTCCGTGAATGGAATTGTTCAAATAATTAAGTCGTTCAGATGAACCCATCGTACTGGAATGATTAACTGGTAAAATGTGTAAATAAAAATAATGCACTTGAACTGGCATCCTGTTGCATCAATCATTCATGTCATAATAGCTAATAGGTCATAATATCGTACATAATATTTATCAAACATGTGATTTATATCAAGATTAATTTTTTCAATGATAATTTTTTTTCTTCTTTAACCTCCGGGTAACCACCGTTAGGTATTCCGTCAGAAGATGAGATGGGTGACAATTTAGCGTGTGAAAATTCCATGTCTGAATGGGATTCGAAGCCGGGACCTCCGGGTGAAAGGCCGAGACGGTATTCAATGATATATTATTTGTTCTTAAAGTAATTAGCTGGTTCTGACATACATTAAAAAGTTCTCAATATTATTTCATTTTATTTGTCCTATTTAATTTTACAGGCGATTTATTATTTTTGTGAAAAGTTATTTAAAATAAGATTTAATGTAAGTTAAATTAAACATAAAACTTTAATGGTCGTTCCTGTAAATCGAGTAAATTTTAATAGTTTTTAGACCAAAATTAAGTGACAATGTAAAATATTATAATTTGCGGGTAACAAAATGTAAAAAAATATTAATTGTACCTGTAAAATGTGACATTATTAAATTTATATAACATTTTTATAAAGATCAGAAAAAACTTCATACCTATTCAAAAAAGTGCTTACAACGAATAGTTTAAAGGTAATGGATTTGAACCTGAAATATTTGAGGTCATATTATAACTTGTATTAAGCACGAAAGAACATTTTATGTTCCGCATGGTGAAACCAGATTGCTTCTATAATATAAAATAATTTTACGGGTAGGAGAGTATTTTTTATTTTCATTTTTTTATACACAAGATAAAAATGATAGCTAGTCGTAAATATACTGATGTGACAGATGTCATCTGTTGGTATTCCATAATTGAGGAATTATGGCTCAGCAGTTCAGTTCTTGTTCTGCTTTGTTATTGTGATAATCGTGTCGTCACAAACATCATCACGATTTTATCATCATACTTATAATAACTGACTTAGCGAAGCGAGGACTCTATGAAAGTTTGATCATTTTTGTTGTTTTTTTGAATCGTTGATAGGTTTACAATTTTTCTGAACAAAATAACGTACGTCCGTTATTCTGTTGATAGTTTTGTGTGGAATTTTACGAAAAAATTACTATGGTTTCATTACTTTACTAATTAAAATTATGTTCATAATCTTATGATCCTTGTAAAAAGTATAAAAAGAATCAAGGTAACCTGAAACATTTTTTTTTTAATTCCATAAAATTTTTGCCATTTATACTATTATATTCATAATTTTTTTTTGTTATAATCATTTTGATAGTGCATTTAAACACTTTTTTTTGTTGTATGTTGAACTAGGAAGTAGTGGTGTAATTATTGATAGAAATATACCAAACCTCTACCATCCGGTTATCGAAGATGACACTTATTACGTCACACTCTACGCTTGTTGTTCAGCCTCTTACAAGACTACAGCAGATGACCTTACGTCTTTTACCTTATGTACGTTTGAGCTAAAATGGGAAGGACAAATTACTAACTTGTTATTTATATAGCCACGAAAAGTGTACGAAAAGGAACCTTTCAAGGTCATATATTTTATAGTTTAGAAAAAAATTCGAGAATAGCTTATTTAAAAACAAAAGCTTATCATTATATCAACTGATTGGCTATATTCTTGTTTTGGATACTTAAATTTTCCTATTATGTCGTTCTGTTGTTCTCTTCCAGGGTCTACCACACATCTCAGGAATGGTCGAACTGAGAATGTACAAGACTACACTTCATTTACACTATTACATATCATCCTCATTCATCCTCTGAAGTATTATCTGAACGGTAGTTACCGGAGGCTAAACAGGAAAAAGGAAGGAAGGGCCTACCAATAGAATTAAAAGACTTCCAGATTTTATTTTGATTTTTTTTCAAAGCTCGAATTTTTGATTTCCTGGCAATTTAATAAAAGTTATTGTGGTGTAACATTAGGGGATAATATACATTCCCAGGAAGATCCTAAGTACGCTCGTTCGATGCCATTATTTTTTCATTACTATGTACAAATTATTTTCAAATTTCACTTTCAGAAAGCTACGTCGTGGCAAAAATTATTTATAAACAATTTTCCCTTTTTTTTAACTTTAGGTATTTATTCATTTGTTGTTCATTTTTTTAACCATTATCTTGCTTTTAGTAAATTGTGTGATAGAAGATGATTAACACAAAACTGTGAAACTTCGCAAAAAGATTTGTCGCTGTTATCGGTTTTTTTTGTAGGCTTTTAACGGATTATTTTGAATTTACAACCACTCCATGTTATATTTATTATTATTGTTTGCAAAATCACACTAATGATGTTTCGTTTATAATGCTCTAGTGTTTTAATAAGATAATCTGATTCATTATTAATTTGAAAAAAAAGTTTTTTAAGTTACAAAAAGCTTTCTGTAAAAATCGTAAAATGGTGTGGAAAAGTAAGATTTCATTATAACACTTATTAAAAAAAAAAATGAATACTTCTGTATAATATTAACATACATGAAATATTTAGATCATATCAGCTTTTAGCGATTAAAACCATCAAAATATAAAAAATACATTGGTAAATCTTCGTTTTAATATCTTCGCTTTTAGGTAAACTTCAGAATCTTTGGTAGAATTTAAGATATAATTTACAGAAGATTATTAAAGAAGCACCAAACATCTTACTTATTTTCACTTGTTGAACATTCACGACAAAGTTAATTTTGTTTGACGTAAAAGTGGTTTTTGTTGACTGAAAAAAAAAGCTTGGTTAAGTTCCAAGCCATGAAATTATAATTAAAGAAAATTTGAATGAAGGCCTAGTATCACAGAACTGATTAATGTGAAGAGAGGGAATTACAGTTTAGAGGAGTTCAACACTTTCCTAGACAAAAATGAATTTGGTTTTTTTTGTTTTACTCGTGCAAGAAATAAATTAAGAAATTCTGTCTTGGGATTATAGAATGCTACAGAATATGACGAAACAGAAACAGGCATTTTAAATATTTGGCAGCCTTATTTAAAATGAAAGAATTGATAAAGAACCTAAATGATAGAATTGGTGCAACATTTTATTGGTGCAAGTACTTCTATTGAACCACCAGGTTGGTCTAGTGGTGAACGCGTCTTCGCAAATCGAGATATGAAGTCGAGAGTTCAAACGTTTAAATCCTGGTAAAGGCAGTTATTTTTATACGGATTTGAATACACTAGATCGTGGATAACGGTGTTCTTTGGTGGTTGGGTTTCAATTAACCACACATCTCAGGAATGGTCGACGTGAGAGAGTACAAGATTACACTTCACTTAAACTCATCCATATCATCCTCATTCATCCTCTGAAGGATTTGACGATTATTCCCGGCGGATAAGCAGGAAAAAAGTAATTTTATTGGATAAAGATAAATTATAAAGATTAAAGTATTTGTATGTTCACATATCTATTCTAAATGGTTGCTATTGGTGGAAACGAAAAAAAACGATAAAAAGTGTTGGCTATCTTTGCCTATATAAAATTAAATGAATGCGAATGGAAGATAAAACTAGAATAGACGGGATAATAGAAGAACAAAAACATGAGTTGGTGAAACAAGAAATCTCATTTACATTGGTGATTTTGGGCTCGTATTAAGCACGGAATATATAAGGAAACCACCTTTGTTTATATTAGAAGCGTATCAGGGAGGAAAAAACCAAACAGCAACGTAAGAAGATGAAGAAGAACTGGGAAGATAGCATGAGAGAGTGAAAGAGTGACGGTGGGACCGACCTAGAGGAGTAGAGGGGAAAAACAAAACGTGTAAGAAATTACCTTTACTTCGTGATACGGAAAGGAGACAAATTAATATGAATTTTCAAGTTTAATGATTCATTAAAAACTTGCAATTCAAATGGTTGTATTTGTTGTAAGAATATCAGTGCGGAGAATAGGGTTAGAAAATCCAAAATCATCAGTATTTTTAGTGAAATGGTTAGAGCAGCGATGAGGCTGGGTCCGTTATTAGTACAAATTAAACCGAGTTTATTTGTTTTACATAAAGGTTTACCTCATCTTTGTGTTACCCGACATGTTTCGTGTGCTTTCAACGTTACTAGGCTAAGATACCCAATTAATTTTGTTAGACTATATACATGACATACGATATGAAATACCCTACCATTATTAGACCCACTCTTCCTCGCTTACTTAGATGCTTTACTACTATAGTACATACGGCACCTGAGGAATACTTAGCAGCTTTGTTACCTGAGTAAATAGAGAGAAGGTTGAAAGAAGGACTGTATATACGAACATCAATAGCTTATCTTATGAAAGAGCATGACGTCATAAGATTCCTTTTACGTTGCAGTGCTGCCGAGTTAGTTATTATAACACGCTTCGTTAATGTGAATTTTATCTTTTACTCGATCTTTTTGGCGGCATTATATACACAGCCTTAATGAAGCGATGTGACAGTAGTAATATTTTATATTGATAAGTGACGTGTGGTTGTTGTATATAAGTAGTTGTTTTATTGAAGTTAAAATATACATACAAAATTTTCCGAGTTTTAAGTATGCAATATTTTGTCGTTAAACTCTCTAAATAAATTAAAATTACATAAAATTTAGAATGTAATTAATTATTTTAGAAATATAAATTATTTATTTTTACTTATAAAAAAATAAGAGATTCTTTTGTTATTATTAAAATCATAACTTGGGTAAAAGAAGCCGTTTAGAAAATAATTTATAAATTGATTTTTATCGTTCCTTTTTACTATTTTAATTAAAAAAATTTTTTTTTTAAGTGAAACAATTTTAAAAAGAAGAATGTGCGGAAAGAAAGAGAATGTATGTGTGTAGAATTTTTTCTTCTTGTATTTTAATATAGTAATGGCCAAAGGCTGTAAAACAGTTTCTGAAATATTAAATGAAGCGAAGTTTTTTCTTTTTTTTTACTTAATGGCTGCCTGGAAAATGTATTGTTTTCATTTAAGAAATGAAACTTTATTAATAATTTTTTATTTTTAGGTAATTTTATTTTAGGTATATTTTAGATTAGGTCTTTATTTTTGTAAAATTATCTCGTTTAAGATATTTTGAATAAAAATTATAGAAATATTGTATTGTATTCCACTGTTTTTCTTTGTCGCTGTTTGTATATTTACTCCCTACAGAACATTAAACGACGTTTATATGTGTATCAGTGTATTAAGTTACTTATTCGTAATGCAAAACACAATTAAATTAAGATAAAAAGCTGAAAATAATAATGTTGTTATACATTCCTGACATTAGTTGGTTACTTATTCTTATATAGTGGAAAAATAATTACATGCTAAAAAATTTTAAATAATTCAAAAAAGCCCCTTTCCTACACCCCCCTAAAATCACCTTCGAAGAAGGATTTATGATTTGGCTACGTTTACTTTGATAAATGGAAAAAAGTAAAATATTTTCCGTTGAGAGATGTACAACCAATAACATTCATAAGATTGTTTTTTGGGTGGGGAAGAATTCTGGTTACATTTTATTGTAATATTATTAAAAAAAGTTTAAATAAAGTAAAAAATGTTTTTAAAAATTCTAAAAAACAATATTTTTAAACTTTGTTCGGCTCTCGCACCCCGAATATTGTCACAAAAATATATTTTTTTTCGGCCAATTGCATGTATGCTTAGGATGACAAAAAAATTCGGGTAAAAGATATGCAATAAACAAAAATTAAGTTTTTTAAATTTTTGGAAAAGGGGGAGAGAATTTTGGAGCACTTATTTTTTAAATGGTATGATAAGCTTATATGATTGTACTGAGCTTAATATAAAATGGGGTTACGTTTAAAAAATGTTTGGAAAATCGATCCCAAAAAAATTATCTACCACATGTCCTGGAGATATTAACAATAAACATTTACCGACAAATTGACCCATATACACGAGTCCATGTTTCAAATTTCAACAAAATCGGTTTATCCAGACAAAAGTTATTAAGTTTCAAACACGTCGACACACATATATATACTGCGTACGTATGGACGACCTTTACCCCCACGTTTTTTGTTTTTTGTGGTCCCATGGGTCATGAAACGTCCAGAAATTAAAACAAAACATATTCCAATTTTACCAAACTTTCCTTCTTGCAGCGTAGCTCTAGGACCTATGATGCCAGGAAAGCAAGTGTTGCCTATACCAACCGTCCATTTAAAAATTTCTAAGTTATTAATTTTCTTTGAGTTGATTTTTCTGCTATCAAAATAATAATAATAATTTCTTACCGGTATATTTACTTAATATTTCCCATCAGTAACTTTGATTATGTTTAATAATGAATTAACGTACTTTCATGCAGCACTACTGGACAGAATTAATACTATGGTATACTTGACCTTTCTTTTCTTTCTTTTTCCTGTTTAGTCTCCGGGAATTACCGTTCAGGTATTACTTCAGAGGACGAATGAGGATGATATGTATGAGTGTAAATGAAGTGTAGTCTTGTACAGTTCGACCATTCCTGAGATGTGTAGTTAATTGAAACCCAATCACCAAAGAATACTGGTATCCACGATCTAGTATTCAGATCAGTATAAAAGTAACTGCCTTTACTAGCACTTGAACGCTGGAACTCTCGACTTCCAAATCAGCTGATTTGGGAAGACGCGTTAACCACTAGACCAACCCGGCGGGTCCTAAACCTAAGCTGCATGAATATCACTTCCATGAAACTATAAGTGAGTTAACAGAAATACCTCTCTCACTCCACGTGGTATAATCTCCCCCCCCCCCCCCGACCGGATATCCACTTAAGTATACGCAGTCGGGGAGAGTGTCCACATACTCAAAGGAGGCGTCCCCCACCCACGGCAGCACGTCCGGCACGGCAGGTTAGCCTCCCCGGTCTCGGATCTCTTTTATTTTCCATTTGCCATGCCTCTAATCCCCCACCTCATGGCCAAGGTCCGGCAACGCCGTCCCTCAGCCCCTCGGCAGGGAAACGGGTCTCAGTCTTTATCTTTTGCCATGCCTCAAACCGGCGGCACCGACCCCACTAAGCACTAAGGCACCTGCAGGGCCGACACCGCCGGCCGGAACTCGGTCTTAACTTTACCCCACAGTTCCCCAGGAGTTCCCTCCCTTCTCAGGAACTCGCACACCTCAGCATACGAGCCCTCCACGGAGGGACTGTCCTCCCTTCCCTACTTTAACTACGACCCCCGTCTTCTGTCTTCGTCTTCTTTAATACGGAGAACTTCCCCCGCGAACTTCTTGAACCAGTCCCAATTTTCCTGACTATACACCATCCAATTAATTAAATCGTCAGGGGTCAGTCTATTAATTAAAATTTCCCTTCTATTATCAGCCCATCTGGAACATGCGAAGATGGTGTGTTCTACATTGTCGATCTCCTGACAATAAACGCATATTGGGGTGGCCCTCTTCCCAATTCTGAATAAATATTGACCAAAACAACCATGGCCTGTCAATAGTTGCGTGCTATAGAAGTTCACGTCACCCAGTCTCTTACCAACCCATGTATTTATGTTGGGGATTAGCCTTCTCGTCCAATCCCCAACTCTTGAGTGCGCCCACGCACTCTGCCACTCTTGCTGTATTAGCTCTATGGTCTCACCTCTGGCAAGTCCCGTGGCTCTAAATCATATATATTTAATCTTATAATCTAAATCATTTTATGTTTTCCATATCTCTGTCATATATATCATAGCTGTACGGAAGCTAATTTCACGTAGTACATAAATATACTATTGCGGCTTCTAAAGGAAATAATGTCAGTTATCCCTATAATAATTTATCCTGGTAAATTTTTAAATTTTAAGGTCGCTAAATTTAGTAATATTTAATATTTTAGTAATATTTAATATTTTAGTAATATTTAGTAATATTTTATAAATATTTAATATTTATATTTATAGTTATGAGATTTCCTTTTTTGTAAATAGAAGTGAAGACCTAATGAAATAGTTTAAGTTAATAATAATGTTCATTTACCCCTTCATTAGGTTAGTGTGAAAGATATAATGTAATAGGTTTACGCGTTTCTGACACTTTTTCTTTCACACTTAATTACCATCAATAAAGTAAAATATGTTTAGTTGACTTTTAGGTAATTATTTATTTTTATTGTATTTTTGTTCTATTTTTATTTACTTTAAATATAATTAGCCTTCATTAGAATCTGAATTATATTTATTGTTTTGTTTACAGTAATTATAAGTTTATTTATTTATTTTTTGATAGGTAACCTGTTATATTACTATTTATATTTTTATTCTAATTACTGTTTCGTTTTTGAGTAATCTATTTCATGTTCATCAATGTATATAAAAATTAATGTTAGTTCTGTATGCGTCTCTATACCATTCATCCGATTGCGATGAAATTTTGGCGAGTTATTGTGCGCAGGCTGCAAAGGTTTCTGAATTAGTTTGGAACACCTAGATGGCGCTGGGGTCGAGGTAATTCGAAAAATTGTATTCATGGTCCGATTTGTCTCATATTCAGATTATGTGTTATTTACATGGAAAAAAATACCTTTAAAAAAATAAACCCGATAGATGGCTCTGGGGTTGAGATATTTTGAAAAATTGTATTTACGGACCGATTTGGCTAATATTCAGGATATATATTAGTTACGAGAAAAAAAAAAGTTTTTGCAAACGTTTTTTAGCGGGTGAGAGCCCCGCACTTGACGTCAGAGAGGGCCTGACGGCGGCTGGCAGACGGCTCCCCCTACGGAAAACAAAAAAAAACAAACCACCAAAGAACACAGGAATCCACGATCTAGTGTGTTCAAATCCATATAAAAGTTATATGGTTAATCCTTTACTAGGATTTGATTCTTAGAACTCTTGACTTCGAAATCAGCTGATTTCCGAAGACGCGTTCACCACTATACCAACCGGTGGGTTATAAAGTAAAAGGCTAAATTTTCTGAAGTTCCGTAATGTTCAGTTTTTGATGTTTTATCAAACTTCCAATTTTGTTCATTTTATATATATATATACTCAAATCTAGCAATAGCGAAGCATTGCCGGGTATGCTAGCAAGTGAATAAAATAATTTACCTTTCTGAATAGAAGCAGGGCATACTACATCGTTTTATACTATTTTTTTTTTTTTTTTCATAATCTAACCCAGTCATTTTTATGACTGGTGACGTATGTAAATCGTCTGATAAATAAGAAGCACCAGTAAAATTCGCTTTCTTCGAATAAAGAAAAGAAGCTTTCATTTCTTTCCATATGAGTACGGCCTTTTATCAAGAATTTATAAATAATACGTTTTATCTGTGGACATCGGTGTAAAATATAAAAAAAGCCAAACTTCTTATTTCTTTAATTTCTGAATTATGAATGTTTTTTTCAGCCAATTTTTTAATGTAAGAAACTATTTTATTCCCACCACGTCCCGTCTTAGTTTCACACCACATCATACAGAATGAAGTCGCATCATTGGAATCATAAATTATGAAATAAAACGTCCACAACTTCCTGCACTAGAAACTTCCGGTGTCTTTTAACAAAAGTAGTGCTGCTAAATATTTTTTTGTTAATCAGTTGTCAACGCTTCAACTTGATTATTTTTACTTTTTTGTTCATACCACTTCTGTGATTCCTTAAGGTGCAATTTATAACTACTTTGAATAGATTTTTTCCATGTCAAGTTGATTCATCCTTTAATCTTACCTCATACGAATCACAGATTTATGCTCATTGAATTTTTTTGTTGAATATATCTGTGTAAAGCCACCTTTTTACTAATTTTTTGTTTACCTATTTTATTTTTACCGTAAAATTCTTGATACAATGAATACGATTTCTCTACATTTAAATCGGGACTTAAAAATTGTTTCTTACTTTTCACAAGCGTGAATAGTGGTTATCATATTTCTGGATAAAATTTATGTACTGAATTATCTCTTCAGGTGTTTTCGTGGCAGGTGTATGCCGTTCTCTGTTGTGTATTTCTACGATCCCTTCAGGTTCTTGCTTTTTAATTACGTTAACTATGACTGTATTAGATATAGCTAGTATGTTTAAAAGAATCAGTTTGAACACCTTTATTTTACATAATTTATGTTTAAACTATAATGAAAAGATTTTTCTTTTGGTTTTGTACCATCCGTACCTCTACATCTTTCTTTTGGATTTATTTCAGTGTAGGACACAATGAACTGTCTTTTAAATCGTCGTGACCCTTTCTTGTAAGTTTCCAGTAATCCTTAAAAATTCCTTTCAGTTGTAATTCAGAAAATTTTTGGTAACACTTCATTTAACCCATACACGGAAGCTTAATTTCTTTTGCGGCTACTTCTTTGCTCTTTTTATTCGTATAGCTTTTGCCAGTTAAGTACTCTGGTTTGTGAATATTGCAAATACACTATCCGGTGTTTCCTTGCCGAACAATAACTGTTTTATTAATACTTTTCTTTAAGGTTTATGAATTTCATTCTCTGATTCAAAACTTACGTCTGAAGATGTTACCTAATCCTCATCCTTTGAAGTATTTTCAAAGTCTCTTAAATACAAATCTCTTTTTCTAACAAATCTAATTCTGCAACTTCATAATTTTGAGAGCAATTGGGAGAAGCTGAGGTTCTCTCATGGGTTTGTTTATTTGAAGATAAAGGATGTGATTCATTTATATAATTTTTGCCGAAGTTGTATTTAAGAACAAGAAATTTAAGATTTAAAAAATTTCTTTCGATACAGATATTTCCGTAAATTTAAGATAAAAAGCCAATAAAATTACAACCAAGTTATATAAGCGGTTCGAGAATTTAAGAAATTGAAAAAAGGTTGTAATTTCTATTTCTTCTCTTAAACTCCCGTAAAAGCTTGCTTCATAACAAGTAAAAACCTTCCTAATTTATTAAAATATATATATAGATATATATATATATATATATATTAAGGAACATTATTCCGAAAGGAAATATTTTCATTTTTAAAGTAGTATGAGCAACGTGTCCCAAGCTTTCTTTATTATTTTTAACAGCTCGAAAATGGGTTGAAAATGTTTAATTACGGTTTTTGAAAAAAATAATAAATAAAAGAACAAGCTTTAAAATTAGCTATAAATCAATCAAATGTTTGTCATTTCTCATTGATGAGATATGTGGCATTAAAATCACATTTCAAAAGCTTTAATTTTACGCTACTTTGGACTGCAGCTCATAATTAGCATATCACGGTGCCGGCTAATAATGTGCCTGAAAAATTACTGTTAATCGATGTAGGTATATTTTTTCGAAACTTACACCCATTGTTGGATGAATCTAATTTTAAAAAAATTAAATATTTTTCTTATTACATCGAATATTGCCTATCTGTTATTTAGTATTGATTTACAGTGGATTTTGTGTCCATTAAAATACTTGATCTAGTATAGTAGAAACAAGTGTTTTCTTATTTCAGAATTTTTCATGTGAATTATATAAATTTAAAATAATTCGTTTTTATGATTAAAGAATATTTTCAGGGCATTTACCTTGTTTTATAAGTAATAATATATGCAAAATAATGTTAAAAAATAAAATAAATGTAAGAATATTCGTGTATGAAAATCGCGATAACACCTTGACTAGTCATCAAAATAAATTACTTGAAAAATATTTTCCTTTCGGCCACCCACTAAAGTATAGTCGTTGTAGCTGTTACACAAAGCAATTTTCCAGAACTGCACCCATCTTCCGGTCATTGCCTATATAACCAACTACTAAGACAGTACTTACTCACTCTCTTGTACAATTTGACACGACTGTCTTGGGAGTTCGACGAACCTAATAACTTTTTTTATATATTTTTTTTATTTCTGTTATCATGAAATAATTACGAGTAATCTTATTTATAATTTTTTTTTAGTATATTTTTTTTATCCTCCGTCATAAATGCAACACGTTTTTCATGTTGAATAATTATAATTTTGTTCATTTCATCATAAATGTATTTAATTTTTTCTTTCTTAATTTAACATAAAAAATGTTCTTTGTCTTGGAAATTAATAAAATTCTTTTATGAAGATATTAATTTATACGTTCCTTTTATAATAAATCACCGCGATGTTATATGATTGATATTCTTTGTAAAAGCTATCCGAAAAGCGTGCTTGTTTTAGTGAGAAATATACTGTTGACTGCATTATTGATTTATACATTATAAGTGCGAGGAAAACGTGTACGTATAATGTTTTGACTAATATTGTTATAAGCAACTTATTTACAAACACGGGTAAAATAATATAGATTGATCAGTCGTGACTGTTACAAGTAGCTGAAAAACTTCCGCCTCAAGTAAAGCAAACCGATTATTAGAATGAAATGACATAATAATGTAATATCTCAATTATTCGTACATTCAGTGTTATTTTTTTAGCATATCTTTAAATGAGATGTTTTCAGTATGAAATTTATAGAAAATTATACAGCTGTGCGAAAATAAAAGTCTTCTAAAACTACAGAGTTAGATTTTCTCATATTATGTTATACCATGCCCAGCGTAAATTTCCTTTGAAGTAACAGATTTTTTCAAAATTTTTTTATTTGTTACTCATATATAGGCTATTAAATACGTTTCAGACCGACCTGTATTATACTACAATAGATTGTTTACAACATTTTTAAGCTGAAAGCAGTAAATATTTCGCTATATCAGTTGTTTTCATAATGAAATTAACAATAAATAATTAATTTTTTGGTATATTTTATTTAATTTAGGTATTTTTATGTAATTAAATATAATATTCTGTTATAATTATGTACATTGCTATTTTAGATAGGCCGTCTCTCGTTTTAACGAATAAAGTTAAAGAATCTCATATCTGGTGTTTAGCTCAGATTATATTTCATATAGTCTCTTACATATTAATTCAAGACACATACAGACCATTGTACATTTATACGAACAAACTGGACCCACAATAAAATATTAATCACGATGTGGAGATTTTATACAAATAATATAAAAAGCTGACAATACAGTTGTAGGACTTTCCTACAATTGTGGGTTGTTTCTGATGCACAGGTTACACGCACTATTAATTTAAAAATATTTTTCGCTTTATTTAATTATAATATTTTTTCGTTTATTTAATTCAATGATTCTAATTAAAGCGCGGGCGCGCATACCGTATTTAATTCGCGTGGGTGTGGCGGTACTAGCGGTGACGGTCGGCATTAACTAAACCAATATAATTTCACTACTTACATAGAACAAATGTCGCGCGTACGTCGGCACACTGGTGTAGTCGGGCGGCTTAACGCATCAGGTCCCAGTCAACCGGGTGACTCGCCAGACGGAGTTACTTTTTTACACTTTAAATATATTCATTTATTTAATTGTACCGCTTACATGTGACGTCACAACATAGCCGTAGTTTAGAGTATTTTTGATAGGGGGTGCGATTTTGCAAAAAGCTTTTGTTAGCAAATATTGTTATTTTTTAATTACAAATGTGCCTAAAAAAATATAATTTTAATTAGGCTACATCTCGAGATACTGAATGAGGGTGACTCTATAGCCTTACTCCCTTGATCTTTTAAGTTGAAAATTTAATGGCATAAATGCCCCATACATACACGTAGAAGTAATCCAACCAAGTTTAGTCAAAAATACTTTTGTAGTTCTGGAAATATAAGGTAATTTAGAGGCCAACACCGAACACACGTACATACGAACATTAACATCCAGAAAATCTCCATCCGGTTTTTTATTTCTTAGATGTCAAAACGTCGAGATTCGGTGAAAGCCGCATATGCTCAAATTAGGCCGATTACAATACATTCCCTTGTAGAGCTATACTTCCGCTATAGCGCTATTTAGACGGGAAAGTAAAAATTAAAATCAAGTTCTTAATCACAAAGAATGTAACAAACTTTTAGGACATGTTTTTCAGAATTAAATTTTTTATCAATTTCTTTTATTAAATCTTCCGCATTTATAAATCATTTAAAAAAGTTATTGCAAACCTTAAAAATTTGTTTTTTCGAGACACTGAATTTTACGTTGGATATCTTAAAAACTATTGAAGTTACAGTTCTGAGACGTGTTTTTTCCTTTTTCGCAGCTGAAATTACATAAAAATCCATCATCATTACTCCTTAATTTGGGTTCGAAAAATTACAGTAGGGCTTATTTGTATTATAAGAGCTGAAATCCGGGTGAAATATTTCGCTAGCCGTAACTCGAAAACAGGGCGATCCTAGACGTATGTTAATATAAACATTTTTCATTATTTTCATTAGTAGAATATGTTCTGAAAGTTTCTTCGTGGGAAATTCTGTATATGGGAACTTATTTTTGATGTTTCAATACCGTTTTTTTTTCTGCTTCGCAACGTAGTATATAGAAAAGCCGGAGTTAAAGCAAATCTTAAACATTATTATGTTTTAAAGTTCTCCTTATAACACCATTATGAAAATAATCTTTCATACCTTACAGGCAACATCCGCTTCTACAAGTAATGAAATTTTGAACGAACCTAATTTGTTCAATTATTTCATTCCTTAAAGCAATTTTCGAAAAAAACCGGCATCGCTTACGTCTGACTTGTAGAAATTTTAATATTATAACCTTTTATCAACTTTAATGCGGTTATTTGTAGTGTTCAGCTGTAATTATTAGATTATCAGCGAAATCACCGAATATTCAAAACTTCTTGAATTAGGTCTTGTGTGATTAGCTCCTAGTACTAATTATTTAATGTTTAAGTAGATCGTTTGAATAAATATTTAAAATAATAGCATCGATAAGCCTGGTCATACGAGGTGCGACAATAAAGTAATGAGACTGATTTTTCTTTGCAAGATGTGGCAACCCAGCAGCTTGCGTAGGCACACCATCTTTGACCTTCGTCTATAAGCTACTTCTAGTCCAAGCGGCACATTGATGCAACTGCTCAGTCGTGAGTTGTGCTGTAATAAGTGAACACGTGTTTGTGTCTCTCGTCACAGAAATGAAACCGCAAAATATTGCGCAATGGTATGCCATTTCTTTTTGCGTTAAATCGGATGAAAACGCGACGACAACTTATGGTAAACTTCAGAAGGCTTTTGGAGAGGAGGTTATGTCAAGAACTCAAGTTTTTCGGTGGCATAAAATTTTTAGTGAAGGCAGAACGAATGTTGAAGATGAAGACCGCAGTGGACGACCATCAACCTCACGGACAGATGTCAACTTGACCAAAGTCAAAATCAAAAGTGAAATGCATGCTTGTGTGCTTCTTCGATTCCAAGGGAATTGTTCATAAAGAATGGGTGCCTCCTGGACAAACAGTTAACCGATATTTCTACAAAGAAATTTTAGAAAGACTTCGTAAACGAGTTCTTCGAGTCCGTGCCAACATTGCTGATAATTGGATTCTGCATCACAATAATTCGCCATCCCATACTGCTCTGTCAGTACAGCAATTTTTAACCTCAAAACAAATTTCAGTACTACCACAGCCACCTTATTCACCAGATATCGATACTTTGTGGGAATATTGGTGGTAGGGGTGTCGTCGAGGTTTAAAAATATAGATTTTTTAATTTAAAAACATTTTTGGATTACTTCCATTTATCATTATTTTTGCACTACATAAGAACAATGCCACGAAAATATTACAACTTTTTTGTTAGCTTTTATGTATCCCACATCAAGCTTTTTTTAAATCTACAAATAATATGTGCGTTTTACGGATGTATCCATGGCATTTTACAAAGATTCTCAGCCAAGACTGAAATTATTATGGATAAAAAATGCGAAAACAATGAAAATATATTCGTGGTTAGACAGTTAGTCGAATATATATTTAGGAATTTTTTTCAATGACTCGCAAAGCATAAACTTGAGTTAGGTTAAATATTACTTAAAAAGGAGTTATTTATTTTAGTTTCCATCTGTTTTCTTAAGAAAAGTTTTAGTAATGAAATAAAATTAAACAAGCTAGTAGAAAATTGATTGGAAGTAAAATAAAATTAAGAATACTATCGATATTTTAGCTTTATTATAAGTGCTACTAGCACCATCTAACTCATCAGGCAATATATAATATGATTGATATAGACTGTTTTTTTATAATGAAGCATTGTTATTAATCTTTAATAATTTCTTGAAGATTTATTATTTATCGTATAATTTAATAATCGATTATTTTACGTTCCTTAGTAGTTGAACCGACTGTTTTGTTTTTTATTGTAATTGTTTTTCCCGTTGTTTAATGACCTGAATTTTCAATGATTTAGTTGTATTTTTTTTCGGAAGTTGTTTATAAAAACGGGAACGTTTACCTCATTAATTAGCTACATAATTTACTAGTTAATTGCTTTTTTAACTGTTAAAAACAATTGAATTTCCGCTTTTACTGCACTTTTATTCTTTATTCCAAGTTTAATAATATGTACTACAACAATATATATACGATACGATGAACTATCTCATATAATGAACAACTTGTTTTGTTTTTATTAAATTATTGAACTTCTAATGTGAATAATTCGTTTTGGAATTTAGTTCAGATGTGATTTTAGTTTTATTCTAAATTAAGCGATGAGATCGAAGCTTCTTTTTTTGTTTTTGATGTAAGATTACACCACACGGTGTATCTTCCAACCAAATTCCATCTTCCTCGATGTTGTCAAACATTTTTTCCAGACTTTCATTTATTTTTTGCACAAAAGCACAGAGATTTCATGAGGATCTTTTGTATTTTCCTTCGTTTACGTAATTTTCGGTTCTAAGTTCTCTATGGTAATTTTTCCTATTACATACATCTCAGATTGTATATGAAATACATCTCAGATAGATTCCTATCGAAACATCTATCTTCTCTAATTGCTTTATTTATCTATCATTAGACTTTAGCTGCCTAATGTTCATTACCATTGATCTCAACTCATCCTCATTCTGTTCGTCTTAGATACATTCCACAGAATTGGATGTAGCTTTCGAGTTAGTACCTTGGTTTTTTAACCAGCTGCTTTGTTTTATTTCTTCTGCCTTCTTTAGTAGAAATTACTTTTCCAAAATGTGTGTAGTTTCCATTGCATTTATCCACAGAATTATCTTCTTTAATCAAACGCTTACCTTTTCCACCAACGGCCAAATATTCCGGGATTTTTATTTATTTGAAGTTCTCGATTCATATATCGATCGTTTAATTTTTTCTACATGTAATATTCATCGTCCTCGTCCTGAGCAGAAATCACTTGATCGTTAGTAAAGTTCAGGATATATAATATGTCATCACCCATTCTCAATTCCATGTTTCTACATTTACATCTCCGCTCTTTCATCGTCTCTCGTAAATAAATTTTAGACAACGTCGGATTTTCCTTCCTCCGTGGCGTGAGTGGTAGCGTCTCGGTCTTTCACCCGGAGTCCTGGGTTCGAATCCCAGTCAGGCATGGTATTTTTCGCACACGCCACAAAACACTCATCTCCTCCTCTGCGGAAAGAATTGCTTGACTGCGAACCCGGAGGTTAAACAAAAAAAAAAGACAAGGTCGGACTAATAATAATAAATTGTAGTCTTAAAACGTATTGAGCCTTTTTTCATATGAGATAGCATATTATAGCAGAAGTCGAGAAAGCCGGCATTTAAGCGGTCATGACATCATCAATATCCTAAACATCCATCACCAAACAGTGTTAAACCATTTGGAGAAAGGTGACTACAAAAGATGCTCGACGTTTGGGTGCCTCATGATCTGACTCGGAAAAATTTACTCGATCGTATTTCTATCTGCGAATCTCTACTGAAATGTCACAAAATCGAGCCATTTCTGAAGCGGTTGATCACGGATGATGAAAAGTGGATAACCTAAACAAAAATGTGCGAAAAAGATCGTGGTCGAAGCGAGGAGAGGCTCCACAGTGACGCCCAGTAAGATTATGCTGTGGGTTTGGTGAGATTGGAAGTTGTACATCACGAGCTGCTACTGCTAGGCAGAACGATAGTCTCAGACCTGTACTGTCGACAGTTAGTCCGATTTCACCTAGAAATTCAGAAGAAACGGCCTGAACTGGTTAAGAGAAAGGGTGTCGTATACCACGCTGACAAAGCCAGACCGCATATATCTGTAACGATCCGTCAAAAATTAAGGTAACTTGACTGGGAGGTTTTAATGCATCCACCTTATTGCCCGGATCTGGCAACATAAGGCTATCATTTGTTTCGGTCTCTGTATAACTCCCTTGAATGGTATAATTTAGTTTCAAAAGAGTTGAAAACCACACGCCACAATTTTTTGACTAGAAACCATAGAAGTTTAATTATGGTGTTGTCGGATAAATGGCGAAGGTCATAAAAAAGTGGTGCATTTGTGGTTTCATAATTTTTTTATAATAACAATAAATAAATGTATTCTCAATTTTGTCTTCTAAAGGTCATCATCGCTAAACCGATACTTTTTTCCTGTGCAGCCTCCGGGAATAACCGTCAATTATTACTTCAGAGGATGAATGAGGATGATATGTATGAATAGTGAATAGTGAAGTGTAGACTTCTACAGTCTTAGGTCGACCATTTCTGAGATATGTGGTTAATAGAAACCAACCACCAAAGAACACCGGTATCCACGATCTAGTATTCAAATCGGTATAAAAGTAACTGCCTTTATTAGGATATGGAACGTTGGAACTGTCGACTTAGAAATCAGCGGATTTGCTGACGTGTTCACCACTAGACTTACCCGGTGGGTCGCTAAACGTACACTGAGTTGAAACAGTATAACGTATTTTTATGTTATTGTACATGCATATAACAAATTGTTTCACTACAAAAAGAAATGCACTAATCTGTTGCTTTACATTAGTCATGGCTATGACTAATTTAAAGCCTTTGAGTTGTAAGAAACACAAATCTTATTTGCTTTTTGTGTTTGTAATACAACCAGACTCTACGAAAAATAGAATAAAGGTATCACGTGCAGGATTGAATATTCCGTGTATTTGGATGGCGTTGGCATGTTGGCATACACTCGTATATTATTGAATAAGACGATGGAAAACCACTTCACTCTTCTTTTCTCTTAATAAGTCTCCCGTAAAATATTTTAAAGTATAACTGTATAAATTTTGGAAATGATTTGTCTCATGTCAAGTCGCTTACATCCGCTCTAGTTTTACTAAAATCTAGCTATTCTTGCTCATCTGGATTCTACTTATTGTATTGCTTTAACGGAAATCATCTGAAATTCTATGTGCGTTGAAGTTTACTTAATCTGTTAATGAAAATGAAATTTTTGGGAAATTGTATTAAAATGAAGTTGAGCTTTTTAATGGCTCAGTGTTATTAAAACAGTTTCTCTTTTGCAGAAACCTTCCCAGAATAGGAGGAGATAGAAAAAGTAAAGTAAAAAGTGTGAGGGATTTTCGGATAACATCTATTGCCAAAATGTTTCATAGTCTTTCTGAGTACTTTTTAAAATGAAAAAAAGGAGGGCTCACCTGCTTTATTCGGTGGACATTTTAGGAATTATCATAACAAAGTAGAAAGTAGTGTCTATCATAAGAAAGTAGAAAACTCACATTGTTTCATAGAGAACAACACCTCCACCAATAAAACGCACCAAAGGTGCATTGATAATACACTAGTGCACCAAAGGTGCTTTGATAATACAAGTTCCAGCATGATTAGAGTGCACCTAGTAGGGGTAACACCAGTAGAAACGAAATGAGATGATGAAAGATGGGTATTGAGAAAGAATGATCGATATAGGAATTATAGTTGATTCAAGCCACACCCAAAGCGGAAAATTTAAAATAGCTTTTAGACAACCGGAACCTATCCACCTGCAATCTCTTGTTCCGAAGGTCGGGACAAGAGATTTTATTCAGCAGATTGTTGTTTGATATTACCCAGATTTTTTCAATATAGCTCATCCGACATAGTGACTAAATAACAGAGATACTGATCAATAGTTTTTCGTTTACCATCTTGATTTTATGTTTCTACAAATATTAGTTTTCTTCCAGAAGTATTAGTAGTCGCCCGAGAATATGTACAAGTCTCCTGAAGAAATTTCCGCAGGTTTCCATCCTTAGAATTTTGTGGTATATGGAAAGATATAATTGAACAGTAAACCGTTGAGCCAGATCGCCACTGGAGATGAAATAGACGCAATTCCAGAAACGTTTATAGAGATTTTTTCATAAATTACCTCATGACATCTTCATGATAGATTGGTTAGAGGTAGAAAAAAAGCTCGATTTTTACAACATAATGATACCACAATATCAGTAGTAGTGTTATGTAGCTGTATTAATCTTTTTACCATGTTTGTCTTTTGTTTCATCTGAAAAAAAAGTAAAATTCGTCTGTGTTTTAATGTTTTATATTAATTGGTACAAGTCTGGCACATGATACGTTTTTTTATATATTGTAGGCTGTAAATATAAGGTTGTTGTATTTGATTTTGGTAATTAATTTTTATAATAAAAAACTTCGACGTGTTCTAAAAGAAATATTGAAGTATTTCCCACATATAAATGAGAATATACATGTAAAAAATGATGATTTAATATAATAATTTTAAAAGTACATTTTCATAAATATTGCATGATATATAGCGTTATTGTTTGATAACGGACAATATCGTATGCTTTTATAACGATAATATTTTTTTAATTTAAAAAATGTTTATAATTACTGTAAATAGGGAAATTAAAAAAAAAATATATTAATGCGTAATTATCCGAAAAGAACGAAGTAAATCAAGTAGAACTTCCCCAAAAAAACGTGATGGTTTTTCTTTTTATAAGGCTGAATACTAAAATATTCAGTCCTCTGAATTCTTGTATACCATTTATAGATATTTTTTGTTATCATTATAATGATTCGGTTTTACCATTAAGTAGGGACCTGGCATCTTGTCCTTCTCTGTTCATCTAAACTCCCAGCTAAAACCTTGGAGTTCCTCCATTTCTTTTTTGATCGCTTAATCAATCTATCTTTCTCTTCTGTCGTTGTGGTTCCCAACCCGTTGCATTTCATTTTCTGAATTGTTCTTATTAAGCTTCTAATTTTGTTCTCACTTCTTCTTACTTCTTCATTTTTTACTTAGTCATTCCAGTTTTCAGAGCTATCTTTTTTTCACATCTATTATAGATTTAGGTTTTTCACCCGTAATTCCGCAAGGGGAAATATATATTTTATTATTTGCATAAATTTTATTAACTAGAAACTTGATTAAATACTAATATAATAGATATGAGAATTCATTCATGCATTATCTTGAATTCTACTGAAATAAAAAGATTATTCCCGAATAGCCATAAATTTAGAGAAACGTCTTAATAAATTTTTGTTTCCTTTACGGTCATTTATAATATATTATGTAGCATGGTTACGTAATGTTAATGACAATAACAGTAAAAGGTTCGTGCAAATACAAAAGAGGGATAAGTCATGTACACTTAAATACGTACCAAATGCTTAATGTCAGTGAGGATAAGTTGCGAATGGTTTCACACGCACATAGTGAAAGTCGTACCATTCTTCTGAATCTCTCAACACGTGCGTGATTTCTCAGTTACAACAATCTTAAGTTTAGTACATCGAAGTATAACTCTTTCGAAGCACTTATTAAAAGTTTTGAATTTTGGTATGTATATTTAATGATTTAAAATTTATAAAGTTATCCCTTAGATGATGTGTTCAGGGTGGTTTATATATATATATATATATATATATATATATATATATTGATATATATATTGATGTATTATTATATATTGATATATATATATATATATATATATATATATATATATTGATGTATCTTGTAAAACTTTCTCATTTGTCGCTAACTGCACACAAAGGAACGATGCAGTTTCTCACCGCACTCGACCGCATTTAACTCTCTCAAACCGATATGAATGTGTGAATGTATGAATGTGAATTACAGCTAAATGTGGTTAATAATTAAATTTCGGTAGTTAGAAATTGTGAATTTTTACTGGTTTAACCCGAATTATTTCAGTCGAATAAATTATGAATATTAAATGTAAACAACGATCTCATAACACGTTTGCTATTGTAAAGTACATGGTTAATATAATAATTCAAAGCCTGATAAGTGTTTATTTCAAATAAACACGGACGCGGATTACGATTAATTTTTCTTTTCGTTTTATTTTTGTTGATTTATGTAAGTTCCCAAAAAAAAAAAACGGAACGGAACGCAAGAATGGCGGGAGTTTCAATATTTCTCCCTACAGATCGCAGAGCCTAGACAATGTCCCTTGCTTCTGTATCTTTCTATTATCGGACGGATTTCATTGGTTATTTAGTGGTGGTTATTAATTTAAAGTTTTATTTATGGACGGATTTGGTAATTTGCGATCATATCCGTATGGACCATCGTGAAATTTATTTATTGGTTCTGACCGTGAGAGACTAAGCTTTTGAGCTTAGTAATCCCGGCGTGATTCCCTTTCAGTCCATCAGCTGAAGTCCTTTCGGTACCAGCACGTATGGGCTAGCAGGAGTGCGCCTATCGGAGCCCTAGTTATTTGGAGGGAGAAATGCGCCCCGTTCTTCGGAGGGAGTCGCATATGCTGATTAAATGGACGGTGTGGGGTGTTGTCTAGTTTTATATAGTTTTAACAAAATGTAATTGCGAAAACGGTCACTTTCGCGGCCGGAATTTTCGCGCTGTTTCCATTTATAGGTTACGCGATATAGAGGCTCCTAAGCCTGGTTTGTCATTTTTTGACTCTCGTACCGCTTCTTCACGGTGGTTCGTCTAATACGCCATGAGACCTTTTTCTTATACCCTGTGGAGTACGGTCCTGTCGGCAGATGTCCCGGAGATGGCCGTGTTCGGACACAGCCGCGTTCCCGAACAGTCTGCGCGCCTGCGCCATCCCCACTTCGAATACGGTGTGTAGTCCCGCATCGTAGCGAAGAGTGACGTTTCTGACAAACCATAGTGCTCCAAATATAGTCTGCAACGCTATGTTTTGGACGGCTTCTAATTTCTTTTGAAGTGTGGAGTTCAACAAATCTCCTCATGCTGAGTAAGCGTATGTTAGAATCGGCAGGACGTATGGCCGAAAAATGAGCAATTTTGTCGCCAGTGTATATGGGCTGGCACTGTTCAGTACTGGGTATAGTGAGGCCCTGACGGCCTTTGCCCTTGGGGTCACATATGTACATGTTCTCCTACGGTAAGCCGTTTGTCCAGGACTACTCCCAGGTACTTGACTGTTTTCCCAAAGGGGAGTTTCTCTGCCTGGGAAAGGGGTATTTCCAGCTGCCTGGCTGGAGCACGTGTCTTGTATGTGAACATCATTGCCACCGATTTTTCACCGTTGACTTTGATTCTCCACATATTGAGCCACGGCTCTACTAGATCCAATTGCAGTTGGAGTCTCCTGATCGCGTAATCTATACTTCCGGATTCATAATAATATGCCGTGTCGTCTGCGTATAGAGCTGATTTGACTCCTTCCGTCAGCGGCATATCGTTGACGTAGGCCGTGTACAAAAACGGCGAAATCACTGCTCCTTGGGGGACTCCAGCGGCTAAAAAAAAAGAAGAAAAAAATTGTGCCTTAAAATTATAAATGATTAAAGATCTGGCATGTGTGCCTCAGTGTATATTGTTAAATATCTACTCAGCCACTTCTGTTGTAATTTATATATCTTTAATATTCTTCAATGTTTTAATCATAAATTGATGGTAACTCCTAAAACAGGACTCTTATCCTCAAGGAGTACCTAATTTTCCTTAATGCATCACAGTTTTAAATTGGAAAACTATAATAGTTACTCTTGTGAGCCTGTTGTAGGTCAATAGACGTATTTGTATAATTCATAAGCTATGTCTGATTTGTAACACTGTTGTATATTGTAAATGATATTGTATTGTTTGTCCTAAAAAGTGTATTCTTAGTTTGGAAAATAAATTAATATTATTATATGTTGTTCTTGTGAGGGTTCTAGTTTTCAGTCACTCTGTAGTTAACTTTAATGTAGATAAAATTAAACAGAAATTAAACTAGAAAATCCAAAAATAATATTATTCTTAAGTATAATTTTCAATTAATATTAAATAATCAGATATTTCACCAAATCTATTACATATATACGTACGTAATAATGCCTCTTAAATTAAATATACACATTTTTAAAAGTACATAAAATTTTATTTCTTTAATAACTTCGGATTTCTTTTCAAATTTTTTTTTTGTCATTATTTTTGAATTATTATTTATTGTAAAGATAGTTTTACAACCACGGGTTAATAATAATTAATAAATCAATATATTTAAATTAAAAAAAAAAAGATATGAAATCTGAATCGAACCGATGTGCCTTCCCTTGTAAGATTGAAATATTTCATTAATTAAAATAATATTTGGCTGTAACTCTGGAGCCAATGAAAATAAGTACTACTTATGATATATCGTTGAAAATCTCTCTCAATGATGGCTTATTACTGCAGTTAAGAAAAAGTGAAAAATCCAAACGTTTTTGGATTTTGTGCTTTTTTGGACACTTTTGATTCAGTCGATTGCAATCAAAAGGGGAGTTGCACAACTAGATGTTACAACAGTCTTAATTCCAAACTTTTAACATCCTACGGCTAAACGTTTTTGGGTTATGCGAGATATGTACAGATGTCACGCCGAAACTAGTCAAAGTGGATTCAGGGGTGGTAAAAATGGATATTTCCGTTGAAATTTGAAAACCGAAATGTATTGCAATTACAATACTTCATTGTATTTAGAAAGTAAAAAGTAGATAAAAAAAATACTTGAGTCTAATCGTTGACGAAAACCGTAAATGGAAATCTCACATTACTTCTGTATATGGAAAACTGAAATTTTCAATGAAAAAAACAAATATAGAAATAATCTTGAATAAACCCGGAATTTATCCAACGAATCTAATATTTAAAGAATTCAGTCATGACAATAAGACAGTAGTTGTATTTAATGGACATTATCAAATACTTTTATAAGTATAAAAGTATAGTATAGTATAGTATAGTATAGTAAAGTATAGTATAAAAGTATAGTATAAAAGTATAAGTATAAAAGTATAGCTTTAAAATAATAACAGTTTATAAACTAGAAATAATTCAAATAAATAATGCTATTATGTATCTGACTTGATTGCAGTTCGAAAGCAAGTATATATTGGTCCTAAAATAATTAATAATATTCCGTATGAATTAATCAACAATCAATATAGCACAAATATTTACACATACCTAAAAAACCTGATGTGGACACCGCATGACTTCCTTGTACGCCTATTAAATTACATATTCACAATTTTTTAAATGAAAAGTACATAAAATTTTATTTCATTTATAACTTCTGATATTTTTTTTATTGTTATTATTGAATTAAGTTAAAAAAAAGGGATATGAAGTCGGATTTGAACCGACGTGCTTCCCCTTGTAAGAACCAAATATTTCCTTAATTTAAATTTTATTTGGCTATAACTCTTGAAAAAAAAAAAAAAAAACCACTTATGATATATAGTTGAAAAGCTCCCAATGAGGGCTTATTACTGCAGTTAAGAAAAAGTACAAAATCCATTTTAGGGGGATTCTCGGCTTTTTTGGACACTTTTGGTTCAATCGATTGCAATCAATAGGGGATGAGCACAACTAGTTGTTATACCAGTCCTAAATCTAAAATTTCAACATCGTACGGCTAATCGTTTTTGAGTTATGCGAGATACTTACGTACGTGCAGACGTCACACCGATACTAGTCAACATTGATTTAGGAATGGTCAAAATTGATATTTCCGTTGAAATCTGAAAACCGTTATTTTTGCGATCACAATACTTCCGTTACTTTGTACAAGGAATTAAAAATGGATTAGTGATAACTTTTAAAAATTAGATATTGTTCATGATGAATTTTTGTTTTTTCATTTTTGAATTTTTCAATTTAGAATTTTAAAGAATTTATTCTTACCTTTGTATTACTCTTTTTAAATTATACTTGGCTTCTACTTCAACCAGCAAACAAATTTTTGACTTTTCAGGCCAGTACTTCGTAGATGCCTTAAAATCATGTTGTAATTTATTTTTTAAGTATCTGGTATACACTTCATTATGTATTTTTTATTTTTGTGTTATGTATCGTATAAATTTAGGTTTTGGCAGTAAGTCGACTGTATTGTATTTAAAAGAAATTATTCATTGAAATGAAAAAAAAGGAATTATAAAATCGAGTTTTGTTCGGTAGCCTTAAAATAATAGATAACTGAACGACCAAAGGAATTTCTGTGTGGTCCTATCGGCTTTCCTCATGTTTATATGTATTTCCAAGAAGTTATTTTCTTTTCTAGTGATGAAATGGAGTTCAAAGAAATTTGACCGGAGTGATTTTTGAACTTTAAAGAAAACTGAGGTCATTGTATTAAAAAAAATAAGTTTTGTATGATTTTAGCCGTAGTACTCGAATATGCTTGAGTGAATTTATGAATGAGTCTTCGTGTTTTAAGCGTTTATATTAAACTTATTAAGTAAAATAAAGGTTTTCCATTTACTTTTTCCTGTTTTGGAAGTAGAAAATCTTAACATATGAATTTTAAATCTCTTCCTTAACTACGGGCACTGTCACATAACTGAATGAAAATTACTCATGAGCTTTGAACAGATTATTTTGTGGCAACGGCTTATTAAAAAAGCACTAAAAATAATTTGATTAATTGGAAGTAAATCAGTTTTTATTGTTCAGCGAAACCTTTTTCGTTAATACGATTAAACGATATTCTTATTTAGAATTAGATAAAAATAAATAAAAAACAGAAAGTTCTTTAAAAAATATTAGATAAATATATTTTCGCATGAAAGCGAGTTATACTGGTGGCAAAACTATTATATTTTAACAGTTGGTGAATAGTTATTACTATTTGCAAACGCTATGAACAAAAAATACATTGCCTTTGATGGCCACCTTCCTTCATTTACAGTTTATAAGGCAGTTATATTACGGGGTAAGAACGCTATTAATTTGTAACTAATAGCATAAAGAGACTTTGTGTTGTTAAATCGAATTACTAAAAAGTCATTTGGTTTCATAGAAGTTACTACGTAGGTGGTCTTCAAGTTGTTTTAATTGGCCCGCATGCAATGGATACTAATAGAAATAGTAATGATTATTATTATTGTTATAATATCCGAAGAATAAAATCAACTGAAACTGATAGAAAACTAATTAAAACATGTATTTATTGAAAAATTTAGAAAAAACGTCATTTGTAAATAATTTAATTTTTTTGCAATTTAATTATTAGTTGAATTGGATTACGCGGAGGATTTCTTGAAAGGTAATTCGGGTAAGTTTTTCCAAAAAAAGTTTCTCAATCAATTTTTTGTTTTAATTCTTGTTAAATACAAGAATGAATTATTGTAAACGGTTATTCAAATTAAATATAAACTGTCAACCGAATACAAAGTATAAAAATGTGTAATTCGGCATGCGTTTAGATATTTAATCATTCGTATTGATAACTAGTAGCATAAAGAGACTTTGTGATGTTAAATCGAATTACTAAAAAGTCATTTGGTTTCATAGAAGTTACTACGTAGGTGGTCTTCAAGTTGTTTTAGTTATTTAACTATTGAAGTTTATCTAGAGTTTTTAAAGCGTTTACCTTTGTATTTTTAATTGTATAAAATCTTACACTAAAGCTACATTCTAGTTAAAAAAAAAATCGCAAAATATTAGTGAATATTTAAATACTAGACACTAAACTTAATTGTTGATCAAGTATTATTGCCAACCTATGAAAAAATAATTTTTTTATAATACCTTTTAGAAGGATGAATTTCGTATATATTTTTATAATTTTTAGAATTTGTATGTTTATTATTTTCTTTAAAATCGATTATTTTTCCGATACAGATTGTACGTTTTCTTTCTAACTAAAGCTGAATATTTTATTCGTAAATTAACACAATTATTTTATTCCAAATCTAAAAAAGTATATTTTCCAATAAAACATTTACGTGTTTTACCCCATTTTTCTTAAAACCTAAGTGAAATAGAGATCTGGGATCACTTTTATTCAATTTCTTAGATAAAATCCCGTATGAAAGCACCAAATTTACCCCTAGATTTATACCCGAAGAATTTCAGTACGGTTTAATTTCGCAGAGGAAGCAGAAAACTGGGCTAATGTTTCGCGAGCCGATCTACGTTTATATTTTTTTCTTTTTTTGGCTATAGTTCATCTCCCGAGAGATTGCCGTGCAATTTAGATTCATTCTGTATGAATATATAATCATTCTATACATAAAAAATGTGCAAATAAGGATAAATAGAACGAAATGGCGGTTCTCTTAGAAATATGACAAACAAAAGTTAAATAAAGGGTTTCATTTATATCCCTTTTGTATTTTATTTATTTAATTTTTTTTTTTTTTGGAAAGGCTTATAATTAAAACAATACAATAAGGGTTGAATTTAAAAAAGAAAAAGAATAATGTTACAATAACAAGCTGTGACCACAGTTCTACCCTATCATGTTTTTCTCACACTTTTTTTTTAATCATTGGATAAATTTAATTTTTTTAAATAAAAGGAAAAGGATTTATATTTTAATTCTGTTTTATTTTTGTATAGATCTAACTACGTTCGTATCTGTGAAAGGGTGGCAGTGACGTCTTGTAATGCGTTTGAATTAATATCCATGAAGTATTTCGTGCAGTAGCATTAACATTGTAGGCTATGTGCTGAATAATTGTGGGGTCACCTAACACCTAACACGCTATTCTAATCAATATATCTCACGGGTTTTCTTTCTTTTTTCTATTTCCTCTTTATTTCTATTTACTTTATTATTATTTTTTGCTTTATGAATTAATTCACCACTGAAGGTTACAGAGAAACTCGTACGTGGGAATATGGTAATGAAATTTTGTAGAGTACGAAAAATGGCATATTTGACCGGAATTCGAACCCGGGACCTCCGGGTGAAAGACTGAGATGCTACTACTTTACCCTAGATATCGGCTTTAATTTTATTGTGTGTTTTTATGTAGGTTATTTAAGCTACTTATCTTTTTTGTTGCACGCAAACTTTAAGAATTTGGACGTATTTTCGCGGTTCGACAAGGATGTTGAGATACTAAAAAATTGAAAAATTTCTTCTAATAAATGCAGTTTATTATTGTACAGCCAATCCAGCCGCTGTGTAATACGTTGGTTGTGGTAACAGCATACACTAAGTAATTGCCGGTTAAATAAACTATGGATAATTTACACCTCCTTTATTTATTTTTAAAATTAGATTGAATTAGTTAATTAATACCTTAAATCATCATAGTTTCATACTGTAGTTAATACAGAATATTTGTTATAGCTAGAACAGATATAAAATTAGTAAAGTATTCATAGTTTAAAAGAAAAGTGAAGTTATAAGATAGTAATTATTAATTGCTTAATAATACTTAAGCTTAGCTGGTTCATTATTAAAAAAAATAAGAAAATGACAGGATATGTTTACATTTACCAAGAGTATGAAGAAAACACATGAATCTGAACAATTATTTTAAAAGTACATAAAATAAAATAAATAATAATAACAATAATAATAGGTATTTATATAAAATACAAAATAGTTACTTAAATAAAAACAAAATTGATTTAATGCCAATTAAATTGTAAATTCAAAAATACAGTTCCATTGACCAAAAACTTTATAATGACTGATAGAGATTAATGTTGCATTGACAATAAGATAACAATAGAAAAATTTTTAATTCTTACAATTCACTTTCTGCATGTATTATTACTTTTAACTGTTTACAAAAGACTTACGTTACACTTTATGAGAACGAATAGAATATTGTCATTTTCAATCCTGTCCACAAATAATTCACCGAATTATTCTTGTTTTCAACCACTGTTCAAATTGCAATACACGTGACGCACCCTTCAGTCGTTACCAACAGTTACTGTTATCGCACGCTGCACCGAACTCGGGCTTGCAAAACTACTGACTCTGTTCACTGGTTCCCGCCAGTTTTTCTACCTCCTGGCCCGCAGAAACAGTACCATTCATTTGATTATTCAAGCGTAGCGTAATAATTTTTATTGTATGCGCCTTCTACGCTTTTCTATAAGTCCTTTTATTCGGTCTGGTAATCCTTCTGGTCGAACAGGAGCTTTTGGAGGTGCCACTGCCTGTGTTACAAAGAGCAAATTGTTAAACAGATCTATTATTCTAAATAAATAATCCCTTTTGGTTCCTTCGAAATTCTTCTTTTTTTATTTTATCTCTCTTTCTTCTTTCCGGAAGAAACCCGTTAAACTAGCCCCTTAACAATTTTTTGGGTATTGATCCAATCCGAATTGGTGAAAAATGGCTTTCGGATTCTTGATATTAAAACTCTATGGTAAGGTTCATTACGGGAAAAAGTTTTATTTAACTAAGTTAAACTTCTGTCTATGGATTTATTTGAGAACATAAAAGGAAACCTTGTTTACAATCTTGAATTAATTTCTTATATTTCCAGAAAACTGAGATTTAAGATTTCAATATATCGAAAATAGTAAATCTTGTTACTTTCTTGTACTAACTAAAGGACTTATTGTGATCGCGAAAAATTTTGATTTTCAGATTTTAACGGAAATATCCATTTTGACTAGTTTCGGCGTGACGTCTGTACGTTCGTACTCATATATCTCGCATAACTTAAAAACGATTAGCCGTAGGATGTTAAAATTTTGGATTTACGACTGTTGTAACATCTAGTTGTGCACCTTCCCTTTTCATTGCAATCGACTGGACCAAAAGTGTCCAAAATCCAAACAAAAAGTATTTTGGAATTTTTCTTAACTGCAGTTATAAGCCCTCATTGAGAGTTTTCAACGATGTATAAGTGGTACATATTTTCATTGGTTCCAGAGTTATAGCCAAATAAAATTTTAATTAATGAAATGTTTGGATCTTTGAAGGGAAGGCACATCAGTTCGATTCAGACTTCATGTCCTTTTTTTTTTATTGAATACGAGTACATTGATTTATAAATAATTATTAATCTCCCGATTATAAAAAAAATTAATATTCTAATTTAATAACAATAAACAAAATCAGAAGTTATTAATGAAAAATAATTTTATGTACTCATTTTTAAAAAAAATGTCTATATGTAATTTAATAGTCGTACAAGAAATTCATGTGGTGTCCACATCAGATTTTTTTTTTAATAATTGGTTTTTTTTATACTTTATTGAAGTATCTTTTATAAAACATATTTTTGTGTAACTAAGAATTTTCACTATAAAAAAATTATTCGGTGACTAAACAATTTATTTTCTTTTTTTTTATTATTAATTTTTTTGTTTGTTGTATAATGTAAATATATATATAAACGTAGAAGATCTGACAAATCGGCTATAGTATCAACATTCTCTGGAATCCGATCAAAAACTAGTTCACTAGAAAGTAATTTCTTTTAAATTAATGTCGCTATTATAAATATGAATTAAATATTTGAAAATTTTACATAATTAACAATGATGAGGAATCTTCATTGTTGAATAACAATAGGGAATTGTTATGTAGTGTCATTTAAAATATTTAAAATTTATTGAAAATCGTTTTATAAAAGTTTTATATTATAAATAATTAATTAATTAAATTTACTTAATTGATTACTTTAATTAACTAATTAATTAAAAGAGGGGGAGATTATCTCCTTCCTTAAAGTTAGTTCAAGGTGAATTATTAAAAAATATTTCTTGGTTTGGCTGAAGGTTCGTATTACCTCTTCTCTTTCTTCAGATAAATCCAAACTCATACGTGTAAGTTTGTATTAATTTGTATTAACTTATTGCAAACAAGTTGTCCTAGCAATTTGAGATGGAAGTTAATTAGTTTAGATTGCTTGTTTTTTTAAAACTAATCTTTCATTTTCGACTTGGATTGTTTAAAATTATACTTTATAATTTTTACTCAACAGTTATTTATTTTTTGTAAAGGTATGTTTATAGTATTTGGTAAGTATTTTTTTTTAGGTGCAAATTATTAAGTATTTGTCTTCTATACTAATTCCTTAATATTTAGTGTATGTAAGTTCATTTAATAATCGAAATTCCCATCAATTTTAAATTTTAATCAAAGTTTTTGGTAATAGTTTTTGAGCTGAAAAATAAGAAAATAAAAAATTCTTGCACGCTTCTAAGCAAGAAGACTGACTTTTCGTTTCCTACACCGTCACTATTTCGTAGTCAGAAACGCATTGATTTTAAGAGTTCAACATACTACAGAGTACATACGTTCGATTAACGAGTAGACGCTACACACAAGCATCATATTTTAACTCATTCATCACGTATGAATGAATACACCACTAAATAGTCAACATAATCTCAAATTGAGGTTAACTGAGATTTTTTGTTGTCTGTTTTCGATCTTAAATTGAGCGTAACTCAAGAACGACTTGATCAATCTTCATCACATTTTGACATGCACAACTTTAAATAAACTACTACAGCATATCCAAATTTTAATGAAATTGATCAAGTAGTTTTGGAAATTTTCGTGCCACAAATTTTATACGTAGGCCTATTTATTATTATATTAAATAAGGAAATTACATTTTAATTGAATGTTATTTTCGTACTTCTCATACCTCAAAACGTAAAGAAAATTCAATTTGACCATCCAGTCCCACCGCGCGACCTAAAGTTATATTTTTACTAATACTTTTCTTCAGAAAGTAGGTAAAAAAAGGTCAAAACGGCAAATGTAATTTTCTAACTATATTGTGGAAGAAGGGATAAAATGTTAATCTCTATGGATGGTCTAGGAATGTTTAGATGTGTAACATCTTTACCAGCTTTTATAGTGTTAGGATTTATGTAGGTTATTGTATGTATAATTAGACACGTTTTATGCTCAGACATAGACAGTTCAGTACTTGTGAATTAGAAGTAGGATTTTGTATAGTTGCCTTCAAACCCCTTTCATTACAATAATTCTTTTTTTTTCGTTTTGGTTTTTCTCCTTCTCCTCTGGGCCGGACCTACACTAGTATAACACAGCCCAGGGGAGTGTCCTATTCTCTAACGGACCTCCCCGTCTACCGGCATGACAGGTCGGCCTGCCGGTCGGATCTTACTTTGCACCCGCCTCGTAGAATCCACCAGGCCCGGCTATGCCGTACCTTGGTCCACACCCCGGGAGCCGGGACTCGGTCTTTAGCCAACGCCTCTAACGGGGACATCCCTAATGGGGCAACCCCGCCGGGACTCCGGGATTGTTTTAAATAAGACGACCACCGAGTTGGAAAAGGGAAACGAAGCCGTCTTTATATAAACATCGCACATTTCGTTTCATTTAAAAACAACACAGTATTTACGTGCTGTTCAACAGTCAGTCTTCCTTTGTCAACCATCTTGAAACGATACACAAAGAGTGCATTCGGAAAGAGAAGAAACTAATATTTATGAACTTGACCCCGAGGGGAAGACACCCACCGTGTGACGGGTCCGACCGTCACGCTGCTGTCATTTCTGCCAACATAAAACATATTAATAATTATTAACCTAAAGAATTATTGCCAAAACAAATGTTGGAGCATTTCGCACGCCACTCTGTAGATGGTGTGATTTATTTGTTAGCTACCTGTTAAAATTACAGTAAATTTCAAAATTGTGAAGCTTCATTTATTTACTTCTTTTTAAAATTAATTTGAGAAATTAGTTTATTATAACAGTTTTATTAATAACCTCTTTTAGTAATTGATTTATTTTAATTATTAACATCAATGATAGGCAGATACAAAAAAAAATTGCTATATAAATCCTAAAAAAAAATAGGTTTATTAAACTTTTATGAAAAAAAAAATTATAAATAAAAACAAATAATATAAATAAAAAACTAAATAATAAATAATAAATAATAATAATAATATAATATAATAAATAAAATTATAAAATTATAAATTATTATTTTAAATTCATTTATAATTAAAGCATAAATGAGTTTTTTTTTTTAATTTTACGCATGTATGTTAAAATTCAAAGGTATTCCAAGATCAAAGAGCTTTTTTAAAAGATTATAAGTAGAAGTAAATAAAGTTTTGTCAAAAGAGGGTATGATTACAAAAAAAGAAGTTTCTTTTTTGAAAAAAATGTGTTTGAAGTTAAGTAATCTTAACAGCTTTATCAAAAAGTTAATATCAGAAGAAGGTTGTCTAGCTTCTTATTAGAATAGAATGTTAATTTGGTAAGCGAAATTCTATAGTGGTGGTGAGTTACATTTGATTTATTATTAGGGGCCGAAATAAATTTATTCAAATTAATGGATCAGCGGAATTACCGTTAGGGAGAAGAGAATTTAACTAGTTTATTCCATTCCCCCTTTACGTGTTCACAGTCAATTCCTTTATTTTTACATAAATAAAAGCTTAAATTAGAGGGAAAAAACCAGAATTTCGAATATTTGTTTAAATAATTAATCTTAAAATTATTATAGCTTAATGTAACGTTTTATTAAATAATAATTAAATCGTTTATTAATTAATTGCATATAGGTTATGAGAACATTAACCTTGAAATATTTTTTTGGTAAGTAGTAGTTGGGGGATTTACGTGTAGCTAACAGAAGCGTAATAAAATCTTAGTCATTTCAATTTCTTGTGTATTTGTTGTTGATAGTACAGAGAACTCAAATTAATAACCAGGATTATAAATTTATTTTTATTTTTATTTAATTTGTAAACAGTGATACAATGTTATTTAGACGGTTATGAATCAAGAACTTAAATCCCAAATCAGCAATTTTATTTACACCAAAATCATCATTTTAGCAGATTTCATTGAAATATCCAATTGCAATAGAATAAATAGAGTATTACCATTAGTAATGCTCTAAGACATTTAATGTTAAAAAAATGTGAGAAATTAAACGCATCGCTTTTAGTCGTTTATGACTAAAATATTGATACGACAAACCTTTCTTTTTATTATTTTAGTTTTCATCTCAGTTCAACAGTACAGGAAAAATGGAAAAATTTCGTTATAGAAAAATAAGAGAAATAAAGCCCTTTTTTCATTTCATCTTAAAGCACCCATAAAATGCTTAAATTTTCTTTAGTTAATTACACTAATTTTACTGAATATTTATACTTTTTTGACGTTATATGTAGAATAACGAAAAATAAAATGAAAAATGAAAAATTTTATGTAAAATGAAAAATTTTTTCATTTTTTTTCTTTTGTTATTGAATAATTATTCATCGTAAAAGGTTTTTTTTTACAATGAGAGGTTAATAATTATTAATAAATCAATATATTTAAATTATAAAAAAGAAAAAGTAAAAAAAGAAAGTAGATTATTTCAAACTCAAACCGATTTGCCTTTTCCTAAGATCCAAATATTTCATAAATTAAAATTTTATTTGGCTATAACTTTGGAGCCAATGAAAATAATTATCACTTATGATATATCTTTGAAAAGACTGCAGTTAAGAAAAAGTCAAAAATCCAAATTTTTGTTAATTTTTCGCGATTATTATTTTTTATTTTTCGCGATTATTTTTTGTAATTTCCCCTTTACTTTGTACAAGGAAGTAAAAATTTGAAGTGGACACCACATGACTTTCTTGTACGCCTATTAAATTACATATACACATTTTTTAAAATGAAAAGTACATAATATTGTATTTCACTAAAACTTCTGATATTTTTTCATGTGTATATATATTTTTATTGTTATTATTGAATTTTATTGTAAAACATTATTTATTGTAAAACATTTTTAACAATCACAGACGAATAATTATTAATAAATCAATATATTTAAATTAAAAAAAATGAGGTGAAGTCGGATTCGAACTGCTGTACCATCCTCGTGTAAGATCCAAACATTTCATTAATTAAAATTTTATTTGGGTCTAAGTCTGGAACCAACGAAAATAAGTACCAGTTTTAATATATTGTTGCAAAACTCACAATGAGGGCTTATTACTGAAGTTAAGAAAATTGGGACTTACTTAAGAATAGCTGTTCTCAATCCAAAACCCCCAAAAAAATCGGCTTATTCAAAACCCAAAATCGACATAGCTATTCTCAAGTAACAAGCAAGCCAGGCCGGAACGCTACCCACTGGGTTGGACTAGTGGTGAACACGTCTTTTGAAATCAGCTGATTTGGAAGTCGAGAGTTCCAGCGTTCAAGTCCTTGTAAAGTCAGTTATTTTTATACTGATTTGAATACTAGATCGTGGATACCGGTGTTCTTTGGTGGTTGGGTTTCAATTAACCACACATCTCAGGAATGACGAATTGAGACTGTACAAGACTACACTTCATTTACACTCATACATATTATCCTCATTCATCCGTTGAAGTAATATCTGAACGGTAATTCCCGGAGACTAAACAGGAAAAAGAAAGGCCAGGAACACTAAGGAAAGTGAGGAGCGAAGTAGTTTCCTGTTTCTTTCTTTATTGATGGAAAGTTTAGCAAATTGCAGCTAGTTTTCAAGAAATTGCTGGCTGAATAGAAAACATCATTACTCTCATAGAGAACAACTGGGATTGGTGTTCTTTAACCGCTTTACATGTATCACAGCCATAATAAATACTTGGATAGATAGAATTAAGAAACATAGGAATGTCTATTGGTAAACGGTGAATTATATAGGCCTACTTACTGGCCTTTACTCAACTGGAGGAAGGTAAGATGTCACATGTTATTAGCTACCAGTATAATACCGATCATCTAAAAAAAACCTCGATCTCAAGTTGTTAAAAAAATTAAAAAATGTCAAAATGTTTATTATATTATTTGTACCTTAAATAAATTAAAAATAACTATCATATCTGTTAATTTAAAGGTGTATCCATACTTATATTTGTATAACGTAATTTATGATTTCCTTTTGCTAGAGATGTTTCATCAACCCACATCATTCATATCCATATAGCCGTAAATGATGCGGGCTTGTATTATTCATCCATATAATATACATATAAATGGATTATCATCGTTTGCAAGGTCATAAATAACAATATGTATGTAGATAATAAGTATGAATGCACTTTTAAGTTCTGTAATCATGTAAATTACGGTTGTGAGAAAAGAAAGCATGAACTCTAAATTTTTAATATCGCAAAAAAATCCTTTCTTGTATAGCTTCCTTTTTAAGAGACGAAAGGATGCGCATTATCCAATGTCAATTAATATTTTTTTTTAATTTTCTCTAAGTAATTATTAATTTATATATATATATATATATATATATATAGAGAGAGAGAGAGAGAGAGATAGGTAGATAAGTATGTATAAATATGCTTGTTATTTGAGAATAGCTTTACCGATTTTTTTTTATTTTGAACTTCCAATCCGATGTTGGAAACGACCTATATTTACGATTAAAATAGTTTTTAATTTTATGAGCATTGCATGATTGTTTAGTGGATATAGATTACTTGATGATTAAAATAAGTATTTTAAGTTTTTAACAAAATTGGTTAATGTGGAATAAGTTTTCTTTGTTTCGCTTATGAGTTCAACCACTGGTCGTTTTCAGTATTAAACACGTAGTACAGTACAGTTCCGTATGTTGTTAACGTTCATTTCATTTTACTTTATTATACTCTATCGCTTTCTATGATCAGCAGCGTTGTGTTTAGGCTGTGTGATAGCGTCGATGGGGGGAAATGCCTCGAGGCTCTCGTTTCACTTTCTGTATAGCATCATCGTTTAGCTCAAACTGTAGTAACAGCTTTACTCTGTTACTCAATGTTAAAATACAACAGAGCTGTTTTATTTTATTCTGTCCTGATTATATTAAAGCATTCATCCTCATGATCCCGAAGTGGTTGTTCTAGTGCAATGGAATCGTTGTAATGAAAATTTCATAATCTGTTAGAAAAAAAAGTCAGAATTTTTTTCATGTATTTTCCGTATTGCCGGTCTAAATTTTAAACGATTGTAACTTAATGAAATTTTATATATTGTTTATGATCGATGTATTTTTTTAATATTAAAAATATTTATAATATATTACAAAATTTGCGAAAATTGATTAATTTAATGATTTTATTAGAGGCTGTGTCAAAATAAATTTAGTTTTGTAGAACTACTGTTTTTTATAAATACTTTAAATTGGAACTTTAATCTTCGAAATGAAAATAATTATCCTTGGTAATAAGATATTATCTGGTAATGATCTTATTATATATTTTAATTTTAATAAAGTTAAAAATTAAACGGATTAAAATTAACTTTCTTTTATAAGAAATACAGTACTTTAAAGCATTATAAAGCAAATTATTAAGGATAATTGAATGAAAAGAAATGTACCGTAATTAATAGGCGGTATTATTTCATTAAACGTAATTTCTTTTGACAGTATCAATTACGAGTAGTATTTGCTCCTTTTTTTTATTCCTTAAAGATAAAAACTGTCATTCATTTTACTAATCTTATTTTAAAGGACTCTTTTCTTTAGAATCTGTTAAAGGGACTCCCCTTTATAATTACATTAAAGGTGTATAAATATCTAAAAATAATAATAAAACTGGCTTAAAAGATTTAGTGAATAAATTTAATGTGTTCTATTCTTTTTTTAGATTTTGAAGTTGGTGCCAAATTTAAAAGAACTACCAATAATCTATTAACCTGTAATATGAAGAAATTTAAAGAATGATTAAAAAATCATTATTGAAGACAGTTGTTTTTAGAATATTTTTAGTTTATTTTATATACAATTTTTATTTATTTTAAAATGTGGTTAATTATACAAAACAAAGCTTCCCGTACCAAAAAAGTTCTTTCCAAAAACGTAGTGGTAAGAAAAATTTAATTCGATGAAAATAAGTAAGAAATTTATAAGAGAGAAAGAGAAGGTTAACTGGAATTCAAGAAAATTTATTTTATGTATATTTAATATACAACTATTTATTATAAGTATTATGTATGTTTTCTTAATCGATTTGAAGTTTCGCGCTAAAATACCGAAGAATATCATTTATTCATAACTGTCCAATATTAAGCAGAATTGAAGACAATAAAAAGTACGATTGATTTAAAAAGGACATCATAAATTTAAAAGCTTATAAAAATCTATTTAGATAACTTACACATTCGTTTGAGGTGTCATTTGATAGAAAGACGTATCAAGTTTGTCACCTAACATTCACTTTGATTCAATATAGCTTTCATTTGTAATGCTTTCTTTCTTTTCTTGTTTAGCCTCCGGGAATTACCATTCAGGTATTACTTCACAGGATGAATGAGGATGATATGTATGAGTGTAAATGAAGTGTGGTCTTATACAGTCTCAGTTCTACCATTCCTGAGATGTGTGGTTAATTGAACTACCAAATGACACCGGTATCCACGATCTAATATTCAAATCCGTATAAAAGTAACTTCCTTTACTAGGACTTGAACGCTGGAACTCTCGACTTACAAATCAACTGATTTGGGAAGACGTGTTCACCAATAGACCAACCCGGTGGCTTGCTACATACATCCCACCTGAAATCGATTTCACTCCAGACTTTAACCAGCAAGTCGGGCGTTACCTCCGCAACTGTAGCCTTAATTCGAAGTCTTAGCTCAACAAGCAGGCAAAGATAGTACAAAAACCCGATCTTTAATGAAACCCCACAAGAAAAAAATCTAGCGGAGTCAAATCTGGGAATTGCATGATCATCACGATCATGCAATTGGACCTTCAAGACCGATTCACCGACCTGGGAATCGAGTATGAAGAAAATTTCGGACTTCTAGGTGATAGAGAGGTGGTGCCCCGACTTGATGATACTAAAGGCGTCCATCTTTGTTATCATCGTCTAATTGAGGAATTAGAGAATTTTGAAGCATGTCTAGATAAACGATTAACTATTTACGGTTGCCTCCTGGAAGAACAACTTGTCTTAACGAAGGTTTGGTGACCAAAGTAAATTGTATGCCTACTAGAAGACTTCCTACCGTACTCTTTACGAAAATTACGTTGAAGTACAGTTGCTGATTGCAAAACGTGAAACCAAAACACACAACAAGCACGTTCTGCACCAGTAAATGTATCCATTTTTAACAATAGTGGTGACAGCGCTGGTTGCCAAATTCGGTAATAATGAACCACGTGAATCAAAACCTTTTGTGTTTTTCTATGAAATGAGACCTTGACCGAGTCTATAAGTTATCACAATAAGTTTTTGTTTGCTTTTAAAGTGGTGAATGCCTTTTTTTGAATCATCCGATGTATCTTTCAACCGTTACAATATAGATCAGCGGTTTCCAACCTTTTTGACTCGCAGAGCTCTTCTTCGAATTATTTATATGGTGGAGCCCGTTAGACATACCCTTACTTTGTTAATAAGTTCAGAATATTCTTTATATTTTTAATTTTTGTTTTAATTATTCTATAATTTCATTCAATTTTTATTTATATTTTCCTGAAGAGGCCGCAGAGTTCCTTGGAGGTTCACTCGGAGCCCTTACTCTTCCGTAGAGCACAGGTTGGAAACCGCTGATAAAGAATGCAATTCTTCGTTTGAAAAGCCTTTCACTTAAGGTATCTGGTAGAACTTACTAGTGATAATCAGAAGAATTTTCTCTAAATTAAAAAATCCAGAATAATCAAAGTACGTTTTAGTTACGGAATATTACGTTTAAACATGGTTAATGCTTTAAAGAAAAAAACATGTAGTCGAATTTAGAACCTTCTGCTTGTTTGAAGTTTTTTACAAAACCTAATATATAATAATTTAAAAGGGCATGGTCATGTTTTTAGATGAAAATTCAAGTCCTTCATATTTTTATCCTTCTACTTACTTAAACAGAAGTAAATCTTTTCTCTACGATTGAAGTTTACTTGATAATGAGATGCAAGAAATAACATTTTGAAAATATTGATTCTTTTATTTAAGTACAAAGTACAACATATTTAAATAGTTTTTCACGCCTTCTTCTTTATAGTTCCGCTTGTTTTCTCAAGCGTTTTCTATCGTTCTTCAATGTTTCACGCCTGCCTTTTCTCAATTTATTTCCATTTTAGTTTCCTTTTAATAAAAGTGTGAAAATTGATTATTTCTGATATCGCATTATAACGCTAGATGCACGCCGTAAATAAGATTTATTTCTGTATATTTAAATACATATTATTTCGTGTATGAAACGTTCTTTTGTTTTGTTATCAACATAACGTTTACTTTCCCGGCGAATATAGCTAGAATAACTATGTTAAAGAGGAAAGTATCGTGATCTTGTCAAAAATAAGGTATCGGATTTTTTTGCAAATCTTTACGTGTCGCACTGCTTTTGGTCTTATATCTCAGGATTGACCGAACTGATTTTCTTCAAGCTCAGATATTTCTATGTATGGAGAATTAGTCATAATATTTTTCTTTCAAAATTCGTTAAGATGGTGGAGGGATATCGCAAAAAAGCAATTTTGAATTTTTTCAAAGGCATTTTAGAGAAAACTTTATTAAAGCAACTTTTTTACTCACAGTGCTATATATAAATAATATTTTTTTTTTAAAATCAACCTTTCTCTCTTAAAATAGAAATATGTGTCTTTAGCGGATTTCCAAAGAATTTATAGAAATCACTCCTGCGCCTAGTCAGATTTTCTAAGGGTGTCGGGGAGAAGCGGGACCAATTCTTCTTTAGGTTTTGCAGTCTCCTGAATATGATTCTGCAGTGTTTATACTCATATGTATCGACCGCTTTACCAAGCACTAATCTTAACCGATTTTGACAAAACTTGGTGGAATGATATGAACCTATTGGGAATAGTAATCTATTGATTTTCAAGCGAATCGGTTCACAGGAAAAAGGAGTTAGAGAAAAAACTTGGTTTTTGGGTACGTTTTCAAGGTTCTCACATTGTAACTTGGGTGACATATTAGAAAGCGTAAATTAAATTTTTGCAAGCACCTCTAGGTGCGATGTGGTTTCACAATGATTCAAATTCAAATTGTCATATTTAAAGCTAAAATTACATTTTTACGAACCTCGCTATGTGCGAGCTAGTTTTGCTTAGTACTTAGTACTGCTTAGTACTCGCAGTAATCCAAAATGTGATCTGGTTTGAAGGAAAGGAGTTGGTTTCAAAAAAATCAGTTTTGAAGTTTTAATCGTTTAGGATCAAATTGAACCTTTTCTTTTTTGGGAGCACGGCTTTAAAACCATAGAAATTATGGGTAACACTATCAAAGTGGGTGATTGGTAAGTAATATTGTTAAAGAATTGATGTAGTCACAACTCAACAACTATGTGAAAAGAGCAAGAAAAAATACAAATATACAAGTATAATGTATTTATTGGAACCAGTATCTCGCAGTATTATTAAAGAACACGTGATACTTAATATGAATTGTAAAAAAAAAACACCGAAAGTAATATTATTATTTTCAAAAATCATTGCAGCAGCGCACCATCCTTTATTTCTTAATTGAAACCAGAAATCCGCCCTTCTGATGCACTTACTGCGACAGAGTTTCTTGTTCTTTTGCTCTAACTCCCTTCGGTTTAAATATTTTTCGAAAATTAATTCTTTTATAGAGTAATAAAGATATGTTTACAATTTTTTAAATTATAAACTCCGGACTTAAATTGCAGAAAAACTTATTTTTTTTTAATTTTCTTTCTGTTACTTTATCCACTGTTAAAGGGGTATTAGATTTAGAGAAAACGTTACTTAAGACAATTTGTTAAGCTTAACCTATTTATGAATATTTTTTGAAATTTTTTTAAAATTCATTCCCCCCACAAAAAATACATATTATGGGGTTTTTCTCAACCTCTTTAGTTTTTATTATTAATAGCCGGGAAAGTCATGCAATACTTTTCCAGCTTTTTGTAATGCTTGAAAGATATGGGATTCTTTTCCAATCCGATCATGTGGTATAATACACATTGATTTTAAAATCGGCATTATAATCTTTTAAGAAAATATTGCATCGTACTTCATAATTACATTGTAACGGTTGATTTAATTTTAAAATTAAATGATTTTTCATAAAGAAAGGATATAAGTTGGAAAATATAAAAGAATGTTTTTTTTCATGAACGTCATATTTTAATACTGAATAGCCTACTTTAGTTTAGAAATAGGATGCATATTGTGTTATCTTAATACTGTAGTTGCAAGTCGTTGCACTGTTATAATTTATTCGAACCTACTTACGTACTCTTAGATAGATGGACTAGTGATTAATAATTCATATGTTTTTATATTACTGTATTAAAAATCTTAAGAAGAGATGAACTTAAATATAAAAATAAATATAAATAATATAAAATTAATATAAAAGATATTGATTAATATTAATGTAAATATAAATTAATATTAGGATGTAGTTATACAACATGGTTTATCTGTATCTGTTTATATTTCAAACTCTGTGTATATTTCAAAACCAAAAGTAAATTTTAAAAACCGGTACTCTGATCTGAAATATTCTTTTTCGGCAATATTTATTGAACTTTGAGAAAGAAATCAAAAAACTAGATTATGCTGAAAATTTGTTTACCAAATTTTACTTAAAATAAAAAATTAGATTGTCATTTCGATGTTATACAATTATCAGTAGAGACTCAAAAAAGTACATAAAGAAATAATTAATATAAAATAAATTAAAAAAAGTAATAAAATTCATATATTAAATGGAAAATAAACAATCCTTATGAAGCAGTATAAAACATTTTTAGCATAGGGTTTAGTATGACTAAAAAAAAAAAGAGGTGGCAAAATATTGCGTGAGTTTCCCAGCTACTAATGATAAAAATTAAAGGAGTTAGAGCCAAAAAAAAAAAAATGAGGAATAAATTTTACGAATTTTTTTAAAAATATTCATACATAGGTTAAGCTTAACAAATTTGCTTAAGTAAAGTTTTCTTTAAATCTAACACTTCTTTCAATAAAGGTAAAAATGAGAAAAATTAATTTTCTGCATTTAAGTCCGGGATCTATAAATTTAAAACATATAAACTTTCAGAAATCTTTGAGAGGCGTGGGTTGATTTTTTGAAACTTTTTTACTTCCTTGTACGAAGTAAAGGAAGTATTGTGATCGCGAAAAATTTCGGTTTCCAGATTTCAACGGAAATATCCATTTTGACCGCCCCTGAATCCATTTTGACTAGTTACGGCGTGATGTTTGTACGTACATATGTATGTGCGGATGTATCTCGCATAACTCAAAAACGATTGGCCGTAGGATGTTGAAATTTTGAATTTAGAACTATTGTAACATCTAGTTGTGCACCTCCCCTTTTGATTGCAATCAACTGAACCAAAAGTGTCCAAAAAAGACCAAAATCCAAAAAAATTGGATTTTGCACTTTTTCTTAACTGCAGTAATAAGCCCTCATTAGGAGCTTTTCAACGATATAAGTGGTACTTATTTTCATTGATTCCAGAGTTATAGCCAAATAACATTTTAATTAATGAAATATTTGTATCTTAGGGGCAGGCACATCGGTTCGAATTAGACTTTCTCTCCCTTTTTTTAAAATTTAAATATATTGATTTATTAATAATTATTAACCTCTCATTGTAAAAAAAAACTTTTACAATAAATAATAATTTAATAATAACAACAAAAAAGAATGAAAACATATCAAAAGTTATTAATGAAATAAAATTTTTTGTACTTTTCATTTTAAAAAAATGTGTAAATGTAATTTAATAGGCGTCAAGGAAGTCATGTGTTGTCCACATCAGATTTTTTTGATTATTTTTATATGAATTTTAGGTAACAGATTTGCCTTAATAAAGTTTCCTCTAAAATGTATATGAATAAAATCGAAGTTGGTCTTTTCGCGTAAACCTCCACCGCCTTAACGAATTAAAAAAAAAAAAAAAATAATAATATGATCAATGCCCCTATATATAATGTTGAGTCAAATTTGAAGAAAATCGGTTGATTCACTCCTGAGATATAATGCCAAAAGCAGTGCGACACACATACGTAAATACGTTCTCACATAATTGTGTTTTTTTTTTTATCTAGATGAACTAATCGGTCCCTAAAACGTAAAGATTTAGAAAATAAACCTGATATATCTTTTAATTTAAAAGACCGATTGCTCCAGTATTTTTATTCGATAATCGTTTAAATTGGGCGTTCATAATGAGAAAAAATTGGCTATTAATTAACATTGGTATATTTTTAAATAATTTTGTCCGTTTCACATAACATGGTAAGTGGAGTTACTTTTAAAAAGTATTTAAAAAATATTTCCTTAGTTTTTGTTCATTTTTTGAAGAAAATTTCAGCAATAAAATGAAATTAGGAAAGAGAAAAAGAGTTTGGGAAATAAATATAAGATCATCTAAGAATTTTTATAATGATTATGAAGCGAATTATTAACCTTCAAACCCAACGGCAAAGATATAATCTATTTTGTATTCACATCTGCTAATGAAGCTACTTATTAATATTATATAAAATATTACGCAATTTCTTGTATTTGATGATTAATTAACCAATGATAGAGAACAGATTTATCGATGTCATATATTGATTAGTAATTGGAATTCACGAATATATTAACCTATTTATTACATCTAAAGGTTGAAATGTAAATTTTTATTTTTACATTTTTTTTACAAGATAAAACAGTTGCTTCATCTACTAGCCGAGTTTCATTTGTTACACAGTAAAATTTTTATTTTTATTATTCTTTTAGAATAAAATATTTATTATTAAGCTGATAGAATTATTTAATTTCAGGGTTTACTTTATAATGGTATTAGAAATATATTATTATCATGACCCATTTACTAGCCGGCACTTATTGAAACGTAAATTTAGGTTACTAAATAAAAATATGAATTTTATAGGTGTATGGTTGAGAATCGATTGTGAAATTGCAATTTAATACAATTACTAGTATTTTAATCCGGTTTAACTATCATGCTTCTATTTTATTTAAAAGAAAGCTGGCGGCAAAGTACTACATGGCATGACACTTGCTGTCAAGTCATAATTACCAAAATAAGATTTTAACATAAAAATTCCCAAATTACGAATAAAATTGTTTTTGATTTTACGGGGCTCCTTATTCTGTGGAGAAATTTTATTTATAAAGAAGTGATCCAAAAAAAAAAAAATAAATAAATTTAAAAAAGGATTGTTTAAAAATATTGAAAAAATAAAGTATAACTTTATAAGTAATAAAAAAAATTACTTATCATTTTGGATTTGGTATATAATCTAGGTGCAAAAGCTATTTTAATTTTAATAGCTTTTAAAGATAAAGAAAAATTAAAAACAAAGTATAATAAAAATTAAAAGAGTTAAAGTCAACTAAACAAAAACGGAATATATTTACTTTTTAGAGATGGTGATAAATTTTAAGAAAAAGTCTCCTAAAAATAGTCATATGTAGGTTAAGTTTAACAAATTTGCTTCATTAAAGTTTTCTCTAAATTTAACACTTTCTATAAAGGCTAAAATAAGAAAAAAAATTTCCGGAAAAACCTTTCTGGATTTTAGGTCCGGGAAGTCTGCCGGTTTCCGTGGCACGACTGATAGCGTCTCAGCCTTTCATCCGGAGGTTCCGGGTTCGAATTCCGGTCAGGCATGGCATTTTAACACGTGCTACAAATCATTAATCTCACCACCTGGAGCAATGCCTAACGGTGGTTCCGGAGGTTAAACAAACAAAAACAAAAAAAAAGTGGACTTTTGTGATACTAAATACGAAGTATAAACTTTCAAAAAATGTTTGAAAAATATTTAAACCGAAGGAAGTTACAACAAAATAATAAAAACCACATTTCAATTTTAAGAGAAGAGGGTTGTTCTTTGAAAAAAAGATTTTTGTTGATTATTTATATATGTATTGTAAGTAATAAATTTGCTGTATAAGTTTTCTCTAAAACGCCTCTGAAAAAAATCGAAATTGGTTTTCTCGCGGTATGTCCCCTCCCCCTTAACGAATTTTGAAAAAAAATTAATATGACCAATGTCCTTATATAGAAATATTTGAGCCTAATTTTTATTTAAAATAAATCAATAAATTAAATTACAGCTATTTGTAATCTCATTAAATAAATATCTACCTCCGGTTAATTGACTAAAAAACATAAAATAAAAGTAATTTAAAATTTAAAAAAAAATGAGAAACAAGAACGGTCACCTGCTAGAGATGTTTGTCGAGTATCGCTAAGAACCGGACAAAATAATTAATTTAATTTAATAATTTAAAATTTAACTTTAAGAATTAAAATTACACAACCTATATATATATATATATATATATATATATTTATATATATAAACTTGACCAACTGACTAATTCAACAATGCATAGCAAAAAAAATTACTGAAGATAAGTTGATGAAAATTCCTATACATGTTCTTACGGTGTAAGTGCATACTAAGAAAGGATTTTTTTAAATTTTGAGTTTAAAGGGTTAAAATGAAGTAACAATGAGATTTATTTACTCTTTGTAGGGTAATGATATAAAACCCACCGGGTTGAATTAGTGGTGAACTCGTCATCGTAAATCAGCTGATTTTGAAGTCAAGAGTTCTAAGATTCAAATCCTAGTAAAGGCAGTTATTTTTATACGGATTTGAATACCGTATCGTGGATACCGGTGTTCTTTGGTGGTTGGGCTTCAATTAACCACACATCTCAGGAATTGTCGACTTGAGACTGTACAAGACAATACTTCATTTACATTAATACATATCATCCTCATTCATCCTCTGATACTACCCGTAATGTATTTTACCTGGTTCCGTAAGGTACGTAATTATCCTATTTTTCTTTTAGCCTCTGTAATTACGAATTACGGAGGCTAAAAGAAAAAGAGGGTAACGATAAGAACCGGTATTTTATAATGTAATAAATAATGTATTTTACCCGGTTCCGTAAGGTACGTAATTATTACAGAGTTTTAATGTTTCAAGAAATATTAAAACTCTGGATTATTAAAAGCGAAAATGTATATTTAGTTATTTATTTGAAGCATATTTTTAAACCCCGATCTACTGAATATCTCGTTTAGTGTAATCGGAAACAAGAAAAAGTTGCAATCATTGCTCGAAAATTTTACCTTTCTTCACCCCTTTCAAGGTCAAATTTCGAAAAATTTAGAAATTGTTTTTTTAGATATTCACATGAAGATATCACATTACAAAAATCAAGTTGATATCTTCATTTTTTATCGAAAAATTAAAACGATAGTAAATTTCTTTGGTATTCTATTTCAACCCTTTAAACCCGGAATTAAAAAAAAAATCCTCTCTTAATGTGCACTTACACCAGAGGAAGAACGTGTGTACGTATTTTCATCAATTTATCTTGAGTAGTTTTTACTGTGCGTTGAATCAATCAGTCAGAATATGTATTTTATATATGTAGAGATTAAACCTCCAGCTAACACAATATATACCTATAATATTAGTATTTAAATCTATTTAAAATTAACTATATATCTTCCTATTATAACAGGATCTAAAGTAACTACAAATTAGGAAAAATTCAGATTAAAATTTAACATGATTTTTTTTTTTTTTAGATTAAAAATTATGTTATCAAGGTTTTTATCTACAAATATTTTTTTCGGGTTTATTTTAAAGTGATAATAAGAGATCTTTTGTTAGCTTATTAAAAAAAAACCAATAATTTTTTATTTTTACTTCCTTGTACTAAGCAAGTAAGCAAGTATAGCGATCGTGAAAAATTTCGGTTACCAGATTTCAACTGAAATATCCAATTTGACTAGTTTTGGCATTACGTCTGTACGTATGTATGTATCTCGCTTAACTCAAAAATGGTTAGCCGTAGGATGTTGAAATTTTGGATTTAGGACTTTTGTAACATCTAGTTGTGCACCTTACCTTTTGATTCCAATTGACTGAACCAAAAGTGTCCCTAAAAAGCCCAAAATAGAAAAAATCTAAATTTTTTCACTTTTTCTGAAGTGCAATAATAAGCCCTCATTGAGAGCTTTTCAACGATATATCATAAGTGGTACTTATTTTCATTTGATCCAGAGTTATAGCAAAATAAAATTCTAATTAATGAAATATTTTGATGTTAAGGGAGGCATATTGTTTCGAACCAGACTTCATCTCCTTTTTTTTTTAATTTAAATATATTGATTTATTAAGAATTATTTACCTCTCATTGTAAAAAAAATCGATGAATAATAATTCACTAACAAAAAAAAAAAAATATGATAAAATATCAGAAATTTTCAATGAAATAAAATTTTATTCACTTTAAAAAAAAAGTGTAATGTAATTTAATAGGCGTTCTAGGAGGTCATGTGTTGTCCATATCAGATTTTTTAAATAAACCTTCCTGACAAGTTGAAAAATAGCCGATAACTAGAAAACTATTGTTTCAAAAACACTCAAATTTAGTGAGAACAGTTAGAAAAACACATTTTTAGACGTTTTTTGCTCGTTTCTTATGAGCATTAAACCGTTTAAAAAATAGTTCAAGTTTTAGAACAGGTTTAAAAAAGTATTTAGTTTTTTTTTATTAAAATGAATTTCAATAATCTAATTAAATTCTGTTTCTGTAAACACAAAAATGATTTGGAATAAAATAAAATAATCTGCAGTTTTTTATTGTTATTATGAAACGAGTTATTATGCTTCAAACTTATTGGCGAAGATGGAGATGACTAGTATCGGATTATATTATTCCCATATATTCTTGATTTTACAACAGTATTTTTTTATTATTTTGTTTTTATTTCTTAACGTATACATTTTAATAGTTCATGAGGATTTTTTAAAATCTTATTCTACAAAGTTTTATGTTGATATTGTTTAATTAAATTTTGTTATTAGATACCATTGTTTATGTAGGTTACTTATTTATATTACAATTTAATAATGTACTAACCTGCCAAGAAAGAAATTTATTCAATTTATTACCACACCTTTACGTAGTGTTAAATAGTCTATTATTTAATGGTATAATACTGGCCTACTCTTACTGCCACAATTCAAGGGTTCCGACAAAATGATTAAGTATTTTCTTGTAAATTTTGACCTTCCATGTAGTTGTAATAGTAGGCGAATATGTTATTATATTTTATATATTAATAAACTTTATTGTACCTTTGCTGTTTTATATTATTAATAACTTGTCTCTAGTTTATAACTTTATCGTAGTCTTTGTGTAATGTGGAGGATATTTATTGTTACATATTTTTTTAATGCATTATTCTGCATATAAATTAATTTTTAGTCGAGAAAGTGAGGTCAACGCATAAAGGAGTTATTAATTAATTTTTTTTTTTAATTTCTGTACAGATATTATTCTATATGAATCACCGGGATATCAGTAACAAAATCTATCTGATATTTATTTATGCATTTGTTTTATTAATGAATAATCCAAAATAAATTAAAATTATATTTTTAAAATATTCTTATCTGACGCGAAAACATTTTTTCGGTCGGTTTCATCAATTTTGTCACTTATATCTGTTAGAAATTACATATTGCTTTTTATTTCCGTTTACAGATACAGGATGGATATAATTCATTGCGTCAGGAAAAAAAAAATACGTTAATTTGTTGCAATATACTAACTTTTCTATGGTTATGAGATATATAAATCACTTAAAGTGAAAAAAAACAATCGAAATGATTTATTTTTTTTTAAACCATATTAATAATGCTATAGCCATTATTGTCATTTAAAGTATGAATATAATACTCCTTTTTCAGATGAACTTAATATATGATGTATAATCTATTCAAGCCACTAAAGTTGGTAACGCATCTTAGAATTCCTCGCATGTGTTGTTTTTTATTCTTGAAAATAGCCAAACCATTTCAGAAATGGCTTGTGTCTATTGTCCAAGTAGATTTTAACCGATTCGATTATGACAGCACACACATACATATATATATATATATATATATATATGTATGTGCATGTATAAATTTAATTAATAATGAAGACTATATAAATAAACAAAACGTTATACGTGTCGCACAAAAAATTAAATAATCAGCCTAGATATACATAACATTTATAGAATAAGGTATCTCAAAAGAAAAAATATATCTGAGGTTACCACCTCTCCATAAAAAAAAAACCAGAAAAAAGCTGTAAATATTGCTACACAGCCCGAAAATACAACCAGTGGATGTTGGCTTCTAATTTTTAGGTTTTATTTCTTTGTGTATTATTTTGAGAAAAAATGAATTATTTTGGGGTGAATATTTTTTACTTACTTGTACGAAGTAAAGGAAGTATTGTGATTGCGAAAAATTTCGGTTTCCAAATTTCAACGGAAATATCCATTCTGACCAACCCTGAATTCATTTTGACTAGTTGCGGTTTGATGTCTGTACGTACGTATGTATGTATCTCACATAACTCAAAAACGATTAGCCGTAGGTTGTTGAAATTTTGGATTTAGGACTGGTGTAACATCTAGCTGTACATCTCTTTTGATTGTAATCGGCTGAACCAAAAGTGTCCAAAAAAGCCCAATATCGAAAAAAATCTGGATTTTTTCACTTTTTCTTAAGTGCAGTAATAAGCCCTCATTGAGAGCTTTTCAACGGTATATCATAAGTGGTATTTATTTTCATTTGTTCTAGAGTTATAGCGAAATAAAATTCTAATTAATAAAATATTTTGATGTTAAGGGAGGCATATTATTTCGAACCAGACTTCATCTCCTTTTTTTAATTTAAATATATTGATTTATTAATAATTATTAACCTCTCATTGTAAAAATGAATTGAATCCAATTTTAAAAAAGAACGATGAATCCAATAAAAAAAAAATCTGAAAAAAATCAGAAGTTTTTAACGAAATAAAATTTTATGTACTTTTCATTTAAAAAAAATATGTATGTGTAATTTAATCGGCGTACAAGGATGTCATATGCTATCCACATCAGTTTTTTTTGTTTTTTTGAAAACTTGATAAAGAGAATAACGTTTGCCTGTGAATGAAGATAAGTGTACTTTTAATTTTGTTCTTGTATTTCTTCTGAAAATTTTGTATCTTCAGTTTCAGCCGAAATTCTTGAAAATGTTTTGATAGTAACGGTTAAATTTATTAGCGTTTCATTTAATTATAAAGTTATAACTTTCTAATCAAATAACATTTCCTTGTTTTCCTGACTTTCCATTTTTTTTTTCTTCAACCATTATAAGGTGGATTTATTTCAGATCTTACAATGAAGTATTAATTTATGTTCTGCAATATTGCCAAAATGCTTTCTTAAAAATTTACATTTAGGTTTTAAGTTGCCATAATTTTAACTTAATCATCCAGTTTGACAGATATAACGTCGCTTATAAGATGATAAATGCGTTGATAATTAATAAAACACAAAGTATTGTTATATTAACTATGTGTAATATTTATTTATAATATATATAATATTTATATTTATTTTATAATGAAGTATCATTATAAAATTTGAAAGCAGTGTAGTTGATTTGGATAAGTAATTGTTTTTAAAATGTTTAGTACTAATTTTTTGTTTCTTTTGGAATTATCTTAAAAAGTTATGTAGGAAATAATACTTTATAAACATTGTTGAAACGACTACAAAGTATAATACATATGCTTATGTATTTTTATGACAATTAAATTCAGTTTTTTAATGATTCTTAATCTCTTGTCCTTTTATTTAGTAGGCTATATTAATTTTGTTTATTGAATTTTAAATTATTGTTAATTCACCAGTATGATTTTCTTTTTTTTTGTTAAATTTAGTTTGGTAAGATTGTATTATTAATATTTTATCCGCTTAACGTTACATTTTCTTGAATCAAACATAATTATTTAACAATAATAATTTTTTGTTGAATATGTAAGCTGTACAGGTTGTCGAGTTGGCCGGCAAACTAATAGACGATAGGTCGGTAACTGGTGAATGAGATAGAGAATTAGATGCCGGCAAGCGAAGGCAGTGTGTGGAACGAGTGGGCAACGGACCGTATCTTCTCTTCCTGCCTTGTGTGCAGGTGGCGGAAGTGAAGTTACCCCAGTCCGCCACCCTTCTGCTGGTTACTGGCTTTGTCTTCTTTTTTTTTTTGAAGGTCATGATGATAAACATAATAATGTTGTTGTTGATTGTTGAGATGGTTTTCTATTTATTTTCATATATATATATATATATAATATATTTTTTCACCCCAAAATAAAAATAAAAAATGAATAAATAATTCAGTTTTATATTGTTGCCGAGTAAACAAAGGAATAAATTCCGGTGACATATGAAAAGGAATGACAGCTTCAAAGGATCTGTATAAAATGAATTCATTTATGGGATAATAGAATGTAATAGTCTGAAAATAAAAACGTTTAGTTAAATTCACTAAAATTTATTTTGTATTATGCTTATTTATAATTTTAATTCTATTAAAAAAAATAAAAATATAATGGCATTTATTTATTTTTGTTTTATGTAGATTTTACATTATAATCATCTTGAAAAAATTAATTATTTCTTAATAATCTTGTTTTCCAATCGATTTGTATTTATTAATTTTCATCTAAACAACAGGTAATTTACAACATTTTGCAACAAAGTTTCAAAAGAACTTTCACTTTTTATTAAAAAAATTGGTGAAGTTAAGTTCTACTATCATGCTGTCTTTGAGTTAATATTTAATAGTTTAACCTGTTAAAAATGCACTGCATTTCCTTCCTAGTGACTGTTTTTAAACGTAACATAAAAAATATTTGTAATAACGTAAATTAAATTAAAGAAAAAGATTTAAAATTTTTACGTTAAAGTAACACAGTTTGTAACTTCAGAAAAAAATATTTTTTTTTTTTTTTTATAAATTAAAGCAATTAACGGTTTTATTTTAAGAATCTACGTCCATGAAAATAAATTTATAAACCTTTTAATTATTTTGATTTAAATTAAAGGTGATCTTGAGTTTACTGACAAAGAACACATCGTCATTTAAAAAAAAAAACACGCGAAGTTTTAAAGGAGATCCAGTATGTTGATTCTACAATGACAAGGAAAAAATACAGTAAATTAAAACAAAAACCAGTTTTTTGAATTTCGCTTATTGAAACTTACGTACGTTAATAATTTTGGTCTGTGTGAGCGTACGTCCCCGCTCGTAAAATTTTTAATATCCTGCAATGTATATTATTTACGTCCTTGTATCTTATACAAATGTAAACACTTACATAGTCCTAAATCTTTTTAATATATTGAATTTGTTGGTTTAAATAGTATATACAGTACTATATTGCCTTTTTTAACGTTAGTTTAGAATATTAAAAATAAACAATGTACATTTTGAGGGTTGATTACATAAATAGAGTTCATAAAGTTAAAAATGTTTGAAAGTAATTTACGTATCGCGTATAAACTACTACATTTAATATTATTTTCTCTGAATTCTTTTTTTTTCGAGGTCAATAGACCTACATAAGTTTAGGGATATCTGTAGTGTTTTCGCTGCTAAACTTTAGTGCGTGTTTGTCCTTTAAAAAAAAAAATGCGGATTCATAATTTTTGCCATGTCTATATATTAACTAATGACACGCAAATATATATATATTTGTCGTAAATAAAATGTCATATTTATTTAAATTAATGAAAAAGTAAAAATATTTATTGTAGGCCAATAGATTATTTTATCAAGGCTTGTCTTTATATTCATAGTAACTTTTTGAAAGATTTTATTTAATTATTTTTTATCATTTAATTTATGGTTTTTTTAAATCATATTTTAGTTTCCCCTTTATCCTATTACGTTTTGAATTTATATGTTCCGTGTGTAAATACTTATTTTAAATTACTTATGCTAATTAATTTTATGTAGTTGTAAATTTTACTTTTACTAGTTAATTTAGTTGTACATTTGTAACAAAATAAAGTATTCTTATTAATAAAAAAAATCTGTCCTCTAGGATTTTTTATATTTTTAACGTTTTGAGGTCCCTTCTGTGTTGCAGGTTCCTTGTATAAGTCCATCTCCACCCTTTTTATTCCCGGTTAAATTTTAAAATTGTGGTAGATTCCATTTCATTTTAGATCGTCTGTTTTATAAAGGTTGTTTTTTTACAGACGATTTCATGAAATCTCAGTAATCAGGTTGGTTAGAGATAGGAAGGGTTGTTTAGTGTTCATCCACTCCGCTATTGTATTTCATCTGGAGAAAGTAAAATTATTTTATTGCATGTGCTTTAATGTTCTATATTGATTGATAAAATTATAGTCCATAACTGCATACCATAAATTATAGTATAGATTCAAAGTTATTTTCGAAATAAAAAACCATGATACTTATATTTGGAAAAATTAATATTAAGATTTTTCCCAATTTTTCTGATGGTTTATCCCAGTAAATTAAAAAAAAAAATTGGAAATCTTACCTAATATTTATTTTTATTATTTGATAATGGAATGAAGATATAATAAAGTTTGTTCTAATTGGACTTTATAATAAAAATACCTTGAAAAGAGAAATTTCAACTAAATTTAAAATACCTAATACATAATTAGCTGGAAAGGACCTAGTAAGCTAAATAACATTTAATCAATTAAATGTAATGGTTTTTACTCCTTGTACGAAGTAAAGGATGTATTGTTATGGCGAAAAATTTCGGGTTTCAGATTTCAACGGAAATATCCATTTTGACCGTCCCTGAATCCATTTTGACTAGTTTCGGCGTGACGCCTATACGTATGTATATACATACGTACAGGCGTCACTTAAATACACTATATTTATAAGTATGTATCTCGCATAACTCAAAAACGATTAGTCGTAGGATGTTGAAATTTTGTATTTAGGACTGTTGTACCATCTAGTTGTTCACCTCCTCTTTTGATTGCAATCGACTTGACCATAAATGTCAAAAAAGTCCAAAATAAAAACAAAAATTGGATTTTGGACTTTTTATTAACTGCAGTAGTAAGCCCTCATTGAGAGCTTTTCAACGATATATCAAAAGTGGTACTTATTTCCATTGGCTCCAAAGTTATAGCCAAATAAAATGTTAATTAAGGAAATATTTTGATCTTACAAGAGGAAGGGACATCGATTAGAATTTGACTTCAGTTCCTTTTTTTAAATTTTTTTTTTGTTAAATTTAAATAGGTTAAATCAATAGGTGTACAAGGCAGTCATGTGTTGGCCACTCAGATTTTTTGATTTGTATGGCTAAGCAATAAATCACTCAGTCCACTGAATTCTCACATACTGTCTTTCAAACATTATTTTATAGCATTTTTATCATACTTTTATTTTTGCCTTTAGGCAGTTTTCTTGCACCAAGTCGGAAATTATTTTACTCTATCCCAGAAAAGCTTTTAAATTCCTGATAGCTCTCATTTGTATTGAGCGAATGTTTTTTGGCGACTCTTCTTTGTATCTTCTACTGATCTTTCTAACACTATTTTATCAATTCTTCTCTCATGACAAATCCCAACTAGTTGGTTTTCCTACTCTGGAGAATTAAGCTTCTGTACTCTAAAACAACATAAACTGAACGAAAGTGAGATAATAATTTCACTCTGTATGATTTTTAAAATTTTACATGTCCAGTTAAACTTGTAAGGGAGTTTTTCGGTTTTTTTTTTACTCAAAAGACTTCTAATTATGTCTGAATCAGAAAAATGGCTATGAAAATAAAAGATTCTAATTAAGTTTTTGTACCCGTTCATTCAACATTACTTCTTCATTTTTCACTCTAGCTTTCCATTATTTTCTTCTATGTCCACATTCTCTTTCAGCCTTTTTTTTCTTAGTGTCCATTTTCCATATCCATACAAACTTATATTCCCAAACACTTCACAAGACGCCTTTTCAACTCTTAACTCCATCCAATTACATTATAACTCCCTTTTGATATTAAATACTTCCTTATCTATTATTCATCTTGTTTTTTATTTCATTATCACTTTTACAATTTTCTGTTAAATGTAGTATATAATTGTCAGTGCTGTTCAGTTTATTAGTTTATTATCTTTTACCCTGATTATTTTTGTTTTCCCTGTATTCATTTATTTCATATTTTATCTATTTCTTTTAATTTTGAAATTATGTATTAAATATCCTGTGTTTTATCTTTAAAAAAAAACCGTGAACTTTTGAGAACCTTATATAATTTATTCTGTCACCGACTCCTTCATCTGCGTTTTATTCATTTTTTTATCGTATCTTTAACATGTTGATAGGCAATATTCTTATCTTATTGCTCTTCCTAGTACAAATCATTCAAATCTGAGAATCTTTTATTTTCATAGCCGTTTTTCTGATTCAAATATAATTAGAAGTCTTTTGTGTAAAAAAAAAAAAAACGAAAACTCCCTTTACAAGTTTAACTATACATGTAAAATTTTAAAAATCATATCGACTTAAATTATTTATTTCACTCTTTTTTTCAGATTATGTCGTTTTTAATTATTTACGGTAAATATTTTAGTATTTTAATTTACACCATATTATGCGCAATTAAAGTTTTCCGAAATTATAATGTTTAATTTTCTTGTGTCTTTTAATGAACAACCTAATTTATTCGAACTGAATGTGTGCATGATATATATATGCTCACACCTATTTTGCATCGTATCTCTGAACCTAAAATCCAGAAATTTATGTTTGTAATTTATTATGGGCATATCGTTTTTAAAGAATTGGAAGAGGTGATAATTATGTAGTGAGTATTATGTCTTGAAAGAAAATTCATAAAATATTCCCTTCCTTTAATATTGAAGTGTTTTAAAAATGTTAAAACGGTTTCAACCTTTTGACTTGAATAATTTTGTATTATTTTTCTCTAAATAAGGTCATATTAGGGTGGGAACAAGTTTTAACCCTTGCCGTTGGAGAAGAAAGTATTCAACTTCACCCCTCCTAGTGAAGTTCAATATATTTTTTATTTATATACTTTTTTACTGTTTCAACGTATTAAACTCGTGTTTTATTGGAAAAGGAACTACTATGGTTGGAATAAGTCTTTGTTACGTAAATATGCGGTAAATTTTTATTTAATTTTTTTTTAAACATCATTTTTGTACAAATAGCACTGCACTAAAAAAACTACTTGAAATTCTTAAATCTACATTTTATAATATACTAACAGATCCGGAAATGGCTCGCTATTGCTAGATTTGATTATATATATATATATATATATATATATATATATATATTAGATTAAATGAACAAGTTTAATAAACCATTAACATAATGAACATATCGGAACTTCACAAAATTTAACCTTTCCCTTTTGTCCTTTCTCCCTTTTCCCCACTTTAATTTGTACCATATTCCCTTTTCCCATTTTCTTTATCTTTCCTTCCCCCATTTCTCTTTCCCTTATTTCCTTTTTCCCACTTCCCCTTTTCTATTTATCCTTTCCATTTCCTTTTCTTGTTTTTCCTTTTCCCCGTTTTCCCCTTCTTTCCTTCTTCGATTTTTCCCTTCCTTTTCCGATTTTTCTCTTTCTCCCTTTTCCCCCTGCGCGTAAATCGGTTCAGTAGTTTTTTAATCTATAGCGGATACACATATCGGAAACATTAAAATGAAATCGTAAAATATTTAGTATAGCGAGCGTGTGTTGTTTTTACGTCCAACAGATGGCTCTGTTTTTTCAAAAAAAGCACTTTTTTACCTGTCACAGGTGGGACATCTTTAGTATATATATATATATATATATATATATATATATATATATATATATATATATATATATATATATATAGTAGGTATATAAAAATACGCACATAGTCGAATGCAACGTTGTCAAAATTTCAAAGTAATCTTTGAAGAATTTTCGGAGGTTTAAAATTTTTAACAAACAAACATTTACATTTTTATTTATATAGATTAAGACAAAGTGTTTTAGCAGAGGATAGAAAAACTATTTTTTTATTGGTTTAATAAATCATTCCTAATATTTTAAGTTGTGTATTAATCATGAGAAAATTCGTTACATCGTTTGCAGTTTTTTTTATAGAAATAGACTAATAAAAAGAATCCATCTTTTTTTATCCGCTTAATTCAGTTTAACTTATATTTTAGTTTTATTATTTGGTTTATGTGATGTTTAAAAAATGAAATACTCATTGAATCCAAAGAAGAAAAAACTGGCAATAGTGTAATTAAAATATACTTGTAATAAAATTTTAACGAAGATTTAAATTTCTTATTATCAAAAGAAAAATCAGTAGATAAATTGATTTTATCTATAAAATCCTATAGAAAATTTGGAATTTTTTTTTTTGTTCTAACGGCTGTAATAATGAAGCACAACAAAACCATTCCTTATTGGCGATCTTCAATTTGTGATGCATCCGCTTTTGAGACTTCATTAAAGGACTGTAATTGCAAAAATATTTAAGGTCAGTAGATAATTAATCTTAACTGCGATAAAAAAGCGTAGTAATACTTAACAAATTTTTTCTTGTATTCCAAAATCGTTTAACGTGTTACGTAATATCATAAAAATAGATCTCAAACGTTTCTAGGCAAGGTTGATTCGTTGTTCTCTAGAATATTAATGTAGTAATTATTATAAAAAATGTTTATTAAGTAGGTAAATTTAGTCTTCATTTTAGATGTATGAGGCTGAAAAGGCTTGGATTGCAATCTTTAACTGATTGTTTTCTGTGACATAAGATTAATATTTACAAATTTATATGCTTGTATCGTAAATTATTATGATCCTATCTTTGAAGTGATCTATGATCACTGAGTTATTTGCTTCAATTCTACAATATAATTTAAATTTCAATATAAAGTACATGTTACGTGAAATAAATTTCTTGTTTATTAAATTGATTTTGCAAACTACCATATATTATGTTGATATAATTAATTATTAATGGTGTCTTAAAACTTGATGCTGGTAAATTCAGTAGCTAAATTCAGTAATTAACATGATTTTAATTTGATTTTAATACTTTTGTAAAAAAAAATAAAACTTTCATTAGAATAATTAAAATATTATATGTGCTAGTATGTTAATTCTAAATACATGAAGTAAAGAAATCTCATTATATATATTTCGTAGGCGAATTGAAAAATCAAGCTTATTGTAAAGAGCCTATGACATTTTGCAAAGCGCCAAGCGAATTAGGAAATTATTTAGCAGTTTCTTATCAGCCTGCACATTTGCTTGCACATTTTTTCTTCCAAATCAGTAGGTATTTGCAGAGAAATTATAAGTATGATTAATCAAACTTTAACCTACGCTTGCTTCGGTCGCTAGCCAAAGTTAGCGAGCTTAGGTTAAGTTAGTTTTGATTATGTTTATAATTATAAGCAATAATGCTTATATTGGACTTCTATTTCTTTTTAATGAGCAAACAATTGCACATTTCCTAACTAACCTAAAGTTATATGGACTCGTTACGATAAGCCTGAAAAATATCAGGTTGATTAGAAATTGCTAGATAATTTTTCAATTTTGCGGGCGCATTGCAAAATGACAGTGAATTTTAAAATAAGCCTGATTTTTCATATCGTCTACGACGTATATATTTATGTTTTTACAATATTCTGTCTTGTATTTGATTAGATTATAATTACAGTTATAATATGGGTATCCAACTTTATGCAATCACGCTAACGTACTCGTTAAATTTATTAACATAGAGATTGTTCAGATCAGTACTTGGAATAGATTTATAAATTTAAAACAATAATAAGATTGCCTAGAAATTAATTTTCCTAAGTAAAAAACTAATAATAATTTCAATTACAAACATGTAAATTGTGTATAAGTATAAATTTGTGTTTTATACCTACGTATGTTTGCAATTTTAACTTATATACACGATGGTATTCTTGTTTGATGTTGGAAATACCATTCTCTCTCGCCATATAATAAGTACAGCTACATAGAGTAACTGAAACAAATACATAAATTATTATTTTATTTTTTCTTAAATATTTATTAATGTAATTAATTGTGTATTTAGTATTACTTAATGTAAGTAATCAAATATTTTAAATGCTGTATCCATTTATGGTATTGCATTGATAATTTCTTCGTAGTAGTATTTAATTTTAATAGTGTCTGTATCATCCCCTATGGTGGATGCAGCATCGGGGAATGCTTTTATTGATAAAGGGCGAGGTATTTTGTTCGTTACATCTGGTATTTCACAAGATCCAGAACCTTTAAGTTATAATAAGAATCGGTAAATGTGTACCTATCCTATCAAATTTACAAGCAGATTTGTTATAGTGTATGTAAAATCTAAAGGCGGGTCTTCCCTGCAAGCTGCCTCTACTTGCCTCTTCTACATCACTACTATAAACCGGCTTACGGAGCACTTGCTACTGGTTGCTACAAAAGTATTTAAAATAATTTTCGTAAATAACTACGCTATGTTAAAGAAAATCCATAACATTACAGCCTTTCTTTCTTTTTCCTGTATAGCCTCCGGTAACTACCGTTTAGATAATTAATTAGGATGAATGAGGATGATATGTATGAGTGTAAATGAAGTGTAGTCTTGTACATTCTCAGTTCGACCATTCCTGAGATGTGTGGTTAATTGAAACCCAACTACCAAAGAACACCGGTATCCACGATCTAGTATTCAAATCCATGTAAAAATAACTGGCTTTACTAGGACTTGAACGCTGTAACTCTCGACTTTCAAATAAGCTGATTTGGGATGATGCGTTAACCACTAGACCAACTCGGTGGGTAACATTATAGCTATAATAAATAAACAGTTCATTTCATATACTTTTGTATTACGTCATTGTTTCTGTTTATTCATAGCAAAACTTTAGTTTAACATACCTGATTAAAACATATACTTCAAGCAATAAATAAATAAATAAAATACTTCATATACATCGAGAACAAAATATTAGGCATAGTTATATTTGTAATAACAAATTACCAGAACATATTTCGTTACTATAATAGTAAGATCTTAATTAGATGCACCGAATCTAAGTCATTGCAATTTAATGTATGTAACTTTTTGAATATAATACTTCGGCTGCTGGTATGAGGAGAACTCGCTGAGTGATGTTAACGGCAGTGGAGGGGATGCCACAGCGCACTACTGACCCGCCTTCAGATATTACATACACTATAACTTCTCCCATTACTCAAAATAATGCCATTGATAACGTAATCAAGGTCAAGCACCTAAAAATATTTAACGTTCTATACCAATTAATGCGTAACAGTCGTCAAAAAAATAAAATTATTGCCAATTGTTGTTTAGAAAAATTAATTTATATGCAATTTTATAATATTTTATTATTGTTTTAAATTTATAATTCTATTCCAAGTAGTGATCTCAACAATCTATATGTTAATCAATTTAATTATTACGTTTGCGTGATTGTATTATCTTTTATGCATGTAACCGATGTATTTATTACCGTAAAAAATCATTAATAATGATCTGTTTAGAGAAAACAAAGTCATAAGTTAAAAAATAAAATAAACTAGTTGAAATTAATGGTAATAACAATGATTTAATCTCTTTAATTAGATTATATTTTTTTTAAATCAAGATTTGATTTTATATTATTACTATTATTATGACGCAAACAAGGAAGTTGTTTTTTTATAATAGTTGCAATATTCAGTTATTTATTTTAATGCATGTAATCTGTTTAACCATGATAAAATACCTTAAATTGGTAGCGTGAAATTTTAGGACTCGTTTCATTGATAATCATTTAATGCTGTATATTCAGCTATTCGATTTAATAACAAGTTACGAAATTTTAACGTATATCAATAAAAAATATTTTATCGAAACTTTATGGTGGGCGTTTTCACGTTATAATTATGATTTCAAAATTTTGAAATCATTTAAATGTTTTCCTTTTTAAAAGGTATAAATCATGGTATTTTATCATTATATCTTTTGCTCCAAATTAATTTTTGGTGTGTAAAAAGATATTCACGGATGAAGAGCTAGCTATTTGTCAATAAAAATTTGTTTAAATATCATGCCAATGAGGGATATTACACAATGATTTTCGTCGTAAAGTATTTAGCGATATTAATGAGCAGGAGTCGTAATAACAGCTTTTTAATCTGTTATTACATGGTCCTTATAGTAATTTTCTTTCTGTAGCTGTTAATATTTTTTTTCATGTAATATAATTTAGACTCTGGTGTAATAATTTTTATTTCTCATTTCTATTCACATTTTTTCAGTTCAACAAAGCAATTTTTTTAATTTTTAAAAATTATCATTCTTAATTAAAAATGCTTGCTATTTTTTAAAAAAATGGGTAATAACTGGAAAATCGTTGATTCAAAAACGTCCTTTGTCAGGGCGATTATTATTTTGAAGCTGTTAGAGATATTAATAATTTTTTTTTACTCGCCATGGGTATATTTCAATTACAAAATAATCAGTAAATTAATGTTACTCTAAATAGATGTTGCTCTTAACGACTGAGTAGATGACTTGTTTTTTTTTTTTGGTGATTTTTCTAAACCAGTTGTGTTAAATTTTGAAACACTGCCTTGGCGAGTAAATTTTTGAAATATTTTTCAAATTTTCGCTTGACTTAATTTATTAAATATCTTTTCTCTGGGTTTGAAACAAAAAATTGTGTTTTAGAGTAACAAATAGTATTCAGTTTCTTTTTATATCATTTTTTAAATATTTTTTTGGATTCACGAAAACAATTTCCTTTTGAGGGATATCGTTAAACTAAATATTTTAGGGGGTTTGTATTATTCACCTTTTTTTATATCATTCTGTTTTTGTGTTGAGGAAATTCACTAACACTTTTACAATGAAATTGCTTTTTTGGTGGTTGTGATAGTTATTTTTATTATATCGTGTTAAAGTGTTGATTTTCTATTTTTTTGCTGTGAAAAAAATATGTAAGCATTTCTTTTAAAAACAATTGTTTTAAATCGTTTTAATAAAATAATCAATACAATACATAAAAATTACCTTCAGATTATAATTTTCGATTTTCTTACATTCTCAACAGTGACCGTCGTTATCTAACAATATCAATAACAAAAACCTTGTCTTGAAAGTCGAAAACATCATTTTCCCAAGAAAAAAAAAATTATTTATTATTTACTTAATAATAAATATCATATTTGTATTATTTCAATTTAACTGGAAATTACCTTACCATCGTTAGAGGATGATATTAAATGGCACTTTTGTTGCGTGTGAAAATTACATACCAGACTGGGATTCGAACCCAGGGCGATGAAAGGCCAAGACGCTACCATTCGTACCATGGAGGCCGGAAATTTTAATATGTTTACCTTCATCATAACAATATACAAAAATATAATTATCTATTTTATTATTTTTGTTAATTATTATTATTCAATATTATAGATTTATAATTTATTAAACGACTTTTTCATAATAACTAGAGACCGGATTATATGCAACATAAAAAGCTTGAAATGTGCATGAAAATTGTCAAAATATGCAACTTTAAATAATAAAAAAATAGTAAGTTTCAGTTATTTTATTAGTAAGTAAGTAGTAGTTTTTTATAAGTAAGTAGTTGAATAACATATCGATAAATTCGATAATTAACAATTATTTAACATTTTGTTACTTTTGTAAACATAAACATTCTGCGGCTGCTAAGTGCGCAGTTGTGGACAAACCGCACAAACCGGCTGCTAGGTTTGGCCAACACACAGCGTAAGATTTCATTTATTAACAAGGTGCCCTACCGAAAACTAATGTAAATATAGCGAAAATAGGCTTCATCACTAGATTTTAAGGAAAATATACAATAACCGGTGAGAATGGGCTTAATACGCAGTTGCATATGCAAATACGCAAATACATATAATCCGTTTTCTAATAATAACCTTTTCATACACATCCAAATATTTTTTATCCCCGTGATGGCTTGCGCCATCTTACAAAATATATACAGAAAACCGCAGCTTCTTTTTTCTTGATGAGAAAACAGTAAAACATGTGAATGTAGCCTACGCATCTGACGAAATATAGATGAAACGTACGTTTGTTTACTTTGTCAGGGTTCAAGTCCTAGTAAAGCCTAGTATTTTTACACGGATTTGAATACTAGATCGTGGATACCGGTGTTCTTTGGTGGTTGGGTTTCAATTAACCACACATCTCAGGAATGGTTGAACTGAGAATGTACAAGACTTACACTTCATTTACACTCATACATATCATCCTCATTCATCCTCTGAAGAATTATCTAAACGGTAGTTACCGGAGGCTAAACAGGAAAAAAGAGAGAGGAGAAGAGAAGAAATCCGCTGAGTGGCTTGGTCTAATGGTGAACGCGTCTTCTCAAATCAGCTGATTTGAAATAGAGAGTTCCAGCGTTCAAGTCCTAGAAAAGTCAGTTATTTTTACACGGATTTGAATACTAGATCGTGGATACCGGTGGTCTTTGGTGGTTGGGTTTCAATTAACCACACAATCTCAGGAATGGTCGAACTGAGACCGTACAAGAATACACTTTATTTACATTCATACATATCATCCTCATTCATCCTGTGAAGTATTATCTGAAAGGTAATTACCGGAGGCTGAACAGGAAAAAGAAAGGAGAAGAGAAGAAAAAATGGCGGTTTCATTTTGCGTGATCTGAAAAGAGTAAAAACGTGGGAACGTGTCAATTAATGAATATTTAATAGTGAAAATAGTTTTAATATAAAGAAAAATGAATAACAGAGCAGTATTATCGGTTATCATGTTAGTGTATGTTTTTTTTTGTTGTTTTTTTTAGTGAACGAAAAGTCGCGACCTTTCATAAGAAGCTATATCGTTATTGTGAATAACTCCCGTTTGTCACTTTCTTATGTTTTTTTATTTCACTCTTTTAAGTTTTTGGTGAAGATTCACTCGACTTCCAAACGGGGAGTCTTAATAGCCTGTTTTTTTTTTTTTTAGATTATTTCAATATATTAATTATTTATGTTATTTTTACGTATAATTTTTAATTAATCGTAACATAAATTATTTTTTAATGTTTAAAGAAGGTGAAGCTGTGTTATTCTTTACAACATTACTACCAATAAGCGGTTTTTGTTTATTTGATTCACTGTAGGCCATAATAAATATAAGCTGCAACGAGTTGAGTTATTGACCTAACTTTCTCTAAATACAGTATTAAGCTGTGTACGGTATAATATAACATATTATGCGTACTGTTTTCACTTCAGTTCGTCCTTGTCTGTTAAAGGTAAACGCGAACTAAACTTTAAATTAAATGTTATTTTTTGTTAGACATACAAGGACTGATATTTTTAACATACCCCACTCGTACTGATTATTACGTGTAGACTTTTGGTTATTAGGTTTTGTTAGTTCTTCATTATTGAAAATTAAAGGATGTTACAAGAAGTATGAGCAAAAGGAAAAAAAACGGGCGGACATATAAATAGACGGCAATCATGATCATCAAAGTCGAAACTAATACAAAAAAAAGTAGGAATATCCTTGAGCTGTGCTTGATAACCCATGTGGAACTCCTGTCAAGTCTATGAGTATGTATTATAAAATTGCTGACAATAAGTTTTATTATTATATATATTTTACTTTTCTTCGACTTTTGTTATGTTTTTCGTTCCAGTTACACGCTTCATCATCATCCTGGTCTTCTTATTTATGTTTTTTATAAATTTTTTTCGTGAAGGTAATAGATGTTTTATTTTGTGTATATATATATATATATATATATATATATATATATAAAGAAAAAAAGAGAGAAAGAGAGAGAGAGAGATGAGTAAATTACACCTGAGTTTTTGCTTGGATTCCTCAAAAGAGAGAATACATCTTCACCAAATTTTTCTGATGAAACTTTAATAAAATTGAAAACAAGGTCGTAATGATACCCATTTAAGAAAGTATCTTAAAATCTGATAAGCCATCCTTAAATGAAATCTGTGACTTAAAACATAAAAGGTCATTGTTCTGGGGTATAATATGGCATTAAATGTACAGATATGTATTAGACTTGCAACAAAGTGGCTTCCTAGCCTCTTGTTAATCGTGTTGTAAACGTGTGTGATATTACAAAGATACCACAAAAAAACAAGGACAGCTTTACAATCTTGTATAAATTTTTGTTCAACGTTGTGTATGTGTTTGCGCGCGCGCGTATGCATGTATGTTGTTCATTTAAATTGACATAAGGTAAATAACCAATTGAAAAAAATTGTTATAGTAGACGTTATCTTTTAAATTAAAACGATTCAAAGATTGTTAAAACAAAATCATCTATTGGAATGTAAAAAGACAAATAAAATATTTTGAATAAGATGTTAAAGAAATCGACTCAAAATATTTATAATTTACACATTGACAAATATTTTATTAAAATGCCTTCTAACAGGATGTACATTCTTGCAAGTTTTCAGTATGGATGACAGTAAGGCAGAAAAACCAAAAAGAAAATTGCAACTACTCTTATGAGGTGTCGCCGTCCAATTCATTCATTATTATGCAGTCACCCTATTCTCACCGTACAAGGCGTAGCCGATCTACAGAATAACTAACTGGAGACCTAAAATAGCTAAGGACTATCTTTGGCACAGCGTAGCATCCTATCCTCTTCTGGTCTGCAGAAGCATAAGGTGTAAAGGCCACCATCTACAAAACCAGATGTAAATACGAAACGAACGGGGCAAGTAAGAGCCCGCTCAGCGTGTGAAGAAAGTGTAACCTTGCTACCCTAATCGATAAAAATCACCAACGTGCGGCTGACTCATTGAATATATTTATGTCAATTTTCGTACGCGAATCTACGGCTGGTAGCACAGGCGAATCGTCTGCTCCACAAAGTTAGTCATCCTCTCCTTGGGATAGGGTTCGGGTTTACCCGGATGAATGTGCATATAATTTAACCCTATTTCATCCTGTTTAATGAGATTATTAAAAACTCTAATGTGGAGATCACGTGACTTCCTTGTACGCCTATTAAATTACATATACACGTTTTTTTTTTTAAATGAAAAGTACATAACATTTTATTTCATTAATAACTTCTGATATTTTTTTTTATTGATATTATTGAATTATTATTTATTTAAAAGATTTTTTTTTACAATCAGAGGTTAGTAATTATTAATAAATAAATAGATTTTAAAGTAAAAAAAAGGCAGATTCGAACCGATCTGCCTTCTCCTTGAAAGATCCAAATATTTCATTAATCAAAATTGTATTTGGCTATAACTCTGGAATCAATGAAAATAAATACCACTTTTATATATATTGTTGAATAGCTCTCAATGAGGGCTTATTACTGCAGTTAAGAAAAATTCCAAAAACCTTTTTTTTTGTGGATTTTAGGCTTTTTTGAACACTTTTGGTCCAGTTGATTGCAATCAAAGGGAAGGTGCATAACTAGATGTTAGAATAATCCTAAATCCAAAATTTACAGATATATACTTACGTACAGATGTCACGCCGAAACTAGTCAAAATGGATTCAGGGATAGTCAAACTGGATTTTTCCGTTGAAATCTGAAAACCGAAATTTTTCGCGATCACTATTCTTCGTACAAGGAAGTAAAAATTGGCAAATAATTATTCGCTTACGCTAAGTATTATATTTTGCTTTAATCCCAGCACTTTGTTTTGTATAATAACATTTTCAGGGGTTCATTTTTAATTTAGAATATCAAAGCTAAAATCGTTAAAATAAATTTGTACTAGTTGTACTCATCGATTGAAGATTTTAAACCATCTATAATATTGTTTTAAATAAACTATTCTTAGAAGGGCCTGTTTCTGCGCATCAATCAATCTTTCTGTTTTATTATGTTGTAGAATTGTTCTTTAATGTTTAAAAAAAAGTGTTCGAAAAATATTGAACGATAAATGCTTTCATCTATATTCATCATTTTTCCGTTATTAATTAAAATATAATAATCCCATCTAGCTATATACTACTGAAATAATTATACATTCTCTTCAAAAACAGGAAGAAATTTAAAATTGTTAATTCAGATATCAATATGATTCCGATAATAAGAAACATTTGGAATTTAGTTCACCATTAAAGTTATTCAAAATCTTTCGAAGATTTTAATGAATATATGTAACTATTAACTTTTTGCTGGAATTATATTTCAGCAAGGAAATATAATGGCAAAAACCATTTATTTATTTTAGGTTAGTCAAACCTGTGGCCGCTTTCGACGGATTGGGTGGGTTCACTAAAAAGCAAAATACAGAACCCGACTTATTCTGAAGAGCCAACGATGATGATAGTTTCCATGGCATTCTTTGAAATTTATGTTTTAATCGGATGGAAGCTCTGTTTATCTAATTGCAGACGTTATGATTTATCTTGTGAGGAAATTTCTAAAAATTAATTGCAGTTATTCCCTGTTGATTTCTTTGGAAAGTCTTACGTCATATTTGAAATATCCATTACAAATATTTTTGTTTTGGAAAGTCATCTCTCGGTGAATCAATCTTTAACACTACATATAATTGTTGTATTTTTCCTGGTTTCGATCGCTAGAGTAAGGGTTGGTCCTGATTACTTTCGACGTTGTATATAATTTGCTTTATGACTGAATCGGAATTGATAAAAAAATATGCCTCTAAGGCTTTATCGTGAAAGTTTTTTAGTTTCGTAATTTCTGTTTAAATCCAAAATTTATTTTTTGATCGTTCTAAAACATTTTTAACACTTTTTTTGCACTTCGTAACGATTTCTTTTTCAGTTTCAGGTCTTCTTTGTAAAAAATTATTTAAATTATCTTAAATTGATAGTTTTTAAAGGGTTCTGTTCTTCCCGAGCCATTTTATTTCATTTTTTTCGTTTTAAGGAGTTTTTGTAAATAATTTCGTTGTATTAAACGTTTCCATCATATTTTCTGTACCAAAGGGTTTTATAAAAATTTTTTAGTTGTATCAAAACGTTGAGTTCGAATTCAATCAATGGTGCAGCTTTATATTATGAATTTTTCGGGAAATATTTAACGAAATTAAAAAAATTAAACAGCAATGCCTTGGTAGATTGATGTCTGGTAAGGTATTTTTGATAAATGTAAAACCAAATCATCTGATACCTTAGTAAACAATAACGTAAAAAAATGAATGCAAGAGATAGATTATTAAATAAAGTAAATTATCCACTCATAAATATTACTTTGAAAAATTTGAAATTACTTTTTGAATTTGTTTTGAAAAAAAATCGTTTTATTAAATTTTTGTTGTATTTTATTATATTAAAATTTATATTTTTTTAAAAAGATATTCTGAAGGTTTTAAACATTTCATAATAGTGGTTATAGTGGTTAATTAATAACATTTTTGTGAAATACATTACAATTGATTTTACGAAGCCTTGTTTTGACCCCCTCTCTACGGTAAAGTATTAAAGTGCTTTAAACAAATCATGTGTAAAACTGTGTTTATATGAAATATATTAATGAGAAAAACCAATATTTAATTTATTATTTTTTTATTTAATAAAATTAGATTAATTTGTGGTTAATTTTTTTTGAGGTCACATTACTGACCTCAGATGATCAGCTTTCCAAAAGTTGAGTAATTGTTTTTTTTAACGTAAAACAATAGCAAAAAATAATCTACTAGTATTTCAATTTTTGTTTTAATATTGTTTGTTAAAATTTACAAAAGAATAGTAGTAACACTATTACATATAATAGAAATTATTTAATAGGTTTTAATTTTGAAAAATATTAAAAAATTTTAATTATTTAAAATTACAAACTTTTATTCTACTTCTTCTTCTTCTTCTTCTTCTTCAGCTTTATCCGCTCAGCGAACGTTCATTATCATGTTGGCGTCGCCACCATGATTGTCCTGGAAATATTCGTTAGTCTTTAATGCATCCCAATAGCCTTCTGCATCCCACTTTTTTCCTCTTTTTTTTGGGGCAATTTCTCACTCCAAAGACAAGAGGTTGCCGTGACCTGGGTCATTTGTCCTCCGAAGAAACTATTGCCACTTGATTGGGGAGGACGGCTCTTTTCCCGGGATTCATTCGGCCAGGTTATCTGTAGTGTATAAATACTTGGCAATGGGTTCATCGCACCCCTCCGATGCCCAATTATTTGATCCCCCTCCTGGTTGAAAAACCAAAATATTTTATAAATCATAAAATTTAGAAGCACGCTTTCCTGGTTATACCGGTCAGGTTTTGAAATTCATTTTTGAAACAAAAAATAAAGCAGTAACTAGATTCTTAATATTAGTAGTATATTAGCACATCAATTTCGAAAAAAAAAATTTATGTCTTTCTAAAAATTTGGGGGCTTTTCTAATGATTAAAATATTCACTAATAGTGATTTTAAATAAATTGAAATCGAAATTAAAAAGGAAGTTTTTCGATCTTTTTTTTTAAATTTGGGTGCTCCCCCATCAGGGGAGAGGTATTAAGTTATTTTAGTGATTTTTTCGTTTAACAGAATACGTTTTGAGCATTAAAAATGTAAATTTCAAAAAAATGTTTTTCCGTTTTGGGGCTCCCATACTCAACGAGAATTCGATAAAATTAATTTTTAAGAAAATATTTCCCAACTGCTGAAAATAAAAAAAATCTTTAAATTGTTTAAAAGTACAAAGATATTTCTAAATAAACAAAGTTGTAATTCTTCTGGAAAGGGGGTGAAAATTTAGGTTAATTTTTTTTTTTCTAGAAGTACTATATAGTAAGGGTTATCAAAAATTAAAATTTTTACTTTTTAAATGCAGTGGGTAACTTGGAAGATGGATTTAAATTAATTTTTTTTTTTTAATTAAAAAAGTATTTTGCGTTACCAAACCATTGGAGTGGGATGGGCAAATAATGTTTATAATGGTTTTAAACACTGGTGCAGAAAACCTTCTATTAACTAACTGCTTTTCTTAGGCAAGATATAATTAAAAAAATTAAAATATATATCGTCATTTTTGGGGTTGTAGATGAATATTAAATAAATATTTTTGGTAATTTGTGATCTCGATAAACAGTCTTCAACTTTTGTAGGGAAAGATTTTGCCAAAGTGCCGCCGTTAAGATTGGAAACCTTGTTTCGGTCAAAACACCGCCACCCTTTTTTCCAATTTTTGAAAAAAATTTAATATATTCTTCTCCGAAGGTAGTACCTGTATACCAAGTTTGAAGAATGTCAGTCCACGGGATCCAGATTTATAAGACTAAATATAGGCCAACATACATACGTACTTATATACAATTTATGTTAGCCTGCATCCGCACAAACGACCGTCTGACAAAAATAGGTTTTTTGGACTTGGGAGTATTGGAATAAAAAATCTTTTTCGCAGATTTTTTACAATTTATTTAAATATATTTTTTTGTTAAAAATTTTTAAAAAATTTGCTTAAGGCACGAAACTTAAAACAGTTTTTGGGTTTTTTTTTGGCCGCTCTACTGTTATGTACTTTCCCGTTACTGCTGTAACGTATATCTCTGCAGCCGGGAAAGTAGAAATTAAGATTGTTATGAGAGGCGTAATTTAATATTAATTTAAATCCTTGGCAATTCGATCCCCGGGTTATTCGGTACCTAGTGGATCAAGCCTAACGGCTACACCTGTCTGCCAGTCAGGCATGGCAATTTCACACGCTACAAAAATTGTCATTCATCTCATCCTCTGAACCAATACCTAACGGTGGTTCCGCAGGTAAAAAAAAAAAAAAAAAAAAACTGAAAACGAGACCATATTAGAAAAAATAAATAAGATTATGGAAGAGGAATGTAATCTTAATTTTTGCATCATACTTTGTAAAAGTTTTTATTGATTTATATTTTCATAAATATGATGTATCTGATTTTTTTATCAGTATTGTTATGTAAAACTGTTTAGAGTTAATATTTTTTACACAGATACCTATTTCAAGAAATTTATTTAGGTTTTTTAATAACGTGCTTCATGAAAAGTAGAAGAAAAAGCCCTAGAACCTCTGAACCTGAACCTAAAGCAGTTATAATGGCCAAGGGTACAATTATCACTTACTTGACAGTTTCAAAATGTTCAATCGACGTCAAGAACATTTTTGTTGCAATATTATTTTTATTATGCTAAAAACGAATATACTTCATTATAACTAGTCCAAGCGAGAGCGAAGACTGAAATCGAAGACTCAAAGGAAAATGGAGGGGCAGATGAAAATAAATAAACCAGTTAAAGGCTCATTACTCACATTTATCTATAATATATACGGTACAGTAGTAGTGGTGGAAGAGTCTGATGACGTGAACTACCTCCCTCCATTCCTGTAAACTATTGAAGTACATCATGCTTGGTCATACTATACGCGCATACTTAAATATGACCTGATTCTAAGGTAATATATTATTATTTTTTTTTATTAATTTCTGTTTAATTGTCATTATTATTACTTTTAAATGTATTATCAATACATGATGTTAACATATATTTACAAACTTATGTAAATAAATTATAATTATTTCTTCATATGAACGAGACGATTCTAACTAACGGGAATATTTTTCGCTTGTGAAACGTATCCTATCTCTATCTCACTCGTTCTTTATATCAATTGGCTGCATATATATATATATATATATATATATATATATATATATATATATGTGTGTGTGTGTATGTGTGTGTGTGTGTGTGTAATAAAATTATTACAGATCACCGTATAATTACTTTTACATATCCTATTATTTATTATTTTTATATCTTCTCATAATGTTACTTATTCGTAATGTAACTTTTAACTGATATCCTAAACAGGTTGTTGGATAATAATTTAATGTACGGTAACATTCTAACGTAACTTTACCACTTGTTACTACGTGTTGTTGTTGTTGTAATTTATAAAGCGAAGTATTTTTCTATCTCTAGTCACGACTGATACAATGAGAATAATTTAGCTGTTACGTTACTGTAGGATAAAATAGATTCGACCCTGTTAATGTTACTATAAAGTGCAGTGTATTGTGAAGGTCTTGAAATTTTAACAATATACGTTAATGAGTATCTTTGTAATAAATTCAGTCATAAAAATAATAATATCGCAAAAAAAAATTGGTTTTAATTAATGACCCATTCTTTTGATTTTACTTATAAATTTATTAGGAAAATCTCCTAAAGTATTTTTAAATTATTATTTATTGTTCTTTATTTCCAAGGTTTTCGATATTAGTTGCTAACTATTCAGACATGGTATATATTTGTTGATTAATTCAAAACTCTAATAAAATGTTTGGTTTATTATTTTTAAGCCATTAAATATAAGACATTTATATTTAAGCTTATTTTTATGCTTTATAGAGTTTGAAAATGATAGCTCACATACGTGAAAAATATAGTAAACAGTAAATGTTTTTTATATTCTTTTATTAAAATAACGGTGGTTTTCGAAACCATGTTTTGAACGTGCAAAAGAGAGATTTCATCTACATTTTTAAGGGCTTAAATTGAATTACTGGTTTCTTAATTTAAATATATATTATTCTCATCTATTATGCTGAACATATATATTATTTTCATGACATCATTACCAGATAATTAAGCTTTTATATCTGTACCATAAGACACGATTTTTGCCCTACCACTGTTGTGTAATATGATGTACTACATAAAAACAAAAATTAAAATATAATTGATACGAATCGTATATATATAAGCTGTACATTTCATAAAGCGCATTTTGTGGTTGTAGTTGTCCAGCTATATCCACAGTACTTCCGTTAAAAATTTATTTTGTAATAAATAATTATTTCAGGGCACACAGTGATCGCATCGTGTTCGTTTTGTGATTGTACAGTCCGGCCCGTATTTTCTTGCTGTTAATTCACTATCTATTTATTTATATACATGTTAAAAATAACGGTCGGTTCTTTGAGTGTTATAAAATAACAAATTTGTAAGGATATTATAAAATCAAAAAATGTACTCACTAAATATGTAACATATATTATAAAATAGTTGTAATATGATAAAATAATTAAAAATTTATAATGCAATATTAAAGAATTAATTGTTTGTTATAATATTACGTTCATGTATGAAGTAAAGGAAGTATTGTGATCGCGAAAAATTTCGGTTTACAGATTTCAACGGAAATATCTATTTAGACTAGTTTCGGCGTGACGTCTGTACGTACGTATGTATCTCGCATAACTCAAAAGCGATTAGCCGTAGAATGTTGTAATTTTGGATTTAGGACTGTTGTAACATCTAGTTGGGCACCTCCCTTTTTGATTGCAATCGACTGGACCAAAAATGTACAAAAAATGCCTAAAATCCTAACAATATTGGATTTTGGGATTTTTCTTAATGCAGTAACAAGCCCTCATTGAGAGCTTTTCAACGATATATCATAAGTGGTACTTATTTTCATTGGTTCCAGAGTTATAGGCAAATTAAATTTTAATTAATGAAATATTTGGATCCTAGAAGGGGAAGGCACATCTGTTCAAATTAGACTTCATCTCCCTTTTATTTAAATATATTGATTTATTAATAATTATTAAGGTGTGTTTTTTTTTTTAAAATGTATGATAAATAATAATTTAATAATAATAAAAAAAAAATGTGAAAAAATATCAGAAGTTATTAATGAAATAAAATTTTATGTGCTTTTCATTAAAAAAAAAATGTGTATATGTTTAATAGGCGGACAAGGAAGTCAAGTAGTAGCGTCTTGCTTTTTTCATCCGGAGGTCCCGGGTTCAAATCCCGGTCAGGTATGGCATTTTCACACGCGCTACAAATTATTCATCTCATCCTCTGAAGCAATACCTAACGGTGGTCCCGGAGGTTAAAAACAAAAAAAAAGAAGTATGTGTATTGCCCATATCAGAGATTTTTTTTGCAAAATATTAGACTAAATAAAATAAATAATCTCCAAATTGAAGGTATTAAGTAGTTTACGTTAGAACGTAAATTTCTTAAACGACTGAAAGTTAAATCAAATCTACCAATCTAAATTGTGGGTGGTTTCGATGCGGTATCAACTAATATGGAATACGGGAAATATTTGTTACACCGTTATCAATACGTCCCTAGTTTAATTCGTTTTTTTCAGTCACGTCAAAAAATCAAAACTGGTGTAATTTTTCTTCATAAAACAATTTTTTGTGTTCAAATCTAATTTCATTTCGTTTTGGAATTCGGCACTGAAAAATTTATTAAATTTTTTTGATCTGAATCAAATTTTCATTTTTATTTTTGTTGTAAAAACAGGGATTTTCATTTTCATTGAAAATTAAAATCCCTGTTTTTACAACTTATAACACATTTCGACTTTATTCAGTATAAAATAATAATAATAATAAATAAATTATTTGATATAAATCAGTTTTTCTTAACTTTTCTTTTCTGTAGTCCTTGTTTTATTTGAATATTTTAGGGTCAGTAGTTCTCAGATTATTGTAATCTTTAAACAAAATGATTAATTATCCAATTCAAATGCCAAGATGGTTATTTTTAAAAATGGAAAAACTGGTATTTCCTTTTTTTATATGATGATAAACGAATTTATGAAAAATCAAATGTAAAAGAAATTAGAATTACTGTTACCTTTATTACGACATGGTCGAAGTGAGTTTATGTTCCATTACATATATATATATATATGTAATGAATAAATTTCATACTTATTTCATATACATTATACTTATATACATTTCATAAGTATGAAATGTTGAATTTTAGTAGCCATAAGACCTTGTATGTAGTTATTTTAACCATTATAAGGTAATGGAAACAATAGTGGTGATTACTATAACGTTAAACTAAACGAAGCCAATAATACAACCGATTGTTAAGTAAGTAAGATCTAAATTATTTACTAGAACGCGCGCGAAGGTGTATATATTATCTAAATTATAGAAAAAGGTAATAAATTATTTACAGTATTTTCATTTTTATTATTTCTTCTTATTAACATAACTATTTATCGTTCAACTTTATTTTCTTTATATTCCATTATTTGCTTTCTAATCTTTTGTTATATTTTTAATTTTATTCAGTTATTTTTTTATTAACAAGCTCTATAAAACTGGCTTTGTCCGGTTCAAGAATCGTCTGCCAGTAGAAGAGTACATTTTTATTATATTTATTTTTTGATGAAATTTAGTCCAAGTTCAAAAGTTTTTTTTTTTTTTAATCTGATCGGGATAGCATTATTTACCCGACTTTTTTGTAAAGTGGTAAATTTTAATCACTTTTTACTTCCTTGTACGAAGTAAAGGAATTATTTTGATTGCGTAAAATTTCCGTTTTCAGATTTCAACGGAAATATCCATTTTGACTAGTTTCGGTATGACGTCTGCACGTGCGTATGTATCTCGCATAACTCAAAAACGATTAGTCGTAGAATGTTGAAATTTTGGATTTAGGACTGTTTTAACATCTAGTTGTGTACCTCCCCTTTTGATTGCAATCGACTGAACCAAAAGTTTTAAAAAAAAACCCAAAATCCTCCAAAATTTGGATTTTGGACTTTTTCTTAATGCAGTAATAAACCCTCATTGAGAGCATTTCAACAATATATCATAAGTGGTACTTATTTTCATTGGTAAAAAAATAAGTTATTAATGAAATAAAATTTTACGTATTTTTCATTTAAAAAAAAAAGTGTATATTTAATTTAATACGTGTACACGGAAGTCATCTACCGTCCACGTCAGATTCTTTCCCAGACGCTTATAACAAAAAAAGGAATTTGCAAGTAAAGTTGAAAATTGTGTAAAAATAAAAGCAGGCTGAACAAATATTTTAAAAATAACAAAATAAATTACAGATCATTTAGTGTACTATAATGTTTTCTGGGAGGAGGTGTTGACAAAATTTAAGAGATTGATTCAGAACATCAGAATAAACAGAAAAGCCCATTTTGACAAATCCCTGTTTCGCTTAATTTTCCCTCCGTAGCCGTTTTTATCAATAAAAATAGGAAATATTAAGGAAGATTGATTTTTTTTTTAAATAAATTTTTGGTGTTTATAATGCCCGATAACATCTACAAAATAAATTTAGATGATTTTTAACTTTTTAAATTCTAAAATTACGCTCATTAAAATATTGTTAATTATTAAAGTCTCCGTAAATATTACTTTTATCGAATTATGCTTTATTGGATAAAATGTTAAGCCTTTTATTGTGATGTCTTATTTGTTCAAATCTGTAGATAAACAGTCTAGAAATGGATAAAATTGTTAAAAGTAATGACAAAAATCTTGCATTCTGATTATTTTGTGTCAGTTTTTATTTATTTCACTTATGGAATTAATAATAATAATAATTTCTATTATTAGATTCTGAAAACGGGCGTAAAGTTGTTAAACTGCATAATTTTTGCGTTTCGCTTTTACAATTTCAGTAATATTTAAACTGTTAACTGATTTTAACGAATGAAGACCTCATTTTGTTCACAATAAAAGGCTTAAAATTTTACCAAATGAAATATTATTCGATTATATATAGTACTAGCAGACCCGGCAACGCTTCGCTACTGCTAGATATATAGATTAAACCGAGATAGATATAGATATAACTGATTACTGAGTATATATATAGATTAAATGAACACAATTGAAAGAAACTTTATAAAAAATTAATAAAATAAACATTAAGGAACTTCACAAAATTTAGCCTTTCCCTTTTCCCTTTCCCCATTTTCCTTTTTACCATATTCCCTCTCCCCCATTTCCCCCGTTCCTTCTCCTTTCCCTTTCACCGTTCCATCTACTTTTCTCGTTTTCCTTTTCCCCATTTCCCTTTTTTTATTTTTTCCATTTTCCCCCTTTTCCTTTTTTACCTTCTTCCCTTTTACCTTTTTCGATTTTTCCCTTTCTCCCTTTTACCCGTGCGTAAATCGGTCCAGTAGTTTTTTAATCTATAACAGACACACATATCGGAAACATTAAAATGGAATCGTAAATTATTTAGTATAGCATGTAATTGCTTTTACATCCAACATATAGCGCTGTTTTTAAAAAAAAACATTATTTACCTGTCACAGGTGTGACATTTTAGGTATATAAAAACACGCGCGTATTCGATTCCAACGTTGTGTCAGAATTTCAAATTAATCGGTGAAGAACTTTCGGAGATTTAAGATTTTGAACAAACGAACATTTACATTTTTATTTATATAGATTTAAGGAGCTATTAATGATTTAAAAATTTCAATGTGAGCCATTTTCGAATATTCAAAAGTAAAAGCATTGAAGTTATATATATAGAAGTTAGCAATCCGTTCTTATGATATATACTTTTATTGAAAAAGGACAAAATGGCGAAAAGAGTGGAATGAAGGGAGATAGGACATTTGTCCATATGAATTTATTTGTTTATTTTAATATCCGGAATCAGTCCCTTAAGTCTGGGTAACATTTCCTGGAACATTCTGTATGATTATACAAATAATAAAAAAATTGTGTTTAATAAATTTAAAGATATTGTTAATATAAATTTAAGTTGATTCATTGTAAATTTTTTCAACCTGGTTTAAAAAAGATGTTAAGAAAAAAATACGACTTTATGTTTTGTGACTTTGTGTGTAACACAAAAAGAACTGAAAAGTAATTTAAGACAATTCAATAAAATATTTTTATATATTTAATTGAAAACCAAATTAAGAAAAGAATTTCATGAAAAACGGATTAGTCGTTCATAAGTAAGATTTCTTAATCAAATTCCTTGAAAAGGCTCGTTAAAAAATAATAAAAAACGTATTTCTGTTTAATTAATTTACTAAAAATATTTTGTTTGTTTGTTTGGTTTTATTCAAATTTAATTTAAAAAAAGTTACAGTAACTCAAATCTATCGAAAAGTTTCTTTTCACTAAAAGTTTGTGGTGTATATTCTGTAAAAATGTATCACATTTTCCGTTAAGTTTTCCAATATTTTAAAATGAAATAAGTATTAAGAACTTGTAGTATATATATATATATATATATATATATGGGAATATATTTTTAAAATAATACGGATTAAAATTAAATCTTCTGAAATAGTATACTTGTACTGTATATTAAAAGGCATTTTAAAGTGATTTATTCTTGTAACAAATCGCAATATTTTTTTCACGTTACAATACCTAAGATTAAATGTCTTTTCAAGTGTGTTAAACAGTATACAATGTGACGTGAATTCAAAAAAGATTGTACTACCTGTTGCGGTCTGTAATACTATTGACCGTATTACATAGCCTTACCACTTTTATATAAATTAATTTAAAAAATTAAAGAAAAAAATTTTCTTCAATTTACTTGACTTGACCTAAAAATGTTTACTCGTTGTTGGTCGACACATCGATACAATCGATAGCTTTGTATTGTTTTGAAAAAATATTTTCTGTGATTAAGTCAGTAAAGGGAAATCTAAATTTTTCTGATGTTTTTCTTGTGATATATAAATAAAGATGTTAAGTTTATCTATTAGCCGTATTTCCTGATGTATTATTTTTTTAATTTCTTTAACTGTGGACCACGTTTAACTCTTTTCTTAACGTCCTTTTCCTTCCTTTCCTACCGTTATTTTTAAACTTTATCGCTAGTATCTTTTCAGAATTCTTTTATTACGATTATGTTTTGTTTTGGAGGCTATTCTTCATCGTAGAAATCTCTCCTTTCCAAAATTTCTTTTAATTTTTTTTATTAATGCCAGATTTTTTAAGTGTTCGGAATTTTTGTTCATGTTTTGTTAAAATTTTTTTAACTTTATCACAAAAGTCGTGCTTAATTTTCATTCTAGATAATCAAAGTGAATTTTCTTGGGAATTTTATTATTACTCTTCCTTAAATTATAGCCTATGAAACCAAATTTCCTCTAATCTGTTATTTCTTTAAATTTCGGGTGTAAAATTTTACAGATACGGAGTTTATATATATATATATATATATATATATGTTGTCGGCCTTTATGTTTGTGTGTCTTGTATAGGATTAAATATTTTTCATAAAAATCTTTTTTCAATCTTTTGGATTTCTTTTAAAAACCTTTTAATTGATCACTGTTAAACATTCTGTGTTGTATAAACATCTTGACGAACCACCGCGTATTCAGCTGCCTAATTTTTGGAGATGAATTTTTGTTGTACATGTTTTAGCCCACCGAGTTGGTTTAGTGGTTAACTCGTCACGCAAATCAGCTGATTTCGATGCCGAGAGTTTTAAGGTTCAAATCGTAGTAAAGGCAGTTAGTTACTTTTATACGGATTTCAATACTAGATCATGGATACCAGTGTTCTTTGGAGATTGGGTGTCAGTTAACCACACTTCTCAGGAGTGGTCGACCTGAGGCTGCACAAAACTATACTTCATTCACGTTCATATATATCTCCTCATTCATCTTCTGAAATAATGTCTTTGGATGGTTCCGGAGGCTAAACAGAAAAAAGAGAGATTGTTGTGGAAGTTTTGCGTAAACAGACCAATTCCATTTTGTTCGCTCGATTTCTTGGTATTATTTTTTGTTCTATTCTAAAGCTTTTCTGAAATAATTAAATTGTTTCACACATTTCTTTTTATTATTATTGTTACTGTTATTATGCATTTTTTTCATTAGTTATTTTAAATTGTTTTTTGAAGAAGAAATTTAAAGGTGGACAAAAATGTGTGCGCCACGATATTCAACAATTGTTAATATTTTACAATTTTAAATTGTTTTATTACTATATATTTATATTATTTTTTAAAAGTATTTTTTAAATTTCAATGACGTATTTGAAATGTAGGAAATATTTGATGATATAATCTAAGCAATTAATAATATGTGGTTACCATACAGCTAAAACAAGATTAAAGTAATATTATCAATAATGCACTCATTCATATCGATCTATCGATAACTTTATTTAAATATAAGAAATTAAGTAACATAAAATAAATTTAACTTAAATAAAATTATAAAAAATGAAAAATTCATCTACTAAAAATAATTTACTTATAATATTCGACTACAAAAATTAAAAGCGTCTAAACATACAAACAAAAATTGCAAATTCCTTTGACAACTTAACATATTATTTCCCGTTTAGATAGCGCCATAGCAGAGCTATAGTTGAAAAACGGAAAGTATTGTAATCGGTCCAATTTGGGTATTTGCGGTTTTCACCGGATCCTGACGTTTTGATACCTGAGGAACCCAAAAAACAGGATGGAAATTTTCCGGATATTCGTATGTATGTTCGGTGTCGCACTCTAAATCACCTTATCTCCAGAACTACTGAACCTATTTTTACCAAACTTAGGTTACTTCTATATATGGGACAATGATCCATAAAATTTTCAACTTGAAAGGTCAAGGGGTGAGGCTGTAGAGCAAGATCACTCTCAATATCTAAGATTTCGCCTAATTAAACTCATATTTTTCTTAGGCACATTTGTTAACAATTACAAAATAAAAATAGTTGTAAAATGATGTTTTGCAAACTCGCACCCCCACCCCAAAAACTTCTCTAAACAAGTAGCTAAGTGGACATACTGCGTCAATAGTACCCCTTATCACCACAAGGAGCGCTAGTGTAGCACTGACGTACAGCCGTTGTAGTCGACTGGTATGTTGTGATGTGACAGGTGGGCGTTAGAATTAAATAAATGAATAATATTTAAAGTGTAAAAGTGACTTTTCCGCGTGACGAGAAAATCCTACAACTGCGTTGTCAACATTCTTTTTTGCTTGATGAATTAATTCATTACATAAACTTACAGAGAAGGTTGTATGCGGGAACATAGAAATGGAATTTTGTAGTGTGTGAGTATGTACCTGATGAGATTCGAACCCAAGGGATCCCCAGATTAAAGGTCAAATCTTTAACTCTTCGCCACGGATATTGGCATTTTATTAATTTCATTTAACTACATAAAAAATGTTTTTTTTTTTAAGTATTGAAAATCGATAATAATCATTTAAAAAAATTAGAAATCGATGGAGACTAATTTATACCTCTTATTTCACACAGTTTATGAAATAATTCTAAAAAAAAATATTAAAATTGGAAAATTTAGCTTGTGGTAGTGAGTGATAACTTTGTGATGAAACAATAATATTATACATTTTAGCTTCTAAATAATGAGTATCGGATTCAATTCCTAGTAATCTCCGCTAATATTTTTACATGTCTTCATTAATTTTAACTTCTAACATAATTTACCTAATCAAACCATAATTGTCTCTTTTTTGTTTATGATATTACAGTAATATTACAAAAATTATATAGAAACTACTAATTGATAATAAATTACTGTTTTTCTGTTGTCTTTGGTTAAAAACAAAACTTCGTCATGTTAGCGCAGTGATTAAGCGTCTACTCTTTATGTGGAAGTTAAGGGATGATGGCCTAACTTTTTGTCTAATACATGTAAATGTCGTTTCACGAATAAGAAATTCAGCCATGTGTAAATTTCAATTAAGTAAAGCAAATCGTAACTTCGAGAAGAATCCGGATAATCATAAGACTTGATCAAATATTATTATTATTATTATTATATATATATTTTATTAATTAATCTCATAGAATGCAATAATAATAGTAATAATACGTTATTATAAATGTGATTGAAGCATTTCAGTTCCACTATTGTTTTTATTTCCTTCTATGACATATGACATTTAAATAAGTCTGATTTTTCTTATTTCATTATATTATAGAATAACTGTTTATTAATTTATTTTTGTAATTGCTTGTTGTATTTTAATTTGAATAATATTCTTTGTTATTAATTTTTTTTTCTTAAGAATTCATCAACAGTTTATTTTTAGTTTTTTAATTTTATCTAAGAAGTCTTATATCAAAGAATCGAATAGAAATACATAAAAGTAGGTTACCGTGAATGGACAACTCGTTCAGTAGAATGAAATGAAGTTGATGAAGTCACATGACGGCATGAATTGAACAGGAGGAAAATTAAAATGATAATTATAATTATTATTACTATTTAAAACGTCACCTTTTATAAAAGCTGTCCATTCAATTTGTTTATTATTTTTTACTTGTTTTATATTGTTTATTTGAACCAGAGGGTATTACGGGTCACTCTATTATAATTATGTTTTTTAATTTCATATCCGCGCCGCGAAATCGTCATGTTTGTAATTATTGTGCTGTTTCTACTATACGCCGTCCCGTTTCCTCGAGTAAATTAACTTCCGTTACATCTAATAACTTCTCATCGATTTAAATCTTTGATCAAATATTCATAATTTAAAAAAAAATAATCAGAATTTGATATCTTAAGTTATTAGTACTATATATATATATGTATTTTTAAAATTTTTTTTTCCGATTCTTTGAATTATTTTTATTATAATTTGTTTTATTGTTCAAATTTTTATAAGTCTTTTCTTATTTTAAATTGAAGTTAAATTAAATGGTAGAAAAAATTGTAATAATATCGGTAAAAATTACATTATTTTTTGTTCGTATATAGTTGCATTAATGATTTCGATTTCAAAGAGCAGTCTTTTTGAAAGTGAAAAAGTAGACTTCTACAAAAAAAAACTTATGTACTATTTAGTGATGAAATAAGTTACGTATAAAGTTGTGTATGAATTTTCTTAGCTCACATTACTTTAGAATAACAGTAAACAACAGAGACGAGCTATCATTAAATTAGCTTTGTTTATATCTACTCTAAAGTAATAATTTATTTTACGATCCATAACATATTATATAATTAAATAGATTTTTTTACTGTAACATATTTTTTGTATTCTAAAATACATTATGATATTTACAAATTTAATCGTTTATTTTATTTACTCGGTTAAAGTTTTTTTTTTTTATTCTTAGAAGATTACAATTGAAATATACAAAATGGTGTTAACTGCTGTATTAAAAGAAATTTGCATTGTTGAAATAGATGGACTTAAAATTTTGTCCCCATAAGAGTTATACAGAATATATATAGTTTTACTGGTACATGACCATTATTATCTAGACAAGTCCTGGCATGAATTTATTTTTATGTCCTTAGAAGCTTCACATATTTATTATAATTTATTTCATGTGTTTATCTATATAAATAAAAATGTAAATGTTCGTTTGTTCAAAATCTTAAATCTCCGAAAGTTCTTCATCGATTGCTTTGAAATTTTGACACAACGTTGCATTCGAATACGCGCGTGTTTTTATATACCTGCTATTTATATACCTAAGATGTCACACCTGTGACAGGTAAAATTATGCTTTTTTTAAAAAAACAGCGCTATCTGTTGGACGTAAAAGTAATTTCATGCTATATTAAATAATTTACGATTCCATTTCAATGTTCCCGATATGTCTGTCTGTTATAGATTAAAACCTATTGGACCGATTTACTTGCGGGTAAAAGGGAGAAAGGGAAAAATCGGAAAAGAAATAGGGAAAAATCGAAAAAGCTAAAAGGGAAGAAGGGGACATTGGAAAAAGGTAAACGGGGAAAAGAAAGTGGAAGGAGAAAGGAGAGAACATAAAAGGGAGGGGAAAGGGAAATAAAAGAAAGAGAAATGGGGGAAGGAAAGGGTTATGGGGAATAATTGGGGACATGGGGAAAGGGAGAGGAGAAATGGGGAAAGGAAATATGGTAAAAAGGAAAATGTGGAAAAGGGGAAAAAGGAAAGGGAGAAACGGTAAAAGGGAAAGGTTACATTTTTTTGAAGTGTCGTAATGTTCATTTTGTTAATGTTTTATCAAACTTTCAATTGTGTTCATTTAATCTATATATAAATAATATACTCAAATCTAGCAATAGCAAAGTATTGCTGGTCTGCTAGCATTTTAAATAATTTATATGGATATAAATCACATTATTTTATATTTTGTTATTAATTGTAAATTTTGTAATTGTATTCTGATAGGTTTTATGTTGGTTTCCCTTGGTCTATCCAGACAAACGCTGGGCATTTTTTATTTTTGTACCAGTTGTAACACCTATTTATTCCCGACATAATCTACATGATATTGTATTATTATGTACCAATTAAAACAAAATGGATTATTTATTTTTAGGGATTTATTTTATGTTTTGATTTTTTTTATAATCCAAAATAAGTAAAAAAATTGCAGAAAACTATTTTTGACTAAAATGAAGGTACATTCCAAGCATATTCTTGAAATGCGATTTGGTCATTAACTTCTGATGAATAAGCTTTTACCAGTGAAGGTTACTAATGAAATTAAGTCAATACTTTTTAAGTTATAATTTAAAAAACATAGTTACATATACTTCTATGTGATAATGTAAAAAAAAAAATTAACTCAAAAAAATGCAATGTTCATACAGATTGTTGTTTTGTTTTTATAATGGTTTTTTTTATATCTAGCAATGTCAAATTAAGAAATAGTTAAAAAATTGCAAATTTAGCAACAGAATATTATTCTTTATAAAAATTAAATTTTCCACTTGTTTTATTGTTTTCTTCTGTTCTTCTATGTTTAGCACTTTGGCATATTTTCTCCTTCTTCAGGCCTTAAAACTTCATGTTTTTTTTTATATCAGTAACCAAGGTGGCTGTATAATTTTAATCCTTTTAACTATAATTTTAATTTGTACTTCCAGATTTGTGTTCTGATGAAACAGAGATCTCTGCAGAAATGCTAAACGCAAAGGGGAAAAAGTAAAGAATTAAATTATAATTCTAAATAATAGTATGCAGTATATATATATATTATATGGTACTATATGGTATTATATGTACATAGAGAAAAAAAAATTGTATGTGTGTGGGGAATGAGAAAAAAGTTTTACATGATTTAGTGTCTAATATGTTCATTAAAATGCAATTTTCAATTAATTATGTTTCTTTTTTTTGAAGAACCAACAGTTTTTAACTCTAATCAATAAAGCAAAAGAGTAAAAATGGTTGTATGTTTCTCTTCTGTTTTTGCTGATCTATTTCAACTTGTAATTTATTTATAAAAATAGGTTTATAAAATAGGTATCATCATACCTCAATTCAGAAAAAAATTTTTACGTATTTTAATTAATAATATACGTAGTGTGAATACTAAGAAATACATTACTTTTTTCTCATACTTGTGGCTGTGATGTATGTAAAGCACTTGAGGTGAGGTACAAGAAAAACCAATTTTGCTTAACAAGAAAGAAACCAGTGTTGCTGTCAGTCCCTGTGGTGAACAGAATGAAGGTGTCACTTATAGGGTTAAATATCATCTGTATTTCGGTAGGTTTGTTTTGCTAATATCTGACAGTAAGTATATTTAGCTTACTGAAGATGGAAGCAGAAAATCGCTTCACTTCTCTCATTCTTTAGCTTGTGATGTTTGTTATTCTTGAAAATTGCTGTTATTTTAGGAGTGACTTGTGACTTGTCTCAAGCAGCGTACAACTCTATAACAGCTATGATAATTAACATTCATTTACTAACACTATATATAATCTTATCTCGGTTAGTTCTTATGGTTTAAAAATAACCAGAAACTTTATGTGGGAGCAGTGACTTTGCTTCAAGAAGCTTCCTTACTCCAAAAAATTCCTTGAACAAATTGATTGTAGAGATTTTTATTATGTAGTCTGTAATAAACATTTATTATTAATTCTCCAAAGTAATTGTTTTTTTCTGCAGCCAGACATCTGAGAATTATAAGTTAAAATCTCTGTATTCGACTGTTATTAATGCAACTTCAGTATTTAATTAACTGAAAAATATGTGTTTCAAATTAGTATTACAAGTATTATCTAAGAGTTAACTTAATAATAAGGTTTTCTCCAAGCAAATGTGCACCTCAATGAGCACAAAAATATAATACAAACAAAATGGATGTAAAAATTTAGTTCAGTTTTATTTGCCACATTCAGCATATGGTATTTAATAAACAGTTACTCATAATATAACTGCATTTTTTAATTTACTGTACTTTGGTTATTTCTGGAGTTGGTACAATTCCTTTCAATTTATTTTAGTAATATTAGTTATCTCACAGTTGAAATATAATGATATCATCTCATAACTTCTTTTTTTATGTTATTTCACTAGTACCATGTCATTTTATTATTTTATCATTTACTTCCTGCTCAAATAATATGACAACACACAATTTTTTTTATGCAGCAGAAAATGAACTGTGTGGGAGTTACCATTATTTTTCTCCAATATTTCTGAAATAAATACTTATCAAGTTGATTAAACCTGATAAAAATTATTATTATTATTAGAATTTAAACAATGTTTTCATCTATTAAATCTCATTTTTGGTTTTGATTAAATTTTTTGGAAGATTTGGAGGTCTAATATTAAATTAATCAGCTACAGAAATATGTTGTAAAGTAAGTTAATTCCCAAAATTCTTTCAGTTGTTACTTGATAAAGTGTATGCAATAGATATTAAAATAATAACAACAATTAATAATTTTACTTATGTTACTGGTTATTAGTTTATTGCATAGTTAAATTATTGTATGCTGTGGTTGATATAAATTAGACAGGAAGTTAAGTTGCTGGGCTTAACTGATCAATCCAGTTTCCATACATTTAAATGCATTAACAACTGGTTTTACACAGTAAATTATTTAACGTTTTATTTTATTAATCAGATAACTTACATTTTTTTTTTTACACTAAGAACCATACTTTTTTTTATAAGCTACTTTTAATGGTTTCATTGTAGGAATTATAAATTTTATTACGCGTTTATTTTTTTAACAATAATATTGTTTTGAAGCTTGCAATATTTGTTGTTATAGTAATCTATAAAAAAATATTAAATATTCTAAAATTTAAAAGAAATGCTATTTTAACTATAAAATAAATATTGTTTGTTGTACAAAATATTAAAGATTTCTTTATTGTAATATGAAACTAACATAACTCTTGTTTATATCCATTCTGTTGAGAAATTCTTGGAAGTATTGGTAGGACTGAAGAAGGGAATTTTCTGCTAAGAATTCTGTAATTTAGTGGATATTGTATCGTATGAAATTAAACTTGAGAATATCACACTACCCATGAATAAAGCAACTCCAATTGAATTTCTTTTATATGGTTTATAAAAAAAAATATTTAATTTTTTTTTTAATTTTTCATGTGAAAGTAACTAAAAACTAACTACATTGTAACATTTTAGTTGCACCAGTAATGAGTTGGTCAAATAATATATAGTGTATATTATTTATGGTAGCATCTTAAAAAGAGTACAGAACTATCTCAACACATACCCATTAATAGATAAAACTATAAATTTATTAAAACTAATTTTATATAAACTAATTTATATAAAACTATTAATATTTAATGCATACTGTATCACATTTATTTTCAGTTTTCAATTTTTTTAACTTATATCAAATACTTTCAATTGAAAATACATAACACAACATAGAGAAAAAATTTATAACTGTGAAGGAATTCAAATAACTTTTTTTTCTAATCTATCTCATCTAGACAGCCCATCTCAATAGTCTAGTATTAAATAGTCAATGAGAGAGTTTATCTCATTTGAAAATTTTCTCTGATCCTGTAAAAAATGCAAAGTAAATCTCCTTATCAGGTGATGGTTCTACAATACTAGGAGCATTCTAAATTTTGTGCTACGTATATATTTATAAGGGTCTTTCAAAGTGAGCGTTAAAAGTTGACAAATTGTAGTGGCGTCAGTAATTTTTTTTTTTTTTTTAATTTTTCAATGTCATTTGTTTTCAGTAGTTTACGACAAATCATCATGGAACCCTACATGCTCCAACAATATTACAGATCACAAAAATTTGTTATCAAAATATGGAATCAGTTACAGCTACTTATCGTGTGCTTCACGATATTAGTGGTGTAAATAATCAGCTAAAAAAAAGCACAGTTTTTGTCTAAAACTGTTTCGGCTAAAAAAAGCACAGAGAATTGTCTAAGAGTAGAAAAGGCAATAATCTTTTTTAAATCATTTTCTAAACAAGCAGCAAATCGATTGACCACTAATCATGTAATTTGACTCTCTTAGACTTATTACTATGGGGTTATGTTAAGTTACAAGTGTGTAGCAACAAACCACAAATTATTTATGACTTGAAAGCAAATATTCTACACATTATTTGTGGAATTCAAACTGATTTTTGCAAAGAGTTACACAAAATTTTGTGGTAAACTTGGCTATGTCAAGCAAAGCCGTGGAGGCCACTTAAATGATATTGTTTTTTGCACATAATGAAGTTAAGCTTCAAAATAAAATAAAAAGTTGGTTGATGTTAATCACTTTTTGATATATTGCAAGTTTAAAGACCCTATATATATATATATATATATATATATATATATACATCCACATTTTCATATATTCGGAATGGTATTTATTTATTGGATAAGAAAAAATAATTGTTCCAGGATTTGTCTGGAAGGATCAAGGAAATCTGAAGCAAAACCTTGATTGGAGCGTCATTAAAAAGTAAATAAACTTACAAAAAATTTTTGAAAATTATTTATGGGGAAGATAATGCAAAAGAACAAAAAATGTATATTTCAATTTTAAGAGGTGAGGGTCGACTTTTTGAAAAAAAATTTCTTTTGGATATTTATATATGGATTGTGGGTAACAAAAACAATGCTACAGTAAACTTTTTCCCTAGAAACCTCTGAAAAAAATCAAAATTGTTTTTTTCATGATATACCCCCACTCTCTTAATGACTTTTGAAAAAAAAATTAAGAGAGAAAAAATTTATTTATTTATTTTTTTTTGGTGTAGATGAACCAGTTGAACCCTAAAACGTAAAGATTTACAAAAAACCAACACCCCATTTTCGACATATCACCATACTTTCTTCTTTAATATAGCTATTCTAGCTATATTTGACAGGAATGTAAAAATTATTTAATAAAAAGAAAGAAATGATTATAATTTATGTTAATATATAAAAATAATAATTATGTGAGATAACAATTATCCAAGCATGGGAAGAAAGCTGGCCTCCGTGGCGCAAGTGGTAGCATCTTGGCCTTTCATCTGGAGGTCCCGGGTTCAAATCCCAGTCAGGCATGGCATTTTCACATATGCTACAAATCATCTCATCCTCTGAAGCAATGGCTAATGGTCAACCTGGAGGTTTAAACAAAAAAAAGTATGGGAAGAAAAAAAATAAAATTAGTACAAATTAAAAAAATATAACATTAATTAGAAAATATTTCAGTATGTATTTTTAATTACACATTAAATGAATGTGAAGAAAATTCATGTTTTTCTGATTACTACTATTACTTAAAAATTCGTATTCAGAGTAACATTATTTTTGTAATAAGAAAATATTTCCATTAATTCTAAACAAATCAGTTGTAATTACCAGAGTTTCACCATTGAGAATTATTTGAAATTACATACCGAAATAATGCATGAAAAAAGAATCATTTAAACTCAGATATTAACATTTTCAGTCATTTTTGTAACCATCTTCATCGCTGCCCTCTCCCAGACATCAGCCACAAATAACTGATAATCTTCTTTTATTAAAGTGATAACATATTTAGAATGTGGTAAAAAAGGTTGTAGGATTGAAACTGTTCTGGTATGTTTAAGTTGGTTTAAATGTGCATGCAAGTGTGTTCATAGCAGAGTTATTTATGGTTGTGAATTTATGATATACATTTTTGTGAGTCAGTTGAAAAATGTACAGTGTGTTGCTAAAGATTCATTACATCTTTGTTTGAAATAAATTACTACTATATTAAGTAATTATTATTAGAAGAGTTGACCTGCTTTGCTTATTAAGTAATCTACCTTCTTAATAATAATAATAGATGAACATTTTTTTATATGATTGTACGACGATTGCACACAGTGATAATGCTAAACTTGGTGATTTTATTTGTGACAATTCCAAACAGGTTTCAGTATAAATATATTATGAAAGAAGTTATGTGCCAGCTATATCCTTCAAACAAATAGAATGAAGTTGAACCTTACAAATAAAATATTATTATGTAAATATAAATTATTGAAAAATAACGCAAATAAAAAAAGATGTATAAATAGAAACCAGAAAATAAATGTAAATGGAGTAAAAAGACTTGTTAAAGAATGCTGACTAGACCTATTAGAAGATTACACTGTATGGAGTTGTAATTTCAGCACAGATTATAATGATTATCTTTCATATATTTTTATCATTCATTACCTTTTCATCATCTCTTTTTTTATAATTTCATATCTGTTTTTCCTGAAAATTTATAATTTCTATTTAAAGAATGTTTAGAAAGATAACATATATATATATATATATATATATATATATATATATATATATATATATATATGTTAGATTTTTTAAATATTTTTTTTATGTTTCATGTATGTGGTATTTAATAAAAATTTAATTTGACTTATATCCCATTACTTAGGGGAAGAAAGTAATGGAAAACCACTTCGCTTCTTGTTTACTCTTTAAGCCTGGCATGAGACTTGTTATTCTTAAATATGGGTGTGTCATCTCTGTTGTGGTTTTTAATTCATGTCAGGTCACCTACAACTACAGTTTCAGTGAGACAATCGCACAACAATGGCTTCAAAATTATGCTCCAAAAAACCATTCACAAAAAAATTTCACTTAAACTAGCTTAGATTGTTTTTTGTTTTTTTTTATTGTTGAGAATCATCAATAGACATTACAGAAAAGTATTTATAAAAATCTTTGTTGAAAAAATAAATAAAAAAGCAAAGAAATAATAAAAAAAATAGTATTAATTGTTAATCAGGTAGTAGTTACACAATTCTATGAAATAGATATTTTTAACTGGGTTTTTAGGCAGCTTCAGTAGAAATTGTAAATTTAGTTTAAAACTAAAATTTATTAAAGTTATGTGTACTAAGTCTTGGAAGATAATCTTAATTTAAGGTTTAAATTGTTCAGTTTTTTTTTTTAAGTAAATTTACACTTTCTATTAAGAGTGCCAATTAGAACATCGGTAATTATTTACATCTTTAATTTAATTTTTTATTCTTATTCTAAAATCTTAGCTAAAGATAATTGTTTGGTAGTGTTTTGTAAGATATATGTACTATTTAATTGTTAATTTTTATTTTACATTTTTCTGTAGTATCCACTTAGATAACTGAAATCAACATCTATGTTTAGATTTTAAATAAGATTTTTTTGTGAATAAATTTTGGAGTGTATCTTGTTTTTCAGTGTATTTTAAGTATTAATTTTTTCCAATTTAAATCCAGAAAAGTTTCTTTTTTGTTCTTCATATATGAATTTTATATCAGTATAATTTATATATTTTCATTGATGGATAAATTGTTTAGATTAAGTGAAAATTTTAGTAGTAGGAAAAAGTGATTTGGATTAAATCAGAAGAAACTAACTCCATTGAACCATTGATAATTTTCTGCAAGGAAACCTTAGCTTTGTGTTTACTAATTGTGTTAGTTTTTTCAATGCATTAAACACAAATTCTGATAGAAGAGTATCACTTATTAATCACATTATTTTCTTCTTTTTTTTTAAAAAAGTATCATAAACTTCTTGATAACAAATTGTGAAAGTGAATCCAAAAGTATTTCATTAAAAAAAATCTTACACATTGTTAATTTTATCTTTATACTTTTTTCTTTTTTAAAAAGAATATTCTTCACTTTCTTTGACTGCAAATTGAAAATGAAGGAAAAAGAAGGTAGACTTTGTACGTTTTATGGAAAAAAGTTTCCCCTCTTAATAAAATATTTTTACTTATCTTTGATAACTTTTACTCTGTAAATAAAAAGCTCCTTTATCTACTTTCATACAAAATTCTCCCCCACAATAAAAAATTAATTCGCTTATTTTTTATCTTCCATATTTATAGGTGATGTTCTGGTAAATGTGTGTGTTTTAAATATATTTAAAGAAGGCATGTTTGGGTTGTATAAATAAATTATTTTATAAACTAGGGGTTGTTTTATTTATTTAGGGGTTGTTTACTTTTTAGTAACACTTAATAAAGACTGTATAGATGTTTGATTATCTTTGCTAATAATACTACAATTTTTGTAAGCTTTATGTCATTCAACTTTTATTTTTATAAAAAATTTTAGCTACAATAAGAAGAATCATCTTGTAAAGTTGTATAGTATAATACTTATAATAATATTTCTTGTTATAATGGTTGCATTATTTCCTGTTGTAGCAGTTCCAATGAAACATATTTCTGTTACATTCCAGTTGATTTAAAAATATTACTTGCACTTTTGTTGATATATTTATCGAAGATAAAATAAAATGTAATGTTATGGCCTTGGTTTGAATATCAGAACATGGGTATAATTTCAATTTTATCTTCATTATAATCTGATGAAACATACTGGGTTACTAAAAGTAGTGAGATATTGTCACTATTCTAATTATTGTCCTAAAAAAGTACCTTCTGGTGATTTTTAATGATGCATTTAAATTTAAAAAATTAAATATGTCAATTAAGAAATATATAGTATGATTATTGAGATTATTTGTCAAGTAGAGAATATTGATCCACCATCTTGAATTATAGATGACCAATGAATGGATACTTTAGATAAAAAAAAGAAAACAGAGTAAAAACTCTACAATTTTTTGCATCTATTTTTTATAGAAAAATTTAAAGAAACATAAAAAATCATGGCATTGATTTTAAATGGAGAGGAAGTACTAAAGTATTATTGTCTTGAAGGCAGCACCCACCAATCTGATTTGAATACAAAAATAAAATAATGCTTGTAAGGATTATTTCTTACTCTCTTCCACCTGTTCTCATGTCTTTGCCCTTTTAAAACTTGTTTCAAAAGGAAAAATATATTAATTTTAATTTCAGTTGATTTATATTTTTGTTTTATGATTTATGTAAATTATTTCTGTTAAATTGTGTACAAGCTATTGATAATTTAATAGTTATGTTTGCATTTATGCTTCTGGGCATCCAATTACACAAGAAAATCTAAGTTCATTGTGATGCTTTAAAATGAAGTTTATCATATCTTTGGAACCTATTTCTCAAGTGTAGTTACACTTCTGACCTTCTGGGATGTAGCCAGAAAGATTCTGACAATCATTAATAATACAGAACTGGATAGGTCAGACTGGTTTTTGGATGCGTATAAGTTTTATAACTAAATGTCTTGAGGGCTGTACTTGCTCTCTTGCAATAATAATAATAATAATAATTGGATTTAAATTGCATAATTATATTTTAAAACATTGATAGTGCATTAATGCAGTGTGAAAAGTAGAAATGGATAGAAAAAATGAGATGCATGTGTATGTGAATGTACTCTGTGTGTGGGTGGTTTACTATGTACAAGATTTTCTTGTAAGGTCATTGAATTTGTTACCTTGTATAATAGATAGGCAGATAAATAATTGCATTCGCATATAAAATATTTGTGTATGTATTAACTGAATATAAAAATTGAGCGTGCTTTCACTTAGTTTATTAATCATTTATATAATAAAATGATTAAGCAATTTAGAGTTTTCTTACCTTTATATCATACCTATGACTTCTTACAGTGGATATTTAATGGTATTAGATTTAACCTCCAACCTGTGTGACATTTAAATACATCGTAGAAGAAATCATAGAAAACGTAGATTTCCGTCAGTTCATTTTTATTTTAATACTGGTAGTATTTAATAATATTTAAATTTATATCTTGTTTTCCGTATTATTTAAATGATTAGACTATTCATTATTTAAATTATAGAATTGCATAATATATTGTTTAGCGTGGCTTCAGTGTTTAAAATTTAAAAAAATCACCACTTTGTATATAGAATCAAATATAATATTTAAGGTTTTAAGAAAAATTGGGATTGAAATACCAAGAAAAATGAGCTATTTATATTTAACATAAAAAAACAAGTAAAAAATACTATAACTTTAATACAGGAGCATACAAAGATGTAGTTTTTCCCTGTTTAAATTTTTAATTTGTGTGTGAAAATATGAGTAAATGAATTAAAAGAAAAATTTGGTAACAAAATATTTTGTAGCCCAGAGGCAAAATACAAAAATATTTAATATTTTATACTGGGACTGCCAATAAAACTGAGATGCTACCACTCTGCCATAGAGATTGGCAATTACAAAAAAAATGTTAAAACTCCAGAAATATTTTTATAATCCATAACACCATAATAGTTACTAATATTATAAATATCCTTAAAAAATAAAATTATGGGTTAGATATGTTGATGAGATTTTACTAAAAAGGTAATACAATACAGTTGTACAACAAACTAAGTAATTTAGAACATAATATAATACAACACTAGGTTTCATAAAAATATTGAACCTATTTTTTAGACGCAAAAAAAAAAATACATTCCACTTTTTAGATAATAGCATAAAGAAAAGAAAAATAAATTGAAATACTAGGTGTATATTAAAAACCAATATTACCTGTAACAATGACAACTACTACAGTTGTATTATTTATTCAAATTATAGTATAAAAAAACAATAGTATCATTATCTCATTGTAGCAATAGAGTATTTCATTTTATATCAGTTTTATTTCAACCTGACAGTTGATAGTAAACAAATCTCTCTCTAATGTTTAATATTTTGAATTATGTTTTGAATTCCATTATAACATTTTTTAATGAAGCAGAAATCTCTGTAAATACATTAAATGTGGAAAAAAAAGCAGTAAAGTGAAAAAGCTAATTTTATAAATAATTATATTCTGGTTTTAGGATGCATTTGCTAATCTTTTATTACAATATTGAGATTTTTATGATGATATTATTTTGACTGAAACTAGGAATGAGTTAAAAGTAGAGCATAGGTAAATTGGTTGGAAAGAAATCAGTAAAAAAAATTTAAAACAGTGGTAAGTAAATGGTGATAAAAAGGAGAATAATGAAAAGTTGAATAATAAAATAGAAAAATACAGGAAGGGGCTGAGGAAAAAAAGATTTGTATTATATTGCATCACAGTAAATGATTGTTAAACTTGTGCAAATGTAAATTAAAAGGAGTACAACTAATTATGAAAATCTGCTTTCAGAACAGCTTTTACACTTCTTCCAGATCAGCGCATTTTTACGTTTTTGGAAAGTGATTTGTTTTTTAAACTGGTTTTTCAAAACTTTAACCTTTTTTTTTTGGGTTGATCTAAGTATGAAATAACTACAGAAGAATATGCAATTTTCTTTTTAAATTATTTATTTATCATTACAATCACATTTAATTAATTTTTGTCTATTAATATTTAATGATATTTTCTTTCTGCAGGAGTGTCAGAATCTTCTGGAAGAGAACAGAAGACTTCAATTGGAGAGGAGACCGTCACCACCTCAATCTCCATCCATGGATCTGACATTTTTACAGTCACAAGTAGAAACATTACAATGGCAACTTAAACAGGTAATTAAGAAAAAAATTCATTTAATTAGTTAATAATTATTTTTTATCCTTTATTCCTATTTATCTTATCTTTCATGTGTGAATCTTTGCTCCATCTGTGAGACAGTATATTTTTTTTTTACTTTAAGCACTTTTCATCGCCTGAACAGTATTTATAGTTAATTACAGCAGCAGTATCTGATTAGCTTCTGTATTTTTTCATTGTTTCATTTTCATCTTATCACAGAATTTGTAATTACAGTGCGTTTGGAAAGCTGCTCTGCACTGGAATTATGGAAGTGTTATGCCAAACCTTTCTTAATTGTTACTTTGTATTTTTATTTCATTATTTTATAGAAATGGATATTACAATAACTGGAATAGTGCTGAAAATGACTTCCTCCAATATGGATTCAGCGTTGCACATGATTCAGTTTATTTTCAAACACTTTAACCAGCTGATGTACTGGAATATCTCATACGTATTCCATTATTGTGGTTTTTCATCAGTCATGCGTGCTCTGTTGTGACACACTGTTTATTTTGCTGCCCCCTATAGAAAGTAATCTGGAGGAGTCAGATCAGGCAATCTTGCAGACCACAACCCCCCCCCCCCCCAAAATACGTTCACCAAAGACATTTCATAAAAATGTCATTAACCAGGGCTGTGTGCGCTGTGATGCCATCTTGTTGGCACCAACTGTAATTGATCTCCACTTCTGTAAACTGACTAATGAAGTTTGTTAAAACAATAATGATCACTATTAACTGTATTTTCAAAAAAGATCTTCACACCAACCCAGACTCTAATTTTCACTTCGTGTAAAGATTGTTTGTGTATTTTATCGTGGTTAGTTGTCAACTACAATTGTGCAGTTTGTGAAGTAATATTATACCTTCCCAGATGAAACCACACTTATCTGTAAAAAACGTAATGTTGAGGATACCTACAGAATTTTGGTCAGTAAAACATTTAAACCATTGTTAGTAATCTAATCTTTTGGCATGTTCTGTAGGTTTCAGTTCTTGAACACACATTAGTTTGTAGGGGAAAAGTTTCAGATTTTTATTTCAACTTTATATGGGATAGCAAGTCTGATATCTTGCTCTTATAATGAATTGACAGGGCAACCAACCTAATCGCAAAAAAACAGAATGCACCACATAAATCTAAAGCATACTGCACAGCAACTTTCTGAACGCACTGAATTATTTTAGATCTGTTTTGATTGAAGAATAAGTAAATAGATATGAGAAATTAATAAAAATCCTTTTTTCTCTAGAAAATTTTAACATGTTTTCTTTCTTGATCAGATATTCTCTCTTAATATTAATTTGTTCCTTAAATTCTATTTTTTGTCATCCTTACTTTTTTACTTAATTTATGCCATCAATTTTCTTTTTACCTAATACTAATACTTCTTTCCTAATACTAAATATTAACCTATAAATAAAATATTTTGTAGTAATAATGTGAAACATTATTTTATTTTCATCTTATTTTATTTTGTTTTTTAAAAATTTAACTTTGTTAAAAGCATTTAACAAATGCTAAATAACATTAATATGTGGTTAAAGTATTGTAAACTTCTGCTTAAAAACCTGCTTAATGTTTTATTATTTTCTAAATTTTAATATATTATAGTACTTTATGTTAGAATTAGTAAAAATTTATATTAAATAGAAATTACCTAGTTTCATCACCCAGTTTTTATTTATAATTTTTATATATTTTCAAACATTAAATCTCATTGTTTTCTTTACTGAACTTAAATAAAATTTGAGGTGAAACTTATAATTTATTTATTCTCTGTTAAATAATCTGGATTCTTCAAACTCTCACTAGAATGTTGACACTGAATTAATAGGGCCATTTTTCTCCTTCAGTGCAGATTGTGCTTGTAATGTACTTTCCCTTCTAATATTTTACACCACCTTACGCACTTAAATATTACCTTATGTAAATAATATCTTACTACCTTGTAGTATTCTCCTTTGTAATTTTTTTTACATTATCAGATAGATCTATTATATGATTGTGATACACATATAAAGCATTTGAGGTACAAGTAATTCTAGTTTTGATTACTTTTTTGTATATAATTATGTTTTATGTAAAACCAGTCCCTGTGAAAACAAAATTAAGTTATTACTTGTTAGAGCTGATCATCAGTAAACATGCAATTCATTGGGTTTGGCATGATAATGCGGAGCTATACTGAAGAAGGCAATGGGAAACCATTGCACTCATCAATTTCTGTAGTAAGCCTGGCATGGTGAAACTGTTATTCATTATCAGAGTGACTAGTATTTCATATCAAGTTGCCTACAGTGGTTTGATTACAACATATAAGATTTTCATAAAATGAGGTAATTTTCAGTAAATTTTGTGTTTATTTTCCAGTAATGTATTACAGTACACCCAAACATTGTTTTTACAAACTAAACTGTTTGTATATTCTCAACAGAAAGATTGTGTTTATTTTTTTATTATTAGTTTTTCTTTAACTTTGGCTGGCCAAGACCAGTCTGGATTAATTTAAATTTCAAATTATTGAAATCTGGATTATTAGTTTTGTACAGAAAAAATATTTAACCAGGGCTGACTTCATTAAAATGGTTAATCATAATTTTTTAAACAATTTATTTTCTTTAGATCTTAACTTTTTTTTTACATTTATTTCAGTTAATATTTTATTAACTGTATAATTTTAAACATAATTAAAAATTATTTTATAACTTGTATTTTTTAAAAATAAATAATCATTTAATGAATTGGTAATAAAACAATAATTAAACATAATTACTTTGTTCATTAGTAGATGAAAGTGTCATATATTTTATGTTTGCAATAATAAAATTTTAAGAGTGAAAACTAGGTTGGAAGTTAAATTGTATGCCCCACTGCACTCCAACAATAGAGCCAGTTCTCATTATATTTTATTTGTTCACTTTCTGCTGTCCTTGTAGAAAAGCTAGGATCATTGTGTTAATATTAGTTTATTTGAATACTTGGAAATTATTTCTCATTACATACTTATTGAAGATTTCACTGTCTGTTTATTTGTCTGATGTAGTTATTTCAACACTTTTTTAATTTTGTTTTTTCATCATTTGTGTCATATTTTTACATATTATATGTATATTACTTTTAATAGTGCAAAATTATCTTTCACAACAGAGTTTTGTTGTTTATTTTTATTATTATTGAAGCATAAAGGTTATGGAGAATGTTCCGTTTGATAATAAATAATGACACATTTATTTTTTATACTACATACAGATTTAAAATATAGAAATATTTTTGTGAAAATTCTTTATAATTCAAAGGAATTAATAATCGATCATTTGTAGTATTTATAGTGACAGAATTTTAATTTTTTTTTTTTTGATAGCACTTCCCATCAGTGGGTAGCTAGGAGTGATCATTATTTTCATTATTACATTTTATCTATCTGAAGATACTGTCAGTGGAGAGTTTCTTCATGAATTTCAATACTGTGCTTCTTTAGTTATTTTCTCATTGATCCTTTCTTTCCTTACATTCTTTATTTCACCCTCATTTTATTCTCATCTACTTTTTAATGAAGGGAAATTCATTCAGATCTAAAAAGCAAAATACATGTGCTTTTTTTAATTGATCAGAGAGCATAATGTTTGGTCTAACTTACTAAACCAACACATTTACTGGACTCAGCATAAATACTGAGTTTTATTTCATAACTTGTTGGCTGCAATAACAGTTATGTGCGTCTTGTACAAGCAGTTGCAGTGAGGTGTTCTATTTTCTCCCCTTAATTTACCTTCTGTGCAGTATGCAGCCCAGGTATTTGATAAAAAAAAGGTAAAATTTACTGTCAATAGGATTGGTAGGGTTAGAGTATAAACAAGATTGAGATTTATATAACTCATAAAACTTCTAAGCAACAGATGTAGTTCTATCAATGACTGACAGATAGTGTTAGAAGAGGCAAAACCTTTCAAGATACGGGTCTCCTATAATGCATCAGTAGAAATGCGAATCCCAGGTAATGGGGGGACGTGCAATGTACAAAAATTTCATGCATTAAAATAATTCTGCAGATAACATGATAATTGTCTCTAATCCTCTACCAAGTAGAGACAATGTGTCTGATACTTCTCAATGAAAGGGACTAATCTGTCCCAAAATAGTAATAAAATCTTAGATAATTTACTTTACCTACCCCAGTCCTTATTGTGACTGTGATGAATAAAATAAGCCTTTAGTAAAAAAGCCATTATTGCTTTTCCAGAGTTTATGATATTCTTTATAAAGTAAGTTCTTATGGTAAACAAAGTGAATGTGTAGAGTTCAACACTGCTTCATATCAGTGAGCTTGGCATACAATATGTTTGGCTCAAAAAAAAGACAGAAAAATTATTTCACTTTTAACTTTATTACCCTGGCATGGTATATTTTTTATCTTGAGAATTGTTGTGCTAGTCCATGAGTGACTTATATCTCACTTCAGTTCCCTTTAAACCTTTGTGATTATAACAACCGACAAACAAGATATTAATTCCTTACATCACATTGAAGTGTGATGTCACCCTATTCTTAAGTACTGTGATTTAGTGAATGAACTTTTCATGTGATATGTGACATTTTATTTATACTTCAGACAATTTTAAGTAGACACAGTGTTTCTTTTTAAATTTCTGTTGATTACAATATATCAATATATATATTTATTAAGCATAACTGCTTAATAAAGCAGTTATGCTTAATTCCTAACCATGTAAGAGTTCAGGTGATCTGATTTACTTGCCAAAGATGATTCCACCCAATCCTCACAAAATGTGTTGCCAGTGATGATTATAGATAATATTGTAGGGTGTTTTAGTTAAAATTCAGTGTGGCTGACTACTGTCAATGACAAATTTATAATTAATTATTATTCTTTTTGAAATTAACAATTTGAAATAATTATTATGAAAGATTTTTCATTTACAATTTGCATTTGGTGAATATGTATTTTTAATATTCATGCACTATTTCAAACATAAAAAAAACAATTTCTGGACGAAGACAAGTTTTAATAGATATCATATATATATATAATACATACTGACCCTTAGTTAAGCTTTAATTAAATAAAAATTAAACACTATTATAAACAACTTGCACCATATACATAGATCTTAACTAAGAACATAAACAAACATAGTCTCCATGAAAACCAGTCGGTAACATATCACCGCAATATGTAAGTGATAAATCAAATGTGAACTAATTATTCTTGTTTGAACATAAATAAACTACTTGTCATAGATTGCTAGAATTAAACAATGATGGATGTATATCTCTATAGGTAGGTGGTAGTTTGTAGTTTGCACTTATTAGGTAATGACTGTAATAGTAATATTACAAAAAAGTATACAAATTTATTTCAAAATATTTTTAAAAATATTCTCTATTCTCTATTTTATTAAATAATCACTGGCAATATTCTCTACTATATGATAAAAAAAAGAAAATTGTTGCATTGTAATTTATTAAAAATTAATTTGACTAAAAAACATAAAATAAAAAAAAAATTGACCACAATGGGAAACATAACTAACCATATAGCGCGGGCAAAGCCGCAACAGGGATGCTAGTATATGTCTGTGTATATTTATATAGATCTGTGTATAAAATTTTTTGGCTTGGAAATCTCGAAAACTACTTGATCAATTGAAATTTATATATGCTCTAGTAATGTATCTGAAGTTGTGCCTGTGAAAATTTCATGAAGATTTGTTGAGTCGTTCTTGAGTTATGCTGAATTTAAGGTTAAAAAAATTTTAGTGGGGCAAGTTAGAAGAATTGTTTGTTATGGTGCATTATGGAACATTGACATTTGTTTATGTGCAGTATCTACTGTTATCAATATTAAACCAAATTAAAATTATATTAAAATATTAAAACCAAATTAAATCAATGAAATTTTCTTGAAACTGTCTTATTGTGCAGAACTCCGCAAGATTTTTTAAAAGATATTGCATTTGTAGGTTAAAACTAATAGTAAATTCTTATCAGTAAACATAACTAAAAGTGTATTTACAAATTTTCTTGATTTGTTTATATTAAGTAATTTATTATAGCTATGTTCTTGTTTTATTTATAAATCTGTGTGGTTTTTTTACAGTTTTTAATTTAAAATATCACTTCTGTGTTTATATTACATTCATGTATAAAATTTATTTTTGGGGATTTCTGACCTTCCATTCCTAAATAAAGAAAATCAATAAACTAGATTTCCATATACATTTTGACAGCAAACATATGTTTTATCTTCAAAAATATTGATTTTAGTTTTATATTATGCAGATTTATCTTGCTGTATAAAAATGAGAAAAGAATTACAAAGTTTTAGATCCAGATTCTTGATTTAAAAATAAATCTGTAGTTTACATTTTAATTAAAATTAAAATTTTTTTTTCTTCCACAAATATTTCACCATTAATGAACATACAAAATTTACACTAATTTTCATCTCTGTTGTGTGTCTTAAAGAATGAAAAAAAAAAATGTGATTAATAAGAAATAGTTCTAGGAGGACCCTAGACAAACATACATTTTAACTTATGTTTATTGCTATTTGTATTCAATTTTGCCAAAAAGGTTTTAGCCAGTGCTCAATACATTTATGATTGTTACAAGATTGAGTTTTATTTTTATTGCAATTTATTATTCATTCTTTATTTTTTCATCCAGATTTCTAAAGTGAGTCACATTTGTTGTAAAATGTAAATATAAATTTATTAAAACTACAGAGTTAAGGGTAAAAAAGTTGGTAATATTATAGTTAGAATTTGTATTTAGCTTAAAATTAAACCTTTCTGTTTATGATAAATTGAAAGTATATTTAATTTAACCTTTCAGTTCCACATATTTATTTTCTTGCATTTACCAAATGGTAAAATTAAAAGTTTTAAAAACCCCACGAAGCCGTTTTGAAGAAACATATCTATTGCAGCGCCCCCTGGTGGCTTATAACCATAAAACTCAGAACCTGGGGAGGTCATACTTATGTATTGCAAAAAACTGCATCAAAATCAGCCCAAACAATTTAGAGAAACACATCTACTGCAGTGCTACCTGGTAGCCTATAACCGTAAAACATGTATAAAACCTGCTTTGAAATGATACCTATATAACGTAAAAAACCATACCAAAATCGGTCCAGTAAAAATATTTTGAATAAATCATCTAGCAGTTTTTGAAGAAAATGGTAACACACACACACACACACAACCTCTTATTCCAAGCACATACACTGTCTCTGTTCCATCATGGGTAAAGAATAGTAAAAAAATTCTGACTGATTTCTTAAACCAATATAAAATTATAAAAAAATTTATAACTTTTATGACTCTGGAACCAAGTTCTTATGGAGTAAAACGTAATTAAAAAAATTATTTCCAATATTTTGGGATTTTTAAACAAAAAATAATCAATTATATCTATGATGATCTATATCTATGGAAAAATGATGAAATGTAAGAAAATTAATAATCTGCATTTTTTAGCAGTAAGGCGCCTTTTCCAGTCAACCTGTTTTTTTTTCAACTATTTTTCTGTATTAAACTTTGCTAAAGGGAAAAATAATGTATGATTAAAATTTTCATAAAAACAAATCCTTTAAGGTATAACATCCATCTCACACTCTCATCTGTTTTATCATGATATTTAATGATATGAATTTCTCTAATATACAAGCTCTCACTCAATTTCATGGTGTGGATTAAGCCAAGATATTTCCATCAAAACACACATATATTTGTGCTGTTGATATAAGGAAATGCATATAACATATTATTTCATAATTGAAATATTTTTTTAACCTCCAGGACTGCCCGTTAGGTATTGCTTCATAGGATGAGATGAATGACAATTTTTGTAGCACGTGAAGATTTCATCCCTGACTGAGATTCAAACCTGGGATCTCCAGATGAAAGGCCAAGTTGCTACCACTTGCACCATGGAGGCCAGCTAATTGAAAAAGGTGTTTTATAGAATTAATCTATTGCTTTCCAGTATCATCGCCAGTTTTTTTTATGTCTGTGATGTGTGTGAAGTAACTGGGGCACAACTACAAACCAATTATACTTTCTCTTAGAGTAATGATGATAAATACTTGACAATTAATATGGTGAACAGAATTTATTCTGTTTTTGTAAGGAGGATGTACAACAATATATTTAGCTCAGGGAAGAAATCAGTGGGAAACCATCTCTTTTTTCTTGTGCTGGATAAAATTGGCCGGAATGTTGATTATTCTTGAGAATGGATATACACATTTTTGGGAGTGACTTGCAACTCATAAGTCACTTAAAACAGTTAAGGTTATGAACATAACAATTAATATGAATATATTATAATAATTCTTTTCTTTTTTGCCCATAACTTTATCTGTCTATCTTTTAATGTATACCATAACACCTTTTTTTAACCGTATTTCAGGATAATTTGATTTTAATTCTGATGCTAATGGCGGCTATAAGATTTCAAAAATGGACCTTTGGGTGCAAGTCTGCTTTGAATCAAAGGTCTCTGGCAGGACCTTGATGAAAAACATTCTACTGTTATTGTTCAAAATCTTCACTTAAATGTCAATTCAGTAAAAAAATTAATAAGAAAAAATCTTATTTTCATAAAAATTTGAACAATTTTTATTCAAAGTTTTTTTTTTGTTACTGTTTTCATAATTCCATTGAACTCCATGGCAAGAGTGATAACATCTCTGTCTTTCATCCAAAAGATTCTCCGTTTAAATTCCAGTCAGGCTTGCAATTTTTCATATGCAATAAAATGAATAACACTTACCTGGTGACTGTAATTGAATATAATCCTGTTATTGTGAGTATGAATAAATAAATAAATATTTGAGAGGGCTGTTGTACCCTTTCAAATGTAGCCTAGAACAGTATAATTTTTCTCCTTATAAAATTTTACTTGTAGAAGTATTATCATTAATTTTGATAGTAAACAGTAAAAGGTATAAATTTATCTGCAAAATAATTATTTTTCTTGTAATATTTTTTTTGTTTTAACAGGCTGAATCTAGCAGACAAATGTATAGAGCGGTTCTAGAACAGGTTTCAAGGTTTCTAGAGCGAGTTCATAAAAATCTAGATCAAGTTAATGGGGCAAAAACCTGTAATTCAAAAGGAAAATCTAGGTAAAGTTATGTAATTTAATAAAACAGTTTTGTTTTTTTATCAAATAATTTTTTTATACATTAAATATTTTAATTTTTAATATATTGTTTTTAATTTATTAATATAGAATTGTTATATTAAGCAATTATACTTCAGCATGCTTTTATTATAGCATCTCAGAATGAAGCTCAAAACATTTAAGTAATACAGTTAGTGTATGTTGTAAAGTTTCTTTCCTTGTTCTTAATTTCAAGTTTTATAAATTATATTAGATATAAAGTTAGTTTCCATTTTGCAGTTGCTTGTAGTGTAATTAAAATTCATATATACAGTCATTCTTTATTTAATGAGATTTTTCAAAATGTATTCAAGATAAAATTAAGCATGTGAAATGAGGATAAGTATTAACAGCTGATGCTCTTTTAGCTTCATTATCTTGTGCGCTATTACTGAATAATAATTTATTATTTTGAAAGTTAACCAATTTTTGTAAAAATTTAATTTTAGCAGTTTTTAGCTACAAATGTTAGTATATTAAAAAAATATCAATAATTTAATAACATTTTCCTCATATCTGTTAGAAATACATGAATATAAACAAGTAACTGTCTGATTCATTAAGCTTACTGGATACAATACAACAATTTCCACAATTACTTGTTTATTTAAAATCATATAGTAAAATGCAATTTTCTTACTATAAAATGTCATGATTCCACCAAATAAAACATAATTTTAGTAAAAAGAAATATTTTTGTAGCGATACTAATTCAATAATTAATCAATATTAAATTTTAAAATGTAGAATTTTTATTTTTATTTTCCATACAAAGCTTTGTTAAATGTTTATTAAAATAAACCAAGAAAATGTTGTAAACCAATTAGAAAAAACTTAAAATTATAATTAGATGGCCATTTTTAAAGCTTTGTTAAATGTTTATTAAAATAAACCAAGAAAATGTTGTAAACCAATTAGAAAAAACTCTTAAAATTATAATTAGATGGCCATTTTTAAAGTTAAACAATAATCATCAGTAGTTACTGAGGAATTAGTATATAAAACATGATAATAAATAAATTAAAAAAATGGTAATGAAGAATAATAATAATTAAATAACAACAAAACAAACAATATTTATGAAACAAAACAAGTGTAAGTTTATTCTAAAAATGTTGGTAGAAGTATCATTTGTAGAAACTTGTTTTCATAGGTATTGCCAATTTGTAATTTAATTATTATTTTTGTAGAAACTTGTTTTCATAGGTATTGCCAATTTGTAATTTAATTATTATTTTTCCTTTTATATATATAAAAAAATAATAACTTAACCATCAAACACAGTAACAGAAACACTAAAGAAACTAATATCAATAGTCAACTTTTGCGGGATCCTGTATCATCAGTCGGTATATAATTCTACAATTACATCAACAAATAACAAAAACAAAAAAGGAATAAATACTTAGAAATGTATAAAACATAAAACCTAACAACCAAAAAATTTCTAACAACATAACTTCACTGCCATACTGGAATCCAGTATTACATCAACATATCATGCTTTGTCATTTAAAATTAAAATCTCCTTTTTATACCATAATATATATTTGTCACTCATTTATTCCCTATTATAATTTATGATGTAATAAATGTGTAATTTGTAATTTTAAACTATTAATGATGAAGTGAATACTTGGAGAGCGTTCTAGTACATAATGTTCTTCGTTTTTAATTGACAGTATCTGGTGGTTTCAGGATTATACTTAATTAATGAAATTATAGAATTATATATATGTGTATACATATATACTTCTTTACAATAATAATCATTGTAAATGACCATCTAGTTTTAAATTATCTTCCAATTTATTTTCTGTGGAAAGCAAGCACTTTTTTTTTAAGCTCACTAAAATAAAATTATTGAGTGTGGTATCTTCTTATAAAGTGCTAGATAACCAACCATTTTAACATTAATAATTTCATTTAGAATCAAATCTATGCACACACATTATATCCTTTTGTTGTACAAGGTAAAATTCAGCAGGTTTGTTTTGGTGTGTTCTATGTCTTAAAAAATTGTACATTGCATTTGCATTTAAATATAATTCTAATTATACCAAATTTAAGTAAAAAAACCAGTTAAGTCGCAAAATGAATTTTCTTCATAAAAGATTATCAGAGTTTTTAAAAAAATATTTTAATTAATTTGGAGAGTAATAAAGGATTTGATAAAAAGATATAGTTTTTATGACATCTGTTATTAGTCTGTAGTCATTAAAGTTTTTCAAAAAGAAAACTCAAAAACTATAATCTTTTCTTTCTACACCTGTAAACAAATAAATAAAACTGGATTATTTATTTTAAATTTTTTGTGTAGATTTTATGATATAATTAAATTGTACAGTTTTTTTTAAAAATGTAATAACATGTCATTCTCAATTACAAAATTATGCTACTTAAAACTTTATACATATTAAACAAATCTACATAAATCAAGAAATGACTGTGTTATGAACATTTAAATCTAATTAAAACTAACTAGATCAATTTACACACTTCTCTGTTTCCTCTAATGTACCTGGCATGGGATGATCGTTGAGTTTAAATGATGTAACTTATTTATTTTCAGGTCACTTTCCAATGCTATGGTTATGGCACAAACTGAATGAAATCAGTTTGTTGATCTTTAATACTGAAATGTTCTGTATAATTTATTAGGTTACATTTTTAGATATGGGTAGAGTTATGGTTCTACGCTGACTCTCCTTTTTTTTTGTTGAATCAATAACTATAAAATGATTCTATAGAAAATATAAAAGATTCATTGTTCAATGATCTATCAGTTTATAGTTGATTGCTACAATGGAATTGATTGTGCATGTTTAGCATTATTAATTTTTTAAAATAATTTTTACATAATTATTATTCAGTTTTTACATAATTTGAAGAAGTTTACTATAATTCTATAGCATTTTTATTCTTATGATACAAATTAAAAACGTTTTGTTTTTTGTACGATGAAAGAAATTTTTTTTAATAATTGAATGCTGTAAAAAGTGATTTTTAATTTTTTTTTTAAGAAAGTCATTTTAGGCTGTAAAATGCATATTATATTAAAAGCATTAAAGCATTAAATTCTTTTATTTTTATCCTTAGTATAATAGTTTTGTACTGTTTTATTAATTTTTTTCTTTTAGTAGGGTGCCACGATCACGAAGTGTTCATACAGTAGCGACACCGACCAGCCACAGCAGGCCTTCTTCTCCTTCACCTAGTCCAAATTACGTCCATAGAGCTAGTAGTGTTGCATTGATGCAAGAGTCAAATAGTTATGCAACATTAAGAGATACATGGTAAAATTATTTACATGTATTTTAAATATTCAAGATGTTTAATTATTACATACAAACAAATTTTTAGTTGAAGTAAACATTTTGACATAAATTTGTTTCAGAATTCAACATTTTAACTTTTTTTTTACATAAATTAAAAATAGTGTATTTCCTCCTAATTTGACAATCATGTTCTAATGCACAGTGAGTAACATTAACTAAAATAATATTAAATAAATATTTCTGTAAAACAAAAATTGATACTAACCATGGTCTTCAGAGGAATGGGCATAAATTTATTATAAAAAATTTTCCTAATGAATCAGGGTCATAATTATGTTTCTCCTGTTTTCTGACAATTAATTTTACTTGTTTTCTAAGCTACCAGAGCCTATCTTATCCTCAATGGATAAGATGAGCATATCTGTCATGTAAAAATTTCTAATAAAAAATTAATTGCTTCTTTGTGATTAATGCATTTTCTGTACTAATGTTCAGATTACTTAATCAGAATTTAATGAAATCAAAATTGATCAAAATTTAATGAAATTCAAACCAAGTCAAGACCATAAACTATATTTCTTCTGTACGGATTTATAAAAGATCACCTGAAGCGTTTGATATGTGCATTATTAAAATAAATTGATTCTTTCTTAATTATATTTATGTAATTTCTAATCGAATCAGATTATCAAATGTCAAAATAAAAATAATGCTCATTCCTATGAAGACTAACCTGGCCCTTCCAAATCCAGCAAACATGTATATCCAAATACATATATATCCAAATGAATACATGTATGATAATTGATGATCTATGGTGTCATTTCTATCTGTTACCATAAAGAAATTAGTGCTTTTTTTTTCTTGTATTCATTGCTTTGTTTTTTTAAATTCCTTTAGTAAAATTACGATTAAAAGAGTTAATTTCTGTTACATGAGCTCCCAAATTATTTGTGGTCTACTCCTGTCAAATTTTATGTACCATATTGCATTTCATTACAATGATGGTTCTACAGTTAGGAAGCATATATAGAATCTTCGAAAATAAAAGAATGTAAACTTGGTGAAAGCAACTTTTAATTATTTTATTAAGCACGGCCCATTGTTATTAATATATAAATTATTTATATAGTAGTTTCCAATTACCAACAATCTTTAGTAGTAATGTTAGAGCGCTTTCGGATTATTAATCCATCCTTGGAAACAATGATGTGTTATATATTATAATTATTTACTTCACATATCATTAATTATACTAAATTGAATTTTATTAGCTCCTAGTCGCAGCTTTGCTCGCACTATATGGTTACTTGCATTTCCCGTGGTGGTCAATCTTTTTATTTTATACTTATTAGTCAAGTAACCGGAGGCAGGTGCAGTCAGACACACATACAGTAACTGTGGCATATCGCATTTCCCATTGCTCAGTTGTTTCAGTCGAGCGGGATTGATTTGTGCATATACGATCGCTTTCTAAACGTATTTCCCGTTGCTCAGTTGTTTCAGTCGAACGGGATTGGGCTGTGTGTATTCGGCGCTTTCCAATCTTGACTGTCTTTCGTCTTCAGTCTCTGCCGCACGAACAGTTTTCATCAAACGTGCTTTTTTTGTATTTCTCCCAATTGAAGAATGTCTTTTAGGCATGGTATAATGTTTTGAAAAAAGATCACAGAATTTAAAAGATTGCAGTTAAATACTTTACACACTTTTAATTAGTAACACACACATGATAAACAAAAGCAGCTATTTATTTATGTTTTTACACAGCTGTAAAAAATTGTAAATGAATGAATCATAAAAATTACATATGCATGTGCGCTAAATCAATTGAAACTTAGGAATAACTGTACGTTAAAACCTCAGCCCTTTTCAAAATTAATCAATTCAAAAAAATGTTAGCTAAAAATTAAATTTTCTTGAAAATCAAAGTCATTTTGAAAATTAAATAAGCTTTAAGGAAGAAATAAAGTGATTTAAATTTTGTTGTAAAATTTTGTTATGTCGGAGGTCCAAAAAAATTAGCCTATGTTCACCACAGGGTTTCAAAGTGTAGGTGTGCAAACTTTTTGACAAATCTGTCCAGTAGATCTCGAGTTAAGTTAAGAACAGACAGACAAACAAACATTGATTTTTTGTATATATAGATAACACATCATTGTTCCTGAGGATGGATTAATAATCCGAAAGCTCTCGAACATTCCTATTAAAGATTGTTGGTAAGTGGAAACTACTATATAAATAACTTTTATGACCTATAAAAGTTATACATTCATTATTTCATGCGTTTCCATTCCTTGAACAACATAATCTGTGTTTTGTTGAATAATAACCATAACATAAATGTACATCTTAAAAAAATGATTATGTTACCTGTAAATTAGGATTTCAATGATAATGATATGAGAAGTGGCATAAGGGATTAAAATTTTGAAAAATTACAAGTCTCAATGAAGGAGAAATTTTTTTAACATTGAATTGCACTGAATGGTAAGTTGTTGGATGTTTTGCTGTGGATGTTAAGCAAACATAAAGTAAATTAAATTTTCATTAAAGTAAACTTAAATGTTTAAATCTACTTTTTAAATTGTTTTTTTAAAGTTTACTTTCAAATATTTTAATCATAGGCAATATACATTTTCATCTTAATAAAATAAACAGTTTTATTTTCGAAAACATTTCAAAATAAACATGACCTTCTTCTAACTGTATAATTTCAACATTTAGCATTTATTCATCAATCTTTTTTTTACACTTTCAAAAACAAATTTAACGTATTTTAAAATATCACTTAGTGTAAATTGTTACAGAGTAAGGCAATGACATTTATGGATTGCTGGTCTGCATGAAGAATTGTATGTGTTTATTTTACTGTAAGATTTGAGTGATATATTTTCCATTTACATTACTTGAAGATGTAAATAATCACAAAAGAGGATGTGGTAAGGTAAATTGAACTGTATCTAAACTGATCAGATGGTCTTCTGGCTAAAACAAATTTAGCATATTATATAACTTTTTTTAGAACCTGATGATACATTTTAATATTCAAATTTTGAATGTTTTGTCATAATTATGAATTGATATTTGATAAACTATGCCATTTATTTGAAAGTAGTTTATGTAACATACCCTTGAAATTGCAAATTTTTACTTACAGTTGATACATTTATCTTACATTTTTATTTATTTATTATTTAAATTATAATAGAAAAATTTTCTTTGTCAAAGAGATTCTAAACTGTACTATTATTTAAAACATTTTGAGTTTTAAATGAAGAGAAGACCTTAATATTTAATATCATCAAAATGTGTAATAAAATATTATGTTTTATGTAAAATTTATGAAAAAAACTTAAAGAAAAAATTACAAACAAATAAAACCACAACCTTCCAACCACAAGAAATGAAGATATACTTAGAAAGAATTAAATAACTGAGAATTATTGTTTTGTGCTGATATATGTAAGACTAGGGAATTACGTTGACCTAAAGAAGGTTTCTAAAAGATTATTTATATTAGAATATATAAATAAAAATCTAGATATCCTGAAAACAGAAAATTATTAGTACTGGAAAACATTTGATTGATCAGATATGAGCTACATCAATAAAAGTATTGATGATGTATAACATATAGTATAGATTGTGTGAAGTTAGAACTGATCAGAAAATATTGAGATGCCCATTTATTAGGGAAAAATTCATTTTATGTATTTGAGCATACATATTCTTCTGATTTGTAGATGTACTAAGTTGTTCAAATATAACTTTACTTGTTGCTATCACCTTAGCAAACAACAGGTATTTGTTACATGTGTTGAGCTAGTCATTATTATTACATTTCAGTTATAGCTAATAACACATGGAACTACTTGAATTAAACATGTTCAACTCTACTTGTTTGTTGTGCACTATTGTGGTGATCATATAACCTATCATTATTACTTCAGCATTGTTTAACTATTTCATGTGGTAACACTGCATGATCACTACTAAATTAGGTATCTATTTGAACATCTCCATTTCTTTCATGTTTTTTACTGTGTTCTATTGAGGTTATATTGCCATGTGGCAGTAAAAACACACCCCTAAGGCTGTGTTTTTTGTCGTGTCCAGGATTGAAAAAGAATGAAAAAAGAGATTTATTGAAGTGGTTGAGCAAAAATAATATGCAATTTTGGAATATTTATAAAAAGTGCAGGTTAATTTCTCTTTGCAGAAAAAGCGTCAGATTTGAAAAATTATAAACTTGAGAAATGCTGCTACATATAGATCTACAAAAAGTGATATTTACTATAAAAAGTAAGATCTATAATAGTGACATCAACTGTAGACAGTTGGATCTTCTATTCCCATTTATTTTCAAAGTGTAATTAAGTTTTCACATTTATCTTCTACTAATCCACTCTACAATCCTCAAATTACTCTAATTTTTATAATCAATATTTTATTCAATTTGATTATTTCATCAATTTCACATTCACCTAAAGAATCAAGGGTCAAAGCAACATGATGAGATTTGGTAGACAATATCTCTGATCTTTCCACAGACCGTGACTGTCCTATTTACAATGATTAAGTCAAAATAGAAATTATTGGGGCTGCTTCTGAATATGGTATTTTAGTTGCTGCTAGTAGCAGCAGTGAATATTTACCTTTGAGATGTGATTTTCATCTATTGACACTGGTATTTTGAAAAATTTCTTCAATTTTTTGTGATCATGCTTGGGCCCTATGCATGGAATGGAATGAGAACTTAAACTGAATGCGTAATATCTTCTTAGAAGTTATTTATTTAAAATTGCATGGTTTAGCTTTTAGAGCCATATGTTCTGTTAGCTTTTCTCTGCTTCTAAATACAGCGCAAGTTTTGTAACTAAATAATAAAGGATAGTGTTAAATTACTAAACTTATAATCCAGAAGTTTCTGCATGATCTGTTCAAAGGAGGATAAGTAGTTGAAGTAGGGTTTGATATCCTGAATTATTATGTAATGTAAGAATATTTTTTATTATATATATTGTTTTAAACAGCTGAAATCTAAGCAGCCTAATTAATCAGATATTGTAGTGTTTAATTTTAGTTGGTATTTACAAACAGGAAATTATATGTAGTATCACATCATCCCTGCATCTTACAGTGATAAATGTAAGACCAGATGCTCAAAGTCTTACACCAGATGTCTCATGGGAATTTAAAATCAGTGCTATTATAACTTTTTTCTTTTTTTTTAATCTCGTACTAAAGACAATTTTCTACAAATCTATTAAAATGAGTGGAGATGTTATGCTGTTATTTGGATATTACTGTAAATTTCAGAGTAGCATCATGTAAAATAAAATTTTATGAAGAATATTTGACAACAGCTAAAGCCACATTTAATTAATTATTTTTCATTGTACACTTGTTTAAAAATACTGGTTGAGGAATAATTCATTCTCTATAAAGGATTACTAAATGTTGTTATACTGTTGGTGTTTATTGACTAATTTTAGTGTGTTATGTGCTTAAGTTTATGTGCGTTCTGATCCTTTCAAGAAATGTATCAATTATTCACAGAAAAATTGAATGTTAGTATCCCAGTAAAGAATAGCTTCATGATTTGGTTAAAAATGGCATAAAACAGGGTCAGTTTCAAATACAAAATGAAATAGGCAACCTTCCATTAGGACTCCAGAGACCATAGTCTAAATTCAAAGAATACCAGTCCGAAAAAATGTATTTGTAAGTTGTCAAACAAAGTGATTTAAAATATACATCTTACTGTAAGATTCTTATGATTTAAATTTGAAACTGTATTATGTAACAATGACTTAAGACAACAGACAAACTAAAACATCATAATTATTGTAATTGACTTCTAAAAACATTGTTAATGAACAACATGTTGATACTGCATTTCATGTAAGTCAAGGGATGGTTTCATTTATTTGGGCATATAAATTCGCACAATATCAGGTATTGAATGACTGAAAATCTTCACCAGATGTTTGAGCGTCCACCTCGTGATGAGAAAATTTGTGTATGGAATGCTGTTTCTGGTAGTTGTATAATGAGGTCAATATTTTTTTTATTGGACTATCAATACAGAAGCTTAACAAATAATTTTTTAAACAATTGTATGCTCATTTAACAAAGTATGAAAAAGAGTTTGTCTTCTACCAACAATATGGAGCAACATGTTACACATGAAATTGTTCACTAGCATTCATTCATGTGGCTTTTTTAGAAGAACAAACTGTTAGCAGAGAGTGGTGGCCTCCATCCTTTGCTAAATTTTTGCTAATGTAAATATTGAAGAATTTAATTTAATTTACCTTTTCATTTCATTCATAAAATGTTACATATTATGACTGTGTTCGGTCTGTAGAGGTTTGGTTTTAAGTTGTTTTTCCAGTATGTTAATTATATGTTAGTGAACTTACAAGGTCTGTTCAGAAAATAACCGAACACTTTTAATTACATGCCAACAAAGATATTTAGTGATGTGTGGTTGGCATTATGTTCTGCATAACCTCCTCTGTAACCACATGTTCATAGACTGTTGATATCTCGTTTACTTTTCGTGTTATTGTTATTTGAGTGCAACGTATGTAAGTGTTAGTAGCAATTTTTGTAATGTGTGATTTTCAGGAGCAATGATACAATGTAAAATTTTATATGAAACTGGGAAAAACTTTCACAGATATGTTTCAACTTTTGAAACAAGCTTAAGGAGATGATGCTCTGGGTCATACAAAATGTTAATGGTTTTCACGATTTAAAAGTGGTTGTCAATCAATTGAAGATGACTGTCGACCAGGAAGGTCTTCAACTTCAACTGATGACCCCATGTTCAGAAAATCAATGATCTGATGCGTGCAAATCGCCAATTGACTGTCAGAGAAATTGCCATGACATTTTGACTGAAAACTTGAACATGCATCGAGTTGCAGCAGAGTTTGTTCCTCATTTGATGACCAAACAACAGAAAGAACATTGAATGGACATTTGTTGACAACTTTTTGAACAAGCCAATGGTGACTAAAGATTCATGCAAAGTATCATAACAGGAGATAAAAGCTGGGTTTATGGCTACAACATCGAGACAAAAGTTTAATAATCACATTGGATTGGCAAAGGATCTTCATGCCCCAAGAAAGCACATCAGTCTTGATGCAGTGTCAAAGTGATGTGCTCTGTTTTTTCAATTTTAATGGAATTGTGCATTTTGAATTCTTACTTCAAGGTGAAATAGTGAGCTGTACTATCAAGGCATTTTACAACAGTTACATGAAAAAATCCGCAAAAAGGGACCAGGTTGTAGTGAGACAACTAACGGTTTCTTCACAATGAAAATGCGCCTGCACACTCAGCTTTGTCAATTTGTCAGTTTTGTGCCAAAAATCTGATGAGTGTCTTCCCTCAGCCTTCCTACTCACCTAACCTGCCTTCTTGTGATTTTTTCTTATTTTTGAAATTAAAATCAGTGATGAAAGGGAGATGTTTTGAGTTTATTGATAACATTAAAGCAAATTCGTCACAAACCTTAAAGGTCATTTGAAATGAAGCTATCCAGGACTGCTTCGCAAAGTGGAAACACCGCTGAAAAAAGTGTGAGGGTAGGGGAGGGAAGTACTTTGAAGACGACAAGGACCAATAACCCGTAAAATTAATAATAGAAATTAAAAACAGAAAGTTCAGTTATTTTCTAAACTGACCTCGTATATAGTATCTATGACATATCTTAATTCGTACATTTATTTAAGCTGTTGTGTAATTATTATCAGATCACTTTAAATTTTATATTCAGTTAATATATTCTTGGGGTAAATACGTCTATAATTTGCATAATAATAAAAAAGATTTTCTGAAAGCACATTTCTTTATAGTTACAAAGTCGGTAATTTTGAAATTTGTTTTTAAAAATATTTTATATTTCATTTTGCCAATAATGAATATTATTATTTTATTCATTTTGAAATTACTTTAATATACAATGAAAACAACTTAGATCATTTAAATTTAAATTGTTGATATCAGATATTTAACACAATTTTTCATTATGTAGAACTGTATCGACTCATATCTGATGAAGGATATGTTTTATTATTAAAGAACTGAAACAGGGAATCCATGAAAAAATTATCAGAAAGAACATGTGCTTTAAAGTGATGATTTCCCTAAGTATCTTGTAAGTTCTGACTTTTTCCTTGTTTAAATTAAAAAAAATTTTTTTTATTAATAAAAAATTATGTAGGAAATTGATTTGCATAATTATTCATTTGAGCCGTTTGAAAAATGTTAATAATAAATTATTCTTGAGTATTTCACTTTGCATTATTAGAAGGATTACACTTTTAAAAGTTGAAATTATTGAGAATGGTATTAGTTTTATTATAAATTGCTTGTGAATAAATTTTTGTCCTAAATTTAAGTTATGGGAAAGTTCTGTGTAATAATAAAATATAAAAGAAATTGCATTTTATTTTAATAGTAGTGTTATATAATGATAATAGTGAGAATAGTTGTAAAAATGTGTTAAATATTAATATTTATAATGAAGTAAAATATTAATTGTTAGTTTATATCTGCATGAATAAATTAATTGTGAGAAAAAACAAGTTACTTGTACGCTTATAAGGTAAGGTTTATGACAAAATTAGATTGCTCATTAAAAAGTGTTAACTCCTGCTATTATATAATTTTAATTTCATCATAGTATTTAATTTACTGTATCTAGATTAGTGTGGAACTACCAGAAATTAACCTTTACTTTTTTCATTAGCATTATAATCTGTTAATTATTTTCATTAGAATAATTTCTTATAAATTATTTTTTCATATTTATAATGAAGTAATAATAAAGTAAAAAATTAATTGTTAGTTTATATCTGCGTGAATAAATTAATTGCAAGAAAAAAACAAGTAGGATTTCAATTAATGGTACTGTCTCAATATTTTTCAAACTGTAATTGATGGCTCACAGTCCATTCTAGGGATGATAATATTAATTAAAAATAATAATAATGTTATCACTCTGCTGTAATTTTTCTCCAATAAAATTAATTGATTTGTGTAATATTCTGGAATTCTCCAGGTACGTAGGGCAATTTTTTTGATTCAGAGACAGTAACTCCTTATTTATTTAGGGATTGTAATTATAGTCTGTACTTTGTTTTAACTTTCTCTCATCTGGTCAGGATATATATCCTGAACAGATTGTTCTTAATCAGAATCAAAAAACAAACCTAGTAGGAAGATAGTTTTATGGAGTCATTATTACTAAAATATTACTGGTTCAACTGGATTATCTAGCCATCTGAATATCTCTCTATCTATCTAATCATAGATAAGATAGATCTATGATAAGAACCATCTATTTAAAACTGTCTGTCTCCTACATGAGATAATGACAAATCATAACCCTTTGTACTGCTCAGACACTATTATATGAAATAATGATCGGTAATTCTTCTTTGTATTTCTATCAGCAGCAGTATTTCTGTAATACATTGAAAAAGAACATTTTACTTATTAGACTGGCTTATTTACAATTTACAATATTTTTTTTCTGTAATTTACTTTATGAACTGTTCATAATGATACACTTACTGTATAATACATTCACTATACTATTATTTGATTCTGTCTATGGACACAAGACAGGCTGTGTTCCATTTTTATTATTATTTCACTCTGTTCTCTCCAATTAAAGCCATTCATTGATTTTCATGCTGTATTAAAACATTGTTTTAACAGAACTAGCAAGCAATGTGCTCTTGAGTGCCAACCAAACAACAGCTCAAATTAGGCTTCATTCCTTGGCAAGTACATAAATTATTTAAATAATGAAGTGGTTGAATGTTGCTTTTGGAACAAGGTTAGATTTAATAGATAAGACCTTACATTATTTCAACAGATAGAATCAAACATTAAAAAATTACACTGGACTATCATAATTAACTTGAAATTCATGGATTCATTTTACTTCGAACGAGATAACTTGCTTATCTTTTTAACTTCATACATAATAAATTTTGTATAGTCTTTAAAGATGGGAATCATTCACTCCAATTATGCTCCTGCTGAATTTGAGGAGTCTATTTACTCTTTCTAATAATATTGCTAGGAAATTGGGGAGTTTCTGAATTATCTATCAAGTGATACACATTAATCCAATTACTGTGATAAAGCAGCAACTGGAAAATTGCTTAACTGAACTGGATGATAGTGAATTGCATACAATAGTTTATGATGGTCTCATTATGTTAATAGAATTGTGTCATGTTCTTGTTCATAAAGAATTTTTAAATTTCAGTAGGGAGCTATTCAGTTGCTGTTGATTATGCAATACAGTTATTTAGAGAGGTTTTTAAATTACTTGGTTTACTACAGTACTTATTTGTGTATTAAAAACTATAAAAATCTTGGGAGATTATTTTTTGGAGCTAATTGTATGCCATTAACATTTTGTATTGCTATTGATTACTAAAAAAGAATCAGCATGATTAGTTTAGAGAGGTACTTTGGCAAAAAAATTTCCTTGTAATTTAAAAGCAAATCATTTATAATTTTAAAATGTCATTATTTAACACCATATTGTTCAACATTTTTTTTCTGATTGTAGTATGATTTTTTTTTTGCATTCATGTCCTTAAGTCTAACATGTACTTAAAAAAACAGGAAGGGTTGCAGTTGCGAGTTAATTAAAATAGGAATGAAAGGCTCCAAAAGCTTCTTTTTCTTGACTTTGTTAGTCCCTCTTCTACATAACAACTCAGTTTTCATATTTACACCTTGTCAGGATTTATATACATATACCTTCCTACATGTTTTAAAATATTTCACCTTTAACATTGCTTCATTATTAAATAAATTGCTGTTTAAAAATTATTTCATACATTTGGAATTTTTTATACTTTCTATTTGCATCAAGATGAGATTGGTACCAGGTAATTCCTTATTCCATTAGGAACCATTCCATTTTAAGCTAATCGCTGTCCATTAGGTGCGGTCTGTTAGTAACATCTCTCCAAATCTTCAGTCTGGAAACCATCTGCTCTTTAGGAGAACAGATTATTTGGTGGAGTTAATTGTTGCTATAGAACTGTAGAAGGTCAGCACAGTAATATGTGATTGAACTTTATAAAAATTAATTAAAAATATGACTAATTTTTTAAATATATGAAAATGTGGTTCCAGAAGATCTTTTTAGAGCTAACTAACATTAAGAGTTTTACCAAATCTTATCAATATGAGCATCATTAATAAAGGCAAGATCCAAAACAACAATAATGAAATAACATGATTATAGTTCTGAAAAGATATCTTGTATGTAAATAGCAAGTTATATTTTTAAATACGTTTTTATAAAATGTATTTGGTCATGCTTTCATCTGTTTCTTAATGTTCAGTATTCATTTCCATTGATGATTATCATCTCAGAATAAGTTAGAAATACATAAATTTAAACATATTAATTTATTGTAATAAGATCTCATTTTGTTTAAAAATTGCCTAAAATCTGGCACTATAAAATAATTCTTTGTACAATAAATGGGAGTTACAGAAAGAAAGTCCTCTAACTGTCTTGAGTGAGTTTAACTTTCTATTTAGCACAGCTGTTTGGTATCAACTCATGACATACATCTCTTTACTGCTATTATTTACCAAAATCAGCATTAAATTGTCTCATTTTAAAATTATTTTAGACTTAATATAAGCTCAAAGATCAAAGAAGAAGCAATTCAAGTTGGTATTGTAATATATTTTTCTTTTTTTCAGGAGAGTTCCAAGAGCTGTAGTTGAAGAAGTACCAGTGGAAAAATTATCACAAGAGGCGTTCAGAATGCTTCGTACAGTACAATCACTTCTTGGTACAAGAGAACCAGATCTGGCTCATCGTCTCACTCCCACACCTACACCTGTAATTTCTTCAGCATCAGAAACATTGAATGACTCAGGGTCTGAACGTAGGGATAGTACATCGGTTAGTATTCTTGAGTTGTTAAATGTCATAAATGTAGCTAGGTAAATAAAGTGTGTACGTAATGAAGAGGTTACGAAATGAGTTTTGATGTTTATGAGATAAGAGAATTTAGTGGCAGAAACTTGTAAAAGGAGGAACTTGGTGGGTCATATGCATTAAGGCAGCTGAGTCAATGCATTTAGTAATAGAAGGAAGTATAGATGAAGAAAAAACATTTTTTCTGTCATTAGTTATTTTACCAATTTGGTAAACTCCATTGCTTTTGATTTAAAAAAAAAAAAATTATAATATTATTCCTAAACTGTCAGTTTGTTGCTTATCTAATTATTGATTTCCATTATAGTTTTTCCTCTTAATATTTTCTTCTAGTATTAATATAACTAACTCTGGATGCCTTAAGATAATTATGACCCACCAACCAATTTGCTTTTGCAACAATTTTTCCTCAGATTTTTATTTTCTCCATTCATCTTGTTTTGTTCCATATCAACCCATTTTATTCTCAATCAGTCATTTTATTCCTCTGATGTCAATCTCTAAACATTTATTATTACCTTTCTGGCTTTCTTATTGTCCGTTTTTTGTTGTTATGTAGTACTACATTTGAATAATTATTTGAGCAAATGTCCTTAGTAATTTTTTAAAGATTTTATTTAATATTAGCAAATTTCTTTTTAAGTTAGAATGATTATATTAGTGAATACATCAAACCAAAATTGTTAAGGATAAAATATGTAGTGGTATGTTGTAGTAATGTCTAACTGTAGAATAGAAAGAAACAAAGAAGATTATAACTAGTCAAAAGACTGGTTAAAAGAAGTTACTATTTTGTGCTTAAAATGATTCCCTATATATTATTACTTAGGGTACTACAAGACAAAGGTGTCTTGAACTATGTTGGACAGTAATTGCTTCAGGAAACTTTTCTATGTATTCTTGTTTTACTTTCATTCATATATTTATATTCATTTGACTGAAACATATGGTGTGTTAAAATTTAATACTTTAATGTTAATGTAACGAGATGAGTTATGGAATCTCAAAATTCTATCCCATCTATTCCCCAAAACTGATAAATAAAAGGTAAGTTAAGAAAACAATAATATTCCACAATAGAGGGTACATAGAATAGTGTGATGTACTCATTATAGAGAAATTTTTCAAAACATGTCTTTTTCAAAATGTCTTTTTAAAACATGGTAAGATGAGATTGAAATAATATTCTTGTTGGTAAGTTGTAAAATAATTGATATAAAATTAACTTCTGATATTTTTAATTGCTGTTTGCACTTCAACATTGTATGACCAGTTAAAAGATAAGCCTGATTAAATGAGAAGTAAATAGAGAAGTATATTAATTCAGAACAACCACACTTTAACATGGTTCAAAATAATGCAGATAGAAGGATGTCCCCCAAAATAAGATCTGTTATCAGATATAAAAAATTCTATTTTTAGTAGGTATATAGAAACATGTTTTAATTACATATAAATATTTAGTTATAAGTTGAGCAGAATAAATAAATACACTAAAACATTTAGCTCTGTGAAATTACACACTGAAAAATGTATGAACTCTAAGCAAACAAAAATAACTTTCTACTTTTCCAATAACAGTTTTAAATCTAAGTGTTAGTTATAATTTTGTTAGTATACTTAGTAAATGTTAGTTATACTCAGATCTGTTAATGATGTTATTTGTTTTGATAAAGTAGTACTGTATATTACTTAACACTGTTTTAAATTCAAATCAGTTACTACTGTACTGAATTTTCAACTAGGCTATGAGGGAAAGTGCTTAAGATACTACATATATAATTACTTTTGTTTAATATTCTAAAAAGAAAACACCAGTGTGGAAATAAAATCCAGCTATAAATAAGTACTGCATAATATAAACTCACTACTGTATTTTTATGTCTCTACATTTTATTTTACCCCATAGTATTCTTATTTTTAACCGTAAAATCCAATAATATTTTAATTGTGTTACAATAGTAACTCAATTGGTATTGTTTTTTTTTTTTTTTAATTACTTTATATTCAAAATATCGTGATTAGCCTATAACACGGATATAAAAGTTGTCTATGGGTAGCCATATTTAGCATGATTGTACTGTACTTATAATAAAAATTAATAATTTTCAAACAAATGTACTGAGTTGAATTGATTTTCATGAGAAATTATACGATTAATACTGTTAAAAAGTAAAGATCAGCTATTGGTGTATTTAAGCATTTAGTATGAAAAATCTTAATCTTTTCAGCTATTTTTTTATTGACAACATTTTTATTACACTAAATATGGTTGTTTTGTATACGTGTGATCTTAATTCTTAATTGTAACCAATTCTTTTTCAGATCATAGCAAGAATAGTGCATGATAATATTGTTTTCATGAAATTTCTTTTGACTTGTAGCTTGTAAAAATGTAGTGAGTCAATGTCTTCTTTTGGAATTTTATACCATTTACTGTTAGATTAACATTTTTTTATTCATTATAAGACAATATAATAATTTTAAAGGTTTCTGCTGAAATTAGCGAAAATGGTTTCTAAAGAACTGCTTGATCACACTTGTGGTCATCATGTATATGTATATTCAAGAAAGGTTAGCAAGCTTATCTTATGTAATAAATCCCTTAACCTTGGAATGGGCTACTTACAAATACGGTAAAAACAAACTCACCAGAAAGGTCCATTTTATTAAGCCTTTTGTGGAGTATAAACCTACGTAAAGGCATGCTTCGAGATTTCTTGTGGCAGCAGGCATTCAAGTTCATTCTGTCCAAATTCCTCAGAAGATCCAAGATAAGAGGTTTATGTTACTAATAAATAAGTTTTGTATTAACCAGCTCATATAGTAAATGGCTTTGCCTCAGATTTGGAAAGCTATCAAAAAACTTGCTCATGGTTCATAAAGGAAAACTGTCTCGTATCTCTAAAACTGAGCATTATGTAACACTATCAAGTTTAATTGTATATTGTTCATGACATACAAACTGTTTGCAAGTCCATTTGGCAAAGATATATTTCTAATGTCTAAAATCTAATGAATGGTATATTTATTTTACAGATATTACCAAAAACCCCACTATGATTTTATTAAGTATTTTTCATTCAACCAGGATCATAAAATAATTGATATTAACTAGCTAATTGTATATCATAAACGTGACTAACATAATCATTATAAATCTGATTGGTAAACTAGTCCCCATTTTTGAAAATTTACTAAATCATTTCTCAGCATTGTTTTACCATAAAATCTTTCTTTACTGTATAATGTTTACACTTTTAACTAGTAGAAAAAGGAAATAACTTAGGAAATATCTGACATAAATTAGGTTGTTCATTGGTAAAAAAACAATTAAATTTCAAGTGATAAAAGTATTGTTAGTTTAGTAGAGGTAGGTGAAATGGGAAAATTCAAACAGTTATCTATATCTTCTCATAACTACAAATATTGTAAATATTTGAGATTATAATTGGTTTTCATGTTAGTTAAAAGATTTTATTGTATGCATGTTTGTTAAAAAGATATTTTTTAAATCATGTACCTCTGAAAACAGTGTCACCTTTTATTTTATATTTCATATTGAATGAATAGTAAATTCTATGTAAATATTCATATAAAATTCAAATTTTGGGTACCATTTTATGCAGGTCGATTCCGATACACAGAGTACATGTTCTGCTGGAACACGCTAGTGGAACTATTATGCAAGTATTTGTAATCATACTTTTAGCTTAAAAAAGTACATTTTGTATTTTTTTATTTTAATTTATGTAGTTTGGCTTAAAATTTATATACTTGTGTATGGTTTTAATAAGTGTCATTTTTTTTTTTTTTTCTATACGCTTTGTTTTATTTACCAGTTATGTTTTATATTGCTTGTTTCATATTTGTTTCAGCTTTTCTATTAGAAATGTTGAAATTTTGTAGCATTTTACTTTTTTATCAGTTTTCATTGTTTTTAAGGCTTCTTATTACAGTATCAAGAATATATATTAACTGAAAAATTAATAGTTGTTCAGGTAAAACGTAATAAAACAGTACAGAAGTGGTAATCTTTTCATTTTTATCTTCCTTTATAATTTTACTTTTATTGCTTGCTATTAATATTTTACTTCATATTATTTATTGTTTGTTTTGTAACAGTGAAAACATTGTATTCATTTATGAAATTGTCAAACCCTAACCTTGAAGTATGATTTGTTTATGGAATGAAGAGCCTACGTGTTGAGAAGCACAATTCTACCACTACTAAATTTTAACTAACATGCCTTAAAATATGATAATAATAAAAATTAATTGTATATACATTGTTATAATTAATAAAAAGTATCATTTTTTTACCCAAATAACCTTTTTTCCATAAATTGAACCATTCATAAGATAATGATAAATTTTTTTTTTTCTGATCAGTACATATAGATCACATCAGGAATGATTAGGTATGCAATGATACAGAAAAAATGAGCTGCCTCTGCATTTGTCTGAATGGGTCAAGAGAAACTGTGGTGAAACATTGATCAGAATAGCAATTTTTTTTCTTTTTCTTTTGGAGCAACTACAATCCAGAAATAATAGTCTACTAATCTTGTTTTACTATTAGTGTAATCTAAGTATTGAGTATTCTATTAAAAAAACCCTCTAATTTTAAATTAATTCATGAATATACCATCTCCAATCAGGAAACTGACCAACTTCTTAAGAGTTTTATTATATAGTTCTGATGAACAAAAAAGCTATTTAGTAAGTCTGGAAACTTTATTTACTAATCTGGAAAGTTTATTTAAGGTTTGGATTTTGTTTTTTGTTTTTTTTTTAGTAACTTTCTCAAAGATCCATTATTTAACAGCAGTTTAGTTAGTATTATGCCAGATATTCGATCTAAGCCTCATATATCTGGCTTAACCAAATAAATTTATCTTAGCAATTTTTCATAGCCTTTTTTACTATTTGATCTGATGCCAAATATATTATTTAGCTAAAATGTTTTAATTATAAGGTGTATTTTTTGTTCTAACAAATCATTTTAAAAATGTACAAATCATTGAGTGTTACTTCCTTGTATGAAATAAAGGAAGTATTGTGAAAGCGAAAAATTTTGGTTTTCAGATTTCAGTGGAAATATTAATTTTGACCATCCCTGAATGCATTTTGACTGGTTTTGGCTTGACGTCTGTATGTATGTACATATCTCGGATAACTCAAAAATGATTAGCCGTAGGATGTTGAAATTTTGGAATTAGGACTTCTGTAACATCTAGTTGTGCACCTCCCCTTTTTATTGTAATCGACTGGACCAAAAGTGTCCAAAAAAGTCCAAAATTGCAAAAAAATTTGGATTTTGTAGTTTTTCTTAACTGCAGTTATAAGCCCTCATTGAGAGCTTTTCAATGATATATCATGTGGTACTTATTTTCATTGGTTCCAGAGTTATAGCCAAATAAAATTTTAATTAATGAAATATTTGGATCTTACAAGGGAACGCACATCGGTTCGAATCAGACTTCATCTCTCTTTTTTTAACTTTTTTTAAATTTAATATATTGATTTATTAATAATTATTAACCTGTGATTGTAAAAAAAATTTCTACAATCGCGTATATAAAAAAAGTATTAAAAAAAAATCAGAATTATTAGTGAAATAAAATTTTATGTACTTTTAAAAATGTGAATATGTTTTTAATAGGTATTATTTATCACAAATGTGCATATGTAATAGATTTGGTGTAGCATTTGATTATTTAATATTAATTGAAAATTATAATTTAGAATCATATTATTTTTAGATTTTCTAGTTTAATTACTGTTTAATTTTATTTAATTATTCTGGAATATCTGTTTAATTTTATCTACATTAACGTTAACTACAGAGTGACTGAAAAATAGACCTCGTAGTTAATGAGGATGGATAAGTCCGATGTGTACTATGGTTACAATAGCTTCTGCTTGTTTAAAGTCAAACCCATTTTATTGATGAGTTTATAATTTATAGTCTTTCATTTATTATGAGAAAATATAAAAAATATAAATTTTCAGATTTCATAAAATTAATAAATTAAATTCTCTACTTTGTATATTTCAATTGTACAAACTTAAAATTTTAAAAATTGAACCAAAACATAACAAATGGGATTCTGGGTTCTAGTGAAACTTTTGTTAAAATTAATGGGTATATTATAATATCCCTATTTTCAAACTAGTCTGGGCAATCCAGATGAAGAAAATCAGGATAAATTGGATTATACTACCTTACAATCTGAACTTCACTGGATTGGCAGAATTACATTAGATTCGTATTTCTTTTTTTTTTTAATATTTGAATTACAAATTAACAATAAACAATAATAATAATAATAATTTATTAAAAGGAATTAACTTCATCATTCAATTGTTGCATGTGTGATAATTATTGATATAATACATGTACATATACATAAGTGAAGTTAAATGCGATAGTCTTAACTATGGATGTGTTATGAATTTTTCTAAATGCAGTCTGTTTAAACTTCTTTTTGGTGATTTATTAATAATTCAAAGTATGTTTTATAATCATTCTATAATTCAAATGTTTCATGAATCCATTTAACAATTTTGGGATTGTTATTAATAAATTTAATTAAATCTGTTAATAAATTTAATTTAATACACTAGGTGCTTTAAAAGTCTACTTCTCCAAATATTAATAAGAAAAAGGTTAATAAAACATTTTTTTTATAATTACATGTTTAATACACATCTGAGTAAGTGTTCAAAATGTTGTTTTTCTGCTTTTATGCATTTGTTAGCAATATTTAACCACTAAATTAAACATTTTTTCCAGTGAAGTTTTTGTCCTGATTTATAAAATTTACTGATTTTTCAAGTGGCAACTTCAGTAGTTTAGGTCATTTAGACAAATATGTAAGGTATTTTATCAGAAAAATTAACTCACTTATGATTGTTTATAATACCATTAAATTTGAACCACACTTCATCAGATTACATCAGTGAGCTACAGAAATGAGTATCTCACAATGAGTAAAAAAATTCCCATAAAATTCCATTATTCTCCCAAAATTATCTTCATAAACAGCATGAATAATCTTTGTTATTAACACTGGAACTTTCATTTCTTTAGCATCTTTCGTAAATTTATTCTGGATATTTCCAGCGTAATGGAAATCTTTCTAAATGACATTTGGGATTTCAGTAACAATATTTCCCCAACAAATTGTTTTTTTTTCTAAAGTGCATATAGGCTTACCTGATCATGTAGTATCTCCATTGTCTCCAGTATTTTGAAATTTTATGTTCAGCCTACCCAAATAGTGAATAGTTATAAAATTTCATGTGGAATTCTTTATTGACGGCAGCAGTATCTTTATTATTTTTCCACTAATGCTGAGATGTAAAAATTTATTCTTGTTTTGTTTACTTAAATGTCATCTTAATGCAAATACAAAAATTGTTTTGTAATTACATTAGATGATTACTACCAACTGTAAAACTAAAATCTTATGTCTAATAAAGAAGTTAAGTCAGCATACACAGGAACTGACTGATTTCTAACACACCTGATTTCTATTTACATTGCTCATAAATCCATAAGTTACATATAACAAGTATCTTAATTATTTAGTTACTAATTTTGGGAGTTTTATTTGTTCAAAATAATTAAACTATTACAGAGTGAGCATTAATTTAACATTTGTCACGTCATCCTTTTTTCAATTACATTTTCTTTATGGAGGCCTGATAGGCCTGATATTCATTTAATGGTGTTTGTTTTAATTTACTTGATATAGACAGATACTTACTTGATATGTTGTTAGCAATGCACTACATTGAATTATTTAGGCACTAGATCTTGATCTGAAGTACTTTTGCCACCTAGAAAGGGCCTTTTTATATGCAATCATTTGGTGGTTATGGATTAACCTGAACAGAGATGTACTATTTCCCTTGCAAGTCACCTTGCTACTTTACAGGGAAGAAACTAACAAGTAGAGGAAAAAGGGAACAGAAATTAGGAAAAGGAATGATGATTCCTGTATGAAAAAGAAGTAAAAGATAGAGACAATGCCATCCTGAGGAGTGTATGTTGATTAGGCTACCTCTGAAGACAATGTCCTCAGTCTTTAAATGCAAAAATTCAGTATGATTAAAAGCCAATCTTCCACAGAAAATGGTATGCCATGAAACCTATGAAAAATAGTATGGACTAGATATTAATAATATTAGCTAACTAACTCTTGAAGCTACCATATCTTGTAGTTCTGCTTGGTTGTTGAGCCACCTAGGAAGTTTAAAACTTTTTAAGGATTTCCATTCATCTTCTGCTTGTTGACTTGTACTACATAAAAAAATATATTCAACATTTTACCTCGATTCCAATAAGAGGTACATAGCTTTTAATTTCAACAAACATTACTTATTTGAAATATTGAACTTATATTTATTCTTCTCTGGTGTTTTGATTAATGTAGTGAAAATGTAAAGTTTAGGATTTTTTAAATAAATTATTTTTTATTTCCTCAGATGAAATAATATATAACAGAGAATGTACTGATTATGAAACATTTAAAAAATACTTTACATTTCTTGATGTTAAGGGATCCTGAAATCTAGAAAAGCAGTTTCCAAAATAATATGTGTGTATATTTGAGTCTTTTCATGATTTTTTTAGTTCTTAACTGTTGAAACAATTTCACTGATATTTTATGTACAATCTTGGACAGTACCGTATAAATCTTATGATTCTAGTCCAAAATTATCACTCTACACTGTAAGTAAAATTTTTTTTTTACAAAAACAGCTCCTACAAACTTGATAAAAGTAAAAATTACTACAAAACTCTGTCTTTAATACTTAAATGTAAATGTTCTAAAAAATTATTTATACTAGCCTCTCTCTGAAGATTTTTGCAGCCTGTACACATCTTTCAGTGAAAAATTTTGCAAAAGAATTTTAAGACAATAATCTACAAAAGAATGTTTTAAGGATAATTTTGTCTTTTTTGTTTCAGGCATCTCCATATCGCTGGCTTTTTTATTTTACATACTGATGAATTTATAATGTGATTTAAATCATGTATGAAAAAGGTTGAATTTTGTAAAACAATTTTGAATTTTTAAGTTTATTTAAATGTGTTGCCTGTTGAACTGTTTATTACATGAGCTATATTAATATGTTATTTTTAAGTTTAGATTTAACTTTTATGTATTAAAAGTTTAACTCATTTAACTTATGATGTATTAATAAAATACATCATATTACTAAAATAAATAATTGTACTTTTTTCAATTTTTGTTGTCAGGTGGGAAGCTGCAGTTCATTGCTTCAAAGCTCTTGTGGGGGGATCCGCAAATCAATTGATGCTAGCAGCATCAATTCCTGTTCATCAAGAGCTACAACGCAGTGTACAGGGGATGAGAATGAAGTGAAACCTTCTTCGATGACACCGCAACTTACAGAAGATGAAAGCGGTTTCTCATCTATGAGCTCATTTCATGAAGTTGGATTACCAGAATGTCGAACATATCCTGAAGTCGGTCTTCCAATTGTCGATCATAATCACCGTCGTTGGAGTTCAACACCTGTTGATTCACAATATCATAGTACTGGCACATTTTGTACGCCAGGAGAGACCATCAGGGTTTTATGGGTTTAATGTTTTTATACTGTTGTTTTACTTTTTATTTATCAAAATCTTCTATAGAAAGTTAAAGTATGTTTAATTTTTTTTTATTTTTAATACTTTTGAGCTATCCTATGCTCAATTAAATCATACTATATTACATTTCACCTTTAAAGACTCTTGCATTTCTTTATGCCAATAATTCTTTTTAATGCTAAAATGTATAAATAAATAAATATAAAATTAATTTTTTAATTCAGTTTTTCTGATTTTTCTTTTAAATAAATATTTCATAAATATATTTTATGGAGTATGCCTTCCATATAGCACATGAGAATGTTTTTCTATAGCACATACAAACCATATATCATTTCATGAAATATACTATTATAAATACAATATGATTTACATACTTATAAAACCGTTATAGATTTACATTATTTAACCCTCAAGCTTCTAACTAAAAAAAAAAAAAAAAAAAAAATCTAACTAGTCTTCTATTAAGTTTTTTAATTGAAGTTTATGTCACCACCAAGTTTTAGTCAGTTGACTGGTTTAATGGAATGTTTCATTCCTTTAGTATTTTACATAAAAATATTTAAAGCATCATAAATGAAGTGTAATAATCCTTATCTTTTCTATAGATTGTTACTCTGCACTCAAGTTGTTTCTTCAATTCATTTATTGCTTCATTCATGTCTTTTATCCGTACTATTTTTTTTACATATAATTGTTAATAATTGTAATGACATCAGCTTAAAAATTATTGAATTAAAAAAAAAAATTACCTCTTAGGTTTTTACTCATTACTACTTTTACAGTGAATAGTTGTAGATTTAACCCTTCTTAATACAATTCCCACCTTATATAGTCTGTATTTTATTATACATAAGAGACAATCATTATTATAATTTTGCATGTTAACAAGTTACTTGATGTAACGATTGATACTGAAAAAATTCAATTTTTTTCTGAATTAATTTTTTTAAAGATAATTGCATAGTGAAATTCATTTTTGTGCATTGACTATGTTATAAAAAACAATAAATGTATAATGAAAGTTTTAATTAAAAATCAACTAAATGAATTGGTCAATTAATAATTCAACAGTTGCAGTTGAAGTTATTGTGTGATTATCAACAGATTAACAGTATAAGCTTAAGGGTTAACATAATTGACAGTTAGATAATTTTATCAGCATCTATTTATGACCGCTATTTAAAATTACTTAAAACTGCTATTGTAAACTTAATTTTTTTTGTCAATAATTTGATAGAGATTCGATTCAGTAATTGTATTGTTTGTTCACGAATAAATTATTTTTAATTTATAACTATTATTGACTTGATTTTTATTGTGTAACATAGTATAAATTATATTTTTCTCAACTACTTTGTGCTTATTAAACAAATTAAAACTTAGAATTTTTCATACATGAAATGATTGTTGTTTTATTAATTTTATAATTATTATTGTTATAAGAATAATTTTCCTTTATATTTTTTCTTTATTGCACAGATTAACCACACACAGACACACATGCGCGCATGTGAACAGAGCTGAACACTGTAACCTCGAACACCAGAGTGAACAGATAAACAAACATAGTGATAACTTACAGATTTTTTCAGTTCGCAGAATTCTTTGAATATTGACTATGATCTCTGGAGTCCTAATCAGAGGTTGCTTATTTTGTTTTTGCATTTGAAACCAACCCAGCTTCTCACCATTTTTTTTTAACGAAATTATGAGAAATCATTCTGCCTGCCACTCATCTGTTTCTTCCTGGCCACTGCTTTCATCATACCATTATAAACTCATTTGAGTTCCAGCGCTCGAAAGTGGATCAGTGGAACTCCAGCGATCACCTCCGCCACTACACCCAATATGGTACGATAGGATGAGAAAATTTGCATGTTTGTGCGGCGCTGTAGAGAAGCCATCCTCGTTACATTACACTTCACCCCCAGCACATAGTACCATACGGGACCGCATACAGCATTATGGAGGTGGCTACGGACATTATATTCACATTAATTCTTGATGCAGCCCATTGTAGCTCTTCTAACGAGAAGCGTAATGCATGGCCTCCGTCTATTCTTGCTTATTCTTCTTCAGTGGCCGTGAATAAAGATGATATAGCCCTATTCGTCTGATCCTGTGCCAACATGGGGAGGCGTTTGCCGAATTTGTTCATGACAATCTGGTATGCACCCCCTGGAAAGCAGCTGGACAGCAGCCAGCTGCTGTCCAGCTGCTTTCCAGGGTGTGCATTTCCCATGTCCTCAATTATTTTGTCCACCACTCTTTGCAGCTGTGATTCTACGGTTTCTATCACTAAGGAAGCATCTGTTGTCTTGGACATTCATCAACGACCACAAAGACAATCGTATTGTGGTCGCTGGTGAACTCCTCACTTATCTCCCATTTCTCTACCAGAGGGGCTAGCCCTTCAGAGATAGATGTTATATCTAGAACCGACCCGTTTCCTCTTCCCACAAATGTCGGGACAACGAGCTCATTGAGGACTACCAGTTCAATGATAGAAAAATTGCTAGTTCATAGCCATGCCTGTGGATCTCAGACTCCAAAGTTCCGCGCACTCCGCATTAAAATCCCCGGCTAGTATTACCTGCTTTCTTCACATTCTTACATGTCTTTCCACATCATGTAAGACCTCTCGAAATCAATTGCCGTCACAATTAGAGGACACATAGACATTGAATATGATGCTGTCGGTCAAAAATATTGCGACAAAACCGATTCCTTCTATCTTGCATTCCATGGAAACTTTGTCAAGATTATACCAATTGCTAAGTCTCCTTCTACGTCCACTAGCCAGGGACTGTCACTCGTCGTGCGCCTGTTTAGTTTTTTAACAAATAAACTGCAGTAAATCATAAATATACCCTAATGGATTTAGACAGACCCTAGAAGTAATAATAATATGATTTGACCCACCCCCCCCCCCCACAATTTATTTTGTATTTAATCGTATAATTGAGGTTACAAATTAAAATAAAGGGCTATATCAATTTTGTAACTGAATTTATTCATACGTATAAGAATGTTTATACTTCAATAAATTCATTAATTAAAAAGGTGAACTTTAAATTCACTTCTTTAATTTTCTCTCCTGAACATGCTATTTTTATTAAAATATTCCTTTCTTAATTGTAATTAGCCTAAATTGTATTACACCCTACCATGTAATGCACAGAAAATTGAAATATAGTACCTATATTAATGACAATTGAATGCTTACCACAAAAAAAAAGCTGACAACACATTTCTCGCTCTTTGATTCTAACTAAAGCTTGCACGAATACTATATTTTATTCGCACGGGTGTGGCGGTACTAGCAACCACTTTGGATACTTTTTTATACTTTAAATATAATTCATTCATTTAATTCTACTGCAATATATATATATATATATATATATATATATATATGCAGTATGATTCAGGAGGAAGGAAAAATGATATGGAAACTGATTCTAGAGGTTGAAATAAGGAAAAAGTTCATACAAAATTAATGTAGTGGCTTCTAGGTCATCTAGTTTTAGGTTTAATCCCTGACAAGGGTTTGATATTTTTCCACCTTCATTTTAAACATTTTATCTAACTTAATAAAATATATGTCACCAATCTGCGGCTCAACCAACCAATATTTTTATTATTTTTATCTTATGCTTGTCACAAATTGACAAGCAGAATGATACCAGTCCTGACAAACTGTTGCTTGCCAATGGATGATTAGCAAAAGAAAAACGATGTGGCTCAGCCGTGCATTGGCGACATGCTATGATATAAGATTCGACTTATCTTAATTACGTACAATTAAGATAAGCCACGGTTTTTTATCTTTCGCAGTCACCCGCTGGTAAGCAAGACCTTGTCAGGATGCACCACTGGAAACATCCTGCTTGTCACCCAATGGTGGCCTCATCTCAGTGAGCCCACTGTTTCAACTGGTGCTCAGCCACCCATTGGTGTGCCATGGTCCCATGGCACAAACCACTCAGTGACAAACCTCGAGGACTTGACAGTGGAGGCAAGCCACCACTGGGCACGTTACTCCTTTTGCCATTGTGAAATCACTGAGAGTTGGTGACAGTCACTTTGTTCACTGTGATGGTTTCTCATAAGTGCTACCTGGCCAACTGAGCAGGAAGAGTGTCTAGCAGGAGAAGCACTGCCAACCCACTTGCCTACAAAAAATAATTGTAGTTTCTTTTGGGTATCCCTGTAGTTGTAAATGATTATTTTTTAATTTTTTACTAGTTTTTGTTTATATATAATTATATTTAATTATTTGTATTATTCTGATTATTATTTGGTATTTACTAAATTAAAATTGTCATTTTTTTTTATTGACATTGTTTTGTTGTAATATATGGCTCAGTTTTATCCTGTAGGTTATGGAAAATATTTCATAATGAGCTCTTCAGGTGGGTGGATAATGTGACAAATGAAGAGGTGTTGCGGCAAATCGATGAAGAAAGAAAAATTTGGAAAAGTACAGTTAAAAGAAGAGACAGACTTATAGGCTACAGATTAAGGTATCCTGGAATAATCGCTTTAATATTGGAGGGACCGGTAGAAGGGAAAAATTGTGCAGACAGGCAATGTTTGGAGTATGTAAAACAAATTGTTAGAGATGTAGCATGTAGGGAGTTTACCGAAATGACTTCAAAAAGAGTGTTGTAGTCATACCAAAGAACGTAGGAGCAGATAAATGTGAAGAATACAGAACAATTAGCTTAACTAGCCAAGCATCAGAAATCTTAACTAGAATTCTGTACAGAGGAATTGAGAGGAGAGTGGAAGAAGTGTTAGGAGAAGACTAATTTGGTTTCAGGAAAAATATAGAGACAAAGGAAGCAATTTTAGCACTCAGATTAATAGTAGAAGGAAGATTAAAGAAAAACAAACCGACATACTTGGCATTTATAGAACTAGAAAAGGCATTCGATAACATAGACTGGAATAAAATGTTCAGCATTTAAAAAAAATTAGGGTTCAAATACAGAGATAGAAGAACAATTGCTATCATTTACAGGAACAGTAATAATTGAAGAACATAAGAAAGAAATCATAATAAAGAAGGGGGTTCGACAAGGATGTTCCCTATCCCCATTACTTTTTTTACTTTTGTAGAATTAGCAGTTAATGATGTTAAAGAACAATTTAGATCTGGAGAAACAGTACAAGGTGAAAAGATAAAGATGCTATGATTTGCTGATGATATAGTAATTCTAGCTGAGAGTAAAAAAAAATTTAGAAGTAACAATGAATGGCACAGATGAAGTCCTACGCAAGAACTACCGCATGAAAATAAACAAGAACAAAACAAAAGTAATGAAATGTAGTAGAAATAACGTAGATGGACCACTGAATATCAAAATAGGAAGAGAAAAGATTATGGAGGTAGAAGAATTTTGTTATTTGGGTAGTAGAATTACTAAAGATGTATGAAGCAGGAGTGATATAAAATGCCAAATTGCATACGCAAAACAAGCTTTCAGACAGAAGTATAATTTGCTTACATCAAAAATTAATTTAAACATCAGGAAAAGATTTTTGAAAGTATATATTTGGAGCATAGCTTTATATGTAAGTGAAACTTGAACGATCAAAGTACCTGACAAGAAAAGATTAGAAGCTTTTGAAATACGGTACTGCAGAAGAATGTTAAAAGCAGATGGGTGGATAAAGTGACAAATGAATAGGTGGGGCAAATCGATGAAGAAAGAAGCATTTGGAAAAGTATAGTTAAAAGAAGAGACAGACTTACAGGCCACATATTAAGGCATCCTGGAATAGTCGCTTTAATATTGGAGGGACAAGTAGATAGGAAAAATTGTGCAGGCAGACAACATTTGAAATATATAAAACAAATTATTAGGGATGTAGTATGTATACTGAAATGAAATGACTGGCAGTAGATAGGGAATCTTGGAAAGGGCTGCATCAAACCAGTCAAATAACTGAAAACAAAAAAAGAATTGTGGAGGTCTGGAAGTAATAGTGCTTTTACTTGGACTGCAACTTGGATACACTAAGTTCTGTTACTTTTTGTGCAAGTGGGACAGCAGGGATAGGAAAAGCCATTACTAAAACAGCAGTCACCAAAGTGAGAGGTACTGACTGTAGGAGAGAAGAATGTTGTTAGTCAAGCATTAGTAAAACTAGAAAAAGATTATCTTTCACCACTACCCATTAAGCTCGGTTTATTCAAAAATTTGTTAAAGCAATGGATCGTAATGGTGCAGGGTTTCAGTTTCTAAAATAAATTATCTAATATAAGCGATTCTAAAATAAAGGAAGGTATATTTGTTAGACCACAAATAAGAAAACTAATGAATGATCCAGCATTTGAATAATGTTTTAATGACTTGGAGATTGCTGCATGGAAATCATTTCAAAATGTGGTAAACAATTTCCTTAGAAACCATAAGGCTAGTAACTACAGAGAACTTGTGAGTGAATTCCTTCAAAACTACAAAGAACTTGGGTGTAACATGTCACTCAAAATCCATTTCTTACTTTCACATTTGGATTTTTGCCCCAACAATTTCAGTGCTATCAGTGATGAACATGGGAAAATGCTTTCACCAGGTGATATCTACAATGGAAACACGATACCAAGGAAAATGCAACCCATAAATGTTAGCTCATTACCGTTGGAATCTAAAGAGGGATCTACCTACAACAAATTACATCAGAAAATCCAAAAGAAATAGATTTTAGTTGAGTACAACATGCCTGTAATGTATTGTCATATTACATTGACCATACTTTTGGCGTTAAAAAGAAATTTCAATTTCAAAAAACTGAGCCCAATTGAAAAAATCTATTAACATATGAAATCAACATAAAAAGTACTATAAAAATCAGATAAAAAGAATTAAAATTACATTTTATTGACCAGTGTAATTTGTGAGTCAAGTCCACACTTGTATAGAAATTATCAGTGTGTTTGAATGTTAGGTTAGTTTCATGTAGTGGATACATTAGTTTCATTACTATATCCTGAATCACATATCTATCTATTATTTCTCTGCCGGTGTGCAATTTTACATTCCATGTGTATCCACCAGAGGAACAGAATTTGTATAATTTTTTTCCAGAATATATTGGTGAAACCATAATCTTCCTCAGAAAGAAATTATGGTTTTATCTAATCGCAGGTCTACACTTCAAGGATGAATGCTTTTTAAAAATTATTTTTAAGGTAACAACTACATTTTGTACTATACATCATTTTCATCTTTTGTTTCATTATCACAGAAATGTGTTAAACTTAATAATAGTTCAAATTTATTTCTTGATATTAGCTGACTAAAAATATTATTGTAAAAAGGGTTTTTAGACTAGTAATCCTAAATTTTGGTTTTTTGTCCAACTCTAACCCAATAATAAATGCTTACAGTTCACCAAAATTAAAATCTTTCCTAGCAGATGGCTCTAATGATTCTGAAAGAATTCCTTTTAAGATCTTTTATTCCCTGTTTCTATTTGTTTCCTGGACAATGTAATTTAAAATAACATCACTAACCAGTTGAAGAAAAAAATTACTGAAAATCCTCACCAGATGTTTGAGTATATACATCAATGTATGGTGTACTATTTCTGGTAATCATATAGTGGGGCTTATATTTTTGGTTGGACGTCAGTGCAGAAGTTTACCGTACAATTTTTTAGTTCAATGCTTAGTTAATAAATTATGGAAAAGAGTACAGCATCTTCCAGCAAGATAGAGCAAAGTGTCATACATCAAATGATTCACTAGCCTACATTCATGTACTTACAGGAGAATGAACTGTCAGCAGAGAGCAGTGGTCTCTCATTCTTCAGATTTTTTTAGTTGCAATTTATTCTTTTGAGGCTACTTGTAGGTTAGCGTTTTTTAATCAAATATCCATACTATCGATAAACTGAAAAAAACATTCAACAAGAAATTGATGGTATTGACAACTTTTTGCATCAGGTGATTCAGTATGATCACTAAGCACAATAGTGCAAACTGTGCGGAGTGCTCACTTTGAACATCTTTTGTAAAAATAGTAAATATGTAAATTCTTGCTAATGTTAATACAGAATTTAATTTAATTTATGTTTTCATTCGATCCATAAAATGTTACATGTTGCAACTGTATTTAATCTGTAGGATTTCGGTTTCAAGATGTTCGCTGTGTATTTGTTGTCTCAAATGTGAAATAAATTAAGCTTTTTTTTAACCTCCAGGACCACTGTTAGGTATTGCTTCAGAGGATGAGAAGAATGATTTGTAGCATGTGTGAAAGTGCCATGCCTGACTGGGATTCAAATCTGAACTGACTGGGACCTCCAGATAAAAGGTTAAGACGCTACCACTTGCGCCACAGAGGCCAGCTAAATAAATTAACCTTCTTTTTTCCTGTTTAGCCTCTGGTAACCACCGTTTAGATAATTCTTCAGAGGATGATATGTATGAGTGTAAATGAAGTGTAGTCTTGTACATTCTCAGTTCGACCATTCCTGAGATGTGTGGTTAATTGAAACCCAACCACCAAAGAACACCGGTATCCACATCTAGTATTCAAATCCATGTAAAAATAACTAACTTTAGTAGGACTTGAACGCTGTAACTCTCGACTTCCAAATCAGCTGATTTGGGAAGACGCGTTAACCACTAGACTAACCCGGTGGGTTAAATAAATTAACCTAACGATTTCTAAGTGCACATGAATGTTCATATGGGCAAAAAGACAATCTAAATGAGTTAAAACAATGAAACATGTGACATTTAACAAAGAACACAGATGTCTAAAGGCTAGGAATCAAGAAAGCTACATTAACTATAAGGAAGTTTCTCTTTTATTGTACCAATCCATCTATACATATTTTTGCTTTAAGATTCAAGAAAATTAGATTTCATTACTGGATTGGTTTAATTTGTGTTATATTTATCTCCTCATGTAAAATCTGATAGTACTATTCTCACCGGAATCTTTCTGTGTTGTTGGATTCTAAGTAACAACACATCTGGCCTGGTGATCCATGAATGTAGTGGCATAGCGATCAACTTTTAATGTTGATCAAGCATATCAACATATTTTAATGTTCCAAGATGATTATTCTCATTGAGCAAATACAGAGAAACTGTTAGGTCCAAGAATATGCAAATATAGTAAGAACAAGTCAGTTAATAGAGGTAGGTTAATAGAACCTATTTTACTTGCCTATGTAAGTTTCACTTGAATAGATATATATATATATATATATAATATATATAGAGAGAGAGAGAGTGAGAGAGAGGGGAATGAATTCTTTAGACTCATTTTAAAAGGAAAAGTAGCTGAAATGTAGGGACAGGGAATCTGAAAATTTGGGTTTGTTGAAGAACATTAAAGATTAGGCAAATTAATATTGACACACCCACTTCTGTGAGAACAGTTCATTAGGATATGTAGCCAATTTTCAGTATTGGAGTCAGCATGCTAAGAAAAAGAAGATTCCTGTGAAGATATTTATAATCAAAAGTACAAAAGTAAAGTTGATATTACCTACATTCCCTTCAGTTATGGGCATTCATGAGACAACTATCATGCCCACAAAATGTTTTGCTGTGTATGTCATCTTTAACAAAAAGTTTGTTGAATATTTATATGGATACTTGACATAATTTCAAAAAGAAAATTTGCCCTTCATGGCCTTGAACAGTATAAAACAATGTAATGTACTACATCTTGATTGGAAGTTTCTGAACCATGTGAAAAACAAAAGTATATATAATGCATAATTTCAATTTATGTTGTAGTCTAACTACAACATAAATTGTAGTTAGATTTTTTAATTATTTATTGGTTTACTCATTCCTACTCAACAGGTATTTGACTAATTAATGAAACATTTTTACAGTAATAAGAAAGAAAAAAATGCCTATCATGAAGGGGTCAGTTATACTCTGGACCAGTTGAATATGATGCCAATATGTTACGTACCAATTTTTTTTAACCTCTGGGTCTGCAGTCAAGCAATTCTTTCTGCAGAGGATTAGATGAGTGTTTTGTAGCATGTGTGAAAAATACCATGCCTGACCAGGATTCGAACCCAGGACTTCCGAGTGAAAGCCCAAGACACTACCACTCGCGCCACAGAGGCCGGCACTTACCAATTTGCCAATATTATTTACATCACATTGCTTAATGCTTAACATGTATTTATTTATGGTACTCTTTGACAGTCTAACAATTAATCTTTTTCAGGGTTAACCAACCATTCCTATTTAGTATTGTTAATTATATCCAAAAAACCAACTATCCTGTTAACACAGGTACTCAAATCTGGGTAATAGTAACTTTTACTTGGATTTGAATAAAATCTTACAGCGTCATAACTGCAATACAACTTATTTAAAATGGTTGTACTGTTAATCTAATAGTTTTATGACATTTTTACCATATAATATTTTAACTTGCTTTTTCTTCACAATTATTTTTGGCAGAAAGATACTTAAATGTTTTGATACTGTGATCAGTTTATTAACATAATAGTTTGGGTAGCAATACGTTGTTTGCATGTGTGGCTGTCTAGTTGAATTATATATGTAAGAAATATAGAAATTTAGTTTCACACACTAGGGGCCATCTTCTGACAAAATGGAGTGTAGTACTAAATAAGTCATGATTAATACATTCACCTGAGTAATATGAACTGCAACCATAAATGGTGGCACATCAAACAATCCTGAAATAGGCATCAAACAAACAAGACATATTTAAGTTAAATAACAAAAATTGCTAGATTTAAACCACAATAATAAAACATTAATATTTTATTTGTTTATGAATTAGTGTTTTTACCTTATACTATCTTAATTTTAAAAATTTTCTTTACTCTATAATTTATTGATTTCAAACTCTGGAGTATTGATGACTTTTTATTTTGCAATTGTTCTCTTGGAAGTTTTTTAGACACATATTTTAACAAAGAAGATAAAATAAATGAAATGAATGGTTAAAATACCTTCCAGATTCTTGAGGACTATAACAAATGTTATAAAGTAGATAAATAAAATAATCCAAAGATGTTTATTGTTTTTCAGTTGTTTATTACTGAGTTGAACCATGTGAAGATATAATAGGATATATATATTTTTTTTTTTTTTTTCTTTGTGAAAAAACTAACATATTATCATCCAAATATCACTTCTTTCTTACTTATTTTCTCTTCTGCCATGTGTTTCTCATCTTTTCAGCATGGCTTTATTTTTGCTCATCTGTCCATTTTTTCTGGTCCTTTTATCTGTTGCAAGAACTTTTATATTGTAAGCTATTCTTTGGAAGTTATCTCTATCACAACAGTCTTCTTTCAAGCCTATCCTTTGGAGGAATTTTTCCATCTGTTTCGGGTAATTTGATTTGCTTTTCATGTTCCACAGCTTGTCAAAGAATTGTTTATTTAATTTGTTTGAGTCCATCCTGATCATATGCCTTAATAAACTTAATCTTCTTTTCCTTATTACTGCTTCTAGGTCTTCTTGATTTTTGTAGAACTCCTTGTTAGATGTGACAATGTATCCTCTTTGTTACCTTTGGACCATGGATTTTCCTTAGTAAACTTCTTTCAATTTTGAGCAATTTTTTGAGGTTGGTTAGGTGTAATGGTTTCAGTGCCATATAAGATTAATGTTCTTATAACATTTATAATTAATTACAGTTTTATAATGACTATACTATAGTAAAATGTATTAATTTTGCCATAATGAAAAAATTCTTATTGTAGATATTATTAACTGTACATTTTATTTTTTCTGTACTAGTTTGTTTCTGTTGATTCAATGTTGTCAGTTTTACTTTAACCACAAACCTTTTAAAATAATCATATCCACAACCATTCATTTCATTACATTACATTATTTCATTTTAAATTATTTTAATAAAAACTAAGTAGTTTATTTTTACTACAATGTTTATATCAGCATTAATTTTTAGGTAACATATGTAGGTGGTTTTGTTGTACATTTATATCCAGCCTTCTCTTTTTAATTTGTTATTATGTGTGATACTAGTTGGACATCTTCATTCAAATTATCAATTTTCAGTTGAAGATTGTTTGTACTTAAGTTCTATTTCAGTTTAATTAGAAGTTTTATATTTTAGTTTTCCATAAAATAACTTTTATCTTCTATTTCAATAGCAGTTCTATTGATAAATGGTTGCTCAATATGGTTGAACCTGTGCTCAAGGATTCTTGCTCTACTAAAAGCAGAATGATAGTAATCATAAATTTTTACAGACAAGTAATTTTACTATACAATAAAATTGTTGTGATTTTATTTTATTCTTACAGTTTTTTGAACATTTAAAGATCTGTGGCAGCATCCTTTTTTTTATCTTCTTTATCAGTATATAAACCAGTTGAAAATTCATTCTCTCCAAGAATAACATGAGATATCATTTCTAATTTCACTCTCACTTAATAGTAGTAGAATCCCTCTTCCATTTCTATGGATCAATCAAGTGTATTTCCAGTGAACCTTATTCCATTAATTATTGGGATGTATATATCTCATATATATAAAACAATTAAGAAAATGATTGGCACAATTTTATCACACTAAGAAAATATATAAATTCCTGAATTTTTTAAATGAAAAATTCTGATGTTTGTATAACATATAAAATATAGATTATTTAAATGTATGAACTAATTAGAAAAAAATCAGTGTTGAGAGATTACTAAAAAAAATATTAATAGTAAAAACCAATCTATAAACTAATAATCTATATAAACTAACAATTAATTAGTAAAAAAAACTGATGTATAATATGTTAAAAATTATTAAATAATTTGTAAAAATTGTAAAAAATAAAAGCAATGTTACTTATCATTTCTGAATTTACTATCAGTGGTTCAGTTTTATGAAACTGAAATACATAGCATGACATATTGTAAGTGAATATAAGGTAAATGATTGAAGGATACAGTAGAAACATATAGGTAAATGTTGCCTTTCAGATTGGTATATCTGATGAGAAAACTTTGCCCCTATCATAAAATTTAAAAAAATATATACTATTTAAATGTTATAATTATATTGTTTACTAAAAATAATTTAATAAAATAAGTTTTCCCAAAATAAATGTACATAATTTATTTTTAATGCTGCAATAAAATGCATCTGTAAAATTCCTAGTTACCAGAACTGTGAACCATGAGATATCAAGTGTACCATAATACTCCAAACTATTCCATAATCATTATCCAGTCTGACTTCTTTTTATATTAAAAGACAAAAGAAAATAGAACATTTTTATGATTCTTCTATGTCATCTCTTTTAATTGATTGGTTGATGTTTCACAAATAATCTGTTATCAATATCTTTCCATATTTCTTTCTTCTACATACACTATTTTCTTCTACTACATACATTCTTTTCTTTACCAGTAAATGTCAAATGCTGGTAGTTTCCATTCTAATTCCAGTTTTGTTGTATTGATCTTATCTCATTTATTTTCTTTTTAATCAGTACTAATCAGTTAAGTTTCCTCTATCTCAGTTCTTATGGGAACCCCTTTCACTCCTTCTGGGGTTCTCTTATATCATTCTATTATTTTTCTCTATCCTTGTTTATTTGTTCTCTTACTGTTCCTACTATAGTTATATCAAGGGTTTTGTACTTTGCCCTCAGCTTACTTACTTAAGAGTAATATTAATCTTTCTTTGAAACACATATATATATATATATATATATATATATATATATATACTATTGTAGACTACAATTACCAAAAGCCTGCAAAGTATGTAAAAAAAATGGATTAAATATTCAGCAGTTTCTAATATTTTTTTCACCCTGGTTAAAAATTGTATCAAGGATGTAAAAATGTCAATGTACTCTTATAGAAAAGTTGTTTTATTTAATTTTTGAGTAAATTGCTCTCTTTGGTGTTTAATAATTTAAAGAAACAATAGCATTATTTTGTATTAGACACAAAAAAAATTGTAATAATAAATTATTTGAAAACATACAACCTACATATTCACATTGTATTCTTTCTGTTGGGAAAGTTATCCCAAAGGTATGCTCCATTAGCCACAGTTTTCTCACAGATAGCATTGATATAGGTAAATAAATCTGAAATGGTAATAGAATTTACTGAAAATTTCATCCTTACCTTATAAGTGATATTACAGCATGACAAAGTAACTACTATAGTCATAGTATCGTGATATTACAGTGTCCTTTGCCAGTTCCCTTTTTCCACATACCATATCAATTCAGAGTGTAGACATCTCCTTTATCATTAATATTGTGCTGCCATTACATTTATAACGCTCACACATGTAATCTTTCACTTTCTTCTCTCTTCTGGGACCCATTTTTATACCTACCTAAGCGAATGTTCAGAATCTTAAAAGCAATTTAAAAAGTAAATCTCAGAATAAGTGATAATAGCTGATTTTATATATACATGAATAAATTTTATATATATTATATAAATGCATTTATATACATGATAAATATATACATGATGATTAAAACATTGATCTTTTGAAGTCAATGAACTTATTTTGTATTAAGCCCTTTTGAGGGCTGTTTTTCTTCAAAATATGCTCTAATAACACGTTTAATAACATTTGATTTTACAAAGTTGAAAAAACATGTGGTAGGATAATTTTTTTCCATGTTAACAGGATTTAAGATGCTATAGTAATATTTGTTAACAGAACAGGGAAAAGATTTCTGTAATATCAGAATAAAGAAACTTATCTCAGATTTACAAACACGCAACCATTGACCTCCCTGGTTTATTTTGAATATTTAATAAAACCATATTGTCTATTGTAACTGACTTAAACTAAATTGTTAAAAATATTGTGATCTACATTTACATATTTAATATCTCTCATATTTAAATACAGAAAATAAATATATTTTTTTGAAATTTTTAATAAGACCACAATCATAAGAAAATAACTTCTGGTCAGTATTAAAAGTTACTTTACATGAGTCTTAGAAACAAACGAAATTGAATTGATGTTGAGTATCATTAAAAAAAATTTTATTTAGTTACCTTTTTGTGGATATGTGTATATATATCATCATCATCCTGAAATACAGTTCAGTTATTCAGTGATAGCATCAGCAGTATATGAAGCCAAGGTAACAATTATTAGGTATCCTCATCAAACCATTATTGGAGAGTAGGCAATTCCTTCCTCTCAAGAAAATATATTTCAGAAAAATGTATTTCTAAATCTAAAAACTAATTAATGTATATGGTAACAAATATAACTCTATTTAACATGACAAACTATTCAATAATGAACATTATAAAAGAGTATCCATCTCACAGTGCATTGTATAACATGTATTGGGATATTTATTCACATTAATTTACAGTCACATGTTAATTTCTAATGATTTACACAGTTTTTATTGTTGTAATAATGTTTGATAAATTTCTCTATAATTTGTTGCCTTATTTCAGTTACTTTTTATAAACATTTCAATATGGCAAAATAGATGAGATCATTTAGAAAAATAAATAAATATTATTAATGGTGCTGTCAAAATCGTTGATATACGTTAGTTTATAACTTTAAAGATTATTTTTTTCTTTTGCCAAAGAGCTCATAATGCTGGTGTGTAAAATAATTAACACATTTTTATAATTAAATAAGATAAGTACAGAAAAATATATTTTATTTATAGATTAATAATTGTATATAAAAGGTTCAGTAAGTTATTGCGGATAAATAGCTATACTTATACATTAAACCATTTCTAATAAAAATGAGTTGCAATTTTTTGTTCAACATAGTATTTTACAAAATACATCTTTGTATATGTATTTGAGAGAAATTTTTTAGATGATATGAAATAAAGACATTCTCAAAATTGGGATATCCATTCTTAAAATAAAAAGGACTTCAAACAGGTTTTCTGTGGAAAGTGAGGAATTAAGTAGTTTCCTGTTATCCTCTTCACTAAGTCATGCATATTGTTGTACATATATATGCCAAGGAAACTGAACTACAAGAGATGTTTATCCAAAAAATATTTACACAAGTTACATGAGGTATTTTGCTTTATACAGTTCAAGGAAGAAAACCCGTAATAAAAATTGGGCATAACAAGAAAGGGTAGTAAGTTTGATGTTATCTTTTTTTAATGTGTTTATTATTATTATTATTATGTTGATTAATGAGTATATTGAGAAGAATAATGTAAATTGTTTGGTAGTGGTAAAGTATGAAATTAATTTATTCCTTTTATCAAGAAACAATGAGTGGTAAGTTATATTGCCTCTAATCATCTATTCATAAAGGAGTAAGTAATAAGTCTCTCTCATCTTATGCTTTCAATATTTATTTATGAAATTTAGTTAAAATTACCAGGTATGAAGACTGCAAATTATGACGAATAAATTTTAAATTGTAAAGCATATCCATTTCCTCAGTAGTTACCTCAAAATATTGTTACTTCATAACAAGAAAGCTAAAAATTAAGTTTTTTAGATAGGCATTAGCAGACTTTATAATTTTCAGATAAATGTTATCAAAGTATCTTCGATAAATCCTAATTTTTTCAGATTTAATTTTTTGTAGAAATTTATAAAAAACTTATCTGTTCACAGCAGTAAATTTCTCTAAATATTGTACTTTTAACTCCCTGGCAGAAGTTACTGGGTCAAGTGCATGTATTATGTGAGAATTAATATTTACAGAGTACTATTTTATATTAATAAATTCGAAGTTAGGTTTTCACTATTATTGATTTATTTAATTAAATTTAGGTTCTCTACCTCCATTAGCACAATGAAAATTCCATCTGTATAGCTGAATTATAATCCAGGCTATATCCTGATTGGTGAAGAATTTAAATTAGTTACTCATTTGGAAATATTGCCTCATGTAACAAAAAGCCTGCAATACACTACATTACTACTTGAGATGAAAGATGTATGCATATACATTTTTGACTTAGAACTAACTTTTTATGCAGCTTTGCAGTTGAACACACAAATTTATATTTTTCAATAAAATAATAATTTTATTAAAATTTTAATAATTAAAAGATTGTACAAACAAAAGATATTCCAACATAATTAAAGGGTATGCTTCAAGCTGGCTAGTGTTTTTATAATTTAAAAATATAAAACATGTGTGTATGTAAAGTGTTATAACCAAATGATTTTAGATGTCCAACATGAAATACTTTAGTGAGGATCCAGCTGAATGATTAAATAGCTCTGTTGGATGTTACATGTAATATTTATGAAAAGGGAAAGTTCTGTCAGACTTCAAAAAAAGTGTTATAGTCATGATACCAAAGAAATCAGGGGCAGATAAATGTGAAGAATACAGAACAATTAGTTTAACTAGTCATGCATCACAAATCTTAACTAGAATTCTATATAAAAGAATTGAGAGGAGAGTGGAAGAAGTGTTAGGAGAAGACCAATTTGGTTTCAGGAAAAGTATAGGGACAAGGGAAGCAATTTTAGGCCTTAGATTAATAGTAGAAGGAAGATTAAAGAAAAACAAACCAACATACTTGGCGTTTATAGACCTAGAAAAGGCATTTGATAATGTAGACTGGAATAAAATGTTCAGCATTTTAAAAAAATTAGGGTTCAAATACAGAGATAGAAAAACAATTGCTAACATGTACAGGAACCAAACAGCAACAGTAATAATTGAAGAACATAAGAAAGAAGCCGTAATAAGAAAGGGAGTCCGACAAGGATGTTCCCTATCTCTGTTACTTTTTAATCTTTACATGGAACTAGCAGTTAATGATGTTAAAGAACAATTTAGATTCGGAGTAACAGTACAAGGTGAAAAGATAAAGATGCTACGATTTGCTGATGATATAGTAATTCTAGCCGAGAGTAAAAAGGATTTAGAAGGAACAATGAACGGCATAGATGAAGTCCTACGCAAGAACTATCGCATGAAAATAAAAAAGAACAAAACAAAATTAATGAAATGTAGTAGAAATAACAAAGATGGACCACTGAATGTGAAAATAGGAGAAGAAAAGATTATGGAGGTAGAAGAATTTTGTTATTTGGGAACTAGAATTACTAAAGATGGACAAAGCAGGAACGATATAAAATGCCGAATAGCACAAGCGAAACGAGCCTTCAGTCAGAAATATAATTTGTTTACATCAAAAATTAATTTAAATGTCAGGAAAAAATTTTTGAAAGTATATGTTTGGAGTGTCGCTTTATATGGAAGTGAAGCTTGGATAATCGGAGTTTGAGAAGAAAAGATTAGAACCTTTTGAAATGTGGTGCTATAGGAGAATGTTAAAAATCAGATGGGTGGATAAAGTGACAAATGAAGAGGTATTGCGGCAAATAGATGAAGGAAGAAGCATTTGGAAAAATATAGTTAAAAGAAGAGACAGACTTATAGGCCACATACTAAGGCATCCTGGAATAGTCGCTTTAATATTGGAAGGACAGGTAGAAGGAAAAAATTGTGTAGACAGGCCACGTTTGGAATATGTAAAACAAATTGTTAGGGATGTAGGATGTAGAGGGTATACTGAAATGAAACGACTAGCACTAGATAGGGAATCTTGGAGAGCTGCATCAAACCAGTCAAATGACTGAACACAAAAAAAAAAGAAAAATACAGGATGTTACATATGATCTGGGCAAGCATTTTCCTTGAGACCAGCTTGTCTCAGGTAAATGTTTGGTATCTGGAGGAAAAGAAATTTCTTGATGCATATTTTAGCATAAAAGGTTGTATATGCAGTATTGTTATTCATAATATGCTGCATCTATCTTGGAAGATCAGAGAGATATCTCTAACTCCTGAGAGAATGTGAGCAAAATTGATACTCATTGCCTGAAGGGGGTAGGGTACTCTGTTGGGTCGATTTTATCTTCTTTTATAGTTCCTTTTTTGGTAGGGCAACTTCTCATCCATGGTACTGTCTTCCTCAATGGTTTTTGTTATTTTTTTGCTAAATGAACATAGAATCTATATTAAAGATATGAGGGTCCTCTTTGAATTACTGTATATGTGATATTAGTGTGGGTTGGTGGGGGCATCTCTTCCTGAACTGTTTAAGGGCTATTTTTTTACTGGTATCTTTATAAAAAAAACCTAAATTGAGATTGTGTTCTTACCAGGTTAAGCCATCTTAGGTTAAGCATCTTAAAACTGTTTCTAATATATACTATTGACTAAAATAAAACACCAGTCATTCCTGAAAACAGTAGAATACCAAAATTCCCTCACCAGGCTTTCTAGAGTAAACGAGGAATGAAGTAGTTTTCCATTGTCTTTTTAACTAAGCTGAATGTACTGCTGCATACTAGCATAGGAATCCCATCAAAATGCAGATAATATGTAACTATAAGAACTCTCTTTTCACCAGAGTCAGGCTGCACAATAAAGATCTACTTTCATACACACCAATTCTTGACTACTTGTGGATACCGGTGTTCTTTGATGGTTGGGTTTCAATTAAATACACATCTCAGAAATGGACTGTACAAGACTAGACTTCATTTACATTCATATATCCTCTGAAGTAATACCTTATGGTGGTTCCAGAGGCTAAACAGGAAAAGAGAGAGAGAGAGTGCGTGAGTGTGTTATCAACTCAACTCCTTTAAACATATTAAATAAAATACTCTTACTGCCAAAATAAACTTGGTTTACTTTAAATATTCTTAAGTTTACCTTCTTTTTTTTTTTTGTTCGGATAGCTTAATTTAAAGCTATCCGAACAAAAACAAAAACACCCCACAGTTGTCAGCTTTTTAAAGCTGACAACTGTGGGTTGTTTCTGCTGCATGGCTTACACACATAACTTAATTTAAAATAATTATCATTTTATTTAAATATATTTTTGCATTTAATTCAATGTTCCTAACTAAAGCGCACATGCATACTGTATTTAATTTGTGAGGGTGTGACAGTACTAGCAGCGATAGTCGCTAAACTAATGTAATTTCACAATTTACATGGAACAAATTTTGTTTTTGTGGTCAGCAGACTGGTCTAGCTGCAAGGTTTACACACCAGGTATCGCAACCAGGCAATGAAGTTCAAGACCCAGCCACACTGAGTTACTTTTTTACACTTTAAATGTTATTCATTTATTTAATTCTACCACTCACCTGTGACATTACATCATAGCAGAAGGTTAGAGCATTTTTTGGGATGGGGTGCTATTTAGCAAAAATTTCATTCTTTGCTAATATTGTTATTTTCTGCACCTCGTTGAAAAATTTAAGTTGAAAATTTAATGGGATCAATGCCCCATATATAGAAGTAATCTGACCAAGTTTGGTCAAAATTGGTCCAGCAGTTCTGGAGATATAAGATGATTTAGAGGCCAACACTGAACAAACATACATACGAACATTAACTGGAAAATTTCCATCCAGTTTTTTTGTGTTCCTTAGGTGTCAAAATGTCAAGATCTATAAAAACTGCATATACCCAAATTGGACTGATTATAATTCTTTCCCTTCTAGAATTACAGGTCTGCTATAGCACTAGATGGGAAAGTAGAAATGTTTGATGTTGAACTATAATTTATTTATGTCATTTACTGCTTTTATTAAAAATCTGCTGTATGTCAAAACTGATTTTACATCTGTATCATCCTACATTTATAGAGGACTTTTATTTTTCTTTTAAAACTTTTAATTTGATCAACCTGAGGCAAGAACAGTTAATGCTAATACAGTGTCAGAAGATGCAAAAGTGAGTGGTATTATTAGCAACTTCCACACGTCAAGTAAATTGCTGTGAATAGTAAAACCTCTGCCAATGGGTGGTTATAATGTATACATATCAAACAATTGCATATTCATTTTAATTTTACTCAGGTAGTCTATTTACTGGTAAAAAAACCCGCATGTTTGTAGTTGGAAACATTAATTTTATTTAAAAAAATTACTTTAAATTTAGTTTGATTTCTTAAAAAGTAATCAGTTTCGTATATTATTTTGTTATCTTAAGAAATATTTCTTAATTATTTAATTTACAAAGCTTTAATTTGAATACAGTTTTTTTCTAATATTTTTGATAATTATGACCCTGTGGTCACAATGTAATGATTTATCTAGTTGCATATAATTAATGTTTTTTATTTTTATTTTTTTATTATAATTTATGTTTTATTAGTTGTTGATATATTAAAGTAAAGATACATATTATTTGAATTATTAATTATTCAGTGTAATGAAATCTACATTTCTTTAAAAAAAAAGTTTGCATATATATATATTAAAATATAATAAATTTAATTAATTTTACATATTTTTAAATGAAAAAACAGTACCTTAGTTCTATGTAAATATATATTAATTCATACTAAATCATAAATATTATTTAATTTTAAGCAAAATAAAAATATCTCTATATTTTATTTAAAATTTAAAATTGATTTATTTTAAAATCAAAATAAATTTAAAAAAAAATTGTAATCTAACTTTTGTTACAAATCTGTTTATATATTTTAATAGTGTTAGAATTATTATTAACTGTGTTGGACAACACTAACAAAACATAACGCTGTAAAATTATTAATGAAGCTTTCTCTTCCAAAGGACTTTGGAACTAGTTATTATTATCAGCACTTTCTTTAAGAACTATAAGTAATGGGCTCCTTTATCTGTGATGTCAGTTATTCCACTGAATAAAGTTCTGATAAATCATTGTTGAAGAACCTTTGAGAGGAGAAAAATCCTAATAACATGAAAGCAAATCAAATTTCAAAAAAATTATTATTTTTATTCTATTCTGCTATTGATTTGTAAAACAAACTTACCAAGAAAATTATTAAAATTTAAGACAGAATCAAAATTTTGTTATACATTTAAGTGAAATATCTAAATTGATTATTTTTCTTTTGTTTAAGTTGATTATTATTTTTGACTCATATTTTTATTTTTATTTGAAAAATAAATTAATAATTATTTTCATTTCATTACCATTGCTTCTTAGAGTCTTACCCTTACAATAAGAAGAGAAGTACATAAAAAGCAATGTTTTGACAATATTTCTTATGCCTTAAACCTATATATATTGAGGTTTAAACCTATAACTGTCATAATGCTTTCTCCACCAATCTTAATGTTGACAACAGATAACATAACCTCTGTCGAATAATAATATTCCGCCTTGGTTCAATAACTTGGTTAGGTTAAATTATTCTAAATATTTTATTATTCGCTGGTTCATTCAAATCAAAAGTTTTTATTTCATCTATAATATAAATTATCTTTATTATGATCTTTGAACTTGTAATTCATATATATAAAATATTATTGTATTAATTAATGATACATACATTCATAACAAACACATGCTGAGTCTTTGAAGGATGGAAGAAGACTGACTAACAATAGAGCATTAGACAAATTCATTTAATAAGGGTAACAAAAAAAGTGAGTATTTATAAAGAGTAAAGGAAAGAGTGAAAATTGTTATTTTTACAAATAAAAAAGTAGGAAATAAAACCTGAGTCTTAAGTACCTCAATTTGAGGCATTTTTTCAGTCACATGGCGTGTTTGGGGGGTAAAAATTAATTTTTATTATGCATTGAGGTATTAGGATTACGAAAATACCATTCATGTATAAAGTTTTGTGGCTTGAAAATCTCCAAAATTACTATATCAATTTCATTGAAATTTGTATATGCTGCAGTAGTGTAACTGAAGTTGTGAATGTAAAAATTTTATTAAGATTGGTTGAGTTGTTCTTGAGTTATACTCAATTTAAGATTGACAACAAACTGCATTGAAAGGTTAGGCTGATTTTGTGTTGGTGTATTTTTCAGACGCGCTTATGTAGCGAGTCACAGTGGTGAGTGAGTTTTAATTTAAATTCACTTAACATAATGAGTGGATTACAATGATTAACAAGTAGATCCTTTAAGTAGGATCTGCTTGTTAATTGAATGTATGTAGTGTGTTGTTCTCTGCAAATCAATGTGTTTCTAAGTGTAAAATAGTGAGAATGTTGGAAACAAAAAGTTGTTCTTTTTACACAGTATGCACAAGATTTTTCTGACTTCAATTAAGTTTCTTTCTTTCAGTTTTATGTTACATAATTTAAATCCTTTTTAACTCTCCTTCAATAAACTTATATAATTTACTAATCTCTCATATGCAATTTTCTTTTCTTTGATAATTTTATTTCTTGTGTTAAATTCCCTCACTATCTCCATGTTTATATTAAACTGCAGTAGGGGCAAACAAATACTTGTCATAGCTATTTACTAAGCTTGACCTACGTAAAAATAATGAAATAAGGTGATACGTATTAATGAAAAATAATGCTATATAAAAAAATGATAAAAAAAGATGCAGTATACATATCTGGGAAAAAGATGATATCTTAAACTTAAACATACCAGTTTGATGTAAGTGCAGACAACCATGAAAAACATACTTTCTTATAAATGTAAAGAATATGAACAACTGTGAGTTAAAATACAACTATTCTGCTCTTAAAATATTAATGTATACTTAGTTATTTCATGTAGAAAAAACATTTCATGGAATAAAATTTAAGTATAAATACTTTTTATAAATTTTTTAAGAACTTCTTTGTTATTACTTGATTCAACTTAACTTTATATGGGGTTTGCTTTTTAAAACAGTATTTTTAGTAAAACAAGAAAATTAATTATTTTTTTAAACTTGAGTTTACAGTTTTTGTCATGTCCATCATGTTCTGTAATGCAAGGATGAACATAATTTTATAAATTATTAATAAATTAAGTCTATACTAGAAGAAATTTGCCAATCTCTGTGGCAGAATGGTAGCGCCTTGGCCTTTTATCTGGAGGTCCTGGGTTTGAATCCTGGTCAGGCATGGTATTTTTCATATGCTACAAAATTTCATATTCCCATGTACAGCCTTCAAACTTCTATTGTGAGTTAAATCATCAAGCAAAAAAAAAATTAACATCATTAGATATAGCAAATTATAAAAGATTAGAAATTTAATAGTTTTTAAATAAAAAGTCAGAGTTATACTGTATTATAAAATTAAAAAATTAATTCATGATATTTTAATTTTCATTTAATATCTTCTTTATGAAACTTCTTTCATAACGTTTGATTTTAAAATATTTATTTAAATATAATTTTATTTCCATAGCCCTACTAGGAATAAAATCAAGTTTTTTGTTATTTTGCATCCATCATATGTTAAACTAAAAATTGGATTTTCCTGAGTTTTTTTTTGTTGTTTTTTACATGTTACATTATAATCTTATAAGTAATATATATCTTATGGGGATTAGGTGCTTGGTTTTATCAAGTAAATCTTAGACCAGACATTTGTTGCAACCACTGAAAAGGAGGTAAAGATTTTTACTAAACTGAGGCAATGTATACATACATTTTTCTCAACATAAGGAGTACATTAAGTTTTTGCTTCATTCTATTAGTTGGAACTGATAATGACAATAAAGTCAGTATAAAGGGTGGGGAGTTTATTGTGGTTGTGACAATGTAAAAAGTTGAGATTCAAGGGTTACTTTCACTTGGAGTAATGATGTTTACTATTTACCCATTCTCAGTGAACATACTGAAGGTGTCACTGATAAAACTGAAAGTCTCCTGCGGGCTTAACATATCAATGTGCAGTGCTGTGTTTGATTCAGTGAAGAAGGAAATAGGAAATTACCTTACCTCCTCACTTTTCTTAATAAGCCTGGTGTGGTGCTTGTTTTCTAGAAAATGACTGTACTAATTTCAGGTGTGATTTTTAATTCATGTCAGATTGCCTGTAACCTTTTTGACTGAAGCTTTTAACCTTTTTGATTAAAGATTATATATATTCATGAGATAAGAGTTTCCAGAAGATGTATTATTTAAACATTCTCACTAAGGATCTAATTACTGAAAGAGAGCTTACAATCTTAGCATTTATCCATTAGATTCGAGCCAAAACCCACGGAATTCAACTTGGAAGAATGGATCAATGATGAGTGAAAGGGATGAAACAGAGTGATAAAGAGGTAAAAACCCCATCTAAACCTGCTCCAGAGAATGAATGGCTGTCCCATATTCCACACCTTATTTCTTAGGAAATTCATGTATCTTTACCCAGGATAAAAATAGAAAATATTTATCAACAATTTTTTACTGATCAGATACTTAAAAACTCCTTTCCCAGAATTGTGTAGTATTTGTAAGATATGAACTGTTCACTTACAATTATGAATTGATGGATTTTCAATAGTCATAAATATTCTCCAATTTTTCTGCAGATGTAAGCAGAGATTTAAATAGAGATTGCTTAAAAGAGTGGTTAAAAAGAAAGATCAAAGTAATAATAAAACTGTTGTTAAAATTTAAAAAAAATTGATTTGGTTTAACCTACAGTTTTTTTTTTAATTTTTAGAAGTTGCAAGTCAATTCAAAAACTGAATTCAGATACTGAAAAAGTTGATTGATACATGGTTATTTATCAGTATTGTACTACTTTTATCTTGGTAAATATACATCAATTTCCTGAAAAATAGTGCATGTGTGGTATACATTACCAGTTGTAATGCTTATGAAATTTTCAGTAACTTTTATCAGAAACAAATCTTTAAATTTGAATGGAGTTATCACAAAATAGATAGTATCTGATACATGGAGGAATAATGACTAATTCTATAAGCCATTACTTAAATAAATTCAGGATTAGTTTTTATAATTATTATCTTACCCTAGGTTTACATCAGAGTTTGATTTTATGAAAATTCCACCAACACTGGTAGAAGTGAAGTTTGTGTCCTTATTATAATATTTTATTCATAATATTATCATCCTTTTTTTTTAAATTATATAAGGATATATTTATGTAACAACAGATTTATCTATTGGCAGCACTGTATTATATCAGTATGTGTATTCTATACACAGCAGATTTGAAGAATTATTATTAATTATATAAGGTTATATAATATAACCTAACATATAACATATTCTAACATATATTTATTATAAGTTAGAAAGAAAAAAAACTTCTCAATATTTATGAAGTACATTCAATTTTTTTACAATTACTGCTGTGTCTGCAATTAATTATGTGCATTAAAAAATGTGTAGTCCATTAATAATAATTATATAAACCTTTGTAACAAGTTTTTATTAAACGTTTTCGTTGTAATTGTGTTAACTATATCTTTGTATTAAACAAAAAGCTACATGATTACATGGTTAAATAAAACCATGAACTAACTGAAAATTTATTGGTGACCTTGTATGATCTTACTACAACTCTATTATTTCTTGTTTTGTGTAGTATAATCAAAGTTTTTTAGAGTATGTAGGGTAGCTGAGCATTTTTTATATAATAATATTTTTTTCCTAGTAGATATATTTTCCAGGTACAGTATATCAAGCATTATTTTTTTGTTACATAGTTGTTTTTTATGATAGAATTTAAATATTTATTACAATTAGAGCCCAGTTCATGAATCATATCATGAGGAAATCTGGGAAATCCCAGTTTCAACCCATCCCATTCATCTACCTATGGCTTTTAAGTAATTTCAAAAATATGTCCTGGGTTGGGCACAAACAAATATGGTAAGTCTATATATATATATTACATCCGCATGATACCTTTTGTATCTCTCTGTTTTTTGTTGCTTCATTCAGCATTTTCCTAAAACTTTGGTTTTGTGTGTATATAAGCAACTATGTGTATTTAGAATTGGTGTTTACCTAGCAGACCTATAAGATGCTCAAAAAATAAAGAAATTAGCAAAATTTTTGATATTAATATATTACCATTGCAGAAAAATATGTTTTTGAGTTTTTTTAAACTTGGAGGTTCATGCATCAGGGGGCTTTTTTAATGATGAAAGTATTCACTAAAATTGAGTTTAAAAACAATTAATTTTTTAATTAAAAATCTAAATTAAAAAAAAATTCAATTTTTTTTAAATTTGGAAGCTCCCCATCAGGGAGAGAGGTATTAACTTATTTTAGTGACTTGTTTAACAAAATACGTTTTGTTCATTAAATATTTGAAATAGTAATTTTTTTTTCTTTTTGGGGGCTCCCATACTCAAGGGGAAGCATTCGGGTAAAATAATTTTTAAGAAAATAATACCACCTCAAGTAGTGATAACAAATTTTAAAAAAAACTTTTAATTGTTTAAAAAATACAAAGTCACAGCGATAATTCAAAAATACACTATATTATTATTTTCTAGGAAAGGAATGAACATTTTTGGCTTATTCGTTTTTCAAGAAATATAAAGAGTAAGGGCTATCAAAAAGTTAAGATTTTTACATTTTAAATGTAATGGGTAATTTGTGAGATGGTTCTAAAATCAGAATAATTTTTTTAAAAATTTGTTTAAAATTAAAAAAACATTTTTTGTTACTATAGACTATTGGAATGGGATGATCAAAATTTTTATAGTGGTTTGAAGTTCTACCGATGTAGAAAATATAGATGCAAAGAACTTCCGTTTACTCCTTTTCTGAAGCAAAATATAGCTAAAAAAAGGAAAATATATAAAAATTCATTTTTTGAGAGGAGTGAATATTAAATAAAATTTTTTGGCAATTTGTGATCTTGATAAAAAAAAACTTCAACTTTTGTAAGAAATATATTTTTTTTTAAAGTGCCCCAATAAAAATATGAGATTTTATTTAAGCCAAAACATCCCTACCCCTTTTTCCAATTCTTGTAAAAATTTAATACATTCTTTTTCCCGGAAGGTAGTACCTGACTACCAAGTATGAAGAAAATCGATCGACGGGGTCCAGAGTTATAAGACCAAATACAGGCCAACATACAAACGTATTCAGAAATATACGTCGTACATATGCAGAAACGTCTGTCTGAAAAAAAGAAAGATTTTTGGACTTGGGAACATTGGAATAAAAAATTTTTTTTAATCCACCGGGTTGGTCTAGTGGAAAACTCGTGGTGTAAATCAGCTGATTTCGAAGTCAAGAGTTCTCGGGTTTAAATCCTAATAAAGTCGTTGCTTTTATTCAGATTTGAATATGAAATCGTGGATACCAGTGTTCTTTGGTGGCTGGATTTCAATTAACCACACGTCTCAGGAATGGTTGACCTGAGATTGTTCAAGACAATACATTTACCGGTGCAGCTACTTTACACCGATTAGTCGCTAATTACTTTAATTGTTGATGTAACTTCAAATAAAAATATTTAAACAAATTCCCAGATTTTTTACAATTTATTTAAATCAATTTTTTTATTAAATCTTTTTAAGGTATAATACTTAAAAAAGACCAATTTTTTATATTTTATTGACCTACTATACCTATAGCCGGAAAAATAAAAGCACATGTTTTATTGTGAGCAAATTAGATTTTATACTTTGAATTTGATTCCAGGTAGGAGAGTTATTTTTTGTTTGTTTATTCATATTAGTAACCTACTGCCTACATTACGTAAAATTTTGACATATAAATTAATAAATTCATTTTCATTCTTTTATGGTTGGAACTGAATTGTGGGCACTATTTGTGAACCTTTAAGTGACTATTGTTTATTTGTCATAAAATTTAACTAACTACATTTATGGATGATCTCTGTAATGTGTTTGAGGTGCGTGTTCTAAAGGAAATTGAAGGATTAATATGTAGTAAAAAATGTATAACCGAGACAAGATTCATAATCTATAAATTTTAACACATTACTTAATTTTTTGTTCACATATGTCTTTATTTTAATTTTTAAATTAAGTTAAAAATAATTATTGTGTGCTTTAAGAAAAATGCATTCTGCTTTAAATGCTAATTCGTTTAAACCAGAATATTATTCGGTGAAGGTAATGGGTTAGATAAAATAAATAAATCAGCTCATTAAAATAGTTATTGTGCTTCCCGTTCGAAGTGTCTGAGATATTATGATTTTCAAATTGTTTTGAAAAATACTGATTAGTTATTTTATTTGTAAAACATTTACTTTTTTCATACTTTTAAGGTTACGTTGGAGAAAATTAAAATTATTTATAATCTAAAAAGAAAAAAATTAGTATATTTGATATAAAAAAACAAATCGCCTGCTAAAACATTTAGAATGTACTATTATGCGGTAAATATGCTATTAATCTACATTAGTCATGTTTGTCTCATTCCAAAGAAGTTTTTTTTATAGAAAAGGACTGGCGGTCAGTTATTTGATTTTCTTATTGCATACGAATAACAAAAAAAACCCGACTAAATGTGCTTATTGTAACGGAAAAGAGTATCGATGATAGAGAACTCTATTGGAAGTTTTAATAACGTTAGCAGTAGTATCTATTAATGCCGGGTGCCGGTCGTGTTTGATAGTAAAATAGGTTATGTGGTGCATGTAATTTGTGATAAATATTTTGTTAGCTTGAATAAGTGATTTTTTATGTAGTTGGTGCTGCTACGTTCCATATTTTATTTGCTTTATTAACGTTTCTAATTATTAATGATCTAGTGTGTTTAAATCAGTGCTATTTGTATGCTACTCTACTACATTACTCTATTGGAATCATAAGATTAACACTACTAATTGTACACAGGTATACGAGTATATATATGCGTAATTTCTTGATCTTACTTATTTCAAATTTGTTGTACTTGTTATTCTGTTGATTTTCAAAATAATTCTGTGTGCTTTTACAAAACCTTCGGTTTATTAACGGTTCGGTTTCGAAACGATTAACCTAGCCAAATTCGGTTACACATCGTTTCACAAGTGTAATTTTGCAAAAATAGTTAAGATTATATTTCAACATTCAACATCTCCGTAAACGTGTACATCTAATTCCGAGCCAATCTAGCGTACATCACCAGTTATTCTATCTAAATTAATTATGAGAAGTGAAATCTAGTATAATATTTCGCTTGTTATGATTAATTACAGTTTACCATTTTCTATCTGTATAAAGAAGTAGAAATAATTTTCAAATGTAAGTTACTCGAGGTTTTGGTGTTCCTTATATACATACTTTATTTCCTACAGGTAATGTGAATGGCAAAATTCCCGTAGTAATTATTTTTTTTATGAATGGCATGTTACAGTATAAAACCGAGTATATAGTGCCGTTTAAACTGAAAGGCGGCGCTTTGAACGTTATAACACAAATTGCCCACTATCAGTTACTATTGTCGGCTTGTTAGCTGGTACTGCAATTTGCTAGTTACTTCCGTATACGAAGTAAAGCAAGTATTGTGATCACGAAAAATTTTGGTTTTCAGATTTCAACGAAATATTCATTTTGACACTCCCTGAATCCATTTTGACTATTTTCGGCGTGACATCTGTACGTACGTATGTGTGTCTGTACATAACTCAAAAACGATTAGCTGTAGTATGTTGAGAATTTGGTGTTAGGACTGTTGTAACATCTAGTTGTGCACCTCCCGTTTTGATTGCAATCGAGTGAACCAAAAGTATCCAAAAAAGCCCAAAATCCCCCAAAAATTGGATTTTGGGGTTTTTTTAACTGCAGTAATTAGCTCTCATTTGGAGTCTTTCAACGATATATAATAAGTGGTACTTATTTTCATTGGTTCCAGAGTTATAGCCAAATAAAATTTTAATTCATGAAATATTTGAATCGTTGAAGGGAAGGCACATCAGTTTGATTCAGACTTTATCTCCTTTTTTTTTTACTTTTTTAATTTAAATATATTGATTTATTAATAATAATTAACCTTTCATTGCAAAAAGATTACGATGAATAATATTCAATAATAATATTAAAAAAAAATATGAAAAAATCAGAAGTTATTAGTAAAATAAAATTTTAGGTACATTTAAAAATAGGTACATATAATTTAATAGGCATTATTACATATGTGCATATGTAATAGATTTGGAGAAACATCTGATTATTTAATATTAATTGGAAATTATAATTTAGAATCGTAGGTACTTACGTATTAACGCCACCGCAGCTACAGCTTCATTTAAAAACAAAGTAGTCAATCGGATTTCGGTGGAAAATGGGCCGATATAGAGTATAACATAGATTCAAAACAGTCTCTTTATTAATTTTAATAAATGGTTATTAATTAACAGGAGTGTTTTGATTTATTTAAATAATAAATAATTGCAATAATTACTGAATTTATTAAATAAATACTCAAAAAATTACGGTGTTAATTAGTCAAGGTTAGCGAGCGAAGCGAGCGTAGGTTATGTTTGGTTAAATTATATTTATAAAATAAATAAATATAAATAACCATTTATTATAATTAATAAAGGACTGTTAATTTTACACTGAAATCCGATTAACTACTTTGTTTTTAAATAAAGCTGTAGCTGCGGTAGCGTTAATACGTAAGTACCGAATCGCATTATTTTTGGATTTTCTAGTTTAATTTCTGTTTATTTTTATTTAAATATTCTGGAATTTGTGTTTAATTTTATCTACTTTAAAGTTAATTACAGAATGACTGAAAAATAGACCCTCACAAGATGAACATATACACTGAGGTATACATGCCCAATCATTACCATTAATAAATTATTATTACCACTAATTTATTATTATTATTATTACATTAATAAATTGCAAAAAAATTCTTATCTTTTAGTTCATTTCTCCTTTGATATTGTCGGACAATATTCTCCCTAAGGCGGAGTTGATCATCATTTCGTTTATTTGTTCTTTGTTGCCAATCACTTAATCGCTGTTTGGTTTGAAATAATTCTTCTGATCTTAATTTGTGCTCACGTTCTCTAGTGTTCAAATTTTCTCTCTTTGTATTCATCATCCTCTGATAATCTTTTTATTCTTTCCTTGGTCTTAAAGTGTCTTCCTCTTTATATTTACCATCTTCTCTTAATTTTTTATTCTTCCCTTGTTCTTAACCTTTTCTTCCTCTTCATTTTCATCTTGTCGTTTTTTGAAATATATTTCTTAATGTTATCATTCTTTTTTCCGGATGATTGTTTCTTTTTCATTTTTGATTATTCAAAAAATAATCCAATAATAAAAACTGAATATTTTACACCGTAAAATATAAATTAATATTTGTAACCAGTATACAGGAGTTCACTAAATGGGATAATTTAGTTATTATTAATTTTTATGTGTACTACACACCAGAAATCTGAAACCTTTGTTAATCAGCAACTTACGAAGATACGAATAATACTGGTTTAGTAATACGAATAATAAAGGGACTTTTACTGTATTCTAATATTTCATGTAAGACTGTTAGATTAATAATTGTATAAATATTTGATGTTTATAAAAACTAATATTTCAGCACTTGTGTAACTGTCCACTTTATTAAAGGACTGGAGGATCGTATCTCACTTGCAATTGAAATAAGTTTGTATGAAGAACAGCAAAAAATGTGTGTAAGTAATTTAATAGGCGTACAAGGAAGTTATGTGGTGTCCACATCAGATTTTTTTTTTGTTGTAGCCTAACATTAAGAATTTGTTAAATTTACTTACTATTCATCAACACTGTAAAAGAAGACATAACAATTTTTAATCAATGCCCTTTCTGTCTGTTTTTTCTTCTTGAATTGCAGCATAAAGTAAAATAAATATACATACATTAATCGCTTTTGTAACAAGTTAAATTTTTCAATTTTATATTGACAATCAAGTCAAATCAAATTAAAATTTTTCTAATTTGAAAAAATTTAACTTGATTTTTTTGTAATCAAATAGAACGAAAAAGAAAACTTTTCCTTCAATATTACTTTTCCTTCAATATATTCCAGCTATATTATAAGTAAGAAAAGTATGGTGATAATGCCAAAAATTGATTAGCGGGTTTTTTGCAAATCTTTACTTTTTAGGATCTAACTAAGTTGATTTAAATTTATAAAATCAAACACCTTTTTATTCGAAAATTGGGAATTTTGAGCTTAAGTCTTATTTTAACTTGACTGGAGTTGTCGAGAAAATGATGCAATAATTTGCCAGATTTTTTATTGTTTAAATGTTTGTATGATTGTTTGAAATATTTTTAATAGCTTAATATTCAGTATAACTGTAATTATTTATTTATAATGATACTGTAATATATATACTTCAAAGCAAGCTCCCCGAGCGTTTTGAGGTTTAAATATATTTAAAACTTCACATAGTGAAATTCGTTTTCGATAAAACGAATAATTGAAGTAGGACATTCCTTTTGTCTAATATTCATTACAACGCAAAGAGTATTATTTAAATGAAAATTATGTATAAACGATTTGGGAAAGTTAAATGATACTGTAAAAATAAATAGATTTAAAAACAGGTTAATTAGAGAATTTTCTAATTTTTAAAATAGGTTAAGATATTACTATAATTAATTCAGCTCTATCAAATTAGAACTCAACACAATACTTCGGCTTTTGAGCCGATTTATTTTAAATTTTATTATTATTAATTTATTTTAAATAAATTGTAGAAGCATTTAAAAAATTTTTCAACCAATATTTTTAAAATAAAATTTATTTTTTTTTACTTAAACAATACTACTTTGTCAACGAGTTTTTGAATTGTAAAAAATAAACCTTGAATTTTCTGCATCTCCATTTGATTTATCTTCACGTATTTTAAAATTATTTCATGTATTTATAATTTTTAATCCTTCAAAATGGATTTTAACCATTTCTGTATTATATTTTATATCCTTCAAGATAAATGCTGAAGCAATTCCTTTTTACTTCCTTGCTCGAAGTAAAGGAAATACTGTGAAATTTTGGTTTCCAGATTTCAACGGAAATATCTATTATGAGCATCCCTGAATACATTTTGATTAGTTAATGCGTGACGTCTGTACGTACGTACGTATGTATCTCGCATAACTCAAAAAAGATTAGCCGTAGGATGTTGAAATTTTGGATTTAGGACTGTTGTAACATCTACTTGTGCAACTCCTATTTTGATTGCAATCGACTGAAGCAAAAGTGTCCAAAAAAGCCCAAAATCCCCAAAAAATTGGATTTTGGAGTTTTTCTTAACTGCAGTAATAAGCCCTCATTGAGATCTTTTCAACGATGTATCATAAGTGGTATATTTATTTTCATTGGTTTTCAGAGTTATAGCCCAATGAAATTTGGATCTTAGGGGAAGGGACTTAGGTTTGAATCTTCATCTCCTTTTTTTACTTCTTTTAACTCTTTTTTTTTAAATTTAAATATATTTATTTATTAATTATTATTAATCTCTCATTGTAAAAGAACATTTACGATGAATAATAATTCAATAAATAAAAAAAAAAAAAAAAATGAAAAAGCATCAGAAATTTTTAATGAAATAAAATTTTATGTACTTTTCATTCAAAAAAAAAAAAAAAAAAAAAAATGTGTAAATATAATTTAATAAGTGTTCAAGGAAGTCATGTGTTGTCCACATCAGATTTTTTATCCGTGGAGCTGTATACCTAGAGATGATATATAATAGTATAACGTATCATTATCTGTCAATCTGAATTGAATATTTATTTATTTATAATTAATCGTGGTTGTGAAGGGGTACTAATATTAATTTATTACAAACTGTGGAATATATGCACATATTTAAACATTTACAGTGATTATATCTGTAATGTGCTTAGGCAAAGGTATTTTAACTGTCACTCTTTGTAATGAGATACGATCTTTATTACTGGATTGCCTTGCAATCAAGGGTTGATGAGGCAGCGTTGTGATGATGTGATTAGAAGTAACACCATTACGAATTTCAGCGGCTACTTAGATCGGCACCTAGGGCCATGGACCGATTCCCCTTTTCCCTTTAGGCTAACCCTGTATAATAAGAAAATTGTAGATTAATAAGTCGATTTTGACCAGGTAGAACAATAATATTTCGTGGTAATAATATAATATATATATATATATATATATTACTACGAGTTAGTACTATATACACTAGCAACCGTAATATATATATATATATTTTAATTTTTTAAACATGTTGTCCTGTGTGTTGAATTATAATCAATTATTTTTAATTTACAAACCACCAGATACGTACATATACAAAATAAGATTAACCTTTCCTTCAAGTCAAGTGTTAAAAATCCTTTCTCACTCAGTAAAGCCTTTTCGGATCTCTCAGATTCATCGTCAGTTATTAAGGCAATATAATCAACAAATCATTGAGGTATTTTCTCACCAAGGCTAAGATTAATTAACATTGTTAATCTGATGTTAAAACCAACTTAAATAAATCATTCTGTTCAAAATTTATTTGGCGGTTCACTAAATTGAAATTTTTCTATCTATAAATGTAATATTTTTCTAAATGTTTCTGTCTTTTCTTAATGTTTCAAATTTCCTGTATTTCAAGATTATTCACAAATCTGTAATTGTATGTCCTTTTGAAATCAAGTGATCCGCCATATTCGAAAAACATTTCTTATTGTACTTAGATGTTCCGAGAATCTAACTCTGAATGATCTATCGGTTTTACCTACATATATGGCATCACAATCTGTGCATTTAATTTTATATATGTCGCTTAAGTTGAATCTGTCAAAGATATAGGCTGTGTCATAATTAAAGTATTTTCTTATATATATTTCGTGTCAAGACTGGTGTCTTGTGCTTTTGAATTCCATCACGTAACTTACTGTATAAATCTGTGTGATCGAGATGTGAAGAGAATTGTACGAAACAATCAGTCGTGCAATAGACAGGATGCTCTCTTACAAAATAAATTACTTCAGGCTAACGTTAAAAAATATTTAAGAAATTGATACGTTAGTTGCTTTGTGTATTTTCCGATGAGTTTAAAGCTTAACAACTCGCATCAGAATTAGCAACAATAACAAATCGAAAAGGGTTTATTACCCAATTACTTTTCTTTAAAAGCATTTAATTTCATTTAATTATTGAAACTCGGCTACAAAAAATTCGATGGAAAAGAAAAGAGGTCTCCTTTTTGACTATTTTTATTTTAACGTTCTTATAAATTATACTGAGATTCTAAAGATATAAACAAATCTTTAACTATGTAAACTTCAACTATCGTTTTGATAATCTGAAAAAAATAGTTTTGTAGTAATTAAAAAACATCATAACATCAGCAGATTGGACAATGCACAGCTGTGACTTACTTATTATGACTATTGTAATATAAATAATGTGGATGTATGACATTTGATTTTATATTTAAGATTTTATCCGATTGTTTATACTTTACCTGAAATATGTTTACACATATAAATATTAGTTGATCTTTGTTTTGTTTGATTGAACAGTAAATGAACATAAGTGATTCTTGGTTTCGCGATTTTTTAAAATTATACGTTGTAAATGTACTGTTACCGTTTCTACATAATTTTAATTAACAAGGTGATGGAAAGTGACTTGAGCAAGATATAGAATTTTCATTAAAAATGTTGACAATGTTGGTCATCATTTGTAAAAGTATATTGTCGCTTCACTGCGAAACTGATGCTGTACAAGGTATTACTATTATAGATATACTCGTATATCCTAACCTTTTATAAGACTAGAACACAATTTTTAAGCGTACATACAATGAGCATTCTGCTAATTTGATGTAAATACTCTAACTTGAGTAAAAAGCTTAAAGAAGGCGTTAATTCATAATCATAATTGGCTTTTCTAAGACTCATTGTTGCAGTCGAGCAGGGAATGGTCTCAAAGGTTTCAATGTTTCATTATCAGGCATGAATCATTTCGGAGGCATCGTTTTACTATGGGTTTACTCTTTATTAACTTTGTCAGTTTCGAGATTGAAAAGTACAACGTTGAACTTGATCACTTTCACTCGTTGAGTGAAAGCGTTTTTAATTTCTTTAAGGTCTGTTTTTGCAAACATCTGGATATTTTTAATATTGTTACTAAGGTTCGGCATTTATAAGACATACAGAACTGTCCAGGCTGGGTAAATTTATTGAGAGTATAAACTGGAAAGCTATCTGTCTTCCTTTTTAAGATAATAAACATTTTGGCATTTGTATGTATATCATTTATATGTCTACGTAGCTAATATTTGCATACTCGTTTCTTGATTTAATTTATATTTATTTACATTTTAGGTTAGCTTAAATCCAAGATGGTAGATTGAGTTATTTCTTTTTGTTTTCATCCAAATCCAATTAGATATCAGTTTTTTGTTTATTTAGTTTTTTATCAAGTACTTATGTATTAGGATTACTTTTGTAATTATGGATCGGTGAAACCTCTTAAAAAACTGGAAATGGGTCGATTTAAGGTCCCAAGAAGTGATATTAAATAATTTAGTTATCTATCGGAAATAATTCCGATCGCATTTTATTACTGTAACTAAATACAAACGTAATAATCTCGAAACTTCTTACGTTTGAATTTAGTTTCTGTGAACTGCATTCATACCATTTTACTCAGAATATAAGTTTTCTGACAAAACTGTACAAGTTTTGTTTCAAATTTTTAAGTGTTTATTACCAATTAAACGAAGTTATTTTACGCCAAAGATTTTTTTTTTTTTTATACATATTTTCCCACCTACTCCTCTGGAACGGATCTACAATCAAGTTTGACTCGAACCAGAGGAGTGTTCTTTACTCTACCTCGCATCCACACCCGCCGGCTGTATGTCCGGCATGGCAGGTAAGCTCACCGGTTAGCTCTTTTATTTATTTTATAGATGTTCATCATACACTGATTACTGAGAGTCCACCACCCTTGTTCTCTCAGCAACAGTCACCCCTATTCTTTAATCTCTCTCTTTTTTTATATATCATACCAACCCAACCAATTAGTTTAAAACATAAGCCACGGAGTCCTCAGGTTTCTTCACCTCTCTGCCCATCCACGCAAGCACGAACGAGCATGAGCTCCACCTTCGGCTGTCCGTCATCACAATCGAGCAAGAGCACCACCTTAAATTTACCCGTCAATAACAAAGTTTTTTTTTGTTTTTTTTTTTATGTCACGGAAGGTGTGTAAACCACACTCAAAGCTATATCTCAATATTGTCCATTCTCTCAAATATTGACAAACGGAAATTCCACCTACGACAAGCCGTCATCAGCGAGCGGTTTCTTCTTGACGAGCTTCCTCATCTTTCTTCTTTATAACTGCGGTTATGAACGACGAGATCACATTAAAGTTATCCTCGTTAAATAGAATTTTATCCACCACATTCTCCGCCGTAGATAATGGCCCTATAAGTCTTGCACAGGATTGCCTGCTTTCAGTCCAACGGTTACATTCAAATACTACATGTTCAAGGGAATCATATGCCCCACAGTAAGGACAGTTGCTGTTATCTACCCTTTGTCTTGCACATAAATAGGACCTGAACGACCCATGCCCTGTAAAAAATTGCGTTATCCGGTAATTTATGTCCCCGAACTTCCTTTCTATCCATGGTCGGATCAAAGGTATCAAACGATGTGTCCATCGTCCCGTGTTGGCTACATCCCAACGATGTTGCCAATTACGCAGCATCTCTTCATATGCTTCTTTAGAAGGTTATCCACGTGCTATATTCACTCGCATTTCCGCCAGTTGTTTAAGCGGAGGAATTCCTGCAATTACGAGTACTGCCTCGGTGGAGACTGAAGAGTATGCTCATATCACTCTTAAGCCCATGCGCCGTTGTATTCCTTCAAGGGCTCTTCTGTTCTTGTTGCCACGCAGAGCTCTTTCCCAGACTTGTATACCGTAAAGTAAGATGGAATTAACTACGTGAGCGAAAATCTTACGCTTCGCAGTTCTGGATCCTGTCATATTGCCGAGTAATCTGCTAAGATTTTTGACCATGCATTCAGCGCGTTTACGTATTTCATTCACGTGTGCCGTAAAACTCCTCCTCTTGTCAAGCCAGATCCCTAAGTATTTGGCTGAAGTCTGTTGCTGGACAAGATTACCCCCTACTCGGATTAGGATATCAGATATTCTCCTACGGCCTGTCATGACTACGTATTTTGTTTTGCCATGCGAAAGTTTTAAGCCTTTAGTGGACATCCAGACTTCTGCCATTCGTATCGCTGCGTTTGCCTTCTCCAATACCTCTACTTCAGTTTTTCCAGTAACAACCAAGGCCAGATCGTCAGCAAAAGCCACTGGGAAAACACCCAGAGGATATCTCAGCCCGAGAATTCCATCATAGACCAGATTCCAAAGGAGTGGCCCCAAGACAGAGCCTTGAGGCACTCCACACTTTGAAGCGGAAGCAGGATCTACCCTGGTGACAAACGACAAACCTATCCTGCAAGTAATTCTGGATAATTCTTCTTAGGTATCCAGGAATATCCTTATCTCTCAACGCTTGTAGGATCGCATCCCATATCAGCGAATTAAAAGCATTGCTCACATCAAGCAATATCACAATTGGTATCTTCCTGGTGCGCCAAGTACCCGATGCCGCTTCGTCCACCAGACGCATAACTGTCTTAACAGCACCCACTGTAGAAACCAAACGCCCCTTACGGAAACCAAATTGTGCGTTAGAAAGGCCACCATGTTCTTCAATCGCATTTTTCAGACGCAATTCCAGCAATCTCTCTAGGAGTTTGCAGATGTTATTGATCATGCATATAGGTCTATATGCTACTTGTTAGTCATCGGTCCCCAGTTTCTTGATAAGGGCCAACCTGGGACTCTTTCCATTGCATTAGAATACAACCATCTCTCAGGATCTTATTCATGATATTAAGAAGCTCTGCAGACATCCTCTCTGCTAATATTCTGATTATCTCGGCTGGAATGCCATCTGGCCCGAGTCCCTTATGTAGCTTCAGTCTTTTCGCCGCCATTAATAGCTCACTAGCGTCGAGAAGTTCAAAGTTATTATCCACAATCTCCTCCCGAATAGGATCCGCTTGCTGAGGAAATAATTCCTTTACAACACGATGGACCTTATCGTCTGTTAAGGCAGGTAATCTCTTCCCTAACTTGTTGGTAACAATTTTAAAACCCTTGCCCCATGGATCAGCATCTATATCTTGACACAGTCGCTTCCAGGAACTGGCTTTATCCCTTTTAATTGATGCATTATATGCATTCCTTGCTTCCACGTATACCTCACGCGCAGCATCCCTTAATTCTGCCTACCCGATCTTTGGTAGGCTCTTCTTGCTTTCCATGCTGCCTTCATAGTTGTTCCAAATCAGGCGACCACCAGTAAGCATGTTGCTGCCTCCGAGGATAAACTAAGACCCCAGCTTTTCCACATTCATCTTGAACTTGTTCCACAAAGTCTTTGGGGGACTTATCACCAGCAAGTCTTAGGATTATTCTGTCCCTAAACCGTAAGCATCTTTTTTTGGAGACGATCAGCCTTCCCGGCGTTACACCAATTTCCCTGGATAGGGACTCAAATGCTATAAATAGATGGTCCAATAGACTCTCTTTATTAATAATCCTCCAATCAAAGAAGTCGTTAATATCAGTACTCGATGTAAAAGCTAAACCTATTGCCGAACACGATATTCGTCTATTCCGGAACGTCATATCTTCACCGTTTATACACGTCAGCCCTAATGTATTAACATACTCACTCAGGTGACGCCCTCTTAGACTGTTTACAGTTCCCTACAAATTCGGTACTTTTGGCGTTAAAGTCTCCAGCGATTAAGACTTTACGACCTCTATGCCTCATAACTTCTCCTGCAAGATTTTCTAGGAATACTACAAAATTATCTATTCCCGCATTTGGAGAATTGTAGCAAGAAGATACCACGATTTCACCGAGGTCGGCCCATATAAAACCGTCACTGCTGCCACTGTTAATTATAGGGATCCCAGACACCGGAAAACCAATAGCAGCCGTCGTTGTCGTATCCACTAGCCATCCTGTTCCAGAAGTAGATCATAAGGAGGTTCCGACACAAAAATGACGTCTGAGCGCTCCATCAAAGCGGTTTTCCACGATAAAGTCAACGACTGACGGCTCCTATTGCAATTGATTTGTAGAAATCTTATTTTGCAATAGTACACCGACCGGTCCTGTGGCCCTCCTTACCACATAGCATGCACGTTGTCAGGTCTTTACATTGTGCTCTGTGATGACCCGCTTTTCCACACCCGAAGCACAGTTGCGTACGGTCCACACCCTTGCAGGTCGCAGAGACGTGGCCGAAAGACTAACATCTAAAGCATCTTTCTTCCGGTTCTCTTATGTACGCTCGACAATGAACCCAGCCGATGCGAACCCGTCTTTCCGTTAATTTTTTGCGGCCCGAAAGTTTGTGATTACGGTGACATTTTTAGTTTCACCGTAAGCTTGTCTTATTGACGATAATTTAAAGTCTTCGTCCTCACCGAGTACTCGCGATAACGCAGTGGTTATTTCTTCTTCTGTTGTATACATGACTATATGTCCTTAACATGTACCACCGTCCGCCTGCTTTCACGTGACCTGAGATCAATTTTAAGATCCGCCGCCTTGGTTTTCAATAACGTTTTTAGCTAGGCAGCTTTCGTTGAACCTTGGACCCGAATATGTAAATCATCATTTACACCTTTCTTTAATGACTAAATATCACCCACTTCTTCTTGTGACACCGAAGACTTGACAGTCCGTAATAAATCCGCGTAGGATCTTCCCTGCGCTTTAACAATAATAGTACCGCTATCAGTTACCACGGGTGTAGTTCTTGAGACCTGTTTTACTTCTTGACGTAGTCCTTCTCCTGGTCGGACATAAATCTTAATGTTTTCCTCCTGTTGACGAAGTAAGGACAATATAATCTTGCGTAAGCTTGTCCCGAATTTGCCTCCAGGCAGAACGAAAGTCGGTACTGCAGAACTACTTACAACTCTTTTCAAGGCAGCTAATATCGTCTTGAGTAATGGCTCTTCATGCTCCGATGCGTCATAAAATATTGTATATCGCGTAAATTGAATCGTAGAAGCATCACTACACATTATAGTAGAGATATCTTGCTTTATTTCACCTGGTTTCGCTTGGTACCTCCTAGATTCTTGAACGCCTTTATTTTTCACGATGTCATGAAAATGACACGTGTCACCCACCCTCCTGTGGATATTCCTCTAGTTGTACAAGACGCTGCAATAAATCAATAGGCCATTTCCTATGTAGGAGGCGTATCAGATCATCGTCCGATGTTATATCCGCCATTATGTCCACTACTTGACTTTGTTGTGACAATTCAGTCTGAGTCGGAATCTCATTACATTGCTTCAGATGTGAGAGCTCATAAAGAGCCCTCACCGAGGTTCTTAAGTCTTTAGCTAATTCAAAAATCTTAAAAGCGCATTCTTTAATTTCTTTCTTAGTATTAGTGCTTTCATGCACTAATTTCACTAAATTTCCAACTTCTTTCATCAACTGATCAAAGTCTGTGGCCTCGGTAGAATCACTATCTGTGATAGCTTCAATCTCCTCTAGTTTACGTTTTTGAGGTTTATCACCAAGGGCCTCCCTTCTCTTGTCTCTTTGTGGAAGCGGGACCGTCCGTACACTATATGTAGGCTGCGGAGACACGCTCTCCAATTGGCTCACAGACTGTTCCTGCTGCGATACTTCCATCCTAACAGGGGAACGAGCCAGTGTTTTTTTAAGTTTAAAACCTTTGTCAGCCATCTCACAATTCAGTAAAAGCAGATAAAATTATAAAAAATTAAAAATCTAACTCTCAACTCAATCCCAATTAACTTGATACCCCACTCACTATAATCGGAGGGGGTCCAATACGGGGGTCAGGGGGTCACTTACTAGAAGCAAGACTAATAAAACTAATAAAATAAGTCTATATATAACAAGATTAAACTTGACTTCTATTCCAGTAACTTATAAATTAAAATATTTATATACTAACACACTGCATGTTAATAACACACACAAATGCAGTTAAATGTAAATAATATTCTCACTACTATACACAAAGTAAGTAACACGCATAGTCTTAATATAATAAAGTAGCTTAATATTATATTTATAGGTCTCTTATCAAGAGATAACGCAAACAAAAAAAATAAATTTAACTCTGTTCAAGCAACAATAGCTTATCACTGTAAGCTATTCTTATTAATAATATAAAGTAATTATAAATAACAATTTATATTAAACACCTGCATCCATAATAATGTAGAAGCAAGCAACTCTGAACCTTATTGAAACTCAACACAAAGTTTTATACGCTATTAAAAATGTAAAACACACGAAAAATCACTCACACCTACCTCGCGCACTCACAAAAAACCACCAAAACAATACCAATAGCTCCAGGAAACCTCTGGACCGAAAATTTCTCCTAAATTCACAAAACTATAACCAATTTCAGTACCGAAGTACGGAGCCAGTTACAAAGCAACCAAACACTCTGACGTCGAGTCAGACACTGATTACGCCAAAGATTAAGTAGTGTGTTTTTCACTTCAAAGCTTTATCTTTACCCAAAATTTATCGAAAACTATTAAAATTACAATTCTGGAACCTAGTTTTTCTTTTCAATATTTTAGGTTAGATTTCATATAAATCAAATTAATTTACCCCTTAATATCGGTATGAAGCAAAATCTTTCGCCAGCCGACACTCGTTTATGTAAACTTTCTTCTTTATTTTTACCAGTAAAACATATCCTGAAAGTTTATTACATTCTTCGTTAATCATTCTGTATATATATATATATATATATATATATATATATATATATATTGAAATTGTAGGTTATAACAATAAAATCCGTACAGGATGAGTCTTGAAATATTATTTAGTATTCGTAAAGCTCTATGTTGCCATTTCCGGTTTAAAGAGTTTTGCCATAAAAATTCGTATGATTTACTTCTTCTCTTCACTCACAATAAAAATATTGTGTTTACTTATTCTGTTTTGTATATTGATTTCTTTAATTTATTTTTTTAACGTGTACGTTACAATGCCTTTTGAGCCCCTTCCAGCACAGTAAGATGAGTATGTACGACGTGCAAATGAGTGTGGTCTTGTACAGACTCAGGCCGACCATTCCTGAGACGTGTAGTTAATTGAACTTCCAACCAACTAAATGCACCGGTCTCCACTGTCTAGTATTCAAATCCGTATAAAAGCAACTAGCTTTTACTAGGATTTCGAACCTCAGAACCTCCTACTCAGCTGTTAAACAACTGATTTGGGACGACGAATTAACCACTAAACCAGCTGTATATTGGTATTTTATATTCGTCTATATTGATTTAACAAAATAAAATTTCTAATAAAGTATAAGTTGCACTGTGCAGTTTTTCAGTGAAATGAATTTACTGCTTATATCACACTTAAATTTGAATTTCCTTTTTTTACTAACTGGTTATGTGGTAAGTTTTTTGAAAAGCTAAAGGTAGTTCAACAAAATTGATCGATAAAAAAGACCACGGAAACAGAAATAAGCAATATAATGTGTTTAAAATTTATTTTTATCGAAAGGGTAAAGGTTAACTGAAAATAGAAAAGAAGGGAGAGATAATACATGTAAGGACCTGCTAAATAGCTGAATACTGATGATTCTTATGGAAAAGAAAATTGATTTTTTGTTTGTTTTTATTGATTTAAAAAAATATATATTTAAAATTATAAATAAGTTTTTTGTTATTTTTATAGTAATCGAATCTCATGATGTTTGTAGCGAAATAAGTAGGGAGGGTACTTAATATGATTTAAGAGCAGAATACGAGAACATTTCATATTGTTGTGTGCGCGCGCGTGTGTGTGTGTATATATATATATAATTGAATCGGTGGTGTATACTCACTTTCACTTAAAACTTTGTAAAATATTCTAGAATTTTATGTTGTCTTCAGAACTAAGTTTTTTGGTAATTTTTAAACAATTACTCTTATAAGGTCAGTCTCAAATCCCGGATAGATATTTTAAACATGACACAATTCTGGTCCGAAAATGTTTTCCAAAGAGGCACTTAAATTCCGACTTGAAATTTACAAGAGGATATTTAACATTTTTATGCCTATAATATTCGAGTTGTATAATATTAGCTCATAAAGTGACAACCACTGAGGGCAGCTTTTCTATTAAATTGTTTGAATAATGCATCTATAATTTATTATGGTTTGTATTTAATCTTATTTATTAATAATATTTGTCGTACATTTTTATTCAGACGAAACAGTGTTTTAATTAAATGCTAAAAAAAAAGTATTGTAAATTTGCAGTAGGATTTTGCTTAGAAGTCATATAACGCTAATATTGATAGTAAGTCCGTCGAAAAAGAAAACAAATTTTCTTACATTGCTGAATTACTTCAATAAGCTTTTTCAAAAATAAAGTGAAATAAATACTAGATTACTGTATTAAATTAGCTCATGGTAAAAATGTAGACACAAGGGCCTTAAAAATAATGGATCAGGAAAGTTGAGTTGAAGACGAAGCCAATGAATTGTTATAGTAAGAGATTATATTTTCCTATTTTTTTTATTTTGGTGGAAGGGGGTATATTTCTGAAAAGTAACAAAAATAAATCATACTCTAGGAAAAATTAAAGACAAATTGGATAACTTTTTCAAAGGAGGTAAGTAAACCTCCTTTGAGAAAAATAGATTATTTTTCATTTAATTGTAGGATAAGATACTAAAGAAATAGTGCGGCTCGTAGGACCAAAAAAGGATGTGGGGTAGGGAACAAGAAATAATGAAATCGGAGAAACATAGAAATGTTGAGTGTAATGAATGATAGGATATCATGTAAGTAGAAAATTTAATTTGTTTGGAGATAGTGGACTGTATAGGATAATGTTAGGATGGAACAATCTCTTGAACCGTTATGAAATTGAAGATACTTGATATGTATAATAAACAATATTTAATTTATAATAAGATTCACTAAAGTAAATGCACGTAATGAGACATTCCCTGACAGAGAGGAACCGTGTTACTTACAAACAAAGTACTGTTCGCTGGCGAGCGAAGCCGATGTTTCTCCCAACAAATGCTGTGCACGACTGACTTGCGGAGTAGAGGATCTTGTTCACGAAAAATGCTGACTGATTTAATCACCGGTCACAACCAAACCTTCCTAAGCATATTTATTTATGCAAGTCTTACAAAAAAAAAAAAAAATAAAAATAATAATAATAATAAAATACTTTGGGACAATATTGGGAGTGGGGTAGCTTTTAATACTATTGGAAGTTTAAATAGTAAACTTTGAATAATAATATTACAATAAAATGTCTATATAATTTACCCCCCCCCCCCCAAAAAAAAAAGAAGAAATCTTAGGTAATTTTTTATTGATTGTTCAATTATTAGTGGTATCTTTTTGTTTCTTCTATTTAACATAGTAAATCTAGAAAAATCAAAAAAAAAATTTTGGAAGGTGATTTTGGAGGTGGGGAGCAGAAAAAATTCTGATTTTTTGAATTTTTTAAAATTTTTATTTGTTTATTTAAACATACAATGATAATTTTACAATAAAAAACATCATTATAAATTATACCCCATCCCAAAACACAAATCTTAGGTAACGTTTTTCATGTATAATTTTTTCCACTACGTAAAAAAAAATAACCAACGCCGAAGAAGTATTACAATTTTGTTTTCAGCTTTTTTAAAACAATGTATGAATGAAGGAACAAATTCTTCTCATTTTTTTAAAAGTTGACTGGTGTTGTGTGTATGCGCACGCAAGCGTGTAATTTGAATCGATTATCTTGCTGTAAGCAAACAAATAACCATTACATTTGGTATTAGTATGTTGTGTTAAGTCTGTAACTATTTTATGTTTAAAACTGTTTTTAATGACTCAAATTAAATGCTTTTAAGTACTTATTATTAATTAATTATTTTAATTAACTGATTAAGTTATTTCTTTAATATTTTTATGAATTTATTGTCTTGTAATATTTTATTGTTTTAAAAATAATTTTTAATACATCAATTTACAAGTTTTTTTGTTTAGTTAAATTAAACCAATATTATATAATAAATTTGTTATCATAATATAATAAATAAATCATATTAAAAAAATATTACGACATAGATAGAATTTTAATATTGCCTACACTTTATACGGTCGAACCTCTATATAACGAACCTCAATATTACAAAAATCTTGATTTTACAATTTCCTGCACCGTGACATTTTAATAAAATTACGTATAAATTTACCCCTATTTAACGCATTAATACCTTTGTATAACGAAATGGTAACACTGCATATTAACACAATACAGTATGTAGTAACATACAGTAATTTTACGAAATGCTTTTTAAAAATAACATTAAATTTATTTTGTATTTTGGACATCTCTGTGAGTTTAAGGTAGTTATTCATTTGATTTCCGTATCTTAATTATATCTGCATACAAAGTTTTCTTGACAACAGTCAAGAATTGACAGGTTATTTTTATTGAACTGGTAAAGTGAAAATTCCCAAGATTCTCTTATAGCCCATTAATAATAAAATTCTAACAAAAGATTTAACGTGTGTTCTGCAGTTACTGCCTGCCTATACATTAAAGTAGCGGAAATTCCCGAAATCCATTAACTAACGCAGAACATTAAAATTACTGTGCTAACGTTTTTATTCATTTATGTAAATGAGATATTTATTCATAATACGTAGATAGGAGTACAAAAAGCTTTTAAGTGTAGCCTACAAGCACTCTAAGTACGAGGTAAGACCTTACCTTAGACACGTACCTCTTATATAGTTCGTATAATGTATTAAATTTGCTTTTTTTTTTTTGTGGAGGCGAAAACGTTTTTACGTTATCATCGCCCGGAAAACAAAAATAGAAAAGTAAACTATAAAATCTAAGAAAACAAAAAAAAAAAAAAAATTAAAATAAAAGAAACAATCACTAGAAATTTAATAACAAAATTAAAACTTAAATTAAAATATGAAGTACAAAAATAAAATAAAAAACTTAACTAAAAAATTAAACACAAAACATACAATTAAAATCACAGCTAACATAATAAAAATCTTATTATAACCACTACCATAGTACAGTCATGCGTTCAGACATATATTTAAATTTTTACTTCCTTGTACGAAGAATAGGAAGTGTTGTGATCGCGAAACATTTCGGTTTTCATATTTCAACGGAAATATCCATTTTGACCATCCCTGAATCAATTTTGTCTAGTTTCGGCGTGACGAATTAATCAATTAATTTTAATTAATGAAATATTTGGATCTTAAAGGAAGGCACATCGGTTTGAATCAGACTTCATCTCCTTTTGTTTTTTTTTAACTTTTTTTAATTTAAATATATTGATTTAATAATTATTAACCCGTAATTGTAAAAAAAGGTTTACAATAAATAATAATTCATTGACAATAAAAAAAAAATGAAAAAAGTTATTAATGAAATAAAATTAGAAGTAAAATAAAATAAAAATAATAGATTTGGTGAATCATCTGATTATTTAATATTAATTGGAAATTATAATTTAAAATTGTATTATTTGTGAATTTTCTTAACAAATTCTTATAAAAATTGTATATTTATTTTTAAAAATATCATTTTATTTAATTATATGATAAAAAATAAAATAAATTTTTGAATGGTATTCAATTTAAAGTGAGTGTTGACAATTTTTTCACTTGTGCGTAGTATGCACAAGATTTTTGGTGTATCGTATAAATAAATGTTAATAATAATTAAACTATTCCGTTTAGTGAACTGATCTATATTGGTTACAAATATTAATTTTGACCTTACGGTGTAGAACATCAGTTTTTATTATTGGATTATTTGGTAGATAATTTATTTAAAGAATAATTAAGGTACTCTTATTCTAACCTAATATTTCAGTTAAGATTCTTGAATTAATAATTGTATAATATTTGATGTTAATAAAAACTAATATTTTGGCAATTATGTAACTGTCAACTTTTATTAAAGAATTGGAGGATCGTATCTCACTTTCAAATGAAATAACTTTTAAGTGAAGAGCAGTAAAAATGTGTATATGTAATTTAATAGACGTAAAAGGAAGTCATGTGGTGTCAACATCAATTTTTTTCTGTAGCGCTATTAAGAAACATAACTTAATTTTAATTCATCATAAAACGGGATCAAACGTTCGTAAAAAAAATCAGACGGGATTTTTGTTGCATCTATATAACGAAAACCTCTACTTAACGAATTTTTTCCCTTGATTCTCAATTTCGTTATGTAGAAGGTAGACTGTATTACAGATGTGTAATTCAGTTTGTGTTTTATATAAATCGTCGCATTATTGCCAGATCCTGCCAAAGTTAATAATTCTCAGATGAGGAGAAGTTAATCTGATACATTTTGTCTCCTCTTTTTCCAAGCATATAATTATTTTATTTTTAATCTACGTTACTTTGTATATGTAAATGAAGTAATTTCAAAAAGATTTAGTAATCAGCATCATCTGTTCGAAATAATAATTATGACAGAATCTTTGTTTTATTAACCGGCGGCATTGATTAACTCACAATATTTTCATATTTCTTTCCTCTTTATCTATAATGACAGATGCATCTTTGTACAACGTTGTGTTAATCCAAATGTCCATAGTTGAATAACGTACAAATTTTTCGTTCTTCAAAAATAATTTCCACGGAGATAATCGTTGCTAATAAAAGCAAGAAAACGGTGTTGATGAACGGGAAACAATTAATAAAAGAAACATTCTTTTCTATGACAAAGCGCCGAGCAGATGGATGCATAATGGTAGAGAAATACTTGCATGTCTACATACCATTTCTGCACGGCAGCTGAACTGCTAAGAGAAATTTATTAGGTCTGATAATGAGTATTTAGCACCAGATCTCCGCACGTACTGTTGACCGCAATCTTCAATATATTTAATGCAATATAAATAAACCTTTATAAGAGACATAATAAAATAAAAAAGACTTAATATATTTTTATTGTGTGATCATTATATTAACTCAGTTATTTTAGCGAATTCTGAAGCAGAAATAATATTTTGTATTTTATTTAATAAATTTGTAAATTATTTCTTGATGACCTATTTAATTATTTAGTAATATTGGTTTTCATTATACAGCGCATTGTTTACACTATAACGCACATAACGAGATATAAACGTTATTTTGTGACTGATAACAATTTACAACGAATTAATGGTAACTAAATACTTTCTATAGAATTGCACTTGTTACACATATATTTTTTCATTCTGAATCACGGAGCTCTACAAAGTTAACATATTTTTACTCTATAGAGATTCGGTGTGCTTTTTTACGATCGGTTTTCAACACAAAAACCTTATCAATATAAAATCATTGATAAATTACGAAAAAGTTATATTTTTGTTTAAAAGTGCTACTCTAACTGTATCGAGGTAAGACTGAATAGATATTCAGTTTCTCCAGTGGTCAACGTTCTAAAATCGGTAACCTAAATGTCTTGGAGCATGTAAAGACGAGTGTCCTTCAAGTTATTTTCCCGATTTGGTTGATTTTTACTTTTATCTTGCTTGAAATCGATCCTAGGTCAATATTAGAACGCCGTTATTGCCAACAGTAGCAGTTGAAGAAGGTCTCTAAGAATAAGTTGCAGGAAGGTTTCCGAAAACATTTTATTATATGAAATTAAAGTTTCTTTGGTAAATGGTCCAAAATATTTTTATTATTCCATTTCTTTCAAAAAAGGAAACAAGGTATAATTTTTTGTTCTTTTAATTAATATTTTAATTTTGCTTACTCGAAGGAAATGATATCTTGGCATTTACCGTCACAGATTGCAATTTACTAAAATTAGATTACAACATAAAATTTCCCTAAACTTTTGAAAAAATATCATTTTGTAATTTCTCCTACTTTATCCGAAATTAGTTTTTGGATGATATATGATAATTAGGATTTATTTTACTGAAAGTGTATCAAGGGGCAGAAAATCTGAAGATTTCTGTTTGAACAACAACCTTTCGAAATTTTATCCTATCGGTTTTCTTCTATGTTCGTAATGAATATGATTCAAACTTATATTTTGAATCGACTTGGTCTCTACTCAATATTTTTAATATGAACTACATTTACAGAGCCAGTTAGATGAAGCTGATGATTCAATGAGTTGGACCTGGATGAAGATGAATGATTAGCATGAATGTCCATATGAAGTTGGATGAATACATAATAATTCTAGTTATGAAACATTTTTTATTATAACAATCTTGTTTTGTTGTCAAGGTTATTGACTGGGCAAAGCGATATCTTTGTAACAGTTAGGCCAATGTACATTTTACTTTTGTGTAACTGTATATTAAAAAATTTTTGATTGACTGGACAGATCTTGAAAAGAATGTTGTATCAGTTTTGTAATGATGAAAATAATCTGATTGTTTCGGCGGAAAATTCATCAAAGTTTATGCAGCAGTATATAAAAGTTGAAGTTTAATCTCTCACAAATTTCTTTTTTTTTCCCGTTGATTTATTTTTGTTAATTTTATACAATACAAAAATCCATTGAAAATTAATTAAATTGAACGATTCTGGTACCAAGGACCTTGAATATTTATAATACTGGCCATCTTCCTTTTTCCTGTTTAGCCTCCGGGAATTACTGTCAGGTATTACTTCAGAGGATGAATGAGATTGATATATGTATGAGTGTAAGTGAAGTGTAATCTTGTACAGTCTCAGATCGACCATATCTGAGTTGTGTGGTTAATTGAAACCCAACCACCAAAGATCACCGGTATCCACGATCTAGTATTCAAATCCGTATAAAAGTCTTTACTAGGACTTGAACGCTGGAACTCTTGACTTTCAAATCAGCTGATCTGCGAAGACGCGTTCACCCTGGAACAACCCGGCGGGTGTGAACTGTGGCCATCTAGTTAATAAAGTTCTAACGCGACTACTACATGACTAGCAGTTATCAACGATTGTTTTTCCAAAATTTTGGTCTTATATTTGAAACTAATTATCTTCTAGCTTGTATTTACTAGGAGCTTTCAAAGTTAATAGTTTATTCAAAAAGTAGTATAAAATACGTAAATTACATATTATTTTTCAATATAGTCTCTATTCTTTTCATTTTACAGGAGCCATCTTTCGTGTGTTTTACTTCCTGGAGCTTCTTTTAAGCGTCCGAACACGTGGAAATCAGAGGGTGCGCGGTCCGGATTATAGAGGGATGTTGATGAATAACTCACTTCAATTGACGGGTTTTAGTCATGCGGCCGTATAAGGGCACGCATTATCCCGTAAAAACAGACGGAATGTTGACTTTTTCGAATGGCTGTTTTTACTGGACCCTACGTAAATTACATATTATTTTTCAATATAGTCTCTATTCTTTTCATTTTACAGGAGCCATCTTTCGTGTGTTTTACTTCCTGGAGCTTCTTTTAAGCGTCCGAACACGTGGAAGTCAGAGGGTGCGCGGTCCGGATTATAGAGGGATGTTGATGAATAACTCACTTCAATTGACGGGTTTTAGTCATGCGGCCGTATAAGGGCACGCATTATCCCGTAAAAACAGACGGAATGTTGACTTTTTCGAATGGCTGTTTTTACTGGACCCTTCAGTAAATTTCATTAAGACTCTGCGTTTATAGTAGCTGTTCTGTTAGGAAATCAATGTATATAATAATACCCCGCATATCCCAAATGAATAATCCATAATTTTTTGTGTTGAAAAAGTGTTTTTACTTTATTCGGTTTCGAAGATGAAAGACGTTGCCGTTACATTGATTTTCTTTTTTGCTTTCTGGAGTAAAATAGTACATTCAAGTTTCATCAGTTGGGACAATAGATTGCATAAATGAATCGTCCTTTTTTTCATTTTATGCTAACTATATATTAGCCACCTGCAGGTGTTTCTGCTTGTGTTCGTCCATTAGTATTCATCAATCTGCGCATTTTTTCAGGTAATTAAGTTGATTTCTCATACATCTATCCACATTGTCTTACTGGTATTGAGTGTAGAAGAAATATTCCTTACTGTAGTTCGACGATAATTTTGAATCAGGTTGTTGTTAATCCTGTGAACCATTTCTTCTGTTTTCGAACGACGAGAGTGCGGTTCATTCTGTACACGTTCTCGACTATCTTTAAAAGATTTACTGTATTTATAGATTCTTATGTTTGTCAACATTTCCTCACCAAACTGTCTTTTAAGTCTATCAAATTTTCTAACGGTTTAACATTTTTTTTTGTAAGAAACTTTATAATAGCACTCTGTTCCACGCTTTTATGCATTTATTTTTCACTCGTACTTGTAAACAAATAGCATATAACAGCTAAGCTCAGAACGATTGGAATAGGTTAGAACTTGTTTCCGATAACCAGACATGCTACTCATTTTGGCGCGAAATTCAAATTATAATTTAAATTTGAACGCTCCTCATATTATTTCTATTATTTTCTAATATCAAGCAGTATGTCTTCCCTGGAATATCGTCACAACTTTTCAACATTTTGTAATTGGGATCTATCGGTTCTCCAGATTTATCTATGCACATGAAAATAGTTTAGGGGTAGGGAAAGTAGAAAATTGAAATCAATCGATGTACCTGCTCGAAAATAGGTAGAAAACATACTACAAATGTTGATTAGCTGTGACTATTCCGAAAAAGCGTATTCTCTGAAATTAAGTTGTAAAAGTAAAATAAGTAGACAGTTTCGCTCCGCTTATTTATTCTCCTGCTTCTGTATGATAAATTATAGGAGGACTTTATAAACTGTCGGTAATGTGTGAGGTATGAACGGAAACGCGATGTGTGTGTGTGTGTGTGTGTGTGTGTTTTGAAGGTCAGCTACGCAAAAGATTATCATGATGTGAATATGAAATTAAAATCGTGACGAATATTACAAGTCGTTGATTCGGAGTAGAATTGTTGACGGACGTGGACGAATATCCAATGGATACGATACACATAGTGTGAATTGACCTCATTATTCGCTCGCCATCTATATAATTAATTTACTAGGTGAATACTCATTGTTATACGAAATGAATTTGGTAATAGATTATATAGGTATTATTTGCTTTAATCTTATGATACTGGATTCACTTCTATTGTGAAGAAAGGATAGAAAAAAATACATTTCAATTTATTTTTTTACTCGGTATATGATTCCTACTGAGATATGAATTAGTCCCATTGATTACTGTAATCATCTACCCCTGAAATCAGGTTATAGACAATCAGTTTAGTTCGGGCTTTTTTCACTTCATATTTAATCTATCCGTGGGCGACCGTTTTTTAATTTTTTTTTATGAAATTTCATTTTTCCTGGATGTTGCTTACTTCAGTAAAGAAAGATTATATCTTTTAAACTTTAATCTTTGTCTTTTTCATGGCTTTGTTCTAATAATAACATATAATGAAATTTATTTTGTTTCTAAGTTGACGTCCAAGTTAAAACTGATATTACGTACCAATTAATTATAGTGAGACATTTCCAAACATTACGATATCCATCAGACGAACAGAATATTATCTCTGAATAAGATAATTTTGTTTTTATTGTCAGAAATACTAAAATTATAGTTTTTACAAGAGTATAAGTTTTAAGTGAATCTTCGGACTGCTGAATAATCTATATATCATCCGCAATTATCAAATCGTTAAGATAAATCATCATCATTACTTACTATTATTATTTTAATCACTCGCTTACCGACATTTTACTCTTTTACTATTTTAAAATCAGAAATTTGACGCCCTTAATAGGCACAGTATCGAATCGGTTTAAAGTGGTCGTTAGTCCTCGAAACATTACCTAAAACTTTTGTGTGAAACAATTTTTGGTGCGATCAACTCTTACGGCAAGGGATGACCAAAATGTTGCTGGAATTGAAAGAAGATGGGACTTGTCGTATGCTAAACGTGTGAACATTTTTTATCATGTAACCATTGTCGTATTGAGTAGATTTGAAGTTTTTCTTAACTTTAAGGTGAAAATAATTTTTATCCCCTACTTAGCACCGATGAAATCTACCTCCACCTTCCGGCGTGCCGAAAGGGATTTTTTTTTGAAGGGCCGAAAAACGCTTTCGCATTATCATCGCCCGGAATAAAAATATAACAAAAAAATAACACTGCACTAAAAACTAAAAAATTAAATGACAAGAACTTACAACTAATATCACAGCTAAACTGCCACTTAAAACTAAAATTACAGATGTAAGTTTAAAATAAACTAAAGTAAAATATTGAATTATTTTTATTTAAAAATAAAAGCAAACGTAAAAAATTATAAAATTTAACTAAATATAAATAAAATTTAACGAAGTCTGTGAGGAGTGTAAACGGCCCATTCTCGGATAACAGCAACATTAAATAACTAGCACAAAACCTAACAATTACAAAAACCAAAACCAACATAAAAACAACATAACAATACCTAGTCTAAAATGTCTTTATCACTGCCCAGGATTTGTCCAATGATTCTCAGCAATTTAAATTTACGACGTAAGGCCGCATAACATATGCAATCCACAAGGATGTGGCGCACAGTCAAGCGGCTGTCGCATCGTTTACATAGTGTGAGTCTTCTCCTGATATCAAAAACTCGTGACTAGCTCTCGTATTTCCTAACCGTAATCGGCAGAGGACCACATACTCTTGACACATTTTTCTGCATGAAGAGTTCCATGGCAACTCAGTATTTTTGATGTTCCGAAGTTTATTATCCACTGTAGCAGTTCAGTTTGCCGCTTTGCTCGAAGAGCGTGTTTTAGACAATTAATAAAATCGGATGTTGTAATACGAGTGTGAAGGACGGTTGACTATGCGTCTTTAGCTGCGGAATCTACACGTTCATTACCTGGAGTTCGCATGTGGCTAGGGAAGCAGAAACTCACTTGTGTGTTTACCGTGATTATTGCGATTAGCGTGATGTTTTTTTATCCGATGTGATTGGAAATCAGGGCCAAGGTAAGATATATTTGTATCAAATTTCAAATTTTTTTGGTCAACTGGTTTTCGAAATATGAAGGAAAAACTGTTTAGATATAATATTGAATATCCCTCCACCCCTAAATCTTGATTGACTTAAAACTTGGAAGTTTAAATAACTTAAAAAGTACGTTTATTGTACTAAGTTCAATTTTCTACGATCGCTACACAAAAATCAAAAATTAAAAAGTGGCGAAAATAATCTCCCATCAGTACTACATGTATAGAAATTTTCTGAGAATTCATGTTGAGCCAATGCGTAGATGTTAATCAAATTACTAGTCAACGTAGCTGGTATGTACATACATTTTCCAAAAATTTCTGTAACTTTTTTGTGCTTTTTTTAGACAAGGAAGGTTTTGAAATGTAGACATTTTGCAAAGACTCCGATATCCAAACTTTTGGTTGATCGCTATGCTTTCCTTTTGTATGGTATGTTCCTGCAACAGCAATAGAGCTTTAGCTGGGAAAGAAACGTTTTTATGCTGACCTACACTAAATAAATAACGTAGGTGGTAGGCTACATCCTTCACTCTCTAATTAGTAATTTATTTCTACCCGTTCTGTTATTGTATTTATTACCACCGTATTTACGTATACATTTTGGATCATTACTATTAAATAAGGTAAGAGTCCCAAGTTCCCATAAAATTTACTAAAACTTGTGGTCATCTCTGTTAAAAGCCTTTAGAAGATTAAAACGTATTTGATAATAGTTTTATGTGTTAGGACATTTCAAATCAATGCGTAGAATTTTCATACGATATTGCTTTTTTTTAAATTAAATAGTTTTATAGATTATTTTGTTAAAAACGTAACTCTTCTAATAAATTCTACATACAGAACCTCGTAGAAAAACTAAATTTGTAGAATTATTAAAATAATCTGAAATATTAATGATTATTCTTTTCTTTCTTTGATTGAGGGAATTCTTACGAATCTAAAATGTTAAGTTGATAAAATTTATACGGAGATAATTATTACTAATAATTTTGTGGTAATTTATATTTATACAAAATTGTTATAGTTTGTTCAATAAAATAGCTTCCGGTACTTTTTAACTGGTAACAAGATTTTGTGAAGGTTTATCGTAATTACAAGAATACAAGCTACAAAGTGGTTTTTAATAAATTACCCTGGTCTTTTTTTGGTCTCATCAGAATAATAGCTGTCTGTTGAGTTTTTTCTTTTTAAATAAGTTAAATACTTTTCCTAAATTGTGTATTATGTTTTCAGAAGTTGTTTACGTGTAAACTGTTACAAATTTCCTTAATCAAATGTTAATGAATTAAGAGAATAAAACCGAAACAAGTTATTGTAATATATCTATTAATATTGAACTGTAACTGTTTTCCAACTAATGTTAAAACAATTCTTTCAATTACAATATTAAATATTTTTAAATCTATGTATTAAATGTTTTAATTTAGTATTAAATATTTTTATATCTATGTATTCTTTATTATCAAAATTCGTGATGTGTTCAGTTTAGATTTGTAGCTGAATTTGCTTGGGTGCAACTAATCTGTAGTCAATCCCGCCACATCTCTTTATAAACAAGCAAATATTACTCAGGATAAATCTTTTATTCATCGAAATCCATTCTATATTTTTATTTTTAATAATCTGTGTTAAGTTAAATATATTTACAGCCTCTAAAATTAAAAATCTGTTATGGGCACCATATGACTTCCTTTTAGCATTTTAAAAAAATTAGGGTTCAAATACAGAGATAGAAGAACAATTGCTAACATGTACAGGAACCAAACAGCAACAATAACAATTGAAGAACATAAGAAAGAAGCCCTAATAAGAAAGGGAGTCCGACAAGGATGTTCCCTATCTCCGTTACTTTTTAATCTTTACATGGAACTAGCAGTTAATGATGTTAAAGAACAATTTAGATTCGGAGTAACAGTACAAGGTGAAAAGATAAAGATGCTACGATTTGCTGATGATATAGTAATTCTAGCCGAGAGTAAAAAGGATTTAGAAGAAACAATGAACGGCATAGATGAAGTCCTACGCAAGAACTATCGCATGAAAATAAACAAGAACAAAACAAAAGTAATGAAATGTAGTAGAAATAACAAAGATGGACCACTGAATATGAAAATAGGAGGAGAAAAGATTATGGAGGTAGAAGAATTTTGTTATTTGGGAAGTAAAATTACTAAAGATGGACGAAGCAGGAGCGATATAAAATGCCGAATAGCACAAGCTAAACGAGCCTTCAGTAAGAAATATAATTTGTTTACATCAAAAATTAATTTAAATGTCAGGAAAAGATTTTTGAAAGTGTATGTTTGGAGTGTCGCTTTATATGGAAGTGAAACTTGGACAATCGGAGTATCTGAGAAGAAAAGATTAGAAGCTTTTGAAATGTGGTGCTATAGGAGAATGTTAAAAATCAGATGGGTGGATAAAGTGACAAATGAAGAGGTATTGTGACAAATAGATGAAGGAAGAAGCATTTGGAAAAATATAGTTAAAAGACGAGACGGACTTATAGGCCACATACTAAGGCATCCTGGAATAGTCGCTTTAATATTGGAAGGACAGGTAGAAGGGAAAAATTGTGTAGGCAGGCCACGTTTGGAGTATGTAAAACAAATTGTTGGGGATGTAGGATGTAGAGGGTATACTGAAATGAAACGACTAGCACTAGATAGGGAATCTTGGAGAGCTGCATCAAACCAGTCAAATGACTGAAGACAAAAAAAAAAATTCTTTATTATCAAAATTCGTGATGTGTTCAGTTTAGATTTGTAGCTGAGTTTGCTTGGGTGCAACTAATCTGTAGTCAATCCCGCCACATCTCTTTATAAACAAGCAATTATTACTCAGGATAAATCTTTTATTCATCGAAATCCATTCTATATTTTTATTTTTAATAATCTGTGTTAAGTTAAATATATTTACAGCCTCTAAAATTAAAAATCTGTTATGGGCACCATATGACTTCCTTGTATGCTATTAAATTACATATACACACTTTTAAAAGTATATAAAATTTTATTTCATCAATAACTTCTTTCTTCTTTTTCCTTTTGTTATTATTGAATTATTATTTATCGTAAATTTTTTTTTTTACAATCGGAGATTAAAAATTATTAATAAAGAAACATTTTAAATTAAAAAAAAGTTAAAAAAAAGGAGATGAAGTCTGATTCGAACCGATATGTTTTCCTCTTATAAGATCCAAATATTTCATTAAGTAAAATTTTATTTGGATATAACTCTGAAACCAATGAAAATAAGTACCACTTCTGATATGTCGTTGAAAAACTTTAAATGAAGGCTTATTACTGCAGTTAAGAGAAACTCCAAAATCCAATTTTTTTGGGTTTTGGGCTTTTTTGGACACTTTTGGTTCAGTCGATTGCAGTCAAAAGAGGAGATGCACAACTAGATGTTACAACGTCCTAAATTCAAAATCTCAACATTCTAGTTCTCAACATTCGGCTAATCGTTTTTTAATTATGCGAGTTACCTAAATACATACATACATATGTATGTATGTACATACATACAATACATTTGTACAGACGTCACGCTGAAACTAGTCAAAATGGTTTCAGGGATGGTCAAAATGGATATTTCCGTTGAAATCTGGAAACCGAAATTTTTCGCGATCACAATACATCCTTTACTTCGTATAAGGAAGCAAAAATATCAAAACTTTTTTTTTATTGAGATTTACGAAGTCCGTTTTCAAAAGTAAATTTTTTTTACAAAAATTTAAAAAAATTGTGAAATTAAATTATATTTATTCAATCTTTTGCTTGCTATTCAATCCTTATTCGATTTTTTTTTTCGTTTTTTCTCGGCTGGGGATGGATTTAATGAAAATTTTAACGTGCAAGTTTTCAGTGATTCCGAAACAAAAAAAAAAAAATAATAAAAGTAACGGTTTTATTTGAGATTTTGAGATTTTTTTGCTTGTCTGTTATCTCGAACTTCCTCCTCCCACCTAATTTTGTTGGGAAACCCGATATCATCAATCCTTTCTATTAACAATATGAAATAAGTTATTTGCTTATTTCGAAAGTACGAAGTAGCCATTATTTTTATTTTGTATCGACTTTTCAAAGAAAAATACGGTAAAAAATACGTTTTGAGATAAAAGGAGTAAGAAAATACCATTCGATTGACAAGTAATTTTCTTATATACAGGTCTATTTATAACATTTGTGGCTCGAAAATCTTCAAAATTACGTAATCAATTTCATTGAAATTTAGATATGTTGTAGTAATGTATTTGAAGTTGTGCATGTGAAAATTTGATGAAGATTGGTTGAGTCTTTCTTGAATTACGCTCAATTTAAGGTCGACGACAACATAACCTCAATTTGAGGTTATGTTGACTTTATATTAGTGTATTTTTCATACGCGCTTATGCTCGCAGCGGTGAGTGAAAAAAATATTTATACAAAATAAAAAAAACCGAAAGTCGGTCTTCTTGCGCAGAATTGCGAAAGAAGTTTTTGTTTGCTTTTAATTTTTATTTTATAATAAAGTTTGAAGATAAACGTCTGTTCACTGAACTATACGACAGTAATTCTAGTTAGTTTATTATAATTTAGATATTGAATTATATTATTATGATTGTATGTATGTGTGTGTGTGTGTATATATATATATATGCGTAGGTGCATTGTAAGTGGATTTGTTTTATTATTTACCAATAATTAAATAAATTATTAATTAAAAATAATAAATATTTGAAATAATAATAAAATGAGTTTAAAATAGATACCAGCTCAGAATTATTAGAGTAGGTTAATTAAAGTTATTAAAGCATATAATTATACGAGTGGTGTGTGAAGTGGTGTATTTTTGTAAGCGTTTGTGCAGTAAGTCGGTCAGAGTAGTGAGTGAGTTAAACTTGATGTTTATGTAGGTCTATTCGTTATTGAAAGCATGTAGTGCATTGTACACTGAAAATTAGTGCGTTTCTAACTGAAAAATAGTGCGGGCGTCGGAAACGAAAAGTCGGTCTTCTTGTGCAGAACTACGCATGTATATTTTTTTTGTACAATTATTTCTATACCTTCCTGGGAGAAAGGGTCAAGCTAATGAATTGTATCCCATGGTCTCATGTTTATTAATTTTATCTCTCCCCTAATTATTAAAAAATCACTAATACAAATTTCCACTTCCGTAAATTTGAGGTTGTCCATCTTGTATTTTATAACAAACCCTTCAAAAAGAATTTTGTAGTTATATCAGATAGGGGTTTAGATAACAAACAAGAACCTCAACTCTACCGTGTCTGTTATCTTGAACTAACCCCTGAAAATACTAACACTACTGAAAACCAATTATAATTCAATTACTTTAACTTAGAATATATTTTAAAGTTATCTTACCGTGTTACTGTGTTTTAAGTGGTGAAACTTTGGTGATACAATGTAAAACGGCATCAGAAATAATAGTGCGTGAATATTTGATCCGAAAAATGAACTGGGCTGTGAGATTCTATGTGATCTAATTCTGTTCCTCGGTGCTTTTTTTGTGCATTCAAGGGCCTTTTCAAAATTAGCGACTGTTAACGTACCTGAAGCTGTGTTACAACTTTAGGGTTACTAATCGTGTGGTCACCATTTACTGAGACAAGTAATTGCTATAATAAACAGTAGTACATACGGAAAACTACACTTAAATACTGGAATTCTGTAGGAAAATATTTTAATGAAAACGTATTTATTTTCCTCCAGTTTGTTGTAATGAGTAACATGATTTGACTTCCGGAAAATTTCGACATATCTTCGCGTTTCATACCCCAGACCCAAAACCACCACCGTCAGCTCAAAAGTTTATATATATATATATATTTCACTTTCTTGTGGACACGACAACTGCCGTAATTTTGTGCCAATCACTTTCAAATTTTTCCTTAAAAATAAATCGTCCAAAATCTCAGTCCTGTTCGTTAATGGCCAAAATCGGACCATGGGGGTGTAAATGGGCGGGGGCTTTTTCGAAAAAACCAATATATCGCTATACTCTCTTATTAAGTAAAATATTGAATTCGTTTGAAGTTCCTAGTATTCTTTGGATAAGGGCCTAAAACTTATCAAGTAAAGGTTTTTGATATCACCAACCATTGAACCGAGGGAGTGGAAAAAGTGGGGTTTCAAAAACAAAAAAATCCGTACCTCCTTTAATAGGCAAGTATCGAATCGGTTTAAAGTGGTCGTTAGTCCTGTAAACATTACCTAAAATTTTTGTCTGAAAACACTTTTGATATGACCAACCCTTATGGCAAGGGGTAACCAAAATGCTGGAATTGTAAGAAGCTGGGGCTTGTCGTATGCTAAACATGTACAACTTTTTTCACATGCAACCATTGTCGTATTCAGTAAATTTGACGTTTTCTTAAGGTGGAAATCTTATTTATCCCTTACTTAGCACCGGTGAAATCTACCTCCACATTCCGGCGTGCCGAAAGGGATTTTTTTTTAATGAAGTATCTACTTTAACGAACAATAAATACTTTTCCGTTTTACTACTTTTTATTCACGTCACTTTGTATCTCTTTATTTAAGAAAATTGTATTAATTTTGTTATTTGTTTTCCTAAGAGATATTTGTTAACTTAGAGGGAATTAATGTTTCTTTAATTTTTATTCTAAGAGAGGACATTTAAACTAGCCTTTATAAATTAGCGAATACTATTCATCAACTAAATGTACCCAACTAAAAAACTTAAGATTTTGTATTCTGAACAAGTTATTTTACGAGGAAAGTAGACCTCCTTCCTTGTAACATAAGATTCACCGCTAAACAACATTCCAAATGATTTAATAATTAAAGAAGTCCTCCACTAACAGGATGTTGTGAGTCTTTAAATGAAATACAAAAAATAAGAAATTAAATATTTTCGTGAAATTTGACTGGTTCTAATTTGTATATTGATGTTAGGGTATTATTATTTTTTATTCTTAAAAATAACATTCTGATTGAAAAAGCTGTTGTTTAAAAAGCGCCCAATAACTTGAATACCCTTTTAGAAAGACGTTCAGATTGATTGATGATTACGAAATGAGATCAACTATTAAGCAATTAACAGGAAACATTAAAAAAAAAAGTAATAATAATTTTTACGTATTTCACACAACTGGAAAATTCGAGTTAAAAGGTAATCCTAAAAAATATTTTTTTTCAAAAATGTAAGAAGTTACATTTTAAACGTTTTAAAAGACTCGAGTTCGTTTTTAAAGACAACGGGTGCCTAGGTGCTCACCAACTATATTAATTTGAACCGATATCTGTTTCGTTTCGCCAGGCTGCTGATGAGCTGTGCGTCTGCGGGGAGGTCCAATCAAATGAACACCTGATGTTTGATTGCCCTGCTCGTAGGGGTCGGGGGGGGGGGGGCAGAGATCGGGCGACCCGGGAACTTAGAGATCAAGGGGAAAATTAGTCATTCACAGGCGGTGAGTCAATGTGGCGAGAGCCGCATTGTCGAACTGTGTGAGAGTTCCTTGATGTGGTTGCTTTGTTCAATCGACATAAGTAGTTTACTTAAGGGAAATACTCCTACCGCACTGCTGTGGAAAGTTAACCTAGAGGTATATGGCTGACCACCAGCCAATTAAGGCTCCAAGCGCTTTAATATGGTGGACAGGTACTTGCTGGCATTCAGCAACCTAGGCGTGGCAGCGAATTGGTGTCTAGAAGTAAAGTTAAATTTATGGATGTCATATACATTTTTAGTAGTTGACAGGGTGCGCCTACCCATTTTAGTAAATACATGACAAGTGAACGGTTGGGATACGTAATCCGGTGGTGTATGCCACCGCGCTTAGTCCGCTCACGCTGTTAGGTAACCTCTAGGAGCTATTTAGGATACTGATGGCTAAACTGTTTCGAGGCTCAGTAGCCGTTTGTGGCACAGACATTGAGTCTTATGCTTTAGGGCAACCCAATGCGATGGTGGCGGGAGAAATGCCAAGCAAACTAATATTAGTACACATTCTAGAAAGATAGCAGAATTTTTATGTTGTTGCTGTATATTCGGTTTTTTTAATTTTTTTTATGGAAATGCAGTTTTCCCACCTTTTCCGTTTCTTGCGAATGATTTTTGTTTACAGGCAGAATTTTATGTTAGCCCATCCATGTTTGATATATAAATAAAAGTAAATAAGGAAAATTAGTTTATTTTTATTACTTATGTTTATTATATTGAAAATAATTTGATAAAAGTGATTTTATAATAAAATATTACAACCATCAAATATTTTTCCGCAAATTGTCATTATCAGAAAATTTAAAAGTGTTAGTTTAATATAAATTTAAACGTAGTGCGTAACTTTTAAATACTACTGCACTTATCAGTAAAAATAAAAGTAAATAAATATAGTAAGTGAAAGTTAAATATGCATTATATATACTTTGCGTGTAAACATATATGACGAAAATGATGCAGGGTATAAACAGTAGTGCACAATTTAGTGTATAGAGCGCGCTAGTGGCGGTTCGGTTAAGCATGGTGTAAACAATTCAAGAGGGAGGCGCGCGGTAGTGAGTAAGCTAGCGAGCAAAACAACAAGTTAGGCGAGTTTGACTCTTCGTTAACTTGTTAGTGCGTGGTGCTTTTGTTGTCGGGCTGTTTTTCTGGGGGTTCCATGTTTATTTATAATACTCGGTAGTGGTGTTTTAAGTGTAAATTAGTGAGATGTCAGATAAGGACCCGCCATCACCTATCGAGTTGGATTGCACTTTGAAATCATTATTGGATCAACAAGTTGGAATCTTTCCTCTAATAGGTGAGTCCGGCGTCTAAATTTAAACGTCCTTGGCTTCTCTATGTATGTTTAAAAATAAATTTGGCGGTCTATCTATCTTCAAATCATCTCGCTTATAACTTGTGCAAAATCCAGTATTGTTTTTAAGTTAAAGTACCGGTTCTTTTATCGATTAATGTAAAGTACTTTATCTTAATTAATTATTCGTTAAATTCACCGGTCACATGTTTTGCTTCGTTTAACTTTGGTTTATTATTTTTGCTTTTTACTTATTATATCTTCTAACGTATAACGGTTAATGTTTGTGTTTTTAACAGTACGAGTAGATTAAAAAAGACCAATATACATAAAATAAACTATGATATACATCAACTTTGATATACATAAAATAAACTATGTTAGTAGGATGAACGTTTTTCTTTGTTAACTTTCGGTTATTGTTTGATCTTTTTATTACAAATTGAAAACAGTTGTATTCAGTTAAATAACCTTACAGATACAAATTCGCATACACGTGATTTGTGATAGTTATTCTCTATAGTTTTTTTAATATAGAGTGAGAATCAAATTCAATTTCTTTTTTGAAAAAATACTTTATAAATGAAATAATTTTAATAGTAATTCAAAACCTGTTCCCGCGAGATTTGCTACAACAATTCAAATAATATGTGTGTAATTCTTTATTAAAAACAAATTTTCCTTTTGGTAGAATAATACGACAAAATTGAATTGCTCCATTGCAATATATACTCGTAATTACCTAGAAAGATATCCTTTTTTTAACAATAATTTATGACCAGGATAAAATTATGGATCTGGTGGTACATAGGATCACAGTTTGAAACTAACGCTCTCTCGATTACACCGGAATCTATAGTTAACCTATAGAGACATTATATCGTAACGTCTGATGTGTTAATTTGTTAGATTACTTTTAACCTTTATACTTTTTTCAATTAATCTATAACTATTATTTTTTTTATATTTATTTTTATTCTTTTATTTACTTATTTTTTTATACATATGTATAACTTATTATTTTTTTTAATGATTTATGTTCAGTAATTATGCTGATAATGTCTTGAAATAAATTCTTGTAGCGATGACACCTACATTTAAAAAACAACATTGTTTCCTTATAATCGAATACTTGACACAAACAATTATAAGCTTTTGAAAGACAAGAATCATCCTTTTTTAAAAATAATCCAGGTCTTCTAGTCTGTTACTGATTTTAATATAAGATTAATTTTTACTTTCCTAGATGAAATAATTAGAAGAATTTTACTGGTATTTAAAACAAAATTCAGTATTCTCTCATTTTAATAAAATATTGTATTTTAAAGTCCCATATAAAAAAAAAAATTTGGGTACATATTTGTGGGTGTTATACCGTCGGAAGTGACCACTGAAAAAAATGTTGCAAACCAATTTTATTCGTAAATATTGGAAAAAGTGTATCTTTTAATTGTTCATCTTTCTTTTTCCTGTTTAGCCTCCGGTAAATACCGTTCATATAATACTTCAGAGGATGAATGAGGATGATATGTATGAGTGTAAATGAAGTATAATCTTGTACAGTCTCAGTTCGATCATTCCTGAGATGTGTGGTTAATTGAAACCCAACCAGCAAAGAACACCGGTATCCACGATTTAGTATTCAAATCCGTGTAAAAATAATTTACTTTACTAGGACTTAAACGCTGGAACTCTCGACTTCCAAATTAGCTGATTTGGGAAGACGCGTTCACCGCTAGACCAATCCAGTGGGTTTTAATTGTTTATCTATCCGTTTGAAATTTCCTAAATAATTTTTTCTCGAAATGAGGCATTATCAGGATGGAAACAGTTTTCAAACTTTATTGTAGATATTGGGACAGTATATCAATAATAAAAACATGTTGTTTTTTCCCCATCATTTTATTGATTTTTGATTTTCCAAGCAAGATCTAGTTGAGTAAGAATAGTTAATGATTTTTCACCTTATAACTTTTCAACTTTTTTTAATTTTTTTGATGTTTAAAAGCACAAACTCATAAGAAAACGAGAATTGTGTTTGAATTTAAATAGTGCAGTAAAACTTTACTGGCAGATAATTAGAAAAAAATATCTCACTGGGTTTGTGGTTTCTATGTCGCATCATCAGGTAAAATATTAATTAAATTAATTTAAAATATATTTTTGTATACCTGCGTTATGATATTAATTTAACAGAAAACATTTAACATTTTTAAAAACGTATAACCTTAAAAAAAATAATAATAAAAAATAATAAATAGTCTGAGTATTTTAAATTTAAATTTCATAAAATTAGCCTAAATTAAAGAAAAACGAATAATTTGACGCTAATTTCAAATAGAAATAAAGCATTGTTTTAAAAATATTTAGTTCTAAAAAACACTGCCTTTATGGAAAAACAATCCGTTCGCAAGTAACTCTCTGGCGAGAATTCTCTAATTGAATGAATTCTTTTCCTAAAAAATGTTTACATTGCAATCTGTTCAACTAGTGAACAATAAGCAACCCTCCCCCGTGGCCCAATGAGAGGATGATGATGATATGTATGTCATGTAAATGAGGTGTATTGTACAGACTCAGGCCGACTATTCCTTATGTGTAGTTAATTGAAACCCAACCAGCAAAGTACACCGGTATCCACCGTCTAATATTCAAATCCGTATAAAACGATTTAACTTTTACTAGGATTTGAACCTCATAACTTAGAAAATCAGCTGGTAAACAACTGATTTGTGACGACGAGTTAACCATTCTACTACTCTGGTTGGCTGTTTAATGAAAATTAATTCAGATAAATGATTTAAAAAAAAATGTTTAGATGTATAGATTTAAGCTGTTTGATATGCGGGAGTATATATTTTTAACTCTACGTTTTTCTACTGATTTTCGAGGAAAACAGACCCTCACAGGAAGTAAAAAAACAGAAATTAAAAAGTCATCGAAATGGGTCCGTTTTTTAAAGAATAATGTTTCAATATACATAATATTTATATATAGTTTGAAAATCCCCTTCTTTAAGTCGGTTTGAATCCGCAAAACGCGTTTTTTTCTTCCTTTTTTTGATTTAGTAATTGCTTCCGTGGTTTTAAGCGGTGTATTGTTACTGGGTAAAATTGTTTCAAGGATTTTTTGTGTGATCGTTTGAAATGTTTTTAATTTTTTTATTTTTAATTTAAGGTAGAGTACTAACCACAGCTGATTCATAGTTGATTTTTTAAAGTTTTATAACTTTTATTGATTTGAAAGATAATTAGAAAAATTTTTTTTATTAAATTACAAGTGTAATCTAAAAATTTATGTCGGGGATTTATTTTTTAGCTTTATCCACTGCTTGACCCTCCCATCTGATACAAAAAGCCTCTTTGTATTACCTACATTTCAATCAGGGTCAAATTTCATTAAAATAATTTTACCATTGTTACGTGTTAAGTTGATAAACAAATCAGTATATGTGAATATGAGATAAACGAATTTGTTTCAATTTCGTATGATATTCAAATATTTAATAGAGAAAAGTTATTCTTAGTAAAGTTAAATTTTTAATTATTAATTTTTTTATTATGAATTTACGTATTTTATTCGTAAATAATGAAGTTGTAATTTTCAGTATCAGAAAATTGGAGGGGATAATTCAGTAGCTAAATTCTCTATTAATGCCGATGTCTTTAAGTCTAACTTAGATAACTTAAGTCGCTTTAAATACTCGGGTAAATAATTTTTTTTTTTTTAATGATAAGCGTATCTATTGTTATAATTAATTAATTGTTTTAGTCATAAAATTAATACAAATTATACTACTAACAATTTTCTTGTCTTTTACGCGCCTCTAATTATAACTAATAAATCTTCATTTTTTTTTAAATTCTATTTGACGTTAGTTCAGTTTAGATAATTATCCTATATTTAATTTTAAATATCATTGTTAATAATTATTAAAAATAATTTCATTATTTAATAAAAGCTGTTGGCACTTAAAAAGTTGTTAAAATTAATGTAAATCACTACAGAAAGCCCGAAGGCTTTTTCTTGAGAATATCTTATAAAAACAGAGTGTAAAATATGGTTTGGATCCGACATGAAACTTTATAGATGATAAAGGTTGAAACTATCATTCCACTACGAAGGTCAACTTTATTATTACTTTCTTTTTTTTTTTTTAGAAGAATTACACAATAATATTCATTTTCAGGGTTATTTTATTTGAATATTAAGATATTCTTATGAATAAAATATAAATATGCATTGACGATGTTGATACGGTAGGACTAAAAATTGACTTTCTTAAATGATTTAAACAGCGACATTTACCGAAATAATGTTAATCGAAACTGGTTTTTTCATTAGAAAACATTTAATTTTTATAGGTTAGGTTCTATTATAATCGCGTTACTGTCTAAATTGTTTAATATAACATTAAAAAATTGTTAAATTAACACTTTTTTTTAGATTTTTTATTAACTTAAATTTTTTTTTAGATATTTACATTGCGAAAAAGCATTTAATTTTTATAGGTTAGGTTCTATTATAATCGCGTTACTGTCTAAATTGCTTAATATAAGATTATAAAATTGTTAAATTAACACTTTTTTTTAGATTTTTAGATATTTTATTAACTCAAATTTTTTTTAGATATTTTATTAACTCAAATTTTTTTTAGATATTTACATTGCGAAAAAGCATTTAATTTTTATAGGTTAGGTTCTATTATAATCGCGTTACTGTCTAAATTGCTTAATATAAGATTAAATTCATTGCCTGTAATGCAATGAAAAAAAAGTATTATCGTTTATCCATATTTTGACAAAATTGTTTAGTTTTAAATTTAATGTTTTACTACTCATCAGAAATACATCAATTTTCTGTAATCACCTATTGTTTATAAGAAAACTTTTTGCATTTTTAAAATCTATAAAAACGTAATATTGTTTTTATCGCTTTTTTTATCGAATCGGGCAATTAAAACTTATTTACTCGTGCCTCTGTAATTCTATAAATGCATCGAACCGTTCTCTCAAATTCCTTAGCCACGATATTCTTTTCCTTCCAATACTTTCATAACTTCTTTATTATTTCTTGCATTTTTTTTTAATTTTTTCTCTGTAGGAATTCAGTTTTGAAGCTTTGTGATATTGTGATCGTATGCCTATCTAACCAGTTATATAAATATTCGGTTTTAGCATACTGTTTGCATTTTAAATTGGTTTCATAATAAATTTCATTTGAGTCAAGGTTGAAAAAAAAATCAAGAAATTAATATAAATTAACCTGTATTGTAATTGTATTGTAAATTGTTTATTTTTGTGAGTTTATTTATTTTTATAATATAAGAGTAAATAAATAAGTAAACAAAATTGATATATTCAATTTATAATTAAGAGTAAAAATATCAGTACACAAGAGAATTTAATAAAATATAAAACTCGTAATTATAAATTGAATATATCAATTTTGTTTATTTGTAATAATATTTAAGCATTACGTATCTGTAAGTGTATTTATTACTTTTCAAATTAAATTGTATAAATATACATAAAACAGTAATTATTTTAAACTTTTTCAGAGTGTAGTATTTATATAATAATTTTATTTATCTAAATTAATTAGCTGACCTGTTATTAAAATTTACCACGTTTTTGGCTTTAAGTTGTTATACACATGTATATTTCTGTTTCTTTAATGGGCTCGTATCCAAAATAATTTCTGTTGTCACCTGACAATCTCATGATATTTTGGCATTAATTTCAACTTCTGTACATCTTTCTTATTTTTTTTTGTTTTTAATTGTAATTGACTATCGCTGATTGATCCTATTTAAATATTTTTTATTATAATTAGATTACAAAGAAAAAAAATTCACCATCAACTCGTCACAACCTTTTTTTTTTAAATTACGTATTTCGTTTCTTTTAGCCATCTTCAAGTTTATGTATTCAAACATACGTTAAAACACATTAATAATTAAAATATAATAAAAAATCTTATGTAACCAGAACGACAACCGAGTGTGTATTGATTTATTATATTACTGTTCTGTTTGTGACTCATGCGGGTCTTTTTGATCCACTATTACTACGACCTTGAATATTATGCTACTAAAAATATTAATCTTTCATGTAGTGAAATTATCAAAAAAGATAAAACACTACATTTCTATTATCAAAGTCTGTTATTAATTTAGAATCTTGTTTAAAAAAATACATATTAAATATATGAATAGACAACAGATAATAAACAACGTTTAAGCGTTTCTCGTGAAAGGATTAGTATCCGATGTTTTATAATTTTTTTTTAAGTTTCGTATAGTAGTAACTACAGGTATTATGGGGCCGATTTAAAAAAAAAATTTAATTACGTTGTTAAACTATATTCAAATAAATCGCCAAAGAAGAGTGGTTGGGGCCCCAGATTTTATTGATCTTAAATTAATCTTGTTCGTTTTTTAAATATCGGTTCAATTAGATTCACTGTAAGAATGCACTCTTTATTACATAATAAAGGAAACTGGTTATGTTCACTACTTATTTTCTCTAATTTTTTTAGCGAAAATTAAAAATATAAAAAAGTGGTGGTAGTAAATAAAAAAAGTTAAGAGATTTTGAGAGATCCGTTCCCAAAATTGGAGCATTATATTTCATCAAATTATAGTAATATCCGTCCGTAATAGATCATTTGTTATCTGTTTTCTGAAATTTGGACAGTTGTTCTTTTGTGATTTATAAATTCATGTCATATACACAAACAAAATTGTTAGCCACAAACACATTGTTAGCATAGTTCAGTGGTATGACATTAATTATTCTTATCGGCCGAAATATCGTTATTAATGGATTTTCTAACGACTAACTAGGCTTGTATCCAAATTATAAGAACGGTTCTTTTTCTTTGTTTCTGAATTTCTATATTGTGTAAAACATAATTTTGATTGGTATAGTGCAGCACTGATTTTACTTTAAAGTCACGAACGGTGCTGTCAAATCTGGATTAAGCGCGGGGTTCGCGGTTCCGCGGTTTCGGTCAGTAAGTTTGAGGGAATCGTGTTAGGTTGGATCTGAAGATGTCCGTTTGAGGCCTACGTGAAGGCGAAATTTGATATGTATTTTACAGATGCAAATGTCTGCCGAGGCATTGAATCAGACGGATATTCTATCCGTCTGGTTTATTTATAATTTTATGTGAGCTAACCTTTATAGTTGTTTTAACATATCAAATTTTAAATATTAATAAAAAAAGTAAAAGTTTGGATCGATTTTAGAATAAATTTTGTAATAAATGTAATAAATAATATATTATTAAAATTTCATGGCAAAAATTGCAGTAGTTAGTATAATATTATTAAAAGAAAAAATCATTTAAGAATACGTAGGTTTGCAAGTTTAATTGGTATGTCGGCTAATCTGAAATAACTTAGTATTGTTTTTTTTTTTATTATTATTTTAGCAATTTTCTTGTTTCGTTAATGCAGATGCTGGCAGTTCAGACTGCTTTTAAAGTCGCCGTATACAGACTACCGGACGACCTTCAGGTTGATATTCGCGCCATCTATCACGTGGATATTACCATTTAATATAATGATCAAAAGTCTGGTTTTTATTCATGAACAGAATTTCATCAATAAAATTATTGCAAATAAAATTTCATATTAAATTATAATTTTTTGTATTAATTGCAATATTATAATTATATACATAGAACTATATAATTATTTTATTTTGTGTGTCTACCCACGCACATATGTGGTATTTAGTAGAGTATTTAGTTGAGTAGAGTTTTTAGTAAAGTATGATTTTAAACTTGACATTTTAATTTTTTTCAATGTATTGTGTTAAGGAAGTTTTGTTGTAGAAGAGGGATCATCCTACATTTATACATTTCGTGAGTATTCACTGTTAGATTACCAACAAAAATTAATACATCATTTTTAATGATGTATTATTAAAATTAATACATTTTTTGTGTCGTAACAAAAAAAAAATTGGTTATTAAAGCTATTCGAGGTATGATAAGAAAATGAGTGATATTTTCCCGTTCGTTTCTTCACAAAGCCGAATATTTTTGCACAATCTTTCTTGTACATTATAAGTTCTTCCTCCCCATCTTATGTATATATATATAAAATTTATTTATATAAATAAAAATGAATGTTTGTTTGTCCCATATGCGTTTCAATGCCATTCATCCGATGACGATGAAATTTTGGTGAGTTGTGGACACGCCCGTGAAGGTTTCTGATTTAATTTGAACCCGCTAGTTGGCGCTGGGGTCGAAATATTTCGAAAAAATTCTATTTATGGTCCGATTTGACTCATATTCAGAATACATAATAGTTATGTGAAAAGAAATGTTTTTGCAAAAAACGGACCGGGTAGGTGGCGCTGGGATCGAGATATTTTGAAAAAATTGTATTTATGGTCGGATTTGGCTCATATTCAGAATATATATTAATTACGTGAAAAGATATATTTTTACGAAAAAGGGAAATAGGGAGAAAGGGAAGAAGAGAAAAAGGAAAAAGGGAAAGGTTAAATTTTGTAAAGTTCCGTAATGTTCAATTTTTTAATGTTTTATCAAACTTTCAGTTGTGTTCATTTAATTTATAAATACTCAAATCTAGCAGTGGCGAAGCATTACCGGCTCAGCTAGTATACAATAAAAGTAATATTCGATCCTGCAAATGAAGTACCTTCGTTCTATTCAGATTTTATCAAACTTTTCTATTTAAAAAAAAAAATAAACATAATATGTTTAGGATTGATTTCATATACTACACATCACGTAATCTAATGGAAACATGTATTTAATCGTTAAGTACTTTAAGTTTTAGAAGATTAGAATAATTGATAAAACACGTAATTAAGAAAACTGAAGATGATTAGGAAAGAAAAGAATTTTGTTGTAGAATGTTTAAAATTACGAACTAGTTCCGTTGATCATATCTAAATATAACCTGGTTTAACTAATTTAGTAGTAGAGGAATACATTAAAAAAATAGTTATGGGAAGATTTATGATGTATTAATTTTATGTACCAGTTAAAAAATTAACGCAGAAGTGTAGTATTAAAATCAGGCACATAATTGATAAATCCAATAAAAAAATTATTGATATCGTAACATAATTATTATTAAATATAATAAAAAGAAAAATAACTATAAATCAACAGTTAACTATAAATTAACTATATAAATCAACAGTTAACTATAAATTAACTATATAAATCAACAGTTTTATAATCTCTTTAAAATTAATTTCACATTTTATATATATATATTTGTCGGGAGGCTGGAAGACTCTTTTTAAGGTCATTATTTTTACCCATCGGTTGGTCTAGTGGTGAACGAGTCTCCGCAAATCAGCTGATTTCGTAGTCGAGATTTCCTACGTTCAAATCCTAGTAAAAGCAGTTACTTTTATACGGATTTGAATACTAGATCGTGGATACCGGTGTTCTTTAGTGGTTGGGTTTCAATTAACCACACAACTCAGAAATGGTCGACCTGAGACTGTACAAGACTAAATTTCATTTAAATTCATACATATTATCCTCATTCATCCTTTGAAGTAATACCTAACGGTGATTCCCGGAGGCTAAACAGGAAAATAAAAGATGACTCTTTTTAAATGACTCATTAACTAACGTTATAGATTGTATCGTTAACCTGTCCAATAGTGGGACCTAGAGATGATACCAGCTTTAATTGATTAATTTGGGATATACGTATTTTATACAACTACCTTTCATTAAATAGAAAAAAAAATAAATAGAAGTAAATGATATAAAAATGAGTTCTGTGATAAGAAATAGGATGTCAATGGTAAAGGAAGAATCTCGATAATTTAAGTTATTAAGTTGTTGCATTCACTACACCAAAAGAATATAATCATTAATCTGTGGAAACCTGAGTCAGTTTATTATTAAGAATTAACAATGGAGACCGTATAATAGATAAATAAATAAATAAATATATATATATATATATATATATATATATATATATATATTACATGTTTAATCTTTATTTTTTGTTTCTTGTTAGGCAGTTGAAAACATTCTTAATTGGTTTGTTTATTTTGTGAAGAAGTGATTATTTGAAATGTTTTCTTTATTATCAGAGGATTGTTGTTAAAAACTGTAAAGTAGTTTAATTTTTATAGGAAACATTTAGTAATTTAAAAAATTAGTAAAAATTTTACTTGCAAATTAGAGTAAATTATCAAAATATTAATTTAAACATTTTACTTAAGAAAAGTTATCTCTCATCTTGTTTATGTTAACTCGTTTTTAGAATTTAACAAATCAATTTGTATTTCGTATTTTGGTTGTTTCTTTGAACCATTTTACATATTAATATGTTTATTTTTATTGTCTTTCTAGTATTATTTTTTTATTTATTTTCTTACGATGTGGAAAAATTTACAAATTTCCGTTACCAAATTGATTATTTTATGTTAATATATATCACCACGATTTAAGAATAAATAAACTAGTTTTAGAATTTTTTGCTTATTTCGGTTTGCGGTGTAAAATATACAAATATATCAATCTTTAATGACAAACTGAACTGCTTTTATTTTTATTTACTATTTTTTTTTTTTTTTTTTTTTTTTTTTTTTTTTTAAACAACCATTTCACCAATTATTGTTGCTGTTTTTATTCTGTTATTGTTGAGTTTTAATATCAGCTGATATTATTGATACTGCTGTTGGTTTATTTATTTGATTGGTTTATTTGTAATGTGATTAAAAGTATAAAAAAATATGTAATAGATTTGAATTGTAACTGTTCATGTACGAGTATTATGCATATATGTTAAACGTGTAGTACAGGCATCGCCAGCATACGGTCCGCGTGGCGCATTAGACCCGCGAAAAAATTTTCAATATTAGCTTTTTTGAATAAGCAACTGAATAATAGAAAAGACGGAAATTTAAAAAAAAATCTTGCAAAAAAATATTTAGTAATCTTCAGCTCAACTTATATTTGTGGGCAAACCTTTTCTTTAATAAATCTAAATAAAAGTACAACAAATTTCATAATAAAATTTTGTTTACTTAAATGAATCGTTTTTGTATTTAACATTTTTTAATTTTGATATTACATTCGGCCGTGAAAAAAAATTTTGTTTCCAATTCGCTCCGGAGACAAAAACTGTTGGACACGACTGGTGTAGTACGAGATAACCATGCTTAGAGGAAAGCACACGGTTCCCCTCGGGGAGATGGCGCCTGTACTGCCTACAAGAAATTGGAACAGAAAATTAATAATATTAAATGAAAAATGAGTAAATTTTAAATGATTACCAGGATTTGTGTTCATATTATTTACGAATTAATTATTAATGCATAATTTGGGAGTAGTTCTCTAACCATGGATTGCAGTAACAGATCCAAACTGCAGAATCACTGGCTTATAAGGCTGAATTTATAAGGAACGTCCTTTTAACTAGAAGAAATAATCCTGTAAGTAATAGTTACTGATATTCTTTTTAAAGAATTAGTGGCAGTCTCTGATGTCTTATATTCAGCAGCAATGATTTTTCGTTCACTAACTTTAACAAAAGAAAAAAAAAAATCTTTTATTTTTGTTTAAAAAAGCACGCACAATTTTCTTAAAGGAATCCCACTCATTGATCTAGAAATTTGCAATATGTAGGAGAATCCAACAGAATAATGGACTCTTTATCCACACCTTTACTAAGGCTATTCGAGTGTAAAATGTGCATCCATTTTATGCATTTATTTTTACACGACTGCCCAAAAAGGAGTGTAATGTATGTTTGTTTCAACGTAGCAGCTCAACGGCCCAACCGATTTAGATGTATGGCCCCGCGTTGGAATCCTTACGTTACCGGGAGTGTCATAGGCTATATAAATTTGAGTGTGCGCGTGTGTGTGCGGGCGCATATATATATATATATATATATATACACACATACATGTAGTAGTGGAGATTTACCGGCTGAAACACAAAATTTAATGAACTGTGAATTGTGAGCCTCTGTCAGTGTGCGAACTGGGTTTGAACTGATTGGTTCTAATCAATCGAATGAATAATATTAAAAAATTAATAGAATTAAATTCAAGTAAAATAAAATAATATTTAAAAAATTAAAAAAATTTCTGTTTAACAATAATGGGTTTCCCGTGGGGATTGTATATGAGGCTATGCGAGGACCTCGTGGGAGGCTAGATCAATCATCATAATCAACTGGTAACAAACGAGATTTACCTGGGACGCTGTTTTGGGAGGCGCAATGGGGTGCACTTATATTATCTCTGCAAACAATCATCCGATTTTCAATATTCAAACGGAGTATTTGTTAGTAGATAGAATTATCATGTATACTTTTGCATGCACCGTGTATACTTTCGATCTAACAGATCACGATTATTGTAAAACAATTATTCGGAAACATTCGGAAATGTCTTTGCAAATAATCTTCCGATTTTCAAAATTCAGACAGGTATTTGCTAGTATAATACAAAACCCAATGGAACCAAATCAGAACAAAAATTAACTGATATACTCAGAAAAATCGAATGATCTGCGCTTCGCCGAGACCAGCTTGAGCCCGGGGAGCTCCCGCAAACGATCTTTGTAGAGTTTGATGGCAGTTCGATTAGAGGTAATGCTGTCGGCATCCGATTGAGGATCCACTATTGTCGAATTTAACGCTTTAGGGGGACAAGGCAAAGTGGAACTGCGTATGCTGCCCCCCTAATATTGTTCGGGCTTTGACTGTGTATAAACTTCAAGGGAGTACCCTAAATAGAGCTGTCGCATATCTGAGCACTCGCATCTTTGCTCAGGGCCAGGCTTACGTAGCACTGAGTCGCGTGAAACAGTTGGAGAGTTAGCCATTAGTTGTTTAGATCCCAGAAAATTGTGGTATGATCCACACAATAAAAAGTCTCTCGAGGAACTCAATCGCTTGAGAAAATCTGTTAGTTAGATTGATATACGCCAGTTAAATAAATAAATTGAAATGTTAACTGTGTAACTTTCAGTTATTAGTTATTAGTTTCCTCATTTGGCTAGTACGTTAAATATGTTATATCCATAAGTTTTCGAATCGTGAATTTTTTTCGATGATCACTACAAACTATTAATTAAAACAATCATAAAAATAAAAATAACACGACTGCAAATAAAACATAAATTGAACTACAAAAACGACAATAGATCGAACTAAAAAAAAAAATAATATGGAAATAAAGGATTAAACATATGCAATATTTAATTAAATAAAATAGTGGGCGATCAATCAACTTACGGACAGTTTTAATCTGTTTAAATATAGTTTTCGTGTTGTAGAACTAGCAGGCATTTTTAGCAGGTTGTCAATGATTAAGTTCTCACCATGTCTTACATCGATAAGAAAATTTTGTCCTTCAACGAAAATTTTTAAATGCAGTCGAGGGGAGGTGTTTAATATAGAATAATTACTCTTTAGAGCTCTTTAATATAGGGCAATTAATTCAGAGTCCGACCCCCCACCCCCTGACAGCATTTAAATACTTTCATTGAAGAACAAAATTTTCTTATCGATTTAAGACCGGGTGAAAACTTAATGCTTAAGTTAATTAGTTTTAATACTTAAAACTATAAACTTAATTAGACAATCTTAAGTGTCTGCTATTTCTACAACGTGAAAGTATATTTAAACAAATTAAAACATTCTGTAACTTGATTAAACCCATTATTTTATTTAATTAAATTCTGCAAAACGATGTTTTGTCTTTTATTTCCATACTTCTTTTTTAGTTCGATTTATTGTCGTTTTTATAGTTCAATTTTTTTTTATTTTTATTCTTTTTTGGCAGTCGTATTTTTAATTTTTATAATTGTTTTTATTATCAAGGTCATTTTTATCAAGGTATTACTGTAGATCACCAACAATAGAATGCCAATGTACCATTAACAGTTTTAACAATGTTTGTATTTCATAAATTCACAAAAAGTTGCATAATAATCTACTTGATCGTTACAAAGTATACATATTCATAATTAATTACTTATTGTGAATGAACATCTTCAAAATATGCTTCAAGGCAATTACTATGGGATTATCGAATATCCCTCTACCGGTTCTGATACTAAGCAAGTGATTTTTGTCAGCAGTCCAACTGTTGCCCTCACCACTGTAAGCAGTTCCTATTGTTAGTCTGAGCTTGAAGATGTTCTTTGACATTATCGATAGGCTGTTCATTTACGTATTTTTTTATTGTGGGTACTATCTTCGACATTATCAGAAATCTTGATTCAGACGATCTAGATACTTAATCAACATTAGCTTCCGTAAAAATAGGTCATCCATTTTTTTTTTACCTACTCTGCATCAGTTAAATAAACATATAGAATTCAGACGTAATTTTGAGTGCTTCTAAATTCTTGTATTCGGAATAAAAAGAAAGACTCGCTGAAAGAATACGGCTTCATCAGTCACTGAAGCGACCGAAAGCGTCTGAAAGTGTTGTTGTATTAAGGTAAATCTGGTTTATTGTAAGTGAAACTTTCAGTTATTAGTTAAAAATTCTATTTAATGCAATCTGTATAAATAAAAATGTAAATGTTTGTTTGTTCAAAACCTTAAATCTGCGAAAGTTCTTCACCGATTGCTTTGAAATTTTGACACAACGTTGCATTCGAATAGGCGGATCTGTTGGACGAAAAAGCAACACACGCTAACGATTCCATTTTAGTGTTTCCGATATATGTGTCCGCTATAGACTAAAAAACGACTGGACCGATTTACGCGCGGGGAAAATGGGAGAAAGGGAAAAATCGAAAAAGGTTAAAGGGAAGAAGGAGAAAATGGAAAAAAGAAAAAATGGAAAAACGGGAAAAGTAAATGGAAAGGAGAAACAAGAAAAATTAAAAGGGAAAAAGAGGAAATAGGAAGGAAAAGAAAGGGGAAGAAAAAAGGGAATATTGCAAAAATAAAAATGGGGAAAAGGAAAATGGGACAAGGAAAAGGGAAAAAGGAAAGGGAAACGGGGGAAAATGAAAGGGGAAGGGTAAAAGGGAAAGTTAAATTTTTTTGAAGTTCAGTAATGCTGATTTTGTTAACGTTTTATCAAACTTTCAATTGTGTTCATTTAATCTATATACATACATATTCAAATCCAGCAATAGCGAAGCATTGCCGGATCTGTTAGTTACTAATAATAATTAAACCTACAAATTCATCAATTAAAATTAATAAAAATGTATGCATAGATTATTGTTAATTTATATCTTAAATTAAATAAAATTTAAATCAACGTTTGCAGGCAATTTTTTTCGACTATTTTAATTTTTAGCTCCTCAGATCTGTTAATAGAATATGTAAAATACGAACTATTCGCAAAAAAAGCCCTGGAGAGCTGAACGAAGTCCCTATCGCGTTTTTTCAGTTAGTTTACGGACAGTTTATCTGTCATGTTTAAAATTCTATATGATTTAATTTTTTTCTCTTGAAATTCTTTCCAAAAATTCTTTCTAAAAATCATAACAAGAACAATTTCATTTAGAGAAGGGTTTAGTTTTTGAAATAATTTGTAATTCTTTTTTCAATTATATTTCGTTTGTCTTGAAAGTTTTTTACTTGATCAGAGACGGAGCCCCTGTTTTGAAATAAAAATTAGATTCCTTTGTTAAGGTTCTATATTTATTTATATTATTATTATATCTATTATCTATTAATTTATATTCTTTTATTTTTGTCTTGTAACTTCTTGTTAGAATGCATTCTAAATGTAGATCTGTCGGTGTGTTAGAAGCTACATTTCAAATTAAACAGAAGTGTTTCAAAAATATTATATAAATACGAATATATCCACAGAGGGAAAATAAAAAAATATATAGAATTAAAAATAAAAAATCTATTTTACATTAAGAATGGGGCTGAGTTTTCCTAGTGTAATTTCATTTAAGATGTAACTTACAATTGAATTTGAATAAATTAATCCTATAATTTCGTTAAAATTTATGGAATTGTTTTTTAATAATTTGTAAGAGAACGAACCTGTAGTTACAAGCATCGATAATTGGCTAAATTGATGTAGTTTTGTGTATAGAACGGCATGATATCATGAAAAAAGCTTGTTCTGATTGTTGTACAGACAAAACTACTCCTTCCTATTTGAGAGAGTGAAAGAGATAGTGAGTTGGGATTTTGAGAGACTGGTGAAGGAGAAACAACTTATTCCATCATGTAATAAATAAATAATGAAAAAAAAAGGTGCTAGTTAAATATATTCTTTTTCAGGATTAGGCTACATGAATAAAAAAGGTAATAAAAATAGTAAAACTTAATTTAATAATTTATGTACGTCTAAAGAATTTACGTGTGCTTTTGATAAATACGTATTAATTTTAATAATGTGCCTTATTATTATTATTTTACAATTACTTACTATAACAACTAAGTCCTTAGATATGTTGTTTTAAAATTTAAAATGCCATTATATTTTTATATAGCCCGAATAAAAGGTAAATCATACATTAAGCGTGATATAAAAATAAAAATAGTATGTAATTAGTCAAGGTCAAATTCGAGGTCGCCAATACATCGTGTATATTACCAAAACATAAAGCAACTAACCAACCATACGTTAATAATATAGTTAAAAATTTTACGATTTATTGATGATATTGATTATTTATTTTTTTATTATTATTATTTAAAACAAAACATAAAAGTGCCAAAATATTACGAATATATAAATCGTAATATTTTGGCACTTTTATGTTTTGTTTTTTTATTATGAAAAAAATCGACTTTATTCGATTACATGAGAAGAACGTGTAAAATTGTAAACGTTGACTAAAATATGTAATTTTAAAATCCTTTTGTAGATGCATAAAAAGTTTAACGATCGATAATTGATAACAATTATTTTTCAACAATAGCTTATTTATTATTTATCAATTCCAGAAATTAAATAGTTATTTAAAAACACGATCCACGAACGGGATGCTTCTTAAAATTTGAACAGAAATTTTTTATTTATAATCTTTTAATTGTTTTCTAAGATAATTATTTTATTTTTTCTAACCTTAGTAGATATAATATTTACAGTCGGAAATCCTCTTAAAATCTGAATAATGACCCGATAGATTATCTTTACTATTATATAAAGTGGAAGAGGGTTTTTGTTTGTTGGAGAGAAAAAACTACTCGATCTTTCGCAATTAAATTTTTACTCATGTTTTTTGGGTATATTTCTTCTCGAAAAATCTCTAATATATTTATAATGCAGCAGTGGAGATTTAACGGTTGAAGCGCAAACTTTAATGAATTGAGAACTGTGTCTATCACTGTGTGAGCTGGGTATGAATTGATCTAAAAACCAATTTATAGATTTCTTGAGTTTCATTCCGAGTTTCAAGAGTTAAAATGATTTTTGAATTTTATTTTGAATCCCTGTTATTCTTTTAATCTCTCGGTAACGGTAACAAATTTAGAAGAAATCAACTTGATTTTTTTCTTCATGTCAATAAACCAATTTCTATGTTTTGAAATTCGACTTTGAACGGGAATGAAGAAAGGTAAAAAATAAATTCAGCACTGATTGTAAATTTTCCCAATTCCGACTATAGTAACGAGATATTCAGTAGATTTGAGCTTGCAAATACTCTTCAGATTTAAAAACCATTTTCGGGTTTTTTTTTTAATTTTGGTGTTTTTAAGGGATAAAAAGTTATACGGCGCCGTGAGTCAACCAAAACAGCAACTGCCTCCAGTTACTTGACTAATAAACATAAAATTAAAAGATTGATGGCTACGGGGAACGTAGGTAACCATATAGCGCAAGCGAAGCTGCGACGGAGAGCTAGTATTCTATATAGTAAAACTTCTAAAGTAATATTAATAAGCTAAACATGTCGGAAGATTTGCAATCAATCGCAACCAAATTTTTAACCATGTTTCTTGGCATAACTGAGAAGTTATGCCAAGAAACATCTCGAAAATATATATATATATATATATATATATATATATATATATATATATATATATATATAGTAGTGGAGATTTCTCGGTTGAAACACAAAATTTAATGAATTGAATTAATGAACTGTGAACTGTGAGTCTCTATCACTTACTGAGCTGGGTTTAAACTAAATGATTCGAATCAATCGAATGAATACTATTAATAAAAATAATAGAATTAAGTTTACGTTAAATAAAATAATATTAAAGTTAAAAAATTTCTGTTTAACAATAATGGGCTTTTCGTTGGTGACTGCGTGTGAGGCTATGCGAGGACCTCGTGGGAGGCTAGATCAATCATCACCATCAACTGGTAACAAACGGGATGCACCTGGGACGCTGTTTTTGGAGGTGCAATGGGATTCTGTTATATCTCTGCAAACAGTCGACCGATTTTTAAAATTTAAACGGGGTATTTGTTAGTATGTTGAAGGCTAACATTTACACGTATCAGGTACACTCTCGTTCTAACAGATCACGGTTATTCGGAAATGTATATGTATATATATAAAGTCACGCAAGAATCAACCGACCGATTAGTTTCAAATTTGCAGGATACTTTCGTGTTATTCCAGGAAAGATTTTAAGCCATCAGCCAAAATATTCATTATTTCTTCTACCCCAAGGAGGGCGAATTTTTGAATTAAAGGTTTTCATTAAGGAAAAAAAAAGATTAATCCTTTTATTTCATTGTTATATTTCTGCCTCCACGGTAAAGAAATAAGTTATATATTTTTCGTCCTCAAAGGTATGTGTACGTTAGTTACCGTAGTTACCATTATTATTCTAACTTTTGTAATTTAGTTTCTTTTTCAGGTTCCTATCACGCCTAAATACTATAATTATCATTTATCAGTATTATTCTCACAACCATGAGGATTATGTACAGTGCGGGGGTTCGGGGGTGTGAAGCCCTCTGGGTAAATGAGAATGGCGACCGAAGCGGGCTCTGCCGCCATGTGGGAGGCGCCGAGGAGCCCCCTGAGTTGGCTCTGGAATTGGTCTGGGTTAACCTGAGCCCCCGGGATACAGGTTCTGGCTAGACGAGCAAGCTAGTTTTAAATATATTAAACATGCTACATTTCGTTGAGTATAATTTCTGTTTTTAATGTGAAAATGTAGAATATGCAAGTTTTTTTCAAAAATTATCCCAATTTTGAATGTTAAAACAAAAAAATCCTGGCAAAATATTGCATGATTTAATAAAAATTAAAGAGTTTAATAAGAATTAAGAGACAAAAAACAAAAAAAAAGGAGAATATATTGTTTTTAGAGGTGGGAAATAAATTTTAAGAAAAATCTTTCTAGAAATATTTTTATGTGTAGGTTAAGCTTAACAAATTTGCTTAACAAAAGTAAAGTTTTCTTAAAATAAGAAAACAAAGGAAATGTTTAAAAAGAACTCTTTGTAGAATTTCTTGATAGATTTATATATGAAGTATAAACTTACAAAAAGTTTTGAAAAGTATTTAAAACGAAATGTAAAAAAGCGAAAAAAAACTATATATATTTTAATTTTAAGATGTGGGGGTTATTCTTTTTCAAAACGTTTTCTTCAAAAACACTTCATACATATATGCATTGTAGGTAACAAATTTGCTTTAATAAAGGCCTTTGAAGAAGATTGGAATTTATTTTATCACGATTGATTTTATCCCTCCTTTTAACGGATTTAAAAAAAAAATTAATATGATCAATACCCCACATAAGGAAATTTGAGTTTTGTTTTCTTTGTGATATTAGTTATAGGTTTTTTAGTGATATTTTGTGTGCTATTAGTTGTAAGTTTTAGTTTTTTAATATTTTAGTTTTTTGTGTTTCTCGTTACCGAGTTGGGCCCCTTTACACCCCTCTTGGATTTTATTGAAATCTTTTTATTTTTAATTAAACCTTTTACCTTATTACCTTTTTAGTTTTACGGCTGTGTTATTAATTTTAAGTGATTTTAAAAAGAAATTTTAGCTGTGATATTGTAAGTTTTTGTTTATTTTTTATGGTAATTTAATTTTTTTTTTTTGCTATTTTTTTTTTTGTTTTTTTTTTCTTGTAAACAATTTTATTCCGGGCGATGATAACGCTAAAGCGTTTTTCGCCCACAAAAAACAAAAAAAAAAAAATTGAAGAAAATCGGTTAGGTTAATACTGAAATGTAAACTCAAAAGCAGTGCGACACACTGTACATACGTACGTACACACCTAAGTATAAATGTTTTTTGTCTTGATGAACTAGTTGGACCTAAAACTTAAAGATTTGCAAGAAACCCGGTATCTCATTTTGACATGGTCACCATACACACATACCCTTTAAGGCAGATATCCTAGCTGTATTCGCCGGGAAAGTTATACTCATCTGTTACACGAATATAGTTATTATCTCTTTCAAAGATTGATCCTTATTACCGTGCATATTGGGCCAAGCGCGTTTTTATTATAATACTTTTTTAGAAGTCTTATTTTGAAATGGTTTCATCAATTGTTTTGTTTTTGATAGCTGAATAATGACTTTTAGCTTTTAAATTACAACCTGTTTCAGAACTTTCAGTTTAGCAATAACCAGTTTCATCACGGAAAAATTAAAATGTATCGTGAACCCAAGCAACTACTTGTATATTTAAAGGGTCTAGATTCGGTATTAAGAATGATTGGGAGCATTATCATGATAGATTTCCGGTTGCGCGAGTTTGATAAGTCTCATCTTTTGTATTAAACAAATTCAGGTTGATTATGTAAAATTTCTTGATAAAAATATTTATTAACCGATTTAACTCCGGTGCATATTTATGATGAAAGATTCATGGTAATAAAAATTATGGTATAAAAGAATGAACTTGAGCATCACCTTTTTTCCCATTTTAGATCATATTAATCATTTACATGGAAGACCGGTTTAAAATTTGCAATTTTACGATTATTATATTTATGTAGACTTATATAGTCCAGGAATATTTGAAGAAATCTTACTTTTCGTTTCGCCTAAAGTATCAGTTGTAGGAAAAGAGTGTACCGTCAAAATCACCAAAGTTTTGACTTACTACCACTTTTCAAGATGTCATTCGACATCTTGAAAATTCCCCTTTCGATTTTAGTGTTGTCAACTTACATCAATTTACATTTGTTTAAAAAAAAAATACATGTAAAATTAACAATTTACGTGAATTTATATATATAGGTTGGTTGTTTTATTGGTCATTCTAATTATAGTAGACAGACTATGGCTTTATTCCGTAGTAAAAAACTGTAGTAAATTAATCTCTTATTGAACTTAAATCATCCTTAACTCAGTAAAAATAGATATTAATTTCACTTTATTAAAATAATCTAATCAGTTTCATATTTATTTAACCATTTAATTATATAAATTAATAAATTTTACTATCGTAATTCCAATTTTCAAATAGTTACAATAAATCGATACTGAAAATACTATCGATTATACATTTAGAATCATATATATATTATGATTTTTTGTGGCCTTTTAGTTGCAATATATATATATATATATATCTTTATATAACCTAGACACTCCTCGTAACGTAAGGATTCCAACGCGGGCATATATCTAAATCGGTTGGGCCGTTGAGCTGCTACGGTGGAACAAACATACGTCGTACATATACTCTAAAAACATTGCACTACTTTTTGGGCAATCGTGTAAAAATTGTTAATTTATGGAAATAATTTTCAGTATTTATAAAATATCATAATTCATTTCAAATAAACGTTATACATCCGTTAATTTTATGTATTTATGATAAAGTTAAAATTAGCAAGACTTGATATTAATCAATTTAAAAAGAATGAATGATAATATTTGTAGTTTCTTTGTGAAATAGTTATATTTTTGTTATTTATAATTATCTGATAATCATTATTAACAACTAATTTTTTTATGATTGTATTTTTTATAATTACGTAAGCCTAATTAATAATATAAAGTTATTTTAATTAATTAGTCATTGTACTATACTAAATTAGTTTTTACAAATACCAATTAATATATCTTAAAATAATTTAACTTATAAATCTTAAAAAGACAACAGAAGTAATTCTCGTATTAAAACCCCTTTTATTTCGAACGACACCACAAAAAAAAAAAAAGGCAAAAAAAGGGTATATATTTAGGTGAATATTATGCAGCAGTTTAGCTTAATCATAATGATTTTAAGTTAAAAACTGGAGTGTTCTTACGTATGTAAAATAATTTAACGTTAAATATAGGCCTATTATTTTTTTTCTAAGTCATTCTAATACGACTATCTGAAGGAAATACCAAAGTTACATAGAATATAATTCTACCAACTAGTTAACTTAAATTATATACTTTTTATCTCTCTTTCGTCACATTAATTACATCCTTTACATGTAAACGTCGCTGGTGTATTTATAGAAATACAAAAATTGTGTGTTTACATGTTTGTGTTCGTACGCACATGGACTTTTGAACTAAAACCTTGATTTCCTTTGACTATCCATTACGTGTTTGTCGGGTTAACCACTCACTCACTCTCTCTCTCTCTCTCTCTCTCTCTCTATATATATATATATATATATATAGAGAGAGAAAGACAGAGAGGGCGAGGGAGAGAGAGAGAATATATATATATATATATAGAGAGAGAGAGAGAGAGAGA